>NC_085139.1:235799857-237075811 GCF_024139115.2 Armigeres subalbatus | reverse complement strand
CTGATTAACATCCAAATCGTTGCAAACGATCAAATATAATGATGGTCCTGAAAAGAACCGATTAATTGCCACTTATGTGCCTTATTAACAGCAGCCATGGGCTGCGGACGCATCCGATGATTCGGCTCAACGAACGCCGTCGATTGGATCCGGCGAAGATGGGACACGGATGAAAATGATGCTGCTGCTTCACGACCGCCACCACCACGACCGAAAAATTTCATCCGCACCACCACGCTAGAGACAGTCTCACTGGGACCGCTTCTGGACGTCCTGGTCTGCTCGCCGTGACATCCAGAATGAAATGACGCGCGACGCGAAACACGGGGCTTTTATACACAGGAAAACGAAGCAGTGTATCAAAAGGCCCGTACCTTACTGCAATCTGATGTCCGTGTTGGGGATTTATGAACGGAATGAATTTTTCACCCGGTTAGGAAAGAAATAACATTTTAATAGTTTAACGTTGATAATCATAGTATCATAGAATTGGAAAATTGCTGAGAGTTTCTGAATCGATTGATACACAATGTCGAAAATCCATCGAAAGATAAAGACGCTATTAGCGTTTGAAATCTATCCATCGTGACGGTCTCGAATTTGGAAATTTTGGTTTTGCACCCTGTATCTGAGTCTTCCCCTAGACGTAGTTTACGTCAAAGTGGCCACTTCCCGGGGAACCAGGTCCCCGAATGCCACGGAACCCGACCAGCACCACTCAGGTAACCATGAAGTTTGAAACGTCGCAAGATGGGTTTGGGATCAAATCGAAGAGTGATCTACTTCCTGGGGAACCAGGTCCGGGATGCAACGGAACCTGACGAGAACCACTCAAGTACCTCAAATTAGACTCTTTGAGCTCGTTTCAGAAACCAAGTTTAAGACGTCGAAGATGGGTTTCGATCAAATCGAAAGTGGCCACTTCCCCAAGGGAACCAGCTTTATGGAATGCCACGGAACCTTCCCAAGTAGCACACTTCAATAATATTTGATTGCAGAAACTTGATTGTGACCAAATCCCGTCACATATAAGTTGCCGCAACCGACTTGGAACATCTGTGCTACTTGGGTTATCAGCACCACTCCGGTACCTTAAATTAGACTTTATTGAGCTCGTTTCGAAATCATGTTAAGTGGTCGAGATGGGTTTCAGATTATATCAAAAGTGGCCACTTCCACGGGCAACCAGGTCCACGGAATGCCACGGAACCGACCAGAACCACTTAGGATCTCAAACTAGACTCATTGAACTTGTTTCGAAATCAAGAAGTTTGAGACGCAAGGTGAGTTTCGGATCAAATCTAAAGTGGCTACTTCCGCGGGGGAACCAGGTCCCCGAAATGCCATGGAACCTGACCAGAACCACTCAGGTACCTCGAATTAGACTCTTTTGAGCTCGTTTCCCAAAATCATGAAATTTAAGACATCGCAAGATGGGTTTCGGATTGAATCAAAAGTGTACTTCCCCGGGGAACCAGGTCCCGAATGCCACAGAACCTGACCAGAACCACTCAGGTACCTCTAATTAGACTTTATTGAGCTTATTTTGAAACTTGAAGTTTGAGAGGTCGCAAGATGGGTTTCAGATCATAAAAGAGTGGCTTATCTCCGGGGACAAGGTCCCCGGAATGCCGCAGAACCTGTCCAAACCCGCCAATAAACCTTGGAAGACATATTGAAATGTCTCGTGATTTCATGAAGTAGGACACATCAAAAATTAGTTTCAAGATTGTTAGCAAGGTCATTTGATTTGAGAAAAGGTACCCACTCGACCCCGGAATTATTCCGAACCAGGTGCCAATGCCGATTCTCTTCTTAGGTTTAAAAACTAGAGACCTAACGGTTCATTTGGTAGGTGAATCGTCAAAACGGAAGAGAATCAACGGAGTTATGATTTTTAAGTCATTTTCAGTGTAAAAGTATCAAGGAGGATAAAGGTTAAACAATGTTGTTAGCGAAAAAATTTCGGTGCTAGGTAGGGTAGAATACGGCATTCAGGTGCGACAGTTGGAGCACCTCAACAATATTTGCATTTTCCAGCAAACATACACTATTTATGAACATAATGTTGATTCAATCACACAATTTCAAGTCTAAGCTTTCATTTAAATAAGTTGTTTGTGTGAAAGTAGCAAGATTTGATGAGTTAATCATCGAAACAAATTTGCACCTTCGAAATCTTGCCATTATTGCATTGCCAAGAAAGCAGCGACGAATAGCAAACTGTTACTTACTTTTTGGATCGCCTGTTTCTCCTCTTTATTGCGTTTGACACGACAAATTAAGTAAGTACACTACTTTTATACTTTATCACCAATTGATTATTATAAAAGAGCAAATTTATGCAATATTTGCTCTATGTTTCACTAAATAAAATCGGGACTGTTCGTTTCTTTGACAGCAGCACACTTCGAATAGAGCGAGAGAATGTGTTTGTGAGCTATCAAACACACGCTAAAAAGATACCACGCACAATTCTATGTGATTTGATTTTAGCAAAATACGAACGAAATATCCGGCGATGGCATTTATTAAAAAAAGTGTTAAAATACAAATGTTTCTATTCGGATTTTACGCAGACCATGGATTATATTAAAAGTGATAAACAATAGTGTTTTAACCCTTATGTTGACAGGACCGCTTTCCTTTCGCAACTTGAATACTTTCCAAGCTCATCAAAAATTATAATCATTCCCGTTCCTACATAGCGCATTTCAACCATAAATAATTGCCTACTTTTTGGGTATTATCTATTATTCAACTGTGGAACGTAGTGTAAGAATGGGGTGGTCCAGCGGCTGGATAGGACAGTGCTGTCCATTATTGAACATATGAAGACTCACGAGGTGGAATATATTGTTAATATACTACACTACTAGAACCGACGAGCTTCGTTTTACCTAAAATTGATTAAATATATATTTTTTACATTATTTAAAAGACGTTAAGTATTCGAAATTTGCAAATTTTGGATTCCATTTTTTAGATTATTTATTATAATATTCATTCTTATGTGTATGGATTTGGTTTGACGTAGTTTACGTCAAGTGGTCGTGTCTTCTACACACCCACCATGATTTTTTTTATGAAACAAACATATCAGAAGGACCGCAAAGAGCAAGTTGTATATTTGAAACAGGTTGATAGACTTTTGCTTACGCGACACTAAGGCATTAAAAAGACAAAAGATGTAAATCTTGGCAGCGGACAAAAGCTATAGTTCCTTCTCCTAAATGGCAAACATTATTCAAATAGGTTGAAATGGTAAAAGTAATGAAAATATCATATCTGGGTACACGTCTATCTGCCATTCACGTCTGATTTTTGTTGGCTTAAGGCTAAATTTGTTTTACAATGTGTTTAAATATTTTGCCTATCTGTGTACATGAATAAAATTTATGCCAAGGCTAAAATTAGTTTTGTGTTAAGCAGTTTTGATAAACAATAAATTTTTCCAAAATTGAGTAAAGCGAGATGAGCGTTGATTAATATGAATGAATTTTACTACTGGAGGATATAAACACAGCATTTGGCAAAACATTACAGTTTTTCTTCCATGTCTAGTTGCTAAAGGAGCAAATCCATTGCTGATAAAAGAAATTGCATGCAATAGAAGAAACGTTGACCTGTTACTTTATAATAAATTTACTGAGTTTGTGGTAAAGCTGTTATATTTGGTGAACACCAATCATCAAAGAAAGAGATACCAATGTATACCAGTTAAGCTTTGTGTTTTAGTGTAATTATTAATTATTTTTACCATTCAATTTGGCGAATGTCTTAGACTGCCAATAATAGGTATTTTCCCCTATATGAATATGAGTTGGTGAAATTATGTAGTTATACGAGTACGTACTGAGAAGCAATACCCTTCCGGAAATACCTACTATTTCGCTATGTTTTCCAAACCAAAATTGGCAGCTTGGCGTAACACGGTCCATTTTTTCTTGGAGTTAGAATAAAACTAAAGTTTTTAAACTAAATAGAAGCGATTTGCCCCATTGTGAATCGTGGACGTAAGAGGAAAAGTTGGAACCATTCGAGACCCGTACGCGATGCAACGGAACGACGAACGTTGGCGCGCATGCCCGTGGTCGCTCAAAGGACGAAAACGAAATGCAAAAGCAGCTCCCAGTAGAAATGCACAGGCACTGAGTGTGGCAATGGATTCTGCTCAATGGGAACCGTATAGATTTGCTGTGCAACTTTTCCGTACGTAAGGATGCGAAGTGGATGTTAACAGTTGCAATCGCGATTGCCCCAGATGGGTTTCCACGATTGCAACGTGGAAGCGTTGTTGGTGGTGTGCTCAGTTGTGGTTATGATGCACGCGCAACTCGTGCCGTGCTGCAAGGTTCGCCATTACATGCGGATCGAGCGTTACTGAGCGGATCGTAACAGATGTAAAGCTTGTTGGGAACAATTTCTATGCAAGTTTGTTAAACATTGTTCATGAATGATGTATGCTTCGATGCACTTCGGATTGCAGCGGAAGCGAAGGATTGAGTATCAATAGTAATGGTAGAACGGTTTGTTGAAAGAATTATCAACTAGTTTGACGTTGTTCTGCTATACGTTCACTTATCTGATGAAGTTTCAATAAACAACAATTGTTAAATCTGATTACAAAGATTAACTCTAGCATCAGGTGGTATTAATACTTTGAACCATTCCACGGCTGTGCCCCTATCCAGCTTGATTTCCATTCGATTCAATGTGATGATTGTACAGCATCTCGTTTGCATTTCCAGTTGGTATTGTAGACCATCCAATTATGGAAAAGGTTCAATTCATTCGTTCTCCTTCTGCTTACAGTTCAAAGATCGGAAAGGAATTTCACCCCGAAGAGGCAGCACCAGCCAGCCAGCCAGACCGTCGAATGCGGTAAGCGGTTCCATTGTACAACTTTAATTGAATTTCAAATTTTCACTCAAACGTTTTTGAAATTGAAACGTCATCAAAGTCTGTGACTCCTTCAGATTTGGACAATTTTAGAGAGCCAGTGAAATCAATTCCGCTCGTTATCAATTATATTTGATCGAAATATAAGCAGGAGGATTTTGCGGTCAGAGAGATAGATGCTACTAGAATATTTACTTTAAATTCCACAACTATAAAAAAGTATCTTTTAGTATCACAATGCATGCGGAAATGCATCCTGGAAAACTGCTTCAAATATTGAAATAAGCATATGCGGTATTTCGAAAAATTTCGTGGTTCGTGGTGGTTCGAAAGAAATTTAGACTCAAACCATACTGTCTCCTACGGTCGTGTATTATCAAAAATTTTGGCTGCGCCGCTAAACAAAATCATAATGCTGTTTTTAAAACTTTATATTATACAAATTTTTCTATTAACGCTTACTGTATAATCCCATTATGAGTCGACAAATACGTATTAGATTTCTTCTATAAAACGTATTAAGTTATTTGTTAGAAATGTTTGTTTGTTTGTTTGTTTATTTGTTATCCAGTAGCTTAAGGCATGTTTTTAGCAATACGTAACTGGAACGGGGCAACAGTGAGCGCGCACAGTCGACGAATGAAAGGGAATGGACTCCACTTAAGATGATGGTCTTGTGATTGCTTTAACTGCTCGGGGCCGTCAGGAGTTGACGCAAGTTGGCCCCCGACGAGTCACAAAGTGGCTGTCAGATGAAATCCTTTCTACTGGCCAATTTTATTCGTAGCATGTCGTAGAACAAAGTAACGTTTTTCTTCTGAAGATTAGAATAGTTGCGCGCAGATGATGTTAACATGCGGTTTATTATAGCGTGTAACGATGCTCGCAGTGTATTTTAGGTTTACAGTTTTTGATGCTCTTTGGATGTGGAAATTAATTCAAAGAAGTTTTATCCTGATTAATGATTGATAATCAAATGTTTCCAGAGACCTGATATTTTGAGATATGTTTCTTTGATTATGTAAAATAGCATAAGTGCTAAAATTAGAGTGACTTTCTAGAATAACTAGACTAGAATTACAAATATTGTTAGGATGCCGAATTGTTTTATGATTTGAAGTGATTATTAAATCTTATATAGAATCAGTGACATGCTGAAGTTAAAAAGCTCTATGGTTAATTCTAACACCATAAGAAGTAAAATGGTTTCTTGAAACTTTTCAATTTTCTCAGGAAGCATTTACTCTGTACGAATTTTTCAAAATCTTTTAAAATGTTTTTCGAAAGAATTCGTTTCGTTGCCATTGATTTTTTTAAAAAATCCAACCGCCGAGGTGTCGGGAAAAAAATCTGCTAGAATTTGGTCCTTTACCGACATTTCGTCATTACTGTAAATATCGTCAATCTTTATAATTTGTTGCAGTTTCAGCACTCTAAGGTGCACTATTTGTATGATTTTCTAGGAGTAAAGTTTTCTAATGTTTTGATGTTGTGTAATTCAAGATAGATCATGATAACGGTCTACACCACATTCATCTAAATGTTCGCAAGGATTCCCTACCATTTCATGTTCACGCTGTTATACACCACCTTCTTATGACTTCCGAAGTTTTCTGTCGATAATGGATACCATAATGTCTCAAGAAACTAATACTTCTTGTGTCATCGTTGGTGATGTAAACATTCCTGTTAATCTGCAGTCCAGTCCCCAGGTAGTTGAATATTGTAATCTCCTGAGCTGTAACAAATTCTTAAATAACAAGACCATCCAGATATTTTGGATCACGTAGTGTGTTCTGATGCAGTTCGCTTTGACGTAATTAATGAAACTATATTGTTCGGATCCAGTAATCATAAGCAGAACTGGAGTAATCTGAACAGAGTTTTGGGAAGGATGAATGACGGCTCATCAGAGATAAAACTATCGTCAAATGCGAGGTCGATCAGTGGATAACAAACAGCAGATGTGTTCAATCAATTCTTTAGTGCTATTGGACCCCAGTTTGCCTCAACTATCAACAGTCGTCAGGACATCAATAAGGACGATACGCTTACGCCATTGAATGCATCAATATTCCTACGGCCCGAACTGAACATGAAGTCATACTTGAGATAAGAAATCTTGAGCAGAACAAAAGCAGTGGACCGGACGGTTTACCAGTGAAATTTATCAAGGATCACCATCTTATTTTTTCATCATTAATAAGAGATGTCTTCAATCAATCTATAACAACAGGAAATTTTCCAGACTGCTTAAAATTAATACCTATTCATAAATCCGGAGACAAATCTGATGTTAATAACTACCGACCTATATCAGTACTATCTGTTCTGAGTAAATTATTGGAAAAAATGTTTGCGACTAGGCTACTGAGTTTCCTGAACGTGCATGACATCCTATGTAGTCATCAATACGGCTTCAGAATAGGATCTGGCACATTGACAGCGACATGTGATCTTATTGATGAAATATATGCTGCTATAGACTCCAGAAAACTGGTTGGAGTACTCTATCTTGACATAAAAAAAGGTCTTTTACACCATCGACCATGCCATATTATTGCGCAAGTTGAATTTCAATGGGATTCGAGGAATATCAAATGACCTAATCCGTAGCTATCTATCCCGAAGAACACAATTTGTGCACGTGAATAAAAACAATAGCTCTCAACGTCCATTAACCGTCGGTGTTCCTCAAGGCAGTACTCTTGGTCCACTGTTGTTCCTCCTTTACATAAAGACTTGTCGAATTTTAAACTGCGTGGAAAACCTCGGATGTTTGCTGATGATACTTCGTTATCCTACCACAGTCTAAACGACAATGATATTATACATCAAATGAGGTAAGACTTGGCGATGCTTTATGATTTTTTCAACGAGAACCTACTTTCTCTGAATTTGTCAAAAATAAAATTCATGATTCTACATTCACCACACTGTGGAGCAGTATCGCAATTTCTACCCCACAAAACATTGATAACAATGTAACACGCGTTTGTAAATCAAAATTGAATATCTTGAAGCGATTTGGGGAGCTGCAGCAAAGTGTAGATTGAAACCTCTACAAGTAATCCAAAACCGTTGTTTTCAGTGTTCAATCTGCCAAGGTTGTATCCAACGATTGTATCCAGAGATACTTCTCCCGTTTTTAAAATATTGAATGGTTCCAGCACAATACGCCTTTGGCAGCCTATCCCATCATGGCTCCTGTGGACTCTTCAGCTCCATCTGTAATAGCTCAGTTTCATTAGTCCATTTGCCTATTGCCAAAATATCGCCATCTCATCATCAGTTGTTAATGTTTCATTGATGCGTTCATATGTATAGTGAATTTATATGCTCTTAGTAATTATTATGTGAATTGTAAATGAACTATTGTACTTCCTTAAAAGAGAATATTTCTCACTGGAAGTGCACCAAAATTGTACAAAAAACGAAAAGAAGAGGAAATTTTGTGCCTTTAGGAGAAGTGCTTCAGTATGAATTCCACTCTCAGGGGCTTTTCCCCGCTCGAAAAAAAAATCTGGTCGAAATTGGGTTTGGTCCGGCTAGCCGATGGAGCTCAGTTATTCTTGTGCGTATTGATTTCGTAGTTTCAGGTTAATCCATAAACAACGATTCTAGACTACACTCAACCGGTGATTGTTAGATTATCTAACAATTCTGTATAAGAACTTACCAAAACCTGTATAAGAACTGAACATATGCTAAAACGCTAGATTCTTATTCAAATATTGTATGAGACCTTACAATTTTGCAAACTTTTCTTACAATATTTGTTTATGAGCTTACATTTTTTGTATAAGTATCTAACAATTTCGCATATGCCCAGTTCTTATACAGGTTTTGGTAGCTTCTTATACAGAATTGTTAGAAAATCTAACAGTAGCTGGTTGGGTGCACTTACAGCCTTGGATAAATTGAGGCAGAGTCACACTATACTTTGGCCACAGACAAACAGACATAACACATCGAACATTTACTCATCAAATTCATCGTCGTTCAAACACTAACGACATCTTTTGATTCCAGTTAGTTGGGCAAATCACGAACCAGATGGCGGTAGTTAGCAAACGTCAAACTAGAGCAAATCTGATGCGCGCGCCACGAGTGATCGATTGGCCAACTAATGATTATTTGAATTGATCAGTAAATCAGTGAACGATGGAAATTTGACGAGTGTTATGTCTGTTTGTCTGTGCTTTGGCGTTGGAAAAAAGGGGCCCTTGGTCAATATTTAGCATGGTGCAGGTTTCGACTTTATTTAGGCTGTTTTGCTGATTATTGTTAACACGGTTCAGTTTTGACATATTGCCGTGGTTTTCAAAAATATTACACAATTCATAACTGCAGATAACTGCTCGGTTTTGCTATATTTTTATCAACGCTTAAGCTTAATTATGATGAGTGATTCCAATCGCGATGTTGTCGTATATAGTGTGTACGGAAACTGTTAGAGAAGATGATTCTCAATCAGCTCGACAGATGGGTTGAAATAACTACAGAAATCCAACTGGCCTTTTCTCAAAAAGAACTAATGGGTTCCGATAAAAGGGCTTCTCACTCAGTTTGCGTTGACGTCCTTTCAGACAAACCCCACAAGATGGGGTTTTCTTCAATTTTGAACAACTATTTGTGCAACCTGTTGTCCGAGAAATATATGGACTTTTCTCATATGTTTACACAACAACTACCCGGATTAGTTACATGGGCTCATATCAAATCTGCCTTCTATATAATTTTTATGTTGGAGGCATTGATGGATGTATGGTTAAAAATCGATCGTTAAGACAGCTTGCGGAAGACGCCGTTGTCTTCTTTACATCAGTGGTTTTCCAACTGGCTACATGTACCCCTGGGGGAAGAAGCTCGGAGACCTCCTTTCAAGAAGCTCGGAGACACCCTTTCAAGAGGCCCGGAAGCCTCCTTTCAAGAGTCCCAGAAGCCTCCTTTCAAAAGGCCGGAAGCCTCCTTTCAAGAGGCCCGGAAGCCTCCTTCCAAGAGGCCCGGATGCCTCCTTTCAAGATGCTCGTGAGCCTCCTTTCAAGAGGCCTGGAAGCCTCCTTTCCTTTCAAGAGGCCCGGAAGCCTCCTTTCAAGAGGCCAGGAAGCCTCCTTTAAAGAGGCCCGAAAGCCTCCTTTCACGAGGCCCGGAAGCCTCCTTTCAAGAGGCCCGGAAGCCTCCTTTCCTTTCAAGAGGCCCGGAAACCTCCTTTCCTTTCAAGAGGCCCGGAAACCTCCTTTCAAGAGGCCCGGAAGCCACCTTTCCTTCCAAGAGGCCCGGAAGCCTCCTTTCAAGAGGCCCGGAAACTTCCTTTCAAGAGGCCCGGAAGCCACCTTTCCTTTCAAGAGGCCCGAAAGCCTCCTTTCAAGAGGCCCGTAAGCCTCCTTTCAAGAGGCCCGGAAGCCTCCTTTCTTTTCAAGAGGCCCGGAAGCCTCCTTTCAAGAGGCCCGGAAGCCTCCTTTCAAGAGGCCCGGAAGCCACCTTTCAAGAGGCTCGGAAGCCTCCTTTCCAGAGGCCCGTAAGTCTCGTTTCCTCTCCCGCGGCCCGGTACCCTCCTTTCCTTTCCAGAGGCCCGCAAACCTCCTTTCCTTCCAAGAGGCCCGGAAACCTCCTTTCAAGAGGCCAGAAGCCTCCTTTCAAGAGGCCCGAAGCCACCTTTCCTTCCAAGAGGCCCGAAAGCCTCCTTTCAAGAGGCCTGAAAGCCTCCTTTCAAGAGGCCCGTAAGCCTCCTTTCAAGAGGCCCGAAGCCTCCTTTCCTTTCAAGAGGCCCGGAAGCCTCCTTTCAAGAGGCCAGGAAGCCACCTTTCACGCGGCTCGGAAGCCTCCTTTCAAGAGGCCCGGAACCCTCCTGTCCTTTCAAGAGGCCCGGAAGCCTCCTTTCCTTTCAAGAGGCCCGGAAACCTCCTTTCCTTCCAAGAGGCCCGGAAACCTCCTTTCAAGAGGCCCGGAAGCCACCTTTCCTTCCAAGAGGCCCGGAAGCCTCCTTTCAAGAGGCCCAGAGCCTCCTTTCAAGAGGCCCGGAAGCCACCTTTCCTTCCAAGAGGCCCAGGCCTCCTTTCAAGAGGCCCGAAAGCCTCCTTTCAAGAGGCCCGTAAGCCTCCTTTCAAGAGGCCCGGAAGCCTCCTTTCCTTTCAAGAAGCCCGAAGCCTCCTTTCAAGAGGCCCGGAAGCCTCCTTTCAAGAGGCCCGGAAGCCTCCTTTAAAGAGGCCTGAAAGCCTCCTTTCCAGGGGCCGGAAAGCCTCCTTTCAAGAGGCCCGTAAGCCTCCTTTCAAGAGGCCCGGAAGCCTCCTTTCCTTTCAAGAGGCCTGGAAGCCTCTTCTCAAGAGACCAGGAAGCCACCTTTCAAGAGGCCCGGAAGCCTCCTTTCAAGAGGCCCGGAAGTCTCCTTTCCTTTCAAGAGGCCTGGAAGCCTCCTTTCCTTTCAAGAGGCCCGAAACCTCCTTTCCTTCCAAGAGGCCCGGAGCCTCCTTTCAAGAGGCCCGGAAGCCACCTTTCCTTCCAAGAGGCCTGAAGCCTCCTTTCAAGAGGCCAGAAGCCTCCTTTCAAGAGGCCCGAAACCTCCTTTCAAGAGGCCTGAAGCCTCCTTTCAAGAGGCCCGGAAGCTTC
Organism: Armigeres subalbatus; assembly: GCF_024139115.2. Classification (NCBI taxonomy): domain Eukaryota; kingdom Metazoa; phylum Arthropoda; class Insecta; order Diptera; family Culicidae; genus Armigeres; species Armigeres subalbatus. Next base: position 237,064,300 of record NC_085139.1, on the reverse strand, counting down.
CTTTCCTTTCAAGAGGCCCGAAGCCTCCTTTCCTTTCAAGAGGCAGAACCTCCTTTCCTTCCAAGAGGCCCGGAAACCTCCTTTCAAGAGGCCCGGAAGCCACCTTTCCTTCCAAGAGGCCCGGAAGCCTCCTTTCAAGAGGCCCGGAAACCTCCTTTCAAGAAGCCCGGAAGCCACCTTTCCTTCCAAGAGGCCCGGAAGCCTCCTTTCAAGAGGCCCGGAAAACTCCTTTCAAGAGGCCCGGAAGCCTCCTTTCAAGAGGCCCGGAAGCTTCCTTTCCTTTCAAGAGGCCCGGAAGCCTCCTTTCCTTTCAAGAGGCCCGGAAACCTCCTTTCCTTCCAAGAGGCCCGAAACCTCCTTTCAAGAGGCCCGGAAGCCACCTTTCCTTCCAAGAGGCCCGGAGGCCTCCTTTCAAGAAGCCCAGAAACCTATTTTCAATAGGCCCGGAAGTCTCCTTTCAAAAGGCCCGGAAGCCTCCTTTCCTTTCAAGAGGCCCGGAAACCTCCTTTCAAGAGGCCCGGAAGCCACTTTTCCTTCCAAGAGGCCCGGAAGCCACCTTTCCTTTCAAAAGGCCCGGAAGCCACCTTTCAAGAGGCCCGGAAGCCTCCTTCCAAGAGGTCCGGAAGCCTCCTTTCAAGAGGCCCGGAAGCCTCCTTTTAAGAGGCTTGTGGATCGCTCGATGTGAGAAGAGTGATTATCCAATCGCCACGTCATTAACACCGCACGAACAGCCCTTCGTTTTCTTCATTTCTCCGAGACCATTTTTGATTTTCGCATAAAAAACGCCCATACATATCTTTATGTCACCTTTCGTAATTCTACAACGGCAATGTTCTCTTTGGCTTGCAGATGGGCAGCATCAGCTGGCGTATAATATTGATTCCTCACATTAAAAGCGCAGACCGTGCCTGGGCGCTTAGAAAGAAACCAAATCCACGATAACGAGGAACGTTTTCGCCTCGTCAGCTAGAGTACAGCAGAATTTGTCTTGATGGCATTCTGTGTTCCCTAAAGTTTTGTCAACATACTTTACTCAGTGCTATGATCTCAAGCTTCAGTTGCCGTTAAATCAGCCCGTATTCTCCCAATAACTGATTCTGAAACAAATTGATATTTCAGGAACAGTAGGTTCCTGTCCACCGAGATGGAGCCTCCATCTCAGATATAGCTTCCGGAGAATAGCTTTTCTCACTCAGTCACTGGATGCCAGAACACATGCTGTTGGAGCCGCACCTCCAATGAACAGATGCTCGCTCAATTTGGCCAAGTTTTCGTTTTGAGCGGCTTACGGTTGCTTTGATAAGGCCTGCTTGTGGACGCTTGCAGCTTTTCATAGAAGTTCCCCACTGTAAAACCCCACCACATCCTAAGCAGGTCCTTAGGTCTCACCCCCTTACTGTAGCTGATGTCAGATGGACATCAGTGTTTAGGCTACACTACCAACTAAGTGCGAAACCCTTAGCTGGCAACCTAAAAAACGTTATTTTTCCGGGATTATCAGTTTACAAGTAAGGCCAGAAAAACAAGTAAGGCCACTTAGCTTAGAAACGCAAATCTTTATGAATGTGTATTGTGTATATTCCTAACAGAACTTTAATATGAGGCAGATTGAAGGTTTAGATAAAAGGATTAAATTAGGAAATAGAAAGACATTGGATTTAAGAATTATTAATGGAACGCAATTAGTGAAGGTTCAATTTCGTTATCAGCCGGGACAAAAAGAAAATCCACATTCCAAAGTCTTCGTTAACGACCAACTAATCCTAGAGGAGACACATATACGCATCTCTCTCATGCTGCGAAAAAAGTACTTTAGCACCGTATATCCGAAAGATGAAAAATAACAATCGTGAAATGGACCATTATTCAGCATAGTGAACGTAATTTGTCAACACGAAAAACCTGGGACTGAGGCAAAAACGGGTCCGACAAACTGCGAGCTTCACTGTGAGAAAAACGGATGGGAAAATACTCTCTCCCCCTATCCATTGTTGGAAATCATTCTGCTTCGGTTCTTCACACCCGCACATGAGAGCACCGAGCGAAAAAAAAAGCTTGTGAATCAACCAGAGCAGTGTGGAGCCGTGTCAGCTCCTTGATGATCAAAAGCAGACGAAAACCTTCGGGAAGAATTCATTTCATTGTCGGCAATAAAGAGCGATGAGACTCCTCAACCTTATGTCCCGTTCAATCTGCAATGTGTCCAAATGATGGATGGTCATCAATTGTGGGGAGCGGCTCCCCCCGGTGTTCGGACACATGTTCAATCATCGCATATCGGTTCAACTGAAATGGAGATTGACGTGGATGGAAACTGAACGGAAAGGGGAAAAATTCCCAGCCGTCAACGGAAGGTTAATTGCCTTAATTGCCGACCATTGTAGCCAGGCAGCAATCCTACTGGCTTAACAAGAGGAACAAAACAAAATAAACAACGCACAGTTGTTTGTGGAACTTTGTCTTAAAGATGTGCGATGTTGTAGATGAATTCTTGTTTAATTGCTTTTATCCAAACCTATGCCAATCGTTGCATCGTCGTCACAATATCAACCTCCTGAAAAACACACATAATAGATATTTGTTGTACCAAGAATAATGCATCACATCCCACATACCCTTAATGAGCACAACACATCGAGCAAATTATTTGTTAATAGAAAAAGTTTTTTCTCAGAAACATTCCAATCCCTGGTTTTGGCGGTCATTCAACATCCTTCCAAGCGAACCAATTCCGGACGGCACAACAAAGCAGACCGAGGGAAACGCCAGGCTTGGGGTTCGAATGAGGCTTCATAAGCAAGGCGTTGAACCTGCACTAAAAGCCCAAAAGTCCGCCGAAAACTGCAACACGAGCGTCGGACAATCCCTTTTCAAGGTTTGAATTACGTTGCCGTCAGGACAGTGCGGGAAAAAAGATCACTCGAAGACCTCAGAGCGCGCCCTAACTGACATCCTACACCACCGCCGACGACGACCGTCGTCAGCGCAGTCAACGCGGGAAGGAAAAGTTTGCCGCTAGTACAAAGATTCTTTTTAATTACTTTTGAGATTATTAAAAAACTTTGCGCGATGTGCAACGGGAGAACTGAGGTGAAATAAATACTCCGACGCCTAAGTTCGGGGTGTGAAAATTGAAAGTATGCGATTCAGAAGCTTTGCTTGAGTTAGCTTTGGAATCGAAAAGTGAGGGAAAAGACTCTTGTATATGAGGGTCTGGAAGAAGGTGGAACGATTGTTTTTGGTTTTAAATTGTACTCTTGTAACTCGTTAGGATATTTATTTTTATTCAAATATGTTTCAATAAATTATGGAATATGAATTTTCGTCCTCGTATGCCATTTTAAGGCTCCCCCAGACCTAAGCGATTTCATCGCCGCGACGGCGACAACCAGTCGCCGCAATTCTATCGTTGGGTCGCTGCAGGCAATGTTCTATTTACGCTTCTAGACTAACGGCGACAGAATCGCTGTCGCCAAGCGATAGAATCGCGTCGCGACTGTCGCATCGCGTGTGTTTGGGGGAACGTAGTTTGGGCTAATAAACCAAATTTGAGTTATTATTTCTACCACTACCAATTCTCATCAAATGGAATAAATAGTACTAATTCTGCTTATGGCAAGCAAGGTTACTCCACTAAACCATCGGTTCTCAACCTTTTGTTGAGTGGTACCCCTTAAGGACTTGTGAGATTTCTTGAGGTACACGCAAAAAAAGCGTTCATGAATTCGTGAACTAACGAGTTCACGGTGTATTTTTTCGGGAACAACAGTCACGTTTTCTGGAACGTTCTGGAAAACGTGACTGGTGTTCCCGAATCCATGAATTAAATCACGGTGTATTTTTGCTGGTTCACGAATTCGGGAACGTTTTTTTTTGCGTGTACCCCATTTTTGGTAGCATATTGAGGTAGCTATTTTAATGAGAATTCATACTAATTCTTACTTATTCTAGTTGAAAAACGCTTCTATTTTAATTAACCCTTTGAATACGTGGAAATGTATCTGGAAGCTTACAAGAAGGAATGATTATTTGATTTTTATATGAATTCTGTTCTGAAAATGGTTCTCGACAACGATCCGATAGGCACAAGAAGACGAGATACACAGCGGGCAAAGTGGATCAATCAGGTGGAAGATGATTTGCGGACCCTCCGTAGACTGCATGGTTGGCGACGTAAAGCAATTGATCGAGCCGAATGGAGAGACTCTTATGTACCGCACAGGCCACTTCGGCCTTAGTCTGAATTAATAATAATTTAATTCTGTTCTATGTTTTGAAAAAAATAAATTCAATAAAACTTTACTTTTCTAAAAAGTTAGAAATATTTTCTGAATCAATTCAAGAGCTATTCCAGAGTAAAAATATAATTTTATATGTTTTCGGTTTAAAATCGGTCCTTTCCAAAAAAAATAGTTACATCATGAAATTGACCACAATTTCTTATGAAAGCAGATTCTTCATAGTTCCCCTCGTACTACAAATTATTCGTGATAAATGTACCAGATACTTATCCTTTCGATATATATTAAAATAGTCCATCAGTATTTCTTCTGGGTGCTGTTTGATAAGTTTCTTCTGAAATCTTCTGAAATCTTCTGAAGTTTAGATCTTTTGGGAATGCTAAAATGGGAAATTTTCATACGTTTTTGTTCAGAAGATCCTTTTAGGTTTCTTTCAATACATCCTCCCTTCCCGAGATTTTCTAGACTTTTGAAATTTGTCTATGAAATGGGACAGAAACTCTCTAACGAAGTTCAACACAGAGCTCTTCCCTGAAGTTTCTTTTGAAATTTATATAGAAGTGAAAACACTGAAGGAATTGTAGACATATTTTTGACATGGTATCCAAGCTCATCAAAAAATTTCTGTTCTGGACTGCAAAGTAATTTATTTTAGTTTTTTTTACAAGAAGTAGGGAAAAAGACGGCTTTAGCAGGTTTTATTCTATTATTGTCACGGGGGTTTTTGGCGACCAAATTTTATGAAATTCGGCAAAGAATATAGCAAGAATATGCAAAGAATGTTTAGGCCAAGTTTGAGCATAATCAGTCATAAAACCCCCTGACAATAATAGAACAAAACCTGCCAAAGCCGTCTTTCCCCCTATCTGAATATTTTTTCAAAAAATATCTCAATATTTGGAAGATCAAGAAGGTTCTATATGGAAATATTTCAATTCTGCAAAGCGTGTTAGCCAAGTATGAAAATCCATCATATCCTTATGTGCCACCAAATATAAATATAGAACTTTCCCAATTACTTTTATGAATTGTTATGGAAAGCATCGGATTTCTTTGATAGTTGTTGAAGAAGTGTATAGCAAGGATGTTATCGATCATTTAGTAATTTGGGTTCGATCATTTTGTAATTTGTCAATAACTTATTCCAGAAGTTAAATTTCAAAATGTGCTGTATGGTGGACTTCTAGTTCTAGTTGCTGTAACTTAAGCTAAATTATAGGAATTTTATAATCATTTAGTCTAAGTTACTGAAACTGTAGATATAACTCCGTTACTACTGGAATTCAAACAACGAACCATTAGGCAGAGTTGTAGAAAACCCTTCGCCTTAGAAGTTCTCCATACATAATGTGACTAGCAAGCGTCCTACGAAACGCGGGACGCCAATCTGGATTACGCCACTGGCTTGAAAATGGATCATCCAAAAGTGCATTTCGCATAGATTTTGGCCCAAAAAAAAATGAAAAAATTTCAGCATGGCTGTATGAATTGTAATAAATTTGTAAAATGGAGTTGAAAATGCAACGTCCCGCGAAACGTGGGACGTCTGGTCCATTATCCATACAACACATTTTGAAATTCAGATTTTGTAATGAATTATTGACAAACTACTAAATGATCGAACGCAAATTATTAAATGATCGATAACATCCTTAAGACATTAAGACGATAGTACAGTCAGGATTCGCTTGTTTGATATTGGACCAGGAGCATGGATGGACCATGACCAAACTAAAAAGTTTTCTATGACAAAATGCAATAAACAGGATTTTACGTCACTGGACATTATTTGAAAGGTTTAATTCGCAGTAGACATGTTCAAATGAGTTCAAGTGAGTAAGTTAGGTCGAGATTGTGGCCCAACCAGAGAATCACGACTATAGTCAAACTTTTCCTAGTAGTCGTACTAGGACTGTATGATGACTCACTTCAGCAAGACGTTTAAGTTCAAAGGGCTTCTATTGCCACTTTTGAACACCGTGGCTGGACACGCTAATGACTGTAAACTTTTAAGAAAGTTTCTTATCTCAAGGGTCAAAACTATATCATCCATGGAATAAAATGTGTTCTGATTGAGACGGTTTCATTGAAGGCAACTCGTGAGACCTATCCGGTTATCCGGTCAAATGTCCTATTCGGCCAAATGACCCATTCTGTCAAATGACCCTTTATGCCAAACTGCCCTTTGGGCAAAATGACCCTTTCTACCTAATGACCCTTTCGACCCTTTTCGACCAGGGTACATGTACCCTAGGTTGAGAACCGCTGACTAAACAAGCTCAACAAACAAAATTCTGTTCTAAAAGAAAGGAAAGTAGTGTGAACCAAACACAGCGCAATAAATGGAATAAATATAAGTATCTTACCTTTGACACCGCTCAGGTTTCAGCCACTCTAATGACTTGAATTGGTCATAAATAAATCGCAAAGAATTGTGCTACTTGTACAAAAAAAACTGTTAGGAGACTCGAAAGCCTCCTTTCAAAAGGCTCGGAAGCCTGCTCCTCTTTGAAGCAGGCTACCGAGCCTTTTGAAAGGAGGCTTTCGAGTCTCCTGAAGGTTCCTCTGAAAGTTCCTTTAAGAATCTCAGAAAGCTTCTTTCGAAAGCCTCCTTCCAAGAAGCTTCTAAGCCGCCCTTTTAAGAGACTCGGAAGCCTTATTTTAAGAGGCTTGGAGGCCTCGTTATGACAAGCTTGGACGCCTCCTTTAAGAGAATCCGAAGCCTTTTTACAAAAAGCTCCGAAGGCTTCTTTCAACAGGCTCGTAAAGTTATTTTCAAAAGGCTGGGAAAGCACCTTTCAAGAGGCTCGACAGCTGGAAGCATTTTTTAAGAGGCTCGGAAATATGTTTTCAAGAGGCTTGGAAGCCTTCCTTCAAGAGGTTAGAAAACCTTCTTTTAAGAAGCTCGGAAGCATCCTTTCAAAAGGTTTGGAAGCCTCGTTTTAAAAGGCCTGAAAGCCTCGTTTCAAGAGGATCGGAAGCCTGCTTTCAAGAGGCTCGAAAGGTACCTTTAAAAAAGCTCGGAAAGGTCAAGAAGCTTGAAAAGATTCTCACAAGAAGCACGTAAGCCTCCTTTCAAGAGGATCGTAAGTCTTCTTCTAGATGGCTCAGAAGCCTCGTTCCAAAAAGTTTGGACGCCTCCTTTAAGAGGGTCAGAAGCCTTCTTTCAAAAAGCTCAGAAGGCTCAATTCAAGTGGTTCGGAAACTTCTTTTCAAAAGGCTAGGAAGCCTTCTTTTAAAAGGCTTGGAAAGCTCCTTTCAAGAGGCTCAGAAGCCTCATTTTAGGAGTTTCGAAAGACACCTTTCAAAGGCTCAGGAAGCCTCTTTTCAAGAGGCTTGGAAGCCTGATTCCATAAGGCTAGAAATGTTTCTTTAAAAATCTCAGAAAGTCCTGGAGACGAGCCAGCCTCAGGCTGAAAGTCTCCTTAATAAAGACACAAAAAAAAAAATCTCAAAAAGCTCCTTTCAAGAAGCTTGTAAGCCTCCTTTCAAGAGGCTCGAAAGCCATCTTTTAAGAGGCTTGAAAGCCTCGTTATAAAAAACTTGGACGCCTCTTCTAAGAAAATCAGGAGCCTTCTTTCAAAAAGCACGGAAAACTCCTTTCAACAGGCTCGTAAAGCTCTTTTCAAAAGGCTTGGGATGCACCTCGGAAAGCTCCTGTCAAGCGGCTTGGAAGCATCCATTCAAGAGGCTTGGAAGCTTCCTTTCAATAGGCTAGAAAGCGTCCTTTCAAAAGGCTCATGGGATTCCTTTCAAAAGGCTCGGAAAGCTCCTTTCAAGAGGCTCGGAAGTCCGCTTTCAAAACGCTTGAAGAGTTCCTTTACAAAAGCTCGGAAAGCACTTTTCAAGAAGCTCGAGAGGCTCCTTCCAAGAAGCACGTAAGCCCCCTTTTGGGAGGCTCGGAAGTCGTATTTCAGGAGGCTCGGAAGCCTTCTTTCTGGAGGCTTGGAAGCCTCGTTCCTAAATGCTTTGACGCCTCCTTGATGAGGGTCAGAAGCCTTCTTTAAAAAATCTCGGAAGGCTCCTTTCTACAGAGTCTTAAAGTTCTTTTCAAGAGGCTCGAAAGCCTATTTTTCAGAGGCTCGGAGGTAGTGAAGCACCCTTTCAAGAGGCTGGGAACCCTCCTTTCAAGAGACTCGGTATCCTGCATTAGAGAGGCTTGGAAGCCTCCTTTTAAAAGACTCAGGAGCCTTCTTTTAAAAGGCTTGGAAGCCTCCTTTAAGATGGTCGGAAGCCTTCTTTCATGAAGCTCGGAAGGCTTTTTCCAACATACTTTTAAAGTTCTTTTCAAGAGACTCGGATAGCTCCTTTTAAAAGGCTCGGAAGCCTACTTTCCAGAGGCTAGGAAGCATCCTTTCAAGATCCAAGCAGCACGTGCAACATCTTCAAAATAGCTGCTTATTCCATTTGCATATTATATTTTGAAGATACATCAAGTCTTATTAAATCCACTTTCCAGTTTCAGAAACACGCAATGTTTCATTACCGTTCTACTAATATCGCCATCTGCCTCTAAAATGACTTTTTGAATGATTGACTAAGTCTTTGGGGAGAAACATCTTTCACTCGCTACGTTTTTCTCCTGAAAAATGAACGAAAATCGTGCCTGCTTGATGAAATTCTTTTATCGTTTCATCATTCTTACGCCTCACTCATTTTTCGCGAAAAATTTCACCGCGTATTTAAAAAAAAAATTACGCAACAGGATTCGAACCCAGAACACAAAAAAAAAATGCCACAATACCACATCGACTGCTTATTTGAGTTGTGTTATTTGTTCCATAAAAGCTATACTCTTGTTCGCATTGGTGAAGGCACGAAAAGGATGAAAGAAGTGAGAAAACGTACAAATCAACTTTTCGCGGCACTGACAGTGGGGGCGAAATATTTATCTCTCTTTAGGTCTTTTTTTCTTTCTCGCAAAATGATTTCTCGGCACAAATCTGCGTGAGTGCGCAACCTCTCCTCGTGAGAATGAAGGTTACCATAATGCTTCTGATATGTTGCAAAACCATTTTTTCTCATCTGCAGCTCACTTTTATTTTTATCAGTCCCGCATGTTCCCTTAGAGGTACAATAAAGTTAGAACAAATAGAATTGATGGTGCGATGATTAGAGTGAAAGGTTGCAAATATGAAGGTCCTAGTTCAATCCTCACTTGGTTTTAGTGTTTTTATTTCCATTGTAGCCGCAAGATGTTGCAAATAGACTCCACCTCTTGTGATTTTTGTGATACCAAGAAGTTCCACATACGACGCGCTGTGCATAACTCCTAAGACCTTTTGTAAGTTACATAACAGTTGCTGTTACTTATTGAGAACAAGCGTTGCTGCTTGGGGATGCTCGGAAGCTTCCTTTCAAAAGGCTCAGAGGTCTGCATTTAAAAGGCTTGGAAGCCTCCATTTAAGAGCCTCGAAGTCTCCTGTCACAGGCCTGGTAGCGGGTCACTTTTTAGTGACATGGTCACCTTTTTCGGGCCAGTAACTAAAAAGTCTTTTTTTTTCGACCTCAAGTCACTAAAGTCAATTTGTCTCGCAAAAAAATCACTATTTTGAAACTATTGACTAAGATTTTTTTATAAAGCTTAATATCCATCGGAAGATGCGTTGTTCATAGCGGGATCGAAATTACAGATCATGGAAAAATGATCACTGTGAAACATCGCCAGCCAATTAACTCGATCTTATTGGCATTTCACCAATAGCTAATTGAAGGTGTTTTACGTCACAATTTATAAATTGGTATACAGTCATGCAAGCAGGAGACCTGTCGATTTCGAGTTTTTTAACTCAAACTCTATGCAGTAAGGGAGGGTGGAGAGACTTGATTCCTTGGGAGACTTGATTCTCCCCTGTTCTACCAAGAACTAACCTGCCCATGATCGCATACTTAAAGTAATGATAGTAAAGATAGTAAAATTTGTCTAAAAAATTCAAGAAAATATAATTTGTTCTCAAGCGACTATTTTTTTGTAGATTTTGACAGATATGTAACAAAGGGTTTGCTCTGAACAAATATTTATTGAGTAGATATCATAGACATGCGATCAAGTCTCCCCATTTTGATTGCATGCGCTGTCGAATTCCATTGCAAAAATCGTTCATGAATACACGCAGCAAGTCGAAAAATCTCCATATTTTGGAGTAAAAATATTTAAAAGTTCGGAAAGCATGGTCCTCATTACAAGCAGGAGGTCGAACGTTCTATCCCAGGCTCATTGTACATGAATCTTCATAATTATAGTTTCGTTTTCTACCAAAACGATCCTACTGTTGTTCCTGTCTCACTAAAAATTCCGAAAACATCCGTGGCACCTATGACAACAAGATTTTCGATGAGAAATAATTTTCAGGAAAGAAAACAGGTGTTAAGAGTGATAACCATATTTCGCTCACTTCCAGTGGCGTAAAATTTGCTTGCAGACTACTCATAGTTTTGAATTGTCCTGCTTCTTACTGCTATTGACCAAAATTTCCGTGGGCAATAATTTTACTTAGTCACTGAGTAGATAAAAGTTAGCGAGTACGATCTACGTTTCTCTTCTGAGTTCTAAAAGAAAAGAGTGGTGAGTGAAATATGTTCTCCGCCACAAATTACGAAAAAATATTCTCATTCCACTCAAAAACTGCAACTGAAAGTCACCATTTTCGTCAGCTTTGGTCCCTAAAATTACTATTTTGAGTGGCTTCGGTCGCTACCAGCCCTACTTTCAAGAGGCTCGAAAGGCTTCGTCCAAGAAGCTCGTAAGCCACCTTTTAAGAGGCTCAGAAGCCTACTTTCAACTGGTTCGAAAGCCTCGCTTCAAGAAGTTCGAAATTCTTCTTTCAACAGTCTTGGAAGAATTTTTTCATGAATCTCAGGAGCGTGAGTATTTAGAATGTCTGGCGGCTACATACATTCTTCATCAGGAATTGTACTGTTCAAGCGCTCCACTTATGTGAACGTCTACTTTACACATGTCGGAGGGTTGGCTTGACAAATGGATTGTGAGTGATTTGACTATGTGTCCAATTTGGGAAACTCGGGCTCATTTAGTACCGCCAAGTTGCGAAAAGGCTGACGGAGGTCATTCGTAGCTTAATTGATTAAAGCACCAGTGTAGCGTACTGAGGGTTGTGGGTTCGAGTCTCATCGAAGGAAAAGTCATTACCTCTAATACATTTTTCAAATCAAAATCTTCCACATAATGTATATAGGGTAAATCACTACTTGGGCCTATGGGCCCGATTCCCGGCTCACTAGACATAAAACTAAGGATTCATACTTTTTGGGAGCCGTAGGTTTAGATTTGATAATTTTTAAAAAGTCTCCCATTTATTTCTCACAATACACCCGGTTCTTTTTTTACACGGGTGGGTTTTTGTTGATTACGACCTTCAGCGTTGATGAAACTATGAGTTAATACCATGAAAAAAATCACAAAAAATCAAAGAAAATTCAGGTGGTATTTTAACAGCTGTGAAAAATCAGGTTAACCGGGAAATTAAAGAATACCAACCGTGTAAAAAAAATATTGGGTGTACTCAATATTTTCTAACTATTTATTTCACTCCTAATTGGTCCAATTATAGAAAATAAAATGTAGATTCCGAACATTCGCTCTCCGCTCTCGCTCTCGCTTGGTATACCACTGAGCCGAAGTGAATCTTTCCACTTTTACAAAACGGTATTTTCATATAAACACCTACCTGAAAATCGTCACAGCTCTCAATACAATCATTGTTTCAATCTGTTAATCAGCACACAATAATTCTAAACTCGCGTACTTTAATCTTTTCTATTTGTTAGTTTCACTAGAACTAATATAAACGTATTAGAATACATTTAAAAATGTATCCTCAAACCGAGCAAAAATTCACCTCGGCCTAAGAACATCTAGCCGCACCGTGCTGCCAGAAGGCCAGGATTATTTTTTAGTATGGAAAAAATCTTTCATCGTTCAAAGGAAAACTATCTAATTAGTTGACGCTATCATGTTATTTATTATTCTCTCGATTTCAAAAAGTGAAAAAAATAAAGTTTTTAAGCGTTTGGAAGTAATTTGGATGAGTGAATATCAAATAGAAATTATTATAAATAATACCATCTGGCATCATGTCGGCGTTGAACGTGCATATTTTTGTTTACGTCGTATTTTCTACCGTCCCGAGAAAGAATGAGAGTAAGATGTTGAGAGATTGAACGAAATTTTGCTTAGGCCGGGAACTGGTGTAGAAGTGGGCCGGAAACGAAATCGCTATGACTGAATTGAGTGCTGGACCTCGTTAAGTTAAATCAAATAAAAGCTATTTTAAACGATGTTTACCAAGAAAAGCTATTTTTAAGCATAAGTAAACCCCATTGTAGTACTGCACGGCCCACGAAATTTAGGAAAAGTTGCTTCCTGTCATAAATATCAATTAAATAATGCAGTCGTATGCATGTTAGGCCGGGAATGGGATAAGAAACCCTACTCACACTGAGTTTTCAGAACAATGTAAATTATTGTCCAAGCTGTGTGGTTTAATACCCGGAACATAGGCAATTAACTTCAATTGAACTAAAAGGTTCTGTTTAACCCTTATGCCCGACGGGGACCCGTGTTCCTTTTTCAAATTCAAGTAGTGATATTTCAATGAATTTTCATAGCTGAAAGCTGAAACTCGGTGACATCTAAGAACTCCATAAAATGTTGCATCTGTGAGAAAATCACGTTGATACAGTGAGGAGGGACGTGGGGAGGGCATCTGATTTTTTTACCACGTGGATGGCCGACAGGGTACCCGTGTTCCCATAAATTGATATTTTCATAACTTTGACAATTTTCAACCGATTTAGATAATTTTGTCAGTTTTGGAAACAGAAACTCATATACTTTTTGCCCATTGTCAAGGTTTACAGTATTTGTCCATGGTTATACAAGAAATCTTTGAAGTAAGGCTTAAGAGTCTACACACGTAACCGAAGGACTATCAACCAGTTTCAAATATATTACATGCTCATTGCGCTTCTTAGAATAGTCGGTGTTCACAGTATATATTCTGGGTCTCCAAAAACCCTTGGAGTAAGGCCTAAGTCATCCAAAAAATCCCTGGAATAAGATCTTATGCTCTGCTAACGTAACCAAAGGTCTATCGTGTAAATTCAAAAACGGTACATGCTCTTTATGGTGCTTAGCATATAATGCTTTCACAGTATATGTTCCGGGTCATCCAATAACCTTTTCTTAAAACATGTTTGCATTCCAAGTAGTTCTTGTTGCTGTCATTGATTCCAGGTAGTCTACGAACTCCATACAGTCAAGGTCTTCGGATCAATCTCCGTAATGGAGGCAGTTATCGAAGAATAAACAAAGTGCATAACACCTTCTTGGTATATGTTTGTATTCCAAGTAGTTCCTGTTGTCGTGAGTTCCAGGTAGTCTACGAACTCCATACAGTCAAGGTCTTCGAATCAATCTCCGTGATGGAGGCAGTTATCCGAGAATAAACAAAGTGCATGACACCTTCTTGGCATATGTTTGTTTTTCATGTAGTTCTTGTTGTTGTCGTGAGTTCCAGGTAGTCTACAAACTCCATACAGTCAAGATCTTCGGATCTATCTCCGTAATGGAGGCAGTTATCGAAGAATAAACAAGTTGCGTGACCCATTCTTGGTATATGTGTGTATTCCAAGTAGTTCTTGTTGTTGTCGTGGGCTCCAGGTAGTCTACGAACTCCATAGATTCAAGGTATGGGGTTCGGCCTTGGTAGCGGATGCAGTTATTGAAGAATAAACAAGTTGTGTGACGCTTTCATGGTATTTTTTTCTAAGTAGTTCTTGTTGTCATTGGTTACAGGTAGTCTAAGAACTCCATAGAGTCAAGGGCTGTGGATCAATCTTCGTAATGGAGGCAGTTATTGAAGAATAAACAAGTTGTGTAACCCCATCGTGTTTTATGTTTGTATTTTAAGTAGATATTTTCATTGTCGTGGGCTCCTTAATGAAGGCAAGGCAAAATACGTGAATGGAATCCGTATTTTTTTTTGTCGAAATTGGGTCTAAAACGTGATAAAATCGGGTTAGGCTAAATCAGGGGTAGACAAAATCTGGGAGTGACAAAATCGGGTCAACCTCATCTGAGTGAATGTACGCATTCCTAGTACAGTAGCCGTTCGATAACTGCAAAATGTTTACTTTTCAGTTATCGAATGCCGTTCGATAACTGCAACGCACTCTAGACGTCAAACGGTTGTCAATCGACGTCAGATGCAATAAAAGTGCATCTAAATGTGCAGCGCAATGCAGCTGTCATTGAGTCTGACATCGGTTTGAAGTTTAGCGGTCCGATAACTGTAAAACTGTTGCAACTATCGAATTGCAGTTAAAAAGCATTGCAGTTAAATGACTTGCAGTTATCGAACGTCTGCTGTAGTTTTTGTTTTTGCCATGGTACTAGGTAGTCTGTGAACTCCATATAGGAATGATCTGCAGATCAACCCACGAACGGAAGGCTATTGGTATATGTTTGCATTTCAAGTAGTTCAAGTTGTTGTCATTAGCTCTGGGCAGTTATTGAAGAATAAACAAGATGTGAAACCTCATCTTGATATATTAGCATTCCAAGTAGTTATTGTTGTCTTGTTGTTGTTGGTTCCAGGTAGTATAAAAACTTCATTCATATCACTAATATGAAGTTGTCTATTCTTTGGAAATGCAAATGTAAATAAATTGGAACGATACAACTTCACACCGAGAACGTGAGGGAAAAACCGGGCTAATATCGCAAAGATCATGAACCATATTTAAATTAGATTAAGGACACTCCTCATGGAATCTAAGTTTCAAAGTGCTCGCGTTTTCGGGGGCCACCAATCAATCGACTCTGGAGGCGGCGCACAACTGTCATTTTGTTGATTTAGCTTGCGTTGCATCATGCGTGAAAAAATAAAAATGACAGTTGTGCGTTGCTTCCGTATCGAGTGCTGTGCCACCGAAAGCTTAGAAGTCTTAGGTATCAGAACGTCGGCTCCAGGGGCACGTTCACCTCAATTTGGGAGATTTGTGCCATCGCCTTCACAGCCTTTTTCATCACACACCTGACGGAAAAGGAAGTGAACAAAAGGAAAGGAATGTGGATGGGAGAACAAAGGGAATGTTTGGAAAAGGGCCCTTGAAGAGGGCATACAACGCATAAGCGTACAAGAGCTTACCACAACGGGTTATGAACAACAAAATACTCTGAAGGTTCAGGTTTCTGAAGTCAATTTCACTAAGTAAGTGTTTACCAAATATTTGGAAGCGCAATTGTGCATAGACTGGGCATTTACATATTAGATGAAGAAGTTCCATAATCGGATTCACAACTATCACAAACATATGATTCAACGTGTTGAATATTTGCCATGTGATAGTTCAGTCGGCAGTGACCTGTCAAGGCCTTGACTAAGACACTGCAATTCTGTTTAGACAGATTAGCTAAATAGCTTGCTACTACCGGAGATGGCTCCCGGATGTACAATTTTGTTTGATGACATGAATCCAGACTACTCCAATGCCATTTGTGCTGAGTGACAGCCCAAGAGTTGATCAAAAGCTTCACCCAACACTTGGATATTGGAATAGCTAGCTCAGGACCAATAAAGTCATGCGATGCTCCATTACGAGCTAACTCATCAGCCAATTCGTTTCCAGCTATGGAAGAATGACCAGGTACCCATATAAGGTGTAAAGTATTAACTGAATTCAGTTCCTCAATTTGAGTTCGTCATGCGATTACTAACTTCGACCTTGAGTTGGCCGAGGCGAGAGCTTTAATAGCTGCTTGGCTATCTGAACAGAAGTATATTACTTTGCCCATAATGCGTTGCTGCAGTGCGGATTGCACTCCACACATGATGGCAAATATTTCCGCTTGAAAGACAGTGCAGTGTGTACCCAGTGAGTGTGACTGTTCCAATCTCAGCTCACGCGAATAGACGCCTGCACCTGCTCTACCTTCAAGGAGAGAGCCGTCAGTGTAACAAACAATGCTGTCCGACATACTTCTCTCCAAATAGCCAGATGTCCACTCATCCCGCGAGGGGAATTGTGTTGAAAATGTCCTATAAGGAAAACTACTAACGTGTGTGAGATCACTTGGAGCAAGGAAAATTTTGTCCCAATTAACCATAAGCGGTAACAACGAAGTGTGTGTAGAACTGCGGTTTACAGGATTCTCTTCCATAAAACCGAGTACCGATAGTCGGTAAGTACAAGAAAATGCTTCTTGTTTGAGATGTATGTGTAGTGGGGCCACGTCGAAAAGAACTTCGAGAGCAGCCGTGGGAGTTGAAGAGAACGCACCAGTCATTGCCATTAGGCACATCCTTTGAAGATGGCCTAATTTAGACTGAATTGTCCTCACTTCCCCCTTTTGCCACCACACAAGACATCCATAAGCCAAAATTGGTCGTACAACTGTTATGTAAATCCAGTTTGGGTTTAAGAACCCAAGTTTTACCAAAGGTTCGTCGGCATTGGCCGAAAGCCATACACACCTTTTTGATTCTGAACTCAATGTTAGGAGTCCAGGAATGCTTTGAATCCAAATTTAGACCCACATACTTTAATTGATCAGTTACAATGATTTCAGAACCAAAAAGATGTAATGGACGAATACCATTACGATTACGTTTTTCCGTGAAAAGAACAATAGATGTTTTATTCGGATTGACCGAAAGGCCATATTGGCGACACCAACTTTCAACTACCTGAAGCGCATTTTGCATCAGATCGAGTAATGGAGAAATACACAAACCCACTAACAATGTTAGATAGTCGTCGGCAAATCCATAGGTAGGAAAATCGCCATTGTTGAGTAACCTCAATAGCGTATCTGCAACGAGATTCCACAAAAGTGGAGATAATACTCCCCCTTGAGGGCATCCGCAGACACTTAATTTCCTAATCGCTGCTTGACGTAATGTCGAGTAGAGATGTCGGTTTTTAAGCATCTGGTGAATCCATTTGGTAATAATATTAGGTAGCCCATGACGACGTGCGGCTTCCAATATTGCATCGAAAGACACGTTGTCGTGTCAGTGTCAGTGACATCCCGCCAGGATATGGGAATATACCCAGTAGCAAAACTGCATACTAAAAGCTTTTTCAAAACATGTTTGATATGCTCAAAATCTCTCTGAAGTAGAACGGGATAAATTCCATTCTCCCCTGGAGATTTGTAGGGAGCAAAACTGTTAAGTGCCCATTGAATCGATTCAGTAGTTATGATTCTACGTGCTTGAGCCCAAGACCCATAGCTACATGAAAAGACATCAGGATCATCCGAAGATGTTATATCGACACATCCAGGGAAGTGCGTATCAAATAAGTGCTCTAACAATTCTTCATCAGAAGTGTAGTCGCCATTTGCCTTGTGAATTTCGCCAACTTGGAAATCCTTGGATCTCGCAAGAGTTTTATTCAATCGACTGGCTTCACTCAAATTGGACACATTTGCACAAAGGTTTTTCCAGCCGGGTCGTTCAGCAGATCGTAGAGCCTTCTTGTAAGCTTTGCGAGCCAACTTGAAAGAATCCGCCCCTGCTGAATGGCGTCTGCGTCTCCTTCTGCACTGCTTCCTTAGCTTAGCCAAATCGGAATTTCACCAAGGGGTTCCTCTTAAGGTTTTTACAGAACGCAAAGGGCAAGCTTCTTCGAAAGCTTCCACGATGTGCAACGTTGGTTGAACGAGGATTTCTAAAACGCAAGGCCTGCGAAGTGACATTCAAATGTATCAGTTGGCAATCGTTTCTCGCGCGCGACAGACGTTTACTCCGATAGCTCGTAGTGCCCTACTGCTTATAGTACTTTTGCTGTTGTGAAAGAACTTTGCTTTCAACGCAAAATGACACACAGGAGGAACACTCTTGTCGTGGACCTTAGTGCCTTACCAAAGCGTCCCAGTTTAGATGTGGTGAAAGAATTATTGGAGAAGAAGCTTAAACTCAACATGGATGAAGTGAAGAACATTCAGCTTCACAATATCAAAAATTGTGTGTTTATTGAGGTGAACAATGAAGGTGTAGCACTTCGGTTGCAGAAGCAACATCACCTTCGTCACTCTTTCGTCTATCTCGACGTGGACTACTACATCCCCGTGTACGTCGATGGACCCACCGCTACAGTGAGATTACATGATCTACCGCCTCAAATGTCCAACACTACAATCACTCAACACATGGAACAGTACGGAAAGATAATATCAATACACAATGAGGTATGGAAGAACTTTTTCCCGGGAATCCCGAACGGTGTCCGAGTGATACGACTTAGGCAAGAGAAGCAAATTCCGTCTCACATCATAGTTGAAAACGAGCCCACGCTCGTTACTATCCGAGACCAAAACAAACTAGCTAAAACTCACCCAAAAGCGACCAGTGCAGCAGTAGCGTCAAACGAAAGAAATTCGAACGAGGATGGAAAAGCACCAGTTGATCAACAAAACATCGACGAAAAGCAGAGCAAAACTAATAACCCACCACCGACACGAGACGACTTATGTGAGGACGATGAAAACAACAACGACGACGATGATAGCGACAATGATAGCGAAACCGAATATAACAGCAAGCTTCAATCTGGAGCTGCAACGGCAAAGAGAAGGTTGTCAACTGGAACGAACGAAACGAATGCTACCGAACAAGAAAGTAAAAAAGCGTGTGGAGATCGATGTTGCCAAGATGAGCAGGAATGTAGCGAAGAAAACTCTTCAGATGCAGGGTGGAAAATCTATAATACTAGGTCTAAGAAAAAATTATTTGAATTGTAATGTTATGAAATGTAAGACAAATATGGAAAGATATGTTTTCATTCGACATGAATGCACTTAGCGGTGTAAAATGTCCAAAATAAAAAAAAAAAAAATTCAAATGATCAAAGTAGATGTAGCGATGGTCAGATATCGATTCCTCATCTGACACATGCCAATTCGTCAACTCGTGACTGATTCTATTGGAGCAAAAGGTTATGTCCAACACCTCTGCTCTATTAGATACCATAAAGGTTGGGCGATTGCCTATGTTAAGTAAACCAAGTTCGGTACTACGTAAGTGTTCCATCAAGCTGGAGCCTCTCAGATTGATATCCGAGCTACCCAAGATGATGGCTCAGCATTAGCATCACTGCCGACAATTAGCGGAAGCCCGTTGGAAGTGCAATATATGACAACTCGTTTGAAAGCATCCGTAGGGAATGGTTCATCATATGGTAAATAAACCGAACAACACGCTAAAAATGAACTACACAAAATTGAGTCGAATCCGACTCATTTTCATTAAAAACGGGACAACTCAAAATTTGAGTAAAAGATACTACTTCAATAAAATGATGATTGCACTTAAACTAGGAGTCTGTTTGTCGTAAAATGCACTTAGATAGATAGATAAACTTGATTCGCATCTGTCGTATTAAAAATTGATGGAAGGCCAAGCTTAACTTTCGCGAAATCATCATTTTATTGAAGTAGTATCTTTTACTCAAATTTTGAGTTGTCCTGTTTTAATGAAAATGAGTCGGATTCGACTCAATTTTGAGTAGTTCATTTTAGCGTGAATAGACGTATTTTCTGACGGGGTTCCGCCAGTTGCATCAATTGTGACTGCACATACTTCTCTGGTTGTTTGTTCAGAGATAAGTGTAGCAACAATAGCATTGTTAACAAGCACACATGCACGCGGCATTGATCGAGAGTTTGCCATTTCTTTACTGAAAGCAGCAAAAATCGGGTTCTTTTGGTTACCTAGGTAGAAGCTACCCTTGCGAAAATAGGGTTCCTGCACCAAAGCCACTTGGGATCTGCCATTTTGTATAAGTCTACAAAGACTAATCGTTGCTGTTCTTTTATGCTGAAGATTGATTTGAGCTATCTTAACTGAAGCCATTGCAAATTAAGATAATGCACTCCACTACTTCAGCATTAATATGAACAGCAACGATGAACTCAAATTAGTATCTTATCAAGAAAGTCGAAGACGAAACACAGAGTACAATGTGTATAACGCATAAAGCAAATCAATATAGGTGACAATTTGTTAAAAACTAAATAAAACATGCTCATAATCCCACCCTTATTTAACCTCAAGTTGAGATTGAATAAGAGTAGCCGATTATTTCGGAGAAGCAAAAAGTCAACTACGCCATAGCTCTGGTTAGCGCAGTAAGGGCTAGATACTGTGAAGGGTGCCCTGGTGCTTCACAGGCTCCGTTAGCGGTTAGGTTCTTTTAGACCCCCTAACCATTCATTCGTAGGCACTGTAAGCATAAAGCCGCATCACACCAAGAATTTGGGGTCACCTGTATGATGGACTTCTACAACCGGAACAGGCAATCCGTGGCGTTATTCTTAGCCAGATAACTGGCTGCCGACACCACACAGCTATCTTGGCTGTTCGGGGAGAGAAGTTGACATTGACTTTACGTCAACTCTCAATGTGGCCGAACAGCCAAATGGTTTGTTCGGCCTAGTGGTATTTGGCCAAATGGCTTCCAGCTGAATGGGTTTTGGCCAAACGATTCTTTCCTATGTTTCAAATCAAAATATTGCATATAATGTACATTTTAGAAAACATCGTATGTCCAAAAGAGAAGCTCTTTTTGTTTATTTTCTCTTTCAATTATTACAAAGCCATACTAATATTTACATCACATATCTGAAGGAAATTGCTATTTTTGGCTACTAAGTCCAATGCATCACAGGGGAATGCCAGGATTCAGGTGAATTTATTTTTAATAAAATTGTTTGGCCGTCAGCGATTTCAACATACTTTATATTAGATTATATAAACATGGGATGATACAAGGAAGAAAAATGTTTAATGTCAAGGTTCAACTGAAAAGCTACCAAGCTTGACTATCACTTTTTTCTGAAATAAAATGTTCTTCTACCCCAATTGTAACGAAAGCAATGTTTCAATTTCAACACAAGAACCATGCACCTCTCGCATGCACAAAACAGAAACAAAAGCTTATTCTTCTCAATAATATATGAACATTCTCGCAAGATATGCACTTGTATGTTCTTTTTCCATTCTACTCCCCGTCAGTTTTCCCTCGCTCGCCAATCGTCGCCATTCGTCGACGTTCCGCCTATTGAGCCAACCTGGGACTGCAAGGCAAAGTGGATGGAATTTTCAATTTTGCGCAACTACATTCTCGCTTAGCTTAGTCACCGGGTTATGTCCGGATGGTGAATATGTTTTATTTTTTTCTATTCTTAAACCAACCGATTCATACAACCCAGGTACCACTTGCGTTATCCTTTGCGGAAGGAATTTTTATAAAAAGTCAGTAAACAGTGGAGACCCACTTAATTAGGATCGCCGCGCTGTCGCTCGGGGAGACTCTGCACCGTGCGCCGCTGCTGCGGCGGAATGTCCTCGTCGTGTAGCAATATTTTTTCGGTTAATTCTGGAGGAATTCTTGTTCCACCGCACACGCCAGCAGTGAACAACAGTAGCAGCGCCAACATTCCCGAGGGGGTTACCATGGGAGGATAAAAGACAAATTCAATATCGTTCAACTTGGATGTAGAACACTGCTATTGTTCCAACAACCGGAGGAACATTCTGCTCCTTCCCGTTACCGCCTAAAATATGGGTGGCAAGCGGCGAGATGAATGTAGTTCCAACGGAGACACACCGACAAAGCAATAGACTTAAAGATACGGTGAAGATTTATTATGTTTAATATTTTATTATCTCCGCTGAACGAAGGAATACGGCGCAGGGATGAAAGAATTTAGGAACTCTGGCTGGTGGCCAGGTGGCAGAACGGTGACAACCATGTGGAGTGTTCCATCGCTTAGGTTCCCTGGTGGGTGGACCGCCTTCAGATTGGTCGATGTTGTTAGGATAAGCTCGGTGACAGACTGTGAACGAGGTGTGTTTGTGTGGTTTTTCCTGATAAAAGAGAATATCGCAACTTTGGTGCGCAGCGAGGTAATAAATTTGGGTACATGGCGACAGGGAACGAAATGAGCAATAAATCAATTCAACCAACCGAATATCAAAAATTTATCGTGTATTACGTTGGTAAAATTCGAGATAAATGCACTACCTATGACATATTCTGGGTGACCTGCCTGGGAAAGGTTCTCTGAAGTCAAAAGATTGGATTTTTAGTTGAGATTTATGGCCGTGTGTTTGACCGATTTTTGTTGGGAGAAAGCAGTATTTTATTAGATGAAAGAAAGATTAAAAATTATGCAAGATTGAAGGACAGTGGAGAAAAAAAAACAACGAGAAGAGAAGATGTGGTAAAACGTAAATAATTGTGACAAATAACAAATCTCAAGGTAAAGGGAATGTCCTTCTTTTTTTAGGTTGTCTATCTAAGTATCCCCTACGGCGCTCAATTTCTAACATGAGTGGATTTCTAAATTGCAAAAAGTCATCAAACTGCTTAAATACATCACAGCATCTATCACGAGCATTTTATCAATTACTTTCGCACAATTAATTTCCAATGGGAACAGCAAAGGCGAAGTACTTCATTTCCTGCGTCAAGCAGCACAGTGACTGTTTGATTTTCCCCCCACTATCTGGTTCATCGTTCGAGAGAACACACGAACCGCCACCAGCACCATGTCTTCCCGTAATATGTGTATGTTCCACGTACTTTTATTACACCACTCGGGCTGGAGTGTATGTGATTAATGATTCCTGGTGGTCCCCTTCTTGGCCACGAAACGGATCGCCGTTAGTCCCGCCGGTCCACACGGGGCATGTTGGACAAAACTCATAAAACTCGCTGGACCTGGTCTGTCGGCATAGCTCCTGGAAGCTTCCTCTACGACACGGTAATGTTCTTACCATCATTGCTCCACTCCACTCATCTTCTTCAACGTCCCGGCCGACGGGCAACATCATCATTCGGAGGTCATGCCCACACGGGGTGGGGAACCTGATAATTATTTATAAATCCAGCAGTAAGTAGCTGTTGTCCATCCAGCTGCAGCCGGGGTGAAACGAGAGCCCTACTGGATTGACCTACATCACACGGTTCGGGTTGACCACTGGCGGTGGAGGTCGGCTACTGCCCGGGTGCCCGTTTGGTCGACTCGCACGGTAATGCTCTTATGCGGTGAGGTGGCCAAGGGTGCGCGGTGTAAAGTGTCACTCTGTGTTCAAGTACCCACTGCCATGCAGTATGCAATATAAATCCGATACCAACATCTATGTAGAGATGGTTACAGTTGCTGATCCACAGAAACATCCGTTCCCATACCCGCTGCCATTAGCCACTCACCGCTGGCGTTGTTGGCTTGGCCTTGCATAGTCTGTGAGGGTCGCATATCGCAATGGTTTCACAACGCCCCTTCCCCACGGATCCGCTGCTAACGTATCCCGTTTGCTCTTTCGAGGCACGATAAGCTCGTTTTGGTGGACGCTGATGCCGTGTCAGACGTGGTAGCTTTGGTAATGAAACTAACGGATACCGAACTCATTAATTTCATGGAAGCACTCCGAGCGGCGTTGCTGGATTGTTGAATCCCCTGACCGGATTAGTGGCAGAGGGGTTATGAGTTGGCAGATAATAGAGCTCGTGATGTTGAAACGCACGTTAAGCTCATTTTAGAATTTACAATTGGACGCGCAAGTCATGTGACGAGAAATACAGCTTTAATTAGACTTTTACGGTTCTATTCCGGGTGGGATTGAAATCTTTATACATCATCGAATTATGCCCAACTCATGACTTGTCGATGAATCTGATTTCAGATTTTATCGACTTAAATATATTTAGTAGGCCATGTAATTTAAACAAAACAAATCGTAAAGAACACCACGTTTTGGCGAAAACTTAGAAATTGGCTGATTTAATTGTTTCATCAAAAGTGACTATTTATTGCAGTTCATTACGAAAAATAAACGCAACAAAAATCATTCAGACGTGTTCGGGTCATTATCGAATCGTACTTTCAAATTGTAATAGCTTTTTAACGCAATAATGTGAAGGTCAGAAACTTCTTAACTTTTCCTATTTCATGGAAACTATGTTCCTGAAGGTTGACCTTCAGGTACTGAAGGTACTTTGTACGACGTTCTTGAAGGGCTCCAAAACACACACTTACGGTTTTCGGGTCATATTGACCCGGATTTTACTTAGCAGTATCTCAGGCATTTCTCAACCAAATCCACATGTTTATTAGATACAAAAGATCCAACAAATGGTCGCAATTATTAAAATACCTAACAAGGAAAAAATCATCAGCTCATAAATTTTCCGAAACCGACCTCAGACTGTTGATCGGCCACACCCACATCTGGTTAGGATAGAAGGAAGGATCGTCAGTTGGAAACTTTTATATGGACGAAAATTTGCACTAGAATATCGCGCATGAACGATTTTATTGCTGCTTTGCCTTTCTCGTATATTAAGTACGTTTACGTATCAGGAATTCCTCCTCCCGGGACCACCTTTCAGTATTACTTCATTGGGGAGACTGATTGTGCTTCTAGCACCTCATCTTGCACCGCGATTCTAGTCTGTTGGTCCTGCCTCCATTTTCTTCGCAGCCCCGACAGTATTTGCGACAGACTGCTGACGGAATTCTACGTTTCCACATCTAGGCATATTTCTTCAAAAATGTTCTCTGCGTTTAGGATAAACATTAGACCTCTTCATGTTTTCAAAAAGTATCAAAAATTCAACCGGTCAGCCAAGAATCACAATTCTTATGCTTAAATAAGTCTCCTGTCAAATTTTCAGCTAATTCGGATAAAATTTCGAGGTGGCTCAAGTCGATTTAGTGCTTTTGGGCTATTTTCAATTTTGTAAAAAATCTAACAAGAGATATAAACGTCGGAAACTATAGCAACAACCTCTATATGGAAGCTTTTGGTGTGCTCTACAAGTCTTGTGAACATTGCGATTCGTTCCGTTCACGTTTTGTCCATGTTAAAGTGATTTTCAAGCTTTTGAGTGCATAAAAATACTGTTTCCCCCAAAAGTCGTTGTTCTACAAAATTCTTGAGTTTATGACAAATGATTATTAATTTATTATATTATAGTTCCTCTTTTTTCCCTGGAAATTTGAGTAATCTAATTGCCCATGTGCGATTTACCGTTAAATTCTTAAAAATCAGATGCTGAACATTTGTCATAATTTTGCACGCTGAGATTTCTTCAAACAAGTTGTTCAAACAAAGAAGCTTCGAATTCACTTGTTACTACAATGCACTCAATGTTAAAAGCATGCAGAATTTAACAAAATTTGGAAGTCGTTTGTTGTAAGCATCAAATATCATATGATTTAATTTATGTTTTGTTCGAACAACTTGCTTGAAGAAATCCTAACGTGCAAAATTATTACAAATGTTCAGCTTCTGATTTTTAAGAATTTAACGGTAAATCGCACATAGGCAATTATATTACTTAAATTTCCAGGGAAAAAAAAGGAATAATAATATAATAAATAAGCAATCATTTGTCATAAACTCAAGAATTTTGTATAACAACGACTTTTGGGGGAAACAGTATTTTTATGCACTCAAAAGCTTGAAAATCACTTTAACATGGACAAAACGTGAACGGAACGAATCGCAATGTTCACAAGACTTATAGAGCACACCAAAAGCTCACGCATAGAGGTTGTTGCTAGATCGCGTGCTCGGGTGTTTCCTCAACATCCTCACATCCAGGACGGCATGCCTAAGCCACGCGTACCCGTGACCTGAAAGAAACTGCGTCCAACGGAAGTCAATCTCTTCATGCTTCCTGTTAACCCATCTCGACACACTTGGGATTAACCGGAGGGTCCACCTCCCTTTCTCCGCGTTATCCCATTCTTGTTGCCACTGGGTCATAGAATCAATTCTTACAGTCTTTCTAACGCCACTCGTTTCTCTTAGTCGATGACATTCAATATCTACCGCCAAAACTATACCATTGAGAATCATAACAGCGATTACACATACCGCCTCCGACGATATGGTTCTGTAAGCGCTGGCAACTCGCATGGCCATGAGCCGGAACGCACTGCTCATCTTCGCTCGGTTTCGTTTTGTGCTCATCGCTGTGCCCCAAGCGGGAGCCACGTATCTCAGAATCGATGTTGATACACATGCAAGAAATCTCCTTTTGTTGCTTCTTGTACCCCCGATGTGGACGTGTACTATACAGATGTGGAAGTGATGGCTTGGGAAATGGATTGCGAGTGATTTGACTATGCGTCTAATTTGGGAATTTCGTGCTCGTTCAGTAGCCGCTAGGTTGCGAAGGCCGACGGAGGTCCTTCGTAGCTTAGTTGGTTAAAGCACCAGTCTAGCGTACTGTGGGGTCATGGGTTCGAGTCCCATCGAAGGGAAAGTGGTTACCTCCAATACATTTTCCAAATCAATATCTTCCACATAACGTACATATTCACATATGAGTTTTCATAACATTGCAATATGGTCCAGGATACAGATTTACGCGGAAAGATGAATTTTACGCCAAAACTATATTTTTTAGAAAAAACTGTAGTTCTACAAAATTGTTCGAATAGTAAGGCCATCATTATGGTTCTATCAAAAAATAGGGTGGCCCATCATATAAAAAAAATTAGAAAATATTTTTTTTATTTCTCAGAATATTGACATGTTATGTTGCACAAAGTTGTAGCGCAGCTAATTTAAATCAATTTTGCTAAAAAAACTTTTTCTGTAGCTCTTAAGTTGGCTGATTTAGAACAATTTTACCTAATTGGATAAGGGTGTACCTAAAAAAACAGTACTTTTCTTGTTTTAGATTTCTCGAGAAAGTCGTCTTTAGATAACGTTTAGAGTTAAAAAAATGCATATTTTGATGGGTAAATATGCTCAATATCTTTTTCCGATCAAAAGTTATAATCGTTTTTCAGTCAATTTTTTTTTTCATAAGTTGATATCTCCGGTTAGGGCAGACCAAAAAAATATGTTTACACGGCATCTAAAAGAGAAATTAATATTCTTTATTATGTCCAAAAATTGGGAATATGTTATTTTTTTATCTCAAGTTTCACCAATTTTACTAAAATAATGTTTTTTTCAAATAAATTGATATAACTCGACAACGGAAGAAGATACAGACGATATTCTTATAGCAAAACACGCGTTTTGAAAAGCCCCAAAAGTCTTCAGAAGGTGACATCCGTGAAAAATAAAAAATGAAATGAGCAGATCATAAATCTTGTTTTTTGAGGGACACCCTAATCTTGGTAAGTAAAATGACTCTAAACAAGTGAGCTTAAGAGCTACATAAAAAGTTTATATAGCAAAGTTGATTGGAAAAAGCTGCGCTACAACTTTGTAGAACATTTTACGTCAATATTCTGCAAAATAAAAAAAATGAAAATTTTACATTTTTATAAAATGGCCCACCCTATTTTTTGGTAACTCTATAATAAGGGCCCAAGTATCCAGAACAACTTTGTAGAACAAATTTTGTTTCTTAAAAGTATGCTTCAGACCGAAAATGCATCTTTTCTCGTAAATCTTGCAATACGATGATAATGATAAAACTTATAAAAAGTGTAAAAGCTGTAGATTTTTTATTTTTCATTTCTCACGAATGTCATCTTCTGAAGACTTTTGGGGCTTTTCAAAACGCGTGTTTTCAATGGAAATGGAAATGCTAATATCAACATTATTTTAGTGAAATTGGTGAAACTTGAGATAAAAAAATAACATATCCCCAATTTTTGGACATAATAAAGAATATTAATTTCTCTTTTAGATGCCGTGTAAACATAATTTTTTGGTGTGCCCTAACCGGAAACATCAACTTTTGAAAAAAATATAATTTTGACAAAAAACGATTATAACTTTTGATCTGAGAAAGATATTGAGCATATTTACCCATCAAAAGATGCATTTTTTGGCTCTAAAAGTCACCCGAAGACGACTTTTTCGAGAAATCTAAAACAAAAACTGAAGAAAAAAATACTGTTTTTTTAGGTACACCCTAATCCAATTGGGTAAAATTGTTCTAAATCAGCTAACTTAAGAGCTACAGAAAAAAATTTTTTTAGCAAAATTGATTGGAATAAGCTACGCTACAACTTTGTAGAACATAACATGTCAATATTCCGAGAAATAAAAAAAAATTCTTTTTTTTTTATATGATGGGCCACCCTATTTTTTTGGTAGAACCATAATGATGGCTTTACTATTTCGAACAATTTTGTAGAACAACAGTTTTTTCTAAAAAATATAGTTTTGGCGTAAAATTCATCTTTCCGCGTAAATCTGTATCCTGGACCATAGTGCATTGTAAATTAACGTCCAAGTTGGGTGGTTTAATCACCGGAAATATGCAATTAACTTTGATTGAACCATATTCCGATGATATGGAAATGCTAATATCATCTTCCAAACTTGGACGTACATGTTCATGATAACATTAGAGGCGAAAGTATAGAATTGATAGTTCCGTTAGGATACGGCAGGCATGAAGAATGTTTTTATAGAAGTCGATTTGAAAGCGAGCGGAGGGCAATATTTGTGATGGCACATATCGCACGACCTTCCTTCTGCCAAGCTCCCGTATGAAGGGGGAGGGAAGAATATCAGTGTGGAAGCTGATATATCTCCACTGGCCACATTTCCATATCATTGTAAAATCATTAACTTCACGTAGAAGTAACACACACGAAAATCATTAATTTAGCATATTCCGATGTTGTTTTATGACTTTTAGCAAATTAACCCGAATGACTCGCGAAGCTTCACGAACATTTTTCGGGGTTCGTTTTTTGTTTTCTCTGCGAGTAGTAGGTAGGCAAGAAAATAGCAAAACAAATGTTCGCAAGTCTTTTGCAGTGCCTACTTCTCGTTTTGTGAGTAAGGTTCGCAGATTTCCACCACTGGATTCGGCAGTTCGGCAGTGAGAAGTGAGAAATGAGGAATGAGAATTGAGACGTCTCTCTTCTCACTTCTAATTTCTCACTTTTCAAATGACCTATTTGGCCAAATGTCTTATTCGGCCAAATCTCCAATTCGGCCAAATGTCCTATTCGGCCAAATGACCCTTTCGGCCAAATAAACCTTTCGGCCAAATGACTTTCGACCAGATGGGTTTCGGCCTAATGATATGTTCGGCTTAGTGGCATTCGACCAAATGGCTTTCAGCCGAATGGGTTTCGACCTAACGACGATTCCCTCTGCGGCCCGCAGTGTATCGCTTGTTCAGAGAAGCAATTCCTTTTCCTTGTCCAGTATTCGCAAAGATGTCGGTCCCAAAGAGACGTGAAATGGTAGTCCAGAAGCATCTATGCTAGAATTGCTTCAGATCTGGACACATACAAGGAGCTGCACATCGAAGTTTACGTGTCGCACTTGCCATGACAAGCACCATTCGCTGGTGCACCAAGATGCACTTCCCAAGGTTTCGTCCCAAGGTTTCGTCCATCCCAGCAATTACGCTCCGTCATCGTCATCGGTGACATGAACGCTCAGGCAGGATGGGAGGAAATGTATAGACCGGTCATCGGACCGGATAGTCTGCATAATCAAATAACGGAAAAACCAAATCTACTCCGTTCTAATCGACGGTAAATTCTTCTCCGACATCACGAACGCACGCACCTACCGCAGTGCGAATATTGAATCCGAACACTACCTCGTTGCAGTATGTCTGCGTTAAAAACTCTCGAAGGTGTACAACACGCGTTGGATTCGTCCGCCGCGGCTACAAGACGGTCGACTAGCCCAAGACTACGCGCAGCAGCTGGAAGTGGCACTCCCAACGGAAGAGCAGCTAGGCGCAGCATCTCTTGAAGATGGATGGAGAGATATTAGATCCGCCATTGGAAGCACCGCAACCGCCACTAGGCACGGTGCTCTCGGATCAGAAAAACGACTGGTATGACGGCGAATGTGAACAGTTAGTTGAGGAGCAAAATGCAGCATGGGCGAGATTGCTGCAACACCACACGAGGATGAACGAGGCACAATACAAACGGGCGCGGAACAGACAAAACAAACAGACAGGATTCATTCATTTCATTTCATTTATTTAGTTAACATCTAAATAGATAACACTGAATCAACAATTTGACGCCACAATGCACGGTTCGAGGCCGCATCTCTCCATCCTCGGATACGCCCCACGCTCGCCAAGTCGTTTTGCACCTGGTCTGCCCATCTCGCTCGCTGCGCTCCATGCCGTCTCGTACCTGCCGGATCGGAAGCGAACACCATCTTTGCAGGGTTGCTGTCCGGCATTCTTGCAACATGTCCTGCCCATCGTACCCTTCCGGCTTTAGCTACCTTCTGGATACTGGGTTCGCCGTAGAGTTGGGCGAGCTCATGGTTCATTCTTCGCCGCCACACACCGTCTTCTTGTACACCGCCAAAGATGGTCCTAGGCACCCGTCTCTCGAATACTCCGAGTGTTTGCAAGTCCTCCTCGAGCATTGTCCATGTTTCATGCCCGTAGAGGACTACCGGTCTTATTAACGTCTTGTACATGACACATTTGGTGCGGTGGCGAATCTTTTTTGACCGCAGTTTCTTCTGGAGCCCGTAGTAGGCCCGACTTCCACAGATGATGCGCCTTCATATTTCACGACTGACATTGTTATCAGCCGTTAGCAAGGATCCGAGGTAGACGAATTCCTCGACCACCTCGAAGGTATCCCCGTCTATCGTAACACTGCTTCCCAGGCGGGCCCTGTCGCGCTCGGTTCCGCCCACAAGCATGTACTTTGTCTTTGACGCATTCACCACCAGTCCAACTTTTGTTGCTTCACGTTTCAGGCGGGTGTACAGCTCTGCCACCTTTGCAAATGTTCGGCCGACAATGTCCATGTCATCCGCGAAACAAATAAATTGACTGGATTTGTCGAAAATCGTACCCCGGCTGTTACACCCGGCTCTCCGCATGACACCTTCTAGCACAATGTTGAACAACAGGCACGAAAATCCATCACTTTGTCTTAGTCCCCGGCGCGATTCGAACGAACTGGAGTGTTCGCCCGAAATCTTCACACAGTTTTGCACACCATCCACCGTTGCTTTGATCAGTCCGGTAAGCTTCCCAGGGAAGCTGTTCTCGTCCATAATTTTCCATAGCTCTACGCGATCTATACTGTCGTATGCCGCCTTGAAATCAACGAACAGATGGTGCGTTGGGACCTGGTATTCACGGCATTTTTGAAGGATTTGCCGTACAGTAAAGATCTGGTCCGTTGTCGAGCGGCCGTCAACGAAGCCGGCTTGATAACTTGTTACGGTTGGTTTTATGTTGTTCGAATAGTTGTAAATATTCGATCTAGTCTGTATCATTTGTGCTATTTGGTGTATGTTTTATTTGTTGATTCTGTGTCTGGACTGAACAGGAAAGCCTGAAAGTAGGCAATAAAATATTTAGTTGTGATTTGTCCCAAGTTTGTTCCAGACACAGACATCGAATCGTTGATGCCATCAAGGTGCCCAAATAGGATAAGAATCCTATACAAAGGCTCAGCTATGAATACGGCAAACTAATTGCTGTAGACAAAAAGCGCAATACGCAATAAAAATATACATGCGGAATTTGACTGATGGACAAAATCTCATATGAAACCTCGTCATTTCCCGTAGTGGGCACCACCTAGCCGTCTCTCTCAGGCAGGGCCGGATTTAGCCGGAAGGGGGCCCCGGGGCCGACAGCGTGTTTTTTTTTTTCAACGAAGGTAATGGAAATCTGCAACCAGACACCTGGGGA
Source organism: Armigeres subalbatus (assembly GCF_024139115.2). Lineage (NCBI taxonomy): Eukaryota > Metazoa > Arthropoda > Insecta > Diptera > Culicidae > Armigeres > Armigeres subalbatus. The sequence continues at coordinate 237,032,393 of NC_085139.1, read as the reverse complement.
GGCGAACCCAGGTAGTGTGGGGATGGGATCACCACTCCCGACCCACTAAAACCAACTCCTTCCTCTCCAGCCATTCCCCGGCCCGCAATTAATAATACTTCGGGGGATGACTATTGGGCATTGCGCCCCCTCCATGACGTACACAAGTGCACGTATGCGCCTCAACTCTTCGACACTCCCCATGCAACACATTTGCACAAGACACACTGGCACCACATGTGCCCCAACACTCACCTGCCTATGCCGCTTGAATGACTGCAAGGAACCAATTTACAGGTACCCTGCAGGGGGTACCCCATGCCGCCATCTCACAACATAGACAGTCCTCACTCAGTGTGGTGTTCACCCCGTCCTGCAACAGGGTGGCACCACTTGTCTACCAAGCCGGAGGCGACCCTAGGTTGGTGGCTCCTATGCCGCTCCTACCTCAGCTACGAGGCAGACCCTTTCATGTCTCCTATTTCTGAGGTGCCGCAGAGGCATCAACCCCTCGACACTCCTGCCAGTCATAGCGAGACTTTCGTGTCCCCTACTTCTGAGGTGCCGCAGAGGTATCTGCCCCCCGACACTCCTGCCAGGCCTAGCGAGACTTCACTCATTCCGTCCCTGACAGCCGGATCACACTACTGCCTAAGCAGCCACTCTGACCATACGTACCATGCGAGTCTAACTTGTGTGCTCGCTCATACATTCAGTCCCAATCGCTTGCACCACTTGTGCACCACTCTCTTTGACATTCAGTCACTCACTCAGTGGGGGTTGTAATACCCCCATCTCCCATTTTTATCCACTCTGTGCACCTCCTGTGCATCGTTTGGGCGTGGAACACCCGGCACGTCAGGCGTGCCTAACACTCACCTACCCAGGCTTTGATACTGCCAATAGGTCACCGTTAGGTACTTTGCAGGCAGCACCCACCTATTGACATTTCGAAGCCCAGATAGTCCTCAGCCAGTGTGGTGGTCTCCCCATCCTGCAACGGGGTGGCACCACTTACCTTACATGTCTCCGATTTCTGAGGTGCCGCAGAAGCATCAACCCCGACACTCCTGCCAGACGCAGCGAGACTTTCGTGTCACCTACTTCTGAGGTGCCGCAGAGGTATCTGCCCCCGACACTCCTGCCAGGCCTCACCAGACTTCAGTTATTCTAACACTATCGACCATGCAGAGACTTACTTGTGTGCTCACCCATACACTCGGTCCCTCATGGACACATGGTGGATGGAGAAGAATAAAATTAGAGAGATTTGGTCTGCTCATCCAGGTGATTGGTTTCATAATCCACATGATCCCGGGATGGGTACGAGTCATGTCATATGACTGACCATATGTTAAGTTGTGCTTGGTACTAAACGACACGTGCATTAAAACATGGTTATACTATAACAGTTCTGATTCCCCAGCAAAAAAATCAACAACACTGTGGAAAATAAAAATTTGATCAAAATAATTACTTTCATTTATTTGCAGAAGGCATTAGCAATTAAAGATGCACAATCAGCAATAGTGTTAATATCCATTTTAGATTAGAAAATTTTGCTGTATTACATGTAAATGTTTTAAAAAAGTCCGCAAAAAATAATTTCCAGAAGAATATTTAAAAAAAACTTTATCTTATTCTTTGTTTTTCATTTTCTGAGAAATTGTATTATTAAACTTGACGTAGACTCGGAGTTTCTCCTCTATTTTAGTAGGGTTACTGCTTCTTGACTTGTTTCTTATTGTTGAGATTTTTTTCAGCAGTAAGCACGCATGGTAGCAAAAAGAAGCAACGAAATTGATGATGTATTTCTTTGTTTGGAAAACGGGACAGTTCCCCTAAAATAGCACATTTTGCCCAGGTCTGAAAATTGTATAAATCGAATTTTTAAACATCATATACTATTATCAATAAGAAATCTACAAATGCCCTACATTTGCTTGAGTAAAGCAATTTTAATTATGTATTCAATGATAGGTTTTATTACCGGAAGTTTTGTATAAACAAATTGCTAATAATTCTACACAGCATGGAAGTTGTTGTTTCCAATATCAATACCTATAATCAAACTCCATAGATCCAAAAGTTGAATGTAAATAGGTTACGTTTATACAAGTCCTACGTCTATCGCGGCTATGTTGAAAACATTACCCATTGCTTTTTCTAAAGTAATATTCTAGTTATGCCAGTAAACGGAATTTTTATATTTTTGTGCTACTCTATTTCCTACATATACTAAAGAACTTTTTTATGGAATTATATCGATACATTCATCACCGCTAGGTGGATTATTGTTTGGGGGTTTTAGCTATAGTGTTACCAATGCCACCATGCTGCAAACGGGAAATAATTATAACGCCTGCGCATATTCCATATGGGGCTTCATACAAGAGTAGTAGCTTAATAATTATTTCTATCTTGAACGTGCCTCTTCAGGCAACATGCATACAAATAACATTCCTTGATTGAAAACATAGGTCATTTTATGCTGGGAGGCAAAATATGTACACATATTGAAAACAATCGCTAGACAATCAGCGCTAGCTTTAACATTATTTCTGGGGTGTAGATGGAGGTTTTAATACAAGAAATGTAAGCTTTTTATACAGATACTGTATTAAAACTTCCGCTCAATATCAAAATCACAAAGCCACAGTTTAGTAGACCGTGACATGGTAGGTCTGCAGTACTAATAGTCTTTATTATTATTCTATGCAGGTATTGCTACGCTGCGACACTATTTTTTTCATCACATTGATAACCATTCCCATCAAAGCAGCATCCCTATAGTAATTACCTTTCATCTCTCCACTTGATACAACAAGACCAGCCAGACGAGCGTTGTTGATCTCATTATTAAATTTAACACTCAAAGGTGCTACGGTACTAGACGAAACGGCAGCTCACTATTCGACACCATCTTTCCACTCCTATCTACGATAAACCGAACACCCCCTTTATGGGCTGCCGCCGTCAGCTTCCTACAGTAGAGCTGGGATCACAAGCCAAGAGAACGAAAGGAAGCACCGCCCGGCAGCAAAATTCCAAGGAAACCCAGCAAGAAACGCGCTCACACTATACACAATGCGGGTGTTGTATGTTACACCTCTTAATGGGATGCCTTGTCTTGACGCCATTTGTCCCGCACTTATAAGCCGAGAACTGGTTGGGGACGTTGAGGACGGCACATCAGCGATGATTCGTCCCTTACTTAGAGCACCTCCACGGGAGTCCTCATCGCTATTCTTATTATAGCGCTCCCTTCCGAGTGCTATTTAAGGATAGCACCCCATCTTCCCACCGGTGGTTTCTGTTTTAGGAATAGCGACTTTGTAAACATATTGAGCTCTCACCGGGCGTTGCTAAAAGTAGTCATCTTCTTCAATGGCTCTACATTCCAACTGGAACTTGGCTAGCTGCTTAACTTAGTTTTATTAGCATTTCCTCAGTTATTAATTGAAAGATTTTCCGTGCCCGTCATTGCAAGAGTATGTATTTTGTGTGACAACTATGTCCAAAAAGCCCACTCGAAAACATCCTTGACCGAATCGGGAATAGAACTCGCCATCTCCGGAGGGCAATTCTACGCTTTTGCTCGCAAGGGTAGCTGGAGATCCGTCGTAGTAAATTTTTTAACCGTTAAACCTTCTGGACTTCTTTTCTACTGGAATTTTGTTTCGGGGATTTATACTTGCAGTCAAAATAAATCCTCCTGAAATTCCTACCAGTTTTCCTATACAGGAATCTCTTGACAAAATCCCGCAGGAATGCCTCCACAGTTTTTTTTCCCTGAAAGATGTCCCGGAAAAAAAATTGTGACAACATCCGAAAGTAAAGAATTCCCTTGAAAAAACTAGGTTTTCGATTAAAATTATCAAAGATATTATTGAGAAATTCAAAAAAAATATCCCGAAAGATTCTGGAAAAAATTCTAAAACTATTCTGGAAGAACTGCTTAAGATTCTTAAATGAACACAAAGATTGCTGGGGAACTCCCGAAGAAAATCTGCCAGGGATCCTACATGAATTTCCAAAACAAGTCATAATTGAATTTTACAAATTTATAACTATTTAATTCCATCAAAATTGTTCAGAAAACAGAAAAACAGATTTTCTGCAATTTTGATCAATACCAAAGTGACGTTTCACAAAATAGCAACCCTGTATGGAAATTTAGCAACCCGCAGTATGGGGCGCTAAATTTGGAAACTCACGGCTAATTTTGAGTTAAGTTCTTACTTTACATTCGCGTTTAGATACCTCCGGTGTAGAAGTGGGTCCCTATAAAGGGCCCGGAAATAGCGATAGGGCCCCAGATGGGGACTCCCGTGGAGGTGCTCTTAGTCGGGAATGCTGACGAGGTTTATCCTGTGATGGTGTCGTTTACCGGTTCGAGGACAAATTTAGTTATTGTCTATCAAGTACCTAAAACCTTAAAATATATGCATCTTCAAAAAATCTTCAATTTCATTTCTTTGTTTCACACTCAATGATTGATTATAATGATCATGTCACTAAAATGTTACCAACATTTATGTATTTCTCTAACCGCCATAGTTCTTAGAAAAACCGCTTATAAAGCTTCCATTGTCATTAAAATCTAGATTTGTTTCGTCATATCGAAACACAACCCCGGAATGTGCCTTCGCTCTCCGGACAGAATTCAACAGAGAACACCATCGACCGTCCAATTAGTCGACGGCGAATTTTGCGGCAAAAATAAATATTCCAATTTGATTTTTGTCACGGAAATCTATGAATACAATTACGCCCGAGAGGGGCGGGCCATTTTCGGGAAAGAAAAAGCGAACAATTAAAAGTTGAAGTGTGTTTATTTAGTTTAATTGCGAGTTGCTGCTCCGTCGTCATTCGACCGCGACCTTTCGGAAGGGAACTGCTAGGCAGCTGCTGTCCCGGTTGCATCTGAACTAGAACAATTGCTGGACGATTTTTTTCTTCCTGTTGTGAGACTCCACTGTCCGGGATGTCGTTTTTGTTCCGCAATAGCGACTTATTTCCAGAGCCCGGAGGAAAACTAACTGCTGGACGACAACGATGTCATGTCGGTGCAATCAAGGGACAAAAAGTGGACAATTTAGAAGTGGTTGTATGTTTCCCCAAATTGTGGCCACAGCGTTTTATAACGATGGATGAATCGTGGAACGGGGTGAACCTTAAGGGTGTTAGATAATTGGTGCTTAAAACCATCGACATACATCGAGACATCATTCGCCAACAATCTTATTCAACAGAGTTTTTGAATAAAAGAGGAAACAAAAATTCTTTCTAATTACTGTCACTACCGTCACTACATGCTTCAAAAAATATACTTTGCAAATGATTGATGCGTTTTTGTTGCTTGTACAATCGATATCGAAGAATGTTCCTTGTTTTTTCACGACAAAATTGTGTCAAGCGATTTATTAATCCACAATAGCGTTGACAGTTTACTTCATCGCCGTCGTTTAGATCCGGGGATGGGATCTTCTTCAGAAGAGCTTCCTGAAGGAATTCCTTCAGAATTTCATGCAGGAATTGCTTCAAAAAGTTCTTGAGGAATTCCTTTAGTAAGTCGTCCAGAAACTTTCTCAGACCATCGGAAATTTCTTTAAGAATTCCTTCGAGATTCATTTTGACATTATTCTAGAAATCGTTCGGGAATTTCTTTGAGAATTCCTTCGGAAATTTAATTTCGATATTCCATATAAAAATCGTGAAGGCTGTAGCGTAAGTAAAAGAAGATGTTTGCGAGGTCCAAGTAAATCATGAAGTAATAAACTTTTGGTGACTAAGAATAAGGGCTCGATATTAAATGTTTACTTTAGAGAAATATTTAAAGGAATTTCCAAACAAATATTAATTAAAATTACCGAAAATATTCCTTAATTTCTCCATGAATTCCTTCGAAAATTCTTCCGAAAACACATTCTGGAATTTCCACAAGAAATCTTTTGCAAATTCCTTCAAGAATGCATCAGACTGAAGAGGGAAGCAAACCGGATCGGACTAGCCATCAATACGGAGACGCATCATGGCAGGAAAACGTACGTACTTTGGACTCCACAAAACGCTCCAATCGAATAGAGTTTGCCGCCGTACCAAACTGACAATCTACAAAACGCCCATTAGACCGGCATTCCCTACGGACACGAGATGTGGACAATGCTCGTGGAGTTTACAAAAGGAAAGAGCTGCATACCATCTATGGTGAGATGCAGATGACGGACCATTGGAAAAACAGACCTTCAGCTACGCGTGTGGATACGAGACCCATATTCCAGTGATTCTTAGAACACCTGGAAGGGAACAGCTATGAAGGAATTTTGGATTTTGTTTAATAGTTCAAAAGAGCATGAAATATTTTCAAAAAGAGATAATGAAGCTCTAATCCCGTGTGTGGATTTCAAGGCCTATACTCCAGGTTATTCTTAGATGGTCTGAAAGGCAAGGTTATTGAAGGCGTGTTAAATTAGATTTCATGGATCAAAAAGGGCCGGAGCCATTTAAAAAGTCTTGTGGAACTTTTCCAACTCATAAAAAGAGTGAGGAGAGAGTAGATCTTCTTGTTGATAGATTTTAATATAAGGATCTGAGCGTATAGCCATTTTGGAGTGTCGATGATGTTCAACTAATTATCTAATGTGTCAATATTGCTGTAACGAAGTCACGTGAAGTCATTGCAGTTCATAAACATAGTTGGCACTTCTTGTTAACAGATTTAAATATTAAGAACTGAACTCAATGATAGTTTGGAGTTTCGATGATGTTCATCGTGTTATGTAATGTGTCTATAATGTTGTAACGAAGTCCCGTGGAGCTATTTCAACTCAAAAAAAAACCGTAGATCTTCTTCGTGATCGTATTGAATAATAAGATCCGTACTCAAGTACAGTTTGGAGTGTCGTAGATATTGAACGAATTCTTTAGTGAGGCTAAAATGGTGTAACGAAGTAACTTGGACCTATTCCATCAAATGAAAATTGTTGAGATATTGTAGATCTTCTTGTTGATCGATTGAAATATAAGGATCTGGGCTCAAAGCAATCTTGGAGTGTCGTAGATGTTCAACTAATTCTGTAATGTGTCTAGAATAATGTATCGAAGTCCCTTGGAGCTATTTCAACTCATGAAAATAGTGGGTACATCGTAGATCTTCTTGTTGATTGATTTGAATGTTGAAATCTAACTTCAAGGTCTGCTTGGAGCATCATAGATATTGAAATATATATATCTATTGCATCAATGGACAGGCGATTTTATCAAAACGCATTTTTGATTGGAGTACTCAACCAGAATATGATAAAATATAGTGTTTATTCCTCAGATTATCAAAATCTCAACTCAAGGATAGTTTGGATGCTCTAGATCATCCCATTGCCCATATCCTGACTTGTTCAATATTTTTCCTGGATAGAACAGTCATTTTGAACATTTTTGCTGAAGAAAGCTCGTAAAACTGATTTTTGACAGCTGATTTTCGTCGTTGGTCATATGTGACCCATCCGTATTGAATCGTTAAGGCCTATACTCCAAAGAATTCTTAGATGACCTGAAAAAGAACAGCTATTGAAAGCGTATCCAATTTGGTTCACTAGATCGAATTGGACATAAACCATACTCAAGGAAATTCTTGGATGACCTGAAACTGAACAGTTGTCTCCAATAACTCAAATTTGGTTTTATAAATCAAATAGGACATGAGCCAGTTTTTGAAAGAGATATCAGCCCTTCAGTTATGTGTGTAGTAGATCTTAAGGTCTTGGATAGGCTTGTCGATTCTCGGGAGTTTTTGGATGACCCGAAATGTAGCACTTGTTGAAGATGCAAAATAGCTACGTAGTTCTTTGGGTTTCTAAGAGTGCCTTTTAATAGGCTTTTTTTTGGTTTACAATATTGCTTAAAATGCTACATCATGTGCCGTAAAAAGAGGGCCGTAAAACGCAGTGGCGTATAAAAAAGTGCTGTAAAAAGAGGGTTGAGTGTACGAGTACTGCAGTTCTTGTCGCTTCTTTTTGCTTACATGCATGCTCATCGCTGACAAAACATTAAAAACTAAAAAACAAAAAAATTAAAGCTAATTGCTTTGATTTTGATGGGATAAACATAGGAGCTATTACATGAAAACCAGCAGCAGTAAACCTTTATCCGGTGAATCAAAACTTCATAGATGCGCAAGCAAAATGTGTGACAAAAGAGAATCTACGACAAATCCTCGTTTTTTTTTCACTAAATAATAATGACAAGGATTCAGAAAATTTATTCAGCAATTGACTACCTTTTAATCTCGTTATTTTTCGTTATTAGATTAGAAAATATCGATTTTATGCAGTCGGTTGTTCCGACGGTGGTTTTGCATAACGCCGTTTGGCATATAGGTCGTCTGACATAATATCGTTTGGCATAATGGTCATTTGGCATAAAAATTGTGGAATCCCCAATTTCGGAACTAAAGTAAAATATGTTCAATTCTTTATAATTATTGTCGTTTTTACATCAATGTTGTTTTTATGACTCCACCCTAGTACTCCAAATTCCAGTACCCCGAATGGCATTATCCCGAAGGCCACTACTCTGACAGTACAGTACCCCGAAAATTTTAACCCTGAATGGGACACTACTCCGAAAAGCCAATAACCCGAAAACATTTCGAATCTGTAGAATTCCATTACTATGTATGACACCAACAGATATTGATGAATCGTTAAATGACAATCTTGGCAAAAATTAATAATAGAGTTACTTAGAGAAATCCATTAAAGATTCTGTTTAACCAACAGTTTTGGTTTTGCGTCGAATTAACTTAAACTGACATTCTACTCCATCATAACCTGGAAAACTACTATTTTATGAAAAAAAAATAAGAGAGTCTTCATTCAGTAGAACGCATTTTGCCGGTATAAAGCAGGAGGATATTGCGAGAAAAGAGAAAACTCTCTCTCTCTCTCTCTTTTTCTTTCTTTCTTTCTCTCTCTCCCTCTTGGTCACACACTCATGGTAACTCTCTTACGCTCAGTTACTCCCTTATTCTTTGCCACCCACCTTGCTTTTTGTCTTTCGCTCACTCTTTGTCACTTACTCCCCTTTTGGCACCCATTCACTTTTTGTCACTCACTCACTCCTTGTCACTCACTCTCTCTTTGTCACTAACTCACTCTTTGTCACTCACTCACTCTTTGCCACTCACTCACTCTTTGTCACTCACTCTCTCTTTGTCACTAAGGGTCTGTCTCAATTGGATAATTAAACTGAAATTAAACTTGAAAGTGACATTTCAATAATTATCAAATAACCCTGCTCGCACAGCAAGATTGACAGATATCGAATCATTTTCCATCGATGTCCTCTTGGAATTGCTGGGTAGCACCAGCCATTCTTATTACGGGGTGATTTTTTAATATTCGTACCGTCACTTTTAAGATTAATGCTCCAAATGAGACAGACCCTAACTCACTCTTTGTCACTCTTCCACTCTTTGTCATTCACTCTTTGTCACTCACTTTATGTCACTCACTCTTTGTCACTCATTCGCTCTTTGTCACTCACTCACTCTTCGTCGCTCGCTCACTCTTCGTCACTCACTCACTCTTTTTCACTCACCCTTTTTCACTCACTCACTCTTCGATACTCACTAATTTTTTGTCACTCACTCACTCTTTGTCACTCACTTACTCTTTGCCACTTAATCACTATTAGTACATCACTCACTTTTGATCACTCACTCACTTTTTGTCACTCACTCACTTTTTGTCACTCGCTCACTCTTTGTCACTCACTCTCTCTTTGTCACTAACTCACTCTTTGTCACTCACTCACTCTTTGTCACTCACTCACTCTTTGTCACTCGCTCACTCTTTGTCACTCACTCACTCTTTGTCACTCACTCACTCACTCACTTACTCTTATTCCCTCACTCGCTTCCCAAGTAACACAGTGATCGCATATGAGTTACAGCGACTGATATATGTGATAAGTGTGCTAATCGGGTCTTAGTCACTCACTCGCTCTTGGTCACTCACTCACTCTTCCTCATTCGCTCATTTATACCACACACTTACTCTTACTTGCTCATTCTATCTTACTTATTCACTCACTCTTACTCACTCAATTTTACTCATGCACTCATTCTTACTCACTTACTCACTCGCTCCCTTTTACTCAATCACTTACTCTCACTCACTCACTCACTTTTACTCACTCGCTCACTCTTGTTTACTCACTAACTCACTCACTTTTACTCACAGTAGAAGTAACGCATTACGGATGAAGCGTGGTCTTGGAATAGACGAGTGGTTGAGTGGATGAGTAAGAGTGAGCGAGTAAGAGTAAACTCGCTGACTCTCACTCATCCACTCAACCACTCGTCGATTCCAAGACCACGCTTCAGTTGCTGTTTTGCTCTCGTCGCGCGCGGACGTCTACCAGTTTGCTGTTGGATTGTATTAAATACAGGCACTGTAGGTACCAGGCAGCGTTGCCTTTCGCATTATCTATCGGTTCTCGCTCGTACGCTTCTCTTCACCGTGGGCAATCAAAATGTGCGAAATGATCGTCAATACCGTCCAATTTCGTTTTCCACATACCGCTCCCCGACCAACATGGGTGGAGATTGCCGGGTTTGTGAGACAATTGGACTCCGATGTATCTTCAATGGAAACAGTCTATAAAACAGCTATGGATCGTTCGCTGTTTGTGAAATTTGTTTCGTTGCAGGCCATGCAAGAGTCACTGAAAAAGAATATGGAACCTCGAAAATACCATTACACCAGCGGGATGTCAGTGGAAGTGAAGATGACGATTGCCGGCAGCAATGTTCGATACGTCCGAGTGTTTGACTTGCCACCGGAGTTGCCAGATAATGAACTAAAACAGTGTCTTGCGGAGTATGGGGAAGTGGATCGTGTGGTTCGGGAGAAATTCCCGCCAAACTTAGGACTGGACCACATGTACACAGGCGTAAGAGGCGTGTACATCGATGTGAAAAGTGAAATTCCATCATCGTTGGAAATATCAAATTGGAAAGGAAACGTGTTCTATCAAGATTTACGAGACAAACACTTTTTGTGTCGAACGGAAGGTCATCGGAAGGATACGTGTCCACAAAGGAAAGCTGGAAAGAAGGCAATGAATGTGCAAGACGGACAACGGAAAACATACTCCGGTGTCGTTATTGGATTCGGACAAACAACAGCAGAAGCAATGCAGAACAACGTAGTTGAAGTGGCCGAGGAAGATGTGGTTGAACTGGACACCGATCCAACTGAACGAACGCAAACATTTGAAATTCCCAATTCGATGGCGGAGCGTGAGAAGCTAGCGGAAACAATGGAATTCAAAAACAATACAGATCGAGTCTGGTTTGTGAAGAAGGGGATAATGGGCTACACGGATTACTACAACAAAATGAAAAGGGAAGAGGAGATGAAAAAGCAGCAAGCGCGACTCGAGCGACGGGATCGTTTAGTTACGGTAGGATCGACAGACCGATCCCCACCAAAGAAGACTTCTCGCGGAAATGCATCTGAAACTTCTTCAGAATAATTTGTTCAAATTATTTATCATGTTTTCGGCTCCGTAGAGTTTTTAATTAAACAATTGAGCCAAATAAATAAACGAACTGGTAAAAAAAGACCACGCTTCATCCATAATGCGTTGCTTTTACTACAGCGACAAAGAAATAATTTCAACCTTGTTGCCCTTGTAGCCATGCTAACGTTGACTGCAAATGCCTCCGGCTTTCTGCATTGTGCATGAGTACGTGCTGCATAATCTCCATCTACCCTTCAGGACTCTTGAAGGGTGCGGGTGTGGGGTGTAGAACGGGATTTTACGGCTAGGGCTGATAGTTATTAGTAAGATAATTAGATAATTATAGTTATAAACTTTTATTAGGTAATTTTTCTATTGATTTTCCGGGCAGCAGGGACTATGTCCAAGGGCTTGACGATCCCTCCCCAGGCCATCTGCGAGTTGTGGGGCTTGCCTAGGAGGTGGTGGGGTTTGACAGTGGGCCCTGTTAAACGTCTATAAAAAGCTGCATGTATCCGCAAGTAGGCCCCACCAAAGCGACCGTGTGCCGCTCAAAGCGCACAAGCCCAAGTCCTGGTGTTAGGTGGGACGCTAAACAGCCCTGACACGACGGCCCTCCGACGAGACAGGAGGTTTGCGCAGGCCCAATAAGCCGCCTAGAAAACCAATCATTACGAACAATATAAGAGATAATGCGACTCGATATAATCGGCAAAGACCTAGGCGACGAATACAGGATCACGATTGGAAGCTTGGAACATGGAATTGCAAGTCGCTAGGTTTCGCAGGTTGCGACAGGATGATCTACGATGAATTACATCCCCGCAACTTCGACGTCGTGGCGCTGCAGGAGATTTGCTGGACAGGACAGAAAGTGTGGAAAAGCGGGCATCGAGCGGCTACCTTCTACCAAAGCTGTGGCACCACCAACGAGCTGGGAATCGGCTTCATAGTGCTGGGTAAGATGCGCCAACGCGTGATTGGGTGGCAGCCAATCAACGCAAGGATGTGCAAGATGAGGATTAAAGGCCGTTTCTTCAACTATAGCATCATCAACGTGCACTGCCCACACGAAGGGAGACCCGACGACGAGAAAGAAGCGTTCTACGCACAGCTGGAGCAGACATACGATGGATGCCCACTGCGGGACGTTAAAATCGTCATCGGTGACATGAACGCACAGGTAGGAAGGGAGGAAATGTATAGACCGGTCATCGGACCGGATAGTCTGCACGCCGTATCGAATGACAACGGCCAGCGATGCATAAACTTCGCAGCCTCCCGCGGAATGGTAGTCCGAAGCACCTTCTTTCCCCGCAAAAATATCCACAAGGCCACATGGAGATCACCTAACCAAGAAACGGAAAACCAAATCGACCACGTTCTAATCGACGGTAAATTCTTCTCCGACATCACGAATGTCCGCACTTACCGCAGTGCGAATATTGAATCCGACCACTACCTCGTTGCAGTATGCCTGCGCTCAAAACTCTCGACGGTGTACAACACGCGTCGAAGTCGGACGCCGCGGCTTAACATTGGGCGACTACAAAACGGTAGACTAGCCCAAGAATACGCGCAGCAGCTGGAAGTGGCACTTCCAACGGAAGAGCAGCTAGGCGCAGCTTTTCTTGAAGATGGCTGGAGATATATTCGATCCGTCATTGGATGCACCGCAACCGCCGCACTAGGTACGGTGCCTCCGGATCAAAGAAACGACTGCTATGGCGACGAATGTGAGCAGTTAGTGGAATAGGAGAATGCAACATGGGCGAGATTGCTACAACACCGCACAAGAGAGAACGAGGCACGATATAAACGGGCGCGGAACAGACAAAACTCGATTTTCCGGAGGAAAAAGTGCCAGCAGAATGATCGAGAACGTGAAGAGATGGAACAACTGTACCGCGCTAATAACACACGATAGTTCTATGAGAAGTTAAACCGTTCACGTAAGGGCCACGTGCCACAGCCTGATATGTGTAAGGACATAAACGGGAACCTTCTTACGAACGAGCGTGAGGTGATCCAAAGGTGGCGGCAGCACTACGAAGAGCACCTGAATGGCGATGTGGCAGACGAAGATGGCGGTATGGTGATAGACCTGGGAGAACGCGCGCAGGACATAATTCTACCGGCTCCGGATCTCCGGGAAATCCAGGAGGAGATTGGCCGGCTGAAGAACAACAAATCCCCTGGGGTTGACCAACTGCCAGGAGAGCTATTTAAACACGGTGGTGAGGCACTGGCTAGAGCACTGCACTGGGTCATTACCAAGATTTGGGAGGAGGAAGTTTTGCCGCAGGAGTGGATGGAAGGTGTCGTGTGTCCCATCTACAAAAAGGGCGATAAGCTGGATTGTAGCAACTACCGCGCAATCACATTGCTGAACGCCGCCTACAAGGTACTCTCCCAAATTTTATGCCGTCGACTAGCACCAACTGCAAGGGAGTTCGTGGGGCAGTACCAGGCGGGTTTTATGGGCGAACGCTCCACCACGGACCAGGTGTTCGCCATTCGCCAAGTACTGCAGAAATGCCGCGAATACAACGTGCCCACACATCATCTATTCATCGACTTCAAAGCCGCATATGATACAATTGATCGGGACCAGCTATGGCAGCTAATGCACGAACACGGTTTTCCGGATAAACTGACACGATTGATCAAAGCGACGATGGATCGGGTGATGTGCGTAGTGCGAGTTTCAGGGGCATTCTCGAGTCCCTTCGAAACCCGCAGAGGGTTACGGCAAGGTGATGGTCTTTCGTGTTTGCTATTCAACATCGCTTTGGAAGGGGTAATACGAAGAGCAGGGATTAACACGAGTGGTACAATTTTCAATAAGTCCGTCCAGCTATTTGGTTTCGCCGACGACATAGATATTATGGCACGTAACTTTGAGAAGATGGAGGAAGCCTACATCAGACTGAAGAGGGAAGCTAAGCGGGTCGGACTTGTCATCAACACGTCGAAGACGAAGTACATGATAGGAAGAGGTTCAAGAGAAGACAATGTGAGCCACCCACCGCGAGTTTGCATTGGTGGTGACGAAATCGAGGTGGTAGAAGAATTTGTGTACTTGGGCTCACTGGTGACTGCCGAAAATGACACCAGCAGAGAAATTCGGAGACGCATAGTGGCTGGAAATCGTTCGTACTTTGGACTCCGCAAGACGCTCCGATCGAATAGAGTTCGCCGCCGTACCAAACTGACAATCTACAAAACGCTAATTAGACCGGTAGTCCTCTACGGACACGAGACCTGGACGATGCTCGTGGAGGACCAACGCGCACTTGGAGTTTTCGAAAGGAAAGTGCTGCGTACCATCTATGGTGGGGTGCAGATGGCGGACGGTACGTGGAGGAGGCGAATGAACCACGAATTGCATCAGCTGTTGGGAGAACCATCCATCGTTCACACCGCGAAAATCGGACGACTGCGATGGGCCGGGCACGTAGCCAGAATGTCGGACAGTAACCCGGTGAAAATGGTTCTCGACAACGATCCGACGGGCACAAGAAGGCGAGGTGCGCAGCGGGCAAGGTGGATCGATCAGGTGGAAGATGACTTGCGGACCCTCCGTAGACTGCGTGGTTGGCGACGTGTAGCCATGGACCGAGCCGAATGGAGAAGACTCTTATATACCGCACAGGCCACTTCGGCCTTAGTCTGAATAAATAAATAATAATTCTATTGATGTGATGTATAAACATAAAATAATTACACTCAACCCTCTTTTTACGGCAGTTTTTGTACTTCTCTTCGTTTTACGTCCTCCTTTTTTACGTCACGTGACGTAAAAAGAATTTGAAACATTATTGACATCCAAAATTAAGCCTAAATATAAGAAGGCACTCTTAGAAACCGAAAGAACAAAGTAGATGCTATGTATATTCATCATGTGCCTTCAACAATTGTTCCATTCCAGGTCATCTAAGAATTTTCTGGAGTCTACACGCGTAACTAAGGACCTAAGGTCTAGAAGCTTAACGAAAGAGCTGTTATCTGTTTTTAAAAATGGTTTATGCCATTTGGTATATTAATTCCGTACCAGGTCATCCCAGAATTCCTAGACTGCTCAGCCGCGGTTTCATCCCAAATATGTCCTCCGACTATTTGTCTTTCACTTGCGTCTCAAATGTAGGCATATGAATTCCCTAGTAGCACAGCTCAGATCGATTTGGTTTTAGCAACTCCAATGTGACTGGATTTTATCGCATATAAGTCACAGTGACTGATATGTGACAAGCGTGCTACTCAGGTTGTTCTAAGATCTCCAAATTGTCCTGGAGTTTGAATCAAATGGTCTACCGAATGAACCAAGTCTTTCCTGATGTCCCCAGCCGCGGTAACCAAATTATGTCCTCCAAGTATTTGTCTTCCACTTGCGTATCAAATCCAGGCATATGAGATGTGGTAAGGTCTTGAAACTGTTCTGGAGTTTGAATCAAATGGTCTACCGAATCAACTGAGGCTTGCGTGATGTCCTCAGCCACGGTATCAACCCAATTATGCCCCCCTAGTATTCGTATTCAAATCCATGCATATCAGATGTTGCAAGATCTCCTCATTGTCCTGGAGTTTGAATCAAATGTTCTGCCGAATCAACCGAAGCTCCCATGATGTCTCCAGCCGCCGTAAAAACCCAATTATGTCCACCAAGTATTTGTCTTTCGCTCGAGTCTCAAATCCAGGCATATGAGTTGTTCTAGGATCTCCAAATTGCCCTTTAGTTTGAATCAAGTGTTCTGCTGAATCAATCATGGCTTTCATGATGTCCCCAGCAGCGGTATCAACCCGGGGTGCACAAGTCAGACAAAAATATTTGAAGCAATTTGATTGTGACTAAATCGAATCACATATGAATTGGGCCAAGCCCTTTTTGATCCATAGAACCAAAGTGAATACTGCTTGAACTATTGTTCCATTGCAGATCATCCATGAATATCAAAACTCCACGACAATTTGGAGATCTTACAACACCTCATATGTCTTATTTTGAGACGCAAGTGAAAGACAAATACTCGGAGAATATAATTGAATTGATACCACGGCTTAGGACATCAAGAAGGCTTTGGTTTATTCGACAGACCTTTTGATTTAAACTCCAGGACAATTTGGAGATTTTATAACATCTCATATGCCTGGATTTAAAGAGATCTAACAACACCTCGTGTAAGTTATTGTAATTAACGCAAGTGAATGTATTTATAAGTATCCAACGATCAATAAATTAGGTGAAATATTAAAAATAACAAGTGACGTTGAGAGGGTTGAGTGTACTAATTCTATATACTATGACTAAAAATATATTAGGGATAATATCCTTCGCGGTAGTGACCTTCGGGGTAATATTATGATGGGTAATGGAATTAAGGGTAGTGTTGTAGAGTCGTGTTTTATATCTGCCTTTTCCACCTACCATCTTTTTTGTCCGGCAGAAGACAAGGAAGGATATGATTCCATGTATCAATTCGGGTATTTGATCGCTTTAAGGCACAAAAGGTATGATTCCTTTCTTCAATGAATGCATTTGACTGGCAGAAAGCAAATGCATATGTTATTGCTTCATTCAAATCGTGTATTTACTCGGTTTTAGGCAACGGGTCCATTTTCCCGGCAGAAGGAAAGAAAGGATATGGCTCCTTCTTTCAATTCAGGCATTTACTCGATTTAAGGCAAGGGAAGATGTGATCCCTTTTTGCAGGATGCATTTTCCCGTCAAATGCAAGAGAGGATATGACTCCTTCATTAGACTTAACCATTTACTCAGTTTAAGGCAAGGGGAGATATGATACCTACTAAGAGAAATTCAACTGCCCGGCAGAAGGCTAGCGAGGATATGACTCATTCGTTCAATACAGGCATTTCTCCCGATTGAAGGCAAGGAGATCTATGATCCCTTCTTTCAAGGAACGCATTTTCCTGGCAGATGGCGAGATGACTATGACTCCTTTTTTCAATTCAGGCATTTGTTCAGTATAAGGACAGGGAAGATATGATCCCTTCTTTCGAAGAGTACATTTGCCCGACAGATGGTAAGGTAGGTATGAAGCATATGATACCAATGGTGAATAAGATCGACAAATAGAAGTAATTTCTACATGTATGAGCGAATCAGATTCCTTTTCAAAAAATATTTTTCAGGACGCATGAGCGAATAGGATTTATTTGACTGATCGGGTTCTCCAGTAGCCTTGCGAGCAAAGGTGTAGGATTGCCAATCCGGAGATGGCGAGCTTAATTCTCGGTCCTGTCTAGGAAGTTTTCGAATTGGAAACTTTATCGACCTCGTGGGCATAGTGTATCCGTTGTACTTGCCACGCAAGACACATATCCATGCAATGGTGGACATAGAAAAGCTTTCAGTTAATAGCTGAGGAAACGCTTATAGTAAACTAAGTTGTAAAGCAGGCGAAGTTTCAGTTGGAATGTAGAGCCATTGAAAAAAAGAACAACTAATAAAAAAGGATAAATGCACACTTGGCAGGATTTCCATACACGGAATATAAAACTAGCCACCAATGTCAAATTAATACAAAGAAGATTTATCTTGGTAGTAGGTGTGTTAACATTTGAAACAATTTCCTGTTTACAGGAATCTTCTTTATTGTTCTCTTGCCGCATCGTACAATCATGCGTCTAAAGTTTCTAAAGTTGTTATTCATCATTCACAAGGGTCTGGGTCATTTGGCATAAAGTCATTTGGCATAACGCCATTTGGCATAAGGTCATTTGGCATAAAGGCCATTTGGCATAATGGTCATTTGGCATAACGGACATTTGGCATAATTTTGAACTGCAAGAAAAGAGTGGGTCATTTGGCATAACGGACATTTGGCATAATTTCGAACTGTGAAAGCGAAAGGGATATTTCATGTAATGTTTAGCGTAGATAAAGTAGGTCGAGGCTGTTTTCTGATAAATTTAGACTGATGGTAGACATTTTCGGGAGGAACGAAATAACAAAACGGCAGAATTACTTCCGAGAGAGGGATCACATCCATCATTGACTTATTCCGGCCACATGCCTACTTTTAAAGTAGGGATTACATCCACCATTGCTTCAATCCGGGCATGCGCCTTAAGACCGGATCAAATCCTCCATTGCCTTAATCCGGGCAAACGCCTAACTTAAAAACTCAAGCAACACACTTGTCGTAGACGAGTTACTAAAACCAATCAAGTCACATATGAGTTATTGTAACCAAATCAATCTGAACTGTGCTTTTCGGGGAAGAGATCACATCTACCATTGATTTATTCCCGACAAGAGCCTACTTATAAAGAAGGAGTCACATCTACCATTGCCATATTCCGGGCAGGGCATACTTTTAAAGAAGGGATCACATCCACCATTGCATTGCCTCAATTCAGGCCACACAACTACTTTTAAAGAAGGGATTACATCCACCATTGCTTCAATCCGGACAGGCGCCTACTTTTAAAGAACAAATCAAATCCTCCATTGCCATAATCCGTGCAAGCGCCTATTTTTAAAGAAGGGATCACATCCACCATTGCCTCAATCCGGGCAAGCACCTTCTTTTAAAGAAGGAATCACATCCACCATTGTCATAATCCGGGCAAGCGCCTACTTTTAAAGAAGGGATCACACCCACCATTGCCTCAATCCGGGCAAGCATCTTCTTTTAAAGAAGGAATCTCATCCACCATTGTCATAATCCGGGCAAGCGCCTACTTTTAAAGAAGGAATTATATCCACCATTGTCATAATCCAGACAAGCACCTACTTTTAAAGAAGGGATCACATCCTCCGTTGCCTCAATCCGGACAAGCGCCTTCTTTTAAAAAAGGAATCACATCCACCATTGTCATAATCCGGGCAAGCGCCTACTTTTAAAGAAGGGATTATATCCTCCATTGCCATAATCAACGCAAGCGCCTATTTTCAAAGAAGGGATCGCACCCACCATGGCTTAATCAGGGCATGCGCCTACTTTTAAAGAAGGGATCACTTCCACCGTTGCCTCAATCCGGGCAAGCGCTTTCTCTTAAAGAAGGAATCACATCCACCAGTATAATAATCCGGACAAGCGCCTACTTTTAAAGAAGGAATCACATCATCCATTGCCATAATCCATGCAAGCGCCTACCTTCAAAGAAGGGATCGCTTCCACCATGACTTTAATCCGGGAAAGCGCCTACTTTGAAAGAAGAGATCATATCCACCATTGTCATAATCCGGGCAAGCGCCTTTTTTTAAAGAAGGAATCACATCCACCATTGTCATAATCCGGGCAAGCGCCTACTTTTAAAGAAGGGATCACATCCACCATTGCTGCAATCTGGACAAGCGCCTACTTTTAAAGAACAAATCAAATCCTTCATTGCCATAATCCGTGCAAGCGCCTATTTTTAAAAAAGGGATTACATCCACCATTGCCTCAATCCGGGCAAGCACCTTCTTTTAAAGAAGGAATCACATCCACCATTGTCATAATCCGGGCAAGCGCCTACTTTTAAAGAAGGGATCACACCCACCATTGCCTCAATCCGGGCAAGCGCCTTCTTTTAAAGAAGGAATCACATCCACCATTGTCATAATCCGGGCAAGCGCCTACTTTTAAAGAAGGGATCACATCCTCCATTGCCATAATCAACGCAAGCGCCTACTTTTAAAGAAGGGATCGCACCCACCATGGCTTAATCAGGGCATGCGCCTACTTTTAAAGAAGGGATCACTTCCACCGTTGCCTCAATCCGGGCAAGCGCTTTCTCTTAAAGAAGGAATCACATCCACCAGTATAATAATCCGGACAAGCGCCTACTTTTAAAGAAGGAATCACATCATCCATTGCCATAATCCATGCAAGCGCCTACCTTTAAAGAAGGGATCGCTTCCACCATGACTTTAATCCGGGAAAGCGCCTACTTTGAAAGAAGAGATCATATCCTCCATTGCCATAATCCGGGCAAGCACCTACTTTTAAAGAAGGGATCACCACAGATAACAGATATTTAGGCTAGAACACATTTTATTGAAAATCATCTGTAAACTTTTGAATTGATAAACGTTGGCCATCTACTGCCACCTACTCAACTGATTATGGCAATACATATGGATGCAGCTGAATAATAACCGTCGATTGCAGCCAATGCATTTGACAGCCACCTTGGGGCTGCGTTTTCAATAACAATGATCCTTGCGCCATCTCCAATCAATTGCCAAACGCGGTTAAGATACATTTGAATTAACGGTTGCGGATGTTTACACACGTATCGGATGCCAGCCTAAATATCAGTTATCTGTCTGCCTACTTTTAAAGAGGGGATTACATCCACCACTGCTCTCATCCGGGCATGCGCCTACTTTTGCATTGCATTGCAAATGCATTCTTTCCACGAGATGTTAATGTCTTTTTAATATTGTTATCGACGGGTGTTATATTTACTATTCCGGGGTGTTTCCCGCACCACTTAGTCACAATTTAGACACGCAAAGACAAATTATGCCAAATGTCCGTTATGCCAAAAGACCCTCACTTTTGACGTTGGTTACAATTATGCCAAATGTCCGTTATGCCAAATGACCGTTATGCCAAATGGCCTTTATGCCAAATGACCTTATGCCAAATGGCGTTATGCCAAATGACTTTATGCCAAATGGCCCGCTCCCCATTCACAAAGCTTTAATAACAAATTATGCCAAATGACCATTATGCCAAACGGCCATTATGTCAAACGACTTTATGCTAAATGGGGTACAATCGTTCCTATTTTTGTGGGCATATTCGGAAATCTAACCTTTATTACAAAAATAGCATCATGTTCGTGTTTTAATAAAGGATCGTTGCAAGGCGGTTTTCAGTAACAAGCTTAGTTGATGACAAAAGAGTATATCAATTATTGGCTCCCTGCCTTTATCGCACATGGCGAGGAAAATTCAAAAGCCTTCCTTAAATCCCAATTTGGAATCAATTTGTCTCGGAATTTCGCCAATCAAACGAAGAACGAAAGCTTGAGCTTCAAACCCGAATGCATGAAACATTTATTTCGTTTACCTTCTGTCATTTAAGTTAATTCACCAGTTTGGGAAATTGACAACAAACCACTATCCAAAACTATTATTGATTCTTAGTCCCCAACATCGATGCTCGTTTCATGCTGCCGAGGTGTTCATACATCGTTCCTTCTGAAAAGTGTACTCCTATGGGAGTGTCGCAACAATTCTGTCTGTTTTCAACAATACAAATTCCTCTTACTTGCGCTGTAGCAAGTCACATCTCCTTGGGAGGAAAGATTGGCACGGTTTTGTGCAAAAAAAACCAACATACCACCCGAGCTTAATAGCGCCCATCGTTTATTCGTGGCACGGCCACCGGTTGGCTGATGGTCTGGTCTGGCTTTTCGCAGGTTTATGGGCGCTCCTTTCGTACGTAGTCCTCGCCTCGCGGAGGAGAGGGCCCCAAGATGAAGGTGGCTCTGTTTGGTTATGCATGGCACGACGTTCACTTCTGACGCATGTAAGTTGTTCGTTTTACTGATTAGAAGCTGCTGCGACGGAAAGATTGAGCGGTCCCGCAGTGTGGTAGAAAGCTTGCGTGCAATTTTTCTAGCTTAAAAATCTCGAGACGCTTTGATACACTCTCCTACGTGGGGATGCGACGAAGGCTGAATCTCGCCTGGGAGATGATTCATCACCGCCTATTAGGCATCTGGATGAGTGTCGTTGTTGTCGATCAGCGGTTCTCGAACTGTGAACCATGTCGAAACTAATCAGACTGTTTCATGTTTGATGTTCCACGTATCTAGTTTTAAATTCCTTGTCTCAAGCTATTGGAGGAACTTAATATCGATTGAAACTAAAATTTCATTGTGAACTACTGCCAATCTGAACACGGTATGCGTATTGCGGCGACATAAGAAGCTTCGTACGCGACACAAGCCGGCACCTGGCACCCGGCACCCGGGTCTGGTGGCATTGCCACACGCGGCGGCATGTAACGATCCACCAGCAACCCATCCGAGCGGGTGTTCCAAAATCCGACAATCAAAGTAATGATGATTTAAGACATTCACCCCCACAAGTTGTGTTGTCTCCCTTGTCATTGCGAACGTGTATGAATAATAGCGTGAAAAATGTACCACTCATGATACTGATGCTCCGAGTGAGATGGCCTCTTGCGTGTTCGGCTTTGTCTTCGTCATCCACTAACGCAACGCCCCCAAAGCCACACACCGCCGTTTTGTACCGGCATCAATATTAGAGCGCTGGAGCACGAACTGACGGCCGTTGCCTGGTGCTGATGATTTCGAGCTGATGGCTGGATCGAGCAGGGAAGGAGAAATTAGATCTCCGCATTATTAATGTTGTTTCGGCAAGCCGTGTTCTACCAGAGTGGAATGCTAATCGACGGTTGCCACCTGGGTTGGTCTCCGTAAGGGACCTGCACGGAAGACGGTCGTGCTGTTTTTTGGGGTTCTAGAACTCGACGAAGAAAGCTGGAGTGGGCGGCTGCGTTTGTGAAAATTCCTGCCACTACTATTCTGTGAAATGTTGTGATACAAGAAATGAAACACATACTATGAATACCTAATGATGGGATAAGTAGTAAGCTTGAAATACATGTGCCAGATATGTTGAGGCTTTGAAAGGTGGGGATAGGCCACCACATCTAGATTAGGATTCACCCAAACTGACAATAATTGAGTAGCAATTACAACTAAATGTAAAGTATGAATATCAGAGCAAAGATGGTTATGCGGAATCAACTAAAGGAAAAAAACATGCAAATATTTAATATGTGAGATTGCCATTTTGGCTTAAGAAGAAACTGATTTCGAAGGCGAACTCTTCTACTCCTGTTAATATCCGGCTAGTATACGACGTATAAGTTTAGAAAATCTTCTGACCTAATACCCTCGCTATAAAAGAAGAATGCCGGATGAACAAAAGCCTGAGATGACGAGTGACACCACCATGAGTTAATTGATTGCTGTGTTAACCGTTGTCACGATTAAAGAGAATTGTGGTGCTATACTGAACAATATTGTATCATGTGACATCCCTTTTTTCGGATTTGGAGGTAACAAAGTGCGAGTACGGGAGAAGAGTTAAGAACTGATCAAGCTGGATGGGGTCGAATTAGAAGCCGATATATTTTTGATGCCGAATAACATTCTGGATTCTGGCGAATTCGATGATCGTTGGAAGAGATGTTCTCGACTGGGTAAATGTTAGATTTGTGAAATAGAAGCGTAGCATGAGAATTGAGAAAATCATAACCCACCGAAATGATGAGTCAAAGTGTCATACGACGGCAGACCCTATTAGTATGAAGGGCAACGTGTACAGCATCCTGTCATATGGAACGTCATATGGAATATTAATATATTAGATAGATATCATAAGTTCTCCATCCTGGGCTGCTGCTCGCTTTAGCTATGACTGGGGTCCAGGTCAGATTTATGTCGACTTTCTTTATTTCTTTATTGAGGCTACGTTGCAACGAGCCCCTGGGTCTGCGCTTGCCTGCAGATTGTGCAAAGGGCCGACTTGAAAGATCTCCATCCTGAGCGATGTCCAACTATCGCTTTAACCTGTTTCCAGGTTAGATTTCCTTCCATTTCTTTTATTTCTTAATTGAGGCTTTGCCACTATGAGCCTCTGGGTCTGCCTATGCTGCGGTGTCCCGCTGGGTTCCAGTTTAATGCTTGTTAACAAATTTGGTTTCCGCCCTTACGTAGAGTTTTGCCCACCCAGCCCCTCTTCCGATCCCAAATTGCTTTTGTGAGGCCACCAGGCCCGAATCGTATACTGCAGGCATCTATTAATGAACACCTGTAGCCGTTGAGTGTTCTCCACTGGTACACACCATGTTTCGCTAGCGTATAACAGCACAGATTTCACGTTAGAGTTGAAAATTCGTATTTTGGTGCGTTCACTTATCTGCCTGTTTTTCCAGATGAACCGGTGCCAGCGAAAGTGGTACATGTTACATTGAGTAAATTTTACAGGAGACGCATTTTTCCAAAAACCTCAAAAATAAAATTCGAATTAGCTATTTTCTGCAATTTAACTGTACCAACGTGTTATGACTGGTGTGCCTAAAGGTAGTAATAAGAAATATGCGAAGTTTCTTGACAAATTTCAAGTTTGTTTGAACAAAATGCACATGTACCACTATTAATGGGAACAAAATGCAACAGAAACCGAAAATCGTTGCCAGTAAAAGTGGTACATGTTCATTTATAAAATTATTTTAAACGGCAGTAAATTATTTTGAAATTTCAAATAGAGTTAGAATCTGTTGCGGGAACATCTTTGTTGTTGATTTTTCTTTTCAATAAGCTGATTTTAGCGGGTAGAACTGTACATGTACCACTTTTCCTGTCAACGAAATTGCCATTGTGATATATACCAGAAATTAAAAAGTGTATATCTCCAGATTTAGTTGTCAAAAATCATTCCCTTACCAGATCTTTGCTAATAGAAGCCGTTGGTGTGAAAAACACAAAATCGACGAAAATGGTTTATGTACCACTTTCGCTGGCACCGGTTCAGATAATTCTTAAACTCGCAAAGGCAGCCCTTGCTTTCTTGATCCGTGCGCCTATGTCGATCTTGGAACCGCCGTCTGACGACATTCGCTGCCAAGATATTGGAACGACTTCTAAAGCTTTGTTCGATTTCATGTTGGATGGCTGTTTGAATCTCTAGCAGTGATGGAGCTTCGGTATTGACACGTGCTATGCGTCGGATCCAAGGCAGATCATGTTGAGGATATGGCATTTGAAAAAGTTGTTTGAAGTCCTCGAACTAGCGTTTCTGCTGGTCGATAAAAATTGATTATCGCTTTTTTTACGAGCATTTATATTCGCCCCGCTTAAGCGACGTGAGACATCGTAGATAAGGCGAATGTCCCCGGTTGCTGCGGCTCTCTCTCCTTCTTCGGCCAGATAGTCCGCCCACGCTCGCTTGTCCCGTCGACATGAGCGTTTCACATCCTTCTCCAGAGCCGGGTATCGTTGACGAGCTAAAAGTTTGGATCCTCTGGTATTTTTTCGCTCTATCGCGGCTTTGGATTCTATTCGCTCTTTCCAAGCCACTTGAAAGGAGGCTTCCGAGCCTCTTGAAAGGAGGCTTCCAAGCCTCTTGAAAGGAGGCTTCCAAGCCTCTTGAAAGGAGGCTTCCAAGCCTCTTGAAAGGAGGCTTCCGAGCCTCTCGAAAGGAGGCTTCCGAGCCTCTTGAAAGGAGGCTTCCGAGCCTCTTGAAAGGAGGCTTCCGAGCCTCTTGAAGGAGGCTCTGAGCCTCTTGAAAGGACGCTTCCTCGCCTCTTGAAAGGAGGCTTCCGAGCCTCTTGAAAGGAGGCTTCCGAGCCTCTTGAAAGGAGGCTTCCGAGCCTCTTGAAAGGAGGCTTCCGAGCCACATGAAACGAGGCTTCCGACCCTCTCGAAACAGGCTTCCAAGCCTCTTGAAAGGTGGCTTCCGAGCCTCTTGAAAGGAGGCTTCCGAGCCTCTTGAAAGGAGGCGTCCGAGCCTCTTGAAGGAGGCGTCTGAGGCCTCTTGAAAGGAGGCGTCTGAGCCTCTTGAAAGGAGGCGTCTGAGCCTCTTGAAGGAGGCGTCAGAGCCTCTTGAAAGGAGGCGTCTGAGGCCTCTTGAAAGGAGGCGTCTGAGCCTCTTGAAAGGAGGCGTCCAGACCTCTTGAAAGGAGGCGTCTGAGGCCTCTTGAAAGGAGGCGTCTGAGCCTCTTGAAAGGAGGCGTCTGAGCCTCTTGAAAGGAGGCGTCTGAGCCTCTTGAAAGGGAGGCGTCTGAGGCCTCTTGAAAGGAGGCGTCTGAGCCTCTTGAAAGGAGGCGTCCAGGCCTCTTGAAAGGAGGCGTCTGAGGCCTCTTGAAAGGAGGCGTCCGAGCCTCTTGAAAGGAGGCGTCCGAGCCTCTTGAAAGGAGGCGTCCGAGCCTCTTGAAAGGAGGCGTCCGAGCCTCTTGAAAGGAGGCTTCCGAGCCTCTTGAAAGGAGGCGTCCGAGCCTCTTGAAAGGAGGCTTCCGAGCCACTTGAAAGGAGGCTTCCGACCCTCTCGAAAGAGGCTTCCAAGCCTCCTGGAAGGTGGCTTCCGAGCCCCTTGAAAGGAGGCGTCCAAGCCTCTTGAAAGGAGGCGTCCGAACCTCTAGAAATGAGGGTGTACAGGCCTCTTGAAAGGAGGTGTACAGGCCTCTTGAAAGGAGGCGTCAGGCCTCTTGAAAGGAGGCGTCTGAGCCTCTTGAAAGGAGGCGTCCAGGCCTCTTGAAAGGAGGCGTCAGGCCTCTTGAAAGGAGGCGTCAGGCCTCTTGAAGGAGGCATCCAGGCCTCTTGAAAGGAGGCGTCTGAGCCTCTTGAAAGGAGGCGTCTGAGGCCTCTTGAAAGGAGGCGTCTGAGTTTTCTTGAAAGGGGAGGCGTCTGAGCCTCTTGAAAGGAGGCGTCTGAGGCCTCTTGAAAGGAGGCGTCTGAGCCTCTTGAAAGGAGGCGTCCGAGGCCTCTTGAAAGGAGGCGTCTGAGGCCTCTTGAAAGGAGGCGTCCAGGCCTCTTGAAAGGGAGGCGTCTGAGGCCTCTTGAAAGGAGGCGTCTGAGGCCTCTTGAAAGGAGGCGTCTGAGCCTCTTGAAAGGAGGCGTCCAGGCCTCTTGAAAGGAGGCGTCAGGCTCTCTTGAAAGGAGGCGTCCGAGCCTCTTGAAAGGAGGCGTCCGAGCCTCTTGAAAGGAGGCGTCCGAGCCTCTTGAAAGGAGGCGTCCGACCCTCTTGAAAAGAGGCGTCCGAGCCTCTTGAAAGGAGGCTTCCGAGCCACATGAAATGAGGCTTCCGACCCTCTCGAAAGAGGCTTCCAAGCCTCCTGAAAGGTGGCTTCCGAGCCCCTTGAAAGGAGGCGTCCGAGCCTCTTGAAAGGAGGCGTCCGAACCTCTAGAAATGAGGTGTACGAGCCTCTTGAAAGGAGGCGTCCGAGCCTCTTGAAAGGAGGCGTCCGAGCCTCTTGAAAGGAGGCGTCCGAGCCTCTTGAAAGGAGGCGTCCGAGCCTCTTGAAAGGAGGCGTCCGAGCCTCGTGAACGGAGGCTCCCGAGCCACTTGAAAGGAGGCGTCTGAGCCTCTTGAAAGGAGGCGTCTGAGCCTCTTGAAAGGGAGGCGTCTGAGGCCTCTTGAAAGGAGGCGTCTGAGCCTCTTGAAAGGAGGCGTCTGAGCCTCTTGAAAGGAGGCGTCCAGGCCTCTTGAAAGGAGGCGTCTGAGGCCTCTTGAAAGGAGGCGTCTGAGGCCTCTTGAAAGGAGGCGTCCAGGCCTCTTGAAAGGAGGCGTCTGAGCCTCTTGAAAGGAGGCTTCCAGGCCTGTTGAAAGGAGGCTTCCAGGCCTGTTGAAGGAGGCTTCTGAGCCTGTTGAAAGGAGGCTTCCGAGCCTGTTGAAAGGAGGCTTCCAGGCCTCTTGAAAGGAGGATTCTGAGCCTCTTGAAAGGAGGCTTGAGGCCTCTTGAAAGGAGGCTTCCAGGCCTCTTGAAGGAGGCTTCAGGCCTCTTGAAAGGAGGCTTGAGGCCTCTTGAAAGGAGGCTTCAGGCCTCTTGAAGGAGGCTTTGAGCCTGTTGAAAGGAGGCTTACGAGCCTCTTGAAAGGAGGATTCAGGCCTCTTGAAAGGAGGCTTCTGAGGCCTGTTGAAAGGAGGCTTCCAGGCCTGTTGAAAGGAGGCTTCCGAGCCTCTTGAAAGGAGGCTCTGAGGCCTCTTGAAAGGAGGCTTCGAGGCCTCTTGAAAGGAGGCTTGAGGCCTCTTGAAAGGAGGCTTGAGGCCTCTTGAAAGGAGGCTTCAGGCCTCTTGAAAGGAGGCTTGGAGCCTCTTGAAAGGAGGCTTGAGGCCTCTTGAAGGAGGCTTGAGGCCTCTTGAAAGGAGGCTTCAGGCCTCTTGAAAGGAGGCTTCCAGGCCTCTTGAAGGAGGCCTGAGCCTCTTGAAAGGAGGCTTCTGAGCCTCTTGAAAGGAGGCTTCCGGGCCTCTTGAAAGGGAGGCCTGAGCCTCTTGAAAGGAGGCTCTGAGCCTCTTGAAAGGAGGCCTGAGCCTCTTGAAAGGAGGATTCTGAGCCTCTTGAAAGGAGGCTTCCAGGCCTCTTGAAGGAGGCTTCCAGGCCTCTTGAAAGGAGGCTTCCAGGCCTCTTGAAGGAGGGCTGGGCCTCTTGAAAGGAGGCTTCCAGGCCTCTTGAAAGGAGGCTTCTGAGCCTCTTGAAAGGAGGCTTCTGAGCCTCTTGAAAGGAGGCTTCCAGGCCTCTTGAAAGGAGGCTTCCAGGCCTCTTGAAGGAGGATTCAGGCCTCTTGAAAGGAGGCTTGAGGCCTCTTGAAAGGAGGCTTCCAGGCCTGTTGAAAGGAGGCTTCTGAGCCTCTTGAAAGGAGGCTTCCTGAGCCTCTTGAAAGGAGGCTTCCAGGCCTCTTGAAAGGAGGCTTCCAGGCCTCTTGAAAGGAGGCTTCTGAGCCTCTTGAAAGGAGGCTTCTGAGGCCTCTTGAAAGGAGGCTCGAGGCCTCTTGAAAGGAGGCTCTGAGGCCTCTTGAAAGGAGGCCTGAGCCTCTTGAAAGGAGGCCTGAGCCTCTTGAAGGAGGCTTGAGCCTCTTGAAAGGAGGCTTCTGAGCCTCTTGAAAGGGAGGCTTCTGAGCCTCTTGAAAGGAGGCTGAGGCCTCTTGAAAGGAGGCGTCTGAGCCTCTTGAAGGAGGCGTCCAGGCCTCTTGAAAGGAGGCGTCAGGCCTCTTGAAAGGGAGGCGTCTGAGGCCTCTTGAAAGGAGGCGTCTGAGCCTCTTGAAGGAGGCGTCCAGGCCTCTTGAAAGGAGGCGTCAGGCCTCTTGAAAGGAGGCGTCTGAGGCCTCTTGAAAGGAGGCGTCTGAGCCTCTTGAAAGGAGGCGTCTGAGGCCTCTTGAAAGGAGGCGTCTGAGCCTCTTGAAAGGAGGCGTCAGGCCTCTTGAAGGAGGCGTCTGAGGCCTCTTGAAAGGAGGCGTCCAGGCCTCTTGAAAGGAGGCGTCTGAGCCTCTTGAAAGGAGGCGTCTGAGCCTCTTGAAAGGAGGCGTCTGAGGCCTCTTGAAAGGAGGCGTCTGAGCCTCTTGAAAGGAGGCGTCCAGGCCTCTTGAAAGGAGGCGTCTGAGCCTCTTGAAAGGAGGCGTCTGAGGCCTCTTGAAAGGAGGCGTCTGAGGCCTCTTGAAAGGAGGCGTCTGAGGCCTCTTGAAGGAGGCGTCTGAGCCTCTTGAAAGGAGGCGTCTGAGCCTCTTGAAAGGAGGCGTCTGAGCCTCTTGAAAGGAGGCGTCCAGGCCTTTGAAAGGAGGCGTCTGAGGCCTCTTGAAAGGAGGCGTCCGAGCCTCTTGAAGGAGACGTCTGAGGCCTCTTGAAAGGAGACGTCTGAGCCTCTTGAAGGAGGCGTCTGAGCCTCTTGAAAGGAGGCGTCTGAGGCCTCTTAAAAGGAGGGCGTCTGAGCCTCTTGAAAGGAGGCGTCCGACCCTCTTGAAAGGAGGCGTCCGACCCTCTTGAAAGGAGGCGTCCGACCCTCTTGAAAGGAGGCGTCCGAGCCTATTGAAAGGAGGCTTCCGAGCCACATGAAATGAGGCTTCCGACCCTCTCGAAAGAGGCCTCCGACCCTCCTGAAAGGTGGCCTCCGCGCCCCTTGAAAGGAGGCGTCCAAGCCTCTTGAAAGGAGGCGTCCGAACCTCTAGAAATGAGGTGTACGAGCCTCTTGAAAGGAGGCGTCCGAGCCTCTTGAAAGGAGGCGTCAGGCCTCTTGAAAGGAGGCGTCTGAGCCTCTTGAAGGAGGCGTCTGAGCCTCTTGAAAGGAGGCGTCTGAGGCCTCTTGAAAGGAGGCGTCTGAGGCCTCTTGAAAGGAGGCGTCTGAGCCTCTTGAAAGGAGGCGTCCAGAGCCTCTTGAAAGGAGGCGTCAGGCCTCTTGAAAGGAGGCGTCTGAGGCCTCTTGAAAGGAGGCGTCCAGGCCTCTTGAAGGAGGCGTCTGAGCCTCTTGAAAGGAGGCGTCCAGGCCTCTTGAAAGGAGGCGTCAGGCCTCTTGAAAGGAGGCGTCTGAGGCCTCTTGAAGGAGGCGTCTGAGGCCTCTTGAAAGGAGGCGTCTGAGCCTCTTGAAGGGGAGGCGTCGAGGCCTCTTGAAAGGAGGCGTCCAGGCCGCTTGAAAGAAGGCGTCTGAGCCTCTTGAAAGGAGGCGTCTGAGCCTCTTGAAAGGAGGCGTCTGAGCCTCTTGAAAGGAGGCGTCAGGCCTCTTGAAAGGAGGCGTCTGAGCCTCTTGAAGGAGGCTTCCAGGCCTCTTGAAAGGAGGCTTCCAGGCCTCTTGAAAGGGGAGGCTTCTGAGCCTCTTGAAAGGAGGCTTGAGCCCTCTTGAAAGGAGGCTTCCAGAGCCTCTTGAAAGGAGGCTTGAGCCTCTTGAAGGAGGCTTCCGAGGCCTCTTGAAAGGAGGCTTCTGAGCCTCTTGAAGGAGGCTCTGAGCCTCTTGAAAGGAGGCTTCCAGGCCTCTTGAAAGGAGGCTTGAGCCTCTTGAAAGGAGGCTTCCAGGCCTCTTGAAAGGAGGCTTCTGAGCCTCTTGAAGGAGGCTTCCGAGGCCTCTTGAAAGGAGGCTTCCAGGCCTCTTGAAGGGAGGCTCTGAGCCTCTTGAAAGGAGGCTTCTGGGCCTCTTGAAAGGAGGCTTGGGCCTCTTGAAAGGAGGCTTCCAGGCCTCTTGAAAGGAGGCCTTGAGGCCTCTTGAAAGGAGGCTTCTGAGCTCTTGAAGGAGGCCTCTGAGCCTCTTGAAAGGAGGCTTCCTGAGCCTCTTGAAAGGAGGCTTGAGGCCTCTTGAAAGGAGGCTCTGAGCCTCTTGAAAGGAGGCTCTGAGCCTCTTGAAGGAGGCTTGAGCCTCTTGAAAGGAGGCTTCTGGGCCTCTTGAAAGGAGGCTTCCAGGCCTCTTGAAGGGAGGCTTCCGGGCCTCTTGAAAGGAGGCTTCTGAGGCCTCTTGAAGGGAGGCTCTGAGCCTCTTGAAGGGAGGCTTCCGAGCCTCTTGAAAGGAGGCTTCCAGGCCTCTTGAAAGGAGGCTCTGAGCCTCTTGAAGGAGGCTTCCAGGCCTCTTGAAAGGAGGCTTCCAGGCCTCTTGAAGGAGGCTTCTGAGCCTCTTGAAAGGAGGCTTCTGAGCCTCTTGAAAGGGAGGCTCTGAGCCTCTTGAAAGGAGGCTCTGAGCTCTTGAAGGAGGCTTCTGAGCCTCTTGAAAGGAGGCTTTGAGCCTCTTGAAAGGAGGCTTCTGAGCCTCTTGAAAGGAGGCTTCCGAGGCCTCTTGAAAGGAGGCTGAGCCTCTTGAAAGGAGGCTCTGAGCCTCTTGAAAGGAGGCTTCCGGGCCTCTTGAAAGGGAGGCTCTGAGCCTCTTGAAAGGAGGCTTGAGGCCTCTTGAAAGGAGGCTTGAGGCCTCTTGAAAGGAGGCTCTGAGGCCCTCTTGAAAGGAGGCTTGAGCCTCTTGAAAGGAGGCCTGAGCCTCTTGAAGGAGGCTTCCGGAGCCTCTTGAAAGGAGGCCTTGAGGCCTCTTGAAAGGAGGCTTCTGAGCCTCTTGAAAGGAGGCTCTGAGGCCTCTTGAAGGAGGCTGAGCCTCTTGAAAGGGGAGGCTTCTGAGCCTCTTGAAAGGAGGCTTCTGAGGCCTCTTGAAAGGAGGCCTGAGCCTCTTGAAAGGAGGCTTCCAGGCCTCTTGAAAGGAGGCTTCTGAGCCTCTTGAAAGGAGGCTCTGAGCCTCTTGAAAGGAGGCTTGAGCCTCTTGAAAGGAGGCTTCTGAGCCTCTGAAGGAGGCTTCCTGGAGCCTCTTGAAAGGAGGCTTCTGAGCCTCTTGAAAGGAGGCTTCTGAGCCTCTTGAAAGGAGGCTGAGCCTCTTGAAAGGAGGCTTCTGAGCCTCTTGAAAGGAGGCTTCCTGAGCTCTTGAAAGGAGGCTTCTGAGCCTCTTGAAAGGAGGCCTGAGCCTCTTGAAAGGAGGCTTCTGAGCCTCTTGAAAGGAGGCTCTGAGCCTCTTGAAAGGAGGCTTGAGCCTCTTGAAAGGAGGCTGAGGCCTCTTGAAAGGAGGCTCTGAGGCCTCTTGAAAGGAGGCCTGAGCCTCTTGAAGGGAGGCTTCCAGGCCTCTTGAAAGGAGGCTTCTGAGCCTCTTGAAAGGAGGCTTCTGAGCCTCTTGAAGGAGGCCTGAGCCTCTTGAAAGGAGGCTTGGAGCCTCTTGAAAGGAGGCTGAGCCTCTTGAAAGGAGGCTTCTGAGCCTCTTGAAAGGAGGCTTCTGAGGCCTCTTGAAAGGAGGCTGAGCCTCTTGAAAGGAGGCTCTGAGCCTCTTGAAAGGAGGCTTCTGAGGCCTCTTGAAAGGAGGCTTGAGCCTCTTGAAAGGAGGCTCTGAGCCTCTTGAAAGGAGGCTTCCAGGCCTCTTGAAGGGAGGCTGGGGCCTCTTGAAGGAGGCTGGGGCCTCTTGAAAGGAGGCTTGAGCCTCTTGAAGGAGGCCCGAGCCTCTTGAAGGGAGGCTGGAGCCTCTTGAAAGGAGGCTTCCTGAGCCTCTTGAAAGGAGGCTCTGAGCCTCTTGAAAGGGAGGCTCTGAGCCTCTTGAAAGGAGGCCTGAGCCTCTTGAAAGGAGGCTTCTGAGCCTCTTGAAAGGAGGCTTCTGAGCCTCTTGAAAGGAGGCTTCTGAGCCTCTTGAAAGGAGGCCTGGGCCTCTTGAAAGGAGGCTGAGCCTCTTGAAAGGAGGCCTGAGCCTCTTGAAAGGAGGCTTCTGAGCCTCTTGAAAGGAGGCTCTGAGGCCTCTTGAAGGAGGCTGGAGCCTCTTGAAAGGAGGCTCTGAGGCCTCTTGAAAGGAGGCTGAGGCCTCTTGAAAGGAGGCCTGAGCCTCTTGAAAGGAGGCTCTGAGCCTTGAAAGGAGGCTTCTGAGCCTCTTGAAAGGAGGCCTGGAGCCTCTTGAAAGGAGGCTTCTGAGCCTCTTGAAAGGAGGCTTCCGAGCCTCTTGAAGGAGGCTGAGCCTCTTGAAAGGAGGCTCTGAGCCTCTTGAAAGGAGGCTTCTTGAGCCTCTTGAAAGGAGGCTTCGGGCCTCTTGAAAGGAGGCTCTGAGCCTCTTGAAAGGAGGCTTCTGAGCCTCTTGAAGGAGGCTGGGCCTCTTGAAAGGAGGCTTCTGAGCCTCTTGAAAGGAGGCTCTGAGCCTCTTGAAGGAGGCTCTGAGCCTCTTGAAAGGAGGGCTCTGAGCCTCTTGAAAGGAGGCCTGAGCCTCTTGAAAGGAGGCTCTGAGGCCTCTTGAAAGGAGGCTCTGAGCCTCTTGAAAGGAGGCTTCTGAGCCTCTTGAAGGAGGCTCTGAGGCCTCTTGAAAGGAGGCTTCCTGAGGCCTCTTGAAAGGAGGCTTGAGGCCTCTTGAAAGGAGGCCTGAGGCCTCTTGAAAGGAGGCTTCTGAGCCTCTTGAAAGGAGGCTTGAGCCTTGAAAGGAGGCTTCTGAGCCTCTTGAAAGGAGGCTTGGAGCCTCTTGAAGGAGGCTTCCAGGCCTCTTGAAGGGAGGCTTCTGAGCCTCTTGAAGGAGGCTGAGCCTCTTGAAAGGAGGCTTCCAGGCCTCTTGAAAGGAGGCCTGGGCCTCTTGAAAGGAGGCTCTGAGCCTCTTGAAAGGAGGCTTCTGAGCCTCTTGAAGGAGGCCTGAGCCTCTTGAAAGGAGGCCTGAGCCTCTTGAAAGGAGGCTCTGAGGCCTCTTGAAAGGAGGCTTCTGAGCCTCTTGAAGGAGGCCTGAGCCTCTTGAAAGGAGGCTTCTGAGCCTCTTGAAGGAGGCTGGAGCCTCTTGAAAGGAGGCTTCTGAGCCTCTTGAAAGGAGGCTCTGAGCCTCTTGAAGGAGGCTGAGAGCCTCTTGAAAGGAGGCTTGAGCCTCTTGAAAGGAGGCTTCTGGGCCTCTTGAAAGGAGGCTCTGAGGCCTCTTGAAAGGAGGCTTCCAGGCCTCTTGAAGGAGGCTCTGAGGCCTCTTGAAAGGAGGCTTCCGGAGCCTCTTGAAAGGAGGCCTGAGCCTCTTGAAAGGAGGCCTGAGCCTCTTGAAAGGAGGCTTCCTGAGCCTCTTGAAAGGAGGCTTCTGAGCCTCTTGAAAGGAGGCCTGAGGCCTCTTGAAAGGAGGCTTCCTGAGCCTCTTGAAAGGAGGCTGAGCCTCTTGAAAGGAGGCTTCTGGAGCTCTTGAAAGGAGGCTTCCAGGCCTCTTGAAAGGAGGCTTCCAGGCCTCTTGAAAGGAGGCTTCCGAGGCCTCTTGAAGGAGGCCTGAGCCTCTTGAAAGGAGGCTTGAGGCCTCTTGAAAGGAGGCTCTGAGGCCTCTTGAAGGGAGGCTGGGCCTCTTGAAAGGAGGCTTCCGAGCCTCTTGAAAGGGAGGCTGGGCCTCTTGAAAGGAGGCTTCTGAGCCTCTTGAAAGGAGGCTTCCAGGCCTCTTGAAAGGAGGCTGGGGCCTCTTGAAAGGAGGCTTCTGAGCTCTGAAAGGAGGCTCTGAGCCTCTTGAAAGGAGGCTTGAGGCCTCTTGAAAGGAGGCCTGAGCCTCTTGAAGGAGGCTGGGCCTCTTGAAGGAGGCTTCCAGGCCTCTTGAAAGGAGGCTTGAGCCTCTTGAAAGGAGGCTTCTGAGCCTCTTGAAAGGAGGCCTGAGCCTCTTGAAAGGAGGCTTGAGGCCTCTTGAAAGGAGGCCTGAGCCTCTTGAAAGGAGGCTTCTGAGCCTCTTGAAGGAGGCCTGAGCCTCTTGAAGGAGGCTTCCAGGCCTCTTGAAAGGAGGCCTGAGCCTCTTGAAAGGAGGCTTCCTGAGCCTCTTGAAAGGGGAGGCCTGAGCCTCTTGAAAGGAGGCCTGAGCCTCTTGGAAAGGAGGCTTCTGAGCCTCTTGAAGGAGGCTTCTGAGCCTCTTGAAAGGAGGCTTCTGAGGCCTCTTGAAGGGAGGCTTGAGCCTCTTGAAAGGAGGCTCTGAGCCTCTTGAAAGGAGGCCTGAGGCCTCTTGAAAGGAGGCTTCCGAGCCTCTTGAAAGGAGGCTTCCAGGCCTCTTGAAAGGAGGCTCTGAGCCTCTTGAAAGGAGGCTTCTGGAGCCTCTTGAAAGGAGGCTTCTGAGCCTCTTGAAAGGGAGGCTTCTGAGCCTCTTGAAAGGAGGCTCTGAGCCTCTTGAAAGGGAGGCTTCCAGGCCTCTTGAAAGGAGGCTTCTGAGCCTCTTGAAAGGAGGCTTCCAGGCCTCTTGAAAGGAGGCTTCCAGGCCTCTTGAAAGGAGGCCTGAGGCCTCTTGAAAGGAGGCATCCGAGCCTCTTGAAAGGAGGCTTCCTGAGCCTCTTGAAAAGAGGCTCTGAGCCTCTTGAAAGAGGCTCTGAGCCTCTTGAAGGAGGCTTCTGAGCCTCTTGAAAGGAGGCATCCTGAGCCTCTTGGAAAGGAGGCATCTGAGCCTCTTGAAAGGAGGCCTGAGCCTCTTGAAAGGAGGCTTCCGGAGCCTCTTGAAAAGGAGGCCTGAGCCTCTTGAAAGGAGGCTTCCTGAGCCTCTTGAAAGGAGGCTTCTGAGCATCTTGGAAAGGAGGCCTGAGCCTCTTGAAAGGAGGCTTCCAGGCCTCTTGAAAGGAGGCTTCCAGGCCTCTTGAAAGGAGGCTTCCGAGCCTCTTGAAAGGAGGCTTCTGAGCCTCTTGAAAGGAGGCTTCCGAGGCCTCTTGAAAGGAGGCTCTGAGCCTCTTGAAAGGAGGCTTCCTGAGCCTCTTGAAAGGAGGCTTGAGCCTCTTGAAAGGAGGCTTCCTGAGCTCTCTTGAAAGGAGGCTTTGAGGCCTCTTGAAAGGAGGCTTCTGAGCCTCTTGAAAGGAGGCTTCTGAGCCTCTTGAAAGGAGGCTTCCTGAGCCTCTTGAAAGGGAGGCTTCCTGAGCCTCTTGAAAGGAGGCTTCTGAGCCTCTTGAAAGGAGGCTTCCGAGCCTCTTGAAAGGAGGCTTCCTGAGCCTCTTGAAAGGAGGCCTGAGCCTCTTGAAAGGAGGCTCTGAGCCTCTTGAAAGGAGGCTCCCGAGCCTCTTGAAAGGAGGCTCCCGAGCCTCTTGAAAGGAGGCTTCCGAGCCTCTTGAAAGGAGGCTTCCGAGGGATGTTGATATGCCGCACCTACCTACTAACAGTTACTTTAATGAGATATTATTTTTAAGTGGGAAAATCATGTGTAATACTAAGAATGAGATATTGTCAGGGATTAGGAGGAGAATTCTGTCCAGAAAATCCAGACGTCCTAGGATATTTGTTCCCTTGTCAATAACATGCTCCAAAATTAATGATATTTGCACAAGCAACGATTTCTGTTGTAAATTTTAGTCAAATTGATTTGAATATCGAATCTTAATTCGTTTGTTGGGATTAACTGCAATTTTACCTGTCGTTCAGTTCATATTCATATTCATGGGATATTGAAATTCGAGGACTTCGTATAAATTAGTCACTTGAAATCACTTTGAATCATTGGTCTTGAAAATCATAACGTAATAATCAATTCCACATAATATATGTCCTAACCATTACGATATCTCATAAGTGTGTATTGATACTTTATTAGAACATTACAGAACCGGTTTTGTATCATCATAATGCTCGTTCATATTTCCATCAAAATCCCTGTCATAACCATTTTTTATTTCCAACATCATTCATCTATTCTTCCCCAAAATAATTTAGCATCATCACCAGCCCTCCATTATTAGTTACTCAGTAATATGTCAGCTCACCCAAGAAACATTTCACCTGTCATCACGTGGGAAGTTGTTTCAACCAGAGATCCACAAAACTGCCTACGGGGCGAACTTAAGCCAATTTACTACAAACAACCTATCCGATAATGCCTAGTCCAAGTCCACCCACATCCAATCCGGACGAGGAAAGCTCAAACGTGAGAGCCAAGCAAACGACAGTTTTCAAGCTGTTCACCTCTAATTTGCTCCTCCCCGCTTGCCATGCGGAGGCGACAAAGCTGCCACCGCTGACTGATGACGATGCTTTTTAGCCCCTATCATCACTCTTATGTATGCCAGTCTGACGGTGCGGTGCTACCATGCTCAATGGAGTGCGAAGGCATAACGAAAAGCGTCCTTAAACCGTCCCTCCTTCCTCTGTATACCGGCCATCAAACAACGTGGAGCAGAAATTAGATTTATCTCAATATATATCACATAGCCCCGGGCTCACGTCTGACCGAGCATTGCGGTGTGGGGAGGGAAGGAAGCTCGCTAATCGAACCGGCTGACGAAAGGAACCGACAGGATCGAAATGAGCTCCCGGAACCGGGCAGAGACCCAAACATCGCCCACGCCTAACGAAGCTCGCGGCTTGCCAGTGGGATGCCGGTTGTTTGCTCCCAATCGTCTGAAGATCTGTGTCTAAATGAATGTTCCCGGTCCCGCTGCTGTTAGAACGAGGCAACGACGATGTTGTTGGTGTCCGTGTGGTGCTAAAAGTGCTTCACCCTCGCGGGTATCGTTCCTTATCGGTTTCGCTTGGCTGTCGGTGGCTGGCGTAAGAACCTGAATGATTGGTACGGACCTGATGACAACAACTGCCATGGCCACGGACGCCGCTGGCTGACGGAAATTCGATTCATGAGTTCACGACATTTGACGAAGGTTTGACGGCTGGGTGTAGTCGGTTATTGCTGATAGACAGGTAAACAATTCTCCGAAGAACACGTGAAGCGTGCTGAGCCATTCAATTCTGGGATCCTATTTTGTGAATGAAATGGGTGGATGAAAGTGAGGTGGAACCCTTTTTTAAGGTATTCTGTTGAACGGACATCACAATTCAATTCGAGTGATAAGCATTCGAATAGTGAAATGGGACAGGATGGGAGCGAAAGCCTTGACGCCAAGAGGCGTGACTGATTTGACGAGTCGAACTCTTATTTCCAACGTTTCCTGGATCCTCTGGATCCCCCACCTGCTGTAAATCCCATTGATATTCATATCCAACAACCATACCCAAGCCATGGAAGTGCATTGATCTTAATCTCCAAGACACCACTATGCACTATGTAGTCGGTTTTCTTGCGAGTAAGCACGTAAGACGAAGGTGTGCCTGAATTATTTATTCTTGGCAAATAATTCCAGGTGTGAGAATTACAATACCAAGCACCATCGCTCGTTGTTCAAATTTCGTACATATCGAGAGCACCGGCACTATCGGGGGTGTTTCGTCCGCAGGATCAACTGCTGTAATGGCGGGGTGCTGTTGGTGTCT
The DNA here is from genome assembly GCF_024139115.2 of Armigeres subalbatus. Lineage (NCBI taxonomy): Eukaryota > Metazoa > Arthropoda > Insecta > Diptera > Culicidae > Armigeres > Armigeres subalbatus. The sequence goes on along the minus strand of NC_085139.1, from coordinate 236,993,758 downwards.
GCCCGGCGAGGGGTGATTATTATTATGATCATTATGCCAGCAAATGGCTCCTAGCGCAGCTCACTATCCGCCGCCGACGAATGTGCGATGAATTCAAATAAGGGCTCATCTTCCGGGAGTCCTTTGGCAAGCAAGCAAACTGCACTCTCTCCGGCTTGCTTGAAACCAAACCGCACAGCAAACCAGCAGAGGTAGGTAAGCACTATGATCCCGAGTAAGGATGCTCCGAGCTGCATATCGCGTGCGGTTGAATTTATGGGAGCTCGTTGTTGCTGCTCGGTTGATGCTGCACCAGGCCAGAGCAAACAGCAAAAAACGGGTTAAGCTTCCGTGTGCTTGTTCAGGTTTGCCGAAGGATGGATGAATCAGATGACGGTTGGTGGCGGTTGGCAACAAAGGTGAGAGAATGAGCGATGGTCCGTTCCGCGCGCTGCAAAGTGATGGATTTATCTAGCGCTGATGGTGGCGTTTGAGTGGCATTTTTGTGTCACTCTGCGTGCGCCAAATTATGCACCGCACGACGATTAAGTGCATACGTGCTCAGGATCTGCGATGCAGTCTTTTACTCGGAAAGATGTTCGATAAGGAGGATAGTTGAATAAATCGAATGGGACAAACAAAGACGACCCGGAATTTGGAGCGAATGCCTGACCACTTGGAAATTTCCAAGCCCTATCCCTTTAAGTAAAAACGAAAAGACCACATGTGTAGAAGTAGGAAAGTTTAATTTGAAAATACACAGAATTATGAGTAGTTTTAACTTCGACAAAGATGTTTTTTGTAGAAGGGTTTCTTATCACCCTAACCATGTTGAATTCCAAACTGTTTCCAATGGGAAAGAGTCGTTTGACCTAAAATCCTTTAGCCGAACGCCATTTGGGCGAAAATCACGTTATGTCAAAAGTCATCCACCCATATTCCATTTGGCAAAATCGGATATTTGACCTAGACAGTTTTTTTTTTCTTTTTCTTCTTATTGGCATTACATCCCCCACTGGGACATTACCGCCTTGCAGTGTCCTCTAAGCATTTTCACAGTTTAACTTCGAGGTTTCTAAGCCAAGTTACCATGATACTTCAGTGCCCAGAAAACCAAGAAATTCCCTAGACCGGATCGGGAGCGGAATGGCTTTGTAGCCGCGCAAGTTACCATACGGCTAAAGAAGACCGGAACGGTTAGTAGGCAGAAAACAGTTTGGCTGGAAGCGACCTATCTATGGCCGGAAAGGGGCATAGGGTCGAACTGATCATATGGTCATCAAAATTGTTTGGTGAACAAGTCATATGGCCGAAAATATTGACATTTACCTAAAAATGGCATCTCCCGTATAATGACGTTTATCCGTAAGTCACAATTACCCGAAAATTAAATTTTCCGAAAAGTATTTCCCAAAAAAACAACATTTCAGGATAGAATAGTTTTTACACGAACAGATTTTTGTCTAGAATATAACAAGATATTATTTAGCGAAATTGAAGTAATCAAGGCGTAATCTGTCTTCTTTTAAACAAAGGGTGCTCTTCAATCTTTAATCTATATTTTGTGTTTCTTATCAAAAGATGAAGTATGAGGGAGTAGTGCGAAAACAGAAGCAAAAGGTGACAGCGAGACATTGGAAAGTAGGAATTGAGAAGTGAGAAGTAAGATGTGTGTTATGAAATATAAGATAAAAAAGAAGGAAGATGGAAGACGAAAAAAAAAGATGGAAGAAGAAAGAAATAAGAATGAAAAAGAAATAAGGAAGAGGAAGAAGTAGGAAGAAATAATAAAAAAACAAGAAGGAAAGTATGAGAAGAAAGGATGAGGAAGGAAGAAAGAAGAAAGAAGGAAGAAAGAAGAAAGAGGAAAGAAAGAAGAAGGAAAAAAGAAAAAGAAGGAATAAGGAAATGGAGAGTAGAAAGAATGAAGAGGGAAGAAGAAAGACGGATGAAGGAAGAAAGTTGAAGAAAGAAGGAAGAGGGTGGGAGAAAAATGAATAAAGAACAAAAAAAGAAAGAAAGGAGAAGAAATAAGGTAGAGGAAATAAGGAATAAGGAGAGAGAATAAGAAATAAGAAAGAAAGGAGAAGGAAGAAAAAATAAAAGAAAAGAGAGAAAATAGAAAAAATGAGAATGAAGAAAAAAGAAGAGAGAAGGAGAGTGAAGAATAAGGAAGAAATAAGCAAGGAGGAAGAAGAGAGCAGCAAGAATGAAGTGGGGGAAGATCACTTTTCATTTCTCACTCCTAACTTGTCACTGATTGAAGTGAGAAGTGATTCAAACTTCACATTTCTTATTTCATCTCGCTTTCACTTCTCAGTCATCACTTATCACTTCTCAGTTCTCACCTTCTCACTTCTTACTTCTCACTTTTCACTTCTTTTTTTCTCAATTCTCACTCCTCACTGCTCACACTGCTCATTTCTTGTGTAACGATGAATATCGTCCTCAAGACTGACAGCATGCATATAGTGCCCTCTGAATATGAAGTGAAAGATTACGAATGTATAAAACGCAAACTCAAAAAAATGCTCCACTGAACCTTCTCGAATTTCCTCCCTTGATGGGACAATGGGGAGGCAAATCTAAACGGGGAAAAGCAAGACGAAAAAACTTTTGTATTCGGGATCGCGCCACTCAGTATCTGTATTTGGGTATGATCACTTCAGTGAAGATTGTGAAAACCATAAGAGGTGCATAGAAAGTGGTCCGACAAGTTAGTAAAAACTATACCAAAAGTTATACCAAAATAGTTAGAATTGGTAAACAAACAAAACTTTGTGGGAGTCACCACATTTATATTTGAAAATTAACAAAAGGAAACCTAAAAAGGAAGCCAGGTGAGATCGATTGTGCTTCGATCTCCGTTTAATAAGGTTAAAACCCGCATCGTAGTGGGTTTTTTGTTGGAGTTTGGAAGTCACATGCCAACCACGTGACCCTACCATACGTCGTCGGGCCCCTCGGAAGAAAAACCATTTTCGCTTTTCTTGAGTAACGCCTCCCACCGTGAAGAAGGGAAACCCCACGCTACGGAATACGCTCTCGCCGTTCGGTGGTCGGCAGTCAAACTATACACCACAGTTGAGTTTAGACTGGGAGTACAGCCACCCGGTTACGTGGCAGAGATACAATACACGTGTGAGTAACGCATAGCGGTGACAACTCTAACACCGCCGACAGAGTACGCCATCTGGGGATTGGCTCAAGAATCCGACGTTTGAAACTACCGCAGCCTGAAGCAACTTCGTACCGAGAAATTGTTCGAGAGTCGACTCAACAGAAAACAGGTCAGATCCACAAAATGTATTTAGAATTAGATGAAGCTAGGAAGAATCTGGTCCCGGGACAAGTTAGGCACGATATGTAGAATAATACACGTATGAAGGCTCAAGAATTCTTTGACATTCAACTCATCCCATGGTCGAAGCAACCTTTTTTGAAGTGAACGGTTCGTTGTAGTTTTTAGTTTCTTTTTAGTACTTTTCGCTTATTTCAACTTGGTTAAACCTTAGTCGGATTATAATCTTCGGAGTCTTTGACGGGTGGGTGATGGAAGAGGTATACGGTGTTTGAGCCATTGAATTGACCCGCCTTGAATTTAGAGTCTCTGGCCGGACGGGAAATACGTTCGCGGTCTTCCTTTGACGGAAGTGGCGCTTAAGCTGCGAACGGTGGCGAGCTCATTTTCATTCGTTACACTTGCTTCTAACTTTTCGCTTCTCACTACTCACATCTCACTGCTCAATTTTCACTTCTTAATTCTTGATCAATGATGCTCAGCATTTTGGGAGTTTTTTTATAATTTCCTCCTTACACAATAAAACCCAGATTAATCCACCTAGCGGTAATGGTGCCTTTCTCGTTTCTTTCGAGTGAGTAGCTTCTACGCACTTTTGGTATGAAAAAAAAAAGGATTTTGGCCGTAACTTCTGAGCCCATAGTCCAATCCGGCCAATTTTCAATAGAAAACAATGGGACACGATTCTACGTCTAATGCAACTTGTTGAGAGCAAACCGGCTGACTAAAAATGAGTGAGAATTTCTCTAGTCGACAAATGTATTTTGGCCATTGCACATAGGAGTACGCAGTGTAAAAGCGTGGCCAAAACTATGCTTATAATTTTGTCGGCTGTAAATGCATTCAATTAACAGCAAAGCGTATTTTTTTGTTGTTGTGGTCTTTGTATTAAACTAGTAGTGAAGTATGACCACCGGCGGCGTCAGTTGTTGCTATTAGGTAGAGCACCACTTGGCGTAAGAACGCTGCCTTTGGGAGCTACAGCGTGCTTGCGACGAGTGGTGTCCTCCTCTGACTCTGTCAATGAGTATGATTTTTATGTTAATTTTCATTCTTTAATTATTACTTACTAAGATTTCCGAAGATGTGCTTTGTTTGTTCACTTCGACTATACATTGTCATCGGATAATGTTAAAGTCCCTGGATAATGTATTGATATTAGATTCAATGGAGCAGATCAGATAAATTCGTTGCACTTCAACCGCTTTATTTCTTAACAACCTTTTACATCCGAAAAATGTATATGCTTTTTATCAAAGTCCAGCTCTTCTTTGGATACGATTTATTTTATGAGCTTTTGACGCTAAAATCATAAATATTTATTTTTTTCGCTTAGCTATTCTTAGAAAACTTCACTATATTCAAATAAGAACAACTCACGATTGCGTGAGGATGCGTGAAATGTTTTTCATGGAGTTTATTGAGGAAACTCCAATCTTTTCAATGCTGACAATTTTGTTGCTTGATCGGGTTTGGAACCTAATTAAAAGTTTAATTTTGTAAAACATATTATTGTAGAAAAGGTAAAAAAAGCTAGCAATTAATATCATTATTATGGATCACCTAAAAACAATTTCAGATCGAATCGTGCTTGGAAAGGATTTTACATACCCTCACTATTGGTACCTATATTGATTTTCAACATAAAAATCAATAAAAACCCAGAAAAACACGATAAAACATGAACATTTTTTCATGGACGATTGCGTTAAAACTAGCATGTAAATCTCGGGTACTTATTCAAAAGGACGTATGTGATTTTGTAAACAAAGATTCAAACGTCGATTTGTCCAATCTGATGGCACTCCCACGCAAACCATCACCACAGGCAGGTAGGGGAAGCCTTCGGCTACCTGTTGGTGGTGTTGGTTTGCGTGGGAGTGCCATCAGATTGGACAAATCGACGTTTGAATCTTTGTTTACAAAATCACATACGTCCTTTTAGATAAGTACCCGAGAAATTATGGTGAAGTTTTGGCAGCCAGCATTGCTCACAAGTAATCTATATTGATCCAAAAATCCCAGGGCAAGTTAGTATTACTATTTGAGAGTACAAAAATGAAAAATAATATGGAGATATCTAAAAATATTGTTTTTGACTTTTGGGCAGGATTTGGGCTGAAATACTCCTTAGTGCATTGCTTCGAATCCCATAGTCCGATCGGGCCAGTTTTCGATAGGAAACAATGGGACATAATTTTGCGTCGAAAGCAACCTGTTGTCGGTTAAGGTGATTATAGAATGAAGCCCGTGGTGAATTTCAAATTCACCACACGTTTATCTACATACATTTTAATAAGCCCAAATCTGGCGGAATAGTTTTCGTACAGTGCCGAAAATCAAATTATGATTGTTCAGCATAATTAAGCAAACGATCTACCATTATTTCAGCCCCATACGCGTTATGGTTCTTTCATCTCGTGCGCTTGAAAAAAATATTGGAAAAGCACGTGGTTTACAAAATGGCCGATTTTCTGGCTTCATTCTATAATCACCTTAAGGGTAAGTACACAAAAATGAGCTAGACTTTTTGTGCACACATACACACAGGGCTGCGAAATGGTGAGTTGACATCTGGGAAGGAGCGACCTACACAGCTCTGGCCCTCACAAGTTCCAATCTCACGCTTCCACGGGTCTTCCGATGACAATCGACCGCCAGCTAAGGGTTTTGTACTTAGCTGGTAGTGCAGCCTGGGCACTGTTGTCCTTCTGACATCAGCTAGAGTGAGTGGGTGCGACCAAGGCGACCATCGTCCCTAACCCCTAATCCCAAGGCGATAAGCGACCCGTGCCGAGGGGATGCATGGCCGGGTGTTGAATAATGAGCTAGGCCTTTAACGGAGCCTGTGGGGTATCTGGGCACCCTCCACAGTAATTGTCCCTTACCGCGTCATGCTGGGCTCTGGCGTGGTGGACCTCTTTTCCTGAGCAACTCGTGGGACCAAAATGAAAAACCAAGTCAATTCTTCAATTAGTGGTAGTAGTGTAGGCGACAACCCCTTCGCAAGAGGTGGGTTGTTCAGGTCTCCGCCTAGGAGGCCAGAGGCAATAGTCGGCAGCTCATTGCGCAGCGCCAGCGTGGGTTACTTAACCTTCTCTTCGGCTACGCCGGTAGAGGTTACAGACGGCCCATGGCTTGTGAAGGCGATGAACCACAAACGCGATGGGCTTTCGGCCTTCGAGGTGACGACGGAACAGCTGGACGCCATCATCGACTTTGCGTCATCGAAGCATAATATCAGTAAGGACCTCAAGAGGAGCTTGCTGAAACTTCGAAAGTCGATGTTGGACGTCAAGCTGGAAAAGGCGGTCGGGACAGCCAAGTGCGAACCCGTGAAATCTGTGGAGTCGAGGTCTACCCAGACGGAGGCCCAATAATTCGCGGATTTGGGCAAGGTCGAGTCGCCTGAGGGCGTGCGAGCGAAGACGGTGGTGCCAAAGTCTACCCAGACTGAGGCTCAAGTATTCGCGGGCACGTCGGGGGTGACTGCTCCAACGGAGCAGACACAAAAACGGGGGAGACAGTCTCCAGGGGATGAGATCCCTGGGGGCCGCTCCAAAACGCGGAGGATTACTACCCCGAACAAGGGTAGTGGGGCTGGGAAGCTGAACCCCGGCCACGTACCTCCAAAACCGGGGGAGGAAGGACCTGGAAAGGTCCATCCACCCATGAAAGACGGTGGTAAGGGGTTACGGAAGGCTGAGAGCTCACAGAAGCCCCAGATCAGGAAAATAGAGGGGGATGACGCCTCCTGGACCCTGGTCAAGAACAAGACATCAAGGGCCGAAAAGAAGGCCCAGGCGAGTGAGGGTTAAGGGTATGCGATAACACACTTTTTCCTAACGAAACGAAACGAAACGAAATTTAAAATGTCTATGTTGATTCGGATCGAAACGAAACGAAATATAGATTTCTTTCGAGACTTCGAAACGATACGAAATCGAGGTTCATTTAATTCGAAATTTTTCGAAACGAAACGAAATTTTGATTTTTTTTCCGCGGAATTTTTATTGAATTGGTTTTACATTATGTACGCAATTCTGATTTCACTTTTTCGAAGTCGAATAACTGTTTTGCGACCAAAAGAGTTATAATAACTGACGAGGTAATCTGTGATAAATCTCCACATTCTCGCCGCATATACCATTGGCGATAAGGCAATACCCCAGCATTTGTGCCGCTTTCATAGGAATTCATCGTGGAGCGTGTGCTCCTGAATCTGATCAACTTTATATCAGTTTTATATAAAGTATATAAAAATAAAGAAATTGTGGGATTTTTCATATACGGATTCAAATTTCGTTTAAAACCTTAGTTCACTTAAGAATTATGTAATTATGCTGAAGCATACTTCATATTATCTTGTCAGCGTGGTTTTACAGTATTGGCTTAGTCAAAATTTGAAAACGAATGCTTAGATTTATTTTTTTATTTAGTGGGATACTTAACTATGTATCCACATCTGTCAGGCGTATACGCAGATATAGAATTGATATTACTAGATCAAAATTTGAAAAGGGTGTGTCTGCCAAAATTTATTCCTTCTTATTCCTCGTCTACATATATAGCATACATTTGCTCACTAGAATAATCATGTGCATTTCACAGACCGATAGTCTTATATACAATCAGTTCGACAAACTGATCTATTGTGTGTGTGTCTTTGGCAGATGAGAACAGCTGTTATGGTCAGTATGTGCTGAAAGCAATCATAAGTAAAGAATTTTCAGCAATTTAAATGATCTTCCAACCCGTTCTGGATTTTTTTGCAAATTCCATGCGTAGATCTAGAAATGCCCACAAATCTGCAATGTTCCTCACATATTGTGCAAATAGTCGAAGAACAGCTTAATAACGTTTCTTAACTGTACACGTCGTAGTTGCTAATCATGATTGGCCGAGAAACAGCAAATATGCATAGCTCACCAATTAAATAATATTCTTGGGATACAAAAAAGTTATTCTTATTGTATACTTGCTTCGGAGTTTCCATGATGCTTATAGTCAATTTAGTATTAGGAGAGGAAAATTAGTGTAACACTCATTGTTTTTAGATACCGAGGTATGGTCTGTATCTCCGTGAGCGCCACGGAAAAGGAATTGCTGGTTAGTTGAGAAAGTATTCATGTGAAACCCCTTGGTAAGTGACAAAATATTTATTGTAAACAAAGCTATTTTGAAAACAAGAAGATGAAAACTGTGTTTCAAATCAATCCAACGCAAGATCAATGTGCTTCGTTTAATAATTTTCTACAACACGATCGATTCCGCACTAAATAATTTTGTGCTCTTTGATGCAGACATTAGTTTTATCCATTGGCGTAAATACAGGGGGGCTACAGCCCCACCTAGGATCCAAATAGCCCCCCCTAGAATTTTTGCTACTTCACATAAGTATTGCACATATCTAGCTGTCTGAGCTTAACTACAGATAATGAATTTTAATCATCTTCTCTCTTTTCAAATCTGTTGAATCTGTTTTTAGTTTCATGTTTTTGAATTTCGAATAATTCAGATTTTTTTTTGGTTTTTGAAAACCACAGGGTTTGAATCCAAAGGAGAAAGACAAAATCTTTCACTTTTATGTCTGTATACTCTCTAGATAAGTGGCATACCTTGAGAGACGTTTTTCGGAATCTGTTGCGATAATGAGCTGATTCGGAGGCTATGCCTCATGATAAAGCCCATATCTAAATTATATCAACATACGTTATTATGTTTTAAATTTATTCAACAAAATTTGTTACAAATTTAAAGCAAAATGTTGTTAAAAGAACTAAATTTATATAAAAAATAACACTACTTTAAACAAAAAGATTTCAAATTATGCTACAGTTTTATCACAAAGATAACATATTCTGTTAGAAATTTATAACAGAATCAGATACATAATATATTGTTTACTGTGTAGTTAAAAATTTTTACAGGACGTTATATGTCTCAGGATTGTGATTATCATCAGAATTTTTTGTATTTGTCTGAACATGATTATTTGTCAAGAACTTGAAGCTAAGCCTAAGTATGATGATCTATTTGGCTTAAAGTCTTTAGCATGCTTAGATGACCGAAGAATTTCAAACAAATCCTTATTTTATCAATCAAATTTCTCAGCAAATGAGCAATATTTAAAATTTTTCAAGTTTTCTTGAAGTTTTGTGGAAAACAATTATGATCTCATGCTTTCTAAAATAGACCTACAAGGCGCAGAATCAAAAATGTGATACAATATTTCAAAACCAAATTTTCAAAATGACTTATATGCCTTTGTAAACAAAGATTCAAACGTCGATTTGGCGATTCTGATAGCACTCCCACGCAAATCAACCCTATAAACACGTAGGCGAAGGCTCCTGCTACGCGTTGATGCTGTTGGTTTGCTTGGGAGTGCTATCAGAATCGCCAAATCGTCGTTTGAATCTTTGTTTACAAAAGCAGATAAGTCGTTTTGAAAATTTGGTATTGATTTCATATGCATCTATCCAATTCAGGCATTTCCTATTTGTCTGGTAAAGTGTTTTAGGGATTTCGTAATGCTGCTATTTCTTGAAAATTTAAAATTTTCAGTAAACAATTTAGGCTTCTTTATTTTCGACAAAGTTTTGGCAAATCTCTCAGATTTTAATGAGAGGTAATTTAAATTTTGATGAGAAAGAACTTGGAATGCTGTTGGATGGATTATAAAAATCCACAGATCCAATTTCCAATCCAATTTTGCTTTGCTAAGGCTCGTATGATTTTTTCACGACATTTCTTTTTTATAGGCTGAGTGTCGTGGACCATAATTTATAATGTTCAAGTCGTGAATGGATGTGTTGTATGTAAATAGGTCAATGTTTGTTTGGTCGGCCAACTTGCGAACAATATATACTAGTTGTTTTGAGCATTGAGCGAAAACGATAACTTAATTGTTTTGAGTGAAAAAGTAGAAATAATTTAAAAAAAAGTTAGACCCCCCTAGAATTTTCCATTAGTTACGCCAATGTTTATCACTTCGCGTTCTCCCACACTAGCTGGCGTGATCAGCATCAACACGATCGATTGCAAACTGGTTAAACAAATTTCTGCTACGCGATCATTCCGCATTCATATTGTGCAAATAGTAAAAAAATATCACAAAATTTTAATCATGGAAACACTGAAGACGTTTTATAGAAGAAAACTACTTACGTATTTGTCGACTAAGAATTGGTTGAGTAAGCGTTAATAGAAAAATTTGTATAACCTAAAGTTTTGAAAACAACTTAACCATTTTGTTCAGCGGCGCAGACAAAATTTTTTTTATGATATAAGGTATGGATTAGTTCAAATTCGTTTCGAAATTCCGCGGAATTCCGTTAAATTTCGTTAGAAGCTAGTTTTTTCTAGCGAAATTTTTATAATTTTACGAAACGAAACGAAATCAAGAAATCAGATTTCGCCATGCTCAAATTCCGCGAAATTCCGCGAAATTTCGTTTCGAACCACCTGAAACGAAATTTTTCGAAATACCGCATATGCTTAGTGAGGGTAGCAAAAAGTCTCGGGTAGGCGCCAATCGCTCCAGGGGTGACGCCCTAGTCATCAAGACGGACGAGGCTAAGTACTCGGACGTATTGAAGACGATGAGGAGTGACGTCGAGCTCGGTGAACTCGGCGCCGACGTACGTCGAATAATACGTACCCGGACGGGCGAGATGATCCTCGAGCCGAAGCGGGGCGTCTCGCAGAAGAACGCCGCCTACAAGAAGTTGGCGGAGGAAGTTCTAGGCGAGACGGTCAAGATGAAGGCACTCACGACGGAGGTGAATCTAAGGGTTAAAGACCTGGACGAGATCACCGAAGTCGAAGAGCTCGTCACGGCACTGCGGCGACAGTGTGAAGTGGAGACGCCCACCGCAGCCGTTCGGCTACGGAAAGGTCCAGCAGGGACGCAGGTAGCATTGGTTCGGCTATCTGCAGCGGATGCCTCCAAGGTAGTCAAGTTAGGGAGCGTCAAGGTGGGATGGTCGGTGTGCCCTGTGGGCATATACGAGCAACTCGAAGCTTGCTTCAAGTGCCTGGAACCGGGGCACAAGCAATGGGACTGCAAAGGCCCTGACAGAAGCAATCTCTGCCGACGCTGCGGATTGGAGGGACATAAGGCACAATGCTGCACGAACCCTCCCAATTGTGTGATTTGTTCCAGCAAAGCTGTGAACAGCAAGCACCCCATGGGGGGTTCCATGTGCCCGGCGTTTTAGCGTGCAGCAAAATCACAGTGCAGGTAACGCAGCTGGCTTGCTCGGCCTCGCCCGAGTGTTTGGTGTGCCGGTGTGCGCAGGTTTAGAGGAAATGGAGGAACACGTGTTGTTCGTGTGCCCACGTTTTCGCGCAATGCGTGACCACATGATTGTCACATGTGGTCTGGACACTACCCCGGACAACCTAGTTTGGAGGATGTGTAAAGATGAAGTTGTATGGAACGCCGTTTTATCGGCTATCGTCCAAATCGTCTCGGAGCTACACAGAAGGTGACGCGTGGACTGAAGGATGGCTAGTTCAGGCGCAAATAAGAGGTGGTCCAAGGATTCGGAGTCGGCTTCATGGGTCATACCGGTGCCCTGTGGTCGAACTCGATCCTTTTATCGAACAAGTGGCCGCGCGAAGAACAACATGGTATCGGTCAACCGGGCGGGTTCCGAGCCCGAGAACGGAAAGGGATTCTCGTCAGGCGTAGGAGCCGCGTCGGCAAGTCCCTCTGTGTATTGGCGAACAGACCCTATCGCAGAGAGGTCAATTTGGGGTGCACGCGGCATCATGATTTTTGATACCAGTCGTGCAGAGGGAAGCAGGCACGAAGTCTACCCTTCCTACCTTCCGAGGGCATAGGGCGTGGTAAGGCCACCTGGAAAGCCGGCAATGCGCTGGCACGATACCATGGTGTTCTTCTAAAAAAGCGAGTCACGATGTTCGATGCTGCAAGGACACGCAGCTAACCTCGAGGGTACGTCGTGCACTGGCCCCCCTTTGAAGCATTACTTTCTGGTTGTACCGAAGGGACTATGGGCTTGGCGGCAATGGAAACGGTTTAGCGGGTCGGGGATGTAGTCCTGCCTTCCTCGTTTGCTGTTGGAGGTGGTCCCTAACCCCGCACTTCCTGGACAACCCAGAATGTCTGTTGAGCAGATTCCCCCTCCATTGCTTAGGAAGAAAAAAAATACGGTCCTGAGTTTGTGTGTTAGTTGGAGCAACCCCATGGGACATCATTACACCAGTATATACTAATCACAACATTACCACAGTTCCGGCGGTACCGCAAATCATTCTCGAGTTCAGATATTGGAGATCTTCAAGACCAATAAACCAATGATTCATAGGCTTGTATTAGTTGGTGAAGCCCCATGGGAGATCATTACACTAGTATATACAAAATACAATCTTTCCAGAATATTTACCAAAAGACCAACAAATTAATTCAACGGCAATTTAGCATGCAAAAACCCCATGAGACATCATTACACCAGTATAAGAAAATTATAACATTTCCAGAATATCTTCGATACTCCACAGCATTCTTAAGTTCATATATTGAATATCTACAAGATCAACAGAGTAATCCATAGCTTTCTGAGCTTATATGTTAGTTTGAGAAGCTCCATGGGACATCATTCATCTTCTTCTTATTGACATTACATCCCCACACTGGGACAGAGCCGCATCGCAGCTTAGTGTTCATTTAGCACTTCCACAGTTATTAACTGCGAGGTTTCTAAGCCCGGTTACCATTTTTGCATTCGTATATCATGAGGCTAACACGATGATACTTTTATGCCCAGGGAAGTCGAGACAATTTCCAATCCGAAAATTGCCTAGACCGGCACCGGGAATCGAACCCAACCACCCTCAGCATGGTCTTGCTTTGTAGCCACGTGTCTTACCTTACGGTCAAGGAGGGCCCCATGGGACATCCTTACACTATTCAAATAATCACTTTCCCAGAATATCTACGATACCATACACGAGCTATTCCGACTCATAAAAATAGTTGAGACATCAAAGATTTTCCTGTTGATCGTTTTGAATATTAGGATTTGTACTCAAGGACAGTTTGGAGAGTCGTAGATGTCAAACGAATTCTGTAGTTTGTCTGTAATGGCGTAACGAAGTCCCGTGTAGCTATTCCAACTCATAATACTAGTAGGGACATCGAAGATCTTCATGTTAATCGAATTCAACATTAAGATCTGTGCTCAAGGATAGTTTGGAGTGTCATAGATGTCGAATGAATTCTGCAGCTTATCTGTAATGGTGTAATGAAGTCCCGTAGAGATATTGCAACTCATACTACTAGTGAGGACATCGAAGATCTTCATTTGATCCTTTTGAATATTAAGATCTGTACTCAAGGATAGTTTGGAGTGTCGTAGATATTGATCGAATTCTGTGGTGTGTCTGTAATGGTGTTACGAGGTACTGTGGAGCTATTCCAACTCATAAAAATAGTGAGGACATCGTAGATCTTCTTGTTGATCGATTTGAATATTAAGATCTGAATTCAAGGACGGTTTGGAGTATCGTAGATATTGAAAAAGATCTGTTATACCGCTAGCCAGGCACAGGATTTCATCATTAAGCATTTAAATCTCAATTATTAAACAAGAATATGGTAAAGTATGGTGTATAATCCTAAGAACATCAAAGTTACAACTCAAGGATAGTTTGGATGCTCTAGATCATCGTAGTTCCCGAAACCTGACCTGTGCAATATTTTTCCTGAATGGAGCAGTTAATTATGAACATTTTCGCTGAAGAAAGCAAAGGCCTATCTCCTTAAACTGATTTTTGACAGCTGATTTTCGTCTTGGGTCATATATAACCCATCCGTATTGTATCGGTTTTAAATCTACGAATCAAACGCAGCAACCCATTACCTCTAATGATAAAACGATATGTCAATATACGTAGCAAGTGAAAACAACATTGAGTATCTTCAAAAACTGGTACAAAATACATTACTAAAAGATCACCTGTGCAGCCAATAGTTGCGGTAGTGTTCCTATAGTTGCGAGTCCCGTAATTAAACAATGGGATTAGCAACTATAGGAACACAAATTAAAAAATACCGCAACTATTGGAACAGTGTACCAATAATTTATGACGGAATACATGGAATACGTGCGACGGAAGCATTTTTCCAATAAAATAGATGGGGAACGCTTCCAAATATATATATCCAAGGTAAGCGAAATGAAATTTCATTTAATTCTAGGAGAATGAATAGTGTTGAAACATGCATGGTTCTTCCTCTATTGGATCATTTACCCTATTGATATTTTTGCGGAAAGTTTTTAATTAATTGTGGAAAAAACAATATTTATTTTGTGGAAAAATTGATAAATATTGATTTATTCAGAGCTCGGTGGTCTAGTGACTACCGCTTCTGCCTTATAAGCAGCAGGTCGTGGGTTCAATTCCAGGCTCGTCCCTTTCCTACTTTGTATTTCTATCTTAGTTCTTTCTGTGTTTCACGTTCTACCAAAACGATTCCTACTGTTATAACCTTCCACACAATCCCAAAACCTCCCGTGGCACCTATGAGAGGTCGTAGAGTTCTCTGCATCTTTCTTAAGTAGGTGTCCAACAAACCATCCTTCTCCTTCCTCAGCATTCGCAAGGACGTGGCCAGGACAGATCTCGACTCTTGGAGAGTGCAATGCTTCCATCTAAGAGATAGTGATTAGTCCCAAATCAATATCTGAGGTAACGGATGAAAGTAATGCTACTCTCATACAATAGTCTTGGCTTGTACCACCTACGAATTTGTGCGAATTGCTCAATGTTAATGTTAATGTTAATGTTAATTTTATAAATATTGATTTATTTAGCTAATATTGACCTATCTATGGAATTTTTTCTTAATGGAAAAATCTTCTTTAAAAATAGCTATTTTTGATTTTAAAAGTGCTAATTTATTTCTGCTTTGTAGAAAATTCTCAATTGTTTATGAAAATTTTGGATTATTTGGGAAATTTTATGTTTATTGTAAATGCTTTCTCCATAAATATTTTCAGAAGTTTTTTCTGAAAATTCCTTTAGTAACTCGTGCGGAAAGCCCTGCAAAAGCAATCTTAGGGATTGCCGTAGTAACTACTTTAAAAATTCCTTTTCTATCTCCATAAAGAGCGTACTACCAGAATACTACCCGGATTTCATTATTGAATTCTTTCAGAAATTCCCCGGAATCCGTTCGGAAATTGTTTCGAAATTCCTCCTGAAATTTCTATAGAAATCCACCTGAATTACCACCTGCAATTCCTCTAGAAGTCATCCTCAGATTTCCTCCGGAAACTTTCCCCGAAAATCCTTCCTGCCCTCAGAATTCATACGAAAATTTCCCGCAAGTTCCCCCGCAATACATCTGGAAATTTACCCCGCAATTTCTCCGAAAGCTCCCACCGAATTTCTTCGAAATATCTTTCAGAAGTTCCTTCTACAATCCCCTTTTCCCCTGCTCATAGAATTCTTCAGAAAATTTATCCGTACTTCTCTTTGACATACTACCTTTTCATACTTTGTTCTAAATGACTGTGATGGACGATAATACAACATGAACATGAGTTTTTATAGAACGCTTAAATAGCGTTCGTCAAAAAATACATTGTCGGCCATGGTATTACAACCTTTCTCTATAATCCCACTAATGTCTTTTGTTTTTGTTTTAATTTCCCGGCATTATACAACTCTTTCTTGAATATATCTGAACCATAAATCCTGATGGATCACTTTGACCAACTGGCCACCGTAGCCTCGATAGATTAGCAGTTGCCAGTGGCAAATTGTCCCGCTCCCAAAAACTCTTGTTAACGACCGCGTTTCCAAACATTTGTAGCCCAATGCCATGGCATCAGCTCAAACCAAGCCAGGCATACTGCTCGGACCGGGAGGCTCCTACCTACGTGCCAAAAAACCAACACAACTCCTAATCTCGGTGATAAATGTGACTGCAAAGAGTGCAACCGAGAACAGCATAAATAGTCACCTCCATGGCCGAAGGATGCAAACAAACCTACACGTGTGTGGCACCTTTTTTGCTCGCTTGCCTCTTCCCATTTTCAAAAGCCATGTTATTTTACTGCACAGTCGAAATCCGGAAGTACAAGGCCACTCGCTGATGCACAAAACTAGATGCAACCGGAATTGCAGTGTTGTTAGTGCCTCGCCGAAAGGACAGGTGAGTAAAGCTGTCGGAGTGCATATTTTAATTTGCCTTATCCTGTATTCGTCGTCGTCGTCGTTGTCGTCCTTTTCACAGTAGTGGACGTCATTTCCGCCGGTGGACATTTTTGGCTTTGGACGTCGGATGTGTCTGTTTGCCATCGTTGTCGTCGTCATTGGCGATGTGGCAGGTAGATTTGCTGAAAACAAGAAGCAACTGACATTACTGGTACTGCACCCAACGGCTGCTGGAGCGCTTTCGGGAAAAAGTGGATCCGGTCTCCCTTGAACCAGTGCCAAAATTCGGAAGCACAGAAGCTCCCAGCCACCGTAAGTTCTGCGAAACCGGTGGATTATTGGTGGGGACTGGGGCGGAGTCATTTCTATTGCAGCAATGGACCCACACGAGTACAGGTGACGGTAAATTGCGTCCATGTTCGGGGTGCTGTCTGAGCCGTTGTAATCTTGCACTTTAATTTGGAGCCATGCAGCCGGCTGGAGTTGGGGGAAGCTCAGTCAGACCATTGAATTCCGGTAGTGGGATGACCGGCAACGTCTGAACCGGAAAGACGGAAAGGTGAAATCGCGTGGAAGACCGGATTAGTTTCCAGACCGGATGTATGTCGTCCCGTTCACTTCTGGCAGTACTGAGTACTGTGTAGAAACGATGGAGTGGGAGGAGGCAAATGCGCTCCAATAAGAGAACGCTTATAGCAATACGAAGTTTCGATAAAGCGACATCACCGGGAGTTATTTCGTGAGAAGGAGATAAAATTGTTTTCGTTTTAAAAAGTATTTCGTTTCAAAGAATCAAAACAAAAGATCTGGGTTTTTCAGAGAAAATCCAATACGTTTAAAGCTACTCACTTTATGATGTATTACAACTATTAAACATTCTCAAGAACATTCCTATTCAACAAAACAAACCGCGTAACAAATTACCCCAGTGTATAAGAGCATCTAGCTAAAAGCCGAACCCCATTGTTCCAGATTCTCGCAACCAGATGTTTGCTACAGTTGAGCATCGAGGAAGCCAACTCCTTCCCAATGATAGCCAAGATCATCCGTGAAGACTGCTACGTCGACGACATCCTGTCTGGAGCCAACACCGTTTCAGAAGCTATCGAGTGTCAAACTCAGTTTCTTGGCATGCTGAAAGCTTCTGAGTTCCCTGTCCGCAAGTGGAGCTCTAACGCACCTGAGCTGCTGCACCGTAACCCTGAAGCTGATCGTGAGAAATTGGTAAATCTGAGCAACGGCTGCGATGAAGTGTTAAAAATGCTGGGACTTAGCGGGATAAATTTGCATTCATCACCAAACATCTCGTCAACGAATCGAGCCCATGGACCAAGCGATCATCTGTGCTGTAAGAGATAAGCAGACTGTTCGATTCGAAAAACACGTGAACAGCATCAGGATTCCTAGATGCATCGTAAGCCCGAACCACATCGCCGTCGAGATACATGGATTCTCGGACGTATGCAAACTGGTCTGCGCAGCATATTCCCCGACAGAACTGCAAGTCTCAGTTTGCTGTGCAGCAAATCGAAGGTCCTTATAAAGAAAGTGACTATTCCTCGCATAGAGCTGTTGGGTGATTATCTTCTTGCGAGACTGATCTACAAGGTCTTGGGAACATTCGATTTTAAGGTTAGCAGCATCGTCCTCTGGCTATCAGATAGTACTCGTCTGGCTACAGAAGCCGCTTGCATCCCTGTAAGTGTCAGGAGATCTGTTGCCATCGTGTCGTGTCAGGAGATCTGTTGCCAGAAGTCTGCCTCCTATAGACTCCGTAGAAACGCTAGCGAGTTTGACACCCATTTCCGGATCTCGAATCCTGCTCTCAGGTGGATTAATCTAACGTCCTTCGCCAGCTTAACAGCCGCTTCCACGTTGTCGATGGTGTCGAAATAATCGTAGACGTGATAACGATGGATAACGATGCCGTCGATGCCTCCGGATTTTGTGCAGCCAACTCCTCCGCGTTCCAGTTTTTCACAAACTGTGCCAAGCATGGGGAACTTTTCGACCCGTATATCGCTTTTGCTGGGTTGTTTTTCTGGAGATTTCCGGAAGATTAACCGCTGCTACTACTGCTTGTCCTCGGGGTGAATTTTTAGTTGGTGCTGCATCTCCTTCAATTCACCACCGAATGCAATCCACCATTCGCGAAAACCGAAGAGGACTATTTTTTTTAATTGTCTTTATTAACGAGGTTTTCGGCCCTAGACCGGTTCACGAAGAGGACTAGTGGAACGAGCATATTCGGCCCTAACAGCAACTGAGAGTTAAGGCTAGCACCTCTCACCGTCGCCGCAGCGCTCCAAACGAGACTGATCATTCCGGGATTTTTCGGGATGTGAGCGTAACCTTTCTGCTGGTGCTCCTCTATTTGCCGGCAAACATTTTCATGCAGCACCGGATTTATGTTGAATTTGATCTCCAACTGCTTCATCTTTTGCAGGGACATTGGGAAGCTGCCGAAAACCGTAGATCGTCTGTCTTCCACAGCAGCCGAGTTTCCAAGCGATCACCTCTCCTCTGCTGTTTCCTGCGATATCGCCACCACCGATTTTTCGTTGGTAACCTAATAACCTGGTAAAACCTAATTGCCTGCGGCAATCGTGGTAGATTGTCTTGACGGGGAAAGGTCGTTTGGCCGAAAGCCATTTGGCAAAATGCTACTAGGCCGAAACTTGTTTGGCCAAATATACCATTTGGCCAAAAGAGTCATTTGGCCGAAAGGGTCGTTTGGGCGAAAGGGCCGTTTAGCCGAAAGGGTCGTTTATCCGAAAGGGTAATTTGGCCTAGAGGGTCGTTTGACCGAAAGGGTCATAAGGCCGAAAGGGTCGTTTGGGCGAAAGGGCCGTTTGGCCGAAAGGGTCGTTTGGCCGAAAGGGTAATTTGGCCTAAGGGGTCGTTTGACCGAAAGGGTCATAAGGCCGAAAGGGTCGTTTGGGCGAAAGGGCCGTTTGACCGATAGGGTCATTTGGCCGAAATAGTCATTTGGCCGAAATAGTCATTTGGCCGAAAGGGTTATTTGGCCGAAAGGGTCTTTTTACCGAAAGAGATATTAGGACGAAAGGGTCGTTTGGCCGAAAGGGTCATTAGGCCAACAGGGTCATTTGGCCGAAAGGGTCATTTGACCGAAAGGGTCATTTGGGGGAAAAGGTCGTTTGGCCGAAAGGATCTTTTGGCCGAAAGGGTCATTTAGCCAAAAGGGTCGTTTGGCCGAAACGGTCATTTGGCCGAAAGAGTTATTAGGACGAAAGGGTCATTTGGCTGAAAAAGTCTTTTGGCCTAGAGGGTCATTAAGCCGAAAGGGTCGTTTGGACGAAAGAGTTATTAGGACGAAAGGGCCATTTGGCCGAAAGGGTCATTAGGCCGAAAGGGTCATTAGGCCGACAGAGTCATTTGGCTGAAAGGGTCATTTGACCGAAAGGGTCGTTTGGCTGAAAGAGTTATTAGGACGAAAGAATCGTTTGGCCGAAAGGGTCTTTTGGTCAAAAGAGTCATTAGGCCGAAAGGGTCATTAGGCCGAAAGGGTCATTTTGCCGAAAGGTTCATTTGGCCGGAAGAGTATTTTGGCCAAAAGGGTCGTTTGGCCGAAAGGGTGATTTGGCCGAAAGCGTTATTAGGACAAAAGTGTCGTTTGGCTGAAAGGGTCTTTTGATCTAAAGGGTCAAAAAGGTTATTAGGTCGAAAGGGTTATTAGGCCGAAATAGTCATATGGCCGAAAGGATCGTTTGGCCAAGAGGGTTATTTGGCCGAAAGGGTCGTTTGGCCGGAAAGGGTCATTTGGCTGAAAGGGTTATAAGGACGAAAGGTTCATTTGGCCGAAAGGGTCATTTGGCCGAAAGGGTCACTACAGTGTTGTAGAATGTTATATGCATTCGTTTGTATAATTTTCCTAGAACTATTTCCAGAAGTTAGCTATCAACCATTAGCCAACGACCCGCACGCCGGTCTTTTGAAGTTGCGTTGACCTTTGTTTTGATCCGAGCCGTAGTGTGTTTTTGAAGGTAAAAGTGACATAGATTCATATTAGGTGTTAGCTAATTTATATTCTTGTTTCCCTCTAGTCGAGCATAAAGCTCAGTGTCGTTAATCCTGTGAGATTCAGTGTGCGTAGATTTCTGTTCAGAAAGGTAAACTTGTGTACTTTTGAATATAAGATGTGACCTAAGCCCCGTGCGTATGTGCTATTGTAAATGTTAATTAGGTCTGTGGCAGCATAGGCGAAGCCACTACACTACACACACTACACCCATCCGTTTCGATCGCTTTTGACCCCACGCATCGGCTGCAAAGATTCCTGGGGTACACTTGGCCGGAGAAGGTTGCGAACAGCCAACATCGCGCCTTTGGCAGGCGAAGCCAAACCACCGCAAATCAACATCAATCAAGTTGCACGTCCTCCAACCGCATAGCAGCAGATCGCCGTTTACGACGTCTTCGTCGTCAGGCAAACTACCGACGGCGCATCAGCTTTGCTTTTGCGCGCCAGGAGACGAACGGACGCTTGTACCGCGCCCATGCGTAAGCCCGCGCACCGAAGGAGGAAGTGAGTGACCACAAAATCGACGCAACACGCCGCCCGTCGGCGTGAGTTTCTGGCCCGGAATAGTGCGCAAAGCAGCTACGGCCCCATCCGTAGGTCCTCCTCAATGACTAGCTAGTTGATACCGTGAGTATTAAAATGCATGCATATTGCATAATTGTTTGTGTCATCCATGGCCATGGCCAAAAGGTCGAAAGGGACAGAAGGTCGAAGGACAAAAGGTCGAAAGGCACAGAAGGTCGAAAAGGACAAAAAGTCGAAAAGGACAAAAGGTCGAAAAGGACAAAAGGTCGAAAGGGACAACAGGTCGAAAGAACAAAAGGACGAAAGGCACAGAAGGTAGAGCGGGACAAAAAGTCGAAAAGGACAAAAGGTCGAAAAGGACAAAAGGTCGAAAAGGACAAAATGTCGAAAGGGACAAAAGGTCGATCAAGAACAAGTTGATAACAAGTTGGGTGTATTCCAAAAGAATTTATGAAATGCATTTAACTTCAAGCAGAAATAACACACTCATCACATCAATCAAAGTTGAAGAATGAGCAATTTTCAAAGAAGGAGTAATTACTATGAAACAATATTATGATGAAACAATATTATCTAGATAAGATAGTTCGGTTAGAAATAAAAAGATTGTTTATTTAGGAAATGAAAAAAAACTTGTTTTGCGCAAGACATAGTTGTCCTATACAGTTGGCAAAAAAAGTTGCTCTTTTATTTTAAACTATTTTTTCTCAATTAAATAAAATTCATTCAATGAGTGCAAATAATAGATGAATATCTAGGTTTTCTGAATGTCACTTGGATCTGTGCGGTGTGTCACTGTATTTGATGTGCGGTGTGCACCATTTTGACAGATCGAAGTGACATTTAAAAAACTCAACATCCATCTATTAGTTGTACTCACTGAATGAATTTTATTTAATTGTTAAAAATTGTGGTGCTAGATTCTCCGTTTCAGTTCCTCAGTACTCTCTCCGTTTCAGTTCCTTGTCCATTTCGACATTTTGTCCCTTTCGACTTTTTGATTCTATTGATCTTAAGTTTCTTTCGACGTTTTGCCCTTCGACATTTTATCCTTTTCGACTTTTTGTCCCGTTCTACGTTTTGTCCTTTCGACCTTTTGTCCTTTTGTCCCTTTATAATTTGTCCCTTCGACCTTTTGTCTTTCGACGTTTTGTCTTTCGACCTTTTGTTCTTTCGACATTTTGTATTTCGACAGTTCGTCCCTAGCCCCCATGTGACCCAGTAGAGGCACAACAATTTGTTTTTGTGAGTACGTCAGTAGTCCTCTGAAGACGGCTCACTGTTCCGCATGTGAGAGAGTGAGTTTGCAGGAGAAGTTGTCGGAATTAGCCGAGGAGGAGAGTCGCGTAGCCGGAGATACCTCCGGTGAAGAGAAGAGGAATAAAGAGATGTGAAGAGAGTAGGGAATTGTACCGCCGGCGAAGAGATTAGGGAATTGCACGCACACACAGATAGCTCAGAGGGAAACAGTGGGAAATGCTAGTCCTAGGCGAATGCAGGGAGATGATATAATTGCAATAAAACCCATGTAAACCTTGATTGGAGCCTCATGCATGGGAGGGATCAGAGCCGAAAGAAATATCTCGATCGAGACCGTTAGACCGGTTCAAAATTTGCTATTTGAATGTATTTAGTTAGTGTCTAGTGTTCGTGAGCAGTGTATTAGTGTATATTTTGGATGCATTTACTGGGTAGTCAGCCCGATTCTGACTTCTGACCGCTTTTCAATCTTGGACGGGGTGAAACGGGTAACTTTTTTGGGTTGCCTGAATGACTTTGGTTCTAGGCCGGATATCGGAAGAATTTATCTGGGGAAATTTCTTGGAATTAGTTGTGTCCGCCCGGAAACGAGAAGTACGACGGACGTATGCAGGTTAGCCAGTCAGCTTTCCCTTTAAGAAAAGTGACCCTTCCCCTAAGAAGGTCTCAAGCCGGGCAGCAAAAACTCGTTGGGCGGTCTCCTACCAGGAGTAGGGCATAAGCCGCCTAATTCTAAACCGGAAACGCGACTGGCCGACCCGTTATAAACTAATGAAGTATGACGAACTTATAGCGTTTAAATCTGCCTACAACTTTGTCTAACAGGACATTGCTGTAAATATGTAATCTGGTAAATATGTCATTTAAATGACACGTGACATTTTATAGTTTTCACTCTCTAGCCTCAGATGTTATATTTAGAGCAATGTATAGCCCTACTCAAGCGTTATTAGTACAACTAAAATAATGAAGTAAATTTGGCTTCTGATGAAAGCTATGAACAAATCAGTCAAATGACATGCAGATGACATTTTATAGGCGTTGTTGGACAAGACCGACAAAGAGAGGTACGCCGATGTCCTTAAGATCATGCGAGGTGCCGAAAAGCTTTCGACACTGGGTGAGGACGTGCGAAGCGTCAGACGCACCAAGGCAGGTGAGCTGATCTTGGTGCTGAAGCGTAGAGCAAAAGCGAGCGGTACCGCCTATAAGAGGTTGGCCCAGGAGGTCCTGGGTGAGGGAGTGGAAGTGAGGTCCCTGGGCACCGAGGTGACCCTCCGGTGTAAGCTTTACGAGGTCACCGAGGCAGAGGACCTCATCTCATCGTTAACAGAGCAGTGCGGTATAGAAGTCGAGCGGTCTTCTATTCGCCTTAGAGGTAGGCCCTTTGGCACGCAGGTAGCTTGGTTCAAGTTACCGGTACTGGACGTCAAAAAGGTTCTGGCGGTCGGGAAACTGAAGGTTGGATAGTTAATATGCCCAGTAAGCATATTCCGGCCATCTTCAGTTGAAAAGTGTTTTAGATGCTTCAAATCTGGTCACAAGTCATAAGAGTGCAAGGGGCCGAACCGAAGTAACCTGTGTCGTCGTTGTGGAGAGGAGGGACATTTTGCGCAGGCCTGCGATAAAGCATCAAGGTGCCTTATCTGCGCTAGTAGGAAGCAAGCTCGTAACCATGTTATGGGTGGCCCTACTTGTCCCTTCGGTGGTGGCAATAGGAAGACGCCGTGCCTGTAGCACAGCTGAATCTTAACCATTGTGCTACTGGCTAGCAGCTCTGAGTCAGAGACCGACCTCGCTATTCTTGCAGATCCGTACCGTGTCCCTGCCAAAACGGAAACTTGGTCGCGGACGACTCCAAGATGGCGGCGATCTGAACAACGTGCCGGTTCCCGGTCCAAGAGGTCGTACACACACCTGTCGTAGGTGTCGCCATAGCTAAAATCAACGGGGTGTTCTACTGTAGCTGGTATACCCCACCACAGTGGCCAATAGAGCAATTGGTCGATAGGCTGTCGACCCGGATGGTAGATAAGCTATCGTCCGACCTCGTAGGTCGGAAGCCGGTTGTCATAGCGGGTGACTTCAATGCTTGGGCGGTGGAGTGGGGAAGCCGCTGCACCAATCAGAGAGGTCAAGCTTCACTAGAGGCTCTAGTAAAGTTGGAGGTCGTGTTTAGCCAATGACGGCTCAACCAGCACTTTCCGTTGGAATGGGGTGGAGTCGTTCATTGATGTTACGTTCTGTAGCCTCGGCCTAGCCGGGGGACGTGATCAGCTGTGGTGTGCAGCAACCGAGATTGAGAAATCTCTGTCAGGTCCGTGGGTAGAAGGCCCAAAGCTTCAACAGCAAAGTTTTCACCGCGGCACTGGGACTGGAGGGTAACACCGACAGTCTTGCAGGGGACGCACTGACAGCTGTCTTGTCACGTGCATGCGATGCCAGCATGCAGAGGAGGGCACCACCGAGGAACGGTAGACTTCCAGCATACTGGTGGAGCGCAGCAATCCCTTCCAGCAATCCTTCGCAGCAATCCAAACCTTCGGTCAACCTGCCTTAGGGCTAGGCGAAGGATGCAGAGAGCTCGCTCTGAGCAACTAAGGGATGAACGCCGCTTAACGTTCAAAGCTGCGAAGTTGGCCCTTAACAAGGCCATCAGTAGTAGTAAAAGAAAGTGTTTTGACAACCTATGCCTGAACGCCAATGCTAATCCTTGGGGCGATGCCTACAGGATAGTAATGGCGAAAACCAGAGGGGTGCTGGCGCCTCCCGAACAGTCGACGAAAATGTTGAATCGCATTATCGAGGTTCTCTTCCCGTCCCATGCCACAAATCGTTGGCCACCTCCAGCACCGCAGAACGCGAGTGCGGCTGAAGTGGCAGCGGTGACGAAGGAAGAGTTTCTTGCGGTGGCCTGCACCCTCGACACGAACAAAGCTCCGGGGCTCGACGGAGTGCCAAACCTCGCTCTGAAGGCTGCGATCATGGCTAACCCAGACATGTTCAGGACAGCCATGCAGAGATGCCTCGACGAGCGCAGTTTCCCCGATAGAAGCTGGTGCTGTTGCCGAAGCCCGGGAAACCACCAGGTGACCCATCGGCGTACAGACCAATCTGCCTACTGGACACCACGGGGAAGTTACTTGAGAGGATCATCCTCAACAGGCTGACCCCGTACACCGAAGGTACGAACGGCCTGTCAAGCAATCAGTTTGGGTTTCGTAAGGGTAGGTCCACGGTGGACGCTATCAACTCGGTTGTGAAAACTGCGGAAGTAGCGATACAACGCAAGCAGAGGAGAACTCGATTTTGTGCGATTGTGACGCTCGACGTCAAGAATGCATTCAATAGAGCAAGCTGGGGTGCCATCGCGCTTTTATTACTCCGGTTGGACATTCCGGTGGGCCTGTACAACATTTTGGAAAGCTATTTCCAGAATCGCGTACTCTTATACGAGACCGATGAAGGGGAGGGTAGTGGTTCTATCACCACAGTAGTCCCTCAGGGATCTATCCTGGGCCCGGTGCTATGGAACACTATGTACGACAGTGTTTTAAGACTGAAGTTCCCCCCAGGTGTTAAGATCGTTGGCTTCGCTGACGACATAACGCTGGAGGTTTACGGAGAGTCGATTGTTGAGGTGGAACTGACGGCGGCCCACGCGATCGATATAGTAGAGGAATGGATGAGCTCAAGGCAGCTGGGGCTACCCAAGCAGTACGCGCAACATCTTCCAAATAGCTGTTTGTTCCTAATAATTAATATACATTGAGGAAGTTTCAGAAACACACAATGTTTCATTACCGTTTAAGTGGTGTCGCAATATGCCACGTAGCTTACTTCTTGGGTGATTTGGAATTCAATGTGTTTCATATCAAAAACAAAACAAATAAGTTGCACAATTGATAACACTTCGGTTCATTGCTGTTACCACAATGTTTCTAATATGTTGAAAACACTTTGAACTCAATTGAGACAGTCCCTGCATGTCCCTTAAAAGGTACAATTAAGCTACAAATAACTTTGTTGTTAATGTAGTGCACTTGTAACAGAATCTCTAAATAAAATTGATAGTGTGATGGTTATAGTAGAAGGCAACACATCTCATGGTGCATGCTTCGATTCCCGGTTGATTTTGTGTGTTTATTTTTATTGTAACCGCACGATGTTGCAAAAAGGCTCCACCTCCTGTGCTTTTGTGTCTCAAAGGAGTTTCAAATACGACGCGTTGAGCATAACTCAGACCTTAAGTAGGTCACACCACAGTTGTTGTTACTCACTGAGAAACAAGTGGCGTTGCTTGGGTATCTCATCATAAAACGGATTTGGTTGTTTTTAACAACCGTAAGTCTGTACAGGAGGCAGTGGTTCGCGTAGGCGACTGTGAGATCATTTCCAAGCGGAAGTTGAAGCTCCTCGGGGTGTTGATCGACGATAGACTGAACTTCGGCAATCACGTCGATTACGCCTGCAGAGCTTCGACAGATATTGCGGCATTACCCAGGATGTTGTCCAATCGCTCGGGGGTGCGCTCCAACAGACGCACTTAGCGTCGAACATAACCTGCAGAAGCTGGAGAGTGTACACAGGCTAGCGTGCCTCAGAGTGATAAGTGCCTACCGCACGGTATCACGGGATGCAAATGGGCGGGTAGCTAGTGATGAGGTTTGAAGCTAGTGGGTAGCTAGTTACATGGGCATGCGTAGTCGCACGTACCCCTCCCAGAAGTAATGCCCTTCCAAGTAATGCAAGACTGTTCCGGGGAGAGGGTCTGTAAACAGGGTGGTTTTAGCGGGTCGGCGGCAGCTAACCCCGTTCGCCGGTAGCCCACCGGTGTATGGATGCAAATTCCCGCCCTACTGAAAAAAGCCTGATCTCTGGCTGAAAGGGTCATTAGGCCGAAAGGGCCTGTTCACGCATAACGTGAATTTATGTGCCAGCCTAACTGCTTGAATTGTAATGATCTAGTGTACCTTGTCTATCATACGCAAATAATCCATCGCAGCATTCAGCAATATGCCGATAGTGATCTGATAGGGATTTAGATAAATTTGCACATTCTTTATCCACTGATCTTCCCGCTTTGCGAGTTAAAGCCGAGAGATTGAGAAACAATCAAATCAGTCACACACCATACCTTGAATAAAGTGGTCATATCACTCGAACCTCGTTGTAGTAAATTCTACGGAGTGCAATAAAGGTCGTTTCGTTTCTAACTCTAATCAAGACCACTGATTCCCCATTTCGAAAGACCCTCATCGCGGTAACATAAAGAATCTGGTCCTTCGAACCGGATGAGGGAACTGTCGGGAACAGTGTTTGCGATTCGCGGTCGATTCGTTGTTAATTTCGTGAAAAAGGAACAAGTGGACATAAGTGAAAGTGACTGAAACATATGAATGTTCAAAGACGCGTGGACAAAGTGACGAATTGAACGTATTCCACGGACATGTACAAAAGTGGATCGAGAAAAGAAACTCTGTTCAATTACTATAAACTGTGAAATCAACAGAAAGTGTTGTATGGTGCGAAAATTTAAATTAATTCGCCTCGAACAAAGTGATAGTGAAACCACATTGCCTCCACGCTGGATCCAGGCACAGTATAGCAGCACGGGCATACCTATTGTGCTATTCATCGTTCCATCTTATTGTCGTCGTCGTTGGCGTGGCTTGGGTTTGGAAGCGTGGCTTGGCTTGGGTTCTCTCTATGCCCCAACGGAGACTGTAAGTACACTTGCATGTGACCTGAGTGGCAAGAAATACTAAAAATAAGTTCAGATCACTGACTTATTGAATTTTTCGCAATATTGCATGACTCGAGTGGTTTCGGAAGTGAGCATTTTTTGGGAAAATTTGGGTGCTGATTGGCAATTTGGAAGGCACGTGTGTGAAACGCAGTTTATTTGGGTTGTTCTGGTGTTGTTAGGCGGAAAAGATGACTTCCGAACTAAAACGACTCGTTAAGCAGGAGCGGTTTTGTGTTGATTCCCTCAACAATCTTGACCAGAATATTAAGAAGTACAATGAGGATTCTGATATTCCCATGCTTGCAGGGTGGCAAGACTATTTGGAGGAAATCTATAGCGAGTTTAAAAGAGTCAGGTTAGAGTTGGAATTATCCGAGGAATTTCAAAAAGCACTAGGACAATCACTGAAATTAGAAAAGGATTCAACTGAACAATTGGATCTAACAATTAGGGCCACACGTGCTGAAATCGAGCTCACATATTTGAAAGTCAAAGGTTTTCTCAAATCCAAATTGCAAAAACCAAGTGTATCAAATTTTGTTACTGGGCAACCCGTTGGGCAACCGATAGCCAGTGTACAGTCTCGTGTTAAACTTCCGGAAATTAAACTTCCGCATTTCGATGGATCTATTAAAGACTGGCCAACATTCCGAGACACTTTCAAATCGCTTATTGACTCTACTCCTCAGCTTAGCGATGTAGATAAATTTTCGTACTTAGTGTCGACACTTTCGAAGGAAGCCAAACGTGTGATCGAAGTGATTGATGTTACATCCGCAAACTATTCCGTAGCGTGGGAATTATTAGAAAAGCGGTACGAAAACAAATACCTCATTGTTAAGTCGTACATTGAAGCACTTTTCGGTGTCGAGTCGATGAAGAAGGAGTGTCATGAGGCTCTCAACAAACTCATCGACGAATACGAACGTAACCTTCGAATGTTAGAGAAGGTTGGAGAACATCCGGAAAACTGGAGCACACTTCTTGTGTTCATGCTCAGTTCCAAACTCGACCCAGTTACCATGCGTCAATGGGAGACGCATAGAAGATCTTCCAATGTTCCTACGTACGAAGAGCTGATTGATTTCCTGAGAAGCCACAGTTTAATTCTGCAATCGGTAACAACCTCGAAGCCTCGACCATCTGACCTTTCTCGTTCAACTCCAACATATCACAATATCCCCTCCAAGTCAGCCTCGGCTCATTCAGCCTTTTCGTCACAACCACACAAAATGTGTGCCTTTTGTAAGCAGTCTTCACATTCACCTTTCCATTGTGAAGTCTTTCGGAAAATGACACCTACCGAGCGGTTCGATGCTACGAAGAAGAACGCATTGTGTATTAACTGTCTTTCGCCATCCCATCAACTGAAGAACTGTTCGAGTGGAGCCTGTCGTGTGTGCAACCAAAAACATCATACGATGCTGCATCAAAGAACCAACCCATCATCCAGCCAACAAGCCCACACCCAATCATCGAAGTTATCGTCGTCGTCTGGTTCGCAGTCATCCTCTTCGCCTTCCGCTCACATAAACCACTCGCAGTCCTCTCATGCAAGTAAGTTCTCCACTTCGTCGAATGAGACCCAAGCCCCCACCAACTCTGCCCTTCCAACTCAACACGTCTCTCTGTCGACCATCGAGCAACATCATCGCGTTCCATCAACTGTGCTGCTCTCAACAGCCCTGGTGAAGATTTTCGATCCGGCGGGTCAATCGTTGTGGGCGCGTGCTCTTTTGGATTCCGGTTCTCAACTCAATTTTGTAACGGAGCAGCTTGTCCAGAAGCTGAAGCTGAAACGGACGAAAGATTTTCTACCAATCAGCGGAGTCGGACTTTCTTCTACATCTTCCAAATATTCGGTCGTCGCCCGCATCCAGTCTCATCACGCTGATTTTGAGACCAATTGGCGATTCCATGTTCTTCCAAAAATCACGATGGAGTTACCAAATCAAGCGGTGGATGTTTTAAGTCTTCCATTTCCATCGGACATCGTGTTAGCAGATCCATCCTTCGGACAACCAGGCCCAATCGACTTAATCTTCGGCGCAGAAAACTTCTTCGATTTGTTACGAGAAGGACAAATAAAAATAGGACCTAATCAGCCCAGCTTGCAGAACACAGCGTTAGGATGGGTGGTGTCAGGGAAAGTCAAGTCAGGAATTCCACAATCTTCCATTGTAAACATCGCTTACTCCACTTCTACCATCGAAGAACAATTGGCACGATTCTGGGAGATTGAGTCGTGTCACTCAAGCAGCACATTATCGTTAGAAGAAGCAGCATGTGAGCAGCATTTTGCTCGAAACACAGTTCAGGATTCTACCGGACGGTTCATCGTTACTCTGCCAAAGAGAGAATCAGAATTCGCAAGGCTTGGTAGCTCGAAAGTCATAGCCACTCGTAGGTTCCTATCCTTGGAACGCCGACTCAATGCCGACCCACAGCTAAAACAAGCATACACAGCGTTTATCAATGAGTATGAGCAATTGGGACATATGAAGCTGATAGATAATCCAGATCCACGCCATCCAGCGTACTATCTCCCACACCACTGCATCGTTCGACCAGATAGCACCACCACGAAGTTGAGAGTGGTGTTCGATGCATCCTGTTCGACTGACACCGGAATGTCTTTGAATGATGCCCTCATGGTTGGTCCGCAAGTGCAAGATGACCTAGTTTCGATAATACTGCGGTTTCGCATCCCTCAATTCGCTGTCATTTCTGACATCGAAAAAATGTATAGGCAAATTGGGATGAACTCTGTCGATCAGCAACTCCAGCTTATTCTTTGGAGAGATTCGCCCTCCGAAACAATGCGAACCTATCAACTCACAACTGTGACATACGGAACGTCTTCGGCTCCATATCTCGCCACGAAATGTCTCCAAACTCTCGCCGAAATTGGATCAGAAAGCCATCCTGCAGCCGCAGTTGCCATAAGAAAAGACTTCTACATGGACGATCTGCTCACTGGTGCCAACAGTTTAGAAGAAGGCCAGGAACTGGTCAAACAATTAAACCAGCTGACGAATTCTGTTGGACTACAACTTCGAAAGTGGGCGTCTAACAATCCTCAGATCCTTCAAGTCGTTCCTGATCTCATGAAGGATGAACGTACTCTTTTCGAACTCGAGCCCGCCTCTCCGGTAAAGACACTGGGTCTACACTGGAATACTAGCACTGATGAATTCTGTTTCGAAGTGCCAAAGCACAGTAACTCCTTCCCAATCACGAAACGTATCGTACTTTCGGATATCGCACGGCTTTTTGACCCTCTGGGACTTGTTGGTCCAATTGTAGTGCAAGCAAAGCTGTTCATGCAAGAGTTGTGGAGAGAAGGTAGGACATGGGACGATGAACTGAATGAGTGTGCTCAACGTCGTTGGATGGAATTTCGTGACAACCTTCAGGACATTGCAAGCATAAGTATTCCTCGTTGGGTCCTCTCTACTCCCACTGCAATCTCTGTAGAATTGCATGGGTTTTGTGATGCGTCCATTCGTGCATATGGTGCATGCATTTATGTCAGGATAGTCGCATCGAACGGAGAAATTTTCGTGAACCTTCTAACCGCAAAATCCAAGGTTGCGCCACTTGGAAACTCGAAGAGGAATCCATCTATAACGTTGCCAAGGCTCGAACTTTCTGCAGCATTGCTTCTTAGCCATCTGATCGAAAAGGTTGAATCCAGCATAGATCTGCACGCTAAACATTTCTTTTGGACTGATTCGACTATAGTCTACCACTGGCTTTCTTCAAGCCCTTCCCGTTGGAAAACTTTCGTGGCTAATCGGGTGTCAGAGATCCAACAGATCACTGCAAATGGAATCTGGGCGCACGTACCCGGGTTAGAAAACCCAGCGGACGTAATATCTCGCGGAATGCCTCCGAATGAATTGAAGGATTTCGCCCCGTGGTGGAACGGTCCAGATTGGCTTCGACAACCATCTCGGTTTTGGCCATCGCTCACCTCTCCAGTGGAGGAAAACTTTTCATCGGATCAACTAGAAGAACGTACCGTTGTTCTACCAGCTCTAGTGCGGAAAACGAACGAATTGTTCTCGCTTTATTCGTCGTTTACTAGATTAACAAGGATTGTAGCTTTAATCCTTAGATTTCGGTTTAACTCTAACCCTGTTAACCGTACTGAGAGACGCACGGGATTCTTATCAACAGAAGAACTAGCTGGAAGTACAGAAAAACTGGTTAGGATTGCTCAAGAAGAGCGATTTTCTCAAGACATCGCCGATGTAATTCGCGATGGACAGGTAAAAAAGAGTTCAAGATTGAAAACGCTTTCGCCACGGTTTGCTAATGGTATATTGCGTGTTGGTGGCCGGTTAAGGAACGCACCGGTCCCGTTTAATCAACGACATCCCATGATACTGCCGGACAAACATCCGCTAACTGATCGAATTCTGAACTTCTATCATCTCAACAATCTTCACGCTGGACCTCAACTGATAACTGCAGCTGTGCGGGAACGATTCTGGCCACTTCGTCTCCGTGATCAAGCACGGCAAGTGGTGCACTCGTGTATAAGATGTTTCCGCTGCAAACCCGAAGTTATGGAACAGCTGATGGGAGAATTGCCGTTAGAACGTGTCACCCCAACACAGCCCTTCCTCCGTTCTGGGGTCGACTACTGTGGGCCCTTCTACTGCCGTTCAAGTAGAAAAGGAGCACCAATCAAGTGTTATGTCGCCATTTTTGTCTGTATGGTGACAAAGGCAGTTCACGTCGAATGTGTTGCAGATTTGTCCACCAGTTCATTTATCGCTGCATTAAGACGTTTCGTGGGTCGAAGGGGCAAGCCACAACTTATCGAGTGCGATAACGCACTAAACTTTAGAGGAGCTAAACGAGAACTAGATGAACTTGTCCGTCTCTTTGGATCACAACATCATCAGCATCTCGTAACAAGCAGTTGCGCTGAAGACGGGATTGCTTTCAAGTTCATACCGCCAAGATCTCCTAACTTTGGCGGACTCTGGGAGGCGGCTGTTAAGTCGCTCAAGAAGCATCTTCGAAGTACTTTGGGCAATATTATGCTAACACAGGACGAATTGCTAACCCTGCTCATTCAAGCTGAAGCCTGTCTCAACTCTCGCCCCCTAACACAGGTTACTGCAGACCCCAATGATCTGGAGGTACTCACTCCTGGGCATTTTCTAGTGCATCGTCCACTCATCGCGGTGCCTGAGCCAAGCCTGGCTGAAGTACCGATCAATCGGCTAGATAGGTATCAACAGACACAAGAATACCTCCGTCGAATCTGGAAGCAGTGGCAGTCTGATTATCTTTCCGGACTGCAACCTCGAACCCGGTGGACACAGCAACGTGACAATATCAAGGTGGGCACGATGGTTCTATTGAAGGACGACAACCTTCCACCGCTCAAGTGGAGACTAGGACGAGTGACGCAGGTATTCCGAGGGGACGACGAGTACATTCGAGTGGTAACGGTCCGTACACGAGACGGTGAATTTCGACGCGCCATTACGAAGATCTGCGTTTTACCCATTCAGCAGCCTGGCGGTGATCCCACCGCTGACGTACTTAATGGAAATTAGTACTCTCCCATCGATCGCAGTATTTTCAACTGCGCAACACTGGGGGGTCGCAAGACCTCCCATCCATGTAAGTCTATATTAATCAACGTTATATAAAAAAACTAATGGAATGTTTCATCCTCCATATTCGCCTGCGATGACGACGTCTGCTGCTATGACGAGCAACGAGTTATCCGCTAATCAACGATCTGATGCTGCATCCAATTGCATCCATTATATGTCGGAGAGACTTTTGGTTCTGCAACAGGAAAGGCTAAGATCAAGAGAAGCTAGCTCAGCTTGTACTCGAATACAACACTTCTCGGGAAGATGTCATGTCGCTGCCAATAACCACTGGTTCATCCCTCGACGCACAACTACGTTCAGTAGTTTGGTGCCGACGATCAACGTCCGTAAAAGGACCCGTGGAGGCCGGTAGCCTCCAAGCCAGTTAAGTTTTGTTTTTGTTATCAAATATTGTTGAAAAAGCCGCCTATGTTTTGTTCCAGAGAATTACCAGCCGACGACGATGTCCTCGCGAGGAGAAACGTGATCGAAGCAGTCTCAACAACACACACTAAGCCAAGCACGGTACAGGTCGTTCCGAAAACGCACGTGGCTGTCGACGACGATTATACGATCAGTAGTAAACAACCCGACAAGAAGCCCCGACAACAGACGAAGTTAGACGCAGCAGCTCACTAGGACACTTAACGACACGCGAACCATCGTACATCAGTGACAACTGTGAAGCGAACATATCTAAAGTGAATTCCGAAGATAAAATTATGACTTGTTCTTATTAATATCCATACTAAGTTATTGTTAGGTTAACGAACATTGAATTATTATCGGTAGATTAAGATAGGAGTTAAAACCCGCCTTTTTAACGGTGGCCGGTATGTTCACGCATAACGTGAATTTATGTGCCAGCCTAACTGCTTGAATTGTAATGATCTAGTGTACCTTGTCTATCATACGCAAATAATCCATCGCAGCATTCAGCAATATGCCGATAGTGATCTGATAGGGATTTAGATAAATTTGCACATTCTTTATCCACTGATCTTCCCGCTTTGCGAGTTAAAGCCGAGAGATTGAGAAACAATCAAATCAGTCACACACCATACCTTGAATAAAGTGGTCATATCACTCGAACCTCGTTGTAGTAAATTCTACGGAGTGCAATAAAGGTCGTTTCGTTTCTAACTCTAATCAAGACCACTGATTCCCCATTTCGAAAGACCCTCATCGCGGTAACAGGGTCATTTGACCGAAATGGTCATTTGACCGAAAGGGTTGTTTGGCAAAATGTGTTCTGATTCAATAATTGTAGAACAAATTTTTTTTTTAATTCAACGGGCATTTCTTTCCAATTTTTGTCTCTACTAGAATTGCTATCGTATACGGAGAATGATCTACTTCTCTCTTGCCCTAGGAGTGACGTCACTGCTATCCTAACTGTGTGCATTCGTGATTTTGGATGTGCTTAATTTTATTTTACAGTGATCATCTACTCTTCAACACTTGTCTTGTGTACCATATCATAACATGCGGCGTACTTACAGAAACTCGGTGGTTACTCACACCACCTATCCTTTATATTCGAGGGAATGATCGAGAGGTGATATGCTAGTGGTGGTACGACGGATAATCCCTGGCCTATGGCGTTAGTCGTCAACACGCCCAACTGCGTGTTGATGTCTCGGGAAGAAGGACGCTCTAGTCGTATAGGATCGGCGTCGCTACCACATGCAACGGCTCGGTGATGTGATGAAAGATCCCGACAAATTGCTGACGATTGTAGAGCAGCGTGGTTGGATTCTGAGAGATTAGTCGAGGCTTTATAAGGTGGTTATCGTGGGCGCACGTGAGTCAAAGGGCGGGGTCCATCTTGCTGGCGAAGCTGTCTTCCCCTTCTAGAACACTCGCTAGAAACCACCAATATGTAGTGTGACAAACGAGGCCGAGATTTTTCCGTTGGCCGTTGCTCTCCAGGTGGACTATTGTGGCGCGCAGTCACGAGGCGATAGTTCGCACCCAGGCGGATTGCCCAAACTCCCTCCACTAGCCCTCAAATTCTCCGTAGGTTAGAAATCGGCGAGCAAGCGATGCCGACCCAATCTTCCGCACCTGATAGCACGAGGCGCTTTTATCCTCCGTATTATTTGTACAATCGATTACAGTTTATCGCTACTGTATTGTGCACACTATTTTCCGATAACAAACATTATAACAGCTCGTATATAATTTTTAATGACCTTACCCTAAATTTCAGAAAAAATCAAAAGTATATGTCACTTTGATAATATGTAATCCACAATTTTGACACCATGGTACATTTCCTGGAAAATATTAACATAAGGGTAAGTGTTATTCGAATTGCTAGACATTTTTGTTCGACACCAGGCTTTTCATAAGCTGGCTTTGTTAAGTGATGCTAATTATCCCATGTTTCCCCGCAACAAGAATTTCCTCTGTACTACACGCATCGAACTTTGTTCAATATCCCGGAAGCGATTCAGTACGGAAAATTTACTTTCCAACAAGCTCCATCTTTTCGCTGAAAAAAAAGCCATCATCATCGTCAAACCGGCTACATTACCTCTCCATTGTCACCGCCGTCGTCAGTCACAAGGTGAACAGGTGAAACCTAAGGCACACCCAAAAAGTGGCGAAAAAGAGGGCGACAAAAGAAAAAATATCCAACAAACTTGCGGCGAAAATTGCTTTTGTCACTTCTCGTATCCTAGTGTTTCCTCGGTGCTCTCTTAGTGTTTCTTATTCCATGGAATGAGTCTTCGCGGTTTTGCGAAACTTCAAAGGTAAGCGTTTAGTCGGCACGCTGTCAGGCGATGTGACAACATTTTTTCCACTGACAGGTCTTGAAATCGTTTAACATCCTAAAAATCTTTAACCCATTTAATAAATATATAGTTTTGACAAAATTCACACTTTTACAGTAAACAACTGTTTGATATCTTTTCATATTCCGCAATGGGATTGATTCGCTCCCTCCATCAGGTGGATCAATCGTGAATTTTTCGAAGCTGATCCTGGCACACGACAGTTCCTGCTTCAACCAGGGAAGTGAAAGTTTTGTCAGCCAACAAAGGAAGAGTCAAGAAGTGTGGCCACCTGTTCCGCAAGCTCTGAATGTTCAACTATCGGAAGCTCACCACTGACTGCTGAAGAGCCTAACCGTGTAGCGAGCGGGTGAAAAGAGTAGTAAATATGGCCATTATCGAAACGACGACATCGCCGACTGTCGGATGGTTGCCGGCGGGCCGTTTCGATAGATGATTGCTATTGATGGCCTGCTGCCAACAGCTAGCATGCCAGGTGGAACGATAATAAAAGAACGAGAGACTGATAAAGTTTGGCGTGTGA
This sequence comes from Armigeres subalbatus, assembly GCF_024139115.2. Classification (NCBI taxonomy): domain Eukaryota; kingdom Metazoa; phylum Arthropoda; class Insecta; order Diptera; family Culicidae; genus Armigeres; species Armigeres subalbatus. The sequence continues at coordinate 236,956,760 of NC_085139.1, read as the reverse complement.
GGCTGTTCGGTCGGACGAGTAGACAGTTCCTGTGCTTCTGGGAAGGTTTCGTCTGCATTCTATAGAATCGTTAAATTAAGGATAGGTTCGACTCATTTCAAACAAAGGAAAGGAACTACATATTCACGGCGATTGGAAAGTGTTATGGCGGAATCGTCATTGTAGCGACAGGTGTTGGGTCGTTTCATCCAAAGATATACCGCTCGTATCGTAAAAGAAATCGTTGAAAATCAAAATGTTTAAACTCATGATGAGATCGTTTACTTTTACTGATGACCACATTTTCTCAATATTATTGCATTTTCTCTAATGGATTTTTTTTTTAGTAATATCTTTTTCTTCTCGTGTATATAACTACTCGACCGATAATATTTACAATGTTCGCCATCAAAAACCCAGATTAATCCACCTGGTAATGGTGCCTTTCGCGTGCATTATCTAAAATAGTATTTTGGCCATAGCTTAGTTCCATAGTTCCATCTGGCCAATTTTAAATAGGAAACAAGAATACAGGGCATTGCGCACCTCGACTTGAAACGAGCAAACCATGCAAACTGTCATACGAAAGAGCTATTGGCACCTGGTCCCCAGGTCCGATTCCACCGCGTGTTCGTGGCCTTCCACGAAGACGCCGGCCTCTATCCGGTTCTCGGTTGCATATTGTTCCATGGTAAACAAATTCTTCAACAACTTCAAACACATCCCTATCTAGTACTACGTCAGCACCAACACCACTAGGTCTTCCTCTATCTCTACCTGCCACCATGTACTTTGTCTTGGTAGAGTTAATGGTTAAGCCTATCCTAGCCGTCTCCATCTTCAGTGGCACAAAAGCCTCCACTACTGCTCTATAAGACCTTCGTTTGACCCCGGAACCACAAAGCTCGGTTTCGGAGGGAGACCGGCAGCAAACCCCAGACTGTTGGTCTAGAGCTAACGGCAGTCTTTGGAGTAGCTGCTCAAGACCTCTTTTGGGGTTCCGGGTCTCAGGGCGTACGGACGTAGAAGAGTTTCGGATCACGGGAACCTAACTTACGCAAATTACTCACTGTCAGTCGGCACTTTATTGGGATGCTCAGCTCCATACACGGGTAGTTCCTGGGTTTCCGCCGGTTGACAACGGGGCGGATCGGCGTCGATGTAAGTGGCGGGAAAGGCGTTTTGGCGATCGTCGAATGTGGCCGCCGGGGAGAACTTCGGGAACTTACGGGGACTTGACCGGTTTCGGATGGTTTCCACCGGAGCTAGCAGATGTGGAGGCTTGGACGGGGTCGCGTCACGGCGATTGACGTATGTAGCGTAAACTTGACTTTTTCGGCGGTATTCCGGAGAGGCCACGAGGAAGTCGGCCTGGATGAGCTCACGTTTCCTGGACGCCGAAGATGGGCGGCGGCAATGCTGCCCGGAGAATGTTGATTGCCAATGATATTGGTGGAAGTCGGGAAAAACTGCGATGGCGTCTTCTTACAAAAAGAATGGCGGCCGAGCGGAGGGTTGACGGGGTCGAAGTCCGCGTAGTTACGTCGGAGAACGCCGGCGGCGGGCGTGGTAAACTCGAATGGCTATCGCAACGGTGGCGGTTCCGTGAAATAACCCTCGGCGGCGTCGTAGGACGTATGATGGCGACCGGGTGTATCAACGGAGTGACTAACTCCGGGTACGCTTCATCTTCTTCTTCTACATCTTATTGGCATTGCATCCCTACACTGGGACAGAGCCGCCTCGCAGCTTAGTGTTCGTTAAGCACTTCTACAGTTATTAACTGCGAGGTTTCTAAGCCAGGTTACCATTTTTGCATTCGTATATCATGAGGCTAGCACGATGATACTTTTATGCCCAGGGAAGTCGAGACAATTTCCAATTCGAAAATTGTCTAGACCGGCACCGGGAATCGAACCCACCCACCCTCAGCATGGTCTTGCTTTGTAGCCGCGCGTCTTACCGGCTCCGGGTACGCACAGCTCACTTATCACGAGAAGCAGAACTGTCTATACGGAAACGGTGAAGACTTTCTTCGGAGGTTGGCCACGATGATTCCACAGTATTCACGGCAACTTAACCGAAATCAATCTTGCTCTTTAACAAAACGTGTTATAAACGTGTTTTCTCCCGGAGGAATTGGTCACTTTCCTTTTTGATGCCACTCGCTTTATCGCTTCACATAAACTGCCTCTCGGTGCAGTCAAAAGCATCTTTTCCACCCAAAAACCATCGGTCGCGCTCTTCTTCCTTTCTTGAATTCCACTGCTCCATTTCAGTGGAGCTCAACACCCACTCGGCACCCTGATAAATCATCGCACTGGTGCGCCTCGCGCGTGCATCGGCTGCCCAGTGACCATGCGCATCCAATGCAAATTGACCGTTAGAGGTGGTTAGAGATGATTTGGATTAAATATCAAATGTTACCCGCCGGTAACAGCTCTGCGATCAATTCCAATGAGGTCGATGACGTCCGCAAAGCCCAGAAGCATATGCGTCCGTATGATAATAGTGCCTTTCCTCTGCACGCCGAATCTCCTACTCTGCACGCCAAATCTCCTAATAGCGCCCTCGAGTGCAATGTTGAACAATAAATTTGAAAGTGCATCACCCTGCTTCAATCCGTCTAAGGTCACAAACGAGGTTGCCACTTCGTCTGCAATCCGAATACTTGATTTCGAGCCATCCAGCGTTGCACGTATCAATCTAATCAGTTTCGCCGGAAAACCATGTTCGAACATTATCTTCCACAGCTCATTTCTTTTCACTGAATTGTACGCTGCATTGAGAACAATAAGCAGATGGTGAGTCTGCAAGTTGTACTTCCAGAATTTATCAAGGATCATCCGCAGGCTAAACATCTGATCCGTCGTTGATCGGCTCTCACGAAAACCTGCCTGGTATTCGCCGACGAAGGACTCCTCAAGCGGTCTCAGTCTGTTAAACAGGATATGCAACAGGATTTTGTACGCCGAGTTCAGAAGGGTGATCCCTCTGTAATTGGCACACTCTAGTCTGTGCCCTTTCTTATAGATTGGGCATATGAGGCCATCCAACCAGCCGGCAGGCAGTTCTTCATCCTCCCATATTTTCTGGATAATGTGGTGGATTGATTGATGCAGCTGCTCACTTCCGTGTTTGAGAAGCTCGACCGGGATCTCGTCCTACCCAGCAGTTTTACTGTTTTTTAGCTCGTTTAAAGCCTTCTTTATCTCGTCCAACGTTGGTGGTTCCACCGCTTGACCGTCGCCGAATATGTTCAATAAATCTTCGAATTGCACCTTCCACCTGGCTACCACCATAGTCTTGTCTGTCAGCAAATTCCCCTCTCGGTCATTGCACATGGCGGGCACTGGCGCAGTCTTATGCCGCGCGCTATTGACAGTTGCGTAAAACCTCCGCATATCGTTTCTATCCATGTTCTCCTGCGTTTCAGCTATCACACTCTCTTCGTGTTGCCTTTTTCTTCTGCGGTGGATTCGTTTCTCTTCTGCCCTTGCTACACTGTACCGCTCCCTGTTGGAACGGGTACGAGCCACTAGCATTCGGCTCCTAGCAACATTTTTCTCATCCGTCACTCGCTGGCACTCCTGATCAAACCAACCATTTCGTTGGCGTCGTTGTGCAGTGCCTAACACTTTCTGCGCTGTTGTGGCAATAACTGTTCAGCAACTCCTTCAACTGACAAGACTGGATATTAAAACGCATCGTTCTGTTGTTCCGTGAATCCATGACGCTGGAAAGTCGCGCCCACATTTTTGCAACTACAAGGTAGTGATCCGAGTCAATGTTTGGACCTCTGAAGGACCTTACATCTATAACATGTGAGAAATGTCGTCCGTCGATCAGCACGTGGTCTATCTATGGGCAAGTTTCTCCACTCGGATGTTGCCAGGTGTGTTTGGGAAAATTCTACTGCTTATTGCCATCCCTCTAGCAGCAGCAAAGGTTACAAATCGCAGACCATTGACGTTGGTAGCGGAATGAAGGCTTTCCGTACCAATGACAAAGCGAAATAAACTTTCTCTTCCGATCTACGCATTTGCACCCCCATGACGATCTTTACATCGTGTGTTGGGCACTCTCCGTAGGTCTTATCAAGGCTCTCATAGAACCCATCCTTCACGTCATCAGGCTTATCCTTTCGTTGGGCATAGATGCTGATCAGGCTATAGTTAAAGAATTTGCCCTTCATTCTCAACAAGCAAATGCGGTCGCTTAGTGGCTTCCACCGAATAACATGCTTTATCTGCTTCCCGATCACCATGAAGCCAACTCCTCGTTCTGCTCTGTCGCCGCCGCTATAGTAGATGTGGAACTTTAATGAAGTGTTCGCGAAGGGATCCACCGCCCGGAATTCACATTCTCCAGTTCTGGGCCACCGTATTTCCTGGATTGCTGCCACACTCACGCCGACCTTCTGCAGCTCACGTTCCAAGATCCGACTTTCCAATCGTTGTTCTTTATTCGTTGCCAGGTCTGTTGCCGTTGAATCCATCCGTTTGCTGCTACTTTCTTGGTAGAATCTTTGGTAGACTACCTTACCAAGGTTGTGCTACCAACATCGCGTTGAAGGGGCTGCCTTCGAGATGCTGACACGATGCAGCATGGTGTGCACAGTTTTGCTTAGAGTCCCTCGCTGGCACTCGGACGATGATCAGCCGCCCCTAACATGGGGAACAGACGCTCGATCAGATTTGCACCTCCGGAGAGGAGCGAATTCCCCCTTCCCTGTCAGCATACGACCGTAGTTCCCACTGATCGTTCCTAAGGTTGCTCGTATCCCGCCCAACGCCACGATGAGGTAGGGATAGGAGTTGCTGGGTAATGGTGAAATGGGTTCTATTTTATTCCTTCAGGTACGCAAAGTACCAACCAAAGTACCAATACGCTCTAGCCAGCATTTGCCGTGTTACCCTTATGGGAATACCCAACTATGACACCGCCAGTTTGATTAGTTCTTGAAAATGAGATCCTGATGTGAACTCTCCCAAACTCGATGTTCTGTATCGCGATATTTTCACTTACTCGATGAAATTGAAAGTCCATTGAATCTAGCAAAAAGCGTTCTCTCCGTAAGTCGATATCTCTCGATATTCTCTAAGCCGATGTAAATTTCCAATGCATTTTCACCTCGCTCACTTGATTTTGTCAGAAACAGTTATATGCATGATATAGTTAGAAGTTAGCGGTGAAAAGTGTTAAGCGAGAAGTGAAAAAATGAGAATTGGGAAGTGAGAAATAATAATTTAGAAGTAAGAAATAAGAAGTGAACAGTTGGAAGTGAGAAGTGCTAAGTAAGAAGTGAGAAGTAAGTAGTGGGAAGTGTGAAATAAGTGATAAATTTGAAGTAAAAAGTGCGAATAGAGTAGTGAGAAGTGAAAAAATGAGTGAAAAATGTGAAAAGTGAGAAGTGAAAAGTTAGAAGCGAAAAGTTAGAAGTTAGAACTAAAATGTGAGAAATGAGAAGTCAGGTGTGAGATATAAGAAGTTATAAGTGAACAGTGAAAAGGAGAAGTGAGCAATAAATTGAGAAAAGTGAGATATTCGAAGTGTGAAAGTGAGAAGCGAATAAAGAGGAGTGAGAAATGAGAAGTGAGAAGAGAGATGTTAGAAGTGCGAAGTAGTAGTGAGTAAAGAAAAGTTAGAAGTAACAAATGATAAGACAGAAATGAGAAACCACAAGTGAGATATAAGAAGTTATAAGTGAGAAATGAGCAGTGAAAAGTGAAAAATGAAAAGTTAGAAATAAATAGAGAGAAGTGAAATGTGAGAAATTCGAAATGTGAAGTGAAAAGTGAGAAGTGTGAAATGAGAAGTGCGAAGTGAGAAATGAGAAGTCAGAAGTAAGATAGAAGACGAAATAAGTGAGAAGGCGGAAGTGAGATATGAGATGTGTGAAGTGTAAAGTGAGTAGTGGGAAGTGAGAAATGAGAAGTTAGAAGTTAGATGTAAAAAAATCGAAGTGCGAAGTGAATACAGTCCCATCCCGATTTTGGCAACACTCGTTTTTGTCTACCCCCGATTTTGGCAACACCCGTTTTTGACGTCCGTTTGGCGTCTCCAAATTTGTCTGCTTGTATCGTTATCGGAGGTCAAGTGAGCCCAAGTACACGAATTCTTCAACCACCTTGATTTTTTCGCCATGATAGCCGTTGTCTTCTCTTGAGCCTATTTCGTCTTCAAAGTGCTAATGACTAGGCCGATCTGCGTTACTTCCCTCTTCAGTCCGATGAAGGATTCTTCCATCTTTTCAAAGTTATAATGATGAAAGTAGTGCATGGAGAACTGGAGTGCGATGACCTGCAGCGAGCACCAGTTTGTCCGTAGGTTGACTGCTGTCGAGTGTCAGAGGTGGCATGCCGCAAATGATCTTCAAGCTTCCACTTGGCCACACTGTCACTCGTAGTGCGAGGTGCACATTGTGCTCATGGACCAATCATTGCCGCCTGAAATATTCCAGGGTTGAGTGCTAAGAGACCGACTAGTGCAAAGGGATTTGGTTTTAGTGAGTCGAGTGTAGTTAACCTTTTTCACACTACATGTTATACGCTTGACCAATATGCAGAATGCAGATTTCCGTTACCATTTTCAAAAACACTGGAACATCTTATGCCTGGCGTTCATTTTTTCCATAAGTTCATATAAGAATTCGTAATTTATAGCACATATAGTCATCTTGTATCCGTCGAGTATAGTGAATTTTGATAAAAAAAAGCATTTTTGGTGGACTAAAATGTATATGAGATGTCAGATTGAAGTCAGCACTTCAATGGACTACAATAGAAACGTTTTTATATCACCACAAATTTTTGTTGAGACGTGGCCGACGCTATTGTTAATTTGAAATTTTATTCATTATAAAATATGTATTATGAAATTAACTAACTATTCACATTATCGTTTGATTACCATTCTTGAGTTTGTTTCAATTTTGTTTGAGCTATCGTGTTATGAATAATATCGCAAAAAAGTCAATTATGATGCACGTAAACACACTCCACATATTTTGTAGTACATATTCTAAGTATTTAGCTCCAATAATGAAAAAAAAAAATTGTATGAAATTTTTTTCCCGTTTTTGGCAACAATTGCCAAAATCAGGAAGGGACTGTAGTGAGAAATGAATTGAGTGAGAAAGAATTCAGTGAAAAATGAGAAGTTAAAAGTAAGAAGTGGAAAGTTAGAAGTTAGAAGTGGAATAGAGAGAAATGAGAAACCTGAAGTGTGAAGTGAAAAGTGAGAAATGAGAAGTGAGTAGTAAGTAGTGAGAAATTAGAGGTGAGAAATTAGAAATGAGTAATTCCAAGTGCGAAGTAGTAATGAGAAGTGAAAAGTTAAAAATTAGAAGTGATAAGTGTAGTGTTTCCTATCTCGATACTTTCCTAACACTAACGCGCAGCTTTCAGCGACTCTTCTAAAAAAGAGTTTTCGTGGCAATTGTCAACGAAAAGCTCATATGTGAATATGTACGTTATGTGGAAGATATTGATTTGGAAAATGTATTGGAGGTAACCACTTTCCCTTCGATGGGACTCGAACCCATGACCCTACAGTACGCTAGACTTATGCTTTAACCAACTAAGCTACGAAGGACCTCCGTCGGCTCCTCTAATGTGGACGTGTACTATACACATGTGGAAGTGTTGGCTTGAGAAATGGATTGCGAGTGATTTGACTACGCGTCCAATTTGGGAATCTCGAGCTTCAGTAGCCGCTAGGTTGCGAAGGCCGACGGAGGTCCTTCGTAGCTTAGTTGGTTAAAGCACCAGTCTAGCGTACTGTAGGGTCATGGGTACGAGTCCCATCGAAGGGAAAGTGGTTACCTCCAATACATTTTCCAAATCAATATCTTCCACATAACGTACATATTAGAGTGGGGCGCAGTTGTATGGAAAAACGCAAACTTCGTCCGATCAAGTGAGATCAAGGTTTTTCTGAATCTTTTTGGGACCCCAATCAACAGTGCAAAATATGGGCTCGATTGGTTGCAGCCTCGCATGCCGCATCGCGTTTTAAATTTACATGGAGATTAGTATGGAAAAACGTACTTTTTTACATTTTTGCTCCTAGCGGTTTAAATTTATCATCAATCACGTAAGCATATGCGGTATTTCGAAAAATTTCGTTTCAGGTGGTTCGAAACGAAATTCCGCGGAATTTCGCGGAATTTGAGCATGGCGAAATCTGATTTTTTGATTTCGTTTCGTTTCGTAAAATTACAAAAATTTCGCTAGAAAAAACTAGCTTTTAACGAAATTTAACGGAATTTCGCGGAATTTCGAAACAAATTTAAACTTAAACCATACTGCCACATGCGGTCGTGTATTATCAAAAATTTTGGCTGCGCCGCAGAACAAACTTTTTTAAAACTTAATGTTATTCACATTTTTCTATTAACGTTTACTACATAATCCCATTCTGAGTCGATAAATACGTATTTAGTTTTCTTCTATAAAACGTCTTCAGTGTTTTGTTAGAAATGTCACACAGAAAACAAAAGTATCTTTAACTATTCTATCCTATTTTTTCAAAAGTGATCCGACTCAACATTCAAGACGTCAGGCGCAGAGTGTGAATGTAATCATATATGAATCGGATCAGTATAACTTTATCAAAAAGGCAAAGCCGTGGCTCAGATTTCTAGGGCCCTTGAAAAGTCTTTTTAGACCGCCTCTTTCTTACTAAAGGCCGATTTCTTAACTTCCGCTTAGGCCTCCGAGCTTCCTATAACAAGGTTGAATTTGGAAGGAAACTGTTTGTACGAGAAAAGAAAAATTATTTCTTCATACCTGGCAAACTTCTGCTGTAAAAATTACATTTCTGAAATAGAATCTGAAATACATTTCTTCGTGCATTTTAGAAAGGTGCAGAGTATTCTTCTAGTTCGCTAATGTATGCTATTAACTATTCTTTATCTGCGTATACGCCTGGCAGATGTGTATATAAATGCTGGAAGAAAAAAATAAAATCTATGCATTCATTTCCTGGATTTGAGTTAGCTCAATACCATCATGGCCCGTTTACATATGAGCTAGTTCTAGCGGACAATGCACTGTCCGACAAAACTAGCGCGAAATTAGCATAATGTAAACAGGAAATGTCATGTGCTAATGGTGTTTACATTATGCTAATATCGAGCTAGTATTGTCGGATAGTGCATTGTCCGCTAGAACTAGCCTATATGTAAACGGGGCATCAAATCGAGCTGATAAGATAATTTGAAGTATGCTTTAGCATAATTACATAATTCTTAAGGGAAATAAGCTTTTCAACAGAATTTAAAATTGAACACAAAAAAAATCACGCAATTTCTAAATTTTTATATACTTACTGATATAAAACTGAACTGATATAGAATTAATCGTATTCGGGAGCAAACACTTATATCTTTTTACCGGTATCTCAGCAATGAATCGCATACAGTGGTTTATTTCCTACCTGGCGCAGTCAGCTTCTAGCGCTAATGGCCCGTTTACATATGAGCTAATTCTAGCGGACAATGCACTATCCGACAATACTAGCGCGATATTAGCACAATGTAAACAGGAATTGTCCTCGCTAATAAGCGTTTACATTATGCTAATATCGCGCTAGTATTGTCGGACAGTGCATTGTCCTCTAGAATTAGCAAATATGTAAACGGGCCATAACGCATATGCGATAATAGCCAGCATGAGTTAACAACTGGAAGTATGTATGGCGAAAGATATCTAACGCGACTTTTCTCAACAGTAGGAGCTTTTCATGGAAAACTTTTTGGTACCAGATATGAAGGAAGGTGTCTGCTACTACGCCTACCAAATATTTTTTTGATTAACTTTTACCAAGATTCGCACAGCCCTATCAAACACGTTTTTCGCTGAAATATCTGTCAAAGTTGCTGAAAATCAGCAAATAATTTGCCGAAACCCAGCTAACAAACCTCATTTTTGACGGGATATCATTTTTTATTTTGTTGGGTACACGGCTGTGCGGATTTAGCCGAACTGCAGAAATAAAAACTGAGTGTGCACAGTTCACGAAGAATTCCTTTGAAAGCGGCATTAATGCTGGGATATTACCTTATCGCCAACGGGAACGCGGCAATTTATCACAGACTGCTTCTTCTGTTACTATAACTCTATTGGTCGCAAAGCAGTTATTTGACTTCGAAAAAATGAAATCAGAATTGCGTTCATAATGTAAAACCAATTCAATAAAAATTCCGCGGAAAAAAAAATAAAATTTCGTTTCGTTTCGTAAAATTTCGAATTAAATGGACCTTGATTTCGTATCGTTTCGAAGTCTCGAAAGTAAATTTATATTTCGTTTCGATTCGTTTCGAATCAACATAGACGTTTTGAATTTCGTTTCGTTTCGTTTCGTTAGGAAAAAGTGTGTTATCGCATACCCTTACCATCAATCACGTGACTCAATACGTTAGCATATAGTCTGGAAGATGCCGAACGACTTTGCCGAAGAAGGTACGTTGCTGGAAGGTCTACAAAAAATGTTATTACGTTTCGAAAATTGATTGTTCAAACCATATGCAAGAAATCAATGTTTCTGCCAGCACTACCGGGCAACCTATGGTTATTGAAGGGCAAAACCCATCTTCCTTCTTAGCGGATTTTTTTCTTTGTGAAATAATTCCGGATAGCTCCCATTAGCTCTAAGGCCCTAAAAGATCAATTATGTTGAAATAAAACTCAGTTAAATTATTGGTCTACGTAGTACGGCAGTGCTGGTAGAATAAACGATTTTCTGCATATGATTTGAACACTCAATGTTCGAAGCGTTATAACTTTTTTCGTAGACGTTCCAGCAACGTGCTCTCTTCTGCAAAGATTCTCGGCATCCTTTGGGTTACACTTTAACGCAATGTGCCACTTGGTTTACGATGAACTGAAACCTCTAGTAGTAGAAATGCAAAAATAAACGTTCTCCCATACTAATTTCCATACAAACTTCAAACGCAATGCGGAAAGCGAGGAAGCAACCAATCGGTCCCAAATTCTGCACAGTTGTTCAGGACCCAGAATGGCTTCGAAAAACCATTGATTTGAAAATATAACCCTGACGCCCCACTCTATTATACATATTCACATATGAGTTTTCATAACATTGGAAATTAATGTCCAAGTCTGGTGGTTTAATCCCCGGAAATAGACAATTAACTTTGATTGAACTGAACGAAAAGCTATTTTCGCAAAGTAAAAATATAATCACACGGCTTTTTTATAGGTCGCTCGACCTCTACAAATTGGCTCCAAACGAAAGGTAAAAACGTTGCTTTGTAAAAATTCAATGTAGCAGGGCAAAAAAGTTTCAATATATTGTAAATATCTTCACAATACGGTCTTACATATGCTAGATAAAGCATATGAAGAAAATGTGACAACCTAACCAGTAGCTAGTAAATGTAGGGGCGTTTTCCATCTCACTGAACATATATTCATCTAATTGCAAACCAAAGAATTACAGCACCAATATCGTCGCTTCTTTTTGCTAACACACGTACTCACTGGTGAAAAAAATCACAAAAATAAGAAACAAATCAAATTCCTTTTCGTTGCTTTGTTTTTAATAGGATGAAAATATGAGCTATGGGATGAAGTGCCGAACCGTTCCCCTACATGTAAATATGGTAAGAAAATGTCAAATATTTTAAATTTCCTAAAAAAAATGTAGTAAAACTTTGTCTAAAATTATTTTTAAAGTGATTATAACTCCAGAAGTCTCGTAAATAAAGATGGTATTGAATCCCGTCACTCACAGACACATTCTAAAAGTCCAAGTGGATAAAAAATACCAAACTAACTAACAGACATTCAGCCATGTAGAACATTATAGTGAATCAATACACTGGGGTCTCTTTTTACACTGTTTTTTTACGTGGGTCGCTTTTAACGCGACTTTTTTACGCGGATTTTGGGATTTACGCGGTTTTTAGGATTTACACTGATTTTTTACGCGATTTTTCGAAAAAGTCTTGAAATCACGTGAAAATTGTAAAAAGTTGATTTTTGATCAATTTTTGCAAAAGTCGTTTTTTACGCGGATTTCGGATTTTACGCGGTTTTCAAAAAAATAAGTCCTTTTCAAAGGAAAACAATTAGAGAATTTAATGGAGGTACGATGCTGGGTCATTTGATGCGAAGGCCGTAAGTCCCGAAGGTCATTTGGCCACAGCCGTTAGGCCGAATGAGAAGTGAGAAAAGAGAAGTGATAAGTGAGAAATGAGAAAAAAAAGGTGTAATATGTGAGATGTGAGAAGTTAATACCATTAAATGAGAAGGGAGAAGTGAGAAGCGAGAAGTGAGGAAGTGAGAAGCGAGAAGTGAGGAAGTGAGAAGTAATAAGTGAGAAGTGAGTTGTGAGAGGCGACAAGTGAGAATTGAGAAGTGATATGTGAGAAATGAGAAGTGAGAAATAATTAATGAGATGTGAGAAGTGATAAGTGAGAAATGAGAAATAATTTGTGAGAAGTGTGAAGGAAGAAGGGAGAATTGAGGAGAATGAAGTGATATAGCGAGTAGTGAGAAATAAGAAGGAAGAAATGAGAATGAGAGCCGAGAAGTCAATAGTGAAAAGTGAGAGCCGAGAAGTGAATTGTGAGAAGGGATTAATGATATAAACATGTGAGATGTGATAAGGAAAACTGAAAACGAGAAGCGGTAAGTAAAAAGCGGAAAGTGAAAAGCGATAAGTGAGAAGTGATAAATGAGGAATTAAATACGATAAGTGAGATTTAAGATGAAAGAAGTGATAAGCGAGAAGAGAGAAGTAGGAAGTACGTAGTGAAAAATGAGAAGTGTGAAGTAAGTAGTGTAAAGTGAGAAGTGAGGAGTAGAAAATGAATAGTGAGAAGTAAGAACTGAGAAGTAAGAAACGAGTGGTGTGACCCAAGAGAAGCAAAGAAATCAGAAACGAGAAGGAAGAAGTAAAAAGTGGATAAGAGAGAAGTGAGATGTGCAAAGTCAGAAGTGAGAAAAAGAAAGGGAGAAATGATAAGAAAGAAAACGGTAGGGAGAAGTGAAATGTGAGATTTAGGAGGTGTGAAGTAAGGAATGATATGCAAGTAGTGAGAAGTAAAAGGTGAACAGTGGAAAAAGATTTTGAAAAGTGAAAAGTGAAAAGTAAATAGTGAGAATTGAGATGTGGGAAATCATAAGTGAGAAAGGAGAAGTGAGAAGTAATATGTAAGATGTAAGAAGTGAGAAACAAGAAGGGAGTTGTAGGAAGGCAGAAATGAGAAGTAAGAAGCGAGAAGTAAGAAGTTGGGAGAGAGAAGTGAGAAGTGAGAAGTGAAAGATGAGACGCGGGAAGTCAGAAGTGAGAGGCGAGAAGTGAATAGTGTGAAGTGAAAAATGAGATAAATATGTGAGATTAGAAAAATGAGAAACGAGAAGTGATAAGTAATAAGTGTGAGCCGAGTAATGAGAAGCTATAAGTGAGAAGTGAGATTAAGAAGTGAGAAGCTGTGAGAAGTGAGAAGTGAGAAACGAGAAGTGATAAGTGAGAGCCGAGAAATGAGAAGTGAGAATGAAGATTGAAAAATTCAATACAAGAAGTGAGATGTAAAATGTGAGAAGTGAAAAACGAGAAGTGAGAGCTGAGAAATAGGATGGAGGCGACAAATGAGAAGTGAGAAATTCAATACGAGAAGTAAGATGTGAGAAGTGAGAAACGAGAAGTGATAAATAAGTAAGAAGCTTGAATTGAATGGAGAGAACTAGGATGTGAGAAGTGAGATTAGAGAAGTGAGGAGCGAGAAATGAAAAGTAGTAAAATGTGAGAAGAGAAGGCTAGAAGAGTGAAGTTAGAAGATAGAAGTGGGAAGTGGGAAGTAAGAAGTTAGAAAAGAGAATTGAGTAGCGAGAAGTGCAAAGTGAGAGGTGAGAAGTGAATGGTGATATATGAGAAATGAGATAAACATGTGATATGTGAAAAGTGAGAAGTGAGAAGTGAGAATTTATAAGTGAGAGCCGAGAAATGAGAAGCTACAAGTGAGAAGTAAGATGTGAGAAACGAGAAGCGATAAATGGAAGCCGAGAAGCGAATGGAGAGAAGTGAAGAGTGAGAAATAAAAAGCAATTTGTAAGATGTGAGAAGTGAGAGGGGACAAGAAGTGAGTTGTGAGAAGTGAATGATGAGAAGTGAAGAGTGAGAAATAAAAAGTAATTTGTAAGATGTGAGAAGTGAGAAGGGACAAGGGAGAATTTAGAAGGGAGAAGTGAGGTGTGTGATGTGTGATGTGAGAGGTGAGAAGCAAAAAAATGAGAAGTGAGAAGCGAGGAGTGAGAAGTGAGAGACGAGAAATGAATAGTGAGATGTAAAATGTGAAAAAATGAGATTAAGATGCGACGTTTCATAGCTTGGAAGACGTCACACGTTTCATAGCTTGGATTGCAATCTTGGCGTCATACTCGTTTAGCTACACTAGTTGAGAGTTCGTTTGGCTACCCTCGTCTTCGCCTCATCTCATCTATAGAACCTACAGTGTCTATAATCTAGACCACTTTCCGATTTGGGTACTATATTTAGACCACTACCCGGGATGTGGGTTGTCGTCGAGTAACTCGATAATATTATTAAGTTCGCAAGCAAAAGGCAGAACATCATTAATGAACTGAAACAGATTCTGCTGGTGTTCGAGTCGTAAGAAAAGAACAGGACGCTTTTATCAGCCACCGGGGAGAAGCGAGAAGACCGACAAAGGTGCTACAACTGAGGCCTTCTCCTTCCTTGGTACATCGACTATGGCAGAAGATGTGATTGATTTTGCCCTGACGGCCAACGAGGAAAATATTGCGCCTAACCAAAAACGGCTCAGGCAGCAAAACGGCGAAGGTGCTCAGAGCAAAGCCAAGCAGTAGGCCAAATGTCGTCTTGACGGAGCAGATCGGGATGTAGTGATGCCCGAAGGGCGTTGACCCGAGAAGGTGACTTCTCGGCCAAAAAGGCAAAAGGCACTAACCAAACGCAAGTCGCCGGGCCGCAAGAGGGTACCTGCCGGCTAGTGCCATCGGCTGGTCAGTAGCTCAAAGCGGAAGTTGAGCGCATCTCGACCCGCAAAGAAAGTTAAGGACAGAGTAAAGGCTTTGCTACTCAAAACCGATAAGCATAAGTACGCAGACGTCGGTGCAGGCGACCAAAAGCTTTCGGCGCTGGGACCGGACGCGCGGAGCGTCAGACGCACGAAGACTGGTGAAATGATCTTGGTGCTGAAACGTAGAGCTAGTGGGACGACTGACCCAATCTTAGCAGCACACATGCTTCACATATGTGATATTTTTAGTCACAAGTGACCAGATTTAGTCACAATAAAGTTGCTGCAACCATTTTTGACTGACTGCTGCTCGGGAAGAGATCTTGGGTGACGGCGCCGAGGTGAAGTCGTTGGGCACGGAAGTGACCTTCCAGCGTAAGCAACTGGACGAGATCACGAACGCGGACGACGTCCTCTCTGCCGTCAGAGAGCAGTCGTCCCTTTGGCACCCAGCTAGCCTACCCTAGGTAATGGAGCGAGGGAAGTTGAAATCGTCTGGTTAGAATTCCCAATAAACAAACTGGATTGGTACTAATGGTGCTTAGAGTCGGGACATAAGTCCTACGACTTTAAGGGAGAGATGAGCCAGCCTAGGGCTGAAAATCTCTTTAATGAAGATAAAAAAGACTTTAAGGGCCCAGGCCGTAGCAACTTGTGTCGTTGTTGTGGTTGGGAAAGGCACAAGGCGCAGGAATGCGATAAGTTAACAAAGTGTCCATATGCGCCAGCAAAAAGCAAGCATGTAATCACGTTATGGGTGGACCTCCGTGTCCCATCGGAGAAGAAACCACGCAAGCAACACATTTGAATCTTAACCACTGTGCGTGCATCTGTCCAGCAGCTGCTGTGGCAGTCGGTCTCGAGTCGAGGATCGATGTCGCTCTCCTGCCCGACCCGTACAACGTCCCTAACTTGGGTGGATATTTACGTGACTATTTTCACTCGGAATTTATTCCATATACCACAAGGAGCAAGCAGTATTTAAAACAGGTCGTAAATTGATCTTCTCAGTGGCTTATGAAAATTTAAAAATCGCATGGGATGTGGAGTGTCCGAAATTTAACGTGGACAGGCTTTAGATCGAGAGGCCTTGCTTCAGGAATTTCTTGGATGGCCAAGAAGTTATTCTTCATTCACATTTCATTCTACGTACCACACAGAACATGCATCATATTTGAAACAGGTCGACAGAACTTTGGTTACGCGTGTAGATCAAAATGCCTTACTCCGGGAATTTCTTGGATGGCCAAGAAGTTATTTCTCATTCACATTTTATTCTATGTACCACACAGAGCAGGGGCCCTCCTTAGCCGTGTGGTAAGACGCACGGCTACAAAGCAAGACCATGCTGAGGGTGGCTGGGTTCGATTCCCGATGCCGGTCTAGGCAATTTTCGGATTGGAAATTGTCTCGACTTCCCTGGGCATAAAAGTATCATCGTGTTAGCCTCATGATATACGAATGCAAAAATGGTAACTTGGCTTTGAAACCTCGCAGCTAATAACTGTGGAAGTGCTTAATGAACACTAAGTTGCGAGGCGGCTCTGTCCCAGTGTTGGGATGTAATGCCAATAAGAAGAAGAAGACCACAAAGAGCATGCACCATATTTGAAACAGGTCGATAGACCTTTGGTTACGCGTGAAAATAGCGCAAAACCGTTTGTTTATTAAAAGTCGTTTTTTACGCGGTTTTCGGGACTTACGCGGTTTTTTACGCGATTTTCGGGATTAACGCGTGTTTTAACGCGGATTTTTTCAAAAGTTTTTTTTACGCGGTTTTTCAAAAAGATTAGGAAACACGTGAAAACCACAAAAAAACACAAACAATTTTTAGTGAAGTTGTTTTTTACGCGGTTTTTGAAATTTACGCGGTTTTGATTTAAGCGTAAAACCGACTCCAGTGTACATCAAAATTAGCTCCAAAATCGGAATTTTTGCTTAAAATTTGCATAAAAATTCCAACGTCTGTTACAATAAAATATATTCGGTAAAATAAATTTGTTTAACACTTTCCGGATTTTTTTTAATAATCATAATTGATCCATATTTCTTTCCACGGTGATTGGCTTCCAAAATATAAAACTACTTCTTCGAATCTGTTTGTGTCTTACTCATTTGATGATATCACTATTTATGAGTAATCTGAGGTGATGATAAGTTCCACGAAATTTTATTTATATCATCCTCAACATTTGCATTTTCCCTCTATATTAACATCATGGGTTTTCACATTATTTTCATATGTTCTACTCATTTCCTATTATCTGTATTGTAAAGATATTCACAATGTATCGTAACTTTTTTGTCCTGCCACATTCATTTTTTACAAAGCAATGTTCTTGCCTTTCACCTATTCACCATTTTGATCAAAGCTCGAGCAGTTGTTGCTCTAATTTCAAAAAAATATCAAAGTAGAAGATATTTATTATTTCAAGTCTTGTCATGAAAAAGAACATTAAATTTCATTGATAATGTTCAAAACATTCGGTAAATGCTCAATTTGGCAGCATCTTATAGGCCTTTTATGCAATAATTTTCAAATAACTACAAATCGGAACAAAATTCCAAACGTTTTATACCCTTATTGATAACAGAATGAAAAACATCTATTGAAACACATAAAAAGAAAATTTGAGAAAAATTTAATTGCCTTTGAAATTGTTAATACATTTATCTAATCTAAGGTGTATGCTCAATTTTGCGATTGACAATCAACTTTTACAATCAAGTATCTACTCCAAAAAATCCTGTAATGCTTCAATTCAGCTTGAAGCTTCGCTTTATATAAAAGGGTTTCCAGCACCGGAACAATAACTACCCAATGAGTCCCATAAACACGTTTCTGTAATATCTATTCATGCAGGGTTCAACAACAACAGAACCAGCCACGTGCGACCTTCATATGTTATTTGTAGAGGCCCGTTCTTTCCGCAGAAGTCACGCCGGTGCCGACCAATTCCACCGATAAAGGTCACCGAGATTTCAATCAAAATAAAAACAAATGGAAACCGTTGCGTTTGAGGTTTGGGCTGGGGCCTCTCATAACTGGCGGTGAAGATGCTCGGAGCAATTATCATAAAGCTTCAGTGAATCAAAGAGAGCACACTCCGAATCAGGGGAATCCATTTATCGGAACAGCATCCCACTCGGTGCCTGTTCGGTTCGCCGGCATGCTACTTACCTATTACCGAAATTCCCGCAATCGCAAGCCATTATTGCCGGGCTTCAAACGACATCTTCGAGTGAGGGGTGGGTGGGAAGCACCTGTTTTGAGGCCATTATTTCGGATGATCCAATAAAAGCGAGTCCCCCCGCAAGGGAACAGAGGGTTCTTGATTTTTTTTAATGTAAAATATATCAGTTTTTATTACAATTATTTTTAATTATCTTTATTCATTATTTATAGTAATGCCATTTTAATGCGTTTTCCATGTGAGACTGTTTGCGTGTTTGGGTACGAGTCTGTGTGTTTGTGTATGTTTACAATTTTTTGCGCCACTTCTCCGTGTTTTTCAATTTTCCCATTACCGGAGTTATTATTTTTAATTCAATTCTCCACTCGTTCACTTGCTCGATTTACGGATTATATCCTTGTTTTTTTTATTTCTGTAGATTTTTCGGGTTTACCATTTGTGAGAACCATGCTGATTTTTTTATTACTTTTTTATTCGTCACAGTACTGCTTCGGATTCGTGTTTGCCTTCCGTGCGGCGGCGTGCAGCGAATTACAAGTGATTATATTTGGACTGTTTCCATTTCGTCGACACCAAAAACGCTAGCATATTAACAAACACATCACTCAAACTATGATCCCTGCTCTCGATCATTACCTTCGCATTTTTTTTTGCGCGCTCGCTTGCTATCTATTGCGAATTCTGTCCAACGGTCGTCGTCGTCGCGTTTATAGCGAAAGGTCTGCTCTGTGTGGCGGCAGTCTGTACGATGGGGTAGTTTTAAGTGGTGTACATCGTGTTTGCCGCCCGTTTTTATGCGTGAATTCGAGAATTCAATTAACGGTGATTAAATTAAAAATGAATACTCGCATTAATTGATTTACCCCTTTTCGACGGTTCTGCTGTCGCTGGCAAAACCAAATGAATGCTGGTGGTGGTGATTTTTGCTCAAGTGAGAACCTATTTTACAGAATTATAAACAGACAATGTCATACTATCCCACTAAAAAACAAAGTTTTGGTAATTGTAATCCATTCTAGTTCAATGCAATACCCTCAAATATTAAGGCTTAAATTATGGCACGTTAAATTCCATTCAATACAAGATGTGATTGATTTTGAAATCATTTTTTTGGAGATCGCCAAACGTAAGCCCAGAAGGTCGATAGAACCGCGTCCAGCGGGTTGGCAGAACCGGGTTTAGTGGGTCGATAATCGTTGCCCAAATAAAACAGTCGCATTGAAAAAAAACGAATAAAAAGTGCCAATAAAGTTTGTTCTTTGCTTGCCGTATTGTACTGAGTGTATACACTTCGAAAAAGCCATGTAATTTTAAATGCTTCGAGACCAACACCCACGAGCATCAGTTATAACTTGGTGTCTGGAAGATCTGGTGCTGGTGAGTCAGTGCATTCTAGTAGAGTCCTCTGCGATCACATCCTGCCACTCCCGAGCCGTTGGTGCAACATAAATTGGTGCCGGTGAGTCCAACGGACCGCTTGAATCTCGTCCAGCGGGTCGGTAGAACCGAGTCCAAGTGTTCGATAGTACCGCGTCCAGTTAATGGGGAAGGGTCGTTTGGCCGAGAACCATTTGGCCATTAGGCCGATCAAATCATTAGGCTGAACCCCATCTGTCCGAAAGGTCATCTGACTGAATATGTTATTTGGCCGATTATGTCGATGGGCCAGTAGGTCATCTGGCCGAATAGCTCATTTGCCGAATGGATCCTTTGGCCGAATAGATCTCTTGGCCGAATAGATTCTTTGGCCGAATAGATTATTCGGCCTAATAGATCATTTGGCCGAATAGGTCATTAGGCCGAAAGGATTATTTGGCCAGAAAGGGTCATTTGGCTGAAAAGATCATTTGGCCGAATAGCTTATTAGGCCGAAGGGTCATTTGGCCGAATAAATCATTTGGCCGAATAGGTCATTAGGCGGAGGGGTCATTTGGCCGAAAAGGTCATTTGGCTGAGAAGGTCATTTGGCCGAATAGGTCATATTTCCGAACAACTCATTCGATCGAATATGATATTTGGCCACATAGGTTGTTCATCCGAAAAAAACATTTGGCCGAAAAGGGCATTTGAAGTCTCACTTCTCGGTTCACAATCATCATTTTTCACGTCTCACTACTTAAGTGAGAAATAAGAAATGGTTAGAGAGACGTCTCACTTCTCATTAATCAATTCTCACTTCTTATTGTGAAAAGTGTGAAGCGTCTCGCTTCTCACCACTCACTTATAATTTCTTTTTTCTCATTTCTTACTGTGAAAAGTGAGTACGCTATTTGTGAGTACAGTGCTTCGTTGTCGTCAAATGAAATTCTATAAATGACGTGCATATCGCACATCCACCTCTTTTCACAGTCGTTCTCGACTGGTGGATTCCTCGTTATTCCTCCATTCAGATTCAGATTTAGAAAAATGTTCCGTCAAGTATGGGTTCCGGACCGGACGTTGCAACCCACATACTCAAACAACGCAGACTCAAAAATTTCTTGTGTAAAGATTTTGCTAAAAGGGTTTAACACGATGACGACTTCGACTCTATGCTACTTTTTTGGAATGCTAGATGATGGAACAAATTCGAGGAGTCACTTTGTGGTCGGGTTGCAGTACAGCCCTTTACTTTAACCATTAGTCTTCAAACTGTGTGAAAGGGTTTCGTCCCGAATATAATAACGGATTTTTTCTTGTACAGGAAGTCCAGCTTGAAGACATGCTCGACAAGTGATAAGTTAACGAACTAATAAATTAACAAACTAATAATCCTTTACTAAGGAAAGAAAGAAAGTGATAATGTGATAATGATTGGATTGAATCCAAGTGGCTCAGGAACCCAAAAATATCATTTATTTTTACATCATGGCCACTTTTTCGGAGACAACTGACCCCAACGGAATGTGGAATAATTCTGCAACCGTACAACCGATGGACTCGAATATAATACCGAAAATTCGGATCCATCCAGATGGAATGCAAGTTGTTGCGAAGGAATCGGTCAAGAAATATGATTTACAGCAGGTTTTAATATCGTCGTCGGACGTGACAATGGGTCAAATGGGGGTGAGAATGGGTCACTATTTCAACTACTTAGAATGGTTGGCCTTTGAAAAGGCCAAAATAAAAGGCCGAAACGTCGGGCAAAACAAAACACATCGTTTTGAATACATAAGACTAAGAAAGCCAAAAAAAATCCAGAACAAATCTTCCAGTCGATCTCTCTCTTCTAAAATATTGCTCTACGATCTGCAAACTGCCGGTGAGAGCGATGACCCATACTCACCCCTCAGACTTAATGTCACCCCCGATGCCGGTATTCAAAAACTCTTGATAATAGATGCCATGGCATGGCCATGGCAGGCACAGAAAGGTTAACTTCTTCAATACCACGGTAGTCAAGCATGATTTCAGATAACAATTTGGAGATTTTCCTTCGTTCATGTAATCATTTTACCTTTTTTTTTTCTTTGATTACTTGAATTTTAGCTCACTCAGTCACCGTATTTGATTATTTTTTTTTGCTTTTTTCAAATCCATTGATGTATTTTGAACGAAAAACAGATGCTTGGCCAAAAGCAATTTAGCCAAGCCAAAAGATGTTTGGCCGAATATATCATTTCGCCGAACAAACCATTTGGTCGAAACAAATCTGTGCCAAGCAACCAAAAGTTCAGATGTTGCTTAAACTTTTTCCTAACCGAACCAATTGGTTCACTCTTGGTTCACATTGAGTTCCAAGCCCCTTAACTGAACTTCAAAGTTCACTTCTGCGCTCTCACCATAAGTCAAAATATCTCATCTTATCCGTACTTTTGGTTGTTTGGGGTCTGTAGGTAATTTGTCCGAAAATGTCATCCGATCATGGTCATTTGGCCAAAAAAATTCCATTTATTCAATTCATAAGCGTAATGTTTGGCCAAACAGATCAATAACGTCCGACCAAAAATGTCGTTTGGCCGAAGAGGTCATATTGCTGAAAATGTAGTTTAGCAAAAAAAATGTCGTTTGGTGGAAATGGTCGTTTGGCAGAAAGCGTAATTTAGCCGAACAAGTTTTACAGCTAGGAATGTCGTTCTACCGAACAAGTCATATGACTGCAAAACTCGTTGTGCCAAAGAGTTAATTCGGCCGTAAATGTCGTTTGGTTGAAATTGTCCTTTAAGAAGATTCATTAATTATAATAAAAGAAGAAAGGCATATATACGTATACAGAACGCAAAAATTGGCAATTTTCAATCCCCCTCCTCTTACTTGATACTTGATGGGCTACAGCTCTTCGATGAACCTACGCCGAATGGAGTATCCTTCTCCACTGGACTCGATCCTGGGCCAATCGCTTCCAGTCGCCCTGAACATTGAGCGCCCTCAGGTCCTCTTCAACTGCAAAAAGCCATCGTGTACGCGGCCTTCCACGAAGCCTGCGGCCGGAACCTGGAAGAACCCGGAAGAGTCTCTACTAAATATTATCTTCGCTTGACGTTCTTCCGGCATACGAACAACGTGACCAGCCCACCGTAGTCTGCCGTGTTGTATAAGCTTAATAATATCCAGCCCTTTATACACCTGGTACAATTCGTGATTCATGCGACGCCGCCAGATACCGTTCTCCTGTTTACCGCCGAGTATTGTCCGCAGCACCTTACGCTCAAACACTCCGAGAGCTCTCCGATCAGCCTCCTTTAACGTCCATGTCTCATGGCCGTA
Source organism: Armigeres subalbatus (assembly GCF_024139115.2). NCBI lineage: Eukaryota > Metazoa > Arthropoda > Insecta > Diptera > Culicidae > Armigeres > Armigeres subalbatus. Next base: position 236,933,864 of record NC_085139.1, on the reverse strand, counting down.
TAAAGCCACCGGAAGAATCAGAGTAGTATACAGCGCGAGTTTTGTTTTCGTTTGCAGACTACGGGACTTAAGCTGGTTACGAAGTCCGTAATAAGCCCTATTTGCAGCTGCAATACGCCTTTTCACCTCGCGGGTAACATCATTATCGCACGTCACTAATGTTCCAAGATACACAAATTCTTCTACCACTTCAAATTTTTCACCATCCAGCACTATTTCGCTACCACCACCACTAATGAACCCACGTTGATTACCAGCGACCATGTACTTCGTTTTGCTGGTATTGATCGTGAGTCCAATCCTCGCTGTCTTCCTCTTAAAAGGCGCAAAAGCCTCTTCCACGGCACGGCGATCAATTCCGATAATATCGATATCGTCCGCAAATCCCAGGAGCATATGCGATTTTGTGATAATGGTACCGCTTCTTTGCACACCAGCTCTCCTAATCGCTCCCTCGAGCGCTATATTGAACAGTAGGTTCGAGAGTGCATCACCCTGCTTTAATCCATCTTAGTGACGTCGATATTTCATCCGCAACCCTTACACTTGATTTCGATCCGTCCAACGTTATACGAATCAGCCGTATCAGTTTCGCCGGAAAACCATGTTCAAGCATAATTTGCCATAATTCATTCCGTTTCACTGAATCGTACGCCGCCTTGAAATCAATAAACAGATGATGTGTCTGCAAGTTGTACTCCCGGAATTTATCAAGGATTTGTCTCAAGGTAAACATTTGATCCGTCGTTGATCGGCCCTCACGAAAACCTGCTTGGTATTCGCCGACGAAGGACTCTTCAAGCGGTCTCAATCTGTTGAACAGAATACGGGACATAATTTTGTACGCCGAATTAAGGAGGGTTATTCCTCGGTAATTGGCGCACTCCAGTCTGTGCCCTTTCTTAAACAGAGGGCAAATGAGGCCGTCCAACCAGCTAGCAGGCATTTCCTCGTCTTCCCATATTTTCGACATAATATGGTGCAGAACTTCATAAAGCTGCTCACTGCCATGTTTAAGGAGTTCAGCCGGGAGCTGGTCCTTCCCCGCAGCCTTATTGTTTTTCAGCTCTTTCACAGCTTTTTTAACCTCATCTAGTGTAGGTGACTCCACAGCTTGTCCATCGTCGCTAATATTTATTCTGTTCACCGATGCACCGATGCACCCCCTCTCCTCTATGTCACACTTTTTGTACGAAACATCTGAAAATTTTGTATGGATCGTCACACTTCAGGTAACCCCCTCCCCCCTCTGAATGGTCGTTCCCTTTGACGAAAAGTGTCATTCGGCCAAACGTGTCATGCAGCCGAAATGTCGTTTGGCCGAACAAATCATTTGGACGAAAAAGTTGTTTGGTTGAATAGGTTATTCCTGAAAATGAAGTTTGGCCAAAACGGTCGTTCGGCAGAAAGAACACTTTAGGCGAAAAGGTCATATGGCTGAACGGGTCATACGGGCGTGAATGTGAAAAGTGTGAAATAGTTAATGACAGTTTCGAAATTAGAAGTGTGAAACGTAAAGTAAGAAGTGCGACGCATAAATTCTCACTGTTTTCTCCTCTTTTATAACTTTTCACTTCGCACTTCTCTGTTTGAATGGTGAGAAGTAAGGCATGAGACGTATTGCTTTCCATTTTCACTCCTCATTTCTCACTTCTCATGTCGCACTGTGTAAAGTGCGAAATGAGAAGTGGGAAATACGTGAAAAGTGAGAAGTGAGACATGTGATCATTGATAATTGAGAAATTAGAAGTTAGAAATGAGAAATGAGAAGTGAGACGTCACACTACTCATTTCTAACTGTAAAACGAAAAAGACTCACACATAATTTCTCACTTCTCAATTCTCAGCGTAAAAAGTGAAAAGTACGAGTGAGAAACGGGAAATGGGAAGTAAGAAATGACTGAAAAGTGAGACGTCACACTTGCACTTCAGACCCCTAATTTTTAACTTCTCACTTTGCATTTTTCAATTTCTCCATTCCTCACTGTAGAAGGTGAGAAGTGAAGTGTTTGATTTTGGAGATAAGAAGTAAAAAATATCGGCTCGCTCTTCATTTTAATTTTTTGCACTATAATTCACATTCCTCCCTTCTCATTTCTTACTTCTAACTCTTAAATCATCCTTTATCACTTCACACTTTTCACATTTGCTAGTGTTCAAACAAACAACATTTCTGGCCAAATGAATCGCTTAGAAAACGAAATTTACGGTCCGTTAGGCCAAATAACATACACTTGTCCACTGGAAAACTGGAAGTGCTAGAGTGCTTAGCAAAGTAATTGCTGTTTGGTTCCTAAAAGTTATTAATCATGTGTGCGATTCTTCCCCTTTTCTAGTTGAAAACACTTTCTGACTTTGCGGTAAGGTACGATAAAATCTGCTCAGCATCAGCCGCCGCGAGAAAGCCCTGAATTTCAATCAAGTTAGTTCTCCTGCACTCACTAAACATGACTTGATTTTCGGCTGGGTTTCTGGGCATGTATTCGATCGGAACATTGGAGCCTCATTGCCCACCTCCTTCGACAGCTCTTTCGTATGACGGTTTGCATGGTTTGCTCGTTTCGAGTGGAGATGCGCAATGCCACCCTGATTTACGCTCAAAGCTAATGAGACCAGATGTCCCGCATATTCGCTATTTGTCCCGCACTGAAAAGCGTCCCTCGAAACGTCCCGCATTTTACAAATTTCTAGATAATGTCCCGCGAAATAATATTTCTATTATATATTTTCAAAGAAATTATAAGATTTTTAAAATATACAATTTTGACTAAAGCAAACGTTTTGTAACACAATCGTATGGATCATAGAAGTCAAGATTAAAATGTGCTTCTGTGACTCAGAAAAAACATCTCTATAGTTTGTTTTACTCAAGCATTATACTGCCATCATACGCATATTTGTCCCATGTTTGCTGGGATTTCATATGTACATGGGACAGTTATGCGTATAACGACAGTATAGTAGTGTCAAATTCTCAAATCTCATCCAGGATTCAAATTAAGCGCGAGTAAAACCCCACCCAACTCATGGCCCAGAGAATCGTTCATGATTCGACTTGCAATTTGCATCATTACATGATTTCAACGTGTTCTTCTACGATGTATTCATCAAATTAACAATGGATAGTAAAACCATACCTTAACATTAAATACTCTTCTATTGGGTTTTGACGCTTTTAGGAGCAAAATCATTTTTCGGCAAATGGGCGAAACGATGCGATTCTGTGTGAAAAAGACTCTCTACCAACACTGGCAACACTACCCTGGGAATCTTGTAAGCAGATTTTGCTCCCAAAATCCCACTCCATATACATTTTATGCGGACCAAAATCTTGCGGAAAACTTCCCCAGTTGGAAGAAGATATTGGATGTCGATAGTAATAGATCCGACAGTTCTAGATGCAAAAAGTTCTCCAAAAAATGAATATTGTGTTCAAGGTAGCCTCACATTTCGGGAAAATTTTCTATTTCTGGAGGCGGAAGCATCAACCGCAATAGACTTTAAAAAAATGATCTAATTAATTCTTAATCACAATACTTTTGTTAGGTAACTGCAATACTTTCTAACTGCAGTTCAGTAGTTGCAACAGTTTTGCAGTTATCAGACAGGGAACTTCAAAAAGATGTGAAACTCAATAACAGCTACTATGCGCTGCACATTCAACGTTTCAAGAAAGCTTTGACTTCTAAAATGAGTAACCGTTTATCGAACAGTTAGCAAACTAAACCTTGGTAATAAATAAGTTCTGAAAAAAAGGAAAAAAATCGCACAAAATTTATCTGGTCACATTGCTCAAAGCCCTAGACTAGATTTTGAAAGATGGTGGTGGCCCCAATTTGTCGTGCACAGCAGGACGAACAGCGGTAGCACAATCGTTGGTCATCAGTTCGCTGTACTGTCCTTCCAATGATACTTACACTCACTCACTATTCGGAACAGAGCTGTTGAACCACTTGGAAAAACGATTAATATAACTGGCGTCAAACTTTTATAAGATCACGCACACACTGGTAGATCTTTGGAAGATTCTTAGAACAGATAGGCCTTCGGTCAACCGGAACACAGCTTTTATATTTTCAGGGATGTATTCGATAAGAGGATGTAAGCGGACTTGTGGTGGAGCCAACAAGCATTAAAATGGAGCCGACCTGCTCTGTATAGCAATATCACCAATATGGGCTTGTGCAAGTGTGTGTTGTTAGAAATATACCAGCTACCAGTCGAAGTCTCTGAACAGGGGTTCCCAAGAACTAAATTATATTGTATTTGTTTCAGAAAAAGCGTAAAAACACACACTCTCCAATAAAGTAGCAACAAGATACTGAATAGATTGCACTCTGTAGGTAGCTGGTTGTGGAATTTGCAAACTATAGAAGTGAACACTCGTGAAGTCCCTTGGAGGGTTAAACAAAAATGCAAGTTGCCAATATAATAACATGGGCATCATCAGAATCAGTATCTTTGTTCCTAATCCATTGATAAGATAAATAATGTATTTTTGGCGTGAAAGGGGCATTTTAACGAAAGCCATTTAACCAAATATTTCTAAACCATTTGGCCAAAACCCATCTGTCTAAAAGTAATTTGGCCGAAAATGTCATCCGGCTAAAATGGTCATTAGATGAAAAAGTCGTTTGGGATAAATGGTCGTTCAACAGATAGGGTCATTTGATCAACAATGTCGTTTGGTCGAACAATGATCTGACCGAAAAAGTCGTTCAGCATACTTTTAATTGTGCTTATTCTGCGTCACGTACGAATTGAGGCGTTCCGAATGAAGTGACAATTGTCGATACCTTCCATTTTAATTACACGGTCGTCTCACGTCTCACGTCGAGTCATTCAAGACACAGAACAAGCACAAATTTCATCATTAACGTGATTCTTTAAACTGATAGATCAATGCCGTCGGACCAAAAATATCGTTTGGTCGAACAGGTAATATGGCCGAAACTGTCGTCATTTGGAGAAAAAATGTCTTTTGGCCGAAATGATCGTTTGGCCAAATCGGAAAATGACGTTCGACCGGAACGGTTGTCATTTGGCCAAAAAGATCACTTTGATGAACAGGTAAGATGGACGAAAATGTCGTCTGGCCGAACAATATAAAAAGTGAGAAATGATTAATGCCAATTGAGAAGTTAGAAGTAAGAAATGAGTAGTGAGAAGTGATACGTCTCACTTTTCACAGATCCCTCCTCTTTTCGCAATTCTCTGTTCACATGGTGAGAAGAGTGAAATGATGAGTGAAAAGTGAGATGTCTCTTTTTCCACTCCTCATTTGCCACTTCTTATTTTTCACTGTGTTCAGTGGCGCCGGGAGTGGGTGGGACAAGTAGGACATGTCCTGCGCATGAAAATACCTGGGTAGGACAGTCAAAGCATTGTCCTACCCATGATTATGACCTATGATAAGAAAATACCAAATTTAATCAGATATCTGACAATCGTGGAAGTTTCGGGGCTTTTCCGAAAAGCACCTCAGAGTCTGTGAGAAATTCTTTCTATTTCAAAAAAGTTTCAATTATGTTTTAAGATTTTCGAAGCAGTCTTGAAGTTTCTAATAGTTTCTGCTCTTCCATAAAATTGTTGATATTTTTCTGGAAGTACGTTATTATTTCTGCTAGTTCCGGGTGGCTCAGAGAATTTATGAAATTTCAGGTGAATTAAACAAAAGTTGAATAACAAGGATATAGTCAAATAGCTTAGCTAAGACTGACTATACTTGTCAATGGTATTTTCTCCGTGACTTATCAGAACGCTACGATCCAAGTGAATAAAGGTTGAGATTTACCACCTATTCTGGATATACACGTTTCAGAGCGTTCAAATATAGATCAGTCAGTTGGGAAAGGAGAGAAATGTTAGTGTGTAGTTTTTATGCTACTAGAGACCGAGAATACCTCAGAAGTATAAATCAAGTATTCACTTAGAAAAGTTATGCATTCTACATTATGTGATGTATTCTCCAGTAGACCTTCTGTATATAAGGCAGACGCGGTAGTCACTAGACTAGACTGCCGAGCTCATCTCCATCTCATTTAAACTAAGCAAGAGAATCTGCAAATATGAACTAGTTTATAATGATTGTAGCACATTCGGACGTGTGACAGCAAGTCTTTGAGGAAATTTGGAGTATAATTATTTTTAAGATTTCTTATTATTTATTTATTCAGACTAAGGCCGAAGTGGCCTGTGCGGTATATAAGAGTCTTCTCCATTCGGCTCGGTCCATGGCTACCCGTCGCCAGCCACGCAGTCTACGGAGGGTCCGCAAGTCATCTTCCACCTGATCGATCCACCTTGCCCGCTGCGCACCTCGCCTTCATGTACCCGTCGGATCGTTGTCGAGAACCATTTTCACCGGGTTATTGTCCGACATTCTGGCTACGTGCCCGGCCCACCGCAGTCGACCGATTTTCGCGGTGTGAACGATGGATGGTTCTCCCAACAGCTGATGCAACTCGTGGTTCATTCGCCTCCTCCACGTACCGTCCGCCATCTGCACCCCACCATAGATGGTACGCAGCACTTACCTTTCGAAAACTCCGAGTGCGCGTTGGTCCTCCACGAGCATCGTCCAGGTCTCGTGTCCGTAGAGGACTACCGGTCTAATGAGCGTTTTGTAGATTGTCAGTTTGGTACGGCGGCGAACTCTATTCGATCGGAGCGTCTTGCGGAGTCCAAAGTATGTACGATTTCCAGCCACTATACGTCTCCGAATTTCTCTGCTGGTATCATTTTCGGCAGTCACCAGTGAGCCCAAGTACACAAATTCTTCTACCACCTCGATTTCGTCACCACCGATGCCAACTCGCGGTGGGTGGCTCACATTGTCTTCTCTTGAACCTCTTCCTATCATGTACTTCGTCTTCGACGTGTTGATGACTAGTCCGATCCGCTTGGCTTCCCTCTTCAGTCTGATGTAGGCTTCCTCCATCTTCTCAAAGTTTCGTGCCATAATATCTATGTCGTCGGTGAAGCCAAATAGCTGGACGGACTTATTGAAAATTATACCACTCGTGTTAATCCTTGCTCTTCGTATTATCCCTTCTAAAGCAATGTTGAATAGCAGACACGAAAGACCATCACCTTGCCGTAACCCTCTGCGGGTTTCGAAGGGACTCGAGAATGCCCCTGAAACTCGAACTACGCACATCACCCGATCCATCGTCGCTTTGATCAACCGTGTCAGTTTATCCGGAAATCCGTTTTCGTGCATAAGTTGCCATAGCTGGTCCCGATCGATTGTATCATATGCGGCTTTGAAGTCGATGAATAGATGATGTGTGGGCACGTTGTATTCGCGGCACTTCTGCAGTACTTGGCGAATGGCGAACACCTGGTCCGTGGTGGAGCGTTCACCCATAAAACCCGCCTGGTACTGCCCCACGAACTCCCTTGCAATTGGTGCTAGTCGACGGCATAAAATTTGGGAGAGTACCTTGTAGGCGGCGTTCAGCAATGTGATTGCGCGGTAGTTGCTACAATCCAGCTTATCGCCCTTTTATAGATGGGACACACGACACCTTCCATCCACTCCTGCGGCAAAACTTCTTCCTCCCAAATCTTGGTAATGACCCAGTGCAGCACTCTAGCCAGTGCCTCACCACCGTGTTTAAATAACTCTCCTGGTAGTTGGTCAACCCCAGGGCTTTGTTGTTCTTCAACCGGCCAATCTCCTCCTGGATTTCTTGGAGATGCGGAGCCGGTAGAATTATGTCCTGCGTGCGTTCCCCAGGTCCATCACCATACCGCCATCTTCGTCTGCCACATCGCCATTCAGGTGCTCTTCGTAGTGCTGCCGCCACCTTTGGATCACCTCACGCTCGTTCGTAAGAAGGTTCCCGTTTATGTCCTTACACATATCGGGCTGTGGCACGTGGCCCTTACGTGAACGGTTCAACTTCTCATAGAACTTTCGTGTGTTATTAGCGCGGTACAGTTGCTCCGTCTCTTCACGGTCTCGATTTTCCTGCTGACGCTTTTTCTCCGGAAAATCGAGTTTTGTCTGTTCCGCGCCTGTTTATATCGTGCCTCGTTCGCCCTCGTGCGGTGTTGCAGCAATCTCGCCCATGCTGCATTCTTCTCTTCTACTAACTGCTCACATTCGCCGTCATACCAGTCGTTTCTCTGATCCGGGGGCACCGTGCCAAGTGCAGCGGTTGCGGTGCTACCAATGGCGGATCGAATATCTCTCCAGCCATCTTCAAGAGACGCTGCGCCTAGCTGCTCTTCCGTTGGGAGTGCCATTTCCAGCTGCTGCGCGTATTCTTGGGCTAGTCTACCGTCTTGTAGCCGCCCAATATTAAGCCGCGGCGTCCGACTTCGACGCGTGTTGTACACCGTCGAGAGTTTTGAGCGCAGGCATACTGCAACGAGGTAGTGGTCGGATTCAATATTTACACTGCGGTAAGTGCGGACGTTCGTGATGTGGGAGAAGAATTTACCGTCGATTAGAACGTGGTCGATTTGGTTTTCCGTTTCTTGGTTAGGTGATCTCCATGTAGCCTTGTGGATATTTTTGCGGGGAAAGAAGGCGCTTCGGACTACCATTCCGCGGGAGGTTGCAAAGTTTATGCATCGTTGCCGGTTGTCATTCGATACGGTGTGCAGACTGTCCGGTCCGATGACCGCTCTATACATTTCCTCCCTTCCTACCTGCGCGTTCATGTCACCGATGACGATTTTGACGTCCCGCAGTGGGCATCCATCGTATGTCTGCTCCAGCTGTGCGTAGAACGCTTCTTTCTCGTCGTCGGGTCTCCCTTCGTGTGGGCAGTGCACGTTGATGATGCTATAGTTGAAGAAACGGCCTTTAATCCTCAGCTTGCACATCCTTGCGTTGATTGGCTGCCACCCAATCACGCGTTGGCGTATCTTACCCAGCACTATGAAGCCGGTTCCCAGCTCGTTGGTGGTGCCACAGCTTTGGTAGAAGGTAGCCGCCCGATGCCCGCTTTTCCACACTTTCTGTCCTGTCCAGCAAATCTCCTGCAGCGCCACGACGTCGAAGTTGCGGGGATGTAATTCATCGTAGATCATCCTGTCGCAACCTGCGAAACCTAGCGACTTGCAGTTCCATGTTCCAAGCTTCCAATCGCGATCCTTTATTCGTCGCCTAGGTCTTTGACGATTATATCGAGTCGCATTTTCTTAAAACCCGTAAATAGTACATACTGAACACTCTGAAAAATTCTTAGACGATCATAAGCTTTACTGGTAGACCATAGCGATGTTTCTGAGAGTTTGCCAATGGCTCGAATTCCTAGTCAAAAGTTCCAAATCGTTTCATTGTCTCAATCGTTTCTTTGGCTTATTTAAGGTCATCTTTCCAAAGAACCAATATTTTTAAACCTCTAACAATTTCAAAAATCGAAAACAAAAGCCGAAAACGTGTTTTTTGTTTTAAATTTTAAAAATACTTAGAGGCGTCAAAAAATATGGGTTCTTTGGAAAAGTTGCCCTTAAATAAAAAAAAACAATGGATTGAGCGAATAAAAAATCTTGACGGGAAAGGTCAAATTGAAACCGTCATTAAATAAATATCAAATTTTCAAAACGATTTATCTGCTTTTGTAAGCAAATCTCGCGTGATTTTTGAAAACGTCGTAAGTCCAAGTGAGAGACTCTCTTTCACTACGCTCTCTTTTGCTAATATCTAGGCTAGTTTAAAATTTGTTCAGTGCTGGAAAATCCAATGTAAATGTTAGTATGGCTTTGTAACAATCGAAATAGAAAGTAAACAAAGAGAGCCTCTCTTTTGGACTTACGACGTTTTCAAAAATCACGCGAGAAATATTCAAACGTCAATTTGACGAATTACGCACTCCCACGTAAACCAACACAATCAACAGGTAGCAGAAGCCTTTACCTTTGCTTTCAGTGCTTTCAGATTCGTCAAATTGACGTTTGAAATTTTGTTTACAAAAGCAGATAAGTCGTTTTGAAAATTTGGTATTGAATTTTTTTTTTAAATACAGAAATCCATAGCCACTTCTGAAAATTCGTAAAGATGTTTGAAGACATGCTTCTAGGAAATGATCTAGCGAAGCGAGTTTTATAACTTACCCGAGGATGTCCGAAAAAATCTTTTGAAATATGAGAGGACCTTCGGATAGTGCTTGAAATTCAGTTTTTGTCCTACCCACGTCTCGGAACGTGACCGCGCCTCTGACTCTGAGACGAGACCTGCAAAGAGGAAAAAATGTAACTTCAGCTGCTGCCAGTCAACTGCTGTCACGAACTGTCAGGTGCAACCAGCAGCTTTTTGAGTGAAAGTATTGGTATCCCAAATAAAATATTCCACATCATTTTTGTTTTACCAAGACTTTTTAACTTTAACGAGTATTCCAAACCTTCCGTTTAGCTTGTTAATAATCAGTAATAAACCTGTGTTTTGTTCCCGGTATAAACATCCTTATGAAAATGAATTCACTATTTCGTGAATTGGATACAATTTTATTGTGCTCAGATGGGTCCACCTGGGGCTTAGGTGAAACAGTCAAGTAAACAGTTGAAACTCGATGGTCAACTGTGATGAAAAGAAGAACAAGTATCAAAACAAGAGAAAAGAAGCAGCGTCTTTGCAGGTCTCGTCTCAGCTTTGACTGTGTTATAAATTGCGAAATGAGTGGGAAATGGGTGAAAAGTGAGAAATGCAACGTCTCAATTTGTCAAGTGTTAAACGAGAAGTGAAAAATGAAGAATGAAGAAGATGATTGCGTTAAATATGTGTTGAATAAGAATATGTGTTAAATTAGAAGAGAGAAATTTAGAACGAGAAGTTAAAAATGAGACGCCTCAAGTTTTACTTCTCAAACCTCATCTCTCCCTTCTCAGCGTAAAAAACTGAGAAATGCGAAGTGGAAAGTGAGAATTGGGCAGCTGGAAACGATTGAAAAGTACGACTTTTTTATTTTGAGACTTTCTTATTTTTCACTTCCCACTTCGCATTCCTCAATTTGCATTTGCCAAAAAAAAGTAGTTTGGACTATCATATATATATATATATATATATTTTATAATGTCCTTATAACCGTTATTTTATAAGCTGTTTGGCTAAATATGTCGTTTGGCCAAAATCACGTTTGTCCAAACAGCTCACATGGTCGAAAATGTCGTATGGCCGAAATATTCGTTAGACGAAAAGGGTCATTTGGTCGAACGGGTCATGCAGTTGGGAATGTTGCTTAGCCGAACAAGTCATATGACCGAAACGTAGTTTTGCCGAATACACACTTAAATTATTTTTTAGATCTCGATTTTTACTGAAATTCGGTAATTCCTTTACCGAAATTTCGTCAATATTTTGCCGAAATTCAGCAAAGTTGATTTTTTGCTGAGATCTCGGTAACGATTACCGATGACTCGGTAAAGTTTACCGAAATCTCGGTAAAAAAATTACCGAAATTCGTCGAAATTATTACCAATATCTCGTTGGATATGTTGGATTCTCGGCGATCGGTAAACTTAGAATTTTAAGTGTGTAAGTCATTTGGCCGCAGATGCCGTTTGTCCCAAAACTTCATTTGACTGAACGGGTCAATGTCGTTTGGCCGAAAATGGATTAATCAACGATAATTGAGAAGTTAGAAGTGAGAAATGAGAAGTGAGACGTTTCACTTAATTCACTTCTCATTTCTCAGTTCACATTGCGTAAAATCGAAAGTGATAAATTAAAAGCGATAAATGGATGAAAAGTGAGAAGTGAGGCATATCACTTCCCATTTCACACTACCAATTTCTCACTTCACACAGTGGGAAGTGAGCAACGAGAAGTGAAGAATGAAAAATCTTTCTCACATTTAATTACTAATTTCTTACTGTGTATATTGATAAGTGCGAGATGAAGAATGAGAAATGAGAAACGAGGCATCCAACTTTGTACTTCTCAAACCTCATTTCTCACCCCTCGTTTTTTACTTCTCGCTTCCTATTTTTCAATTTGCACTTCCCAGAGTGAAGTCTCTTTTACTAGATGTTCTGTAACTCGATATACTCCCTTACTCGATGAAATTCAAAGCCCCTTGAATCTAGCATACTGTGTTCCCTGTGTAAGTCGATATCTCCTCTACTCGATACTCTATAAGTCGAAGTAATTTTGCAATGCATTTTCACCTCGCTAACTCTATGTTGTCAGAAACAGTACAGTATGTTATCAGAAAAATGAGAAGTGAAAAGTGAGAAGTTAGTAGAGAAAAGTAATGAGTGAGAAATGAGAAGTCAGAAGTGAGATATAAGAAGTTATAAATGAGAAGAGAAAAGTGATAAATAAATAGGGAGAAGTGAGAAATTCGAAGTGTGAAGTGAGAAGTGAGTCGTGAAAAGTTAGAAGTTAGTGAAAAGTGATAAGTGAGAAATGAGAAGTCGCAAGTGAGATATGAGAAGGGAGAAGTGATAAGTGAGTCGTGAAAAGTTAGAAGTTAGTGAAAAGTGATAAGTGAGAAATGAGAAGTCAGAAGTGAGATATGAGAAGGGAGAAGTGAGAATTGCGAAGTAAGAAGTGAGTAGTGGGAAGTAAAAAATGAGAAATCAGAAGCGAGTTAGAAATTAGTGAGAAGTAAGAAGTGCAAAGTGAATAATGAGGAGTGACAAGTGCGGAGTGAGAAGTGAGTTGTGCAAAGTGAGAAATGAGAATTGTGAAGTAAGAAGAGCGTAGTGGGATGAGGGAGGTGAGAAGCGAGCCGTGCGAAGAGAGAAGTAAGAAGTAAGTAGTGAAAAGTGAGAAATAAGGAATACGAATTGAGTTGTGAGAAGGAAGTAGGAAGAAATGAGATGTGAGTTATTCTTTCTCTTTTTTATTTTTCCTTCTTCTATCTTGCTTCTTCTTCCTGTCTTATATATTTCCACTCACTTCACACTACTCACCATCTCGCTTCTCACATCCCAATTGTCATCTCTCATTTCTCACTCCTTGCTTCGGTTTATGTCACTACTCACACCATACCTCTCATTTCGCAACTATCACTACTCACTTTTCCGCATTCACTTCTCGCCACTGACTTCTCACTTCTTATTACTCACTTTCCACTACTCACATGTTACAGCACACATCTCACTACTTAACACTCACTTTCTTTTTTCAGTACTGGCTTCTCACTACTCTGTACTTATTTCTAACAACTCATTTCTCACTTCTCAGTTCTTGCCTAATAAGGAAACAAATTTTAACTACTCGGCCAAACGGTATTCGGCCAAATATAAATGTGTTCCCTATCTCAATACCTACCTCACTCAATGGTCCCTTCAATATCGAGTATGGAAGATTTCACTTTTCATTCGTCATTTCTCACTTTTATAATGAAAAGTGAGACGTGGGAAGTCATAAATGTGGAGTAAAAAATGACGTCTCGCTTTATGTTTCTAATTTCTCACTTTTATTTCACAATCCTGATTTCATACTTCTCACTTCTCAATCATCATTTACCACTTCATACTTTTCACATTCGCTATTGTTCGAGCAAACGACATTTCAGGCCATATGATCCGTTTAGCAAACGAAATTCACGGTCGTACGATACGTTCGGCCAAACAATTGTTTCGACCGTATGATACGCTCATTGGGAAAGTTTTTTGATCACCGTACATGACTCAATCATTATTGATTTATTGGCATTTATCGGTGAGTACAACATCTAAAGCTCAAAGTAAGAGGGAGCGCAACAATGAAGAACAGTATGGATAGGTGTCACAAGCGAGCGACGAGTATGAAGCGAACAGAAATTGAAATTTTAGTAGAGGGCCAGTTGTGAGAACAGCATTGTTGAAATCGCTGTTATTCTGCCTAACGTCCACCCAGGAACGGCTTGGGTAGTAGCATGGTGACTACTCTTACCAAGACAGGCAAAATAACAGCGATTTCAACCTACTATTATGCTGTTCGGCGCATGAGAACAGTTCTAGCGATCGGTGGCTTGTTCGGAGATTCATACGAAAGTCGCGCTACTTTGCTTCACGCCTCATCCCGCAGCTCTTACTTTGCCCAAGATGATCTTATTCGAACCGCATTTCAATTTTTGCCATTCCTTTTTGCCAATTCGTATTCTTGGGCAAAGTAAGAGCTGCGGGATGAGGCGTGAAGCAAAGTAGCGCGACTTTCGTATGAATCTCCGAACAAGCCACCGATCGCTAGAACTGTTCTCATGCGCCGAACAGCATAATAGTAGGTTGAAATCGCTGTTATTTTGCCTGTCTTGGTGAGAGTAGTCACCATGCTACTACCCAAGCCGTTCCTGGGTGGACCGGTGGACGTTAGGCAGAATAACAGCGATTTCAACAACTGGCCCTCTACAAAAATTTCAATTTCTGTTCGCTTCATACTCGTCGCTCGCTTGTGACACCTATCCATACTGTTCTTCATTGTTGCGCTCCCTCTTACTTTGAGCTTTAGATGTTGTACTCACCGATAAATGCCAATAAATCAATAATGATTGTATGATACGCTCGGTTAAATGAAATTTTTGACCAAATGGCCCTTTCTGCTAAACGGCATTTCTGGCCAAATGACCTATTCGATCAAATGTCTTTTCCGGGTAAATTACCAGTTCGGTCGCATGTCGCATTCGATCAAACGACATTTTCGACCAAACGTCCAATTCGGTTAAATGGAATTCAGATTACTTTTGGCTTAACGTGTTATTCGGCATTTGCTCAAATGGCTTTCAGTCGAATAAGTATCGCTCTAACGGCTCTTTCGCATTTTGCACTTTTGACTACATTTTGTGTGTTTTTTACTCAGCATTCTTTTAATAATTAGTAATCATGCGTTTGTTTAGCATTTTTTATAATCACATTCTTTACCATATTTATGAAACAAAGTAAACGTTATATGGCCAGAATTCTAAAGCGTATTAAGCTGTCCAAAATACCGTTACCCATAAGTTTAATTTCTCTAAGTACTCTTTTTATGTATTACCCTTGTATAAATCAATATGAGCGTCATCCCTTGGATAGAAAAGCGAATCCATATTTTTCTGTTCGTTTGTTGTTGATTTCGATATAGAACTGTACGTCGTCAATGCGTGGCTTCAAAGGTTGACATTTTTATAAAAATAACGCCGATAGAATAAATAAATCAAACTCAACAAAAAATAAATAAATGCAATGTCCATTTGCAACAACATCACGTTCCATTTCATTCCGCGGAAATCCCATCGGTTCGCAACCTTTATCTCGAGCACACGCCACACGCATCCGTTCGCCAAAAGATTCCCAAGAAGCACTCCCATCAGCAAACCCCCTCATTCGACGAACCGCCACCACCACCAGCCAGCACCATTATTGTTGCCGCGATGATTTCGGCGAAGCCGCAAGCGGCAGCAGAACCGTCATAATTGAATTTATCGGACCTATCAATTATGAGGAGTATTATTTTTGCTTTCTGATATGTTTAATTACTTTTACAGTTAATTTAATTGTTATGCTTTTGCCGCGCTCGTGCTCCACGCCTCATGGCAAGCTCTTCACCGAATTCATTTTGCGGCCATGTATCGGTCGTGCGCGCGTAAAAGTTGATTCTGCCCTGATTGCGCCTCCCGAACCTTCCGGAAAACTTTGTATACGCGTTAACGTTGCAATGTCGCGTCGCGTTCATTGTGTTGTGTTTTCGATTCGTGACTGTAATTTCAGCGCTTTTTCGGGGAAACGGCGGTGCACTGTGGGTTGATTGTTCCAACATGCAAGCTCGAATTATTTATTTTCTTAAATTGTGTTTAACCAGATGCTCGTAGATCTTTACCAGACGGTTGTTTTAGAGATGCTCCAGCAGTCTTCGTGATGGCTTTATCAATAGCATTCTCAATATGGAAAGTAGCTTCAAGAATTCGTGAACTACAGAAACGACGTCAGATTTCTTAAGGACAAGCCTTCCGGAATCCAAAACAAATTTCACTCGCGTTTTCGAGGGCACCCTACTCAATACGGAAACAACGCACAACTGTCATTATTATTATTCCAGCTTTGCTGCGTCGCAGCATGCGTAAAATAATAAAAATGACAGTTGTGCTTTGCATCCGCATCGAGTGAAGCGTGCCCTCGAGAACGCGAGTGAAATTTGTTTTAGGTATATTCCGGGAGATTTTTCCATAAGTAATCAGAAAACATGTCTGGACGATTAAGACTGAGTGTACAATTTTTGTAAAACAATGACATGCTTTTTATTTGGGATTATCAGCAATCATGATGACTACTTCTTCGTAATGAAATGATCGTAAAAGAGTGATTAAAAATCGACATAATTGAGAATACCTTTTCCAAATTTTGATCAATCAAACCACAGTGCACCGGTCGGGGCGGTGCAATTTCCAGAAGGTCATCAACGACTAATTTGATTCATTCTCACATGGCGCGTTCGTTCTTTGGCTGGTTTGTTTACGCGTGCATATCATTTTTTTCGGTTTAATTTTAAGAAAGAAAACAATATCATAACGATGACGGTAAACCATTTGCAACTAAATTGAAACGCGATTATTTGGGGTTCTTTCCTCCGATCCCCTTATTTCTCCGATCAAGCCTTACTCGCTAGGGGTGTTACATTGATTTACCGATATATGTGTGTTTGTGTCATTTTTTTATATTTATAGGGTAGCTTATTTTTCATTTCATTGACCTAAACTAGAGATAACATCAGTTTGTTTCAGGTTTAATATTCACCTTGTCCTTTGACTATGTTACAAAAATATTCCCCGTGCATGAACTGTGTCTTTTTCGTTATGGCTTAACCTCGTTTTAGATTTCTGTTATCCTATACTTTCCTCAATATCGGAATGATGTTTTCGTTTTTTTTTATATTCAATTCGAAAAAAATGTACCAATCTTTCCACTTTTTATCCACATTGCTTAAGATTTGTTCGATTTAGTAATCTAGCTTTTGTTTCTGATTTCCATTATTTTTGAGATTTATAAATTTGAGCCGCACTGCTGTCCTTTCCTTAATTTGACATTTTATGTTTTTGGTTTGGATTTAATTTACTAAATCTCACTGACGCTTGGTTCAGCACGAATTGCGTCATCGGCTGTGAACTGGAATGACGCATTCCGTGTTACCACAACCAAACACAGTATGTACTTATCGTCGCTCAAGCCGGATAAATATCGCATGCATTAATGTGCTTTTGTCTTTTATACTCAATAACATCTTCCTGTCATTTTACATGGTATAATAATGTTTTGGTTTCATTTCCGCTACTACAAGTTCACAATTTATATTGATTTTTCTTGTGGTTTGTTTCATATTTTTGTTATGTTTTTATTTTCTCAATTTCATACTCAATGTACAAATTATAAGGCCTCGTTTTATGTATCTTTCGCATTTTCTCTCTCTCTTTCTTTCTTTCTTTCTTTCTTTCGTTATCTCTTGTGTGTTTGTATGTTTACAAGCGAGTGTATGCGTTCTGCTTCTTCTGTTATCCATTATACAATTGCTCCTTGACAAAGTGCTTGAAAACAAAGAATGGCTCTTTGGAGATTGAGTTTGCGGGGAAGTAGAAAGAGGCAAACATTACGTTGCATCATTCGATCAGATAATTTCGATAATTCTATTCAATTTCACTTATTAGGCCAGTTGACTGATTCGGACAACTGGCTCATTCGGTCAGTTTGGCAATTCGACTACTGCTGCCATATTGAAGAGAAAATTGAATTCAATTCCACTACTTTACTTTAGTACCATTTTGAAGCATTTTTGCCAGTTTCCCGTCATTCGGTTTCAATGTTATGACTTTGGCCAAAAGACCGAAAAAGATATCCTCCCTTTTTATCACTGTATCAATTATCGATTTCAAATCTTCATTATTTTAATACCCCAAAAAACCTGCTTCTGAGCGATAACTTTCCCATTTTTCTTATTACAATATCCCAATACTATAAAACCGGTCAAACGATATCCTTTCCAGAACATCAAACAATCCAGAACCCGGTGCGAACGTGGCGATATGATTATATGATTATGAGTATCGTCGGAAACGAGATTGCACGCTCCTGGTGGAAACGAAAAGGGGTGCCCATCCAGGAAACCCGGGATTACGGTAGAGGCGGAAAATATGAATGAAAATGAAATCTGTTCCGTTTTTTAGATGCTTTCGCCAATGGGGAGCAAGCAGCGGCAGCAGCAACAACAAAAAAACAGATTACGTTCGAGGTGTCATCAAAGAGGAAACTGAAACGACGGATACGAGATTGCGTCAGGCAGTCGTCCTTGTCCTTGTCGGCGACGCTGCTGTCGTTGCCTGGCGTTGATGATAGCAGGGAGCGATGATGATGAAAAATATTTCCGGTTGTTTTTCTTTATGCTTTGTCTTGGCGGATCAGCTTATCTCGGATGGGAGTTCCGTTTATTTTCGCTTGTTTCCTTCTTTTTGCTTGGGATTTACGCGGTTAGGACGGTTCAAGTGGAACCAGCAAATATTTGTGGGATAATAAGAATTCTCCTGGGAATTCTGGTGACGGTCCCTTGATGACTCATAAATATTGCTGCACGTACGTAGCGACGTGATCACAGCTTTTAGAAACATAAAGAATAGTTACGAGTTCATGGAAATGCGACAGAATTTGTTTTGATCCGTCATTGACTAACGATCCTCAAAGATCATGAGAGCTCATAGAAGTACGGCAAAATTTCTGACATCTATAGACCCACTATTTAACTAAAATTTGGCATAGCTCAATGCCCATTATAAATTGGTTTAGTATTTTCCGGTTCAAAACGATTCTGCCATTCTGGACACACGCGGCTGTCGTATAACTTCAGTGGGAGCCTGTCAGCATCGTCACCCTTATCTGTTGCATAAAGGATGGGGGCCTGTACGAACAAATGTTACCCAAATGGCCCTACGGGCAGTTCCCACGAAACGAGGCTTTCGTGCATTCCTTGGCTTCCCTAAAGTTGTAAGCCCAAACCCCTTGATAATTGCGTACATGGACGTATAACCTATTCAGACTATGAGTTTTATAATATAAAATAATGAGGAAGAAACGTCATGTACTTTTTTCCCAGTAATGTTTTCTTTTCAGTTAACGAATGCTGTTCGATAACTGCAACGCATTCTAGACGTCAAACGGCTGTCAATCGACGTCAGATGCAATAAAAATACATCCAAGTGTGCAGCGCAAAGCAACTATCATTGAGTTTGACATCAGTTTGAATTTTAGCGGTCCGATAACAGCAACTATCGAATTGCAGTTAAAAAGCATTGCAGTTTAATGACTTGCAGTTATCGAACGTCTACAAATACAATTATTTTCGAATATTTCCTATATGAAGCCTGTAGTTGACTATGTTAAATTAGGAATGCAAGGACTCATTTATTCATAAACCATGAAAGTAGTTCTGCTGTACCATTCAATACATTATTGCAACAGTAACGAAATTTCAAGTAACTTTTTCACTTCTGGCGATATTTTGATATTGAAATGTGTTTCTAAGTACTAAGACCAATATTTTTGTTTGTCGCGCTTCTGTATTGCAGTCCCGGATTTTATTTTGTTGGTCGTTGCGGAACGGAATTTGCTTAGTTTGCAACAGCCCTGCAAATGTCATTTGGCCGAAAAAAAGCGTTTGTCGAAAAAGTCATTTAGTGGAAAACCGTGGGTAAACGGGTCCCACAGCTAAAAATGTCGTATGGTTGTCGAACAGGTCATATGGCCAAAAATGCCAATTGGTCGAACGGCTCATTAGGCCAGACGCGCTGTTTGGTCGAATAAATCATCATGCTGACACCCATCTGCCCGAAGGTCATTTGGCCGAACGTGATACACGAAACAATGGTTTGGCAGAAATGGAAATTTAACCAAAAAATTCATTTGGCTGAACGTCATACTATTTGGTCGAAAACTCCTTATTTCTCATTTCTCAATAATATATTTTTTTAATAATATTAAGTTGAACACCAGATGGAAGAAAATCAGAAGGATTCTGTTCGAAGCCCAATCTCGATCCCCACTAATAGCAAAGTGCAACAACTTGAGTTAAGAGGAAGACTGGGCTAAACACTTTAAAATAATCTTAATGAGTTTCCTTCAGGGTTAAAATACTTCACTCTTTCATTTACTTCCACTCTATTCTTCCGCTATAGTTTCCTTCTTCTTCTTCATTGGCATTACATCCCTTACTGGGACATTTCTGCCTCGTATCTTAGTGTTCATTAACCTTCGTAACGTGTTCGGGTCAACGTGTTCTCGCAATATCTCAGGCATTTCTCTGCCAAATTCACCTGTTTGTATACCCAAAATAATTGTCAGCTCATAAGTTTTCCGAAACTGACCTCAGATTGTTGATCGGCCACACCTATATCCGGTAATCGTCGGAGGAAGGAGCCTCAGATGGCCACTTTTATATGGACTGAAATTGCACAAGAATATCACGAATAAACTATTTTATTGCTGTTTTTTTTCAGATATGTACCCAATACTATTTTGGTGATAACGAATCATGAATACAAACAATATATCTACAGATGTGCTAGGTCCTCCAAACCATTCTGGATTTTAGAGTCATGGTCTACCAGGTCAATTACGCTTGGTACGAAACCATCCCGACTAGAAGGTCATATCAAAATTATATCATCCTATGTTATTATGTTATACTAAATTTTTATAACAAAATGTGTTAGAAACATGGTGCAGGATGTTGTTAAAATATCTAAATTTCTATCAAAAACTGTACGACTGGAAACAAAAAACTATCAAATTTTGTTACAATTTTATCATAAAAATAACATATTTTGTTAGAAATTTATAATAGAATCAGATACAAAATATATTGTTTCTGTGCAGTTGGAATTTTTACAGGTCGTGATAGGGCTACAGATTGCGATCAACAATCATAATTTTTTGTTTTTGTCTGAACAAGAATATTTTTCGAGAACATGAAACTAACAACATTACAAATAAGGCAACCTTTTCAAATTATATCAGCGTTGTAATATCTATGGCTGGGAGACTTTGCTACATCTATTTTAATTGCCTACTGTTGGGCAATTCGGTGTTAAACATTTTTCAAATCATATTATGATATAGTCCTGTTACAACATTTGAAAGATAATGGCAACTGAGAACTAAATTGTATCAAAATAAGTTATAAATATCACAATATGTTAAAATTGTGTTAAATTTTTGTTATGCTCTTCTAGTCGGGATTAGCAACCTATGGTGCACATACAGGCCCTTGAAGGACATGCGCACAATTTATTATCTGGATATGTCTCAACCGGATGTTCTAAAATCTCCAAATCATTCTGGAGTCCAGACGAATTGATCTACCAAGATTACTGGGCCCAATATCCAGCCAATAACAACCCGTAGAGGCCCTTAGAGGCCATGCGCATGATTCACGATCTATATATGCCCAAACCGGATGTTCTAAGTTCTCCAAATCATTCTGAAATTCAGACGAAATAGTCTACCAAGACAACTGGGCTCGATATCAATCCAATAACAACCCATACAGGCCCATTGGGCCATGCGCATGTATCACGATCTATATATGTCCAAACCGGATGTCCTAAGCTCTCCTAATCATTGTGGAGTTCAGATGAATTGGTCCACCAAGACAAACCCGAGCAGCACACATGTTGTACAAACTTTCCATGACCCTTTTACAACCGAATTTAGTCACATTTGAGTTGCCGCAACTAACTCGATCCAGATTGTGCTGCTAGGGAAAGCCAATAGCATCCTATGGGGTTCATACATGCCCTTAGAGACCTTTTGCATGATTTACGATCTAGATATGTCAAAACCGGATGTTCTAAGTTCTCCAAATCATTCTGGAGTTCAGATGAATTGGTCCACCAAGACAACTGGGCTCAGTACAAAGCCAATAGTAACCCATGGGGATCATACATGCCCTTAAATACCTTTTGGATGATTTACGATCTAGATATGTTGAAACCGGATGTTCTAAGTTACCCAAATCATTCTGGAGTTCAGACAAATTGGTCTACCAAGGACACTTGTCCTCGATACAAAGTCAATAGCAACCCATCGTGTCCATACAGCCCTCTAGAGGCCGGATATCCTAAAAATAACAAAACATATAACAAACAAAATCGGATATCCCAAATCATTCTGGGTTTCAGGCAAATTGGTCTACCAAGACAACTGAGCACGACATAAAGCCAATAGCAACTCATGGTATCCATGCAATGCCTTGGAGGTCGTGCACATGACTAACGATTTGGATATGTCCAAACAGGACATCATAGGTTCTCCAAATCATTCTGAAGTTCATACAAAATGATCTACCAAGTCATCTGAGATCGGTACAAAATCAAGCCAGGATTTACTGTGGAGCTCAGACTAATTGATCTACCAAGTCAACTAGGCGCGCTACAAAATAAATAGCAACCCATGATTTGCGATTATGTTATATCCAAATTGAATGTTCGAAGTTCTCCAAATCATTGTGGAGTTTAAAACAATATATCTTTCAAGTCAACTAGTCTCGATTTAAAACCAGTCCCCATAGACCCCTAGAGGCCATGCACGTAATTTACATTTCGGATGTGTACAAATAAGATATTCTAAGTTTTCCAAATCAGTCTGGAGCTCAGACCAGTTTGTCTACTAAGTCAATTGGGCTCAGTACAAAATCAAAGACAATCTATGCTGTTCATATAGGCTTTTAGCAGCCAGGCGATTTACGATTCAAATATGTGCAAAAACGAGCACAGCTGACTTGAACATATCATAGATAGAAGATATCTAGATCGTAAATTTTGTACATGGCCTCTAAGGGCCTATATGAGTTGCTATTGGCTATGTATTGAGCCTTGTTGACATGGTGGATCAATACATCTGTACTTACGAATGATTTGGAGAACTAAGAACATTCGGTTCAGACATATTCAGATCGTAAATTATGAACATGGCCTCTAAAGGCCTCTATGGACACCATGGGTTACAAATGTATTTATATTGAGCCCATTTGACTATAGATTGACCAGTTCGTCTGAACTCCCGAATGATTTGGAGAACTTAAAATAACCGGTTTGGACATATCTAGATTGTAAATCATGTATATGGCCTCTTAGGGTCTGTATGAGCACCATGGGTTGCTATTGACTGTCTATCGATCCCAGTTGTTTTGGTAGACCAACGTGCCTTAAGTCCCAAATTATTTGTAGCACTTAGAACATCCGGTATGGTCATATCTGATTGTAAATCATGCGCATGGCCTTTAAGGGCCTGCATGGATACTGTGGGTTGCTATTGAGCTTGTATTGAGCCCAGTTGTCTTGGTAGACCAATTGGTCTGAGCTCCAGAATGATTTGAAGAACTTAGAACATCCGGTTTGGACAATTCGCCAATTCAATTCACCTAAACTCCAGAATGTTTTGGAGAACTTAGAATATTCGGTTTGGACATATATAGATCGTGGATCATGCGCATGGCCTCTAAGGGTCTGTATGGATTGTTATTGGCTTGATATCGAGCCCAGTAATCCTGGTAGATCAATTCGTCTGAACTCCAGAATGATTTGAAGATCTTAGAACATCCGGTTGGGACATATCTTGATAATAAATTATGCGTATGGCCTTCTAGGGCCTGTATGGGCACCATGGGTTGCTATTAGTTTCGTACCAAGCGTAATTGACCTGGTAGACCATGACTCTAAAATCCAGAATGGTTTGGAGGACCTAGAACATCTGTAGAAATGTTTTCTGTATTCATGATTCGTCATCACCGCAATAGTATTGGGTACATATCTGAGAAAAAACAGCAATAAAATCGTTCATTTGCGATATTCGTGTGTAATTTTTGTCCATATAAAAGTGGCCAACTGACGATCCTTCCTCCGACGATTACAGGATGTAGGTGTGGTCGATCCACAATCTTAGGTCAGTTTCAAAAAATGTATGAGCTGACGATTATTTTGGTATATAAACATGTGAATTTGGCAGAGAAATGCCTGAGATATTGCTTAGTCAAATCCGGGTCAATATGACCCGAACATCGTAAGTGTGAGTTTTTTTGAGCACTGTGGGAAGGTTAAGTTTCCTCCAATAATATTTTTTTTGTGGCTGTTCTTTGTGGTATATTAACTTGCTACTGAAGGATTGAGGCTTAGGTTGCGCATGCCGTGTTTTTGAACATCCTCGCCAATATTAGCTGTCAAAACGTAAAATCCTTGTGGATTGTTTGACCTTTCTTTTGTTGAGATTGTTGGGGCGATATTCTGAAATCCGAATAATCGGAAGGAGCATGGGTTTGCTCGATTGACCAGCGTTTCTTGCTGAATGTTTACGAGGGATGATGTAAGCGGGAGACCCATCCGGGGTCCGGGAGGGTTGTTTTTGTTTACTTATATTTGTAAAATCTCCGTTCGCGTATGGCACAGGTAAACACCCCCAAGACGAGGTGCTCGGGGGGCTCAAAATCAGAGTACTAGACTTCAAAGTATAGACCAGCATCCTTCAGGTAGCAGAGAAGGACTGCCATCGCGGCCGCGTCATCTGCCAGTGCACCCCGTATACTGCCTGGGATTCCATAAAGGTTACGTGGATATTCGTATCTGGGGCATCGACAGATAAAGGATAAAGGATCACAGTAGGACTGAAGAGGGCCTCCACCGAAGTTGTGGGAGGCCGTTGTGTGACTAGTCCGAAGCCTCGATATGATTACCTGCTCTTTCTGGGAGGCAGGGTCGCTCCGGGAGCTAGTGGTGCCATTGATTTTCCTTAGAGATAATGTTCTATTGCTGTTCCAGATCCGAGCCCAGTCCTGGCCGGCGACGGAAGGGGAGTATTGCAGATATTCATACCCGACACAGGAAACCAGTACCGGCCACGTTTCTAAGGATCCGGTCATCAGTGTCGATGCAGGCTGCTTCTGCAGGAGTGGAACCCGAGCAGCACAAGTCAGGCAAAAATGGTTGCAGCAATTTGATTGTGACTATCTCTGGTCACATATGAGTTACAGTAACCTATGTGGAACATGCGTGCTGCTAGGGAAAGGAGAAGACCAGAGGCTAGTTGTTGAAAACGGGCGTTAGAACACTGATCAGGTCTCTCTATTCGGTGCAAGTTGACTCCAGACCCTACAGCAAACGACCGTCGATCGTCGCTTGGCCTACCCTTAACCACATGTCTTCCATAAATTAACCCGAGACTTACAAGCCACCTTAACTGCCAGAAAATGCGGTAAAAAGTTGAGCTGCCGATCGACATCCACACCTAGAATGCGGACGATTTTCCGGTTTTGAATGGAATTGTAACCGAGCCTGATAGATAGTCCTGCGAGTTTATTGCGACCAAAGAAGATGTGTTCCCGGATACGCTTATCAGCGTTCATGATGTATGATGTATTCGTCCAGGAATTCTTCCTACAATGACCAGAAGGATGTCATCGGCGTAGACATACAGATAGACGTATGTCGGTAGATCGGCGAAGACCCCGTTCTTTGCAATAAGAAAAAGAGTTACGCAAGAGCCGACCCTTGGAGGTCGTTCGTTTCTTCGGCGAATTCGCCGGAAGCGGTGCCGCCGACCAGCACCTGGAAGGTCCGTCCGGTGAAAAAGTTTATAATGTAGGCAAGTATGTTGCCAGTGATGCCTCATTTTCTGACCTTTACTGAGCTGATGGTAAGGTCAAGATGCTTACCATCGTTGTAGGCGCTCTGAAGGACGATGCACAGGTTAGCAGAGTACCTGCTAGTGCTATACCCTGGGCAAAAAGTGTGGTATTGGAAACTAAACCTTCCATCGGCTCCCAGCTTCTGACGAAGCCGGCGGTTGATCATCCTCTCCAAGGTCTTGGAGGAACGGTTGCCCTGATCGAGGTGGATGGTAGCAGCCATCGATCTGTCGCTTATTGCTTATACACAGTTCGACGGTGGTCTGAGACGGGTTGATGCTATCGATGAATTCATCCCACTGCTTAGACTTCACCTCCCTGATGACACTACCGGTGCTATTCCTTGTAGCGCAGCGTTACAGGGCGTCAAGTCTGAGAGGATGGTCAATATTAAGCTTCCTTAGTGAGTGTAACGCATAGCGCCTAGCTTCGATAGCAAGCCAAGTTTGTTCGGTTCACCATCCAAGTGCTCGACGGCCGGGACGACCACTAGATTGAGAGATAGCTCACTGGGTGGCAGAGAAGGTCGTGTCGGTAAAATCGGTGAGAGATGAGGGAGTCGACATGACGCGCTCGTATTCCTCCCAATTCGCTTCACCATACATATTTCCAACAGCACGTCTCTTGTTGTCAACAGGAGGAGGACCGTTGGTGTAAATCGGCACTGGGTAGTGATTGTTACCGTACGCGTCGGTACTGGCTTTCCAGAAGAAGAGCGGTAGGACGAATACGAATCTTCTTGCCGCAGAGACGTCGATGGCTGTGGCATAGTGCTCTTTGAAAAAGTTGGGGGAACGCTTTTATTCCTGGAACGCTTCAAATAGAACAGAGCCTCTAGGGTCAGCCCTGGTGATTGGCACACTGTTTTTATCTGCTTTCCGGTGGATAGTGTGGTGAAAAGCGCTGCGCCAAATCTGGTATGTAATTGACTTTTTCGATGTTAGAATGGAGAGCTGGAGGCTGCAGATCTTAAAACATGTTTTTCCAGAAGCACTTGGATACGATATGTCGAATAACAATTTTACCCTCAAAATAAATTCAGCGTTGCCTCCTTGGTGAAAATTTTGGTGCAACCGAACAACATTTTAGGTTTTGCCCGGCTTTTGAATAAGGGCCTTCAACCTCGCCGATCTTTTTAAATATTTGTCTGAATTTTTGAACTTCAAGAATTAGAGTGATGTTAAAGGCTTCTTCACCTTCAAATCCACTTTATTCTGTATGGGGAACAGCATATGAAAGAAGCAAACTTTAAGCAGCAGGT
Organism: Armigeres subalbatus; assembly: GCF_024139115.2. NCBI lineage: Eukaryota > Metazoa > Arthropoda > Insecta > Diptera > Culicidae > Armigeres > Armigeres subalbatus. The sequence goes on along the minus strand of NC_085139.1, from coordinate 236,907,030 downwards.
CATTGGTATATTGTCAGAATTCAAGAAACTAAAGTTTTGGAGAAATACACCAAGCGTTGTTGCTTAGCCGGAACGCAGAAACGTGTTCTAAACCACAACCACATACAGTATTGCCACATACAGGGCAAACGGGACACGATATGAACGGGCCCGTAACTGACAAAATTTGATTCTCCGAAGGTAAAAGCCCTACCAGGAGGCTCGAGACCGTGAAAGGACGAAGCAACTGCAGCGCTCTAATAACATATATAAAACCCAGTCAACACAAAATCGTATATGATGCAAAATAAGATGCTAAAGTGGAGGCGATATACGTACATATTGTATGCGGAAGTACCTATATGGCCTTCACTTTAGCATATTATGTGACGCCATATACGATCTTGTGTTAACTGGGAAGCTCAGATGTTGAGCCGTTCACGTATATACATGAGGTCGCACGAGAGCACATACACAATACTGTTCAGCACATGATCAACAACCGAATCGCCAGCCGGAACAAACGCTTGACTTGGTTGGTGAATTGATCGCCGCACTGCCCGTTTCTTTCCCCACGACGGCCAACAATAGTGGTTCCCACACGCTATAGAGGGCCATGCTGACAACTACAAGGACCCAAGCCACACCGGCGGACAATGGAGCGAAAGTGAGCAAACAATGACGGCCCGCAGACAACAGAATCTGGAAGAAATTATTATTAATAAATCAATAATAATTTCTTTTATTTATCGGTGAGTACAACATCTAAAGCTCAAAGTAAAGAGGGAGCGCAACAATGAAGAACAGTATAGATAGGTGTCACAAGCGAGCGACGAGTATGAAGCGAACAGAAATTGAAATTTTAGTAGAGGGCCAGTTGTGAGAACAGCATTGTTGAAATCGCTGTTATTCTGCCTAACGTCCACCCAGGAACGGCTAGGGTAGTAGCATGGTGACTACTCTTACCAAGACATCCCAATTAGAATCTGGAAGAGTCAAAAAGCTCCTCAACCATTGTGCATGTCCTGATCATTGCAGAGATTGGTTCGTTGTGCTCAAAGAACGTACGATGAAATTGATCCTGCAGCACCCGTGGAATTGCACGAATATCCAGTAGTCCGAGTAACCGAGGAGAGTCAATCTCTCCACACAGTAGTCTAGCCACGAATGTCGCTTGCTGCCCAGCTTTCGCCTTCTATCGAGGGTATCCAAATTGAGCAATCTGCATCGAGCAGGGTTTGGAGGAGCATTTCGTGGATCGCGCCATGGGAAGTGACGCAGGGCTATTCGAAAAAACCTCCATTGGACACGTTCAATTCTCAAGTTCCATACAACGTCATTCGCTGTCCATACAATAGAAACGGTTTCCCACGATAGGTCAAATCAACGCACAGTACAAGGACTTCAAGAAGTGCAGATCAGTGAAGTCCTTCGCAATTTTCGGTATGAAGCCCAGCTCACGGTTTGCCTTGGCAATTATCGACGTATAATTGGCGTTGAACGTCAGTTTTGGATCCAACACAACTCCAAGATCCGTAGCCTCCGTATCTCTTTGAAGTGTGGTTCCATTTATACGGCAATCCAACAATAATGGGTGCTTTGAACGATGGAAGGTCATAACAGAGCACTTTGGGACACTGGCAGTCAATTTGTTCTGATGGCACCAGGCATGAGCAGGATAAGCGTACTTGCGAAATTGCACAGGGAATCAATTGAATGGAGCTTGGGGCTTAGCTATCATTCTCAATGTGCAAATTTCGGAAATTCAATTCAAAACAAAGTAAATTACGGCGCCGGCCACGTCCTTACGGTCATCAAGGAAAGGAAGGATTATTAGTTCAACTCTCGTTGTTACTACGGTTACCACGATTGTCTTAGGATAGGATATTGTGTTAGTATGAAGGGATTTATTATCTGGATTCACGTTGGGAAGTGATGCGATCTATGGGATAGCAATATATGAATCAGAATTAGAAGTATTAGAGTAATGAGATTAATGAGATTATTTTTTTACAATTGGAATTTGAGTGCTATTGAATTCTACCACGCACACATCTACCACACCATCGCAACCCGCACATCACCCCACACATTCTTACTTGGATGAGTTCTGCACGATGCGGGTATGCGTATGCGGGTAGGGGAAGAGGCCCCAAAACGCCCCCCCAATGCAAAACGCCTTTTGTGGTTTCCCTCATATTTACCGTCATTAATATGTCCGTAACAAAACTAGCTCTAAAATTATGTAGGATAGGCGAAGAAAGTTTCAAAATAGTGCTTGGGAAGGTCGGAAAAACCGAAAATTTCCACATTTTGAAGAAACATCTAACATTTTGGCGAGGCAAAACGCCCTAGTGGCAATAACCTACAAAGTACTTGCGTCTCCACGGACTATCCATACTAGAATGCTGATTCGCCGACGCGTGGTACTTTGTTCCCTAGGAGCTGCCAGCTAAAAGGCGTTTTGCCTCATGAGTTTTCCGGCAATAAAATATCACCACTTTTTTGAAATGTGAATATTATCAATATGATTGAGATTTTTGACAATTTTTGAATGGCATCAACTAGCTAACTTGTTTAACTGATACATAATATAAAAATACCCACGAATAGCGTTACAAATCAGACAATAGAGCAGTGTTTGCTTAGCTAGGGCATATTGCCCCCTCTTCTCCTTCAAATGAATACCAATCTATGTTTACATTTTATTTACTGCAACAAAGTAACAGGCAGTTTGTTATAGCAATTCTATATTCAGAATCATACTTGCTAGCAATGAGAATTTGATTTGCAAAGAGATTGAGTTTTATGATTTACGAAATTCGGGACCGATTTGCGATTTGGGCGTAACTTATTTTGTAAACAAACATTGAAAGGGGAATTCTTGCTAAAACAAGCATTTTATGAGGAAACCACGGTATGGATTCGACAGATTAAGCTTTTCTCTACCAGATAAGAGAATTAGTTTGGGATGAAAACGCTTGCATTCTCCGGAATCCATGAAGCAATGTTTGTTTACAAAATAAGTTACGCCCAAATCGCAAAGCATCGAACTCTTAATCTCCTGCTTATGATACAGAAGCAGTGACACAAGACCACCAAGCACCCTTGATGCAATTATGACTTATCTTAATTTCAATAAAGTGAAGTTTGCTAAAAAAGCTAGACAAAATATAACAATCATGGCGACAAATCTCACATACGTTTCGCTTCCAAAAAAGAGAAAGACCAAAAATTTAGTAAGTAATGATAACCAAAGAATGAAGATTAACATAATAAAGATCCTACATACTGACGGAACCAGAAATGGCACCACTAGTTACAAGGACGGATTGTACCCCGTTTGAAGTCATTTAGCATAATGCCGTTTGGCATAATGTCGTTTGGCATAAAGTCGTTTGGCATAATGGCCGTTTGATATAACGGCCGTTTGGCATAATGGTCGTTTGGCATAAGGTCATTTGGCATAATTGTTATTTGAGCTGTGTAATGGATAAGTAACATTTGTAGAGCCATTCAGTTACGTGGTTTCCTTCATATGGACATTACAGGATAATTGGGAACGGAATTGAACGGCGTGACAAATTAAGAACAAAAAAGCTGCCTGTCAAAACGGGACCATTTGAAATATTGACGCACGTACCAGCAAGATAGATCAGCATTAAATTAAATTTACGTTGGATTTTTTTCATGTAAGGGCAAGCCAGAAAACTTGCCCATTTCTCCCTTTTTTGAGCAAACGGTTTCTAAAAAAGATCATATCTCCCCTTGCATTGAACCGAGCGAACCAAATGCTTGAATTGAAAGAAGGAGCCATATCCTCTCTGGCTTCTGCTGGGCAAATGCATCCTTTCAAAGAAGGGATCATTATTTCCTTTTCCTTAAGCCGAGCAACTACCTGATTTGAAGGAAGAAATCATATCGTCTCTGGACGTCTACCAGGCAAATGCACCTTTTGAAAGAAGGGAAATATCTTCTCGTATCTTAAACCAAGCAAATTCTTGAATTGAAAGAAGGAACCATTTCGACTCTATGACGACTCTACGACACTACCCATAATTCCATTACCCATAATGCCATCACCCCGAAGGCCACTACCCCGAACGCCACAACCCCGAACGCCACAACCCCGAATGAGTCACTACCCCGAATGCAATTACCCCTAATGCGACACTACCCCGAATGACCCAGTACCCCGAATGAGTCATTATTTCAAGTTAAAAAAATGTTACTCAATAAAAGTTTATTCATAATTCAAATTGAATGAACAATAATTGGAGCTGTAAAAGTGGATGAGTGAGTATGTGAATGAATGAGAGTGGGGTTTTTTACGAGGTGAGACACGCTAGGGCTGAAAGCTCCGCAAATAAAGATAATAATAATAATAATAATAATGAGAGTGGGTGAATGTGTAATAATTAGCGAGACAGAGGAAGTGAGTGAGTAAGGAAAAGATATTTTAGTTACAAGATAAAGATTGTCGCTTCGGTTCCCTTTGTTCTGCTGTCCGAAACATGTGTGGTACTAAACTGTCAAATCATATGTATTTTTCCTTCATTGACATTTAGGTCCTCGCCGGTCCTCCTCCTATCCTCGCCGGCAAAAAATGTTCCGAACAGTGACGACAGCGACAATCTTTATGTAGTAACTAAAATATTTTTTGAGTAACGGGGTTTGTGTATGAGGGTGAGAGAAAGGGAGATCTTGTTTGTCTTCGGGAATTTGCGTTGACTTCAAGAAGGCATCATCTCGTTTAGCTTTCTAACGAGCAGACGTTACTTTTAAAAAGGCAGTATTTCCTCTGTATGCCTTATCGAGCACGTTAATTAAAAGGAGGTATCATCTCCTCTGTCTGTCTTATACCGGGCAAACCCGTCCATTTAAAGAAGGCATTATCTCCTCTGTCTGCCTTTAAACAATGCATTATTTCCTCTGTGTGCTTTATACCGGGAAAACACGTCCATTTAAAGAAGGCATCATCTCCCCTGTCTGCCTTATACCGGGCAAACGCGTCCATTTAAAGAAGGCATCATCTCCCCTGTCTGCCTTATACCGGGCAAACGCGTCCATTTAAAGAAGGCATCATCTCCTCTGTCTGTCTTATACCGGGCAAACGCGTTCATTTAAACAAGGCATAATTTCCTCTGTGTGCCTTATACCGGGCAAACACGTCCATTTAAAGAAGGCATCATCTCCTCTGCCTGTCTTATACCGAGCAAACACGTCCATTTAAAGAAGGCATCATCTCCCCTGTCTGCCTTATACCGGGCAAACTCGTTCATTTAAACAAGGCATCATCTCCTCTGTTCGCCTTATACCGGGAAAACGCGTTCTGTTGGAAAAAAGGATCTCTCACTCCATTTCGTAGAATAGTACTTTTCCAGGTCATAATGACAGGAATGACAATTAAAGCTAATTATGTAGAAGATAAATCAAAACTATTGGTTAAATTGGTTGGTTAAACACTGTTGCGATTCATCGATATCTGTTGGTGTTAAACATAAAAATAGAATACTATAGATTCTAAATGTTTTCGGGGTAATTGCCTTTCGGGGTAATGGATTTCGGGGTAGTGTCCCATTCGGGGTGATGGTTTTCAGGGTACTGTCCCATTCGGGGTAGTGGCCTTCGGGATAATGGCATTCGGGGTACTGGTATTCGGGGTAGTGGGGTGGAGCCCTCTATGACACTACCCATATATCCATTACCCATAATGCCATTACCCCAAAGGCCACTACCCCGAACCCCATTACCCCGAATGAGTGACTACCCCGAATGCCATCACCCCGAGTGGGACACTACCCCGAATGAGCAAGTACCCCCAATAGTCCTGATTTCAAGTTTACTGTTTATATCAGTGAAAAAAAATTAAACAATAGAAATTTATTTAAAACTCATGTGAAAAATTATTACTTGTTTTACGACTAATTTAATAGCAGGGCGACTCCAGTTGAGTAAATTACACAATTTATACGAGAATTTTTATCGTTGATCCTTACTTATTTTTCGATCCTTTAACAAGCTTCACCGTGTTGGAATAGTTCTCGGTCCTGAAACTCCCATTACATATCATGTGCTACCTTTGAAGACTGTTAAAGTTGAGGTGAGAATTTCGAAACACATTCCCATGCTCAATGCAGGGAGCTGGAGGAAATTTCAGCCCACGCTGAATGGGCTTGAAACGGCTCGCGAACATGTTTTTAAACAGAATAAAGGGGTAGAAAAAGTTGCTTATGAAATTTGCCGGCGATAAGCCTTACTGTGAAAAGAAGGGCATGACGACAAGACGAAACTATTTTTGTGCCATATTCGACGAAAAGAAGAGATTTTCTCATTCTAGAGAAAATCTCTTCTGTTCGTCGAATATGGCACAAAAATAGTTTCGTTATATCTTGCAAACGCGATCATTTAAGGTCACTCCTGACGGAATCCAATTTTCAAAGTACTCGCGTTTTCAAGGGCACACCATTCGATACTGAAGCAACGCACAACTGTCATTTTTATTGTTTTAGCTTTGCTGCGTCGCAGCATGCGTGGAAAAATAAAAATGACAGTTGTGCGTTGCTTCCGTATCGAATGGTGTGCCCTTGAAAACGCGAGTACTTTGAAAATTGGATTCCGTCAGGAGTGACCTTAAAGGAGGTGTTATCACTTCTGTTCGTCTCATACCGGGCAGACGCGTTTTTTAATAGCAAGCATTTATAACTCTGTTCGCTTTAAACCGAGCAAATGCGTTCATAAAAAAAGCATCCCCTGTGTTTGCCCTCAATCGGGCAAATTCGTTCATTAAAAGAAGGTATTACCAACTCTGTTTGCCTTAAAGCGGGCCAACGCATTCATTAAAAGAATGTGTTATCTCTTATGTTCACGCTATACCGGGCAAATGCGTCATTTTACGATTCATCGGTATCTATGGGTGTTAAAAATAGTAATAGTAGAAGACTACAGATTCGAAATGTATTCGGGTTAATGGACTTTCGGGGTAATGAATCTCGGGAGTCGGGGTAGTGTCCCATTCGAGGTAATAGCTTTCGGAGTACTGTCCCATTCATGGTAGTGGCCTTCGGGTAATGGCATTCGGGGTACAGGGGTGGAGCCATCATTTCCTCTCTTGACTTCTGCCGGGCGAATGCATTTTCTGATTGATTTTCTGATTTTCTGATCGCCTGAATTGAATAAAGGAACCATCTCGTCCTTTCCTTTTTGCCGAGCAAATGCATCCTCTGAATGAAATAATCTCATCTTACCTTGCCTCTAACCGAATAAATGCTTGAATTGAAAGAAGGAACCATATCATCTTTTGCCTTCTACTGGACCTTCTGCCATCCTCTGAAAGAAGGGATCATATCTTCCCTCGCATCAGACCGCATCGTGCTTTCGTGCTGTGCGGTTCTTTCTCTCTTTGCGGAAGGAAGTTTTTAATACTACCCGAAGCTATTTTAATTTCAACGGTGCTTCTTAGCGCTATTTGTACCCACTGATCCCGTTACGATCTTTGCAAGGACCCGTGCCTTCGTTTTACGTTGGACCCGTTTGCGGAAGTAAAATTCCGACAAGCGGTGGTAATCCTGCAGGGACACCGTTCTGGGAAAAACCTCTTAGAAGGTCACGTCTCCACGCTCAGCAATGAGTATTAACAAAAACAAGAGGAAGGGGAGTCTCTGAATTCTCCACTTCCTTCAAAGAAACAAGGTTTCAAGACCGTCCTGCCCAAGCGCGGAAAAAATAGAAGGAAGCTGGAGAATTCAGATATTCCTTCTAACTCTAATATCGGAAATAATACTTCTCCAATCGAACTGAGCAATCAGTTCGATTTGATTAATGATGAAATTGAGCAAATCGAATCTACCTCTAGCCCAGGTGATTCGATTCATGCGAAGAAGCAAAGGATGCCGCCAGTTGTGGTATCTGTTGCCGAGTTTTCTGGTCTTTGGAATGAGATTTTGAGTAGCCTTCAGGGGATCAAGGTTTCATTTCAGATTGCTAGGAAGGGTGACAGCCGCGTTTTGCCGGGATCTTTTGACGATCGCAAACGTCTTCTTCACTATTTAACTGAGAAGCGCCATAAATTCTTCACATACGACGACAAAACTGAGCGATTGTTCAAAGTCGTCTTGAAAGGTCTCCCCAGTGATGACAAATCACTGGATGAGATTAAAATGAAATTTCTCAATTACTTGGATTTTCACCAGTCCAAGTAATTAAGATGAAAAAGAAATCCCACTCTGGTACTTCCCAGAGGGCATTTCTCAAGAATTTTATTTAGTTCATTTTAACAAAAGTGAACTAAATAATATGAAAAGTTGGAAAAGGCCTGTATTATGTCTCATGTCCGTGTTACATGGGAACATTTCCGCAGGCCTGGGGGAAACTCCAAAACCCTACCCAGTGCCGTAAGTGCCAAAAGTGGGGTCATGGAACCAAACATTGTCACATGGATGCTAAATGCATGATTTGTGGAGGAACCTCTCACGCCAAGGACGCATGTCCTGTGAGAGAAGATTCCAATAAATTTAAGTGCGCTAACTGTGGGGGCAATCATAAATCCAATTTCTGGGAATGCCCTTCACGCAAAAAGTTTTGAATTCCCGTGCAAAATTGATGACGGAAATTCCAATCGGATCCCAGATTCGACGGGTAGAAATTTTCAAACGCTCAAATTTCGAAACCGGTTACCGGTCGAGCAATTCATACCCACCACAATTCACAAACAAATTTTGCCGCTCGTCAACGGGTAGCAAGCACTTCAGTAAATTCCAATTTTTCCAATGTACCTACGTATGCAAACATCGCTGCTGGTAGACCAAATTTCTCTTCTCAAAATGAGGTTTATACCCATGTCCCAACGGAAAATAATGGTCATGTTGCCGATTCAGGTAGCATGACTGCTTCCGATTTTGATTTTTAACTGAACAATTGCATCACATGATTGATGCAATGTTCAAAGCAAATACCATTCCTGAAGCTGTTCAGGTTGGTATAAAGTACACACAAAAATTGTTATCGGACTCCGTTTCAATGGATCCAAATAATTGTGTGAAAGTTCTAAATTGGAATGCCCGCTCTCTAAAGGGTAAGGAAGATGAATTATTCAACTTCCTTTCAGTTCATAATGTGCATATTGCCATTATAACTGAAACGTATTTAAAACCAGGACTCTCCATTAAAAGAGATCCAAACTATTTTATCTACAGAAATGATCGTCTTGACAGCGCCTGTGGTGGGGTCGCCATTGTCATTAATAGACGTATCAAACATAAATTATTTTCTTCGTTTGAAACCAAAGTTTTTGAAACCTTGGGAGTTTCTGTTGAAACAAATTTTGGACAATTTTCCTTCATTGCAGCCTACTTGCCTTTTCAATGCAATGGGCAGCAAAAGAATTTGTTGAAAGCTGATCTTCAAATTCTGACTCGCAACAAATCAAAATTCTTCGTAATTGGTGACTTCAATGCCAAACACCGTTCATGGAATAATGCTCAAAGCAATTCCAATGGTAAAATTTTATTTGAAGATTGTTCTGCGGGATATTATACTATTCAATATCCCAATGGACCAACTTGTTTTTCTTCCAGTCGAAATCCTTCTACAATTGATTTAGTTTTAACGGATTCAAGTCAGCTGTGTGGCCAATTGGTAACTCATGCTGACTTTGACTCTGATCACCTTCCTGTGACATTTGAAATCTCACAAGAAGCCATTTATAATCCAATCAGCTCTACTTTTAATTATCATAGAGCTGATTGGGATTTCTCAAAACGTATATCGAGAGGAATTTTGATGTTGATATTCCTCTCGATACCAAAAGTGATATTGATAATGCTCTCGTATATTTGACAAATTTAATTGTCGAAGCCAGAGGCATTGCAATTCCGAAATGTGAAGTTAAATTCAACTCCATTATTATTGACGACGATCTTCAGCTACTGATCCGTCTTAAAAATGTGAGGCGAAGGCAATACCAAAGAACTCGCGATCCCGCGTTGAAAGTTATTTGGCGAGATTTGCAAAATGAAATTAAAAAACGTTTCGCTATTCTGAGAAATACCAACTTTGAGAATAATGTCTCGAAGTTGGATCCCAGTTCGAAACCCTTTTGGAAATTAACAAAAATTCTTAAAAAACCTCAAAAGCCAATTCCAGCGCTTAAAGAGGACATAAAATTTTATTAACAAATGGCGAAAAGGCTCAAAAACTTGCTCAGCAGTTCGAGAGTGCCCATAATTTTAGTCTAGGTCTCACTAGTCCAATTGAGGATCAGGTTACACGGAGCTTCGAAGACATTCTCAATCAAGATAATGTTTTTGACCCTTCGTTGGGAACCAATTTGGATGAAGTGATATCTATTACTAGAAAATTTAAAAATATGAAAGCCCCGGGTGATGATGGTATTTTCTACATACTTATCAAAAAACTTCCTGAGAGCTCTTTATCCTTTTTGGTTAATTTATTTAACAAATGTTTTCAATTGGCATACTTTCCAGATAAATGGAAAAACGCCAAAGTTGTTCCAATTTTGAAGCCGGACAAAATCCAGCTGAGGCTTCTAGTTATCCTCAATCAGTTTGCTTTCTTCAATAAGCAAACTGTTTGAAAAGATTATTTTAAATAGAATGATGGTTCATATTAATGACAATGCTATTTTGTCTGATAAGCAATTTGGTTTTCGCCATGGGCATTCAACAACTCATCAGTTATTAAGAGTTACGAACTTAATTCGGCTCAACAAATCTGAAGGATATTCGACTGGAGTTGCTCTTCTTGATATAGAGAAAGCATTTGACAGTGTTTGGCATGAAGGTTTGATTGTAAAATTGATGAATTTTAATTTTCCTCTGTACATTATTAAACTGATCCAAAATTATTTATTAGATCGCTCACTGCAGGTAAACTATCAGAATTCTAAATCTGATAGATTACCTGTAAGGGCTGGTGTCCCCCAAGGCAGCATACTGGGGCCCATTTTGTATAACATTTTACTTCTGACTTACCTGATTTACCACCAGGGTGTCAAAATCTTTGTTTGCAGATGACACAGGTCTCTCAGCCAAAGGGCGTAGCCTTCGTGTCATTTGTAGTAGATTGCAAAAAGTTTGGATATTTTCTCCACTTACTTGCAAAATGGAAAATTTCCTGAATGCTTCCAAAACTCAGCTTATAATTTTCCCACATAAGCCGAGAGCTTCTTATTTGAAACCTTCTAGCAGACATATTGTCACTATGAATGGGGTTCCAATTAATTGGTCTAGCGAAGCTAAATATTTAGGACTTCTGCTAGATCAAAATTAACTTTTAAAAATCACATTGAAGGCCTTCAAGCCAAATGTAACAAATATATTAAGTGCCTATATCCACTTATAAACAGAAAATCAAAACTTTGTCTTAAGAACAAACTTTTGATTTACAAACAAATTTTAGACCTGCCATGTTGTATGCTGTGCCAATATGGGCTAGTTGCTGCAATACCAGAAAGAAGGCACTCCATAGGATTCAAAATAAAATTTTGAAAATGATTCTGAAGTTGCCTCCGTGGTATAGTACCAATGAACTTCATAGAATTTCTAATATTGAGACATTGCAACAAATGTCCAACAAAATAATTTCAATTTTAGACAAAAATCGTTGCAATCTTCTATTGCAACGATTAACTCCTTGTACCCTTAGTATAAAATAGGTTAAGTTTAGTTTAAGTTGAAAACATTGTAATTCCTACATGGTTCAATTCAACCAGAGGAAAAATTCTAACTGCCAGAGGCAATTGAAATGTATTAATAATAACTAAAAAGCGTAACATAGCAAATAAGGATGATAGTGTTAAGAAAACACGGAACACCTAGTCTAAGAGATGAATGCATGTATTAGATAATTAGCAAATAAAATTAGTAAAAAAAAAAAAAAAAAAATATCTTCCCTCGCATCAAGGTCACTCATTACGGAATGCGAGTTTCAAAGTGCTCGCGTTTTCGAGGGCACACTACTCGATACGGAAGCAACGCTTCTTCTTCTTATTAGCATTACATCCCCACACTGGGACAGAGCCGCCTCGCAGCTTAGTGTTCATTAAGCTCTTCCACAGTTATTAACTGCGAGGTTTCTAAGCCAGGTTACCATTTTTGCATTCGTACATCATGAGGCTAACACGATGATACTTTTATGCCCAGGGAAGTCGAGACAATCTCCAATCCGAAAATTGCCTAGACCGGCAAAGGGAATCGAACCCAGCCACCCTCAGCATGGTCTTGCTTTGTAGCCGCGCGTCTTACCGCACGGCTAAGGAGGCCCCGGAAGCAACGCACAACTGTCATATTCATTATTTCACGCATACTGCGACGCAGCAAAGCTAAACCAACAAAAATGACAGTTGTGCGCCGCCTCCGTATCGAGTGGTGTGCCCCCGACAACGCGAGCACTTTGAAACTTGGATTCCGTGAGGAGTCGCAAGTGGTACTCTATCAAATAACAGTAACTGACGCCGCCAGTGGTCAGACTTCACTGCAAGATAAAAGCAAAGAAAAAAAATCCACTTTGCTGTTTATATTGAATGCATTTTCAGACGAAAAAATGATTGACTTAGTTTTGGCCACGTTCTTACGCTGCGTATACCTATATGCGACGTTCTGACACCTGTATAAGTTATTGACGGAACACGGCCTTCCGGAAATAAGCTGTACGATTGATCGCAGATGTAGTTCCCGAGAGAATCTGATAAGAGTTTAAATTTTAAACACTTTGAACCAGTGAATTTGAGAATAATTTGTCATAACTTCCCATAGAAAAAAAACTGGACTTCAGCGTCCCTTTAAGGCCTGGCGCCCCTAGCGGGTGCAACACGGCCAACCACAAGCTACGACGCTGCCTGTTAGTAACATATGCTAATATAATTTGGATATGATCTAACTGGTCGAGTAATCCCAAAGATTTGCGTCCTATCTCGAAACCTTCAGCACCCTTTAACTTCGCACTACTTTCTTTTCATTTCTCACTCCCTGTATCCTACTTCTCGCAGTGAAATGTTAATGTGAAAAATGAGGAGTGAGGAAAAACAAATAAGTAACGAGAAGTTAGGCGATTACATCTCTTTTCTAACTTCTTAAAGTGAGAAGTGACTATTGAGAAGTGAAACTTCTCACTTCTTATTTCCGATTTCTTACATTATATTTCTCACTTCTTACAGTGGCAAGTAAGATATGTGAAGAGAAAAGTGAGACGTTTCACTTTTCAGTTTCCATTTCTCTCTTACCATCTTTATTCTCACAGTGAAAAGTGAGAAGTGTGAGGTGAAATACACCGACTGAGAAGTGAGAAATGAGACATCTTATTTCTCACTCTTATTCCTCACTTCTTGTGAGCGAAACGGACTTGGTAATCATACGACTACTGCTTCTGCCTCATAGCAGGTGGTCGTGGGTTCAATCCCAGGTCCGTTCCATTCTCTTACTTTGCAACTTTCTCTATATTTCTCATGTTCTGGCAATCGCGTTAACAGGATATGGACTTCCATACCGTTTAGAATTCTATTCTATACCATCAACTTGACTATTCTGGCAGTAACTGCTAGAATTGGAAATAAACGAAAAAGCTCGTTTGCTACATCCAATTAGAAATTCCATCAGTTGCTTTCTTCTATCTTATTACATTGGCAGCTCGTAAACCAAGACGAACCTCTCCCTCTCGAATCTAACCCAAAAATTCCAATAAATTCCGTATGAACTCGTGGCAAGTTCAAAGGTATATTCGGCTTGCAGTGGGCGAGTGGTTGCATTATCATTTTCTCCCCATTCCCTACATTGACTTGCATTCAGACGTGGCAGGCGCCAGTGTGACCTAACAAATGAGTTCACCAGTACTTGTACATTGAAGATGAGTGCTAGTCCCAAGCAAAAATCTTTTGGCTCTCTATGCAAGAACAGCTGATTCGGCCATAATTGAGTAGCAACTACGGGCAGTCAATCAGGCTCAAGCTCAAGCTTATTCCTCACTTCTCGCGAGCATTTCAATGCAAAATTGTTTCCCACTTCCAGAGAAAATTCTGCGTTTCATTTCATTTATTTAGTTATTCCATCTGAATACCTATTGCCATTTTATCTAAGCTTCCAGTTTCTTTTATACTTCCTTGATAAGTTCTTCCAACTTTCTGCGGAGTTTTTTTATATTTTCCACTGAATTTTTTTTTTATAATTTTTTCTTAATTTCCGTTTTTTAAATCTCTATTCTTTTAATTTTTGTTATTTTTTTTAATTTCCATTTTTAAAATTTTAATTTTTTTTAATTTGTGGGTTCATTTTTGGAAACTTTTACGTCAAACTCTTCTGAATCTGTAAGAAAAATTCTCCCAAATTTACATGAGAAATTTCGCTAGAGTTTTAGTGTAAAGCTATTCAATTCTTTTTCGAATCCATTCGAGAAAGATTTCAGTGAAAATTATTCTAAATTTCCTTCATGTTCATATTTTTTTTGGATAACGCAAGGAAATTCTTCGGAATTTCAATATTTCTTAGTCCTCATAAAACTCATCAGAATGTTCACGAGAAATGCTTGAAGCACGAAGCTTCTCCATTTTTTTCATTTCAACGCAACAGATAATTGTGTAACACAAAGGAAATTCCCCAAAATTATTCGACCAGTCTTATCGCGAGCATCTGCCTCCAGCTGGCTGCTCGCGCTTTTGCTGACAGAGAGTTTGACTTTGATTTGCAATTGTTTAACTTTCACGCTTTTTCTCGTCTCCGGACCCGGTTGTTTCACCTCTTTACCGCTTCCCCGCGACTCTAAATCCCCATCCAGGCAATGCCTGTCTGTCTCTGTTGCTGACGTTTCTTTTTCTAGAACGGACTCTTTTTTTTTGTCTCTTCGACTTGCCTCATTTCCTCTCGCCCGTCCACCCCCTCTGCTCTGTATAAATATGCGCTGTTAACTAAACGTTACAAAAATATTTATAAAAACTATCTAACTTTTCTCCTATCGTTCGTATCTCACCCAACCTTACGACCTTTTGCTTCATGCTTCGCGTCCGTTCGCTTTATTTCTCCCGCTCTCATCGCTTTCGCCTTAACACTAAATAGGATTAGTTTATCTTAATCTTACGCCGAAAAAATAAAGGAACAACACGAGATAAAAGGAGAAACGAGGGGCTATTCTATAACTAGAGTAACATGTGAGTGAGTGCTGTTGCTGCTGGCTGGTGCCTCTTTGGATGCTGGCCAATCCGCCGAGCTTCGTTTTTCAAGTTTTTTTTTGTTCTTCATAGCTATTTACAAGATTCGCTCGACTGACTGTTGGCGTGCTTGCTTCGGCAGCTGCTGTACAAGTTTATGTTATTTTTTGTTTTTTGTTTTGTGAGTGCGCGGAGTGAGAGTGTGTGTGGTGAAAATTGCAATTCCCCCCATCTCTCCCACCATCATCATCATCGGAACGCGTCTCCACTGTGAGTGCTTTTGATAGTAACGATACAATAGTGAACGAATTTCAAGTACGTTTTCTCCTTATTCCACCACCACACTATACATTATGAGGGATCAACAGAAATTGCTTCTAAAAAATTAACAACTAGAGTTTTTCCGATATTTTTCTTTGCTTTCTCTTTGCTATCTCGCATCTGACTTTGTCGTTTGCTCTAAGGAGGTCACTATCACGCTTCTTTCTGTGTGTACTTGATTTTTCAGATTTGGCTTCCTAACTTGGTGTTGGCATGGCTTTGTGCCTTTTCTATTCAGTGGCTTTCGGCTTGCTGGCTGTTGTTCGTTTCGAACGTGCTCTCCTAATGAGCAACCCTTGCCGACCACCCGCCGTCATTTGCCACTTCATATGACTATCGTTTTTGGTTAAGAGGTTGGCTTTTTTACAGAGATAGTGAAATTTTCGCAAGAAGTGATAGGATTAGAAGGGCTACATACTTCAGATGATGCTTCGAGTGCAGCTGTGACTCGTGGTGCAGGGAGTGGGCTGTGGAAAGAGATAACATTTATTTTAATTCGTAGTGCACACAAAAATGTTCTTTGTCGAATCAATTTTAAGGAAAAACGACTAAAACATGATCTAAATTTAGATCGTTGAGTCTTATTTATTCGCCATTTTATTTCTGTTGTGGGCCAGAGATTATGTGAACACATTAGTGGAAGACAGCTAGAAAATCATCAGAGCGAACTGTTTCAGTAGTGCCTTTCAAGAATAGGTGGATTTTAGCAAACCACATATCCCATAAGAATACACGATTTGAACCGATTATCGATACAAACATGGTCAGTTTTTTGCGAAACTAATCAAATAATTGTATCTACACATCGACGCACATTACAGAATCTCATTCACAATAAGTCGAAATGGAAAAAGTAACTGAACTCGTTGCTCGTGACCCTTTAGCTGTTTCCTTTTTCCCGTCCCAGCAAACAACCCATTAATCAGATCACCAGATAGCAGCAATACCAGTTCCAGGTGAAGGCATCCACCCATCCGGAAAACACTCACCTCCGTTGCGCCAGTTGATGAGCTTCTGGTTACGCAGCTCATCCGTCATCGGGATGTAGACCACCTGAGTGGTTTCCCGCGTGCCCTGCGGGAACGCATCGATCCGTGCCAAGCATTTGAGCACCAGCTTGCCCTTGATTTTGCCGAGCCGGGCCTCGTCGATGTGGAACCGTATCTCCAGCGTCCGGTAGCGCAGGATGAAGCCATCGTTCTCGATGGTGGTTTCCTGCTGCGGTTGCAGGTAGTCCGATGGGACCTGTTCAAGTGGAGAGATGGAATGGAATTATCCGACGCGGGGGGTCGAACGACCAGTGCGTGCGATGGGGGCGCTACTTACAATTCGATCGTTGATGAACCAATAGAGGCGAGCCGGCGGGCTGGACATGTCCGAGGAACAGTTCGCCACCACAAAATCGCCCAAGGCGTAGTTGTGCTGCAAACCGTTGATGATGGGGTCATACTGGGGTAGAACTGCGAATGAAACGAACGAAAGGTTGGAAAAAATAGTCAATTAGCTTGTCTCGGTTGGGTGGGATTCGGTTCGTTGGGGTTGGAAATGGATGCGCATACACGGACAGTATTTGATATTCTAGTTTAAACTGCCTTCTGGATTAAAACTTGTGATGTATGTATTCATTAAAATTAAATTGGTTTATTTATCTTCTCTATATATAAAAATTAGTTTTCATTTCCTATGAGGCAATATAACTCACGAACTAATGGGCCGATTTGCAAGATTCCCTCGCTAATCCATTCGTCGTAAGATCAGCTATGTTGAAATATCGACGGTTTCGTGCAATACAGGCACACCTCAAAATCTGAAAAATTACGTAAACAACGTTTTGAATT
The DNA here is from genome assembly GCF_024139115.2 of Armigeres subalbatus. Taxonomy (NCBI): domain Eukaryota; kingdom Metazoa; phylum Arthropoda; class Insecta; order Diptera; family Culicidae; genus Armigeres; species Armigeres subalbatus. The sequence goes on along the minus strand of NC_085139.1, from coordinate 236,889,738 downwards.
TTTAACTAAAAAAAAGGAAACTTGTATTGTATATGTTTGCGATTATTTCGAATTTCACGAATCTTTCTGCATGTTTTGATACAAATAGATAGGGTTTGAGTGTTTCAGCAAGAAAACTTGAAAAAATTGACAAATTCATGGATTTATATAATGTTTTTGGAAAATCAGCAAATTTTGAAGTACACGTAACTTTCTATGCATTGTGGAACCATTTGCATTTTCCTTTCTATGCCATCAAAATGTCAAAAACTAACATATCCTAATTGAACCAGTATTGCACGAAACAGTCGATTTGCAAAAAATTTACAATTTTGAAAGGGAAAGTTTTTTTTTTGTCTTTATTAGGTCAGCCCTAGGCTGGCTCGTCTCCGAAGGAAAGTTAAAAAATATTCAAAATACAATATGAGTTGGGAGAAAACCGAATGCGATCGAAAAAAATGATTCAGAATGTGGTGAGCAATTGACAGATGCAATGCAAAAATATACAACCAAAGCAAGGTCGGGTACGTTCAACTAGTTATTAATAAATTAAAGTTAAAAGTATGTTTGCTCACATTGTTTAATTGGGTATGTTTCGGAGATAGCAAGATTCTTGCATATTCTTTTAAATGTTCCTATCTTAATATTAATAATAACATTGCCAAGTAAAACGAGTATTTATGCGCCTCGGTCTCTCGATTATTTGATGTACTCCCGATTTGCTCCCGAGATTTTGTTTGTCTTTGGTTCGTTTATTTTCAATTTGGACGTTCGAAAGCTGAAAGAACCGGAAAACCACCCAACTCGGTCAGGCCGCAGACCCAGGAGTTAAGGCCATTTCCTTCCCATCGCTTGTTTTCCTTCGGAAGGTTACGAATTGTGTGAAGGAGGCGCATGGTATATGGTAGTTTGTTTTCGCATGTAAAATCATGGCCTAGAAAATCACCTTCGGTAGCAATAGTGTGATAATGAAGACCGTAGGGTTTAAAAAAAACCTGTACGTTGTGGAAGAAGTGCCAGTGCATAGTGATTTTTTTTCCAGTGACTATTGTAGCCAAGCCAATTCGTCATCCAATAAACTTCTTTTCGTTATTTAAAACAAGCGTTGGACAGTTGAAAATAAGTTGCGTGTTCACGCGAAACGAACACTGAATGATATTTTTGACGTTAGACATCCCAGACAACCAGAATGCATGCATAATAAAATTGTTTTTCTGTTATGCGATGCTTATGCGCACAAATTGCATCGCATACCAGTCGCGAAAACCCTTTTTAAGTACAAAAGTGGAGGCGATATAGGGGTAATGACGGCTTTGGCAGGTTTTGTTCTATTATTGGCAGGGGGTTTTTATCGACCGAATTTTATGAAATTTGGCCACAATATTCTTTGCATATCAAAGAATATTGTGGCCAAATCTCATAAAATTCGGTCGACAAAAACCCCCTGCCAATAATAGAACAAAACCTGCCAAAGCCGTCTGTTCCCCTATGTGTATTTCTTATCCAACGCTGCACGGTAGTGTATGCGATGTGCACGATTTTTAAGCGAGTTTCTTCGATATACATTGCGATGTAGTTTGTGATCACAAACTCGGTGTGACAGAAGATCCGATTTAATTTGAGTTTGTTTGCAGGAATATGCGATGTCAACAAATGAACCTGGAATGAACTCGCCTACTGTGCGCATCCCAATACGATTTTGATGAAACTTGGATTGGTAAACGATTTTAATCGTGAATTCTTATGCGATTTGTGGTTGCTGGGATCAGTAGTGGAAATACTCGCTTCACGAGTAAGAAAAGAGTGTAATTGGGCCTACCAAAAATGCCACACTCGCGCGAACCTACTGCCTGCATTTTTCTGGCGCTTGCTTTGTTCGCGAGTACGGACAGAGCAAATACAAAAAGCAGGGCAGTGTTTTGTTCGGGAGTCAAAATCACGGTCGCGAGTATTTGTGATTACTTCGAATACAATGGATAAATTTGACTTGACATAAACACAATAACAATAAACAATTGTGTTCTTGCTCGAACATCAGTGAGAAACATGCTCCGATGTTGTTTTATGACTGTAATGGCAAATGGCAAATTAATATCCGAATGACTCGCGAAGCTTCACGAACATTTTTCAAGGTTCGTTTTTTTGTTTTCTCTGCGAGTAGTAGGTAGGCAAGAAAAAGGCAAAACAAATGTTCGCGAGTCTTTTGCAGTGCCTACTTCTCGTTTTGTGAGTAAGGTTCGCAGATTTCCACCACTGGCTGGGATGGGCCGAAAACCTCACTAATAAAGATAATAACAATAACGTTAGACATCGTCTAACCCGAAGGTGACAAATCAGAATCTAAAATGTGTGACCGTCACAAAATCACGTAAAGTTTTGAGCGTTAATAACGCCTTTTTCTTTCGATGGAGTTTGGAAATTTATATATCATTCGATTATGAAACTCTCCAGCAATTTGTTAATTTCGGTGAAACTTTCAATTATTTACTATAAACTATTGAAAATTTCAATTATTGTCATATTCAGTAAAAATTTCAGATCCAACTAATTCCGTTCATGCATTCCCAACACGGGCATCAGAATGATGTAAATTACGTGCCGTTTGGCCCACTTCTTCATTTTCGCTGGAGATAAAAAGACCCGTATTTCTCGCACGCACTTCTGTTCGAGAATACAGAGAGAGCGAATAGAACGATGACATCGGTAGCGATCCCAGCATCAGCAGCAGCAGCACTCCAGCGGAATTTCCTCGCATGTTTATGGATCAGGTTTTGTTTTCAGTTAGTGGTTGGATAGCGTCAATAGCAGCAGAGTGAATTTTTTCTCTCTTTTTTTTGTGGGCTCAAGGGCTGACGATCCCTCCCCAGGCCATCTACGAGTTGTGGGGCTTGCCTAGGATGTGGTGGGGTTTGACAGTGGGCCCTGTTAAACCTCTATAAAAAGCTGCATGTATCCGCAAGTAGGCCCCACCAAAGCGACCGTGTGCCGCGCACAAGCCCAAGTCCTGGTGTTAGGTGGGACGCTAAACAGCCCTGACACGACGGCCCTCCGACGAGACAGGAGGTTTGCGCAGGCCCGTAATCATTACGAACAATATAAGAGATAATGCGACTCGATATAATCGGCAAAGACCTAGGCGACGAATAAAGGATCACGATTGGAAGCTTGGAACATGGAACTGCAAGTCGCTAGGTTTCGCAGGTTGCGACAGGATGATCTACAATGAATTGCATCCCCACAACTTCGACGTCGTGGCGCTGCAGGAGATTTGCTGGACAGGACAGAAAGTGTGGAAAAGCGGGCATCGAGCGGCTACCTTCTACAAAAGCTGTGGCACCACCAACGAGCTGGGAACCGGCCTCATAGTGCTAGGTAAGATGCGCCAACGCGTGATTGGGTGGCAGCCAATCAACGCAAGGATGTGCAAGCTGAGGATTAAAGGCCGTTTCTTCAACTATAACATCATCAACGTGCACTGCCCACACGAAGGGAGACCCGACGACGAGAAAGAAGCGTTCTACGCACAGCTGGAGCAGACATACGATGGATGCCTACTGCGGGACGTCAAAATTGTCATCGGTGACATGAACGCACAGGTAGGAAGGGAGAAAATGTATAGACCGGTCATCGGACCGGATAGTCTGCACACCGTATCCGCGCAATGGTAGTCCGAAGCACCTTCTTTCCCCGCAAAAATATCCACAAGGCCACATGGAGATCACCTAACCAAGAAACGGAACACCAAATCGACCACGTTCTAATCAACGGTAAATTCTTCTCCGACATCACGAACGTACGCACTTACCGCAGTGCGTATATTGAATCCGACCACTACCTCGTTGCAGTATGCCTACGCTCAAAACTCTTAACTCTTGACGGTGTACAACACGCGTCGAAGTCGGACGCCGCGGCTTAACATTGGGCGGGTACAAGACGGTAGACTAGCGTACGTCGACCAATAATACGCGCAGCAGCTGGAAGTGGCACTCCCAACGGAAGAGCATCTAGGCGCAGCGTCTCTTGAAGATGGCTGGATAGATATTCGATCCGCCATTGGTAGCACCGCAACCGCTGCATTTGGCACGATGCCTCCGGATCAGATAAACGGTTGGTATGAGGCGAATGTGAGCAGTTAGTAGAAGAGAAGAATGCAGCATGGGCAAGATTGCTGCAACACCGCACGAGGGCGAACGAGGCACGACATAAACGGGCGCGGAACAGACAAAACTCGATTTTCCGGAGGAAAAAGCGTCAGCAGGAAGATCGAGACCGTGAAGAGACGGAGCAACTGTACCGCGCTAATAACACACGAAAGTTCTATGAGAAGTTAAACCGTTCACGTAAGGGCCACTTGCCACAGCCTGATATGTGTAAAGACATAAACGGGAACCATCTTACGAACGAGCGAGAGGTGATCCAAAGGTGGCGGCAGCACTACGAAGAACACCTGAATGGCGATGTGGCAGACGAAGATGACAGTATGGTGATGGACCTGGGAGAACGCGCGCAGGACATAATTCTACTGGCTCCGGATCTCCAAGAAATCTAGGAGGAGATTGGCCGGCTGAAAAACAACAAAGCCCCTGGGGTTGACAACAAAGCCCCAACTACCAGGAGAGCTATTTAAACACGGTGGTGAGGCACTGGCTAGAGCGCTGCACTGGGTCATTACCAAGATTTGGGAGGAGGAAGTTTTGCCGCGGGAGTGGATGGAAGGTGTCGTGTGTCCCATCTACAAAAAGGGCGATAAGCTGGATTGTAGCAACTACCGCGCAATCACATTGCTGAACGCCGCCTACAAGGTACTCTCCCAAATTTTATGCCGTCGACTAACAGCTGGAGTTCGTGGGGCAGTACCAGGCGGGTTTTATGGGCGAACGCTCCACCACGGACCAGGTGTTCGCCATTCGCCAAGTACTGCAGAAATGCCGCGAATACAACGTGCCCACACATCATCTATTCATCGACTTTAAAGCCGCATATGATACAATCGATCGGGACCAGCTATGGCAGCTAATGCACGAAAACGGAGTTCCGGATAAACTGACACGGTTGATCAAAGCGACGATGGATCAGGTGATGTGCGTAGTTCGAGTTCCAGGGGCATTCTCGAGTCCCTTCGAAACGCGCAGAGGGTTACGGCAAGGTGATGGTCTTTCGTGTCTGCTATTCAACATCGCGTTGGAAGGGGTAATACAAAGGGCAGGGATTAACACGAGTGGTACAATTTTCAATAAGTCCGTCCAGCTATTTGGCTTCACCGACGACATAGACATTATGGCACGTAACTTTGAGAAGATGGAGGAAGCCTGAATCAGACTGAAGAGGGAAGCCAAGCGGATCGGACTAGTCATCAGACGAAGACGAAGTACATGATAGGAAGAGGTTCAAGAGAAGACAATGTGAGCCACCCACCGCGAGTTGGCATCGGTGGTGACGAAATCGAGGTGGTAGAAGAATTTGTGTACTTGGGCTCACTGGTGACTGCCGAAAATTACATCAGCAGAGAAATTCGGAGGCGCATAGTGGCTGGAAATCGTACGTACTTTGGACTCCGTAAGACGCTCCGATCGAATAAAGTTCGCCGCCGTACCAAACTGACTATCTACAAAACGCTTATAAGACCGGTAGTTCTCTACGGACACGAGACCTGGACGATGCTCGTGGAGGACCAACGCGCACTTGGAGTTTTCGAAAGGAAAGTGCTGCGTACCATCCATGGTGGGGTGCAGATGGCAGACGGTACGTGGAGGGGGCGAATGGACCACGAGTTGCATCAGCTGTTGGGAGAACCATCATCGTTCACACCGCGAAAATCGGACGACGGCGGTGGGCCGGGCACGTAGCCAGAATGTCGGACAATAACCCGGTGAAAATGGTTCTCGACAACGATCCGACGGGCACAAGAAGGCGAGGTGCGCAGCGGGCAAGGTGGATCGATCAGGTGGAAGATGACTTGCGGACCCTCCGTAGACTGCGTGGCTGGCGGCGTGTAGCCATGGACCGAGCCGAATGGAGAAGACTCTTATATACTGCACAGGCCACTTCGGCCTTAGTCTGAATAAATAATAATAGATGTCACAAGCGGTCCGAAAGGCCCTTCTGCCGAAATTATGTGATAATCGGGTGTGGCCGGTGCGGAGGCGGGAGATTACTTGCTGGTCCTTGAGACTAGGCATGTCGTTCCAGGGTTCCGTGGATCCCTTGACCTTCCGCAATTGCGTAGTTCTGGAAGCAGCCCATTGGTTTTCCAATGCTGGCTGACGATCTTTTTAATCCAGGCTTCAACGTCACTCAAGGGAACCGATGTTGTGAAACGCCGACCTTGGTGGCTGGCACCAGCCAGAATGTCCGCAGTGACGTTGCCTGGCACTCCGCAGTGCTCGGGAATCCAGGCGAAGGTTGTCCAATACAAATCCAATACAAATCCAATCCAAATCCAATCCAAATCCAATCCAAATCCAATCCAAATCCAATCCAAATCCAAATCCAATCCAAATCCAATCCAACACCAATCCAAACCAATCCAAACCAATCCAAATCAATCCAAACCAATCCAAATCAATCCAAATCAATCCAAATCAATCCAAATCAATCCAAATCAATCCAAACCAATCCAAACCAATCCAAACCAATCCAAATCAATCCAAATCAATCAAACCAATCCAAATCAATCCAAACCAATCCAAACCAATCCAAATCAATCAAATCAAACCAATCCAAATCAATCCAAACCAATCCAAACCAATCAAACCAATCCAAATCCAATCCACATCCAAATCCAATCCAAATCCAATCCAAATCCAATCCAAATCCAAATCCAAATCCAATCCAAATCCAATCCAAATCCAATCCAAATCCAATCCAAATCCAATCCAAATCCAAATCCAATTCAAATCCAATCCAAATTCATTTCAAATCCAATTCAAATCCAATTAAAATCCAATCCAAATCCAATCCAAATCCAATCCAAATCCAAATTCAATCCCCCTTTTTCTTCTGATAATAAGGAACTTTTGACAATTTTCGAGAGCCTTTTCCATTTCCTACTGGTTTCACAGATACTCCAGACTATACAGATTCCTCAACGAACGCGGGACGTTTAATTAGATGCCTGGAAATGCGGGACAAGTGGGCTGAATCCGGGACTCTCCCGCATAATCCGGGAACTGATAGGTGTGCATTAATAAGTGAGAAGTTAGTACTGGGAACTGAAAAATGAGAACTGAGTTATTCTAAGTTGAGAGTTGTTATAGTTGCAAACTAGGAGAAGGAAGTGAGTAGTACGAAAAACAGAAGCAAGAGGTGAACAGTGAGCGATGATAATGGGGAAGTGTGAAGCAAGATGTTGGGAAGTGAGAAGAGTGAGTTGTGAGATATGAGACAGAAAGACAAAGGAAGACGAAGTAGGAAAAAATTAACATGAAAAAAGAAGCAGCACATGTCACTTCTAACTTATCCCATCTCTTATGTTATTTCTCACTTCTCACTTCTCGGTCCTCACTTCTCACCTCTCATTATCACTTTTCATTTCTGACTGCTCATTTCTCACTTATCATTTCTCACTTCTAGCATCTCACTTCTTGCTTCTCATTTCCCATTCCTCACATCTCACTTCTTACACAGAGAAACAGACGTCTCACTCAACATATATTTCATTTATTTTTTGAAGGTAGTCAATCGGCCATCGATGACGCTTCCATCGAATTTGATTGCGTTTGACGTTTGCACACTACCGCCATCTGGTTGCCGCTTGTCCACTCACAGTGCATTTAGCATTGCGCGATAATGTTTCCGTGACGATGATTTTGATTGCATTTTGTTCAAAGTGAGACGTCTGTTTCTCTGTGCCTCTCACTTCTCACTTCTTACTTTTCAGAAAGAAGTTGGAAGCAATAAGGATTAATTTCACAATATTCAATTCTCACATCCTACTTCACACTTGTCACATCTCACTTCTCATTTCTCACTTGTCACTCCTTGGACCTCACTTCTCATTTCTCATTTTTTACATCTCATTTCTCACTTCTAACTTATTATTTCTCAGTTTTCACTTCTCTATTCTCACATCTCGGCTCTCGCTTTCCACTGCTTATATCTCACTTCTCACTTCTCACTTGTCTCTTTTCACTAGTCATTACTCACGTCTCACTTCTCATTTTCGCTTCTAACTTTTTACTTCCTTCTTCTTACTTCTTACTTAACACTTCTCACCTCTCAGTTTTCACTTCCTACTTTTCCCTTTTCAATTTACATTTCGCACTTGTTACTTTTCACTCATATTACTACTCACTTCTCATTACTCAGTTTTCACAATTCGCAAAGACACAATTTTGACTTTAATAACACAGAAATTTTGAACAAATCGAAAACCATGAGAGCATGTTCATTGCGGTGACATTCCACATAAAGCTGATGGGAAATGATATGACGGTAAACCTGCAACGAGAACGCGGTGGTATAGACTCGGCCTACAACGCACTAGTGTGCAGAATACGATAGTTGAGCAGACGAACGTCCACTCGGCAGACACGATTACGCACATGATGCAAAACACACATGAGAGTTAGAGTCGATAGTATTAGATTGAATAAGGTGGATTGAACATTAAACTACACTGGTGGTAATCGATCTTTTTTTTTCAGAAATAAAATTATAATCAACTATAAATCATGAATATTTTTTCGCAGATCTGATGATGATTATCAACAAACAAAAAATTAAGAAAAATTAAAAAATAATAATAATATAGAAACTCTCTTTAGTTGGTGCCGCATTTCACGTGGCTACATCCGTGTAGCACATTTCGATCAGATTTGGTTGCAGCAACTTGATTGTGTATGAAAAAATTGTAACATTCAACATGTGTGCTACTCGGATAGTTCTGCAATCTCTCTACTGCTGATGGTCGACTGGAAGCCGCTTCACTCAAATTCTAGGACATGCATACAATTCCTTTCATCGGCACATCAGACGAGAAATCCGCTAAAACTCTTTACCTTCACTACTGTGCTCAATTTTGTTGTACAGTGAACCCACCCTAACTAGATGTTCTGGAACTCAATATTTTCCCTTACACGATGAAATTCAAAGTCCTTTGAATTTAGCATACTGCGTTCTCTCGATATCTCCCATACTCGATATTCCCGAAGTAATTTTTCAATGCTTTTTCACCTCGCTAACTCGATGTTATCAGAAAGGGTTCACATGCACGATATAAATGGTGTCGAGCCATTAGGTCGACTTCCGTTTGACCGAATGCCATTTAGCCGAATAGTTGAAAATTAACATAGACTTAGCATCCATCGCATCTCACTTCTCACAACTCATTTCTCAATTCTCACATTCCATTACTCACTTCTCATTTGTTACTACATACATCTCACTACTAAGTGCTCACTTCCATTTCTCAGTTCTCAGTTCACACTTCTCACTACTCACTACTTCTAACATCTCACTTCGCCGCTCTCACTTTTCACTGTTCATTTCGAACATCTCACTGCTTTTAATAAAGAAAAAAAATTAACTATTTGGTCAAACAGCATTCGGCCAAATGCCGTTCGCCCAAATGACCCTTTCGGTAAAAAATCACCCTTTCGGCCAAATGGCATTCGGTCAAACTATACTTCTACATGCTATGAAAAGTACCTCCCTCAGCCGTGCGGTAAGACGCGCGGCTATAAAACAAGACCATGCTGAGGGTGGCTGGGTTCGATTCCCGGTGCCGGTCTAGGCAATTTTCGGATTAGAAATTGTAACGACTTCCCTGGGCATAAAAGTATCATCGTGTTATCCTCATGATATACGAATGCACAAAATGGTAACTTGGCTTAGAAACCTCGCAGTTAATAACTGTGGAAGTGCTTAATGAACACTAAGCTGCGAGGCGGCTCTGCCCCAGTGTGGGGATGTTATGCCAATAAGAAGAAGATGAAAAGTATTTGATTTTTCGTTTTCGCAAAACTCATATGTTGCATTTATAGTTCTCGATCACTTAAATCGACTGGTTAAACGGCGTTTGTTGTTTTATTGGGACAATTTCGAGATTATTTGGTCATAAAGTATGAAGGGGATCACCGCTAAAGGCGTTGAAGTTGCTTGCATGTTTGCATGTTCAGATAAGTTAAAATACTAAGTTATTACGATATCTGAATGTATCCAAGAGTGTTTTTAGGCAAAAATGGGCCTCAAAGAGAACGATAGGTAGGGATCTCGAAAACTGTTCAGCAGCATAAAAGCATATGGAGACGCATGGTACATTTGTTTGATGATTCATCTTGTGACTAAACTTTGCAGGCAAATTTTATCTCATCCTTTTTATCAGGTTCCCCTTACCAGGTTCCTGGGCGTCTTTCAAGCGATTTCCACAATTCTTTCACGGTTGTCTTATCCACCTCATCTAGTTTCCTGTAGTTTGCTAGCTTGTTATTATTCTAGGGATCCTATTTTTTGCTAAATTATTTGTAGTAGCGATGCTGTCATTTAAAATGTAGAAAACTTTGATTAACCAAATTCAATATGAGTAAATTTTACCGATTAAGAAGAACTTCGAAACAGAAGGCAACCCAGCTGCAAGCCCCTAAAGTCCTTGCGTCAAATGAGAAGCAAAGGCATACGACAAAATCTTGACAACCCTGCGTGCAGTGCTCTATATCCACTCCTCATCAGCTGGGTCCATGCCCCACTCTAGACCGCAACTATAGCTACGCCTATGTCGGTGAGTTGACGTTGGGTAATTTTCCTCTCAGCTACCGCTAACAATGTAACGACCTTCAATGTCTACAAATTTGAAAAAATGCAATAAAAGGCCGATTTTGGTGTTTGTAATCTAATATTCTCATAATTAAATATCTATTGACCATTTGTATGAAATAATTCAGACAAGCCTCCGTAAAATAGACTGTTCGAAATATGTATGTTCGGAAATTAAATCAAAATGGTATTTTTTATCGAAAGTATATCCATTTCCATTGAATCCATTTCCGGACTCCCAGGGCACAAAAAACCCAAAACTGATTAGATTGAAAAGTCCTACAATATTTGTGTCTCTCAATCGCTCTCATCGTCGGCAACATTCGAATGCAAATAAAATAGAATATGTTATAACTACGTTACTAACTCCCACCCAAACTTTGGCAGATAGCAAGCCTCAGTGACTAGTAATTGATTACCATCAATTATCAATAGAAAGCTCATATAGATACATAATGAATGAAAGTGGAAAAACATCTTTGGAAATGAATCAATTCCAAATGCTCTTTTCCAATTTGTTCGAAACAGCGCTTCCACTCCATAGCAAAAACCTTCTCCCATCAGCGCTCCAAACACCGATACCGGCTCGAACATGTTCCGAGAAGGCAACATGAGAGACCGAGGGCAAAACTTTTCACGAAAGTTATGAAAGAGCAAAGTTGGCTCGGTGAATTCAGCTGTGTCTAATTAATCTTTTCAGATTTTCCTAATGAGCGAGTGCTTTGGGAGGGCGGGCACGGCCACCACCACACCGCCCGCAAGAGATGGTGGGTGTGGTTGGTCGAGTAGTGATGGATCCCATCCACGGACGCGCGCCGCTGATGAAATGTAAATTGACCTACTTGAGGTTCGAGTTTTGATTAAGGTAAGAGGCGCAACGGCTCTCCGGACAACTTTCGATTAATTACCGATAGCACCTGGGGCTCTTTGGAATTGAGTTCTGTACTAGCGCGGATGAACTTGTCTCATTTTTCGAGCATAATATTTCTGAAAAGAAGCTTGTTACTCTTAGTGAAGATAATAAACCCTTGATAAAGTTTAATTTTTCAAGAGCATCGCCAACAGAATAAGTTTTCGACGACTTGAGCGTGGAGAGTTCGGAAAACTGTTCAGGCTCCAGTGTAAGATATGGAAATAGTACAACGTCATGGAAGCAGGTTGATCGGCATAACACCGTTTAGGATGACGTACAGTCAGTCTCAAAATTGAGCGTACAGCATGGATTAGATGAATATATTCGAAAATTCCAAAGGAAATCTAATTGTTGGCTCGGTTATTTTTAATGCATTTCAATATTCATCTCTTCCTTCAATGTATGCGTACATAAAATGGTTGAAAATTTTTCTCCAAAGTTCACTTGTTTGAAAATAATCTCAGGTGAAAAAATTGAGCGTACAGCGAATGTTTTCCTATAAAATTCCTTATTATAAAAGCGATTAATATAATTTAATGTTATTTTTGCATGGCTACATTTCTAATAATAAATATCCGCTACTTAAACATTAAATGTTTTGAAATTAAACCATATTTTAGTCAAAATGGCGAAAAAGTAAGATGTATAAACAATGCTATTTAACAATTCAATGCTGCTGGGCAAAATAGATGCCCTAAGATATGGATTTCACCGGCATCGTGTTTTATATATGATAGATAATCGAAATCGAGCGAGACATACAATAAATTTGGGAAAATTCAGTCGGTAAATGGTGAAAACAGATGTAAACATACAGAGAAAACGACAAATGTTGGGAATGGCATAATTCAAATTAGGTATAACTTTATTTAAAAGTCGATGTATAGGTAGCTTATAAGCTCAGGACACTCATTAATAATAATATTAAAGAAAAACTAAACACGATTTAATGGCGTTTGAACAATCTTTTGACGTAGGATTACGTCCGTCCGGAACATAGGGGGTCGTTCTGCAGATTCAAATCTGAGACCGTCGCGAAAAGTGGTCAGGAAGTATGGGCTAATAACTCAGCCGTTTTTCAACCGATTTTAAAGATTTTGGTGTTAATCGATCGACGAACTCTTTAAGATTTTGCTCAACTATCGAAAAAATGCATTCAAGGTGCTAAACTATTGAAAAATTGAATTTTACTAGGCACTGAAAAATCGGTAAACCAACCAATCGCAAGCACAGACATCAAAATCGTGCAACTTACGGGCTCGACTCCAATCCTCAGTTCAATTAAATTTTCTCGGAGAGCGGGCACAACAAAATATTTGGACTATCGTTTAGTTACTGTTAGTGGCGCATTTTGGAAAGAAAATCGGTTTTTCTCAGGACCAAAATTTTATGAGAAGAAAGAGTTGATTGCAAAAATGGCATCGATTACGGTCCCCGGATACCAGTGGTGCCACTGAAAATGTTTTCTTAATAGTGGCTATTTAGCAGAAAAGTGAAATTTTTACGCAAGGTACGGACTATCGTTTGTTTGCTATAGACCTATGCAGAAGTTCATCAAATTCACTCACCCGATGGAGTTTGACATTTGAGCGAGTCGTCCACGCGAACAAAAGTTCATTTTGCGTTCATTATGCGACCCGCTCAAACGTCATAATTTCTTGGGGGAGTTCATTTTGCGTTAGTCTATGAATGATTAGAAAGGCGCATTGTGCATTCACTAGGAGCTGACCCTGACTGGTGACGACCTTGGAACCCTCCAAAACGGTGGGCTTGGCCAGCTCATCACGCACGAAGATGTCGTTTTCGAGGCTGTTTATAATGCTCGACGTCTTCGATGAGACGCCCTTGAAGATGTATCTCTGAGCCTTGTTGCCGCCGCTCGTAGCAATTATCGTTGCTGCCACCGCCCGCAGCAATCATCATTGCTGTTGCCTTCTCCGCAGCCTTTCCACCGCCGGTGAAGTCTGGTTGGCGCTGCGAAGCAATTGTCCTGCCGATTTTCCGAGAAAACCAGACTTCGGCTGGTCAGAATAGTAGTAGTAGTAAAATTCTTCTTTATTTAAACATTTTTTGTTCTACAATTATTTTTAAACATGTACAGTGCTCGGCCGGCGGCCCTCCAACTTGAATTTTAATTATTATTATTATTATTATGTTTATGTTGTTAGGGGTCGTACACTAATTACGTAAGCACTTATGGGGGGAGGGGGGTCTGCCATTTTCTTACGCTCCATATAAATAAAAAAATAATTTGTATAGGAAAAATCTTATATGGGGGGAGGGGGTGTTGAAAAACCCCGAAAAAATGCTTACGTAATTAGTGTACGGTCCCTTACTTAATTTTTAAAATATAATACGGCCTTCAGGAGGCGCTAGTGTGTACACTAATGTTTACAATAAAAATTTGATAACCTAGAATGGAGCTAGCGCCCTAATTGGAGCCTGATCCGAATGCAAGCAACGGACCCTAAACTTTTCTTTACACTCACCAAAGCGTTCATGTAAGGTTTTTATTCCGGCCAGACGGTGGACCTCGGATGTTCTTGTCCAGGGAGGGGTGTTGAGGATCTTCCTAAGGAATTTGTTTTGGACTCGTTGAAGTTTGAGGTGGTGTGTTTTAGCGCAGCTCTCCCAGACCGGCATCCAGGCTTCGTTGGAGTTTTGCCACTAGCGCTCTGATCACTCTACCGTTGTAGACGATGGAGGTGTCATCTGCGAACAGAGACAGAATGCCGCCTTCTGGAGGTTCTGGCATGTCGGAGGTGAACAGATTGAAAAGCAGGGGCCCGAGGATACTGCCCTGGGGGACGCCTGCGACGGTGTTGTGCGCATTGGAACTCGCTCCGCTGATTGAGCCCCGGAATGTCCTTGCCGCCAGGTAATTGTTGCTTATTTTCACCGGGTAGCTGGGAAGATTATAGCGTTGTAGTTTGTACACCAAGCCATCATGCCATACATTGTCAAACGCCTTCTCGACATCGAGTAAGGCCGTGATGGAGGGTTTTGAGACAAACTTGTTTCGTCTGAGGACGTAACTCGAGTGGGGTAACTCGAGTGAGGTAACTCGAATCAGTTAGTGTACGGTTGACCGACCGCGTCGGAAACCAAACTGTTCCTCGAGCAAGATGTTGACATTTTCGGCAGACTCAAGTAACCGGTGATGAATAGCTTTTTCGAATAGCTTGGATAATCCTGAGAGAAGGTTGATGGGACGATAACTTTCGGGGGAGGAAGAATCGTTCCCAGGCATCCGGATGGGGATGACTTTCGCTGACTTCCAGGACGATGGGAAGTAGCTGAGTCGAAGACACTGATTAAAGATCAGCGAGAGGTGCTCAAAGAACGGAGCACTCATGTGTTTGAGCTCGAGATTCAGGATGCTGTCGAAGCCTGGGACCTTCATGTTCTTCGATGGTTTAATATAGGCCATCAATTCGCCAACTGAGATCTCCAAATCCTCCGAGAAGTCGTTGGGAATCAAATGGATGTTGTAAGCATGCTCGTTGACGGCTGCTTCGCGTGGACTGCCGATGTTCTGCTCAAGATTGTGTGAGCTGACGAATTGACGACCTATTTCAGCGACCTTCTCTGCAGGAGTTATCAAGTGATCCGAACTGATAGGCGACCGGCTGCGAGACGTGACCGGTCATGTTGGTTATGTATAGGTCGAGGGTTGCGTGGACACCGGACCGACTCAGCCGAGTGGGGGAATTCGGGCTCAAGATCGTGTAGTGGCCTTTCTCCATGTCGTTGCTCCGTTTAGATTGCTGCGACTTTTGCCCCAGGCTTGATATTTGGCATTCAGGTACTGCCCTTGTCTCCGCGTTAGCTTGACGATGTCAGATTCTTCTGGCGGGCAGTTTGATTCTCCGGCTGCCGACGGAATCCAGGAGGAGGAAGTGGGGGGCATTCGCTGGAGGATGGAGCTGGTGGTGCTGGGGCTTGAACCGATGCTGCTGTTGCGACCAATCGCTTGTGGGGCTGCAACGGTGAAAGTACTGGTACCGATCGTCGGGGAGACGTGGTAGCAGGAAGGTTCACCTCGTCGATTACCGGAACATGGTTCCTTTTCGGATTGGCTTCGGTGGATGTTTTCCGTCGGATTTCCAGGAACTCCGCGCGTTTCGGACAGCCTTTCGTAGTGGCCCGATGTTTTTCGCCACATGTTAACAGAAGAGAGTTGATTCAATATGAATTTTCTTCGAAAGAACAGAAAATTCAATAACAATGGGAATAGATAGAAGGTGAGGAAGAAGACCAAATGCAAGTTTATAAGTGGATGGTGGAAAATGTAAACAGCAAATGGTGGCGTACATATTTGCACGGCCTCTTATGGGAGCTTGTTCGAATGTAGCAGTGAAAGTTTTTTCGTCATACACGAATGCCACGCACACAAAATATGGATTTCCATACCTTAGTATCTATTTTCATTGAAGGTTGCGGCAGAAAAGTTATTCGCTGCGATAGCTTCTGCAGCCATTTATTACCAGGAAGTGAAGTTTTCTTACAATATTTAGTCATTTGTTTGTTATTAATGTTTGGAAAGGCGCATTATAAAAATAAATCTGACCTAGTTTGTCAGGATCGCCACGACAAACTCGGGAAAGGGGCAAAAAGTTTTTATTTAGAAATTTCAATTAGCAAGGAATGAATAATTTTCAAAATTCTAGTATTCTGATGTCATTTTCAATTCAGTCAATCCACTCGAAATCAGATTATTTTTCAGATGTCCTGGTGTTTGCCAAAATGATTTATTTTTATTGAAGTGAATTTCCAATCACGGGGAAGGGTCATTTGGACGAAAGTCATTCGTCCCAAAGCCATTTGGCCGAATGCCACTCGGCCGAATGTTGTTTGGCTGAATATACCATTTGTCCGAACAGTCCATTAGGCTGAAAGTCTTTTGGCAGAAAGGGTCATTTGGCCGAAAGTCATTTGGCAGAATGAGTCATCAACACATTATGCCGTTTTATGGTTCATTATGCCGAAAATCATTTGGCCGAAAGGGTCGTTTGGCCGAATGGGTCGTTTAGCCGAATGGATCGTTTGGCCGAATGGGTCGTTTGGCCGTAAGGGTCTTTTGGCCGAATGGGTCGTTTGGCCGAATGGGTCGTTTGGACGAATGTGTCATTTGGCCGAAATTTCTCTTCACACTGTAAAAAGTGAGAAGCGCGAAATGAGTAATGAGACGTCGCACTACCAACTTCGCAGACAACTCACTTTTCACTCCTCATTTATCACTTCTCGCTGTCAAAAGTGAGAAACACAAGGTGAAAAGTGAGACTTCTAACTACACACGTCGCGCTTTTACCTTTTTACAGTGAGAAGAGAAAAATGAAGAAAGAGAAGTAAGACGTCTCACTTCCCACTAAACTTTTCTCATTTCTCACTTCTCATTGCGAAAAGTGAGTAGTGAGACGTCTCACCACTCATTTTTCACAGTGAGAAGCGAGAAATGAGGAGTGAGAAGTGAGACGTCTCACTACTCATTCCTCATCTCTCGCTTCTCTCACGTCTCACTACTCACTTTGTGCTTCTCACTTTTGGCAGCGAGAAGTGATAAATGAGGAGTGAGAAGTGAGACGTCTCACTTCTAACTCCCTATTTATCACTTCTCGCTGTTAAAAGTGAGAAGCGCAAAGTGAGTAGTGAGACATCTCACTATTCATTTCGCGCTTCTCACTTTTTACAATTAGAAAACAAAAATGAAGAGTGAGAAGTAAGACGTCTCTCTTTTCATTGCTAATTCTCACTTTTCATATGAACTATTCAGCTAAATGTCCTATTCGGCCAAATGATCTTTTCGGCCAAACGACCCTTTCGATCAAATTACCCTTTCGGCCGAATTACTCTTTTGGCGAAATGATCCTTTCGGCCAAATGACCCTTTCGGCCTAATGACCTTTTCGGCCAAACGACTCTTTCGGCCAAACGACCCTTTCGGCCTAATGACCTTTTCGGCCAAACGACTCTTTCGGCCAAACGACCCTTCCGGCCTAATGACCTTTTCGGCCAAACGACCCTTTCGGCCAAACGACCCATTCGGCCAAATGCCCCATTCGGCCAAACGTTCGGTCAAACGACCTTTTCGGCCAAACGACTCTTTCGGCCAAACGACCCTTTCGGCCAAATGGCCCTTTCGGCCAAACGACCCATTCGGCCAAACGATCATTTCGGTCAAACGACCTTTTCGGCCAAATGACCCATTCGGCCAAACGACCCTTTCGGCCAAATGACTTTCGGCCAGATGGGTTTCGGCCTAATGGTCTGTTCGGCCTAGTGGCATTCGGCCAAATGGCTTTCGGCCGAATGGGTTTCAACCAAAGGACCCTTCCTCCAATCACAAACGTCAAAAAACGAAAGTCGGAAAATTTCAGACTTTTTTTTATATTTCTTTATGGAAATTTTTATATTTTTTCATTGCTCTTTATTGTTTTTTGTGGTAAAAAATATTTTGTGGAAAATTTTGTAATTGTCCATTCACAAAGTACGTCCACCTCTATGGGGGAGGGAAGTTCAGTGCAGCATGACGATTCATACAAAAATGTTGTCAAATGTCAAGTCGAGTCAAGCACGAGACACTGAAGACGGCCTTACTGTTGAGGTCGAGATACGTATCTGTCAAGATACAATTAAGTGGTGGAATTCAATGGGATTGTACAAACTCGTATTATGACAAGTGAAAAATGTTATTGTTAATATTGATGTTAATATCTTCTTTCTTATATATAAAAATGAAATGCAAATTCAGCAGAAACATTCGTTATAGTTTCCGACGGGTTTATATGATATTTCGTGATGGGAAAATTACGAGTAAAGTTGAGCAAACCGTGAATAACTAAAATTGTGATTCCTATTCAAACTTTGCATGGGCAGTTCGGAATGCACATTCTCGCCTACTATGCAGGACAACGTCTGCCGGGTCAACTAGTTGTTATATGTATATATCTATCTATATAAAAATGAAATGGTCTGTGTTCGTATCCGCATAACTCGAAAACGGCTGGATGGATTTTATTCATTCCTTCAGCAGTTACATTCGTTATAGTTTCCGACGGGTTTATATGATATTTGCCCATGCGGAAATCACGAGTTTGGTTGAGTAAATCGTGGAAAACTAAAATTAAGATTCGTATGGAAATTTCGCATGGGCAGTTCACCGCGCGTTTTCGCCTACTATGCAGGACAACGTCTGCCGGGTCGACTAGTATAATATATAATAAGTTAATATGTTAATATAATAATATTAACATTGATAATGTTAATATGATGTTAATATTTATGGGAATTTTGTATTTTTTCCGTGGAACATTTTGATTTCTTCATAGAAAATTCTTCTTTTATAATTGCAATTTTTGCTTTCAAAAGAGCTCATTTATTTTTGTTTTGTGAAAAATTCTTGATTGATTATGGAAATTGTGCATTATTTGTGGAAATATTATATTTATTTATTGCTCATACCATGATTTCTTTATTGACCATTTCCTTATTTTTTATGGAAAATTTATAATATTTTAAGGGGAATTTTTATTTTAGCCTTGTGGAATTGGAGTTGTCGATAATTGATGTCTCCATTTGAAACATTCCAAATACATTATTCACATCGGTGAACGATGTTGAAGAACTGTGTTTTCAGAAATTAGTGAATAGGCTTGAGCATTTCTGTTGAAAGGCATCGACTGTTTTTTATAGGATTAGATAAATGTATCAGTTTTCGATTGCGACAATCAATTGTGCCAAATTGTTACAATTTTGTTTCTATAGTTTGTATGTATGAAAGTTCGACGTGTTGCTCCCTGATTGGCAGCTTCATTTTCAGGTCATTGAGATGTTTGGTAACATCTACTATGAGGGCCACTCACCAATTCAGGATCATGCAGTTTGGGCATTGGTTTTGCTCTATCTTGTAAAATTATTGTGATTTCCTTTCGAAGAGAATTAAATCTCTCAAGCAAGGTACCACGGGTTAGTTAACGAACTTCGCAATAACACAGCAAATCTCCGTATTCTGCTTCCGTGCTAAGAGTCGCTACGTCACGAATATTGAAATATTGCAAATACACTTTTGTGGCTGATTAACAATCGATTAACAAATAAACAAATTGCTTTGATTTTAAGTGTCACATCGCTCGTGTTCTTTCCCGTCATTGCCGGAGCTCCATCAGTTGTTAGGCCTTGTTTTCAAAGAAGAGTTTAGGCTCCTTCATACACTGCCTGTAATCGCATAGGTTTTTGCTGGGTTTCCTTTGTATATGGGACAACTATGGAATTACAGGTAGTACAGGTCTTGGAAGCTTTCTTAGGTCTATACTGCCTGTAATTGCATAAAAGTCCCATATGAATAGGAAACCCAGCAAACATGGCACAGCTATGCGATTACTGGCAGTATACCTGAGGTAGTTGTTTCCTTCATTGAGATCAAAGCTGCTAATTCCTCTGTAATATGAAGATGATCATCCATTCCACTTATGGAAACAGCTACCTGTATCTTGTTTTTCCATTCAGTATTTTTTCCTTTTTCATGTAACGTAGTTTCTAAGTATTCTTTGAGAACTCTAACAGTTCTGCTTTACGACAAACTGGTGCTACTGAAGGAGGCTTTTTCTTTAGAGCACACCATATCACCAACAGTCGATATGCATTGCCTAACGAGTTCTCCCTTCATCCGTATTGCTAAAATCACATCTACAGCAAAATTGGCCCGTGCTGCATTATTAGACTCAGGGCTCGCCCTGATTTAATTTTTGTGTTTTCTCAAGACCAGCCAGCCTCGGGCTGAAAGTCTCGGTAACAAAGAATAAAAAAATGTGATTTAAACCTACAGTATTTATTAATAAATAATGAGTAGGAGCTTCTCGAGCCAAATAGAAAAGCTGTCGGGTCGGATATGAAGTATTTTTTCTTACACGCTGCGAGCCACAACAAATGGAGCCAAGGGCCGCTACCGGCCCGCGGGTCGTACATTGGGCGGCCCTGCTTTATTGCTTCATGGTTACCTCGGAACATTCTCGAAAATGGTGGTTCGAAACCGACCTTTTTTGCACGCAATTGCGCTTAATTTCTACTGTTATAGCTATTTGGAGTCAAAACAGATTACTTTCTAGTCTAGTAAATTTCATTTTTTTTTTTTTTTTTAAGAGAGCAGATGCGTGTTTTGGTCGAAAGATCATTCAAGATTACCTTTGTTTGGGTCCCTTCTCACTGCTCAATCTACGGCAATGAGAAGGCAGACTCGCTGGCAAAGGTGGGCGCACAGGAAGGTGAGGTTTATGATAGACAATTCTCGAGCAACGAGTTTTTCCCATTAGTCCGTCAGAGTACTCTTCAAAGTTGGCTAAGAAATTGGACACACAACGAACTTGGACGGTGGCTATTTTCTATAGTTCCAAAAGTTTCTGGGCGAGCGTGGTTCAGAGGTGAGGACTTAAGTCGAGGCTTCATTCGCGTGATGTCGAGACTTATGTCTAATCACTATTCACTAAACGCACATCTGTACAGAATAAACCTTGTCGATAGCAACTTATGTAGGTGCGGAGCCGGTTAAGATGACATCGATCACGTAGTTTGGTCCTGCTCGGAAAATGACGCCTCCAGAGAGCAATTATTGGATACCCTAGTGGCCCGAGGTAAACAACCCTTCAGGGAAGTTCGAGATGTTTTGGGAGATCGTGATGTGGTCTATATGCAGGCCATTTATAGTTTTCTTTGTGCTTCTGATATCAAAATCTAATAGTTTGTTTTTTTCTTTCTTCAAAGTTTTTTTTTGTGATTAGTCTCTGCTTTCTGTTCCGTAGAGCACCATAGCTCTTGCCATCCGGAAGATGCTCCCAGTCGAACCATTCCTCGAGCACGACGACACGCCACATCGTCCCTGACGCCAAATACCCGGATGAGAAGCTGAAATTCCCTGATCCCAAATCCATAGCCCCGTCCATCCTTAAACATTGTAAACTAACCTCGAGTCACCACGAGTACGCTGGCTTCTACCCCTCTCTTACTAACTGAAAATTAAATGATATTGATTGTATATATCATAAAGAACCATGGCTCCGTAAAGTGTTATACACGCCTGAGCCTACCAAATAAACGAACTTGAAAAAAAAAAAAATTTTATTTTTGATATTTTCAAACATACAAAATGAATATACCTATGTAAAAGAATTTCAATCATTCTCCGAGCTGCTGTCTCTATTGAAGCAGGCTAAGCTATCTATCAGACGCTTGCGTTGAACAAGTAGAGCTCGGGTAAAATGGGGGTCGGATTTGAACCACCTCGACTTCTTTTGCAATATAACAATACACCCGATTCTTTTTTTACACGGGGGATGCGTTCCGTGTAAAAAAAAGTTTTCAGTTCAAAATTTGTAAATCCGTGTAATAAAAGTTTTATGATTTCTCGACGAATCATGCAAAATGGAGCGAACTTGTTAAGAAATAAGTTAATTTACGCGTCGTTATTTCTACGTTCTGAATACTGCTCATTATTCTTTTTCTATGTAAACACGATATCTGAATAGCGACCAATATTCATTCGTTATTCCAAATCGACTGTCAGGACGCGTTCATTAAGTCATTGAAACGTACATGGTGATCAATCCGTTAATTTTTTTTTTGTCTTTATTAGCGAGACTTTCAGCCCTGGGCTGGCTCGTCTCGAATCCGTTAAGTTGATTCATTAGGCAATTTCCCTGATTCTGATCAAATACAATGTTTCAAGCATAAATATGTGCAATGTATAGTCCGTCTGGTATGAACGCTGATTTTATTGTCAATGAATATTTGTTTTCCGACCGATTATGTCATTGAGCTCCGTTAATATTAAAGTCAAGAACAGTCTTCTGAATTTCTTTTAAAACGCTTACCACAAGAAAACCACAGAAAAACAGTCTGCTTATCTGCCTCTTAAACACAATATTTCCTTCGGTTTAATTGAAGATTGTTTCCAGAAAAGCGCTATCGCTGCCATTTCCAATGTATACGGCTCACAAACCCCAAACAAAATATTAAGTCATCTCTTGATATTGAAAGCGAAAGCATTTCAATCTTCTCCGAATTTTGGGTCCTTGTCTCATCCTTGGCACTGAAAACCGAAACCGCAGGACACTACCTTCGCGAAAACTGTATCCCGCACCATCCTCCGAAGAAGAGCGATGATTGGTTTGGGGATTTGAAGGTTGCCGACCGGGGAATTTAAATATAGAGCACTGTGCTCCGTGTTCCGTTATTTTTTTGCTTCCCGGGGGGAGGGAATGGGGTGCTTGCGCTTGGCGGCTTCAATTTTAATATTTTCTTTTGATTGCCCACGCTTGAAGGACGGTCGGTGGCCCTTGAGGGGGCTTCAGGTTTGACGGTTGGAAAAATACGACGCGCCGCCTCAGCCGTTCGGAAAATGCCCCCGACTTCCGGCACGTGGAGCAAGTCTGTCAGTGATAGCTGAACCCACTTTAAGTTTGGTGTGGTTTGACAATGGGAAAGATTTTAATGGATTGCTGGAATTTTGCGTGGAGTTTCCCGTAAAGTTGGGCAATCGACATTTAATTTTCAATGGCCACGTTGTGGAGCCCAATTTCCTACAACGACACTTGAATCGGTTCGAGAAAGAATAATGAAGCCACTAAGTTGAGGAGTTTCCCGCTTGTTTTAATAGCAAACCAACGCCTTGCTTCATTCACCCTAAGCATTCTTCATCGCCCGTTTTCTATGTTTTTGGAATGAAACGAAACGTTCTTAATTACAGCTGGAGGATCATTAATTAGCCATCAATTTGCACGTTCGCGAACATGCGGATGAGGGTGAGGGAAAGTTATAACATCCATCTGTTCCCGTTTGTTGCTGGGAAACACCCGAGCAGTAAAGCAAGGTGTTACATATTATTGCTGTACATGGAGTCGCTGTTCAAGGGTATAGGTTCATATTAATACAGCAAGTGGTAACAATAAAAATGGAAGCAGATAAAGATGTGCAAATTTGGAAATTTAAAATTCATTTATAAAATAAGCTTGTTAGATTTTTGTTTCGAAAGTTATCGAATATCGTATGGAGATATTATCGATTTCTGAAGAACTCTTTTCTATCATCTTTGTTTGCGTTGCAATAAAATTGTATTAGCAGAGGAATCTTTGCTCGGGCAACTCTAACCAATGCACTGACAGAGCAGAACACTACAGCTGTTTGAGGCTAATCGAGAATTGCGGATACTGTTACTGTTATTGGGTGAGCTGCCTCATCAACGACCACGAAACGAGATGCTATAGACGCTACTGAATTGATGGGGGTCAACTTATTCGTTGATTAACTTTTCACTAGCTGCTCATTGAACATGGATGCTGGTTTTTAAATACCGTCCGTTTGAAAAACCAAACTAGAGTTGGACGTTTCAAATGAATATTATGTAGCTGACATCCACGATAGACATATACAATAAACTAATAGTCTAGAAGAAGGCTAGTTTGACCGAATAACGCGCGTTGGGAATTATTATTTTTGTTTAGTCCCGTTACTGTACCCAGTCAATGTCAGTCCGTGAACCAGTCTCATGCCTATGTCTTTTGCTTGTTTTGTTTTATTTTGGACATTTTACACTCCTAAGTGTATTCATGTCACGTGAAAATATTCCCTCCCACAATCGTAAGGCATTTCAAAACATTACAATTAAATCCATTTTTTCTTAGATCTAGTAGCGAGCGTCTCCCATGCAGAGCTGAACAATATCAACAGCGTAGGCTGATTTGTGATTCCCATCAAATATCAAATATCACTTATAAATGCCAGCTATCACATATGCACTGACATCGTCGTCTGCTCTATCAGTCAACCTCAGTCACTGACAGTGAAGCTGCCTCCACTGATAGGAACTGGGTGTCAAGCTCGCATTTTAAATCGTTTTTATCGAGATGTCCGCAGACCAAGGGAAGGAAATTCAAAGCACTGGCCAACCCCACAAGAGAAGTCAGACTTCAAGGGCATTCGTTGAGCTGGCAGAGAAGTTTGTAAAAAAGGATGACGGGAAATTCCACTGTGGAATAGATGAAGACAGTTGATACCAGTACTATCAAGCGAAGTATGAAGCCGGAAATATGATCCGACATTTCTACTTGAAGCATGCCACTTTGGCTGAAGCCTATAGAATGGCAAAAAATGATCCCCCGGAGAAGAAACAGCGAATCATTACGAAGAAGTAAGTAGCTGTAGATAGAAACTAAAATTTATGAAGAAATGGAAAAACAAATATCCCTTGTCAGAACTCAATATCCGGAGTTAAGTATGTTTTTACAATCGTAAAAATATGCCTCGATGTTTTATAAACATATTTTGTAGGCCTATCTGATGAACAAATGGGATTCGTAAAAGATTATGTTTCAGCAACTAAACTTTTATACGAATGTACCATCAAAATGCAATCAGCACATTACCCGTCATCTCAGTTTTACCTAGATTGGCTCATTGCAATCAAACAGGTCAAGATATTAAAAATGAATCCTTTTTCTGATGAATTGGTAACAGCCTTGAATACGCGACTAGAAAAGCTTCATGACAACCTGGTTTTTAAAGCATCATTATATTTGGATCCGAGGTTCAATTTCTTGAATTCAAGAGTTTTCTAACATGCCGAAGAAAAAGATTATGTTCACTTAAGCCTTGAATTCAAATTCTACATAGTAATATCAAATTTAATTCTTATTCGCCAGAAATTTGTCGTTAGTACTTGGGACAGAATTTCTGCGTTACAAGGTTCACCAAGCACTCAATCTGTAGCCGTGAAATTGAGGTCAAATGACGATACCGATGACTTTCTTACGGAGATGTTTGGAGGTTCTGTACTGCCAGAAAGTGCAGCGTCAGTAAACTTTCATTAAGGCTTAAGAGAGGATACCTTGGAGAACATTTTGCTAATCAAATTAAATATGGTTGTTGCAGAAAAAGTTTTGCCAAATCTATACAAATGGAAAGACAATATGCCCGATCTATTTTCTTATTTTTATTTAAGAGATTTGTAGCCCGAGGCTGGATCATCTCTGGGGGATGACTATTATTTTGCACAATCTAATTATCTAGAAGAAGAAACTAAGATAAGAGGCACGGGACTTCGCCACAGTAAATCTAAAATCACACCACAATTAAAATGCTTGTGAGCCAAATTCCATCGAAAATTTGGCAATAGATGTGGCATTAAATTTGTCATGATTTTAAAACTTTCCCCTAAACTCATGACCGGGATGTGTAATGTAGTTGAAGTTAGTATAACAAATTATAAAATGGTATGAGCTCCATATAATGCAACATGCCCCTAAATACTAGGCTTAAGTTTGCCTTTGAGTTCCAATGGCTTCAACCTATGTTCTTTACTTTTATTTTCCTCTGAGAACATGCGCACATGCGCACTAACTCCGCTAGCAATGATGGTTCGCTGTAGTTGCATGTCCGAAAGATTGTGAAACTATTGAGAACTTGAGCTACAGGTCCTAAGCCCTGGTAAAGGAGGAAGGTTGCGATGGCTGTTATTCATGGCCATCGTGTAAAGCAAAAATGGATCAACCCCAATGCCAAGGTGTCATGCGACCCGTGCCGAGGGCTGAATGGTTGAGGGGGTTCTAAACATGCTCAACCGCGAACGGAGCCTGGGGTGCACCAGGGCGAACACCCCAGTAAGCAGCCCTTACTGCACTACGGCGGGGCACTGGTGCAGCGGACATTTATTTCCCTAGCTACTCGTGGGACCAAAAATGAGTACAAATTCTACAAACAACCCTCAAGGTGACGACTGCCTCTCTCAGTCGTGTGAGAGCGAAGTGGAGAATACTCTGAGTCAGCTTGGCCTTACCGAAGACCAGCTACTCAGTAGTTCGCAGGAGAAGATGGAAATATCCTGCCCCTCAACGCCTATCTCCCGGAGCAGCACATGTTTCGACAAAGCTGATCCAGATCTACAACCCCCCTCATCGACCGACTCCAACCTGTTGGACATGGAAGATAACGAAGATGATGGTATAAGGATCATCATCAACCCCCAAAAATCTTTAGCAAGTAGCAAAGGATCCGAAGATCACAAGGGTTCTACGGAAGCCAAGGGTGCTCCGAGAAAGAAAATCCCCACACTCACACGCTCGCAGAGGAAGCAGCTTAGAACTCTCCGGGAGAAGGGAAAAGACCGGAATGAGGCCTTGTCCATAATCCTGAATAAGGAGAGCGAGCCCACTTCCTCAAAACGCTCGAGAAACGACCTAGACAAATCCGCCACAGAGGACCCCAAACAAAAAAGGGTGAAGCACCATCTGGATCCGAGAGAGCGCGCCCAACAGTCCTCAAACCGCGCGCCTCAGAAAAACGTGTCTGGACAACAAAACCCACTCCCGCCAGGAGTGGGAAGGAGGTGGACCCAGCGTTCCAACAGGCTCTATAAATTTCTTCACAGATGGTTCGAAAATGAATAATCTGACAGGATCCGGAATCTATGGCCCTACAACAAAAATTTCTGTCCACTTAGGACAGTGGCCCACAGTATTTCAGGCGGAAATATATGCAATATTAGAATGCGTGTTATTATGCCTGAGGAGAAAGTATAGATTTGCAAAAATATGTATTTTCTCTGACAGCCAAGCGGCACTTAAGTCGCTTAATAACTACACTTGTAACTCAAAGCTAGTGTGGGAATGCATTCTGGCTTTGAAAAACTTATCCATACGCAATCGAGTCTACCTATATTGGATCCCAGGACATACGGGTCTAGAGGGAAACGAGATTGCTGATGAGCTAGCCAGGAATGGATCTAATGAAAGGTTCATTGGCCCTGAGCCCTTCTACGGGATCTCAGACTGCTCTGTAAAAATGGAACTGAACAAATATATAGTCAGTCAAATCACATCAAACTGGAATGCATTTCCCCATACGAGCCAATCCAAAAGGCTCGTAACGATTAACCCCAAGAAAACCCAACAACTATTAGGTCTCAACATAGTGATCTCAACATCTACACCGGTCTAATAACTGGACACTGCCCCTGCAGATACCATCTACAAAAGATCGGAGCAATCCAAACCTCAAATTGCCGCTTCTGTGACGAGGAGAGAGAAACATCAGAACACATCCTCTGCTATTGCAGTGCACTCACCCAACGTAGGTTCAAAGTTCTCAGCAAGCCCTTTTAGGGCCTGCTGACATATGGATCTTATCCCCAAGGACGTGGTTGGCTTCATAAAGCTAGTCTCGCCAGAATGGGGAGTCACATACTGTAACTCAGGATCTCTATTCATCAATAATAGATGGTCTTGAGTTCAGTCGATACCAAGGTATCTCAGTGACAAACATGTTACTGAGATAACTTGCGTATTTCACAGTAAAAGGGTATATCACAATAGTCCTAAAATCTGGACGCAGTGATCTTCACCCGACAAACGAGGAGAACGAGGAGATGCGCACGTGATAAACGAGTTTCTGTATGACAATATTGTAGACACGTTCTCCATTTACAGGTGCAATACTTTGCTATCCCTATTCTGTAATAGATGTGGTCCACAAGATAAGTGCCATCATTCGGTACACTACAAATTACCCAGGAGTACTTCTATGTCATCTTGCAATCTGTTTTGCGAATAAAATCCCTTTTCAATGTTCAGCTCTTTAAAATACATAATATAGGTACCTTTATCATAGGTTGAGTTATTGATAATAGAATACTGTTTATCCGCTGTCATTGACAGGCGTTTCCTCAAATATCACGGACCAACCTATCAATATCATAAATGATTTGATAGTGTGCTAGGAACATACTGACTGCTTGGATCAAAAATGATTTTGTTTCTAACACCAGTATCAATGTCTCAAAAAATACTGTCGTGATGGTGATACTGAGCAACTCTGCTCCCATGCGGAAACAGGAAATCAAAACCAACAGAAGAAAACAAAACAAAAGTCCAACCGTTAATTCTTCATCCTCCAATAATCGACAATGCCCCTCCATCACCATCCACCAATCGTGTCATCATCGGCTCCGAAGGAAGACATACCAAGAATACCACCGACTGCTGAAAAACCCCTCTACTCGCTACCTGAAGCTGCCCTGTCCAATCCGGTCATCTTCGACAAAATCGTCGCAGAAGCCCTCGGCTCGAGTCGAGTCCACAACCCACTTTTGCCTGCTGTCGCGGCGGCCCTGCCCATGGTTGGTCAACCAGCGGTATCGATCATGGGTGGCAAACCGCCTTGTTCGTGCATCCTCAGCTCATTATCACCACTTGCTAAGCCATTCTCCCCTCGTCGAGCACAAAGTGACCTGTCCATCCGTCCAAGTTCCGCAGCCCGGTCTTGGGTCGTAAGTCCCACCCCAGTACTCATCGCTATTGTCGCAACCGCAACCAAGGTGTAAGGACATCGCCATCACACACCCCACTGACATCTGTTTGGACCGATCCAACAACCTACGACCAGTGGCTGACAAGTATGATCGTTCCCATACCTGGGATAGGTATAGCCTCAACATCCAAAACCCACTTCTTGCCTGCCGTCGCACAGTGGCGAGCCCCCATACAAATCCCGGACAAGAGATAGCGTTAACTTCACCACAGAGTAATTTTGAAACGTTGAATTCATTTTGAAGTTAAAATGGTTATTCGACATACTTTATGTTATCCAAGGGCTTCCGCAAGCCCAGGCCCTATGATCTATAACAAAGTCAGCGTCTTCATTCTAACATCCCGATCGGCAAAGCATAACAAAATTATAACAAGGGGAGTTATTTATTTCAGAAAAATATTGTAACAAAATGTGTTATGAATTTGGCTGGTAAGTTGTTAAAATAACAAAAATTATATCAAAAATCCCTCTAGCCGTAACACCATTAAATCAGAGGTTGATACCTTCATACATAACATTATAACAAACGTTGATATGATTATCCTGTAAAAGAAATCTACTTTCAAGGTAATTGCCTACATTACGTATAAAAATTTGGTACGCTACAACGACGGATTTCCATCCATAATGTAGGCAATTAACTTTGAACTAACTTATAATATCGAACATAGATTCAAGTTATACTGTAGGTGATTACCTCCGCCTTTTCCAATATCTTAAAAAAATGTAGGCAATTATTTTGTATAAATATAGGGGTAATGACGGCTTTGGCAGGTTTTGTTCTATTATTGTCAGGGGGGTTTTCTATGACTGATTATGCTCAAATTTGGCCCAAACATTCTTTGCATATCAAAGAATTTTGTGGCCAAATTTCATAAAATTCGGTCGACAAAAACCCCCTGCCAATAATAGAACAAAACCTGCCAAAGCCGTCTGTTCCCCTACATAACTAATGTTGTTATAATTTTGATATGAAATAAAACTAGCCAAAGACACATTTTTATCGAATTATCTAATTATAACACACATTGTTTTAAATAACAACTATTGTTAAAATTGAGTTATAATTTTTCAATTGCTGATCGGAATTGCACTAGTCAATTTCCCGCTTTGACGTAGCTATGCGCTATTCACCACACTAACCACCGGAAAGTAGACAAAAAATAGATTTTAATACATAATACCAGATCTTTTCGAATCTTTCCCAAAAAAGTTTAGCCAAATTTCATTTTCCCATACATATTTGTTCGGGAGACACTTTACGGAATGAACTTCAACAAGACACCAAAAATTTAATTTACAAGCTACAATCAAAAAATTTTGGAACTAGCTCATTCAATATATATGTTAAACTAGCGAAAGAAACCCAGCGTTGCCCGGGTGTTGCAAATGTCACAATGAACTATTTGCAGCACCGCACTCTAGATCAATTTCCGTGCGTTTGTTTTGTTTTCCTCAACAGCTAACCCAAAATTGTATTCCAATGATTTTTTACATTTCCCCTTCAAATTCACCACCTTTTTGTATATACAAACCTTGCGGATCCCAAAACGAATCGATTAAGGAGAAAATCTTGCAAATCTGTCAACCCGTTCGCGAGTTAAATCGTCAGGAAGGAAACCTCAACTCATTTTTATTATATAGATTAAAAAAATATGGGCTTCACGAAAATCACGAAAAAAAATTTGAGGTTTTGTTCGACTTTCCGCCACTGTGCGTCGGGGTGGCTCTGCCTGTGATCGGTCAACCAACGGTACCGATCATGGGGAGCAAGTCTCCTTGTTCGTGCCCGAATAACTCGTCTACTCTATCTTCTACTCCGGAATATGGGCAAACCAAGTTCCGTAGCCCGGTCAGCCCGGACAGCCATTCGACGTCTTACAAATCGATTCTGATCTGCCAATCATCGGCATCAGAGTTAAGGGCTCCATCAACATTTCCATTATCAACTGCTATCTTCCATGCGGGTCGATTAACAACGTCAAAGGCAAGATCGACGAGGTTATCAAAAACAAGACAAGCAAAATTAGACACTTGGGAGGATTTTCTGGAGTCCATCAACCCCATGCAAGCAGAACTATGGCGAAAAGTGAACGCTGTTAGCGGCAAAAGGCGAAATCCCGGTATCACCTTAGACATCGGAAACTCCACGACCTCGGAGCCCTTCGAAGTTGCGAAACGGCTGGGAGAGTATTTTTCCTCTCTGGTTCGAAGCGATAGTTACCCAGCAACCTTTCGAAATCTAATCGCCAAGGAACAACCCATCATAAATAACTACATCCTCACCAAAGAAGCCGAGACATCAGTTCAAAATCTTCCCTTCTCGATGCAGGAACTATCGTTCGCTCTCGCATCTCATGAAAGATAAAACGGCCTACTTTCTCATACCAACGAAATGGGTGTTTTAAAACATTATGCAACTCAAATGGGTTGCATAATATTCATCATAACACTCATTTGGGTGCTAAAATGAAAAACCAACATCAGAACAGTATTTACATGACTAAATTTTGCCGAATTAGCTGAATTAGTGTTAAAATAGTGAATCCTCTACGTCGCACAATAAATTAAATAGTTTGATGGACATGGCATCAAAAATTTCCAAAGGAAAGTACATCCATCGCTTCACGGCTCATCGAACTATGCAATCTGGCACGGTAGCATGGAATCTGATTGTTCTCTGCAGCAACATAATTTATTGGGAAGAATGATCATGTGAAGTAAATTAGACTGTAAAGTTAGAGTAAAGTTAGTAAGTTAGACTGTAAATTTTGGAACAGATTTATTATATTAAAGTCCATTTTTCGTCATTGCAAAAAATAGCGTGTGCAACTCGTTGCAAAACTCAATTTTTTCAGCACTCGGTAAGCCTCGTTAGATGAGCGTACAACTCGTGCTGAAAAAATCATCTTTTTGCAACTTATTACACCAACTACTATTGTTGCCCATCTGAGTGTTCCAGGGCAAGTTTTGTGGAAAGTATGCTAGCGTCGCTCCAGAATGTTGAGCAAACAAACATTTAAAGTTACATCGAAACTGTAACTTTTTGTATTTTGCTTTTTTTTTCATTATGTAACATAAAAATACGGGGAAGGGTCATTTGGCCGAAAGCCATTTGGCCGAACAGACCATTAGGCCGAAAGTCATTTGGCAGAATCGAAGTGGTCATTTAGCCGAATGGGTCATTTGGCCGAATAGGTCATTTGGCCGAATAGGTCGTTTGGCCGAATGGGTCGTTTAGCCGAAAGGGTCGTTTGGCCGAATGGGTCGTTTGGCCGAATAGGTCGTTTGGCCGAATGGGTCGTTTGGACGAATGTGTCATTTGGCCGAATGGGTCATTTAGCCGGAAGGGTCGTTTGGCCGAAAGGGTCGTTTGGCCGAAAGGGTCATTTAGCCGAATAGGTCATTTGGCCGAAAGGGTCATTTAGCCGAATGGGTCATTTGGCCGAAATTTCTCTTCACACTGTAAAAAGTGAGAAGCGCGAAATGAGTGGTGAAACGTCTCACTACCAACTTCGCAGACGTCTCACTTCTCACTCCTCATTTCTCGCTTCTCACTGTAAAAAGTGAGTAGTGCGAAGTGGGTAGTGAGACGTCTCTCTACTACTCACTTTTTAAATCGAGAAGCAAGAAATGAGGAGTGAGAAGTGAGACGTCTCACTTCTCATTCCTCATTTATCACTTCTCGCTGTACAAAAAATGAGGAGCGCAATGTGAGTAGTGAAACGTCTCATTTCGCTTTGCGCTTCTCACTTTTTACAGCGAGAAGTGATGAATGAGGAGTGAGAAGTAAGACGTCTCACTTCTCACTCCTCATTTATCACTTCGGGCTGTAAAAAGTGAGAAGCGCGAAGTGAGTAGTGAGATGTCTCACTACTCACTTTGCGCTTCTCACTTTTGAAAGCGAGAAGTGATAAATGAGGAGTGAGAAGTAAGACGTCTCACTTCTCACTCCTCATTTATCACTTCTCGCTGCCAAAAGTGAGAAGCGCAAAGTGAGTAGTGAGACGTCTCACTACTCACTTTGCGCTTCTCACTTTTTACAGCGTGAAATTATAAATAAGGACTGAGAAGTGGAACGTTTCACTTATCACTTCTCGATGTAAAAAGTGGGTAGTAAGACGTCTCAGTACTCATCTCGTGCTTCTCACTTTATACAGCGAGAAGTGATAAATAAGGAGTGAGAAGTGAGACATCTCACTTCTCACTCCTCATTTATCACTTCTCGCTGCAAAAAGTGAGAAGCGCAAAGTGAGTAGTGAGACGTCTCACTTCTCTTTCTACATTTTTCTCTTCTCAGCGAGAAGTGATAAATGAGGAGTAAGAAGTGAGACGTCTGCGAAGTTGGTAGTGAGACGTCTCACCACTCAATTCGCACTTCTCACTTTTCATAGTGTGAAGAGAAATTTCGGCCAAATGACCCATTCGGCAAACGACCCTTTCGGCCAAACGACCCATTCGGCCAAACGACCCTTTCGGCCAAATGACCCATTCGGCCAAACGACCCTTTCGGCCAAACAACCCATTCGGCCAAATGACCCTTTCGGCCAAACGACCCTTTCGGCCAAACGACCCTTTCGGCCAAATGACTTTCGGCCAGATGGGTTTCGGCCTAATGGTCTGTTCAGCCTAGTGGCATTCGGCCAAATGGCTTTCGGCCGAATGGGTTTCGGCCAAATGACCCTTCCCCTAAAAATACATTCACATAGTATGATTATTGTTTTCTAGAAATCAAAGGGGGGCGTTTTGACCAGGTGGGGCGCATTATACTTACCCTACCTAAACTACATTGAACCAAAGCACAAAAATTTTGCTCAACGCTTCGGATTTGATACTAGCAGGACGTTTTATCTATTGTGAACAATACAGGTTGAGCGCATCGAAACTGTTAGTCATTGTACTACAATTACTTGTTTGTGATGCAGAAAAAAGAAAATGTTACGGTAATTGCAAGTTGAAAGTAGAGAAAACCGCAAGATGAGAATCTGTTTTTCTTTTTCTCGCAATCTAATAAAGGCCATTAGTCCATCTGTTCAACTAATGGCACCGCCTTCAATG
The DNA here is from genome assembly GCF_024139115.2 of Armigeres subalbatus. Classification (NCBI taxonomy): domain Eukaryota; kingdom Metazoa; phylum Arthropoda; class Insecta; order Diptera; family Culicidae; genus Armigeres; species Armigeres subalbatus. The sequence continues at coordinate 236,855,688 of NC_085139.1, read as the reverse complement.
ACTCTATAAATTCATCCAGCAAATCTCCTATAAGCTTGATGTGCTTAACAAATCACCGCTTTTGTCCAGATGATTACCGCACCAGAAAAAAATAACACCCAAAACAAACGTGACACATCCCTAAAATCCCCACGGGGACATTGTTGGCAATTGTTCCTTGGGAAACCGCACAGTGATTGATTGTGGGTCTGTCCACCGGCACAGATCAAATAAACCCCGAGTCACAATTCACATCAGTCACTTCCGAGTATTTGCTTGCTCATTCCAACTCAACCCACACCGCACCGCAGCACCGTACCGACGACGGGGAGATCCCGAGGGAACGATTGATTGAGGAAAGTGGCGGATGAAAGACACATTCACATATTTTCCACAAAACTGAAAATGTGAACCCATCCCGCCCGACATGCCGTTCCACCCCCGCCCCAGTCAATGGTGGGCTGCTTGGTATCGTTCTGGACGACTTTCCACTGAAAATCGTTCTCGTTCTGGAGGTACTGAAATGAATGAAAGAATTGGCACAAAGAGGACCGAGATAAAAAAGAAACAATAAATTTTCCACAACATTAAGCTCCTTTCTAGGAGGAGAAACCCAAGTGGAACTGTTCCCTCAGTACTGGCAGCAACCACCCAAACAGGAGTACGTACCCTACACGGTTAATGTGGACTACGTCTTTTGAGTTTTTGTTTTTTTTTTGTTTTTTTTTAATTCGGAAGTGAACTAAGTAAAACGAATATATAGTATGACCATCTTTTATTTTTTTGAAATTTGATGGACAGTCGACCATCGTGGTCGACCATTTGTCAACTCGAATTTCTATTTCTCGTCTCGAAACCGCTAATGAAAATTATTCGCTGGAAATTGTCGATTTTTAGTTTCTGGTACTCGAGCTCTTTACGGGCACTGTTTTTGTCTAGAATCTGCCATCTGATCTAACCGACAATTGGATCTTGAAGTCCAAATAATTATAAATCAATAGACCTTAGTGATAAATATTATGATATTCAAAACTCATTCACGTCATTTGGGCAATTAAATTTTAGAGTGTACCACACTTTTCCTCGACAGAAGAGGCAAAACGAATCTAGAATCGCTCCAGTAAAAGACGTACAACTTCCAACAATCTTATGGTGGCTTATTTCAAAACTGCTGCTGCCGCTTGCTGCTGACAGAAACCGACGAGAGGAAAGCAGTGAGATGGCGCATTCCAGGATGACAATAAAAAGACAACCATGAAAATGCAGGAAATCCTCCCTGGTCTGCCAGACCTCGATACCGCAGTGAGCCCCGGAGGCTATAACCAAAGCGTGTACTGCTGTGAGTGAGAAGAAAATCTCTGACCAGTCATGCCGATGTGATAATAATAATCAAATCTTTCCGTTTTAGGGTCCGTCCCACAAATCGGACGAACTTTGGACGCTGAGGATGATAGCCGCCCGTTGCGCGCGTTCCTTTTGCCGGACACCACGCTCCTAAGTACTGCTCGGTTTGGTGCCTCCGAGCACTATCCGCCCGGTTGCAAGGAAAATTGCTTCCCATAGAGAGGGAGATTTCCTATTTTCAGGACAAGCCGTCCGAGCTGAGCCAAATCTGTTCAATGGAATGAATTAGAATTGATTGTGGTTTTCGGGGGAATTTGAATAATTTGAAGATTAAAATTGTGTGCTGCGATTCTGCTCTGTCATTAGGTGGCAGTCGATTGTCTTGTTTCGAGCGTGAAAAGTGGATTTAGGTGGACGTGGATGGATGGAAGTGTGATTACGGAAAAGTGCCTACGATTGATTTATCACTGCCTGCCTGGGAGTATTGGAAGTGGCAGAATAATTGTTGATTGATTTTATAGAAATTTTACAATATGGATTAAATAACAAGGGAATTAAAAAAGGAATAGTAGTCTATGCAACTAGTTGCAAGAAGCGCAAATTGTACGTTTATCCACCGAGGCTTGGCGAGTTGGATATTGTTGCATATAGTAATTAAAGCACCAATTTTGTTTGTTTCCAGTTTTTTACGCTAACCATAAATCTGGGAAGGGGTGATTTAACTATGACAGATGATGAGTACATTTTTATTAGGGATCCAATATTAAGAGTCGTGCGAATACTTTTCCAGGCGATTTAGCAACGCTGTTACTTTCGTAAACAAATGCTGCCAGCACTTGCCGCGGCACAAAATGTTGGAGCTCGAACATGACTTTGCGTATGATGGCACCTTTCGCACCACGTCCAATGCATTATCACTAAAATAAAAGTGCAATACAAATGAACATAATACCATTCATAAACTAGACTACTTCTACTTGCCATTGTAAAACAAATTGTTTATTCGACAAAACTATTCGTACAATCTTTTTCATAGTAATCGCAATACCTCTCAATCCGCAACGATAACAATGTTCATTTGGCTCAGATTCTGACATCTCTCAATGCTCGATTGGCTCAAGATGGCCGCTTTCGCATATCTCTGAATGTAGGATCCCTAATTTTTATAGATGAAATCAAGATGAATACACTACTAGGTGCTCCAATCTGCCATGTTTATGGAAGAGAAGTAGGCGGGGTGAAAAATACATTTTCAGTGCAAAACGAAAACAAACCGGCTGGCTCTCCCATATTAAAATCCAAGATGGCTGAAACGTGAATTTGGCACCCCCATGAAACGGCTGTCATCCACGAACAACTCGCCTGAAGCCAAAAACATGGTGCTGCGACATGGTGCTGGATGTAAACATTGCCGGTTAAGCAATAAACACACGATGTCAGAACAGTCGGATGCATAAGCGGCATGTGTTGCATTTTTAAATTATATTCAACGAGGTGTATTGCATTGTTGCGTGAAAAAACATATCAAGCATATCAAAGAACATTGTGGCCAAATTTCATAAAATTTGGTCGACAAAAACCCCCCTGCCAATAATAGAACAAAACCTGCCAAAGCCGTATTTCCCCCTATGGTTTCCCGTGGAGATTTTTTCGATTATCATCTTTCTGCTTCTTCTTCTTCTTGGCCAATTGGCGCAGAAATATTATTTTTTTAAATTTTCGCACGGGAAAACATACGAGAAACTCTTCTCTGAAATTCTAGAGGCAATTTAATTAAAAACTGTAAACAGTACGGGGTTGGACTTTTCTTATACTGTGTATTAAGTATGATATCACAGAATAAGAATTAAAATTGAAATATTGTGTTTATTCTGCAATACAAATCAAGTCTAACCCCGTACTGCTTACCGTTTTTAATTAAATTGCTTCTAGAATTTTAAAGAAGAATTTCAAAAATTTCTTCGTATGTTTTCCCGTGCGAATATTTATGATTATCATCTTTCTGCTTCTTCTTTTTCATGCAATATCAAAGCGCCAATCGCCAATGTTCTCGCGGCGGTATGAACGGAGCTTAAAATAGGAAAGACAACACTAGCGCCACCCAATCGGTAGACGGCTTCAAGAACTACATCTCATTTCAGGGGGTAGAATTTGGCAGATTGGAGCACCTAGTGCCCTAGTGGTGTATTCATCTTGGATCAAATCTTAGAAGCCATGAATTTAATGTTTACTTTATACGATCTGTCTATTTTCAACTCATGATTTTTTTTCCGTTCCTGCAGTTCACGGTAAAATGGTTCAGATTATATTTATAATAATAAATCTGCATTTTAGATTAAAAATCTACAAATATCAAAGGGAACCAAATAATGTTCATACAATGTTGCGAACTGTTGAGCATGCCAATTCTTGCTCTAGCACACAAGAAGCCGCTCCTAAGTCCCAAGTTTCTAAACAACTCTGAAGATGATTCGGAGGAATTAGACTCCGGGAAACAAAAGCAGCCAATACATAGTACTCTCCTGTAAGGACGATGGTCCCTTCAAATTCCATCTCTACCCATTGGCGTAACTACAGGGGGGCTAGGGGGGTTATAGCCCCACCTAGAATCAAGTTAGCTCCCCCCTAGAATTCCTAAGACTTTTCATGAGTATGGAACATATCTAGCGATCTGTGCGATAACTGCAAATAATGAATTCTTATCATCTCTTTCTACAGTGAGTTGAAAATATTTTATCATGTTTTCTAATTTCGAATAATTTATATATCTTGGGTTAGGAATGCTAAACACGAAGGATATTACGCTCCCTTTATTCTCAGCCACACATATAATTGCTCAAGGTGAATTGCGTACGAATATAATTTCTAAAGTAAATTACACTTTCGGAGGCACATAACGCCAATACACAACTCGTTTTCAGTACTCACAAAAATGTTTTTAGATCACCTATGCATTGACATTTGTGCTGCCAAAATGAGAAATGAGCCAAGGTGAGAAATAGGACGGGCATGGTTACAGTCATTTTGGGACTCGAGAGAAATGTTGGAGTTGGAATAGTATTTTCATACTGATTCAATGCTGATTGAATAAATAATAGGAGTAACAGACTAACAGAACAAATACAATAGCTGAGATTTTGATTGAATAAAGAAAATTCAAGTAAAATAATACACTGCCTGTAATATTTAGACAACATGAAAAAGACAATTGTTTAACTTGAGCAAATTTTGACTATTATTTATCAGCAAATCATCAACTCTTCAAGATTTTTATGCATGGCATTGCGAGTATTTTTTTTTAAAGTGTGCATATGACCGCTATAGCTTTCCAACATAACCCTTAAAGATGGATTGTCAAGAGAAACCTTTCATATTGTGATAGTTGAAATAGTTGAAGGCATTTCTTTCTGCAAATTTCTCTGGTAAAGTATTCAAGCGATGTTGCTTTTATTTCCCGAAAACTTTGAATTTCCAATAATCTTGATAAACCGAAAAAAAATCCATAAATTCCAAAATCCGAAAAAAAAGCTCGGTAAACCCTGAAATTTCAAGGAGAGGTAACTAAAATGTAAAAAGACAGAAACGCCGTCTTCGACCAGAGGTCGTACAGGCTGAGCACTTAACACTTAGCATGAGACAACGGACAGGACACATAACACCCTACACCCAGTGGTACAGTGGGGTATTTGTCAATAGCGAAAAGTTTCCTCCTTACCGGGGGAATCGAACCCATACTCCCTAGCACATGCGTCTAGACGATTGACGTCGCCTACCGCACGGCCATGAAGCTCACAATAACTTGAAATTATTTCTAATGGATATGCAAAACTCGAAAGACTTACATATACTTTTTTGTGTTTGACTGTAAGAATAGAAAAAGTTAGCCCCCTAGAATTTTTCCTTAGTTACGCCAATGTCTCTACCCTTATCTTAATACTTTAGTAGACGTTATCGTGATCAATGATAGTTGGACAGAAGTAAAACAAAAGAAAAAAAATCATTTTAGAATTATTGTTTAGTCTTGTTTGTGCGCTGTCGAATGAGGGCTTGGTGTTATTGGTTTTCGGGGGCCTAAATGCTTTTGTGAGTGGTTTGCGCTCCCAGGTAGATTTCTGGGTTGTTCTGTCGCAATGCAGCCGCAGTGGTGTTTGTGATGTCTTGAAAATAACTGTATCGACGCACTAATTATTCGAATGCTTAACAGTGGTACAAATTCCATCTGGATACTGAAATGAGAAAACATTCTTTTCACTCGATGCCAATTAAATAAGAATAAACGTTGGAGTTGAAGCCTCTACCCTCTATTTCTTTCTCATTAACCTTCGTTTTTGTCCTAAATAGATTTATTGTTCGTTTAGATATCAAAATCTCCAGATTTATAAATACACGGGGGAAAGTATACAAGGAACGTATCAGGAAGAGATTGTGGTTCAACACAAGCAACCATGTAATCGTGAATCAGTTTCGTCGGAAGTGAGCACCGGTATATCTGAGCCGGCTCCAAATTGCTGAATATGTCATTCCAGTGCACTGCAGAGTCTAACATAACGCGTTCATAGCTCCGGTCCATATATTCTATTGGCCTCTTGCTGAAAACGAACGCACGAAAACTTGCACAAAACATACAAAAAGATCTTTGTTCGTCCGAATGATTGCATCTCTTGGGAGGTCCACTGAGACCTTCCAGTTACCAATTTCTAGCAAATATGCATTTTCATCAATGGTCAGCCTCATACAGCAGCTCTTCAGTTAGCTAAGAAAGATAGGTAATATTTAAAAAGACAATTGAGAATCAAAAGCCTTCCGTGGAAGACATTCACTTATCTGACGTTTCCAGAACCTCTACATTTTTCCCACGTAACAGAGCATACTTTGATCGAATTTCGAAATTTATAGTGGACAAACGAAACGTCAGATAGGGATGATTCAAAGTTTATAGCGTGGCCAGCGTAAAAATCTGGATGGAAAAGTAGGCCGTTTCATCACTCAAAGACAAACTGTAAATCAGGTAATATGATCATTAATTGCGAAAAAAAACTTTTACTAAACATCAGAAAAGGAATAATACAAAAACTATGTTCTTTCGATCTCACCTAAGAGCGGAGCGTTTGCGTGAGTTTTGACAGTTTTCCCGTGGCAAAACTGTCAAAACGCACGCAAACGTATCCATTCTGCTCAGCTCTTTACGGTCAGATGATGACGTTCCAGAGAATGTCGGAGGAATTCTTCCTTCTCAAGAAGTCAATCAACCTCATGCGCTTAATTCTGGATCAGGCTGTGGAAGTACTGATACGGATGAGTACGGATGAAGATATAAATTTTTCATCAATACCGTAGAGCAGACTCGGAAAACGTTTCGTATAGAGGTGATTTTGATTTTGATTTTTAAACACTTCAAAAGCAACGCTAAAACCTAACTAGAAGAAAGAATATTTCACGGAGTACTTTATTGATAAAAGATAAAACTTATTCAAGCCGTTGAAATTAGAAGAAGTTGAATTTATAGAATACGTCATTGAAGGGGTTTCATCGTCATTTGAAGAACCAAGCCAGAATGAGCTGCAATTCTTCCTAAGGCCTTCCATAGTATTCGACTACAACAAAGATCTTTTACAATGAAAATAAGAATTTTAAGGGTATCGGAGATTCTAGACTAAAGAGTGAGTAAATTAAGAAAATTTTTCTGAAAGCTGATGCACAATTTCACTTTAAACCACGACGACTTTCTCAAAATGATAAAATAAAGGTTAACAAAAAGATGATGAATTGCTTAAATTGGGGATCATTAGAGAAAGTGATTTACCTTCTGCTAGTTCCATTGTAATAATTCCTAAGAAAGGCGATATTGCGTATTTAAAAGTTTTTTGAGCTGATTTACCAAGTAGGTACGGTTGCAATTTATAACCGAATTTACTCTCATTCAACTTATCAAGTGTACTAGTTAACGCAAAGTCTACACCCAACCGGCGGTTGTTAGATTTTCTAACAATTCTGTATAAGAATCTACCAAAACCTGTATAAGAACTGGGCATATGCGAAATTGTTAGCTTCTTATACAAAAAATGTAAGAAAAGCTTACAATATTGTTAGATTCTTATACAATATTTGTATAAGAATCTAGCAATTTCGCATATGCCCAGTTCTTATACAAGTTTTGGTAGATTCTTTGGAAAATCTAACAACCGCCGGTTGGGTGTAGTTTCACGATTTAAAACAGCAGAAATCCGTTGAATTCTTCACGGAAACCAAGACGGCACAAACGAACGACTGTAAGTAGGGCGCAGTGTCCATTTTCTATTTTCTAGGTAATATAGAACTTAAGTAGGGTTTGAATCCAGTTCGTGTTCAGACTCCGTGCGTAACAGACGTCTTTCTAGTACTGGTAGTCTATTAAATCCCGTAGTGATATTTTTCCTTTGTTATTAGTTAGACAATAGATATACGTTATAGTTGGACGGTCAAAATTCGAAATGGCTGAGCTCAAGGTCAATTCAGTGCGGGTGCGGTTCGAACGAGGTAGTGCTGAACCTAGTGATACGGACATTTTTACCTTTATGCGGGATAAAATGAAGCTACGGCCTGATGATCTTTTGTCGATGTACAAAGATAAAACGGCGATGTCGGTGATAATAAAGTTCAGATCGGAAGATGTTATGTTGAAGGCGTTAGAACGTTTACCTGGGACGATGGATTTCGTGATTGATAAATATCGGAGCTGCAAAGTGACGCTTTCGGCAGCTAATTCTGTTGTTCGATATGTCAGGTTATTTAACTTACCGCCGGAAATTGAAGATAAAGAAATTTGGTCTGTTCTGTCGAAGTATGGGAACATTCAGCGTATGGTTAGAGAAACATACGGTGCTGAAACCGGTTTTCCAATATGGACATCTGTGCGAGGTGTGTATGTTGAACTGAAGGAAGGTGAGGAGATTCCAGCATCCGTTAATGTTCGGAACATTCGAGCTCGTGTATATTATGAGGGCCTGGTGAACAAATGCTACCAATGTGGTAGTACGGAGCACTTGAAAGCGGATTGTCCACAGCGAAAATCAGTGAACGACAGGTTGGAGACGGATCGAACCGGCTCGTATAGCAGTGCATTGAAAGGAGTATGGTTGAAACCCAACACGGAACGACGTTTTTTGGAAGATAAAACAAATGACGGAATAATGATAAATTTGAATTTGTTAGTTGCTGCAAGCTCCAGTACATCAGCCAGTAACAATCCATTGTCGAAGGGCGATGTGGTGGAAGCGAGCGCTCTAGCAGTACGGAAAAATGCTCACGTTGAATCGAACGCCATCACAATTGCGTGTCCAACGCGCGCAAACAATGGAGACGAGTGGTAGTTCACACACAACGGGAAGAGAAGATCGGTCGGATACCACACAGACGAACGATGAATCTCACACAACGGTGATGAACACTACACCAGCCATCAGCGATGAACCGTCACAACACATGGAGACGGAGGGTTGCTCATAGAAACGTGGGCGAAAAGGTGTAAATCTAAAATCTAACACTGTAAAATCTAATGGAGAATCGGAGGAGGAAACTGAAGAGAGCGCTTCTTCGGACACATCGAGTGCGGATAAAGGCTCCCCCAGACCTAAGCGATTTCATCGCCGCGACGGCGATTCTAACGTTGGGTCGCTGCAGGCAATGTTCTATTCACGCCTCCATACCAACGGCGACAGAATCGTTGTCGCCAAGCGATAGAATCGCGTCGCGACTGTCGCGTCGCGTGTGTTTGGGGGAACCATAAAGCGGTGAACGAAGACACATCCACTATCAATGGGTGGCAGAAAGTAGCAGCACGAACGCGATGTGAGCAGTTGAAGTTGGATGAAAGAGAGAGCAGAAGTAAGTCGGTGGTTGACCGGCGTTAAGGTGACTCTGGGAGGCACTACACACCGTGTTATTTTTCTTTTGTCTCTTTCTAGCATTGCCACCTCGCAACGTTGGACACGTATTTCGGTTTTCAGATGTTTGATGTAACTGTAAATATATCAGCATGTAGATTGCGAGTAAGCACGCGCCGGTAACACTTTTTCAAAATATAATTTGTTGTAGAAAAAAATTAAGCATTCAATGATGAAATGATGACGATTTGATGATTGTTTGTGCTTCCCGTGTCACCTTAAACCAGATTAGGCAACCGCGAGTATCAGTTAGGTTTCTCTGCACTTTTTTTCCAATTGCTTAGTGAGAATATTACAATGGTTGGTTCAGTGAATCTTGATAGTTCAAAAAGCTCCATCAACAAAGGTCTATTAAGAGATTTCGTTTTAAATCAAAACATAGATATTTTGTTTTTGCAAGAAGTGTGTTATGCAATTTTTTCCTTTGTTCGTTCTCACTCTGCTTTAGTTAACATTGGTGAATATGGTTCAGGCACCGCCATATTGATAAGGAGTTCGTTCGAGTTTAGCCAGCCCTTATTGGATCCAAACGGGAGAATATCATCTATTGTTGTTAACGGGGTAAACTACATCAACATCTATGCCTTTTCGGGGAGTAATAAGAAAAAAGAAAGAGACAATTTGTTCGTTAATGATTTATCTATTCATTTTGGCAAAGGGGGAAAAAAGGTCGATGTTATTGGTGGTGATTTTAACTGCATTTTGAATAACTGTGACTCTAATAGCTCGGTTAAAAATTTTAGCACCGGTTTGAAACAACTTGTAAATTTGTTCAATTTAAAAGATATAGCTTTGGAGCTCAAGAAAAACGTTTTCACTTTCATTAGAAATAGTAGCTCATCAAGACTAGACCGATTCTATAGTAGTTCTACATTCCTTCGGAGTGTAACGGAATTCTCGACTATCCCTTTAGCTTTCTCTGACCATTTTGGTATAGTGATGACAGTTGGTGTATCGGTGTAGGGTATCGGAAGGGGTTATTGGAAAGTAAATAGCTCACTTGTTAAAGACGGTACGGTTTGCGCTCGTTGGAGGAAATGTCGCGTCGTCATGTTTATGTAACTGATAGAAGCAGATGGTGGAATGAAGTGGCAAAACACAAGATAAAGCTTTTTTTTAAAAGTGAATCTTTCTTGTTGAATACGAGAATCTCAAATGAAAAAAAGTTATTTCTATGGAAAAATGGCTGAATGGATGCAGATGCAAAGTAATGATCAGCCCACTTTACTAGATATAAATATGATTAAGTCGCGTTTGGTCGAAATTGAGCAGGCGAGATTAAAGCATTTAGCAAATAACTTTGACGAATCCAGTTGCTTACAAGGTGAGATGATGAATATTTTCCAAGTGGCAGCTCAAATTAAACGATTTGAAAACAGTGGTAATCTCAAAATTAGAAATGGAAATGTTGTAGTAACAAATCCTGTCGAGCTAAGCAAACTCTCTTTCTATATATATTTAGATTTTCGAAAAGGTGCCCTTCGTTTAGTTGATCCGGAGGCTAAATCTAAAGCTTTGTTTCTGAAAAATGTTTTCTATAACTATGACAACAACGGTCGTAATTTAGATGAATATTATTTGTTAAATGACAATATTAGTGGGAAACTGTCACGAAATGCTCGTGAATGGTTACGTGAAGGAGTTTCGCTCAACAGTAATTTTAATTTGCAGACAACTCATCTCATGTATGACTATTTTGTAGATAATCACAGACAAACACCGGCAATTGAGAGTAAACTACAGCTAGATTGGAAGTTCAAACTTTTTATCGCTAAACGATCGTGTTGTTTGTATTCATGAACGACATTATTCCAAATAAAGATAAATTGAAAGCTTATAATATCGGGAATATAAACGTAACAAGTTGTGATAAATGTGGTTTAATTGATACCAAAGAGCATCGAATCAAAAAATGCCCTCAAGCCAAAATGATTTGAGATTGGTGTTCTAACATAGTTTTCCAGAGATTGAAATTAAATATACATGATATGGAAAATATTCTCCGGTTGAAGACTCTATCATGTTCAAAGCAGTTGAAAGCTGTTTTATGGCAATTTCCTTCAATTTGATGGCACACGAACCATCGTTATTTGGTTGGGGTTCAGCCAAAACGCACCAAGCGCCAATGAAAAATTATCCATTTTTCTGCCCAAGCTTTCATTTAGCAGATTTAATTAATCACAAATCACATCGGATATCCCTCAACCCCAAAACTAAGGATATCCTACAGCATATGTACGCATGAATTGATATGAAACGTTTTTCGTTGTCTTTGTATACTAACAAAATATCACAAGTCAGTCGAAAAGCTGCTTGGTGCGGTTTGGCTGAATCCCGACCATTTGTTTTTAAAAAAGAATTACGAGAGATGAGATGGAAAAACAGGAATATTTTTTACGCGGAGTTTGGAAACTTTGTAAATATTTGTTGATGGATCTTATCTTTGATAGTAAGGGAATTGTAATAAGAAACTAAAAGATAATAATCTGTAAATTATGAAAATGTAATACGAACTTTTGGTTATATAAAAAACCTCAAAAAAAAATCCAATGGAGAATGAGAAAATCATAACCTTTGAAGCTATGAAAACAATTAGCCAGTAAGTTTTCATTGTTCAAACACAGAAGGTGAGCACAGAAACGCTGTTCTACAGCTAGCTATCGGTCTACGAAACTACGGTCTTTTTGCAAACATCTTGGGTAGAATCAATAATCTGTGCTCGTAAGACGAATTTCATATGTAGATTCCGCCATCCTTGCTACCGAGAAGAGGACAAAGACCCATTGGATTCCGCCACCACGGTTGAATAAGATCCCCGTTCCTTCATTATACGCCTGAGACTATCAAATTCATGGCGACAGATACTGTGTGGCCTCTTACCATGGGAAAGGGATCAACCGAATACTTGGGTAACTGTCGGGGACAAAATAGTACTCACGTGTCATCCGTAACTAATCAGGAGAAAAACTGCTTGCTTTGCAAACGTGTTGTAATTCATGGCCTACTGCTGCTCAATTAAAATTCGCGACTACGAAGGTAAATGCTTCACGCACAGTCTGACAGTTCCTTATGGGATTTTACTGTGGAGGAACAAGAATGGGTGATTGGCGGCCATGTTTCACGCACAGTCTGACAGATAGCAATGAGATTTTCCCATAAGAGTGAGTAGAGGCATTACTTTCGTATTCGCGAATTATGCCGCGTTGGCGCGGTTGCGTATGGCTAGTCACGTCAGACGTTAGATCGAAAAGACAGATTTCGGCAATGGATGTTATGCATATTACACACTGCCAAACGAGAATTCAAATAACTTCAAATTCATGGCACACAGATACCGTCAAGGAGAGCACACGAGAACAACGGATTTACCAACTTTAACAGATGCGTTCATTGGCTCATCGAGTAGTAATTCCACTCCTATCTTCCACAGCTGCCACTGTGACCCAAATTTCATTAGCACAAATAAATAGCACACCGACAGTAAACCAATTTACCTCACGTATTCCGATTATTCTGCACAAATCCTTTTTTACTTCTACTAGTATAATTTAGTCTAATTCTCACTCACGTATTATTACTGAAGATATTGATTGTTTAACATTACAAAACAAGCAAAATCTAGAGCATGTGCTTACAATTTTTATTATTTTTCCATCGTGCACCACGATTTTTGGCGAATTTCTTCAATTTATTACTGAAAGTAGCTTTAAAAAATATCGTTATTTTAAGTCACTTTCACTACTATTGGTTACATTTTATTTGTTTCAAATTATTCTCAATTCACTTCGAGAAATTCACTTGGTTATAAAACTTTTGATATCTTAACACTTCGGCGGTCTGAACTAGAAAGAACAAATACAAATATTTTTCGCCAGATTTGTTAGATTTCTTCTAAATTCTTTTTATTTCCGTTCACAAAGTGTCTTAATTATTTTTTTCTTGAAATAATAATCTTGATCAGCGTGTATAAGGGGCCCCACACACGCTCCAACATGTTGTACAACTTTGACTCCGCCTCCAGCAAATTTGAGTACGGAATTGATGTTGTGACACACACGGACCATTGTGGCCACCCCTGGAAGATCCGAAACATCCATGAAAACGTCAATTAAAAAATGTCATCGTAGAGCGAATCATTCATTATCAAACCTTGAGTACGGAATTGATTTGGTAGCCACATCAAAAACATTGTAGTTACCAAGTGGGCTGCAAAAAGATCCGGAACATACATAAAAAAGGTCATTTCTTTAATTTCATCATGGAACTCCGAAATTTTTAAGAACCATTTCAAGACAAAATTTTCAAAACGACTTATCTGCTTTTGTAAACAAAGATTCAAACGACGATTTGACGAATCTGATAGCTCTCCCACGTAAACCAGCACCATCAACAAGTAGCGGAAACCTTCACCTACCTATTGGTGGTGTTGGTTTGCGTGGGAGAGCTATCGTATTCGTCAAATCGTCGTTTGAATCTTTGTTTACAAAAGCAGATAAGTCGTTTTGAAAATTTTATCTTGATTTGTTGTCCAACCCTGAGTATGGAATAGGACCACACACGGACCATAGTAGCCACCAGATGGACCCATGGAAGATCCGGAACGTTCGCAAAAATGGTCGATTCGTAAATTTTCTTTTTATTGACCCCCCAAAAGAAGTTAAGAGGGAAACACAAAGGAGTGCGGCAACGGAACGGCAAGCGGTTTGTCGACAGTTTATACTAAAAAAACATCTGCATTTCCACCGGAAGTTCCTCCAGGAATTCCTCCGGAAGTTCCTCCGAAAGATTCTCCATGATTTCTTTTTAAACATCATCAACGAATTCCTCCGGGAGTTCCTCCAGGAATTCCTCCGAAAGTTCCTCCAGGAATTCTTCCGGAAGTTCTTCCAGGAATTCCTCCGGAAGTTCCTCCAGGAATTCCTCCGGAAGTTCCTCCAGGGATTCCTCCGGAAGTTCCTCCAGGGATTCTTTCGGAAGTTCCTCCAGGGATTCCTCCGGAAGTTCCGCCAGGAATTCCTGCGGAAGTTTCTCCAGGGATTCCTCTGGGAGTTCCTCCAGGAATTCCTCCGGAAGTTCCTCCAGGGATTCCTCCAGAAGTTCCTCCAGGGATTCCTCCGAAAGTTCCTCCAGGGATTCCTGCGGTTGTTCCTCCGGAAGTTTCTCCGAAAATTCCTCCAGAAATTCCTCCGGAAATTCCTCCAGAAATTCCCCCAGAAGTTCCTCCAAGAATTCCTCTGGAAGTTCCTCCGGAAGTTCCTTCCGAGGAATTCCTGGAGGAACTTCCGGAGAAATTTCTGTAGGAACTTCCGGAGGAATTCCTGGAAGAAATTTCGGAGGTATTCCGGGGGGAACTTCCGAAGGAATTCCTGAAGCAACTTGGGAAGGAATTCAAGAGGAATTTTCAAAGGAATTCCTGGTGGAATATCCGATGGAATTCCTGGAAGAACTTCTGATGAAATTCCTGGAGGAACTTGCGAAGTTTTTTTTTTTTAGTCTTTATTAAGGTGTTTTTTTAATCTACAGACTAAGTTCAACACCGGGAAATTGCGAAGGAACTTTCAAAGGAATTCCTGGAAGAACTTCTGATGGAATTCCTGGAGGAACTTCCAACAGAATTCTTGGAGGAACTTCCGACGGAATTGCTGGAGAAACTTCCGAAGGAGTTCCTAGAGGAACTTTCGAAGGAATTTATCTAATGACGTCATAACTTCCCCCGTGGATGCATGCGGGATTTACGTAGAAGTTAGGGGATGGAATGTACTGTCTGAGAGGGCTCGACAGCGGGACTCAACCATTATGGTAGAATGACAATCTCGAAAGAAGTAATAAAAGATTCATCTCGCTTCGTGAGTGGCAGATCAACCACGTATCTGAAGAAGAAGCTAACTAAATTGTGGTTTATTGTCCATAAAGGAGCATGCATTGATTTAGCCTCCTTTCAAGAGGCCCGGAAGCCTCCTTTCAAGAGGCCCGGAAGCCTCCTTTCAAGAGGCCCGGAAGCCTCCTTTCAAGAGGCCCGGAAGCCTCCTTTCAAGAGGCCCGGAAGCCTCCTTTCAAGAGGCCCGGAAGCCTCCTTTCAAGAGGCCCGGAAGCCTCCTTTCAAGAGGCTCAGAAGCCTCCTTTCAAGAGGCCCGGAAGCCTCCTTTCAAGAGGCCCGGAAGCCTCCTTTCAAGAGGCCCGGAAGCCTCCTTTCAAGAGGCTCGTAAGCCTCCTTTCAAGAGGCCCGGAAGCCTCCTTTCGAGAGGCCCGGAAGCCTCCTTTCGAGAGGCCAGAAGCCTCCTTTCAAGAGGCCTGGAAGCCTCCCTTCAAGAGGCTCGTAAGTCTCCTTTCAAGAGGCCCGGAAGCCTCCTTTCAATGGCACGGAAGCCTCCTTTCAAGAGGCTCGGAAGACTCCTTTCAAGAACCCTGAAAGCCTCCTTTCAAGAGGCAGGGAAGCCTCTGGGAAGTGTTTTCATAACATTGTAAATTTGACGTACTTACTCCGGGGCACTTTTTAATTAAGTCATCATCGAAAAGGATTCCGATACAACTGGGAATCCTTTCAACCGCCTACGGCATTGGCAACAAACGCAGAAACTATTTCAGTTATTTTGGAAAAGATGGCAAAGGAAGTATCTCGCAACTATACAACCTTGTTCGAAAATGGTGCTTCTGAAAAACGAAAACGCTCCGCCAGACAGACAGAAACGTCGTACTCCATAAGGACCTAATCTTAGTAGTGTGCAATGTAGCCAACGACATGAGCAATAAAGATAACTTACCATTCATGCAAAAAAGTCTTTTGCTGATGTCTCCTGCAGCACAAAAACCAATTCACTCGCAGTTAAAACACAATATGGTTTGAACACTCAAAACTAGCCAACAATGGAAGATGGCTGCCTACAGTAAAGAAAGATCGGATTGGATGGGGTTGGTTTGGAATCCACTACCAGATGTCATTTCCATGATTTTCATACATTTTTTGCTTATTTGTACTGAAAATGCCACTTAGTGTTGAGAACAGGATAACCCAAATAAATTTAATCGCTCCTTCTTAATTTTGGATCTTAACAACCAATATGCATTACTTTTAATAGTGAATCTGAAAATCGTTTTCAAGGTGAACATTTTCCTTTCGGTATATAATGGTGTATAAAAATAATACTCAATAGAGCATACATTGATTGATAGACGTGATCATGATGATTGACAGACATATCGATATTACCTCAGAAGCAACCCTAGTTCTACGAAAATGTTATTCGATTCGACACAAAATCTTGCTGCATTCCTTTAATTATGTGGGTATTATAACCATTCCGTTGAACCCCGCTCAATATTCAAACAATGACAATGCTCCGAAGTGGGTACTCACCGGCAACCGTCATGTTGTAGACGCCGTGCGCCAGCTTGAATTCCGGCGCGTCCCCGCTGACCTCGCACCGGTAGGTCCCACTCGACTTGATGTTGAGCCTCTGCAGCTGGATGCTGCACATAAATCGGTTGCAATAGTGCTCCGGCGAGTCCCGCACGACGGTGACCCCTTCGACCGGGAACGTCCGCACGTTCTGCTCCATCATCGGCGAGTACCTGTGGACGAGAGTTTTCCGGGAGGAAAACAGAGAATGCAAAGTAGCAAACATAATCCGATATAGGACGGAGCCGGAAGATGAACTTGAATGGCGGCGGATAGATAGCAAGATCTGGCCGAGGCCCTCTTCAGAGTCAGCTGGTCATCGTGTCGATGGTCGTCGAAAACGGGCGGGCAGCAATTATCGAAAAATCCAATCAGTGTCAAAACATCTGCCACTACTGGTTGGAGTTGTCGTCCGTTTGGTCATTCGGTCGTCATCATCGATGTAGTCAGGAGTAAAACATCGAAATGCTATGAAGGGTTCAGCCACTTCAGCACTCAGTGAATTAGTTTACTACTTCATTCAGCATAATTTGGATGATAATTTCAAATCAAAATCTGCATCTAATAAGTTTAGTCTCCTAGCTACGTCAATGGCCGTCGTTTAAAACTGGAATGACAAGAGACACCACTGGACTCACCTGAAGAACTCGCTATCGTCTTTGTACCACTTGACCGAGTTGAGCGTGTGCGTTCCCATGTCGTAGCTGCAGGACAGTGTGGGCGTATCGCGCACATCGACCACGTCCGGCACGACTATTTCCGTCAGCTGCAACGTTCGGATTAGCCGAAAATCTGCAATGGAGCACCGAAAAGAAGCACCGTGAGATGTGTGGTTATGAATGCAAATTGAAAAACGCATATCGTCTGTTCGTCAGAGTTGGCACCGGTTGATCGACAGCCTATCCTGGTCAATCAAAAGCTGATGAGTTTTTGGATTATCAAAGTCATTATCAATGTGCGGGCTGACAGATCGATTAGGAGGAAATAAGGCGTGCTAACTAGTGCAATGGGTTGTTGTTGTGGTCAAGATTTTGTTATGTACAGGTTATCCGACTTGTCAATATCCCCAACTCAGCCATCTTGGATTTTTGTATGGAATTTATGCTCGTTTGTTTACGTTTTGCACTGAAAATGTATGTTTCCCCGCGTTGGTTATTCCCATCTATTGACGAAGTCGGATAACCTGCACATAAAAAATCTTGGTTGTGGTCTCGTGAATAAGGGTGTACAGTACATATTGGGTGAATTCTTGTACTACCATGTAATAAAACATCTTACATCATAATAAATGTAATCGCATCTTATGGCATGCCGACTTATTCATGAAAGTTGTCAGGCAAGAATACCCACTTCAAACTTCACAGAAAAAGTTTCTCAAATAAATTACTTCTCTACACTACTAAAAATCCACACATATTTAATGGCAAAAATCCATAGATTTCACTTATGATGTATATCAGCGCACACATAACCATTTTCCACGTGAACTACTTATAAAATATATATCCAAATAAACTTTATGTGTGGTCTCGAATTAGCAAATATTTAATTTATGTGTGATTCTATATCGATTATATTAGGGTGGAGCTATTGCAAAAATCTATAACGGCGACACATAGGGGAACTGTTCCGTTTTCCATCTCACTGTACATATATCCATCTCATCGATAAACAAAGAAATACGGCACCAAATTCGTCGCTTCTTTTTGTCAACACGCGTGCTCACTGCTGAAAAAAATCACAAAAATAATAAACAAATCAAATTCCTTTCCATTGCTTTGTTTTTAATGGGATGGAAATAGGAGCTATGAGATGAAGTGGCGAACCGTTCCCCTATATCTTATATAGATATTTTTGGCAGTCTATCTTTCTCGGGGAATGACACGTTCGACGTTCTGTTTTTCTTGCAGTAGGCTTGTGTAATGATGGCATGTCAAAAGGTGGAATGAGATAGCGATGCATATACGGTAATCATGAGTGACATTGTGATTGGTACTGTGATGTCCTATGAAAGGCAGAAAAGACGAAAAGCTCACAAGAAGCTTTTCACGAGGCGATTAAAATCAGCTGATTTCACCGCCAATTGACAGTTCCTCTATGAATGTGACAGCTATGGGTTTGGTAGAGTTGGCCGAGCTCTAAGTCCATCCTTCGCCGACATGCACCACTCTCTTGCACACCGCACAGATGTTCTTGGGCACGTGTTTCTTGAATACCTCGGATGCTTGCAAGTCCTCCTCTAGCATGGTCTAAGTACCATGTCCGTGAAGGATCACTGGTCTTATGAGTGGTACATGATACATTTGCTGCGCTGCGGGTGTGAATATTTTTTGACAGCAGCGGTAGACAAATTCCTTGACAGCCTCGAATCCCCATTTTATGCAACACTGCTTTCCAGGCGGACAAGATAAATACATAGCTAGGTGTTTCAACCTGCCAAATTTATAGACGAGAAGAAGGTGCACACCCGTTTCAAATCACTCAGAGACTGAGTGAAATTGTATTGCCGTCTCTTTTTATCTCACGGAAATCTTACTCAATTTTCGTAAAAAGTGGAACTACTCAAATTTTGTTCCACTAGGTAGGGTAAAAGTTCCGATAGTCGTGGGTGTTCCTATAGTTGCGGTAGTGCTGATTTCAGAAATTCTACTAATTAAACGCAGCAACCCACCTTACCAGCCAATTAGTTGACCTGTCATAACACGATAGAGACGAAAAAGTTTTGGAATTCCTTTTAAATTGGTAAAGTATCTTAAAAACATCTTATTTTTTCTCGCCTTTACACCAATAGTTGCGGTAGTGTTCCCATAGTTGCGAATCCCGTATAAAACCTATGGGATTCGCAACTATAGGAACAAGAATAACAAAATACCACAACTATTGGAACACTGCACCAATAATTGGAGGATTAATTTTCTGATCCTGATACAGTTTCAATACTTTTTGAATGAAATAGATTTAATAAACTTTCGGATGCACCCTCCAGGTAAGCAAAATGAAGTTTAGATTAGATGTAATCGAGAAATGAGTGTAGTGACGTGCTTAGTTCCTCCACTATTGGATCTTTTACCCTAGTTCCACTTTTTACGAAAATTGAGTGAGATTTCCGTGAGAAAAAAAAGACGGCAATACAATTTCCCTCAGTCTCTGAGTGATTTGAAACGGGCGTGTGTGGGTGAAAAATTAATTTTCGGTGCAAAACATAAATAAACTGGCTGGCTCTCCCCAGGGGTGAAAGCGGAGCACTGAAGCCCTACCCAGAAATGAGTGATATCTGGATTTGGTTCTATAATGTAAACAACAGTGCAGGGTTCGGATTTCTCACTCACTCACGCGACAACAGATCACTCCACCATGCATTTTATCCGGATAAATTACAGTGCGATAAACTCCGGCACAAGCGATCCTTCTTCCCATGTTTCGCGAAAATCAAATACTGCTCACTTTGCCTCTCCAAGCTGATTGAATCTGACGATGAGCCACGATAAGCAGAAGGTTCAATACAGCAGTTTTTCCCATTGCTTTCCATCAATTCATGTGGCGGCGTGGTTTTAGTGGGCGCTCTGAACATTTTAAAATTGTTTTGGGTTCGAACCCCGTTGCGGTCCTAATTTTTTGTAAATCTATATACTAAAAATGAGTTGAGATTTCCTTCCTGACGATTTAACTCACGGACGGGTGGATCGATTTGCAATATTTTTTCGCTTATCGATTCGTTTTGAGATCTGCAAGGTTTGTATATGCAAAAAGTTAGTGAATTTAACAGGGAAATGTAGAAAACCATTAGAAAGCAATTTAGAGTCAGGTGTTGAGGAAATCAAAACAAACGGACGAAAATTGATCTAGAGTGCGGTGCAAATAATTCATTGTGACATTTTCAACATCCGGGCAAAGCTGGATTTGTTTTGCTAGTATGCTTATAAAATTTATCTGATGAGGCGATGAGAAGGAAAATTTGTGAATTAAAATTAAATTATCCGGCGATCCGGCGCTCAATTTATCACCCGCCATTCTATCCGTATAAAAATGTTGTGTGAGAATACTTCCTCACAAGGGGACCATGAAGAATCACACTCCGCTAAATAGATTAATCGCAGGTTTTTATTCATATGAGTGAGAATTCCGAAGCCTGCAACAGTGTCAATTATCTACCACCTTTTTGTTATGGTGAGGCATTTTTATGCACATTTTTGCTATCGATATTTTACCAAAATCAAACACTCAATCATGCAGCAATATAACGATGTGGTATGCTTGAGATACCCGCTTGATTATAGGGGCTCGAAAAAGAATTTATTTGCAGTAACTAAACGAATATAAATATGTTCGCATTAACGATTGCGCCCTAACACCGCACACTGGTTCAGGAGCCTCGAAAACGTGCGTTTTTTATTTTTCGGTATGAAAGATAGGTTTTAGATACATAGTCTCTTGGGATGAATCGAAGGGTATTCTATGTGCTGTCATTTGACATGAAACATCAATGATCTGTCCACCTAGAAGGGCGGTGTGGAGTAAAAATTTCATTGAGATGATACAAATAAAAAAAAATCTCTGCTATATTATAAAGAATGCGAATTGGAGCAACTTTGCTGAAGAAACGAAATTTGTAAAACGATTGATTGAGCAGTTATGGTACGTTTTGTATGAATGACCCCTAGAAAGCATATTTTGATCATAACTTTTCAAACATTGATTTTGGAAGCAAGGTTTGTTCTAGAAAGTTGTTCGCAGTGACAAAAAAAACTGTATGTTTCAAAGATTACTTTGATCTAACTCTTCATCTATTTTTTACAAAAAATCCTTCATAACTTTGACATTATGAAGGAATTTTTGTTAAAAATAGTCAATTTTCATAACAATCTAGCATAAAAAGCGGCGAGAAGCGGCAAACAAAACAGTCACAATCTGAAAGATATGACTTTAAACTGTTAGAAATTGCCAGGGCTAAGAGTGCTGAGTTATTTCCAAAAATCAAAAAAATTATAAAATTAATACCGATATCACGCCTGATATTCAGTTGGAAGTTTCAAAAGCTAGGTATAGGAATGCTGTGCAAACAATTCAAACTATTTGGATCATGGAACATCGAACAACGACTCATTTGTTTGAAAGGAATGCTCAATTTTTTGATCGACCGTTCAAATTGCCCGAATCAATTCTGATTCAGATTGCATCGACATCTAATAGAGCTAAATGTGGTCGAAAAATATTATCTTTTTCCGATTGTTCGGAAAGCGTCAAAAGAAGAAAAACGTCTAAGTAACGTCGTGAATATACCGCAAATGAGCTTTCCTATGCCGCTCAAATGAAACTTCGTGAGGAAAATAACGTGAATGAATCATTTCTGGTTAAAGAAGCTGTTTGCTCTACCCCTACACGTGCAAAAGAAATGATATCAATTTTGCGGAGTAAACGTTCACCGAAATTAGTATCATATACTAAGAATGAAGCGTTAGCGTTGATTTTGGATGCTAATATGACGAAATCGCAATACATTAATATTAAAAAAGGAGCTAAGCTAAGGAATGCAAATTTATACCCTAGCTATTACGATGTACTGGTGGCTAAAAAAGATTCACAGAAAAAAATAATGAAAAATAAACACCGCGTAAAACTTGACATGCGGAAATTTACGCTATTCTACGCTGAAATGGCCTTCTTCCTAACAATATTTCTTACAACTTGTATGCAATATCGACGATTCACGACAAATATTGTATACATTAAGGCTACTTCTCGTGTGGAAGTACGCTAATAATGACGTTCCATTTATGTGCATGATTTTCAGCGTAAATTTCAGTGGATTTTTCTATCTGTGTTGCTATCCCAACCCAAATGAATAATTGTGACAGAAACATCGATCGAAATTAATCTTCAGGATCTTTTAGATCAAACCACTTCACGGATAATTGACGCAGGTATTCATAAGCTGGAAGAATTTTCAGATAGCGAATTACAGCCCATAATTCTTACCATAAAATGGGGCTTTGATGGTAGTTCAGGCCATAGTGAGTTCAAGCAAATGTTCGATTCAGACGATAGAACTAAAACGGACTCTAACTTGCTGGTAACATCTATCGTTCCTGTTCGTGCGCAGAGCGGTGAGAAGTGCTTTTTTTAGAACCCTCGACCATCTTCAACACGATATTGCTGGCTGCTACACATCCAGTTTTTGGTCGAGACAGCCGAGATTTCGATTTTAGAGAAAGAACACATTGAAAAACAAATTCTGGAACTACAACCTAGTTGTATATCAAGAAACGGGCAAAACATTAAGGTTTCGTACAAAATGCTTATGACTATGGTGGACGGCAAGGTATGCAACTCAGTGACATCAACAAAATCAGCACAAAGATGTTATATTTGTGGCGCAACATCATCGCAATTAAATGATATTGAGATGTCCGTTTTACGTCTCATATCGATTGGGCATCCAAAAATGGCGAGTTACAGGGTCAGATAAGAATATTGTACAGAGCAGGAAGAAACAAATTCAAATTCGTTTTCGAATCGAAATGGGCCTGATTATAGATAAGCCCCATTCAGGAAGGTCTGGTACATCTAACGATGAAAATAGTGCGCGCAGTTTTTTTTTTCAAAACTGGGAAAAATCTGCCAAAATAACTGGCTTAGGTGCATCTCTGCTATACAGATGTAAAATAATACTTGAAGTTCTATCGTCGGGTCTAGGAATCAACTGTACACGATTTGAGAATTATTGTCTCAAAACCGGAAGTAAATTTTTTAGCGTTTATCTCTGGTATTACCTTCCAACTGCTGTACATACATTACTTATACATGGATCGGATTGTCGTTTTCGGTGCCCATTGGCAGCTATCAGGGGAAGCCCAAGAAAGCAGAAATAAAGATATAAAACGCTACAGAATAGACCATACTCGGAAGTTTTCGTGGATAACAACGAACACAGATCTTCTACATCGTCTATTAGAATCATCAGACCCCCTCATTTCCTTGCTAAGGTCCCAACCGGATAAAAGAAATCAACCATTATCTAATGACGATTGGACCCTTTTGGTTGACATGGAATGCTTCAGTTCGAATGAAAACGACAGTGAGTACAGCGAGCCGGAAAGTGATGAAGACAATGAGAATTAGCCTAGTGGGAAGGTCAAGGTTTGTAATCAGCAAAAATCTTAAATATGTAGTACAATTTGTTTTTCTAAAAGATACTTTCTTTTATTTTTCAGGTATTATTATAACAACATACTATTAAAAACTTGAAATAGCAAAAAAAATAAAACCCCTGATTAATCCACCTAGCAGTGTTGGTGCCTTTCTCGTGTAAAGAAAATAAATACAAAAAATAAGTAGAGGGTTGTATCAAAGATACGACCGCAAATTGAACGTAGAATTACGTATAGTTCGAGGGCGGATACGAAATTTGATCGTCAACATTTTATGCATGTTCATGCCGGATGGCTAATAGCCGAAATGTAGTCAATTTTCTGTTAAAGTGCAATTTCAACATTGGTTGGCGAAATTGATTTTTTCAATAGTTAAATGCATTGAACAAATTGTTTACAATAGTTTAGAAAAATATATAAAGCTCTTTTAGTGGAATGTATTCAACCGTGTGGAATGTATTCAACAACTGTGTGGTCGTCTTCAGTGTCTCGTACTTTACTCGACTCAAGTCGAGTCAAGTACGAGACACTAAAGACGACCACACAGTTGTGGTCGAAATACGTATCTGCAAAGATATCGAAAATTAATTGGTGGAATTAAATAGAGAGTACTTAATTCGTCTTAGACGGTTACAATAGTTGTAAATAATCTTAGAGAGTTTACTGATCGATTCATACCAAAATCTCCGGAATCCGCTGAAAAACGGATGAGTTATTGGCTCGTACTTCCTGACCTCTTTTCGTGACGGCACCAAAGTCGAAACTTTGAAATGACCCCCCTATCTTACCGAAAGACATAATTCTACGTCAAAAATATGAGTAAGTGCTTTTTGACGTGTTTTACACATAGAACATAAAATTTTGACCATAACTTCTGATCCCATAGTCCAATCTGGATCCAATAGTATAATTTTCAATAGCAAACAATGGGACAGGATTCTCAGTCGAATGGAACTTGTTGCGAGTGATTCGGCCAATGCTAAGTTCCAAAAAGTGTGTCTACAAAATTTTGTATACATACACACATGCACACACATACATACATACACACAAACAGACATCACCTCAATTCGTCGAGCTGAGTCGATTGGTATATAACACTATGGGTCTCCGAGCCTTCTATCAAAAGTTTGGTTTTGGAGTGATCATATAGCCTTTACGTATACTTAGTATAAGAGAAAGGCAAAAAAAAAGATTGACTCTTTTGCAGCATTTATTTATAAATTTTGCCTTTCTCTTATACTAAGTATACGTAAAGGCTCGTACAACAAAGTTGTACCGAAAGGCTATCATTTTGCTCCTAAATCGAACTTTTTATAGAAATCTCGGAGGCCCATGATGTTATATAGCAATCGACTTAGCTTGTCGAGCTGAACAAATGTCTGTCTGTCCGTGTGTATGTGTGTGTGCGTATGTGTGTGTGTGTTTGTGCACACGAAAACCCAAAAATATTAGCTACTTTTTCATATAGTAATTCTTCACCGAATATAATCAATGTAGGCTGTAATGTAGTAATGTAGGCAATTATTTATGATGTGTATCACAGTAAGGCAAAACCAAGGAATTGAATCGAGAAAGGCATCGTCACCGCTAGGTGGATTTATCTGAGTTTTTCTAAAAAAAATCGCATTTTAGTGGCATGTTGTAATAGACAACTGTTACACCCTCCGGGCGCAAAAAAAACGATCAAGAAAGTGGGTTGGTGAACGAACTCAACTAAAAATATATTTTCTTGAATAATAACATAAAAAATAAAATACAATAAACATACAATCTAGTTTTCTTCCTCAACAAACCTTTTCCTGCTATTTGTCTTCAGACTAGCGGACGATTCTAAACAAACAATTAATTTAGTTACAAACAAATTTACAAACTACCAAAAAACAAACTCACGGTAAGTAACGGTAATATGATCTATGCAAGACGATGACGAAACAGGGACTTCAATACAAAGACTTCACTACAGCAATGATCTACGAATAACACAATGAATACATCATCTACACTACACTACAATATCCACAATACTCAACAAATTCTCACATTCAATCTTTCACAATTATACTATTATACACACATTTCATTCCACTAGAAAGAAAACCATCTTTCTTCATTCCTTCTGTACAGAACCATCAACAAATCTGTTATGGCCGTTCCTTTTTCTACCGCTTTTGCTTCAATTAGCTCCCTCATGTATGTGTGTCAACATTGAGCAACAACAAAACGGAACGCGTTCGCTCCATCGCTCATCATACGCGTTCACGCTATTAACCCTTTCAGGCCCGTCGGAATTACCCACGGCAACAGACAACTATTGTTCATAGATGATCAATTGGACAACACAGCTATTGGATATGAATGGAAAAAAATCATACATTGATTTTAGTAACAGATTTCTGAAATAAAGCTTGTCGCTGTAATGTTTTCCGTAACAGTTTTCATGGAAAATTGACTTGAATGGACCATTTTACAATTGATTCAAACTAGCATTGGAACACGTCGGAACACAACAGAACTTTGTGCATTCTGAAATAATTAATATTGAGCGTCTTAGGGAAAAATGTTACAAGGTTAAAATACTTCAAACTTCCATTTACTTCCATTTAGATCATAACTGAACCAGACGTGCTAAACTTAAAAAATTGGTATCGAACTAGTTTTCAGCAGAAGGAACAACCAACTTAAAACATTACTTGGAACCACAAAAGACCCCATGGACGCCTTGGGAAAATCTGGAGTTTATAAAATATCATGCCCTCACTGTGACAAAATCTACATAGGACAGACAAAACGAACATTAGACACGAGGTTCAAAGAACATTTGGCAGAAGTCACAAAAGCAACCAAAGACACAGAAAAACGTTTACATTATCATTTCAAATCAAAAGTAGCAGAACATAAAGCCTGTCCACGTTAAATTTCGGACACCCATCATCCAATGCGATTTTTAAAAATTTTCACGAATCACTAAGAAGATCAATTTCCATGACAGCTGAATCTTTCCACTTTATGTGATTCTTTCAGCGTGTTTTCATTCTTGTCCAAACTTATAAATGGCTACAAATCAATTGGACATTGTTTTAGTGTCCGAAATTTAACGTGGACAGGCTTTATATTTATCGAAGATCACCATTTAACTAAAGACAACATATCAATTCTCAGACACATCCAAAATCCTTGGAAACTTGACGTAGCAGAAAGCTTAGAAATTTACAAATAAAAACAATTAAACTTACTAAACAAAGATCAAGGAAACGGATTCACCTGGCTCTTTTTACTATTACTACCCACAAGACGACGACGAACCTATCTAAGTGATATATTTTACTCTATATTTAAAGTTAGAAATCAATGTTTTTCTTCAGTCGAAAACAAAACACTGAAGAAGTTTTCAAGTAGAAAACGAAATACGTATCTGTTGATACATAAATGAATATAACGGAAGTAAATGGAAGTTTGAGTATTTTAACCTTGTATGTGCATTCGCTTCAGATTGTGAATGTTTTATTTGCTGTAAAAAGTCAGATAAATCGTTTGGAGAAGATTTCGTGGGCTGGACACAATAGGAAGATATTCATTTTGCCCCTTTTGCCCCTTGATTTATTTTCAAGTCGATTTTCGAACAAAAGAAGTATAAAATCATATTTTTGAGCGGATTCTAGTGAAATACAGTCATGAAGTGTAAAGCTATTTGTGAGTAATTAACACGGACCATTGAATGTTATAAAAAATTTCGAAATTGCTCTATTTTGCCCCAAAATGTCCCGATATTAACAATTTTTAAGTTTATCCAATAATTTTACATAGATTAGTTGAGGGCTGCCCAACGTACGGCCCGCGGGCCGGATGCTGCCCTCGGTTCCTTTTGCGTTGTTTAGCGCATCTTTAGGCGAATCCAGCGCATTACTTCCGAAGTTGAGAAAGTTGCCTGTGTGGTAGCCGCGTGTTATCAGCACGAGAGTGTATATAAGACTAAACACGTGATCCACTGATTATGTAATTAGCAATCGCTGTCGCACCGCTGGTCACTGGTGGCCAGTCGTGTGTCATATATAGGTTCATTATATCCACTAACATAGTATCGAGCCAGTATGCGCGTCCTGTCAAGTGAGACACTAGTCACCACAGCCTGTATCTGGAGAAAAATCCAACTTCGGTATAAAAAGCGTTATAAATTTATTCCGGATAGACAATATTAACTCCAAGAGGAGTAAACAGAATTTGTTCAGATTCATATCTGCACAATTAGCACGCTAATGAAATAACTTTTATAGTGAACACTGTTAGCCACATCCTTTAAGCTTTATTGACGAGCAAGCAGGTGAAAAGTGTCATGAACGGTGTAAACATGCCAGAACCCGTTTAGCAAGAAAAATTTCACCCGAAGAAAATTTGCTGGATATAACTCAGATATTTCTAGTGCTGAACTATTTTGACTTACATAATCATTAAAATGAAATAAAACTCTGAAAAAATGGAAGAAAAATAAATGTCACTTTGTCAGATTACGGCATTTTAGTCACTTGAATATTCAACTGCTGTAATATTTGCACGTTTTATATTTTTTTACAAAAAAATGATTCTTGATTAATGACTTGTGTTGTGAGAGAAGTCAAGTGGTTTTTTGTTACTTTTTTAGGAAAGTTGTTTAATTTTGATACACATAGTTAAGTTTGCCATTTTAAGGTGTTTTTATGAGATATAGTGAAAAAAGTTTCGGCTGCCGGTGGGAATTGAACCCACACTAGACGTATTACCAATTATACAACAGCTGCCCTTGCAAGAAGTTGTTCCATAATTAGCTAATAACGATGGGATATCCGTCAATTCTCCTTCTTCTTCTTATTGGCATTACATCCCCGCACTAGGACAGAGCCGCCTTACAACTGAGTGCTCATTAAGCACTTCCACAGTTATTAAACTGCGAGGTTTCTAAGTCAAGTTACCATTTTTGCATTCGTATATCATGAGGCTAACACGATGATACTTTTATGCCCAGGGAAGGCGAGACAATTTCCAATCCAAAAATTGCCAAGACCGGCACCAGGAATCGAACCCAGCCACCCTCAGCATGGTCTTGCTTTGTAGCCGCGCGTCTTACCGCACGACTAAGGAGCGCCCCTCAGTCAATTCCCCGTATCCATCGAATCTGCTTTGGCAACATTTCACACCTTTTATCAATATGGGTATCAATCTTCATGTGTTTTTATGGCCATAGCAACGAAATACTTCTGATGTAGAGGAGAATGATCTAGAATGCACCCGTGGTAATCGGCCTCTGGAAGCTGTTTACACTGCATTTCGGAGCGAATCCCTTTACAATGTCTGAAGAGTGCCGGTCTTAACATCGTCGGTAATTAATGTGACCAGCAAGCGTCCTGTGAAATGCGGGACGCCTATCTGGATTGCGTCATTGGCTTGAAAATGGATCCTCCAAAAGTGCATTTTGCATAGATTTTGGGCCAAAAAAAATTGGAAAAATATTTGTATGGCTGTATGAATTGTAATGAATTTGTAAAACGAAGTTGAAAAATGCAGCGTCTCGCGACATCTGGTCACATTATCGGTGGTGGTGACGATCATATGCGCTAAATTTGGTCAGGAAAATCGTATACATTTTTCCGGCAATCTTCTTCTGAATTTTCTTGAATAAACTTTCGGGGAATTCTTTTTTAATTTACTAGATGGTTCTTCTATACTTCCACGCAGAATTCTTTTGAACTTTTTTGATAAAATCTACGGATTTTTCTCAAAATAATTTTCTAAATTTAAAAAAAATCTCCATTTCTTTTTTTTTAATTTAATTTTAATTAATTTAAAAAAACTTGAAGCTTTAAGAAAATACGTATGAACTTCCACGGGATTATTGTCTGTATTTCTACCATTGCAGATTATTTTCGGACCCTGCGTTGCTCGGGATAGGAACTTTTACTTTTCAAATGTCAAATATTGCAGCAACGCACTCTAGATCGATTTATGTAGGACAATCGTTTAAATTTTCTTAACAACTCACCTACTTTTTGCATTTTAGTGGTCCCCGTGTCCATTCATGTCATTTTCTGCATAAAAACACAGCTGATCCCAAGGCAAATCGATTACTGAAGAAGCCATGCAAATTGGTCCAACCGTTTGTGAGTTATATTGCCTCAAAGGAAATGCAAATTCATTTTTATTTATAGAGACTTGCAAAGTAAATTTACTCTTCTTTGTGATTCAATACTGCTACCATAGCGTTTGCGGTAAATCTTTTATTTTCACTTTTAAGAATGGTTGCTATTCTCGGTTGTCGGCACCCAAACATGGTCGGTTGTCGGGAGGGGAGATATCAAGACAAATCAAATTAAATTGCCTAAATTCAGATTTTTAGCCACGTTATGAGCGAAACTAACAATTTGTGTAAGCTTAATTTAATAAGTATAATGTTCCCAAATGTAATTAATTTCATTGACATTCACATAATAAATCTTGATATTCTCAGCCATAACGCCCTTATTTCATATTTTGCCATTTTTTCGACCACTTTTTTTCTAAACGGCATAAAATAAACACATAGCAACACTCTTCCCCACCTATTGTACAACAAGTAACGCGTTACCAGACTCTTCCTTTAATTACGTAACACTCATTGAGACATCCCCCTCTCTATTGTACAATTGTTATAAAAAACATCACAATCTCAATGTTCAATTATCATTTTAAGCAGAAAATTGTATTAATGCAAATTGCGTACCCGATTTAATTTTTTTCAAAAAACCAACCAAATAAACGAACTTGGAAAAAAAAACCCACCCTACATCATAGAGGCACCGATGTCGCTCATTAGTGTTGTTAAAAAGTAAAATGTGTTGAGTGATTATCTCGACCCAAATTACATGAACAAACATCCACTTTCTCCAGTTTGCTTACTAGTCAGGAAAGTAAAAATTGACGGCACAACAAAGCAGAAGCTCTATCGACAGAAAAAATAGCGCTTGGCTTTTATTTTCAAATAATAAAGAAGCTTTCGATTTCGCTTTCTATTCGTCTATGATTACTACCATAAAAAAAAACTTTGATATGAGCATAACTCCAAAGCTCGTTTATTACGGTATAAGCAATGGATTTTGTCCCCAAGAAAAAAAACTTCTTGCCCGCTAATGTGGTCCTCAGTTTCAGACGACCTTCCGGGAAGCCAAAAGGAAAAAAGTTTGAGGTCGTAAGCTTTGTAGATGATGTAGAGGGGAAAATTTGACAATATCAATTCAAAAGGAATGTGATGGGCTTTAAAATTTACCCTTCGTGGTGTGTTCAGAAACACATAATCTATATATTTACTTTCTTTCTCCTACGATGATTACGGAAATGCATTGAAGTTTACTTCAGATTCCTTGGCAGATATCCGAAGACAATAACTTTGTCAAGCGTGCTGAAGTTAAATATTGCACAAAAAAAAATGCAGAACTTCCCAACAAACAATTTCGGATGAATAGGCTCGTTTTTTAACTGAAGAAGCCTATTTTATATAAAGACAGGAACACCGTCTTCGACCAGAGGTCGTACAGACTGAACACTTAACACCTAGCATGAGACAACGGACAGGACACCCAATGGACCAATGGAGAATTTTTCGATCACGAAAAGTTTCCTCCTTACCGGGGCGGGAATCGAACCTACACTCCATAGCACATGCGTCTAGACGATTGACGTCGCTAACCGCACGGCCACGAAGCCCATGAATGAAATACCTAACCCCTTAATCAGTTTTTAATGTTTGTTGGGTTGCTGATCTATTAGAAAGCAATGTCAAAGAAAGCCTTCGCACATACGACCTTTTCTTCCTATTCTCAAAGCACTCTAGAGTTATAAGTATCACATGGAACAGTAAATTACTATTTCATTTCTTATAACATCTCTAGAATTTATTCATTACTTATAATTCCAAAATGCTGATCGATTTTAAAAGAGCTATCAATAAAAACATGATGTATCAAAAATTTATTATTCTAAAAGGCGATTCAAATAGGGGAACTGTTCCGTTTTCCATCTCACTGTACATATATTCATCTCATCGCAAAACAAAAAAAAATACAACACCAATCACGTCGCTTCTTTTTGCTAACACGCGTGCTCACTGCTGAAAAAAATCACAAAAATAAGAAACAAACCAAATTCCTTTCCATTGATCTGTTTTTGATGGGATGGAAATAGGAGCTATGGGATGAAGTGACGAACCGTTCCCCTATGTCGTCCACTGCATTTTATCGTGGCTACTGCATGCGATTCTTTGTAGTGCTGAAGGTCCATTGTGATTCAATTGCATTCTTTAGACGACCTTTTTCTGCAAGCACAGGTTCGTTCGTTAATCAGACCTTCTATTTCGACATCTCGCGTTGGTACACAAACAAAATACACCCGACTCTGTTTCTACACTGATTTTTGACGTAGGACTTACGTCTTTCTTTACTATACTGGGTGTCATTTAGATTTTTGGAAATCGAGAGCGTTACGCTGGAAGGGAAGATTTTGAACGTTACTAGCACCTTTATCTTTCGATGGATTTTTAAGTTTTATATATCAATCGACTCGGAAACTCTCCACCATTTTGACTATTTCATTGAACCTTAAGATTATTAACGATATGCTATTGAAAATTCAATTCTTGTCAAAACCAGTAAAAACTTCATATGTAACTAATCCCGTGCATTCCTAACACGGACATCAGAATGCGGTATGTCACGGGCCTACGCGTCTACCGGAAGATTTTCTTTGCGTATAAAAGAACCAGTGCCTGCCGTGTGCGAGTCATTCCAGTTCGAGACAGCAACACGTACGGACGTGTTTTTTGCTCGCGCATTTTTTCGAAGTGTTCTTTCTCGTTCTTTCGCTGTTTACGTTTTCGCTTGTCGCGTTGGCGTTATTTTCTCCCGGACCCGTCATGGGAGACTCGGTGGCCGATTCGGTCGCTGGAAAAGTGCCTAAGCGCACTGCTCTTGGAGGCGCGGGTAACCCCTCCAAGCAGCTTTTACAGAGCAACGTGTTCTCGCCGTTGCCGCTTGATGACGCCGGCAATCCGCCGAAAAAGAGGAAGAAGCAGCAATCGCAGCTGCCGCAGGTGCAACCGGAGCGGAAGGAGAAGTGCCCGCCCGTGTTTGTGAAGGGCGATCCGCCGGATTTACGCCCAAAAATTCGCCAGCTGATCGCTAAGGGGCTGAAATGTACTTTTCGGCTCTGCAGCGAGGGCGTGAAAGTGATGCCGGCCAACAGGGACCATCATCAATCCGTCGTGGAGTTCCTCGAGGTCCACAAGTATGAGTACTACACTCATGACCACCCCGGCACGAAGCCGCTCAAGGCTTTGCTGCGAGGACTTCACGACATGAAGGAGGAAGAGCTCCAAGCAGAGCTTGAAAGTTGCGGACTGAAGCCAGTAGCCGTCCACAAGATCGCTCGTCACAACAAGGCGAGGAAATATCGCGACCAGCTTTACCTGATCCATCTGGAGCACGGCTCCACTACCTGGAAGGACCTGAAGCTGGTTGGCGTTATAAATTACACCGTCGTTGACTGGGAGCGATATCGGCCAGTGCACCGCGATGTCACGCAATGCACCAACTGCTTCAATTTCGGGCACGGCACCAGGAACTGCCGCATGAAGCCGCGCTGTAACAAGTGTGGCGAACCCCATCCGACTGACGAGTGCGACAAAATGGATGTGGCCGATCCCAAGTGCGCCAACTGTGGCGACAAACATCGGGCCACCACAAAGGGCTGCCCAAAGCGAGCCGAGTTCCTGGAAATCCGGAAGAAGGCTTCCACCAGGACCATTCCGAAGAAGAACCGTGTTCCTGTAATCAACGAGGTGAACTTTCCAGCTATCCCGGCTCCCCGTCGTGTGATTCCAATACTCCCACCGCTACAGCCGCACAAGCGACTGGCGGCGGCAGCTGCATCGGTCCAAGCTCCAGCATCGTCGGCACCATCCACCAGCGAATGGGCCCTCCTCCTCCTGGGTTCCGTCGGCAGTCGGAGAACGAAGCCGTCCCACCGGAAGAATCTGCCCCGCTGTACACTCCGGAGCAACTGATGCCGATCTTCGCGCAGCTCGCCACTCAACTGCGCGGCTGCAAACCCGATTCGACCAGGTCTTCACACTTGGCATGTTCATCATTGAAAATGGCTGCTAGGGTGGGCCTGGTCAACTGGAACGCTTGCTCGCTAAAGAGCAAAACAATCGAGCTGAAGGATTTCCTTGAGGAGAAGGAAATAGACGTGGCGTTCATCACCGAAACGCACCTAAAACCGGAGGTGAACATCAACATCCCGGACTTCCGCATCGTGCGACTCGACCGGCCGACCAGGGGAGGTGGTGTGGCCATCGCTCTTCGCTACAACATCAACTGTCGTCTGCTTCCAAGCTTCCAGCTCAGTGTCATCGAGGCCATCGGTGTCGAAATCACCACTTCGGTCGGCACAATCGCGCTCATCGCGGCGTACTGTCCAACGCAAGCCAAAGCCGGCGATGGATCATCGGCTGCCCTTCGTGAGGACATCGTCAAGCTGACGCGGAGGCAAGGCCAGTATATCATTGCCGGCGACTTGAATGCCAAACATCAAGCCTGGGGCAACAGTCGCGGCAATCGAAACGGCACCATCTGGAGCAACGACATGGAGGAAGGCCACTACACGATCCTGAGCCCGGATTCCCCACTCGGCTGAGTCGGTCCGGTGCCCACGCAACGCTCGACCTCTACGTAACAAACCTGAGTGACCACGTCTCGCAGCCGGTTGTATACCAGGAGCTCAGTTCGGATCACTATCCGGTGGTGGCGGAACTGGGCTCCTCGGTCAATCGGCACCAGCAGTTACGGCGGAACTACCACCGAGTGAACTGGCAACGTTTCCAGCAGTGCGTCGATAACACCGTCGACTACGAGGTGCGTCCGGAGACGCCGGAAAGAATCGACCGCCAGCTGTGCGCTATCGAGGAGGCGATAACGGCGGCCCGAGAGCTACACGTACCGACGGCTCGGCAGGTAAGCAACTCCTTAAACATCGATACACTCACCAAAGATTTGATTCGATTGCGGAATGTCACTCGCAGGCAGTTTCAGCGTACTGGACTGCCTGAGCTTAAGGCACGCTGCAATCGAATCACAAAAATTATCAAGGCCAGAATGGTGGACCTCAAAAATAACGACTTCTCGAATAAGATCCGCACTCTCCCAGATTATGCTAAGCCGTTCTGGAAAATTACCAAAATTCTAAAATCCAAGCCTCGGCCCATTCCACCTTTGATCCCACTAGACAATAATGGCTCTAAGGATCGCTTGATAACTCCTGCAGAGAAGGTCGCTGAAATAGGTCGTCACTTCGTCAGCTCACACAATCTTGGGCAGAACATCGTCAGTCCACACGAAGCAGCCGTCAACGAGCATGCTAACAACATCCATTTGATTCCCAACGACTTCTCGGAGGAGTTGGAGATCTCAACTGACGAATTGACGGCCTATATCAAATCGTCGAAGAACATGAAGGCCCCAGGCTTCGACAGCATCCTGAATCTCGAGCTCAAACACATGAGTGCTCCGTTCTTTGAGCACCTCTCGCTGATCTTTAATCAGTGTCTCCGGCTTAGCTACTTCCCATCGTCCTGGAAGTCAGCGAAAGTCATCCCCATCCGGAAGCCTGGGAAGGATCCTTCCTCCCCCAAAAGTTATCGACCCATCAGCCTACTCTCAGGGTTATCCAAGCTATTCGAAAAAGCTATTCATCATCGGTTACTTGAGTCTGCCGAAAATCTCAACATCTTGCTCGAGGAACAGTTTGGTTTCCGACGCGGTCGGTCAACTGTACACCAACTGACCTGAGTTACCAACGTCCTCAGACGGAACAAGTTTGTCTCGAAAACATCCGCCATGGCCTTACTCGATGTCGAGAAGGCATTTGACAATGTATGGCATGATGGCCTGGTGTACAAACTACAACGCTACAATCTTCCCAGCTACCTGGTGAAAATCATCAACAATTACCTGTCGGCAAGGACATTCCGGGTCTCAATCAGCGGAGCGAGTTCCAATGCGCACAACATCGTCGCAGGCGTCCCCAGGGCAGTATCCTCAGGCCCTGCTTTTCAATCTGTTCACCTCCGACATGCCAGAACCTCCAGAAGGCGGCAGTCTGTCTCTGTTCGCAGATGACACATCCATCGTCTACAACGGTAGAGTGATCAGAGCGCTAGTGGCAAAACTCCAACGAGGCCTGGATACCCGGACAGAGTACCTCACCAGCTGGAAGATCTGTATCAACGCGGCGAAGACCCAGGTCATCATTTTCCCCACTCCAAATCCCTAAACTTGTTCCGCCTGGGGACTGTAAAATCATCCTCAATGGCACGACCGTGGAATGGGCCAATGAGGCCGGCTACCTTGGCTTGACCCTCGACAGCAAGCTTATTTTCAGGCAACAGGTTGACAAAACGGTGACAAAGTGTAACGTCTTGTTGAAACTACTGTACCCTTTGATCAACCGCCGGTCGTCATTGTCCCTGAAAAATAAGCTTGCTGTCTACAAGCAAATCATCCTCCCTGTGATCGAATATGGCATGCCGGTCTGGGAGAGCTGCGCTAAAACCCACCACCTCAAACTTCAACGGGTCCAAAACAAATTCCTGAGGGTGATCCTCAACACCCCTCCCAGGACAAGAACATCCGAGGTCCACCGTCTGGCCGGAATAAAAACCTTACATGAACGCTTTGGTGAGTGTAAAGAAAAGTTTAGGGTCCGTTGCTTGCATTTGGATCAGGCTCCAATTAGGGCGCTAGTTTCAATCTAGGTTATCAAATTTTTTATTGTAAATATTAGTGTACATAGTAGTTAGGTTATCAAATTTAAAAAAAACACACCAGCGCCTCCTAAAGGCCGTCATATTAACAGTATATCATATAAACCCTTAAATAACAATGTAAACATAAAAATTTAAAATTGAAGTTGGAGGGCCAAGCCGGCCGAACACTGTATATGTAGAAAAATAATAATTGTAAAACAGAAAATTATTAAATAAAGAAGAATTTTACTACTACGTGTGCGAGTCATTACAATTTGTGACAGCAGCGCGTATTGACGTGCTTTTTGCTTGCGCATTGTCGTTTCGTTCGTTCGTTCGCTGTGTTTACCTACACAGCGACAGCATGCAGTCACCAGCGGTAGAACTGTCGGTGGGTGGTGGGTCTGCGAATATGCATGAAAGAAGTGGGCGCATTTTTTTTGTCATTCTGTGCTCAATGATGGTCGGATGCAGTGGTGTCGGTTGCGATGGATGCAATCGCCCATCGCATCGCTCGGAGTTCACGGCTAGAGGCCGATGATGTCTGAGGCAGCGAGTGCAGCGGTGGTGAATGAAGAAGAATAAAATCAGAGAGATTTGGTCTGCTCATCCAGGTAATTGGTTTCATAATCCACATGATTCCGGGATGGGAACGAGTCATGTCATATGACTGACCATATGTTAAGTTGTGCTTGGTACTAAGCAACACGTACATTAAAACATGGTAATATTATAACAGTTCTAATTCCCCAGCAAAAAAAAAACCACTGATGAAAATAAAATTTTGATTAAAATAATTACTTTTATTTTTTGCAGAAGGCATTAACAATTAAAGATGCACAATCAGCAATAGCGTTAATATCCATTTTTTGCTGAAATTACATGTTAATGTTTTAAGAAAGTCCGCAAAAAATAACTTCTAGAAGAATATTTAAATAAACTTTATCTTATTCTTTGTTTTTCATTTTCTGAGAAATTGTATTATTAAACTTGACGTAGACTCAAAGTTTGGAATCAAAACATTAAATAATTTTTCGTTGACGTATTAACAGTACCTCCTCTATTTTAGTAGGGTTACTGCTCCTTAACTTGTTTCTTATTGTTGTGATTTTTTCAGCAGTAAGCACGCATGTTAGCAAAAAAGCAACGAAATTGGTGCTGTATTTCTTTTGGAAGCTCGTTAACGGGACAGGAAAACGGGACAGTTCCCCTAAAATAGCACATTTTGCCCAAGTCTGAAAATTTCATAAATAGAATTTTTAAACTTGAAATACTATCATCAATAAGAAATCTATAAATGCCCTACATTTGCTTGAGTAACTAAGGGCTTAATAGTTAGAAACAAAGCAATTTCAATTATGTATTTAATTATTAGTATTATTTCCAGAAGTTTTGAATAAACAAATTGCTAATAATTCTACACGGCATGGAAGTTGTCGTTTCCAATATCAATACCTATAATCAAACTCCATAGATCCAAAAGTTATAAGTTAAATGTAAAAACGTTACGTTTATACAAGTCCTACGTCTACTCGCGGTTATGTTGAAAACATTACCCATTGCTTTTTTTTTACACGGCCGTGTTACAAAACCCCATACAAAATTTCGCTCCATATTGTCTCCAATGTGCTCCATTTTACATGATTCGAAAAAAAGTATCTCCTGAGTCCTGAAAACACATTTTTACAATTGACTGAATGCGTCCGAAGAGAGCAGCTTTCAAAGAAACGTCCAAGAGTGTCTTATTGTCGATAATAAGCTTGAGATCCTCTTATAGTATTGGATGTTCTTGATCCTCCAAGATGTGTCGTTAAATCATAAAGATACCAGAGTTTTACAGTGTTTTTCAAGGTCGTTTCTGTGCCAAAATAGTCGAACAACGAACAATTTTTTAAATGGTAGTATCGCGAACAGCAATTCTGATTAAAAATGGTTTGAACATAACTTCGGAGTCCATAGTCCGTTCTGACCAGTTTTCAATAGGAAACGATGGGACAGGATTCCGCGTCGAATAAAACTTGTTGCAGAAAGGCAAAAAGAACTAGAAAAAAAATTTTTTTTCAATCAGACGTGTCAGAGAAAAGGAAGAACAATAGAACAATATTTGCATTTATCTGCGTAGGATACACACCACACAATAACCTTCGCCCCACCGAACAAAATCCTCGATGAGACACAGCACACACATCTGGTTCGTTCAAGCTTGTAGCACGAAAATTTGGGGCATATCATGAAGGATACACAGCGTTTGCTTTTATGTTTCCTAATGTTCTTACAGTATAATTTGAGTTTTGGTCGCTAAGTACACTGTTGGAAATAATTTCTGATGTTCTCCCTACAGCTGCATGCAGGGCTAGATGTAGGGGAGGAGTGACCCCGGGGCCCTACAAATTTTATGTAACAAAACCAACCTTTTTTG
The DNA here is from genome assembly GCF_024139115.2 of Armigeres subalbatus. Classification (NCBI taxonomy): domain Eukaryota; kingdom Metazoa; phylum Arthropoda; class Insecta; order Diptera; family Culicidae; genus Armigeres; species Armigeres subalbatus. The sequence goes on along the minus strand of NC_085139.1, from coordinate 236,816,678 downwards.
CACATTTTGGGGCCCTCACAAACTGTCGGCCCGGGCAAGCAAAAGCATGTAATTACTTAATCATCTCTTCATTTGGTCAACTTACTAAGAGATAGAACCTGCGAAAAAATTTCATAATTCGCGGTCCAAACAATAATCTCAACCAACCGTCGGTTGAATCATTTGTCTCGACTTTTAAAAATTCTCTGAAATACAATACGATCTTATTTAACAAGTCAAAACGCGTTGCATTCATCAGAAATATGAAAATCAATGGCACGTCTTTTCGAACGAACCTGGTGCTAAATATAGCTTAAGTGACTAAATGTTTACACGGAATGTTGCATTATGCCATGAAATTCAGAAAAGAATGGTATCTCATGTGTCGTTGAAGAATTATAGAATAGAGTTAAAAAAAATCTATGCATTAGCATCAAACTAGCAATAAAGATTTTGATGTAGAGAATAAAATTGAAAAATCTGTATATACGAAGAACCTGTTTCGTATTGGCACGAAAAACTGACGACAACTCGCTGTTATTGTTGGAGGATTCTGAAAAAAATATGGAATCAATCAGAACGGCCCAAGACTGTTGATTCTTTAGCAAATGAATTCACTTAAAAATGTAAATGACGACCAACCGGATCGCGGAACTGGACTGAGAACTGTCTGTATGCAGCTTTTTTACATAACGCATGCAAAAAGGTGTGAAGTTGTTGTAGTTTAATAGGGTATATGGCTCAAACTTTACATGCTTTGTTTGATCAGATTTTTCGTTGAATTTTTTCTTATATTGAAGCTCTAACCCAAATTATGCAACCAGACGACTTGCTTATTTTTGGTTATTACGCCAAGTAGAAAAAACGACAATTATTGTAGGTACACAATCTCATATTTAGGCCATCAAAACCAGAACGGGAGAAAATAGAAGCGAGAGGCTCGGCAAGAACAGTGGAACAGCGACAGAATAAAACAGATAGAACCTCTTTTGAACCCGAAGACAGAGAGTTTTTCAGCTTCTTGGCGGCTGCGATGACCATTGTGAATGTTGTATCATCGGTATCAGTATCAGTATCATCAGTATTAAAAAATCTAGCGAAGAGTTCACAACATTCTGCAGATGTTTTCGCTTCAGCGATGTCATACACCACATTACTGTTAACGAGCTTCCAAAAGCTTTTGGGATCACGTTTGAGATTGGTTTGCACTCTCATGACGTGGGCCTTATACAATTCCGAATTCAAACTACGGTAAATATTACTAGCACGCTGGAAACGGATTTTTCTCTCGAGAGACCGTTGCGCACGATGCTTTCGCTGACTGACATTTTTTTGTCGCGTTTACATAGAAAGCTATGAAACGAGGTAGTCCAGGCAGGTGACTTTGGGTGCCGTTGACCAGGAACATTTGCTTGCAACCATTGTTAAATGATGAAACAGAATTTACACGCCCTTTCATTAACATTCTGACTCGCATTTAAGGTAGTCTTACACCTCGGTAAAAACACATGGCGAAAAAATCCACGGACCAAATTCCCGAGGTGTCAGGCTACCTTTAAACAGTGTACCAATCGACATTTTAAAGATCGCCGCAGAGCAACTCATAACTTTCCTTGCCAAAATCAGTCGGAAGTTCACGTCACGCTGCTGGGAAAGATATTTCATACGGAGGATGATGCATATCCACAGGCAACAAAGCAACTACAGCAGAGTTGACGTTTGGTTTATAATTATCGGAACACAACACAAGGTCCAGTGCACGGTCGGATTGATTACGATGATAATTGATCTGCGTCATATTAATCAAGTTCAATCCGTCAAGCAATGCAGCACTTGATGCAGGGACAGATAAAGTGTCAGCTATCAGCACGTTATCATCAGCATTCATAATCCACTGTAGACAGGGCTGGTTATAATCTCCCAAAATCAACACAGGTCGCACAGGACACGAACGATTACTCCAAACATGGATCAAAGCACTATCTACAAGACCAGAACAAGTACAAGAATTTCCTTGTGTTGCTATCACAACCATTATTCACCATTTCATGAAGAGTTAGTACGTACATATTCTGATCAATGATGAGTAGCGAAAGACGAATCTTGATTTATTCTTTTGTCCCTATTTTTTCCCATCCTAATCCAAATCCGATTAAAATCTAATCTAAGTCCGTTTCAAATCCAAATCCAATTAAATGCAATTCTAATCCAAATCCAAATAAAATCCAATCCAAATCCATTCCAAATCCATTCCAAATCCACTTCAATCAAAATCTAATCCAAATACAATCCAAATCCAATCTAAATCCGTTCCAAATCCAAATCCAATCAAATGCAATTCTAATCCAAATCTAAATCAAATCCAACTCAAATACAGTCCAAATAAAATCCAAATCCAACCAAAATCTAATCGGAATCCTATCTAAATCCAACCCAAATCCAATCCAAATCCAATCCATATCCAATTCAAATCCATTCCATTCAAATTCAACCAAAATCTAATCCAAATCCGTTCGAATTCCAAATCATTTCCAATCCATTCAAACTAATATAATGATAGGATACGAAGCAATTCATAATGGTTTGTTCAATCTAACACGAACTTATTTTTATGCAAATTCTAAAAGCCAATGTGGGAAGGTCGCAAGCAATATGTGATTCTGCTAGGCGGGTCGCATGTCCAAGTAGTTTGGGAACATCTGGCCTAGGATATAATATTTATCTAAAATTTCGGAGAGATATTCTAGACCAACATTTGAAAAGGGCGTAACAGCCAAAATTTATTCCTTCTGATTCTTCGTCTACATATATAGCTTTATATGTGGGCGAAAAATCAGAAGGATTAAATTTTGGCTGTTACGCCCTTTTCAAACGTTGGTCTATATATCATACTTAAATGAGATAGTATAAGTATATACCTTATTTTTAGACTTATGTTAACCAGTACTATTAGCCAATAACTCCAAACTTATGACTTTGTGAATGCTGGCAACGTTTTTTCCCGAATAAAAAATACAGTAGAATAACAATACAATTTATTGTAACACTACTATTAATAACATTAAATTGTCAATAGATTATATTGTAAATGAAACCATAGAAATACATTAGAATGCATTGTTATGAACCATTTACTCAAATGTAAATGAAGTTTTCGCAATAGAATGTACGGGTTGTTAAGTATCGTAACTATACAAAATCTGAGTTTTTTCCATACATTTTTGCGTGTATGGTTAGTATATTGTTGAAATATCCGAACAAAACTGTTCAAAATACAATGGATTGTATTGTATTTGTAGAGTAAAACAATACGATTTTTGATTTCTCAGTAGTGACAGCTTTACTGTTCAACAATGCAATTTAAAGGGAAAAAATGTATATTTGGCGCTATGAGGCAAATATTGTTATATAGTTTATATGCAATGTAAAGAAAGGTTTCAAAAGTTATCAATGTATGAATCTTATGTACGGAAACGTTTCAAAAACAATTGTAAGTATTGTTACATTAGAGAAATATGTTGATTTATTGTATCCTCACTGTTGATACAATCTGTGCAACCATCAAGAAACAATGTATCCTATTGTATACCGTATATTGTATGGTAATTCAATTGTTTACACTATTGAACCAATAGTACATTTTTATCCGGGTTGAGTTTCGTGAATGTTGGATATCTCATCCAACGGGTAATTCCACTACGACTACTAAGTCATTAAATTCCAAAATAAACTTCAAGATAATATATTAAGCCTTCCAAACAACTTTGTAGCATACGATAGATGTTCATTTCTCCCAGATTTCGATAGAACTAGCTTATCTGGTAGTCTCATGTACACTAAAGTCGCTAAGTTATAAATTTCAAACTAAATTTATTTTAACCAAAATAAATGCATCCATGACCACCCTTGGGATTGTCAACTTTTTTTCTCGGCAGTCTCCCAGACACGCCTTGTGGTATTACAAACCACAAACCAGCGGTCTCCCATGCTTTGTGATTTCTTAAACCACAATCCATTTTCCAGCGGTCTTCTAGACGCGCTTTATGGTTTTCCAAACCACAAACCATTTTCCAGCTTTTCCAGGCGCGCTTTGTGATTTTCCAAACCACAATCCACTTTCCAGCGGTCTTCCAGAAGCGTTTTGTGATTTTTCGCACCACAAACCATTTTACAGCGGTCTTCCAGACACTCTTTGTGATTTTCCAAACCACAATCCATTTTTCAGCGGTCTTCCAGACGCGCTTTGTGATTTTCAAACCACAATCCATTTTCCAGCGGTCTTCCAGACGCGCTTTGTGATTTTCCAAACCACAATCCATTTTCCAGCGGTCTTCCAGACACGCTTTGTGATTTTCCAAACCACAATCCATTTTCCAGCGGTCTTCCAGACGCGCTTTGTAGCAATACAAACCCATTGCCTCGTGTTTTTTAATCAACAGATATTTTAACACATTACCAATTGAATTCAACTCACCTTTTGAAATCAGCGTCAGGATCCAACAAACCTCCTGGCAGGATCGTTATGACAGCAGCTCTCCGTGAGTGCGTGTGCACGCCACGGAGGTCTGACCAGAAGAGGCCGAGTCATGGCTTGCTGCGCACTGATCGACACGCTGAGGTGTTAATGTATAATCACACGCTGATGGTAATATACTCAAACCCCACATGGATGTCAGTTGTTTGAATGTAGTTGAAATGACTTTTTTTGTCCCTGCCTTCCTCAATCAAACTGCCGTTCATCCAACATTGTAATATTTCCGACACTTACTTCGCGTCGCCATTTTTAAACCTTTGTACGAATCCTTGCAAATTGTCTCTGAAGTGAATCAGATTGGTTTTCTTGGCCTGTAACTTCATGATCAGCGAGTTTAGTTGATCAGAAATATCTGTTAGGTAAGCGAGACGAACTTCCATTCTTCTTTATTTATGTCGAATTCGTTTTTAAAAAGTTCCAACCTAGGTTGGAACCAGTTTCAACCTAAGTGCTGTCAAAGTGTTTTTTATTCGCTCAGGTTGGAACTAGGTTCGCACTAGTTCCAACCCCAAAGCTGTCGGGTTCGCACTGTGTTGTTTCACGGTTTCGCACCGGGTTCACCAATACAACTGTACACCCAGGTTTTTTTTACACGGTTTGGTTTTGGTCGTTTAAGACCTTCAGCGTCAATGAACCAATGAGTTAACCCCACGAAAAAATTAACAAAAAATCAAAGAAAATTCAGGGGGTATTTAAAAAACTGTGAAAGTTCAGGTTAACCGAGAAATTAATGAAATCCAACCGTGTAAAAAAAACCTGGGTGTACTTCAACTGACAAAACCATATGAGTGGGCGGGACTGGGTGGAATAAACAAGCAGAAGGGAAAAACGAAACTGTCTGTTATTCAAATAAAATATGCGCGTCATTTTTTTTTTCAGGAATTTCGTTATATTTGCTATTGTAGTTTTAAATTAAATCAATCCGATACTGTTGTCTAGATTCAGTTTTAAAAATAATTTTTAGGGAAGTTATTCTTTCGTTCATTCAGAGTTTTCCTCACAGATTGTGTCCTAAATTTGGTCGGTGGATGGAATTAGTTTGGGAATTCCCCTTGAAACCCGTTCACAAAATCCGCTAAGAATTGTCCGACAAATATATTTGAGGAATACTGAATAGAATTCTTTCTTAAATAATATGCAGAATTTCTTTTGAAATTATTCCAAAAACTCTTTCGTGCGTTTCGGAATTTAATTCCAGTAATTCTTTCTTGAATTCTTGTATGCATTCATTGGCGATATCTTTCAGACATTCCTCCATATTTTCTTTCCAAGAGATCCCTTCGAGATGAATTCCTTTGAAAATCTTCTAGAAATATCTTTGAATACTGTTCCAGGATTTTCTTTGAAAGTTGCTCCAGGAATTAATTTGGAGGAACTCCTCTGAAAATTCTTTGAGGAATTCCTCCTGAAGTTCCTTGAGAAATTCATCCGGAAGTTCCTTGAGGGATTCCTCCGGAAGATCCTTTAGGAACTCCTCTGGAAGTTTATTAGGAATTCCTCCGGAAGGTCTTCAAGGAATTCCCCCGGAAGTTACTTGAGGGATTCCTCCGGAAGATCCTTTAGGAACTCCTCCGGAAGTTTATTGAAGAATTTCTCCGGAAGGTCTTTAAGGAATTTCTCCGGAAGTTCCTTGAAGAATTCCTCCGGAAGTTCCTTGAGGAATTCCTCTGGAAGGGAAGAAGCTCTTGGAAGTTCTTGGAGGAGTTCTGCCGGAAGTTCTTCCAAGAAATCTTCCGCAAAATCCTACAGGAATTCCCCCGGAAGTCCTTCACGAGTTTCACCGGAAGCTAAAACAGAACTTCTTACGGAAGCTCCTTCAGGAAGCAGGAAGTTTCTCGAAGAAATTAGTGGAGGAATTCCCAATGAACTTTCAGATGAATTCCTGAAGGAACTACCGGAGGAGTTCCTGGTGGAGCTTCCGGAGGAACTTATGAGGAATGCCTGGAGGAACTTCCGGAGGAAATCCTGAAGAAACTTCTGGAGACAATCCTGAGGGAACTTTCGGAGGAAATCCTGAAGAAACCTTCGGATGAATCCTTCAAGGAACTTTCTGAGGAATCCTTCATGGAACTTCCGGAAAAAATCCACAAGGAACTTTCGTAAGATTTCCTCAAGGAACATGTAGAGATGAAACCTGCGGGGGAATTCCTGAAGGAACTTCCGGAGCAAAACGTTGTTATGTTTTCTATGTTGGACTATTAAAAGATAAGGGATTTCAGAAGGAAATCCTAGCATTAAGGTAGCTTCACACCTCGGGAATTTGGTCCACGGATTTTCCCCCTGTATTTTTACATATGTTTTCAGGATTTAGGCACGGAAAATCAAAATCCCTGCCCCATTGAAAATTCAGCGGAAAATATTCCCGAGATGTGAGGCTACCTTTATCAGGAGGGGTGGCATGGAAAAAAAAATTAGCGTATCCTGTAGAATTTTAATTACATGCTTCTGAGTATTAAAATAAAAACTTTTGCAGAAATAGTGATTGGAATATCAATATGATTTATTAAATGATTTTTTGTAGAATAGAAAATCTCCTTTACATGAATTCCATACGGAATTCTTTGTATAAAAATGTGCACGGCATTATAGAATATAAATAATTAAATACATATATCCGCCGCCCAAAAGTAAATTCCATTATCCGCAAAAACAGTTCACACACTTGAACATTTTCATTTATCATGATCTGATTAGTCAAGGCCAACGCACTGCTAGTGCACTGAATGTCCTGGATCATATGTTTCAAATCAAAACAAACACGATGCTACGCACACCAACATATCCAATGACGGATGGACCTGAAAATGTTTTTTTATTCAGGGTTCAGGTTGGCACTGACCCAGGTTTAAAAACGAATTCGACATTAGATTGGCAAGCAAATCATTTTACCCTGATTTTTTATGAAAATTTCAATATCATCCCTCAATTCAAAAACGCGATTAAAAGCATTACAACGCATTAGCAACGTACGGCAATGCAAAAAAGTAGGGCTTCGTGATCTACATTAATTTATTTGAAGAGTTTTTTTAACAAACGTATGTAGATTTTGCAATGGTTGCGGGTCTTACCAGCAAGGGCATTTCGGTGAATCATGCAATGATCACCTTTGGCATGTGACTGAAATCCAGATTTGATGCGCTAATAATACAAGCATTCCTAACTTTTACCCTTGCAGGTAAGCAAAGTAAAGTAAGTAAAGCAAATAAATTTATATGTTTGTACAAATATTATATCATAACCAGTGGTGCGAATTCTCAGTCTCTGTGACTGAGATTTGTAGGATATTGATACCATTGCCTGTTCACACTCACCTGCTAGCAGTGAAAATTGAAAATGATTGATAAAGTAAACAATCAAAGATAAAGTAAACAAAAGACCTCTTTTCCCCTCGCACACGCAGCCCGCAGTGACAGTCCATTTAGTTTACTCGCTGGTGCGTGAAAGTGACGACCCTATATAAATGCATGGATGAATACTATCACTTGAAAGAAAAAGACAGAAAATTTGTGCCGAATAATCATCAGCTTCAGCCCGCTGTTGGAAAAACGAGTAGGCCAAGATATTCCTGCTTTGTCTTTCTGACTGAAAGGCATCGTCATAGGCAAAGAGAAGCAAAGAGAAGAGAATTTGTAGCAAATGTCTCACGGCCCCCTTGAAACGGTCTAGGACGGACGGACCCCCAGGGGGTCGCGGACCACCGCTTGAGAAACATTGGTATGGCCTTTCGGTACAACTTTGTTGTACTTGAAAGGCAAAAACATCATCCAGTGATCTTGCTAGAGCTCTTTCTCAGTGAAGCTTGCTTACCACTAACGTACGTGTCTTCTCCATTATAACTACTTTAAGGTCGTTGGACAAATGCAGTTTGGAATCCCGGATGTCCTTTCAAGATATCCGTTATAAATCGTCGGAACCCGTTTTCCTGGGATCTTGTTTACTTCCTACATTGGATTTTTTTCTCCTTGATAGTCATTCATAGATTCTTCCTCTATTTCAACAATTCCGTCTCCTGTGAAATCTGTTTCAACAATTTTTGATTGTTTCCTTGATATAATGGTAATTACACGTTGCGGGTCACGATTTTTCCAGAACCAGTGTTTCGATGATGTCTTGTAGCTTGACATAAAAAGCATGTGTTCCTCAAACCGTTATGTAAAACTTCTACATTTCGGTAGTTGACTTCAATCGACGATTGTCTCCTTAGTTTCCATATACACACCTTAACACCAGTTTAGACAAGGTTCAAACCCAGGTTTGGAAAAAACTTTTTCGAACTGATTGAGATGAGATGAGTATATGAAAAATACTCTATAAAATAGGAATTGAATGCAAATGAAACGAGTGTACAACATTTACACATTGAAAACAACGAAAAACATGATAAACTAATGAATTAAATCAACACCTCCCAAATCAAAATCCGTCCACCGAGTACGGATTTCAAATCAAAGGATCGAAATTCGTACAGCTATTTTTTTAGCTAAATATTTGGACTAAACTATCACTGAAAATAGTTCAATTCGCATCTTGAGAAGCGATCCCGTATTCCGCTTATCTTACTTTATGATTCGCAAGTTGCAATTAAAACACAGTTACTTTTGGTGGTATTTTGTTCTATACTCCGCGTTTGGTGGGTGGCGATTGGTTTTTGATTTATGTTGTTTTAATTTTCAGGCCTATCCATTGACGTAAACACTTACTGTTAAGTATATGAACAGAATAAAATATATTGTTTTATTATTAGTTACCTAAAACCTCCTTCAAATGATCAATATCTCATGAGATGGACAGATCCCCCACGGTACCACAAAGGTTCAAATCAATGGGCGCTCAATCAAAAGGCGTTTAATCTGGACCTCCGAGGGAGATAAAAACCCAGGCTTGAGGTCGCTACCACGCTTTGTCATTCAGGCTACCTTAAAAAGGTGATATTCATGCTCGTCGTCGTCTTTTCTGGTACGTGTGATGACAAGCCTGTGTCTATTATTAGTGCGGGGGATAAAACTTGATCACATGGGTAAAACTGGCATTGGTAAGAGAAAGCAAATAGCACATCCGCTTTGCTCTGAAATGTTTAAAATTATCCAAACAATATTACATTGTACACAGTGCAAAAAAAACGAAACATAGATGCTCTATCGAAGGATCTTGAAAGAAATCTTTCTCGGTGTGATGGGGCCATGAGCCTACAAAATTATGTTACCGGCTCTTTCCATATGTAAATCACTTCACTTGAACAACATGCTCACCATTGAAATTGAATTGATTGAAATCCACGACCTCAAGTTAGAATTCTGTTTGTATTTCCTTTTTGAAATGGCTTGCGATAATGAATAATTCAATCATGATCTAGTTTCAGCGTTATTCTTAAAGACAAACAAATATTAGAAAACCAATTTCATTCACTTACATTGCACTGTGAAGATGAAGGACAGAATTGCCTTCCGTTGATGATGCATGGTTCTGCTTGCTGGCTGATGTGTCGCTTTCTCAGGAAAAAGTTTTAATGTGCTGCTTCAATTATCCTTCGATCGATTTTTTCCTTCTTCGAATCTTCTCGTCATCAGCCCCCTCGCACTCGATTACCAACCCTCCTCCAAGCACTCCACCTTCACACCAAACTCGCTTGTGTGTACAAAATAAAGAGAAAAAAAAGCACGACTCCTGTAGGTGGGTGGCTTTCAGAAAATCAGCGTAATCACCGCGTCCTCTGCGAATCAGAATCACCTACGCTGCCGGGTACAACACATCACCGCTTCACCCACTCATGACAAGAATAACTTTCCTATTTTCATCTAATCGCGATCAAGCAGGATTCACTAGTTTAGCTTGGCAAGGTTGGGGGTGGAATCCTCATTTCGTTTTAATTGCTTTGGGAAAAGGACGAAAACAAACGGATTTCTTCTTCACCATCCAGCGCGCACTTATGATATTTTCACTCAATTAGTTTCGAACCCCCTTTGCGGTTTCCACGTATTCCGACCGCACAATCTACCCGAGATGGTTTAGCCGGTGCTGTGGGAGACGAAAAAATGCATTCACTTTGTGGAAACGAGTTTTCCTCGGAACAGCTTAATCCTTTTGTTATGATTATATGATTGGGTTTCGCTTCGGGCTCTTCTTTTCACTCAAGGGCGCAGCTACTGGCTGCTGGACGGGGTTTTCCACGTACACACAAACACACGCGCTCGCTACAGTTTTCGCGTTATCATCTTCCACTCGGTTCCGGTTCTGCACTGTGCCATCCACCAACGACACTTGACCCTCACCGCATGGCTCCGGCCCGCACTCCGGAATGTCACGCCCTCCCTCGAAGTGCCAATTATTCCGAGTGGGGTGTGGTGACCGGGAGGACGACCCCACCAATATGATGGGTTGCTGATTCCACAACCTTCACCCCGGACCTACTACCGCCCGTAATCAATTCGCCTTATTCGTCCGAACGTAGACAACACCCGTAAAGAAATGTCACAATCGTACCGACACTGAATCAGAAGATTAGATCTGAGAAAACGCTTCTACCGTTTGACTACGCCACGCGCGCGAAGCTTCTTTCCCCGATGGATTTTCAGCCTGACCTCATCCGAGTCGTAGTATTAACTGAAAGCCGAGCCACGGTACGGGCGGCCTGAATCCTTGTGCTGTCTGCTGCCAGAATTCGTCCTTTGCATCGGTTTTGCATTATCTCCGACACGCTCCCATCGAAAAGCATCCCATCTGTGAAGTTGCTCCCGGTATCGCTCACGTGAGAAAAGCATCCCTTGCTGATTGTCTCACGATGATGATGACGATGGTCCTCCGTCATCGGTGGAGACGATGACGGCTGTCGACAATGACGGAAGTGAGTCTCTTTTTTATCGGGTATCCATCGATCATTGGGACAACGATGATGGTGAGAGGAAGAGAACTGGGTCCAGCTCCATCAGAGGAGTCTGCGCTGGATTTTGGATCTCGTGAGAAATCGGAGCCAAGTTTCGCTGCCGAGCTCTCACTTTTGGTCGGTCGAGTGGAGCAGTGGGTGGCGATGTTGACGGCTACTGAAATAAGCAATTTTGCCTGGTTTGTTTCCGGTGCTTTTGTGTAAACATTGCGTCCTGTGAGAGATAAGTGTTATACACACGTTCTGTATGGCATATTAATGGGACACTCTGGAGTGATGATTGACCTGCAATTTGACACAGAGCAAGTTCAACGAAGCAGTAAAGCTAGGGTTAACAATGATCGAAAAAGGATGAGGCTAACAAATGCGGTACAAACGGGGGTGTTGCTGTTGCTGTTGTCGTTTGATTCTGATTGAGGAAACATTCGCTTAAATACAATTGATGTCCCATTTTTGTATTCATTCCTTAAATAATACTAAGCTGATATGTACCACTAGTTGGAAATCTAACATCAGGAGCGGTACACTACGGTATGTACAAACAGCGCACCACTATTGAAGATTGATTTAACGCATCACAGGTTCTGGGAACAGAGACGAGCCAGCCACGAGCTGAAAGTCCCTTTAATAAAGATACAAAAAGCTGACTCGGAAAATCAAACTTTGCTTATTCTCGAGAAGCACACATGTTGTAAGTTAGTTGCCGAAAACATGTGAATAAATTTGGTCACACCCAAGTTTCTGCAACTGAATCTGTTCAAAATGTCCTACTTGGGTTATTCATATCAGTTTTCAGGTGAATGCAATCAGGGTAACTGGTCCGTTTTCCATCTCACTGAACATATATTCAGCTCATCGCAAAACAAAAAAATACGGCACCAATTTCGTCGCTTCTTTTTGCTAACATGCGCCCTGCTGAAAAAATAAAATCACAAAAATAAGAAACAAATCAATTAGAGCAAAACAACCTATTATGGAGGGGTTAAGCACCGCGTCAAAACATAATTGATTTCGAAAAATCTGAAAAAAATAAAATTTTTATCTTCTTTTACATTGCAGTAGTCGACTAGGTTGCTCAATAACCTAAGTTTCGTAAATATCACGTCAATTGTGCTAAACTTATGGCGTTTTGTTTTTATCTCAATCAAAACAAACTACCGCAATATTAGGACACAGTATCATTGCGATATTGTTTGAAGGTCAGTCCTATTGTTGCGGTGAGGAAGGGTTGTTTAATCGAGTTTAATTAGCCGTCGGTTGTGGACGCATTTTTAAGCGCTCTGCACTTATTTTAATTATTATTATTTTTATTTTTTTGCTTCAATTGTCGCGCGCGGCCGTTCAGTTAAAATGCAGTGCAGTGTTAAATCGTGCAATATCAGCGACGACCGGTTCCTATGGAAGTGTGAATTTTGTTTTAAAACTTACCATGCTGCATGCGTTGGAGTGCAGAGGCATCAGGAAAATTTCATATTGTCATACATGGTTCCCCTGTGCGACGACTGCCAGCATAACTTGAAGTCAGGAATAAACACCCGCAAGGTACTCCACCAGCAGCAGCAGTTAATTGACACAATAAAAGAACAAACGGATGCTAATCTTCGAGTGGCTTCCGACCTGAAGAAATTAAGTGCAGTTGGCGAATTGTTTGACAATATTGAGTTGCAGCTCAAAGAAACGACTGCGTGTATAAATAAAACAACTTTGTCCAACTTATCAAATGCTGTTTCATCATTATCACGTTTAATTGAAAACAGCCCGACAACAAGTAAAACAGATAGGTCAGCTGATGAGCTGTCTGCAATAAAAAATCATTTAACGGGACTGCTGAACATTTCTATGAACTCTACTAAACAGCATATAAATGATTTCGTGGAGGATCTGACAAAAGATTTGACAGAAGAATTCAAAAAAAAATGTAGTGAATTTCAAACGCTGAGCAGTCTGACTATGGATATGGCTGCTCATTGCAATGAACATAACTCAAGTCAGCCACAAATAGTATCACATGCTTTGACTGAGTTACAATCACTGGCCTCTTCTGTTGGAGGCTGAAGTAAAATCTTTGGCGACTGTAGTGAACACATTGGAGGCCAACATTGGCACTGCTCGCCTTATTCCTAAAGAATCACCACCAAACTTGTTGCAAGAACTAGCTGAAACGGAAGCTGAATCAGAATCGCTCCAAACTAGCTCGGGTTGGCGGCTTCTTGGTTCTATGAAAATATGGAAAGCCGATTGGACTGATTACGATGCACGTAAGCGTCGTCGACTGAACCAGCAACGATTATCTGAGAAAGCTAAGGGAAAGAAAAGAGGTGTCAACGACGTTATGCTGAGCAATTTAAGAATGATGGCAAGAATGATCGTAATAAAACTAATAAATTTACGACACCAAGTCCACACATCAGAGTGCCTCATTTTATTAGAACCAGTAATAATAAAATGACAACTCAACGAAGCCACTTCGCCCTTCGTGATGACGATAACCATTCTTTTAACCTACCGATGGACAGAGAGTTACTTGCAGCTGCTAAGGAACGTTTTTCGCGTCCGCCTCCAACACTGTATCGACCAATTGCATTCCAGAGAGGAGAAATTCTGAACCCGTATCCTGCTTCTGACCGTCCAACGACATAACTGGTGCTCAAAAAACCTTCTCGATATAAACGTGAAAAAATGTAGCATAATTTCATTTACTAGAAAGCAGATATTACAAAACATTACCTGTAAGCTAGGCCAGGAACGAATTATACGATGCACAAAAGTGAGAGACTTAGGGTTATTATTAGACTCCAAGTTGACCTTTGTAGAACATTATAACGTCATTATTCATAAAGCACATAACATGCTTGGATTCATTAAACATTTCAGTTATCATTTCAATGACCCTTACACGATAAAAACACTCTATGTGTCCTACGTCAGATCAATATTAGAATACTGTAGCATTGTCTGGTCACCCTATCAAGAAGTCCACTCAAATCGAATCGAATCAGTACAAAAACAGTTTTTGCTTTTTGCTCTTAGAAAGTTAGGTTGGTCAACCCTACCGCTTCCGTCATATGAATCTCGGTGCCTACTAATTCATATCGAAACACATAAGAAAAGAAGAGAAGTTGGTTGTGTAACATTCGTTGATGGTTTAATCTCACATCAGATAAAAGCAGAAAGCGTTCTGTCAGGCTTGAACTTTTATGCACCTACGCGTACCTTGAGAAATCGTGACTTATTTCAACTAAATCTGCAACGCACATCCTATGCAAAAAATGGACCGCTCAACTCTATGATGAACATATATAATAAATATTGTGAGGTCATCGACATATCAATGTCTAACACGCTAGTGAGGAAAACAATGAAAAGTATAGCATAATAGTTGTCTAGTGATTAAAACAGATAGTGTTTAAGTGAAACAATGTGTTTGTAGTCTACAATGCTTGACGAAATAAATAAATAAAAACCCATTCGGCCGAAAGCCATTTGGTCGAAAGCCACTAGGCCGAACAAACCATTAGCCTGAAAGCCATCTGACCCAAAAGTCATTTGGCCGAATAAGACTTTTGGCCGAATAGGACGTTTTGCCGAATAGGACGTTTGGCCGAATAGGACATTGGACCGAATAGGTCATTAGAAAAGTGAGAATTGAGATGGCTCTCTTCTCACTCCTAATTGCTCACTTCTCACTATGAAAAGTGAGTAATGAGAAGTGAGAAGTGAGACGTTCAAATGTCCTATTCGACCAAACGTCCTTTTCGGCCAATCGTCCTATTCGACCAATCGTCCTATTCGGCCAAATCTAACGTGATTTTTGAAAACGTCTTAAGTCCAAAAGACAGGCTCTCTTTGTTTACTTTCTCTTTCGATTATTACGAAGCCATACCGAGATCTTAAGGAAATAGCTTTGTCTAGCGTGCTGATGTGGAAATGTTTTAATAAATGCAAAACTAGCTTCGATATTAGTGAAAGAGAGCGTAATGAAAGAGAGAATCTCATTTGGACATACGACGTTTTCAAAAATCATGCTAAAAATATCCTTTTCGGCCAAATGTCCTTTCCGACCAAGTGTTATATTCGGCCAAATGTCCTATTCGGCCAAATTTCCTATTCGGCCAAATGTCCTATTCGGCCAAACGTCCTATTTGGCCAAATGTCTTATTCGGCTAAATGTCCTATTTGGCCGAATGTCCTCTTCAACGTCCTATTCGGTCAAATGTCCTATTCGGCCAAATGTCCTATTCAGCTAAACGTCCTATTCGGCCGAACGTCCTATTCGGCCAAACGTCCTATTCGGCCGAACGTCCTATTCGGCCAAACGTCCTATTAGACCAAACGGGCTTTGGGACTGCTCGTCGAATAACATTTCATCGAGTGACGTTAAGTCGAATGACATTTAGTCGAAAGTATACTCTCATTTGGACATACGACGTTTTCAAAAATCATGCTAGAAATGTCCTATTCGGCCAAATTTCCTATACGACCAAATGTCCTTTTCGGTCAAATGTCCTTTTCGGTCAAATATTTTATTCGGCCAAATTACCTATTCGGCCAAATGTCCTATTCGGCTAAACGTCCTATTCGGCCAAATGCCCTAATCGGCCAAATGTCCTATTCGGCCAAATGTCCTATTCGGCCAAATGTCCTATTCGGCCAAATGTCCTATTCGGCCTAATGTCCTATTCCGCTAAACGTCCTATTCGGCTGAAAGTCCTATTCGGCTAAACGTCCTATTCGGCCAAACGGGCTTTGGGACAGTTCGTCGAATGACATTTCGTCGAGTGACGTTTAGTCGAATGACATTTAGTCGAAAGTTTATTTGGTCGAAAGGACATTTAGTCGAATGGACATTTAGTCGAATGGACATTTAGTCGAATGGAAATTTAGTCAAATGGATATTTAGTCGAATGGACATTTCTAGACCAACATTTGAAAAGGGCGTAACAGCCAAAATTTATTCCTTCTGATTCTTTGCCTACATATAATGCTATATAGGTGGACAAAGAATCAGAAGGAATAAATTTTGGCTGTTACGCCCTTTTCAAATGTTGGTCTAGATTTGGTCGAAAGGATATTTAGTCGAAAGGACATTTAGTCAAATGGAATTTGTTTCGTCCTCATCGAAAGCAAGTCGAGAAATGCGCCAGCGTCAACCAACCGAAAGAGCTATACGGGTATGCGTATGCCTCATCGAAGTTCGTTGAGTTTGTTTCCAACCACCGACCAGGTAACATCAGCGCAGCAGAAGCAACCCTTTGTAAATGAAAAGTAGAGGAAAAATAAAGTTTTGTTAGAGTAACGGTCTGGAAACTTTTCTTCTACACCATCCTCGGTAAGAGTAGTTTGTCCAAGCCACATAATCCAATACAGTCCCAGGTGTGATCGCACGAGATCGATCAAACCCCTTAGACCGAACATAAATTTGGTCCATCACGAACCGGATTACGAGCCGTTTCAAGAAACTTTCGCCAGAAAGTTGTGCCCACTGATAGTCCTTACGAAAGGATTCATCCGCTTGCGGCATTTCGATTTTACGGACGAGCTACGCTGTGCTAACTCGATAGTTCCAGCAAGATAAAGTTGCTTCATCTGCTGCCGCTGACAGCCGTGCGAGACGCATACTAGCAAGTGAATCGTGTTCGTGTGTGCGTGTGCGCGTTCGCGAAATGTTTCGTTAAGTTATTACGAACAATAAAAAACGTTAGAAGATGCTGCCTACAAGGTCGTCGAATCAGGATGATGCTCAAGATATTACCAAAGAACAAAAAGAAGGAAATCCGTCAGAAGGTTCTGGATCATTCCATGGATTCGACGAGTGGGAAGACGAGTTAGATGCAGCCGCTGCAAAAGAATACACAGATAAAAATATGTTGTGATTTTAAATGTATTTTCATGCACATATTTGGAGCATGCAAATAAACGTAACATTCAATCGATCTCACTTTTCTTTTAAATCGAAATAAATTTAAACGTTGTTTGCTTGTAAAATTCAATCAAGTTTTATTGAATATCGAATGATAATTCGTTTGATGGGATAAGCTACAATTTTACACGTCGTTGAATTTTCAAAATTATTTACCGTGGTTTGGTTCGTCAGCGTAAACATGCAAAAATGAAGTTGGTGAGGATTCATCGGACGCTGATCAACGAGCAACTAGGGTTGGCACAACTTGGTGTTCTATCTAGGAACCTGTCCGTTACTTACTCGGAGTATAGCCAGTTCCACAGCAAAGTAATAGCTCTTGTACCTGAGCATGGACTTGATACACAGGAAGAGGAGTACGCTAATTTCGAAAAACTGTATTACGATGTTTCCAATGTTGTAGAAGAGTTGCTGTTGGAGGCAAAACAGCAACAATTTGCCAATTCAACAGCGCCCCATGTCATCATTCAACAGCAACCATTAGCAATGCCGATCCCAACGTTCGATGGAAGCTACAGTGCATGGCCTAAATTTAAAGCCATTTTTTCGGACCTGATGGCGAACTCGAGGGATACAGATGCCATAAAATTGTATCACCTCGACAAAGCACTGGTTGGAGATGCGGCTGGAGCTCTGGATGCAAAGGTCATAAGCGATGGGAACTATGAACAAGCATGGATCATTTTGACTGAGCGTTACGAAAACAAAAGGGTCATCGTGGAAACTCACATCCGTGGGTTGTTGTCGCTCAAGAAGATGACGTCAGAATCTCACAAGGATCTACGGTTATTGCTAAATGACTCCACTCACCACGTCGAAGGTTTGCGTTATCTACAGCAACAAATCACTGGAATATCAGAACACTTCGTCGTCTATCTGATTATCTCTGCGTTAGATCAATCAACACGCAAATCTTGGGAAGGTAGGAGAGAACGGTCCAAAATGCACCCCTTAAGCTTTTCGATGTTTTCGCCTTTATTAACAAAAATACCCAACCATGATCTCCTATTCAAAACAATAAGGTTTTCATGACTTTCTAACGTATTTAAAAAATGTTTTAAAAATAGGCCTGGGGCAAAACCCCCGAATGGTGGTCTAAAATGACTCAATTGCATGCAAAATGATGGTGGTGGGTTGTTTGTTTTTCTTAATGGATTGAACTACAATCTTACGGATGTTGTAGAAGAATAGCAAATCGTTAAATTTGAGTGAATATGAAGGGATTTAGCTAAATTTTTCCCATGGAGCTCGATAATGGATAACTAATTATGAATTGTATTGATAATATTCGTTCATAAATGTACTACAACAGAATATATGAGTGATTTTATGAGTTAAGCCATTTTGCCCCAGGGGTGCATTTTGGACCATTCTCCCCTACTCAAAAAAGGGAGACCTTCCGAATACAATCAATAGGCCTGTACATAAATGACATGAAGAAGGCTGTCAAAAATTGTGATATTAATCTATTTGCGGATGATACTGTACTATTTATTGGTGAAAAGGACCCATATTTGGCAAGCAGAAAAATCAAATGTGATATTGCTACTTTAACTAAATGGCTAAAATTTAAAAAGTTGAAATTGAATATTCAAAAAACTAAATTGATGATAATTACCAACAAGAAGCAAATTGACTATGAAGACATGAAAGTTGAGATCGATGGATTTGAAATCGAGAGAGTTGATGAGTTTAAGTATTTAGGAGTTCATATTGACCATGATTTGACATTTTAGGAGCATATAGATAATGTAGTCAAAAAGTTGCAAAGAAATATGGAATGCTATTACGATTGAGAAAACAGTAAACATTTTGGAGCAAAATATGTTTATACAAATATCTAGTTGCACCACACATGGATTATTGTTCATCAGTTTTATTTCTTGCTAGTGACACTCATTTAAAACGATTACAGAAACTGCGAAATAAATTTAAATTGTAATTAATACGTGATGTTAGACACATTGCAATGGTAGTCTGTGAAACAAAGAATTACTTTCAATGTGCTTTTGTTAATATTTAAATTGATGAACAGAATACTTGACCCATATTGTTGTAAGAGGTAGAAATGTACACCGACTCCCAATACAAGATATGCTGACGATTTACGGGTGGTCCCATTCACGATGACCACCAATCAGAAATCTATTCTAACAACGAAATACGACTTTTTAATCTGTTACCTTTAGACGTGAAAAATGCAAGATCAATAATGGAATTTAAAAGAAAATGTACTGTGTTTGTAAAAAATATGTATGGATTCAGTCTTGGATTAAGTTAAACTTGTTTGTATGGATCATATTATAAATTATCTGAAGATAAATAAATGAATTACTACTACTACTAATACAATCAAGTGATCGAGTTCCTGAAATGCAGGTGTCAAATTTTAGAAAACTGTGAAGCTGCGTTCCAGTCCGTAACTCCATCAATCAAGCCGAAGCAAAGCCAGCTACATCTCAAAATGCAACCACAGAAGAGCCACGCAGTTTCATCAAACACGTCCGATACATGTGAGATTTGTGATGGTAAGCATCGAAATTTTCAGTGCTCCGCTCTCAGCAACCTTTCGTCGCGCCGCAGGAGTATGTTTTAATTGCCTGCGGAAAGGACACCGTGCTAATAAGTCGTGAGAACAAGCCGAATGTTTCCCTTCCAACGGAATTAATTGCAAGCCCACCATCTGTTCCGGTTCCGTCATCGTTGGAGGAAGAAGAGCCTGTGTCCACTACTTGCTCGTCCAACTTCGCCAAGTCGTCCAAAACGGTGTTGCTGTTAACCGCCGTTGTTCATGTTTTTGATAAGCAGAATCATCCCCATCAACGTCGCGTTTTGCTGGACAGTGGCTCTCAGGTAAATTTTGTAACCGAAAACTTAGCCAATCGCCTGGGCCTGTCAAAGAAGCCAGCCAACGTACCAATAACTGGCATCAACGCGTTGCGCACTCTTGCGCGTGACAAAGTGACATTGAAATTCAGATCCCGAGTGTCAAGTTATCAGGCAAGTCTCGAGTGTCTAGTTACCCCGAATGTAACGGGAACCATACCGTCAACAAAGATCAATCTCAATTGGAACATTCCTGATGGAATTACTTTGGCCGACCCTGAGTTCCACAACCCCGACAAAGTGGACATGCTGATCGGTGCAGAATTATTTTTTGATATATTGAAACCAAACCAACTCAGCCTTGCAGACAATTTGCCTCTGTTGCGGGACACTCAACTTGGGTGGATTGTCGCAGGTGTAGTCGTGGAGCCACAGATTTCCAACGTTTCCATCAAGTATACTCACCATGCGTATTCTTGAGGACACCAAGCGTATGATCCATAAGTTCTGGCAAATTGAAGAAATTCCGGACGTTCCCAAGCTGTCAGCAGAGGAGATAGCCTGTGAAGAGCATTTTTTAGCTACATACCAGCGCAACGAATCCGGAAGATTCATCGTTAGATTTCCGTTTAACGATAGTTATTCCAAGTTGGACGATAACCGTGCTTTGGCTTTGAAACGATTCCTGATACTGGAGAAGCGACTGATGAACAATCCCGAATTACAAACGCAGTATGTGGAGTAAGGTGGCTCAAAAAACACTTTTTCAAATTTTTTGATGGGCCGCCCCTTTATTCTGTTCTATTTGATGCCCTGATGCTCTGGACAAAATTTCAGCCAAATCGGTCAACGTTTGGGCGGTGCTCAACTCGTTGTAAGTTTATATGGAAAAATGTATGCAGAAATATCCAAAAACAGTGATTTGCAGTTGGGCGGCACAATTTACGATCAAGAACAATGATACTCATTCAGTTCTTGTAGAATTAAATACAGAATGTTATGCTGAAAACCGCGAGAAGATTAGAGTTTATTAGGCAAAGATATTAGCATTTTACTGGAGTGTTGTAGGGGTGAATTTATTTCTTTTCAAAGGTAAAAGAAACGAAATTTGCTCAAACCCCACTTCAGAGAAATGCTAATAACTTAGCCGGGCAAACTCTAATCTTCTCGCGGTTTTCTGCATAACATTCTGTATTAAATTCTTCAAGATCTGAATGAGTATCATAGTTCTTCTAACTGCAAATCACTGTTTTTGGATGTTTCTGCATACATTTTTGCATATAAACTTCCAACGAGTTTAGCACCGCCCAAACGTTGACCGATTTGGCTGAAATTTTGTCCAGAGCATCAGGGCATCAAATAGAACCGAATAAGAGGGCGGCCCATCAAAAAATTGAAAAAAAGTTTTTCTCATACTAATTTGAGCCACCCTAATGAGGAGTTTATGCAGGAGTATGAGTCCCTCGGACATTGCCGCAGCATCGATGAAGCTGACGATTCATTCAATCAACAGAAGTATTTTCTTCCTCATCAAGTGTCGTGTTGGGTTCGATTCCTTCCCATCTCCGATGGCTGTGAGGACGTGGCCAGCGCCGTTATCGACCATCCAAAATACTAGAACTCTCGGACTGTGCACATTGAGGTTGGAAAGCAAATCCCATGCTTCCATCCATTGGTTCCCTGTGCAATTGCGATTGTTCGGTTGATCACGGAGTAGCAACTACGAAATGCACGGTCATCATGCTCATGCTCGTGCTCATTTTGCGCTTCCGCAAATTCAAGATTGCATTTTCCGGAGACATAGCCAAAATGTACCGACAAGTCCTACAAGCAGAACAAGATGGTCGATTCTTGAGAATTTTTTGGAGACCCCATCCATCGCAACCGCTGCATGTTTTTGAATTGTGTACTGTCACCTATGGTACCGCATCTGCACCATACCTACACTGTTCGAACGAATCATGTACATTTACATCAAATATCATGCACATAATTGGAGCATGATAAACGATATAAATTTACATTCCATTTTACGTTTACATCACTTAACATCTCAAATTTTTGTGTTGTTTTAAATTTACATGTTCTATTTTATCCTATTTAAATAAAAAATGGTTATCATGAGATTCAAACTCAGGTCCACAGAGTGATAGCCCGTTCTGATACCACTCTACCGTCTTCACTTGTTGAAACCAATGTTGCCCAAAGAGTAACAAGTTCTGAGTTATGGCGATTCAAATATACCAGTATCGAACCCGTCGTGATCGGGTCCTGTTTAGGTAATGTAACTTTACATGCTTTGAGTAAACGCATGCGCAATGCGCATCGTCAAGGGGAAACATCTGACTGGATGAAGTGCAAGAATTCGAAGTTTTTCCAACGATTTAAGTAAACGCCTGATGAACTACACCGATGAAATGCAACATTATGGATGTTGCTTTGTAGTCGTAATGGAAAATCTTCACTTTGGTATGACTGTGGTCGAATACGAAGGTTTCCCGCTGCATTTGCAGCTGCCGTGATGGAATTATTTGTTTTGTTTACATTCTACCGAGATCGTCGCAAGCATGGCCATCTTTTATTTCGGTTCACATAATATCATGTAAACTTAATGGTTTATAAATGAATTTTCATGGTGAATAAAGTATTGTTGTCAACAGAGTGTAGTAATAATGGTAAGGTAATGTATTTATACGGTTTAATTCATGCTCTGTTTATGTGCATGATTTTCAACGCATAATTACATTGAGAAAACGATTACATGATCTGCATTTACATTAGTTTCATTGATTACATTACCAGTAGAAGTCAAATTTTTTTGCAGTGTAGCAACCCGGTGCCTACTACAGCTTGTCGAAGAAGAGGGGGAGTCCTATCCGCTCGCCGCTCGCATAGTCAAGAACGAAACGTATATAGACGACGTTTTATCAGGTGCTGACACTGTGGAAGATGCCATTGAAGCTCAACAACAATTAAACCAGCTCCTGATAAGTGGTGGATTTCCGATACATAAATGGTGCTCGAGAATTCCAGTAGAGGAACGGGAAAAGGTGGTACCATTAGAGGAACGAGGCGTGAACGAAGCTATTAAGATCTTAGGCTTACTCTGGGATCCAACTGCCGACACGTTGTACATCGCACATCATTCGAATCATTCACCACCATTACAATGTGTTACTAAAATAGTAATATACTCGTCCATCGCTAAATACTTTGACCCCCTCGGGCTGGTTTCGCCAGCAGTCGTATTGGCTAAATTACTGGCTCAACGACTATGGCAGCTCAAAATCGGATGGGACGACCTGGTTGACAACGACACAGCTCAAGAATGGCGACAACTTCAAATTTCCTTCTCATGTTTAAACAGCATTGCCATCCCAAGATGCGTGATATTCCAAGAAGCTACTTAAGAAGTTTGTTCACCGATGGTTCAGCGAAGTTGTGCCTACTAACAAGTAAATCTAAGTTGGCACCTCTCCACGATCTTTCCATTCCGAGGAAAGAACTTTGTGCCGCGTTATTGTTGACCCGATTAATTTCGAAAGTAGTGCCAGCGTTGGATATGGCATTTCGGGAAATAGTTCTATGGTGCGATAGTACAATCGTCCTTGCCTGGATCAAAAAGCCACTCAATGAACTTCAATTATTCGTCCGTAACCGAATCGCTATAATACAAGAACTTACAAACGCGCATCGGTGGGAGTACATCCGGTCACTACAGAATCCGGCCGACATCGTCTCACGCGGCCAATTACCTCTTGCGTTGGAGAGCAACAGTCTTTGGTGGCATGGACCAGAGTTCCTTCAGAAAGTCAATTATCAGACCGATCCAGTCGAAACCATTACAGATCCATTGCTGCCGTCACCGCAGCTGTGAGTATCGAACCTTTTCTATTTTTCTCAAAATACAGTTGCTTTCGCAAAACCCAACGTGTGATGGGTTACGTTTTGCGGTTTGCTGCTAATTGTCGACTAAACAATCCAAGCGAGCGAAAGAAGGACGAACACCTGACAATCTCGGAGCTACGTCAGGCAACCAAAATAATAATCCACGTAAGTCAACTGGTTCAATTTGGAGACGAGATTCAACGTACCTTGACGGACTTCTTCGTGTGGGCGGTCGACTCGCTCGTTCCCAGCTACCATTTGAAAGTCGTCAGCCCATCATCTTACCGGACAAGGATCCGGTGGTACGCCAGTTGGTGCGACAAATGCATGTCGATCAGCTTCACATAGGGCAATCTGGCCTAATAAATTCGATGAGACAACATTATTGGCTTCTAAACGCTCGCTCCACCATTCGTCAAATTACACGTAAGTGTGTGACATGTTTTCGAGTCAACCCAACAAATACTAGTCAGTTGATGGGAAACCTGCCAGCGTCAAGAGTTGTGCCGTCAGCACCATTTGCTGTAACCGGCGTGGATTACGCAGGACCCATTTTGGTCAAACAAGGAGCCCGTCGACCCACCCTGGTGAAAGCATATATTGCCGTCTTCGTTTGTATGACTACCAAGGCGGTTCATTTAGAAGCGGTATCCGATATGAGCACTGATGCCTTTTTGGCATCTTTGAAGCGATTCATAAAACGACGAGGAATGATACACCAGTTGCACTCAAATAATGGCACCAATTTCAAAGGTGCCCATCACGAACTGCACGCTATGTTCAAACAGTTTGAAGAACAGCAAACCGTTGACAACATCGAAGAATTCTGCCGAAACCGTGAAATAGAATGGTGTTTCATCCCTCCTGACGCTCCTGAATTCGGGGGTCTTTGGGAGGCTGCTGCCAAGACCCATCTTAAGCGAATCATCGGGAACACGAAGCTAACTTTTGAGGAGTTATCCACAGTTTTGGTTGAGATAGAAGCGGTGCTTAATTCACGACCACTATTCTCCGTTTCCAATGATCCGGTAGATTCGCTAATGATTACGCCAGCGCACTACTTAATTGGACGCCCCCTTACCGCTATACCGGAGCCATCAATGGATAACGTTAAGGTGACACGGGAAGCATTAACAATCATCAAATCGTCATCATTTCCATCATTGCATGTTTAACTTTTTTTCTACAACAAATATGATTTTGAAAAAGTATCATTGGCGCGTGCTTACTCGCAATCTACATGCTGATACATTTTCAGTTATATCAACCAACTGAAAACCGAAATACGCCGCTCCAAAGTTGCGAGGTGATAATGGTAGAAAGCGACGAAAGATAGGAGAAATAACACGGTGTTTAGTGCACCCCGAGTCACCTTAAGGCTACCCGTTTATCGAGGTGGCAGTATGGGGGTAGTATGTTTCGTCTTCATCGAAAGCAAGTCGAGAAATGCGCCAGCGTCAACCAACCGAAAGAGCTATACGGGTATGCCTCATCGAAGTTCGTTGAGTTTGTTTCCAACCACCGACCAGGTAACATCAGCGCAGCAGAAGCAACCCTTTGTAAATGAAAAGTAGAGGAAAAATAAAGTTTTGTTAGATAAGAGTAGCGGAAAATTTTCTTCTACACCATCCTCGGTAAGAGTAGTTTGTCCAAGCCACATAATCCAATACAGTCCCAGGTGTGATCGCACGAGATCGATCAAACCCCTTAGACCGAACAGAATTTTAGTCGAATGTTAAGTGTTTAGTCGGTAATAGGTAATTAGTTAAATGGATAATTCGACAATAGATTTTTGGTTAAATTTGAATAAATAATTCACAAAAGACATGGAAAAACTGATTAGAGGATTTCAGTGCACACGAAGAAGTTCAACCAGCAGCGAAAGAAACGAATACGGATGCCAATGAGCATTTTTCACCTGAGCTAACAAAAACTTCGGAAGATCCTCCTGGTGGATTATAGGAAAATTTAAAACAAACAGAAATAGCAAATTATTAGGTACTGGTGGTGAAATACCCTCTATTCTATTTTTCGGCACATTATCAAAAACCAATGATATCAATGTTATTTTGCCAATACTTCATCGTAATCGGCTTTGGAACATTTCGTTGATTGACATTGACTTGACATTTGGTGAAATGACATTTCGTCGAAAGGACGTTCAGTCGAAGGGACATTTGGTGCAATGGAAATGGTTTTCTTATTCTTTTCATTGAAACTCTTTCTTTCACTCAATATTTATACAATAATTAGTTCAGAACAAAATTGTCTTCCAACCATAATTCATTGGGTTTAAAAATCTGTTGTCTTCCTTTTACTTCCATTAATTCGAATTAGTGGAAGTAAAAGGAAGACAACAGATTTTTAAAACGTGTAACATTTCCCCTAAGACGATAGCAAAGAATTGTTAATTTTAATTTATTAATTATTGACCGAAAATTCAATTCCGACCAAATGGTCATACCTAATCTATTCGACGTCATGCCTAATAACGAAACATTCGATTGAATTTCTTTTGACCAGGTGGTATAGAATCATCGTAGTCGGTTTGAGGGGTTCGCCAAGGTCGATATATAGTCGGGAATATTCTCGGGATATTCACCGTTTTCCT
Organism: Armigeres subalbatus; assembly: GCF_024139115.2. Taxonomy (NCBI): domain Eukaryota; kingdom Metazoa; phylum Arthropoda; class Insecta; order Diptera; family Culicidae; genus Armigeres; species Armigeres subalbatus. The sequence continues at coordinate 236,790,040 of NC_085139.1, read as the reverse complement.
ATTATTTATTCTTTTTATGAACCCATCATTCTTTGGACAATATTGGAACAATAATTTTGTGACTTTTAGAAACACTGCAATAAATCATATATTTATTAATTGTTACTGACTCAAGTTTTTTTTGTTTCAAATAGACATTCAATGGAACGTCATTAGATGTTTAATTTGAAAATCCGCTTTCGACTAAACGTCATTCGGCCAAATGTACGAAGATTCTTCATTCTAAAATCTGATTTCGACTAAATGTCCATTCGACGTAGTGTCCTTTCAACCAAACGTCATTCAACCAAATGTCCTGCGTCTCTAGTGGATTAAAAAACATTTTCGACTAAATGTCCCTTCGACCAAATGTCCATTCGACGTAATGTCCTTTCGATCAAATGTGATTCGACTAAATGTCATTCAACGAAATGTCTTTCGCCGAAATGGTATAGATTCGATTTAGCAACCCTGTTACTTTTGTTAGCAAACGCTTCCAGCCCTTGCCGCAGCGCAAAATGTTGAAGCTTGTATATGACTTTGCATTCGGTAACAATCTGGAATATGTTTGTCTGTCCACTAAAAGAGTTTAAATAAGCATTGTCACTAAAATGCAATACAAATGAGCGAAACACGATACATAAACTAGATTACTTCTACTAGCAAAAGTAAAACAAATTGTTTATTCGATAAAACTTTTCTTACAATCTATTTAATAACAATCTCAATACCTCTCAATCTGCAACAATAACAACATTCATTTTGACAGTTCTCAACGCTCGATTGGCTCACAATGGCCGCTTTCACATATCTCTCATTATAGGATCCCTAAACAGCCCCTATGAGTGCTTATAATGTGACAGCCCGCTACATTTCCATCTGGTCTTTTGAAATCTAAAATGCCACAGTTTTCGCTTTCACATGACTAGCACGAAAACTACTAGTACTGAGACTGCATCACTCCTTGGTGAATCCTCGATCTATGACTAAGTATATCTACCCTACACAATGAAAAAAATTTTCTTTTCGTGGTATTGTTAGTATGCAGATGTATTATCGGTCTCTTGTATCAACAATAATTACACACTAACATTTCCCTCCTTTCCCAACTGACTGCGAGGTAATAGCCGGCGCAGTTATTGATCTACATGTTGTTACGGTTTGGCAAATTATGCTTGAACATGGTTTTCCGGCGAAACTGATACGGCTGATTCGTATAACGTTGGACGGATCGAAATCAAGTGTAAGGGTTGCGGATGAAATATCGACGTCATTTGTTACCTTAGATGGATTAAAGCAGGGTGATGCACTCTCGAACCTACTGTTCAATATAGCGCTCGAGGGAGCGATTAGGAGAGCTGGTGTGCAAAGAAGCGGTACCATTATCACAAAATCGCATATGCTCCTGGGATTTGCGGACGATATCGATATTATCGGAATTGATCGCCGTGCCGTGGAAGAGGCTTTTGCGCCTTTAAGAGGGAGACAGCGAGGATTGGACTCACGATCAATACCAGCAAAACGAAGTACATGGTCGCTGGCAATCAACGTGGGTTCATTAGTGGTGGTGGTAGCGAAATAGTGCTGGATGGTGAAAAATTTGAAGTGGTAGAAGAATTTGTGTATCTTGGAACATTAGTGACGTGCAATAATGATGTTACCCGCGAGGTGAAAAGGCGTATTGCAGCTGCAAATAGGGCTTATTACGGACTTCGTAACCAGCTTAAGTCCCGTAGTCTGCAAACGAAAACAAAACTCGCGCTGTATACTACTCTGATTCTTCCGGTGGCTTTATACGGCCATGAGACATGGACGTTAAAGGAGGCTGATCGGAGAGCTCTCGGAGTGTTTGAGCGTAAGGTGCTGCGGACAATACTCGGCGGTAAACAGGAGAACGGTATTTGGCGGCGCCGCATGAATCACGAATTGTACCAGGTGTATAAAGGGCTGGATATTATTAAGCTTATACAACACGGCAGACTACGGTGGGCTGGTCACGTTGTTCGTATGCCGGAAGAACGACAAGCGAAGATAATATTTAGTAGAGAACCCGGAAGAGGCCGCAGGCTTCGTGGAAGGCCGCGTACACGATGGCTTTTTGCAGTTGAAGAGGACCTGAGGGCGCTCAATGTTCAGGGCGACTGGAAGCGATTGGCCCAGGATCGAGTCCAGTGGAGAAGGATACTCCATTCGGCGTAGGTTCATCGAAGAGCTGTAGCCCATCAAGTATCAAGTATCAAGTAAGTTGTTACGGTTTATTTTATCTTACTTGTAAGTGACAAATGTTTGAGTGGATTTGTGTATGTTCCAATCTTGAATGTTCTGTGGTTGGCCCTGAAGGTAGGCAATCAAAATTATAGAGAGATTCCCAGATACAGACTCTATATTACGTGTGCTACCTGGCACAAAATGATTCAGGATGTCCAAATAGCATCGAAATATATACGAAATATAATACAGCAACCGAATAGCTGTAGACAAAAAGCAATGCGCAAATCAAACACATTTTCGGGGTTTGTCTGATGGACAAAAACCTTTAATAAAATCTCGTCATATCCTGCAATAGGCAAACACATTGGATGCTTCACTCGAGGCCCAGAGAAATCGTCAGTTACTTTAATTTGTTGGCTTTTGTTAACTGTTTATTTTTGTATTTGTCTGTTTGAAAACACTTTATATTGTAATAATTTGTGAGCTGTTGAAACGACTACTTCTAAATTAGGTGGCAAATCCCAATCGTATAGTACAATTCACACAGCAGTTCTGATCAATCACGGAGTAGCAACCATTGACATGTATAGTCAGTCTAATCTAAGCTAAGCTATACATTTACACTTATACATGGCACTTTTAAGTGCACGTGAGGTGTATTAATAAGGATTTCACATAGTAAGATTTAGAAATTATTCAGGTATGTACTATCGTGTGCTGTATGAAAATGAACTAGTTAAGGTTGAGAATCTCAAGAGGCAGTTGACGAAAGTTAGAAAAGAACGAAGAGAGTGCTTGCGGTTGAGTAATAGGCGTAAACAGGCTTTGAATTATAAGATTAGTCAAATCCACTATCTGGAATTACAATTAAAGGAGAAACATAAAGCGGAAATTAACGACAATAAGCTAATTAATGCAGTCAAAAATAATCCAGTTTTGCAAGAATCAATTGAAAATGGACTAAAAAATACACCTGCAAGAAGATACCGGACTACCAGATTGCTTGCTACACGACAAAAGCTGTCATCAACTGCGAGCTATAAAAAGTTTCGAGCTGCAAAAGTGATGTGCATGCGTCATCCAAAAACGGTTTCGCGTTGGCAACGCAAGGTGCAACTGGCTCCAGGTTTCAACAGGGAGATACTTCGTCGTATGTCAATGAAGTCGAAAACTATGACAGAACAGGAAAATGCCGCGTCTGATAGGTTTCACGGTTTTCCTGATGATGGTGCCCTAAGTACCTATGCGGAGATGATCAATTAAATCTGGCAACAGAATCCGTAACCATTATGGTTAGGGGAGGGTTAGGTGACGATGCATTTCTCGATTCAAACGTTTGGTTTCGCTTCAGTGAAAAGATATTTTAGTTACTAGATAAATATTGTCGCTGTCGTCGCTGTCCGGAACATCTTTTGCTGGCGAGGATAGGGGAGCAAAATGTCAAAGAAGGAAAATCCATACGATTTGACAGGTATGTACCACACATGTTTCGGACAGCAGAACAAAGGGAACCGAAGCGACAATCTTTATCTAGTAACTAAAATATATTTTCTTCAGTGTGACTCAACAATAAATAATTGCCTACCTCACGGATAACGCTGTACATTGAATCAGCCAACCGACAAATCTGGTTCAACACACCATTGCCACTCGTTGCCAAAATACGGCTGACGATTTTCACTTGAAGCAGCACATTATAATTGCCTACCTTACGGCTTATACAAACGATTACATACAGTGAATAATTTACCAACATGGGCTGAAAAAGCATCTAACACTAGAGCCAAGATTAATTTGGCCATTTCGCACGAAACTTTTGATGGATTAAATGATCGATTTTGAACAGTTATTGTTGTTTTTGACTACTTACCGTTATAACCAAAAGTAAGAAAGCCGTTTGGTGGCATAATTTTAGTTAGATCTTCAATATATGAATATTTAAATCGGTAAATGTGCTCAACCACAGCATAATAGGCTATGGTTTGAGCCATATACCCTACTATTTGAAAGTTTGGCTAATGTTTTTAGGTTTTCGTGTGCAAACACACATACGCACAGACGATCTGACAGACATTTTTTCAGCTCGAAGAGCTGAGTCAAATGGTATATAGCATCATGGCATGTAGCATCGAGTCTTCTATAAAAAGTTCGATTTTGGAGTGAAATGATAGCCTTTCGGTACAACTTTGTTGGTCGAGGAAGGCAAAAAGCGGTAGGAAGTTTTCAATGTTTTGCATTTTTGTATAAAGTATTTAAAGTTATCTGAACACTTCTATGATATGTGATATTGTGCTATGTACAGAATAAGCAAAATTATCCGTTTTGACGTAGGATTACGTCTTTCCGGAACATTGGGGGGTCATTCTGCAGTTTCAAATTTGAGACCGTCACGAAAAGTGGTCAGGAAGTATGGGCTAATAACTCAGCCGTCTTTCAACCGATTTTAAAGATTTTGGTGTTAATCGATCGACGAACTCTTTAAGATTTTGCTCAACTATCGAAAAATGCATTCAAAGTGCTGAACTATTGAAAAATTGAATTTTACTAGGCACTGAAAATCGGTAAACCAACCAATCGCGATGTGCATCGCAAGCACAGACATCAAAATCGTGCAACCTACGGGCTCGACTCCAATCCTCAGTTCAACTAAATTTTCTCGGAGAGCGGGCACAACGATGACGCCCGTAGGAGCAGTCTCAGCAGAAAGTGGAACATCGAGAGGCCATCGCTAAAAGCAACAATCTTCGGACTATCGTTTAGTTACTGTTAGTGGCGCATTTTGGAAAGAAAACCGGTTCTTCTCAGGACCAAAATTTTATGAGAAGATAGAGTTGATTTCAAAAATGGCAGCGATTACGGTCCCCGCATACCAGTGGCGTCACTGAAAATGTTTTCTTAATAGTGACTATCTAGCAGAAAAGTGAAATTTTTACGCAAGATACGGAATATCGTTTGTTTGCTATGATTGATTAGAAAGGCGCATTGTGGATCAAAATCAATTCTTGTCAAATGTACAATTGAGAGGTAGAGCCAAAATATTTTCTTCAAAGTGCACATCATAACCGCTTGGCGACGGTAGAAAGTTGGAATCTGCTATCTATTAAAAGTGCGGGAATTAAACAATGATGACGTCTCACATCATTGAGTTGCGTCAAATGAGATTTTCCCAAGATTCTGATTTCGGCGTACTTGCTGTTTATTATTGGAAAGGCGCGTCATTGGAAACAAAATCATCTTTTTACACGGGAGAAGGTTGAACCGAGACAATCTGCAAAAAATGCAAATCATAATCGCTTGGTGACGGGCAAAGTTCTTTGGCTGTAGCAGCCGATGCGCTCCTTGCATGGAGACGTTCCAAAACAATGTATTAGGATGGATGACTTCTATCGTGTTCCAGCGGCAAATTCTAAATTGGCTGACAGTGGCATCAGTAGTGGAAATTCATTACAAAATTTTGATTTCCGGCGTGCACGGTACGAAAATTCCTCTCCTCTTTGAGTGAGACTGTGGCCCTGAAAAGGGCCGTTTTAAGTGAAGCTACTTCCTCGTTCATTCATTAGGAGCTGACTTACTTGGTGACGACTTTGGAACCCTCCGAAACGGCGGGCTTGGCCAGCTCGACACGCACGAAGATACTCGACGCCTTCGATGAGACGCCCTTCTTCTCAGCCTTTTCACCGTCGGTGATTTCTGGTCGGCGCTGCGATGTAATTGTCCTGCCGATTTTCCGAGTAATAAATTGTCCTTATAGTAGTAAAATTCTTCTTTATTTAATCATTTTCTGTTCTACAATTATTATTTTTCTACATGTACAGTGCTCGGCCGGCTTGGCCCTCCAACTTCAATTTTAAATTTTCATGTTTATATTGTTATTAAAGTGTTAATATGATATATCATGACGGCCTTTAGGAGGCGCTGGTGTGTTTTTTAAAATTTGATAACCTAACTACTATGTACACTAATATTTACAATAAAAAAATTGATAACCTAGATTGGAACTAGCGCCCTAATTGGAGCCTGATCCGAATGCAAGCAACGGACCCTAAACTTTTCTTTACACTCACCAAAGCGTTCATGTAAGGTTTTTATTCCGGCCAGACGGTGGACCTCGGATGTTCTTGTCCTGGGAGGGGTGTTGAGGATCATCCTCAGGAATTTGTTTTGGACCCGTTGAAGTTTGAGGTGGTGGGTTTTAGCGCAGCTCTCCCAGACCGGCATGCCATATTCGATCACAAGGAGGATGATTTGCTTGTAGACAGCAAGCTTATTTTCAGGGACAATGACGACCGGCGGTTGATCAAAGGGTACAGTAGTTTCAACAAAACGTTACACTTTGTTACCGTCTTGTCAACCTGTTGCCTGAAAATAAGCTTGCAAGTCAAGCCAAGGTAGTCGGCCTCATTGGCCCATTCCACAGTCGTGCCATTGAGGATGATTTTGCAGTCCTCAGGCGGAACATGTTTAGGGGATTTGGAGTGGGGGAAAATGATGACCTGGGTCTTCGCCGCGTTGATACAGATCTTCCAGCTGGTGAGGTACTCTGTCAGGGCATCCAGGCCTCGTTGGAGTTTTGCCACTAGCGCTCTGATCACTCTACCGTTGTAGACGATGGAGGTGTCATCTGCGAACAGAGACAGAATGCCGCCTTCTGGAGGTTCTGGCATGTCGGAGGTGAACAGATTGAAAAGCAGGGGCCTAAGGATACTGCCCTGGGGGCGCCTGCGACGATGTTGTGCGCATTGGAACTCGCTCCGCTGATTGAGACCCGGAATGTCCTTGCCGACAGGTAATTGTTGATGATTTTCACCAGGTAGCTGGGAAGATTGTAGCGTTGTAGTTTGTACACCAGGCCATCATGCCATACATTGTCAAATGCCTTCTCGACATCGAGTAAGGCCATGGCGGATGTTTTCGAGACAAACTTGTTCCGTCTGAGGACGTTGGTAACTCGAGTCAGTTGGTGTACAGTTGACCGATCGCGTCGGAAACCAAACTGTTCCTCGAGTAGGATGTTGAGATTTTCGGCAGACTCAAGTAACCGATGGTGAATAGCTTTTTCGAATAGCTTGGATAACCCTGAGAGAAGGCTGATGGGTCGATAACTTTTGGGGGAGGAAGGATCCTTCCCAGGCTTCCGGATGGGGATGACTTTCGCTGACTTCCAGGACGATGGGAAGTAGCTAAGCCGGAGACACTGATTAAAGATCAGCGAGAGGTGCTCAAAGAACGGAGCACTCATGTGTTTGAGCTCGAGATTCAGGATGCTGTCGAAGCCTGGGGCCTTCATGTTCTTCGACGATTTGATATAGGCCGTCAATTCGTCAGCTGAGATCTCCAACTCCTCCGAGAAGTCGTTGGGAATCAAATGGATGTTGTTAGCATGCTCGTTGACGGCTGCTTCGTGTGGACTGACGATGTTCTGCCCAAGATTGTGTGAGCTGACGAAGTGACGACCTATTTCAGCGACCTTCTCTGCAGGAGTTATCAAGCGATCCTTAGAGCCATTATTGTCTAGTGGGATCAAAGGTGGAATGGGCCGAGGCTTGGATTTTAGAATTTTGGTCATTTTCCAGAACGGCTTAGCATAATCTGGGAGAGTGCGGATCTTATTCGAGAAGTCGTTATTTTTGAGGTCCACCATTCTGGCCTTGATAACTTTTGTGATTCGATTGCAGCGTGCCTTAAGCTCAGGCAGTCCAGTACGCTGAAACTGCCTGCGAGTGACATTCCGCAATCGAATCAAATCTTTGGTGAGTGTATCGATGTTTAAGGAGTTGCTTACCTGCCGAGCCGTCGGTACGTGTTGCTCTCGGGCCGCCGTGATCGCCTCCTCGATAGCGCACAGCTGGCGGTCGATACTTTCCGGCGTCTCCGGACGCACCTCGTAGTCGACGGTGTTATCGACGCACTGCTGGAAACGCTGCCAGTTCACTCGGTGGTAGTTCCGCCGTAACTGCTGGTGCCGATTGACCGAGGAGCCCAGTTCCGCCACCACCGGATAGTGATCCGAACTGAGCTCCTGGTATACAACCGGCTGCGAGACGTGGTCACTCAGGTTTGTTACGTAGAGGTCGAGCGTTGCGTGGGCACCGGACCGACTCAGCCGAGTGGGGGAATCCGGGCTCAGGATCGTGTAGTTGCCTTCCTCCATGTCGTTGCTCCAGATGGTGCCGTTTCGATTGCCGCGACTGTTGCCCCAGGCTTGATGTTTGGCATTCAAGTCGCCGGCAATGATATACTGGCCTTGCCTCCGCGTCAGTTTGACGATGTCCCTCCGAAGGGCAGCCGATGATCCATCGCCGGCTTTGGCTTGCGTTGGACAGTACGCCGCGATGAGCGCGATTGTGCCGACCGAAGTGGTGATTTCGACACCGATGGCCTCGATGACACTGAGCTGGAAGCTTGGAAGCAGACGACAGTTGATGTTGTAGCGAAGAGCGATGGCCACACCACTTCCCCTGGTCGGCCGGTCGAGTCGCACGATGCGGAAGTCCGGGATGTTGATGTTCACCTCCGGTTTTAGGTGCGTTTCGGTGATGAACGCCACGTCTATTTCCTTCTCCTCAAGGAAATCCTTCAGCTCGATTGTTTTGCTCTTTAGCGAGCAAGCGTTCCAGTTGACCAGGTCCACCCTAGCAGCCATTTTCAATGATGAACATGCCAAGTGTGAAGACCTGGTCGAATCGGGTTTTGCAGCCGCGCAGTCGAGTGGCGAGCTGCGCGAAGATCGGCATCAGTTGCTCCGGAGTGTACAGCGGGGCAGATTCTTCTGGTGGGACGGCTTCGTTTTCCGACTGCCGACGGAACCCAGGAGGAGGAAGCGGGGGCCATTCGCTGGTGGATGGTGCCGACGATGCTGGAGCTTGGACCGATGCAGCTGCCGCTGCCAGTCGCTTGTGCGGCTGTAGCGGTGGGAGTATTGGAATCACACGACGGGGAGCCGGGATAGCTGGAAAGTTCACCTCGTTGATTACAGGAACACGGTTTTTCTTCGGAATGGTCCTGGTGGAAGCCTTCTTCCGGATTTCCAGGAACTCGGCTCGCTTTGGGCAGCCCTTTGTGGTGGCCCGATGTTTGTCGCCACAGTTGGCGCACTTGGGATCGGCCACCTCCATTTTGTCGCACTCGTCAGTCGGATGCGGTTCGCCACACTTGTTGCAGCGCGGCTTCATGCGGCAGTTTCTGGTGCCGTGCCCGAAATTGAAGCAGTTGGTGCATTGCGTGACATCGCGGTGCACTGGCCGATATCGCTCCCCAGTCAACGACGGTGTAATTTATAACGCCAACCAGCTTCAGGTCCTTCCAGGTAGTGGAGCCGTGCTCCAGATGGATCAGGTAAAGCTGGTCGCGATATTTTCTCGCCTTGTCGTGACGAGCGATCTTGTGGACGGCTACTGGCTTCAGTCCGCAACTTTCAAGCTCTGCTTGGAGCTCTTCCTCCTTCATGTCGTGAAGTCCTCGCAGCAAAGCCTTGAGCGGCTTCGTGCCGGGGTGGTCATGAGTGTAGTACTCATACTTGTGGACCTCGAGGAACTCCACGACGGATTGATGATGGTCCCTGTTGGCCGGCATCACTTTCACGCCCTCGCTGCAGAGCCGACAAGTACATTTCAGCCCCTTAGCGATCAGCTGGCGAATTTTTGGGCGTAAATCCGGCGGATCGCCCTTCACAAACACGGGCGGGCACTTCTCCTTCCGCTCCGGTTGCACCTGCGGCAGCTGCGATTGCTGCTTCTTCCTCTTTTTCGGCGGATTGCCGGCGTCATCAAGCGGCAACGGCGAGAACACGTTGCTTTGCAAAAGCTGCTTGGAGGGTTACCCGCGCCTCCAAGAGCAGTGCGCTTAGGCACTTTTCCAGCGACCGAATCGGCCACCGAGTCTCCCATGACGGGTCCGGGAGAAAATAACGCCAACGCGACAAGCGAAAACGTAAACAGCGAAAGAACGAGAAAAAAACACTTCGAAAAAATGCGCGAGCAAAAAACACGTCCGTACGTGTTGCTGTCTCGAACTGGAATGACGCACACGGCAGACTCTGCTTCTTTTGTACACAAATAAAATCTTCCCTAATAAATTGTCCTGCCGATTTTCCGTGAAAATCATACTTCGGCTGGTCAGAATACGTTTGCATGGAGTTCGAGGCCCCGCCCCTTTGAGCGCCGTATCATTGGCATCGGCTTGCTTGCTCCGCCTTTCTTTCGTTCGTTGCCAATGTATTCGTACATAAGAAGGGCCTCTTATTCTTCTTCTTCTTCTTCTTCTTTTACTTCTTCAATGTGCAAATTATAATCGCTTGGCATCGGCTTGTTTGCTCCGCCTTTCGTTCGTTCGATGCCAGTGCTTTCGAACATAACCAGCTACTCTTCTTCTTCTTCTTCTTCTTTTACTTCTTAAAAGTGCAAATTACAATCGCTTCGCGTCGGCAGCAGCGCAAGCGCTCTTCGGAGGGGGATGCTGCGAAAATTGATTCGCATGATGGCGTATATCGCGTTTTAGCGGTAACTTATCGAGCGGCTGACATTGGGGTCGGTAGCAATGAAATGAATTTTTTTCTAGATTCTGCTTCGGTTTTGTTGCTGCTTGTGATTGGGAAGGTGCATTACTGAAAACAAATGGGTTCTTTTCAGAATCATAATTTCACACGAGAGAAGATTGAGCCGAGACAAATGTTTTTCAAAGTACAAATCATAAGCTTTGTTGCTGCTTGTGATTGGATAGGCGTATTGTGGAAAACAAATTGGTTCTTATAATAACTATCATATTACATGGGAGTATTTTGAGCTGAGACGAATTTTCTGCAAAGTGCAATTCATAATTGCTTGAGAGCAACAAAACAACGCCGTATTTAAATAAATATGAAAATTGCTAACATTTGAGTAAATTTTCAATCGAATATCATCTTTAATCCCAGCACCTACTAAACAGGGGTATTCTTGAAATAAACATTTTCTCACCAGGTTCAACTTGGCATTCAATATGCATGCATTCTCTAGCACAGACATCACTTTTCAATAGCTAACGTGATGCAATTTTCATATTTTTTTCGATATACAGTTAGTGTCTCGTATCACATCGGTGAAGTGAGAAACATTAGTTGTGCTTGGAAGAAGTTTATTCGATACTAGTGAATACAGTGCGATGTCGCAATACTTGGCAGCGAAGTATAAACGCGATTCCAGGAAGCGTGAAAGGGATCAACAATCGGACGCACCTTCAAAGCTTCCAAGGTCAGACGCTGATCGGGCACGGAGTTATCGGGCCAAGTTGAAAGCGGCCAAGGGTAGTACGTCGTCGGCTAACGGTTGGGACGCTGGCGAAGGGCCCTCAACTCGAGGTAGGAAGTTATTATTAGCAGCAAATGTGTAAATACATATCAATAATGTGAACTAATCTTCAAATTCTATGATGACAGTATAGAAATTTTGCATTTTATCATTTTATATAGCAGATTTATCTATAAATGTGAAATTATCAACGAATATTTTCTATTACCTATTTTCTATTACGAATACCTCTATTTCTCTTTGCTTGTCGTCGAATGTATTACATTGTTATTACACATAATTTATATATTATTTTCAATAAATGTAGCATTGACAACATGGTAAGTACTTTTTACGGCTGAAGTTCTTCAAGTACTTCGAAATATATACTGCAAATGTTTACTTATTAGCTTATTTAGCCTGAATTGTTTGTTGGGTTTTTATAAATCGCTAAACGATAAATGGAACAATATAATTCCAATCTCAAAAGCCCAAAAGTTCTTAGATATTCAATTTGTTAATATAGTTCCGAATTCATTCACTTGGTAGGTTACATTAGCCTGCCAGTAGAGTTGAAATCACACAATCTGTAAGATTTGGTCCTTTGATTTGGTGTTAAATTAAATTTGCAAATCGATTGTGTTTGAATTATGCATCAATGTATTAATGGATAAGATTTGAACCGAATTTCTATTTTGTCTGAAATTTGAATTTCGATATATTTTTTGGACATATTATTTAATTGTTCTGAATTTGAGTATGATTCGGATTAAATTTGAGTTAAATAGTTGGAGCTTCTCAAATATTATTTTTATATAATGAATTATTGGGTCGTATTAAATCTACGGTGTCTTTTACTTGTTTATTATTTGATTCAATTGAATGTTGAATTTTGTATTTGGAACAATAACATATTAGATTCCAGCGAATCGCAAAATTTTAACAAATAGATTTTTATGACATAAAGTTAAGATTTACTTAAACTTTTGGATAGTGTGTTTTGTACAAATATATCCTAAACACATGCTACTTGAATTTTATATTACTATGCTATTGTTGTTTATAGTACGCTTGGCAATAATTTTTCATTTCATCTTTTATGTTTTTAAATGTCTTATTGTACTTGGTACAGTCATTTTAAATGCGAATGCATCTGTCAATTATGTATATCTGTCTGTCAATAAGGATTAATCTTCCCGTGTTACAATTTCTTCGAGTAGAATTCAACTTAATCCGTGCTGATACGGTCGTAAACTCTGATCATGAAGATTCCGACGCCGGTGTTGTGATGCAGTCCGCAAGAGCAGATGTCGATGATGAGCGTGGTGACTTTGAAGAAAACGTGTCTGCTGTCGCTGATGATGGCGAACATATTTCTTCGCTTTTAACACAAGACAAACCCAATTTCGATCGGGCTGATCAGGAGTTCCAGAAACGTTTCGTGGAAAACGATTTCGGTTGCGCTTGTGATGTGTGCTAGAATCTGGTTCAGGAATGATTTGAAACCAATCTCCGACTCAAATGCTGCCGTGTTACTGGCGACAAATTATTTCGAAACGGTGGAAGGATTTTTGGCGTGTGCTACATGTCGAACAAGCCTGAACCGCGGATCAATTCCCACAATGTCGCAATCGAATGGCTTTACATATCCCAAGTTTCCGTCCAATTTGCCTCCGCTAGACCCACTCACCACAAGACTGGTGTCTCCCAGGATCAATTTCATGCAGTTTCGTCGTTTGCGGCATACTGCAGGTTTGTGGAAAGGTTATTTTAACTTAAAAATGTATTACATCAAATAAATATATGATTTTCCTAACCTATTTTCATTAACATGTAACAGGTAGTTTGGCAATTATCGGCCAAATTATCAACATTCCTGTTGACGTGGCCCAAATGGTAGGCGAACTTCCTCGCCAACTGGATGACGACTATGCTATCAACGTGTGCATCAAGAGACACTTCATATACAAATCAAGTTACTTGTCCAGCTACGTGAAGAAAGGTTCTGTTAAAGCATGGCTGGACCATCTGGTTACTACACCGCTCTACAGGCGGAATGGAATTGTTTTCAATGAAGAAAACTTGGCTGCGATAGGACAAACAGAGCAGACGGATATTTCGGAGGAACGTAGGGCAGTAGACCTTGAAGTCGTCGACGAGATGAACGAGGTAGAAATGATGATTGGACAACAACATACGCTCATGTGGAATGAAGACAAGTGTCTGGAATTTGCACCGGCACAAAATCAGAAATCGCTTTCCATTATCTACGATGAGTTTGCTGAGGAGCTGTCTTTCCCTGATATTTATCTTGGTCATCCGAGATGCTTCAACCGTGAAGTCCATGTGACAGCGTTCATGATGGCTACTAGCGAGGTGCGACGTCGGGATCGGCGGGGCGCGAGACCGGAGCATATTTTGTATATGGCCATGGAAATCATGCGGCTGCGGGTATCGGAAGGATTGAACAATACCTTTAAATGCATGGGCACGGCCAACATAACACGGCCAACATAACAAAGGGAATTTTTGGAAAGCTGTATTGAGCGTAACCTCTCTTTTCTGAAATCTATTCCGAACTCCGTTCAATATTGGCAGCAAAGAAAACGGGATGTTTTCGCCATGATCCGGCAGCGCGGGAAACCCACGATGTTTTTGACGATGAGTGCAAATGAAATTAGATGGCCTCACCTACTAAGCATTCTGCGGAAGCTTTCCGGTGGCTCTAACATTGCGGAAATGGACGATATTGTGCAACAGTTGTCTGCACTCCAGCGTGCTACACTTGTCAGCGAAGATCCTGTCACGTGCTGTGCATATTTTCACAAGTTGGTAAACATCTTTCTGCGCCTTCTGTCATCGACCAGGTTGAGCCCGTTCGGCAAATACCACGTTGTAGATTATTTTAAGAGGATCGAGTTCCAGGATGAGGATGTTTCCGAAAGAATGCCCGCTACTGTTGAGTTGATCGATTTTCTGTGCTCCATCAGATCGGAAGATCTGCCTGAGACCTATGGCAATCAGGTGGGTTCAAATTTCGCATAGTTTCTAGCAAGTAATCACTCACAATGTCAAACCCTTTTAGGTTCATAAACACACGTTTACGTGTTTCAAGCGAAACGATAAACGTTGCCGGTTTAATATTCCATACTGGCCAATGGATCAAACCAGAATTCTGATCCCCATTACAGCCGGGGATGGCCGACTTCAACAGCTAAACAGAAAGGCAGCGAAAATGCGAGAAGCTCTTGAAACGAAGGTCTACGATAGCCTTGACGCGTTTCTCGTTGATAGCAGTTGCACGTACGATTACTACTTGTACGTGATTCGCTCTTCCATTCGCCGACCAACAGTTCTGCTGAAACGTTCCATGACGCAGCTTTGGACCAATCCATTCAATCCTTGGATCGCTGAGAAGCTCAAATCCAATATGGATTTGCAGTTTGTGCTGGAGGAGTTTTCATGTGCTGCTTATGTTGTGGAATACGTAAACAAGACCAACAGAGGCATAAGTAGTTTACATCGTGACCTCATAAAGCTCCAGGAAGAGCATCCAGACCAGGGCTACAATGTATTGCTGAAGAAGGTCAGCATAAAAATGTTAAATTCCGTGGAAATGTCTGCCCAGGAGGCTGCTTGGTATTTGCTTCGGCAACCGATGTCAGAAGCCAGTCGCAAGGTACCATTCATCAAATGATATAGTTTTCACAATTTAGAATTCAATTTCGTTTTAGGTTGAGTTTATTGCGACAATGTGGCCACAAGAGCGAATAAAATCCAAGAAGCGGAACAAACAGATGGACAAAGAGGATCTCGACGACAATTCCACCGATGTGTGGACGCTAAACATCATTCAACGGTATGAACTGCGCCGAGGAATGGATGATATCTGCTTGGCGGATTTCGCAGCATATTATTCGGAAGAAAGATCCACGAAGCATTCATATAGACTCCGTTTAGTTCCCCGTGTATTGCGTTGGTGCTCGTACAGTATGGCGGAAATGGTCGACTATAAGCGTGAGATGGTTCTCCTCTTCCTACCGTTCAGGAATGAAGTCTGCGATGTACTTGATCGGAACAAGTTCCTGAAGTTGTATGAAGACAACGAGGCCGCCATTTTGGCAAAGCACAAGGAGTATGACTGCGAAATGAACTTGGATCAGGTTGTGGAGGAATACATCCGCATATGCAGCGAAGACGATGAGCAGCAGGTGATTGCCGACCAGAAGCGCGATGAGTTCGTCCGCACGATCGTCATGGAGCCGAATGATGACGATATTCACAACTTGCCAACAGGACCCTTGGCAGCTGTCGTCAAACAGCGATCAAATGTCTTGTCAAAGCAAGAATATTGTGAAATGGTGCGTGCCACGAATGCAGAGCAGCGGGATTTGATCGTGCAAGTAATCCACAGCTTGCATTCTTCTGAAGAAAACTGCAAACCAGTGCAAATATTCTTCATTGGCCCGGCGGGCTGTGGCAAAACGTTCACTTTGCGCATTCTAATGGAGACAGTGAACCGGTACAGCCAAGCTCATAATAAGCAGCACAACGCTTATGTAGCATGCGCATCCACTGGAAAAGCAGCGGTCGCAATAGGTGGAACAACAGTGCATTCCGCATTCCGGATTTGCATGTCGCGTAGGCAAAGCTCAAAGCTGAGTTTCGAGGCATTACAACTGTACCGGAACGCCTTCGCCAACGTGAAGCTCATCATTATCGACGAAACAAGCATGCTCGGTGCTGATGTCCTCAACACAGTACATGTCCGGCTTCAAGAAATCCCGGGAACTACGACGATCCGTTCGGTGGAATGCCGATCGTATTTTGCGGCGATCTTCGTCAATTGCCACCGGTCAATGCACGGGCGGTGTTTAAACCGAGCATAAACTCCATGCATGGCGCCGTTTTATGGCAATCTCTCGACTTCTACCCATTGGTTCAAGTTATGCGACAAACCAACGAGCAGTTCTCCAGCATTCTCACAAAAATTGGCAACGGTGAGCGGATGTCGTCTGAGGAAATCGAGCTTATTGAAAGCAGGTTCCGTACGTAGGGGTGGTGTCGGCAGCATGTCCCTCGAGGGATCCGGTTATTCCATCGGAACGCTGATGTCGAACGGTATAACTCTGTGGCGTTGATGGATCGAGAGGCTGTCGAATGTACTGCAGATGACCTATACTCTGGTTATAAGGACAATTCCCAGCTGGCCAGTGCTCGCACAAAGGTGCATAAGATGAGTGTAGTAGAGACTGGTGGCTTACCGTATCTGTTGCGTCTTGTTCTTGGTACACCTTATATGCTGACCACCAACGTGGATGTCGAAGATGGCATCGTGAACGGAGCGATCGGAGAGCTCATGCATGTTGAGTACAATGAAGGAAACTCGCAGCAACAGGCAATCACGAGGCTTTGGATGGCATTCGAAAATGAGTCCATTGGGAAGATGTTGAGAGTGAAGGCCAGACCGCTGGTGTATTCGAGACCTGGGGTGCTACAAACAATAAACTCTGTAGACTTATTTAGAAATTTGCTGTATCAAAGGCATCAAAATCAATTTCAGAATTTTCGTAAAAAAAATGTAGCTCCTGGGGGGAAAACGTTTTGGTAAAAACAATTGACGTTTCTGCACTGGGAACAGACATGAAAGTTCGAACAAAATTTCACAACTCGGCGTAATTTTTCATGACAAAGTTTAATTTCATTTTTTTTTATTTTTTTTTTTATTTTTCATTTATTTTCAAATCATAATTAATTTCATGACTCAGAATCATAAAAACGTGACTCAAAGTCATGATAATTTCTTTGTGAAAATGCGAATAGTATTTTGATAACGCTTCTGGCGGTTATGATCTTAGTTAAAGAAAAAATGCTATTATTATTCATGGTAATCGTCGTTTCGAACATGATACACTGGAGTCGGTTTTTACGCGGGGGATACGTTCCGCGTAAATCAAAACCGTGTAAATCCCGAAAACCGTGTAAAAATGACTTTTAATAAAAATCGGTTTTCGCTATTTTTACACGCTTCTTGTGGTACATAGATTAGAATGTGTACAAGGCATAACTTCTTGGCCATCCAAGAAATTCCTGCAATAAGGCCTTTAGATCTACACGCGTAACCAAAGGTCTGTCGACCTGTTTCAAATATGATGCATGCTGCTTGCGCTACATAGAAAAGAATGTGTAGAAAGCACTACTTCTTGGCCATCCAAGACATTCCTTGAGCAAGTGGGCTTATTCTACTAGTCGAGTGACGTGAGGTGAGTCGATTTTAGAAATTCTCACGTGAGGTGACCATGTTATTCAAATGGGGCTATACGACTCTTCTCACGTCATTTGAGCAATCTCACGTCACTCCACTCGTAGAATAAGCCCAAAGGTCTTTTGATCTACACGCGTAACCAAAGGTCTGACGACCTGTTTCAATTCCTATAGCAAGGCCTTTCGATCTACACGCATAAGTAAAGGTCTGCCGACCTGTTTCAAATATATTGCATGCTCCTTGTGGTACATGGAATGAATTCCGAGATGCGCGTGAAAATAGTCACGTAAATAACCACCCGAGTCAGGAACGTTGTACGGGTTGGACAGGAGAGCGACATCGCTCCTCGACTCCGAGACCGACTGCCATAGCAGCTGGTGGACAGATGCACAGTGGTTAAGATTCAACTGTGTTGCTTGCATGGCTTCTTCTTGTTTTCCTCTCCGATGGGACACGGAGGTCCACCCGTAGCGGGATTACGACTCTAAGCATGAACGATTTTTGTTATTGAATTCAACAGCACATGCAAAATTTGGGGAGACTTGATCCCCTTTCTATGATATCTACACAATAAATATTTTTTCCTGCCAACCCTTCATCAAATTTGTCAAATCTACAAAAAATCAGAAGCCTGAGAACAGATTCATATTTTTTTGAATTTTTTCGCTAAATTTTTGTATGGGGTACCTATGGGGAATCAAGTGTCCCCATATTGAGGCAATAACTTCAAATCCAAATATCCTAAATCTTTGATGGAATGTTGACATTTTCATCAGTACAGATGCTGTGAAAAAACGAAAGCATTTGGCCATTGTTATGAAAAGCTGCTCAAATTTTGCGTTACCAATAAAAAAATCTTTAGGAAGGTCAAAACATACAAACCGCCCTGCAGAATAAATGGTCGGGGTTCAGCCAAACCGCACCAAGCGGCTTTTCGACTGACTTGTGATAGTTTGTTCGTACAAGGACTTCGGAAATAGTTTCATATCAATTTAAGCATACATTTGCAGTATGATATCCTCAATTATGGAGTTGAGGGATATCCGATACGATTTGCGATCAGTTAAATCTGCTAAACCAAAGTTTGAGCAAAAAAATCGGTAATTTTTCATTGGCCCTTGGTGTGATTTGGCTGAACCCCGACCAAATAAGGTTTTTTTATTTATTCCTTTATTTATTTGTTAGGCACTCTGTGTTACTTAACCGCTACTGTGCAGAGATCTACTGTGGTATTCTGCTGAACAGAATCCACACAGAATCTATTTTTAGATTTCCATTACCATTATTGTTGTCGTTGCCAGTCCATCTCATCGTGTGTCCATTGTGTCCGTTTGTCCATGTCGTGTATTCAATGATCGTTGCATTGTTCGGTTTCGTTGGAGGAATGCCTCCGAGAAGAACAAGTTGTCAGTCGTCATCAGGCAGCCGTGACGGTAAGGCGCGTACCCCAAACGCCACCGTATGGGCTGCAGATCTGGCGACTGACGAGGGTTTGGTGGAGGGGCTGGGAATCGGACCCATGACCATTCGCTTGTAAGGCGAACGTGTAGCCAACTACGCTAGGCTACAAATAAGGTTGTCAATCCAAAAAATAACTCACCACATAAAAGTCATTTTTCTAGAGGATCTATACTAAAAAATAAGCTAGAACAAAACTACTTTAGTTCTCGATAAAACAGGGGGTGATCAAGTCTCCCCACCTTCCCCTACTGACCAGCCGATTTCAACATCCCCTGCTCCATGACCTAGTAGGCTAGGCTAGCTGCGTGCCAAATGGACGACCTTTGTACCGCACTGCTCTCGGACGGCAGAGACGACGTCGTCCGCGTTCGTTACCTCGTCCAGTTGCTTGTACTGGAAGGTCACTTCCTTCCCCAACGACCTCACCCCGGCTCCGTCACCCAATATCTTTTCCCGACCAGCACAAGTGAGACAGAAATGGTTGCAGCAACTTGATTGTGTCTAAATCTGGTAACATATGAGTTGCAGCAACCTATGTGAAGCTTGTGTGCTGCTAAGGTTGGGCCTGTCGTTGTCGTACTTATGCTTATCAGTTTTCACCAACTAGGCCTCTACTCTGTCCTTAACTTTCTTTGTGGGTCGAGATGCGCTAGACTTCCGCTTCGAGCTACTGACCAGTGCCGATGGCACTAGCCGGGAGGTACCCTCTTTCGGCCAGGCGAATTGCGTCTGGTTGGTGCCTTTCACTTTTTTGGGCTGATAAGTCGCTCTCTCGGGTCAACGCCCTTCGGGATTCACTACACCCCGATTTGCTCCGTCAAGATAACACACTTAAAATAAATCGCAGATTTCTGTGAAATTTCACCGAAATCTCAACAGCAGAACTGTTCGGTAAAAATTTTACAGATTTTTTGGTGGTTTTGACAGTTGAACAAAGGAAAATACCACAGAAAATCGGTGAAATGATTACCGACCAAATCTGCTGTTGAGATTTCGGTGAATTGATGCAAAATTCACCGAAATCTGTGAAATGATTTAAGTGTGAACGTTTGGCCTACTTTTGCCTACTGTTTGGCTTTGCTCTGAGTACCTTCGCCGGTTTGTTGCCTGCGCAGTTTTTGATTAGGCGCAGTCTTTTCCTCGTTGGCCGTCAGGGCGAAATCAATCGCCTCTTCGGCCATATTCGATCTTCCCCCGGGTGGATGATAAAAGCGTCCTGTTCTTGTCTAACGACTCGAACAGCATGGCGGTGCACCAGCAGGTTGTGTTCTAGTTCCTTACTGATGTTCTGCCTTCAGCTTGCAAACTCGTTAATGTTATCGATTTGCTCGACGACTACCCGCATCCCGGGTAGTGGCCTAAATATTGTACCCAAATCAGAAAGTAGTGTAGATTATAGACCAGCTGAGGCGAAGACGAGTGTAACCAAACGAATTCTCAATTAGTGTAGCCAAACGAGCATGACGTCAAGATTGCAATCCAAACAATGGAACGTGTGACGTCAAATTCGTGTGGTACACTTCTCACTTTATCTATTTATTTCCATCTTTATCTATTTTTTTCACTTTTTACATCTCACTTCTCACTATTCACTTCCCGCCTCCCACTTCTCACTTCTCGATTCTCACTTCTCACTTCTCAATTATTTGTTACTCGCTTTTTACATCTCATATATTGCTTTAATCTCATTAACTTCTCGGCTTTCACGTATCACTTCTCGTTTCTCACTTCTCACATCTTACATCTTACTTCTCGTATTGAATTCCTCACTTCTCACTTATAGCTTCTCATTTCTCGGCTCTCACTTATCACTTCTAGCTTCTTACTTTTCACATATCACATCCGTATCTCATTTCTCCCTATTCACTTCTTGCCTCTCACTTCTCAGTTCTCGCTCCTCACTTCTCAATTCTTACTTCTATCTTCCCACTTCTCGCTTCTCATTTCTCACTTCACACTCTCCACTTCTATCTTCCAACTTCACCCTTCTTGCCTTCACTTCTCACATCTTACTACTTTGCATTTCTCGCTCCATCCTTCTCACATTTCACTTCTCACGACTCAGTTCTCTCCATTCAATTCTGACCTCTTACTTCTCACTTCTCGCTTCTCACTTCTCACATCTTACATCTCACTTCTCGTATTGAATTTCTCACGTCTCATTTGTCGCTTCCAACCCACTTCTCGGCTCTCACTTATCACTTCTTGTTTCTCACTTCTCACATCTTACATCTCACTTCTCGTATTGAGTTTCTCACTTCTCAATCTCACATCGAATTTGTCGCTTCCAACCCACTTCTCGGCTCTTACTTATCACTTCACGTTTCTTACTTCTCGCTTCTCACATCTTACATCTCACTTCTCGTATCGAATTTCTCATTTCTTAATCTTTCTTCTCACTTGTAGCTTCTCATTTCTCAGCTCTCACTTATCACTTCTTGTTTCTCACTTCTTATTCTTCAAATCCTACATATTTATCTCATTCCTTACTTCTCACTATTCTCTTCTCGCCTCTCACTTCTGACTTCCCGCTTCTCACTTTTCACTTTTCACTTCTCACTCCTCACTTTTCACTTCTCACTTCTCACTCCTCATTTCTCGCTTCTTACTTCTCATTTCTAATTTCTCATTTCTACCTTCTGACTTATCCCTTCTTGTTTCTCACTTCTTGCATCTCACATTTTACATATTACTTCTCACTATTTCCTTTTCACTTTTCACTTTTCAAAAATCACTTTCCACTGCTCACCTATTACTTCTCACTACACTGCTCAGTTCTTACTTCTCACTTTTCACTTCTAACTCCTCACTTCTCACTTTATACTACTTACTTCGCACTTCTCATGTTTCATTTCGTACTTCCTACTTCTCTCTTCTCGCTTCTCACTTCTTTCATCTTGAATCTCTCTTATCGTATCTAATTTCTCATTTGTCACTTCTCACTTATCGCTTCTCACTTCTCACTTTTCGCTTTTCACTAGTCACTTCTCGGCTCTCACTTGTCACATCTCATTTCTCGACCCGTAATGCTGGCTAGACACCTTTACGTGGTGTGTTACATTGCCAGCTACAGGCAAATCCTGATCCAATGATTACCTTCCTCATTATCCAACTCCGTGGTGCTTATGAGGGTGTCGCTAAGTCGGTGGCCTCTCGTTAAGTAAGTACTACATCAACACTTCCTTCCTCTCCCTAGTTACGGTGAAGATGGGCGTGGCAAGAGTAGTAATCCTCATGCTTTTGTTATTTTTGTTTGAGACTGGAATCAAGGACCACTCCCCTTCTTGATTTCTGATAGCATTCTAGATAAGGATCTCAAAAGTAAAACATGAGTATCACTAGTGTCCAATCTACGAATTATACCGTAACAATGCTAATGCTCACTTGTCACTTCTCATTTCTCCCTTCTTATTTCTCACTTCTCGCTTCTCACTTCACACTCCTCACTTTTCCCTCCTTGCTTCTCACTTCTCACAAATTACTTCTCATTTCTCACTTCTCACATATCACTTCTCAATTCTCACTTGTCACCCCTCACATCTCACTATTCACTTCTTGCTTTTCACTTCTCACTTCTTACTTCTCACTTCCTCACTTCCTCACTTCTCGCTTCTCACTTCACACTTCTCGCTTCTAACTTCTTACTTCTCCCATCTCACTTCTCCTTTCTTGCTTCTGACTGACTTCTGACATATTACACCTTTTTTTTATTCGGAGACGAGCCAGCCTCGGGCTGCAAGTCTCTTAAATAAAGACAAAAATAACGTTTTTTTCATTCCTCACTTCTCATTCGGCTCAACGGCTGTGGCCAAATGACCTTCGGAACTGACGGCCTTCTCTTTAATGACCCAGTATCGTACCTCAATTAAATACTCAGTGTTTTCCCTTGAAAAAGAAAAAAACGACTTGCAAAAATCGATCAAAATCAACTTTTTACAATTTTACCTTTTTTTGATTTCAAGACTTTTTCGAAAAATCGCGTAAAAAATTAAATCCGCGTGCATCCAAAAACCGCGTAAAAAAGGTCGCGTAAAAAGCGACCCCAGTGTATTATGAAATGTAGTCATGATATCATGAAGCAACTAGTTTTATGAAATCATGACTTCTTAATTGTGAGTCCGGTTTATGGATTTTTACCCGTGCATCCTTCTTGACTACATCTGACCTGAATAACGCTGAACTCGTTTGTGTTACCGATGGAGTTTAGAGCTCTTGAAAGCGATCATTCCTTCGACAGATCATTGTTAATCAGATGGATTCAGCCAAAAATATTCGGAGATGCAGATGACCCCTCATGACTCAGTGACCGAGTAAGACATTCCGAACCCCGCGAAACAATGAAGAACTCCATAGTTATAAATAAGCAACATTGGTTGGCTCAGCTACTTGCCGAGGGCTATCATTGAACTCTTCTGCAATGGATTACCGAGGCCTGCCTTTGGATTATCGGGTACCTGCCTTTCCCCTTTCTACAGAAAAGTATTATTCGAAAGATGTGTCAAAGCCAAGATTTTATGAAAAAGTTAACTTCATTCTGCAGGTTTGGTAGATAAATGACGTCCATGCATAAATCTGGCATCACTAAACTATGGACAAATCGCTTCTCACTTCACACTCCTCACTTCTCCCTCCTTGCTTCTCACTTCTCACGAATTACTTCTCATTTCTCACTTCTCACATATCACTTCTCAATTCTCACTTCTCACCCCTCACATCTCACTTCTCACTTTTAACTTCTTGCTTTTCACTTCTCACTTCTTACTTCTCACTTCCTCGCTTCTCGCTTTTCACTTCACACTTCTCGCTTCTAACTTCTTACTTCTCCCTTCTCACTTCTCCTTTCTTGCTACTCACTTCTCACATATTACACCTTTTTTCTCATTCCCCACTTCTCACTTCTCCCTTCTCACTTCTCATTCGGCTCAACGGCTGTGGCCAAATGACCTTCGGAACTTTCTGCAGTCGATACATTGCGAAGGGTACAAGACCCAATAGTGGAGGAACTAAGCACACTCTCACACTATTTATATGCTTAGTCGCAATTGATACGGAATTTCGCTCACCTGTAGTATGTATTTGAAAGATTTCCTCATTATCTTTGCATGGAAACTGCTTGCACAGCCTAAAAATTCGCCAACATACTCTAAAATTGAACCTCCAATTACTGGTACTCTGTTCCAATAGTTGCGCTATTTTTTTAACTTGTGTTCCTATAGTTGCGAATCCCATTGTTTTCATACGGGACTCGCAACTATAGGAACACTACCGCAACTATAGGAGCAAAGGGCTTGAAATAATAAATAAATTTGCAGATATTTTACCGACTTTCACCTAATTCCCACACTTTTTTTCGTTGCACAATGTTATGACGTGTCACGAAATCGATATGAAGTGCGGGTTGCTGCGTTAAATTCGTAGATTGTGCGTATACCACACTACCGCAACTATAGGTACACCCACAACTATCGGAACAGTGACCCTAGTCAATAAAAATATTCTGTTAATCTTTTATCAAGGTGGAATCAAACTGATTGATTTTAAGTACCCTAGTTGCAGAAGTCAGGATCAAAACCAATCAGATAGCTAGTTCCTAGAAGCTGGCTAAATAATGAATTCCGCGTACTTGTTATGCGCTCATCTCTGTAGCTTTTTTCCTCCATCACAATAACATGATTCGTCATCCCCACTGACAATATCATCCTATGATATCAGCACTTACTGCATGTTATTTCGCCCACAAATAAGCCATTTTTTATACTGATGCGCTGCAGCAGTCGGTGGCTGGTTGGCCCAAGGACGATCATGAATACGACGACACAAACATTCATTTGAATTGTTATGCCGTCGGCTGTTGGTACTACATTGCTTTCGCTCAGTTCCATGTCGACAACCCTCTGTCTGCCCTGCCCCGTGCATGTCATATCGCCTCTGCAATGAGGTGGATAGCTTTTTCGCGTTTTGTCGCATGCGGAATTTTCAATCCCGCTCAACTTACAAGCCTTCGAAGTGTTTCTATGGGCGGCATGGTGAAGATAACGAAAAGCCCAACAAAGAAGATGCAAGGTGGGATGGGAGAAACAACTTTTGATAAAACTGAATCGGAGAAGTGTAGCATTGGCTTTGTAGCATCTTAGGTTGATCCGGTCAAAGTCGGTTTGTTTACGGAGACTTTCTACGGAACGATGGCTCGACTGACGATGGACTATTTTCTGCCCTAAACTCAGCTCAGACAGTTTCACAGGAAGTAAGCCGTCGTTTATGAAAGGTGGAAAATGACAGAGGGTGCACATATCGTTTTATTGGATTTTATTGGTATGCTATAAAATCAAGTCCGGAGCCTTTGGAAGATGGCTTTCGTTGTTGCGTCGTCGTTCGGAGTTTTCTTCGGAAGCACCACCAAAAGCTGCAAGGTTCAATGAATGTGAGCGGTGACTGCAGCGTCACCATCGAAGGGAGCAAAGCGATATCAATTTCGCCTGATTGGCTCAAGTATCGATAAAATTTTACAATATGAACAAATCCGAAACCCCCAGAGCCGTTTCCTTGATGATCTTGGGATTTATGTTTGATCCATATGACTCCTTATATTCTATCAAGCGAGTTCAAAACAATCAGTCTTCAATTATGAAATCTTCTATATGCAAATCGTTTCTGGGCTATAGGCACGGCTATAAAGCGCATAATGATGTACAAAAACAAATAAATCCAGCTTCCAGCCTTGTTCATAAATTCTAAACACCTCGAGGTAGCAGACAACGAAAAAAAAATCTCACGTAAACGAAATCATGGCTCTATTTGTTGAGCCCCAAAAACACGTCAACAAAAGTCAGCCGGGTAAGGAACACCGGACCATAATTCCCGGAGTGAGACATCATCGGCGAACCGGAAAATTTTGACAATTGTCCAACAAACAGAACCCCCTGCTGGGAAAATGCGGCAATAATCTCCCGGGTCAGCCGATGATTAAGCGAGCGTAAGAGATATTGTAGCAGCCACACCAACCGGACCCGGAGGTCCATAGCGGCTGGGAAAAAGCCCACGGTTGTTGGTTGGCGGTGGAATATGAACGGCCGTGTTTGTCCCAAGCAAAGCGCCAACCCAGCGAACAACGGCGAGGCACAGTGTGTTTATCGGAACGTGAGTGCTTAATAATGCATGAAAGTTTTCCTGCCTCGCATTGTGGATTGGAAGGCGCAATGCGCTGGAACATGGAACGAATTATTGCCCGAAGCGGCGAGTGTGAGGACATATGACGTTATTCGTGGCATTTACGCAGAAAAGTTTTATATGAGGATCAAAAGGAATGGGTGAAGTAACAAAACTCATGACTTATAACTTCAAACAGTTTTCATTTATTCCACTGAAAGTTAATGAATGTCTTCTGGAATAGTAGTGGATAAAGGATTTATTGGCAATGTTTATTTATTTCATGCAATGTGCTTCGTGGACCTATTCTTAGATATTTTGAGACATGAGGAACTCTCGCTTAACTTTTCAAAAGGACCTAAGTAACATTTTTTTCATGAATTAATTTGAATAGTGCAATCAACAGAATAACATGAAAGCTTTCGATTGCAGTACTCAAATTAATTCATGAAAAAATGTTACTTAGGTATTTTGGAAAAGTTAAGCGAGAACTCTTTGGAACCACAATTGGGTACCAAAGAAAATAGAATTATCTTTAACTACCAAATAAGGTTCTGTTCGAATCCCAGTAAGGACTCCGTTCGAATCACGAATGGGTTTCCGTTCGAGTCCCGAATGAGATTCCGTTGAGTCCCGAATGGGATTCCTTTCGAATCCCGAATGGGATTCTGTTCAAATCGCACATGGGATTCCGTTCGAATCACGAATGGGATTCTGTTCGAATCCAGAATAAGAGTCTGTCCAAATCCCAAATTGGATTCGGTTTGAATCCTGAATGGTAGTTCGGTCGAACCCGAATAAGATTCCATTCAAATTTCGCTTGATATATCATTCAAATTCCGTATTGAGATTCCACTCAAAATCCGTATTGGATTTCATTCTAATTTTGAATGGAATCCTAGTCAAATCCCTAACGGGATTCCATTCGAATACCGGGTGAATTAGTTCGAATCCCGAATGGGATTCTGTTCGAATCGCGAATGGATTCTGTTCGAATCTCGAATGGGATTCTGTTCGAATCTCAAATGGGGTTCTGTTCGAATCTCGAATGGGATTCTGTTCGAATCTCGAATGGGATTCTGTTCGAATCTCAAATGGGGTTCTGTTCGAATCTCGAATGGGGTTCTGTTCGAATCTCGAATATGATTCTGTTCGAATCTCGAATGGGATTCTGTTCGAATCCCGAATGGGATTCTGTTCGAATCCCGAATGGGATTCTGTTCGAATCCTGAATGGGATTCTGTTCGAATCCCGAATGGGATTCTGTTCGAATCCCGAATGGGATTCTGTTCGAATCCCGAATGGGATTCTGTTCGAATCCCGAATGGGATTCTGTTCGAATCCCGAATGGGATTCTGTTCGAATCGAATGGGATTCTGTTCGAATCCCGAATGGGATTCTGTTCGAATCCCGAATAGTATTCTGTCTGAATCCCGAATGGGATTCTGTTCGAATCCAGAATGGGATTCTGTTCGAATCCCGAATGGGATTCTGTTCGAATCCCGAATGGGATTCTGTTCGAATCCCGAATGGGATTCTGTTCGAATCCCGAATGGGATTCTGTTCGAATCCCGAATGGGATTCTGTTCGAATCCCGAATGGGATTCTGTCCGAATTCCGAATGGGATTCTGTACGAATCCTAAATTGAATTCTGTCCAAATCTCGAATGGGATTCTGTCGAAATCCAGAATGGATTCTGTTCGAATCCCGAATGAGGTTCTGATTGAAACCAGAATGGGATTCTGTTTGAATCCCGAATGGGATTCTGTTCGAATCCCGAATGGGATTCTGTTCGAATCCCGAATGGGATTCTGTTCGAATCCCGAATGGGATTCTGTTCGAATCCCGAATGGGATTTCGTTCGAATCCCGAATGGGATTCTGTTCGAATCCCGAATGGGATTCTGTTCGAATCGCGAATGGATTCTGTTCGAATCTCGAATGGGATTCTGTTCGAATCTCAAATGGGGTTCTGTTCGAATCTCGAATGGGATTCTGTTCGAATCTCGAATGGGATTCTGTTCGAATCTCAAATGGGGTTCTGTTCGAATCTCGAATGGGGTTCTGTTCGAATCTCGAATATGATTCTGTTCGAATCTCGAATGGGATTCTGTTCGAATCCCGAATGGGATTCTGTTCGAATCCCGAATGGGATTCTGTTCGAATCCCGAATGGAATTCTGTTCGAATCCCAAATGGGATTCTGTTCGAATCCCGAATGGGATTCTGTTCGAATCTCGAATGGGATTCTGTTCGAATCCCGAATGGGATTCTGTTCGAATCCCGAATGGGATTCTGTTCGAATCCCGAATGGGATTCTGTTCGAATCCCGAATGGGATTCCGTTCGAATCCCGAATGGGATTCTGCTGGAATCCCGAATAGGATTCTGCTCGAATCTCGAATGGGATTCTGCTCGAATCCCGAATAAGATTCTGTTCAAATCTCAAAGCGGATTCTGTCCAAATCCCGAATGGGATTCTGTTCGAATCCCGAATGGGATTCTGTTCGAATCCTGAATGGGATTCTGTTCGAATCCAGAATGGGATTCTGTTCGAATCCAGATGGGATTCTGTTCGAATCCAGAATGGGATTCTGTTCGAATCCAGAATGAGTTCTGTTCGAATAGAATGGGATTCTGTTCGAATCCCGAATGGGATTCTGTTCGAATCCCGAATGGGATTCTCTTCGAATCCAGAATTGGTTTCTGTTCGAATCCTGAATGGATTCTGTTCGAATCCAGAATGGGATTCTGTTCGAATCCCGAATGGGATTCTGTTCGAATCAGAATGGGATTCTGTTCGAATCCCGAATGGGATTCTGTTCGAATCCAGAATGGGATTCTGTTCGAATCGAATGGGATTCTGTTCGAATCCAGATGGGATTCTGTTCGAATCCAGAATGGGATTCTGTTCGAATCCTGAATGGGTTCTGTTCGAATCCAGAATGGGATTCTGTTCGAATCCTGAATGGGATACTGTCTGAATCCAGAATGGGATTCTGTTCGAATCCCGAATGGGATTCTGTTCGAATCCAGAATGGGATTCTGTTCGAATCCCGAATGGGATTCTGTTCGAATCCTGAATGGGATTCTATTCGAATCCCGAATTGGTTTCTGTTCCATTCTCGAATGGCATTCTGTTTGAATCCAGAATGGGATTCTGTTCGAATCCAGAATGGGATTCTGTTCGAATCCAGAATGAGATTCTGTTCGAGACCCGAATGGGATTCTGTTCGAATCCCGAATGGGATTCTGTTCGAATCCCGAATGGGATTCTGTTCGAATCGAATGGATTCTTTTCGAATCCAGAATGGGATTCTGTCTGAATCCTGAATGGGATTCTGTTCGAATCGAATGGGATTCTGTTCGAATCCAGAATGGGATTCTGTTCGAATCGAATGGGATTTCGTTCGAATCCCGAATGGGATTCTGTTCGAATCCTGAATGGGATTCTGTTCGAATCCCGAATGGGATACTGTTCGAATCCCGAATGGGATTCTGTTAGAATCCCGAATGGGATTCTGTTCAAATCCCGAATGGGATTCTGTTCAAATCCCGAATGGGATTCTGTTCGAATCCCGAATGGGATTCTGTTCAAATCCCGAATGGGATTCTGTTCGAATCCCGAATGGGATTCTGTTCGAATCCAGAATGGGATTCTGTTCGAATCCAGAATGGGATTCTGTTCGAATCCTGAATGGGATTCTGTTCGAATCCAGAATGGGATTCTGTTCGAATCTGAATGGGATTCTGTTCGAATCGAATGGGATTCTGTTCGAATCTGAATGGGATTCTGTTCGAATCGAATGGGATTCTGTTTAAATCCCGAATGGGATTCTGTTCGAATCCTGAATGGGATTCTGTTCGAATCGAGATGGGATTCTGTTCGAATCCCGAATGGGATTTTTTTCGAATCCCGAATGGGATTCTGTTCGAATCCTGAATGAGATTCTGTTCGAATCGAATGGAATTCTGTTCGAATCCAGAATGGGATTCTGTCTGAATCCTGAATGGGATTCTATTCGAATCGAATGGGATTCTGTTCGAATCCAGAATGGGATTCTGTTCGATTCCCGAATGGGATTCTGTTCGAATCCTGAATGGAATTCTGTTCGAATCCAGAATGGGATTTTATTCGAAACTCGAATAGGATTTTGACCAAATTCCGAATGGGATTCTGACCGAATCCCGAATGGGATTCTGTTCGAATCCCGAATGGGATTCTTTTCGGATCCCGAATGGGCTTTTGTTCGAATCCCGAATGGGCTTCTGTTCGAATGCCGAATGGGCTTCTGTTCGAATCCCGAATGGGATTTTGTTTGAATCCCGAATGGGATTCTGTTCGAATCCCGAATGGGATTCTGTTCGAATCCCGAATGGGATTCTGTTCGAATCCCGAATGGGATTCTGTTCGATTCCCGAATGGGATTCTGTTCGAATCCCGAATGGGATTCTGTTCGAATCCCGAATGGGATTCTGTTCGAATCCCGAATGGGATTCTGTTCGAATCCCGAATGGGATTCTGTTCGAATCCCGAATGGGATTCTATTCGAATCCCGAATGGGATTCTATTCGAATCCCGAATGGGATTCTGTTCGAATCCCGAATGGGATTCTGTTCGAATCCCGAATGGGATTCTGTTCGAATCCCGAATGGGATTCTGTTCGAATCCCGAATGGGATTCTGTTCGAAACCCGAATGGGATTCTGTTCGAATCCCGAATGGGATTCTGTTCGAATCCCGAATGGGATTCTGTTCGAATCCCGAATGGGATTCTGTTCGAATCCCGAATGGGATTCTGTTCGAATCCCGAATGAGATTCTGTTCGAATCCCGAATGGGATTCTGTTCGAATCCCGAATGGGATTCTGTTCGAATCCCGAATGGGATTCTGTTCGAATCCCGAATGGGATTCTGTTCGAATCGAATCGGATGGGACTCTGTTCGAATCCAGGATGGGAGCCTGTTCGAATCCCGAATGGGATTCTTTTCGAATCCTGGATGGGATTCTGTTCGAACTCCGGATAGGATTCTGTTCGAATCCCGGATGGGATTCTTGTCGAATCCCGGATGGGATTCTGTTCGAATCCCGGATTGGATTCTGTTCGAATCTTGGATGGGATTCTGTTCGAATCCCGAATGGGATTCTGTTCGAATCTCGAATGGGATTCTGTTCGAATCCCGAATGGGTTTCTGTTCGAATCCCGAATGGGGTTCTGTTCGAATCCCGAATGGGGTTCTGTTCGAATCCCGAATGGGGCTCTGTTCGAATCCCGTATGGGATTCTGTTTGCATCCCGAATGGGATTCTGTTCGAATCCCGAATGGGATTCTGTTCGAATCCCGAATGGGATTCTGTTCGAATCCCGAATGGGATTCTGTTCGAATCCCGAATGGGATTCTGTTCGAATCCCGAATGGGATTCTGTTCGAATCCCGAATGGGATTCTGTTCGAATCCCGAATGGGATTCTGTTCGACACAGTCACAGTCAGTTGTCAACACAGTTGCTTTTTCCTACAAAGTTTGAAAAATTCTGCTCAAAATGCATAAAAACAAGTAATTTTTTGCTTCTAAACTTTCCGAGAAATGAGGCAATCAAAAATACGGTCCCATGTACCGAGGGGTGGTTCAATCATCAATCAGATTTTAATTTTCCATATAATCGATAGGCATATAGACAAATCCATTAAATTTTATTCAAATCAGTGTAAATCGATTGCAAGTGCACTTGGTATGGAATAACTATTAACAAATATTTACAAATTCTAATGAAACTTGCCATTATATTATGGATCCATTACAACATTTCTGGTTACACATCTAATGAACCGTATTGCAACTGTACAGATGCGAATAAATTAA
Organism: Armigeres subalbatus; assembly: GCF_024139115.2. Taxonomy (NCBI): domain Eukaryota; kingdom Metazoa; phylum Arthropoda; class Insecta; order Diptera; family Culicidae; genus Armigeres; species Armigeres subalbatus. The sequence continues at coordinate 236,757,856 of NC_085139.1, read as the reverse complement.
TTGCATGAATTCGAAAATACTGCACCCCATAACTTTTCACTGCTTTTTTATTCCAGAAACTAAAATTGCAAATGCTTAATTTCGCGTGAACCTTGATTCTGCCCAACGAACGGTTACGATAGCTCCTGCTTCCGTGCACTCATCAAAAGCAATTTCTCAGAGCTGCTCCGCTTTTGGTAGCCAGTCCGTGTAGGTACGGCAAATTGTCGGAAAGGTAGAAATTGCATTTGGGTGCTGCATAGATCCATTGTAGCTCCGATGTGCGCTCTTCATTGATGCCCTTTTTTTGGCACCCTGGCAGCTCTTTCCACTGCTGCACACCACATGTACGAACACCACCAACGCAATTGCTGCTGCCATCACATACTGGTGGAGCCGTGCCGCCGGACAAGGTAATGACTTGGTACTTTATTATCCAGCTAATAAATTTCAATTACAAAAATTCAAGAATATTGCTGCTATTAATGGACTCGCTGAGACTGCAAGATTTATGCGGGCAAATAAATTTCTACACTTGCCCCTCAGCAATGGGCAATGGGACATGGACTATGAGACTGCCAAATGAGATGTGCCGAAAGCAGCACCGCCCACTTTGCTGATACCGAGGAGAAGCCTCCCGAAGTTTTTTTTCCGTTGAATAACTTTGGATGTCTTTCGCTTGTGGATGGAGGCAGAATGAGAGAGGAGCTAATGACGTCATAACTTCCCCCGTGGATGCACGCGGGATTTACGTAGAAGTTAGGGGATGGAATGTACTGTCTGAGAGGGCTGGACAGCGGGACCCGACCATTATGGTAGGATGACAATCTCGAAAGAAGTGATAAAAGATTCATCTCGCTTCGTGAGTGGCAGATCAACCACGTATCTGAAGAAGGAAGCTAACTAAATTGTGGTTTATTGTCCATAAAGGAGCATGCATTGATTTATGGTCGTTAATTTGGGTGCTGAGTCGCACAAACCACTGGATAGGCTCACGACTTAAGTAGAGACAATTTTCGGTCCAATGTATGATAGATAGAGGCTCAATTCGATGGACACTCTTATCTAAGGATACACATCTACAAATAACGTTTTTTCCGCCTGTATTTGAAAATCTCTATGCCGTTTCACAAGAATATAAAAATAAAATCGGAAGAAACTTCATTAACATTCATGCAACCACATTCCTTTACACAAACGGCCCAGCCTTTAACAAAGTCAGAAGGCCATGTGTATGAATATTAAAAACAAAATAAATATCAGCCGTTAATAAACAGATTTAAATAAATTTTGGATTTGAAACTTTTTTGAAGTTTAAAATGAATCGCATCCATTCCATCCGGAATCCAGGAAGGATTCCATCCGGAGTCCAGGAAGGATTCCATCCGGAATCCAGGAAGGATTCCATCCGGAATCCCGGAAGGATTCCATCCGGAATCCAGGAAGGATTCCATCCGGAATCCAGGAAGGATTCCATCCGGAATCCAGGAAGGATTCCATCCGGAATCCAGGAAGGATTCCTTCCGGAATCCAGGAAGGATTCCATCCGGAATCCAGGAAGGATTCCATCCGGAATCCAGGAAGGATTCCATCCGGAATCCAGGAAGGATTCCATCCGGAATCCAGGAAGGATTCCATCCGGAATCCAGGAAGGATTCCATCCGGAATCCAGGAAGGATTCCATCCGGAATCCGGAAGGATTCCATCCGGAATCAGGAAGGATTCCATCCGGAATCAGGAAGGATTCCTCCGGAATCCAGGAAGGATTCCTCCGGAATCCAGGAAGGATTCCTCCGGAATCCAGGAAGGATTCCTCCGGAATCAGGAAGGATTCCTCCGGAATCCAGGAAGGATTCCCTCCGGAATCAGGAAGGATTCCTCCGGAATCAGGAAGGATTCCCTCCGGAATCCAGGAAGGATTCCCTCCGGAATCCAGGAAGGATTCCCTCCGGAATCCAGGAAGGATTCCCTCCGGAATCCAGGAAGGATTCCCTCCGGAATCCAGGAAGGATTCCCTCCGGAATCCAGGAAGGATTCCCTCCGGAATCCAGGAAGGATTCCCTCCGGAATCCAAGGAGGATTCCCTCCGGAATCCAAGGAGGATTCCCTCCGGAATCCAGGGAGGATTCCCTCCGGAATCCAAGGAGGATTCCCTCCGGAATCCAGGAAGGATTCCCTCCGGAATCCAGGAAGGATTCCCTCCGGAATCCAAGAAGGATTCCCTCCGGAATCCAAGGAGGATTCCCTCCGGAATCCAAGGAGGATTCCCTCCGGAATCCAAGGAGGATTCCCTCCGGAATCCAAGGAGGATTCCCTCCGGAATCCAAGGAGGATTCCCTCCGGAATCCAAGGAGGATTCCCTCCGGAATCCAAGGAGGATTCCCTCCGGAATCCAAGGAGGATTCCCTCCGGAATCCAAGGAGGATTCCCTCCGAAATCCAAGGAGGATTCCCTCCGGAATCCAAGGAGGATTCCCTCCGGAATCCAAGGAGGATTCCCTCCGGAATCCAAGGAGGATTCCCTCCGGAATCCAAGGAGGATTCCCTCCGGAATCCAAGGAGGATTCCCTCCGGAATCCAAGGAGGATTCCCTCCGGAATCCAAGGAGGATTCCCTCCGGAATCCAAGGAGGATTCCTCCGGAATCCAGGAGGATTCCTCCGGAATCAAGGAGGATTCCTCCGGAATCAAGGAGGATTCCCTCTGGAATCAAGGAGGATTCCTCCGGAATCAAGGAGGATTCCCTCCGGAATCAAGGAGGATTCCTCCGGAATCAAGGAGGATTCCTCCGGAATCAAGGAGGATTCCCTCCGGAATCAAGGAGGATTCCTCCGGAATCAAGGAGGATTCCTCCGGAATCAAGGAGGATTCCTCCGGAATCAAGGAGGATTCCTCCGGAATCAAGGAGGATTCCTCCGGAATCAAGGAGGATTCCTCCGGAATCAAGGAGGATTCCTCCGGAATCAAGGAGGATTCCTCCGGAATCAAGGAGGATTCCTCCGGAATCAAGGAGGATTCCTCCGGAATCAAGGAGGATTCCTCCGAAATCAAGGAGGATTCCTCCGGAATCAAGGAGGATTCCTCCGGAATCAAGGAGGATTCCCTCCGGAATCAAGGAGGATTCCTCCGGAATCAAGGAGGATTCCTCCGGAATCAAGGAGGATTCCTCCGGAATCAAGGAAGGATTCCTCCGGAATCAAGGAAGGATTCCTCCGGAATCAAGGAGGATTCCTCCGGAATCAAGGAGGATTCCTCCGAAATCAAGGAGGATTCCTCCGGAATCCAAGGAGGATTCCTCCGGAATCAAGGAGGATTCCTCCGGAATCAAGGAGGATTCCTCCGGAATCCAAGGAGGATTCCTCCGGAATCAAGGAGGATTCCTCCGGAATCAAGGAGGATTCCTCCGGAATCAAGGAGGATTCCTCCGGAATCAAGGAGGATTCCTCCGGAATCAAGGAGGATTCCTCCGGAATCAAGGAGGATTCCCTCCGGAATCAAGGAGGATTCCTCCGGAATCAAGGAGGATTCCTCCGGAATCAAGGAGGATTCCTCCGGAATTTAGGAGGATTCCTCCGGAATCCAAGGAGGATTCCCTCCGGAATCAAAGGAGGATTCCCTCCGGAATCCAGGAAGGATTCCCTCCGGAATCCAAGGAAGATTCCCTCCGGAATCCAAGAAGGAATCCCTTCCGCAATCCAAGGCGGATTCCCTTCCGCAATCCAAGGTGGATTACCTCCGGAATCCAAAGAGGATTACCTCCGGAATCCAAAGAGGATTCGATTCCGATGATACTTTTATGCCCAGGGAAGTCGGGATAATTTCCAATCCGAAAATTGGCACCGGGAATCGAACCCAGCCACCCTCAGCATGGTCTTGCACGGTCAAGCACGCACTTTGTATATTAATTGCTATTAGATCCGACGTTCTAATGTCACCAAACCTCTATTTTGGTCCAATTGGAAGTCTAAATGGAGGTCTTTCTCCAGGAAGAATTCCCTCCGGAATCCAAGGAGGATTCCCTCCGGAATCCAAGGAGAATTCCCTCCGGAATCCAAGGAGGATTCCCTCCGGAATCCAGGAAGGATTCCCTCCGGAATCCAGGAAGGATTCCCTCCGGAATCCAGGAAGGATTCCCTCCGGAATCCAGGAAGGATTCCCTCCGGAATCCAGGAAGGATTCCCTCCGGAATCCAGGAAGGATTCCCTCCGGAATCCAGGAAGCCCAAGCAACACATTTGTTATAGACGAGTAAGTAAGACCTATATATGACCAAATCAAGTCATGCATAAGTTACTGCAATCAAATTAGTCTGAATTGTGTTACTCGGGAGGATTCCCTCGGGAATCCAGGAAGGATTCCCTCCGGAATCCAAGGAGGATTCCCTCCGGAATCCACGGAGGGTTCCCTCCGGAATCCAGGTAGGATTCCCTCCGGAATCCAAGTAGGATTCCCTCCGGAATCCAAGGAGGATTTCCTCCGGAATCCAAGGAGGATTCCCTCCGGAATCCAAGGAGGATTCCCTCCGGAATCCAAGGAGGATTCCCTCCGGAATCCAAGGAGGATTCCCTCCGGAATCCAAGGAGGATTTCCTCCAGAATCCAAGGAGGATTCCCTCCGGAATTCAAGGAGGATTCCCTCCGGAATCCAAGGAGGATTCCCTCCGGAATCCAAGGAGAATTCCCTCCGGAATCCAAGGAGGATTCCCTCCGGAATCCAAGGAGGATTCCCTCCGGAATCCAAGGAAGATTCCCTCCGGAATCAAGGAGGATTCCTCCGGAATCAAGGAGGATTCCTCCGGAATCCGAAGGAGGATTCCCTCCGGAATACGAAGGAGGATTCCCTCCGGAATCAGGAGGATTCCTCCGGAATCAAGGAGGATTCCTCCGGAATCAGGAGGATTCCTCCGGAATCAAGGAGGATTCCTCCGGAATCAGGAGGATTCCTCCGGAATCAAGGAGGATTCCCTCCGGAATCCGAAGGAGGATTCCCTCCGGAATCCGAAGGAGGATTCCCTCCGGAATCCGAAGGAGGATTCCCTCCGGAATCCGAAGGAGGATTCCCTCCGGAATCCGAAGGAGGATTCCCTCCGGAATCCGAAGGAGGATTCCCTCCGGAATCCGAAGGAGGATTCCCTCCGGAATCCGTAGGAGGATTCCCTCCGGAATCAGGGAGGATTCCTCCGGAATCAAGGAGGATTCCTCCGGAATCAGGAGGATTCCTCCGGAATCAAGGAGGATTCCTCCGGAATCAAGGAGGATTCCCTCCGGAATCCTAGGAGGATTCCCTCCGGAATCCTAGGAGGATTCCCTCCGGAATCCAAGGAGGATTCCCTCCGGAATCAAAGGAGGATTCCCTCCGGAATCCAGGAAGGATTCCCTCCGGAACCAAGGAGGATTCCCTCCGGAATCCAAGGAAGATTCCCTCCGGAATCCAAGAAGGAATCCCTTCCGCAATCCAAGGCGGATTCCCTTCCGCAATCCAAGGTGGATTCCCTCCGGAATCCAAAGAGGATTCGATTCCGATGATACTTTTATGCCCAGGGAAGTCGAGACAATTTCCAATCCGAAAATTGGCACCGGGAATCGAACCAGCCACCCTCAGCATGGTCTTGCACGGTCAAGCACGCACTTTGTATATTAATTGCTATTAGATCCGACGTTCTAATGTCACCAAACCTCTATTTTGGTCCAATTGGAAGTCTAAATGGAGGTCTTTCTCCAGGAAGAATTCCCTCCGGAATCCAGGAGGATTCCCTCCGGAATCAAGGAGAATTCCTCCGAAATCAGGAGGATTCCTCCGGAATCAGGAGGATTCCTCCGGAATCAGAAGGATTCCTCCGGAATCCAGGAAGGATTCCCTCCGGAATCCAGGAAGGATTCCCTCCGGAATCAGGAAGGATTCCTCCGGAATCCAGGAAGGATTCCTCGGAATCAGGAAGGATTCCTCGGAATCCAGGAAGGATTCCCTCCGGAATCAAGGAAGGATTCCTCCGGAATCAGGAAGGATTCCCACCGGAATCCAGGATTCCCTCCGGAATCAGGAAGGATTCCTCCGGAATCAGGAAGGATTCCTCCGGAATCAGGAGGATTCCCTCCGGAATCAGGAGGATTCCTCCGGAATCAGGAGGATTCCTCCGGAATCAAGGAGGATTCCTCCGGAATCAAGGAGGATTCCCTCCGGAATCAAGGAGGATTCCTCCAGGAATCAAGGAGGATTCCCTCCGGAATCAAGGAGGATTCCTCCGGAATCAGGAGGATTCCTCCGGAATCAAGGAGGATTCCTCCGGAATCAGGAGGATTCCTCCGGAATCAAGGATTCCTCCGGAATCAAGGAGGATTCCTCCGGAATCAAGGAGGATTCCTCCGGAATCAAGGAGGATTCCTCCGGAATCAAGGAGGATTCCTCCGGAATCAAGGAGGATTCCCTCCGGAATCAAGGAGGATTCCCTCCGGAATCAAGGAGGATTCCTCCGGAATCAAGGAGGATTCCTCCGGAATCCAAGGAGGATTCCTCCGGAATTCAAGGAGGATTCCTCCGGAATCAAGGAGGATTCCTCCGGAATCAAGGAGGATTCCTCCGGAATCAAGGAGGATTCCTCCGGAATCAAGGAGGATTCCTCCGGAATCAAGGAGGATTCCCTCCGGAATCAAGGAGGATTCCTCCGGAATCAAGGAGGATTCCTCCGGAATCAAGGAGGATTCCTCCGGAATCAAGGAGGATTCCTCTGAATCCTAGGAGGATTCCTCCGAATTTAGGAGGATTCCTCCGAATCCAAGGAGGATTCTCCGAATCAAAGGAGGATTCCTCCGAATCCAGGAAGGATTCTCTGAACCAAGGAGGATTCCTCCGAATCCAAGGAAGATTCCTCCGGAATCCAAGAAGGAATCCTTCCGCAATCCAAGGCGGATTCCTTCCGCAATCCAAGGTGGATTCCTCCGAATCCAAAGAGGATTCGATTCCGATGATACTTTTATGCCCAGGGAAGTCGAGACAATTCCAATCCGAAAATTGGCACCGGGAATCGAACCCAGCCACCTCAGCATGGTCTTGCACGGTCAAGCACGCACTTTGTATATTAATTGCTATTAGATCCGACGTTCTAATGTCACCAAACCTCTATTTTGGTCCAATTGAAGTCTAAATGGAGGTCTTTCTCCAGGAAGAATTCTCCGAATTCAAGGAGGATTCCTCCGGAATCCAAGGAGAATTCTCTGAATTCAAGGAGGATTCCTCCGAATTCAAGGAGGATTCCTCCGAATTCAAGAAGGATTCCTCCGAATTCAGGAAGGATTCCTCCGAATTCAGGAAGGATTCCCTCCGAATTCCAGGAAGGATTCCTCCGAATCCAGGAAGGATTCCTCTGAATTCAGGAAGGATTCCTCGGGAATTCAGGAAGGATTCTCCGAATTCAAGGAGGATTCCTCCGAATTCAGGAAGGATTCCCACTGAATTCAGGTAGGATTCCTCTGAATTCAGGTAGGATTCCTCCGAATCCAAGGAGGATTTCTCCGAATTCAAGGAGGATTCCTCCGAATTCAAGGAGGATTCCTCTGAATTCAAGGAGGATTCCTCTGAATTCAAGGAGGATTCTCTGAATCCAAGGAGGATTCCTCCAGAATCCAAGGAGGATTCCTCCAGAATTCAAGGAGGATTCCTCCGAATTCAAGGAGGATTCTCCGAATTCAAGGAGGATTCCTCCGAATCCAAGGAGGATTCCTCCGAATCCAAGGAGGATTCTCTGAATTCAAGGAGGATTCTCCGAATTCAAGGAGGATTCCTCTGAATTCAAGGAGGATTCCTCCGAATTCAAGGAGGATTCCTCCGAATCAAGGAGGATTCTCCGAATTCAAGGAGGATTCCTCCGAATTCAAGGAGGATTCCCTCCGAATTCAAGGAGGATTCTCTGAATTCCAAGGAGGATTCCTCCGAATTCAAGGAGGATTCTCCGAATCCAAGGAGGATTCCTCCGAATTCAAGGAGGATTCCTCTGAATTCAAGGAGGATTCCTCCTGAATTCAAGGAGGATTCCTCCGAATTCAAGGAGGATTCCTCCGAATTCAAGGAGGATTCCTCCGAATTCAAGGAGGATTCCTCCGAATTCAAGGAGGATTCCTCCGGAATTCAAGGAGGATTCCTCCGAATCCTAGGAGGATTCCTCCGGAATCTAGGAGGATTCCTCCGGAATCAAGGAGGATTCCTCCGGAATCAAAGGAGGATTCCTCCGGAATCCAGGAAGGATTCCTCCGAACTAAGGAGGATTCCTCCGGAATCCAAGGAAGATTCCTCCGGAATCCAAGAAGGAATCCCTTCCGCAATCCAAGGCGGATTCCCTTCCGCAACCCAAGGTGGATTCCCTCCGGAATCCAAAGAGGATTCGATTCCGATGATACTTTTATGCCCAGGGAAGTCGAGACAATTTCCAATCCGAAAATTGGCACCGGGAATCGAACCCAGCCACCCTCAGCATGGTCTTGCACGGTCAAGCACGCACTTTGTATATTAATTGCTATTAGATCCGACGTTCTAATGTCACCAAACCTCTATTTTGGTCCAATTGGAAGTCTAAATGGAGGTCTTTCTCCAGGAAGAATTCCTCCGGAATCCAAGGAGGATTCCTCCGGAATCCAAGGAGAATTCCTCCGAAATCAAGGAGGATTCCTCCGAATTCAAGAAGGATTCCTCCGAATTCAAGAAGGATTCCCTCCGGAATCCAGGAAGGATTCCTCCGGAATCCAGGAAGGATTCCTCCGGAATCCAGGAAGGATTCCTCCGGAATCCAGGAAGGATTCCTCCGGAATCAGGAAGGATTCCTCGAATCCAGGAAGGATTCCCTCCGGAATTCAAGGAGGATTCCTCCGGAATCCAAGGAGGATTCCCTCCGGAATCCAGGAAGGATTCCCACCGGAATCCAGGTAGGATTCCCTCCGGAATCCAGGTAGGATTCCCTCCGCAATCCAAGGACGATTTCCTCCGGAATCCAAGGAGGATTCCTTCCGGAATCCAAGGTGGATTCCTCCGGAATCAAGGAGGATTCCTCCGAATTCAAGGAGGATTCCTCCGGAATCAAGGAGGATTCCTCCGAATCCAAGGAGGATTCCTCCAGAATCAAGGAGGATTCCTCCGGAATCAAGGAGGATTCCTCCGAATTCAAGGAGGATTCCTCCGGAATCAAGGAGGATTCCTCCGGAATCAAGGAGGATTCCTCCGGAATCAAGGAGGATTCCCTCCGGAATCCAAGGAGGATTCCCTCCGGAATCCAAGGAGGATTCCCTCCGGAATCCAAGGAGGATTCCCTCCGGAATCCAAGGAGGATTCCCTCCGGAACGGTTCTAATCCGGAATCCAGGAAGAGATCCATCCTGCATCCAGGACGGTTTCCATCCATCAAGCACGCTTCTTCTTCTTATTGGAATTACATCCCCACACTGGGACAGAGCCTTCTCGTAGCTTAGTGTTCATTAAACACTTCCACAGCTAAGAACTGCGAGGTTTCTAAGCCAGGTCATTATTTTTGCATTCGCATATCAAGAGGCGATGATACTTTTGATGACTAACACGATGATACTTTTATGCCCAGGGAAGTCGAGACAATTTCCAATCCGAAAATTGGCACCGGGATTCGAACCCAGCCACCCTCAGCATGGTCTTGCTTTGTAGCCGCACGTCTTACCGCACTTTGTATATTAATTGCGATTAGATCCGACGTTCAAATGTCACCAAACCTCTATTTTGGTCCAATCGGAAGTCTCAATGGAGGTCTTCCTGTAATTCGATTCAATAACGACAGATATGTGTATAGCGATTTGAAAATAGCGTTCTGACTCTTGCTCAACCCTAGCTTTGTTTATGATTACAGTATCTGTTCTTGCTTTTACTATCAAGATATCAAAATAACTTTTGAAATAACTTTCTTTCAGCATTTTTCGATTATGTTATAAATTTTGAAATCAAATAAATTCTCGCAAACTATTTCTCTAAAAAGTAGATACATATCTTTTCGTTACAACACCAGATGCAGAAAAAAAAACCTTTCGGAACCGAGTGCCGGATCATGTAGATCATGGTAAAGCTTCCCGGTGCAGTTAAGTGGCAGTAGCAGCCAGCAGCGCGGTAGGAATGCGGAATATATGGCACAAATTTTAACTTTTGTCGACGGGCTTTTGGTGCGGATTGAAGAAAGTGCAGTCGACTTTCCCAAAAGGGTAGTTTCGTGAGTTTATATATGAAGCCATGATAGTTTTAGAGGGAACAACCGGAGATAAATGGCGAGTAGCAGAAATGTACACATACGAGCAGCAGCACCCGCATCGAGTCCTATGTGGAGCAATAATGGGCACTGCGCGAAGGATGCATTATGTAAGTCGAGTCAACCTCTTCGTTTTCAAGATTCATTTTTGGACAATTGCTCGACGCGACTTGCAGCATAGATTCTTGTATGACGACAGGCATGTAGCCCGTTGAAGCACTGGTTAAAAGAGCTCACACAAATTTAACGAGGGGACAATATAAGCTTTTTTGGCAAAGCACGTCAAACCCCAAAAAGTGTTAATCGAAAGAATTAGGTCCTTCATATTTGCCACATATTGCCATAAAATTGTATGGAAATATTTGCATGAACACAATTATTGTGGACTTTGGAAATTTGGCCTGTATGTGCTACAATCCAAGCAAGGGAGGACCCCTGGACTGAACACGTCTCCCACATCTGCAGCCAACTAGACAAACTGGCAAAAGCTACTACCACACGCGCTGCCAGTTCCCCCTTCGGTGCACGATGCACGCAGTCACACATGCGAGCCAACGGAAAGGAAACTCGATAAGAAAAAAACATAAATTCTCAATGTCAGTTGACTAGACTAATGTATAACATTGGCCATATTTTTTGCACCCGTTTGCCGAGCTTTTCTCACCCGTTCGGTTCGCCGTGGCACCTATGTTGTATGTAGTGCCGCTGCCTGCTAGTTGTGAGCAGAGATCGCACTGACGCTGGAGTTCCGATTGCGACTTTTCCATCCCCGGAAGGCAGGCTGACTCGCTTCGGCTGCTTTTCACCCGCTCATCGCGAAGTGCATCTGCTACCAAATCGACCCCATGAACCTGGGCAGTTGAAACACAGTTCGGAATAAATGCCAAACTTTTTCTAAGGCTTTGGAAGATCTGGTTTCTGCGTTTCCAATAATTGGTGTAAACTTCGCCAAAGCACAAAAAAAAGTTTTTTATCTATTATTTGATGACCACATACCTATGTGGTAGCACAAAATCTACTTCCCTATGAAAATTTTAACCATCGGGGTCAAAAGTACAACACCTTCAAGAAAATCACTCTTGTTGGACACAGCAAAAGTTGGATATAATAAGTCACGCTTTCTAACGTGCTGTAAAACTGTGATTTTTTGTTTCTATCTTCAGTTTTATATTTTCAATTATTTAGTCATCAACTTCTATTTATTTATTTATTTATTTATTTATTCAGACTAAGGCCGAAGTCTTCTCCATTCGGCTCGGTCCATGGCTACACGTCGCCAACCACGCAGTCTACGGAGGGTCCGCAAGTCATCTTCAACTTCGTTAACATCTTTTTGCCTCCCTCCCTGCTGCATCTACACTCCTGGCATAAATGCAACATCCATACGCCTTCTCGGAGGCTGCCCAAGTAACTTCCTCCAAACCTCACCCACCGTGGAAGGTATAGGCTGGTCCCAGCCCAGCACCCGATTGCCTTCGTCTCGATACTTCCACAGTGACTGCATCAGAATCTTTGCCGTTGTAATTGCTGCTCCTAGTAGTTCTACGGGGTCAAATAGCGTAGCTATAACCGAAAGTACTTCCCTTTTGCTGAACTGTTGATTCGGTCGCACCGAGGGAATTGTCTTGAGAAAGTCCCTCCAAGACCTTGGTGTAGTATTGATTTGATTTGATTTATTTGATTTGATTTATTTATTTATTTGATGGTAGGCAGCATGCCCATTATCTTATTCTAAAAATACATACATGCATTGGTCATTCAACTAAAAACTATGACTAAGTACATATTTGATTTGTTCTCTAGACATTATTACATTTAAACGTTTACAGTTTGCATTATACAGAGACATCATACGATACATCGGGTCATTTCTAGCATAGTTCTGAAATCTGTTGGGAATTTGAAATTGTCGAGAATATCTTAAACCTACTCTTCCCTCGTAAAAAGTAACTTGTCCTAACAAGTAAGGAGACACATATTTTCCGTCAATAATATACTTTAAAAAAAGCGCGTCAGCTACCTTTCTCCGGGTTTCTAATGTATCGAGCCCAACCAGCATACATAGCGAGTTGTAGTTGGGTAAAGCATCTCTCAGCCCAGATTTCGAAGCGCGAAGCGCACAAATTTCTGTATGCTTTCGATTCTTGATTTGTGTGTTTCGTAATACGGTTGCCAAACTATGCCTGCATACTCTATACTTGAACGGACCAGTCCGACGTAGAGTGCGATTATAGTATAGGGATCATCAAAATTATGTCCAAGACGTTTAATCATTCCAAACATTGCGTTTGCCTTCGCAATCACTTTTCTGTGTGATTAACAAAAGTTAATCCACGGTCCAATTCAATCCTAAGTCATTTGTACACGTTGTCCGATTTATCAGCATTGTATTCACCCGGTAATCAAAATTAATTGCGTTGATCTTTCTGGAGAAAGATACTACATTACATTTTGATACATTAACTTTTAGGCCAAACTTCGCACAGAAATTTGAGAAGCGATCAAGATTTCGTTGAAGATTCCAGCAGTCCTCGAAACGACGTATTGGGAAGAAAATTTTAACATCGTCAGCGTAGATAAGAATATATGCGCCTTCCAGGAAACTCGGCAATTCATTCATAATGACGATGAAGAGTAAGGGCCCAACTTTCTGCCTTGCGGTCCACCATACTCTCCTCGTACCGGCTTAGATTTCCATTTATTAACTTCAACGCACTGAATCAGGTTTTCCAAATATGTTCCCAGCCAACAAAGTACTGATCCTTCAATGCCATGCTTTCCCAAGACAGACAATATGGCGTTAGTGTTAATTACATCGAATGCTTTTGACATATCCGCATAAATTGCATCCACTTGCACACCGTCCATCATCCATTGCGTTGTCCTGGACACAAATTCTGCCAAATTGGTGGTTGTAGATCGTTTTTTCATGAAACCATGCTGCTGAACTGCAATCCTGGGTTCAATCCACGCATAGAGTCGATCGTATACAAGGCTTTCGAACATGTTTGGTATTGCCGATAAAATAGCTATACCTCGATAATTCTCCACTGCTTGCTTGGAACCAGTGATGGGAAATGTCAAAAAAATGTCATGGGGTTGCTATTACTAATTTGCTAATAACTTTTTTCAAAAGTTATGTACAATTAGGATTTTTTTATTAACATGTAATGCTCAAAGGATCCTACAAGTTTGCCAAACAGGTCATTGTTCTAAATACACAGTATGAGGCACGATAACGAATTTCAAAAAATGTCACGGAATGTCATGACATTAATGTCATTTGACACTAATTCGGCTCTCACGGCGCCAATTTCAGTTTTAGAGCAATGACCTGTTAGAAAAAGTTTTAGTATCCTTTGAAGGCTTTATATTCATATACACCCAGGTAAAACATACGATTGTAAATTACTTGTGAAAAAAGTTATTAACAAATTATTCCCATGACATCGATATGACATTTCCCGTCACTGCTTGGAACCCTTTTTATGGAATGGTCCAATATGCGATATTTTCCCCAGTATTGCGAAGTTGCCGCAACGCAAAGACAGGTTGAACAGACTACTTAAAGGTACTGCAAATGCATCAACATACTTCTTACCGAAAAATTCGAAATACCGTCAGGACCAATGCTTTTGGAGGTGTCCAACTGTTCTATTTTTTTGACGCACTTCGGCAAGAGTTCAAGAAAACTCCGGGAACCTTTCATGACATGTGTTGATTTCGTGTGCCTCAGTCTGATTACATTCTGAATAAACAGCATTGAAAAAATCAGCGAACAGCTCAGTTGCTTGTTCAGAGCAGTCAGCTTTTTTTGAATGGTACATCACATTTACTGGTATTCCTGTGTCACGTCGCTTCTTCCGTACATAGTTCCAAAATAGTTTTGGATTTCCCTGAATATTCAGTTGTAGTTCGTGCATATACGCTTTATACTGCGATCGCTGCTTATTTTAAATTCACTTCTAGCTTGCCTATACATGCATTCGTCATGATGAGATTTACTTTTTCGAAATTTGTTGTAGAGCTTCTTCTTAGTCTTCATTAGCTGTATTGTATCGAAATCAAACCATTCTGGGTACCTAGCACTTCCTGGCTTATTACTAATAATGCGACAGTGCTTCGAAAAAATTTCATATACGATAGCGTAAAATGCCAGTACGTTAAAATCAACAGCGTTACTCACATGATGAAAATCACTACCTAATAAATCAAACATCTCGAAGCAGCACAGGAAGCTTACCATGGAATCGATCATAGGTTTCATTATTTGTGAGTCGAAGCAATCATTCTCAATGAAAATGTCACTCCATTCTACGGCTAATAGCTCTTGCATGACAGCAGTGTGATCACACCGCTGCAAGTCCAGTCGTGTATGCGTGTTGGCTGATCGATTGTTGAGTCCTCGTCGTAAATGAGCTTGTTGTAGTTAACGGTGAGCATCATCGCATTGTGGTGCGTTTCATTTTGAACTAAAGGTTCACACAGCTCAGTTTGAACGCACTCCTCGTCGTTAGTGAAAATAAGATCGAGAAAGCGATTGTTTTGATTCGGTATTCCACACACTTGCAGCAAACCACTGGAAGACATTTCGTCAACAGTGATGGATTCCTCCGGTGTGCGAACTTGTAGAGGTAAGAGATGAAGATCATTTTCATTTTCACGGTACCAAGTAGTGTTTTTCAAATTGAAATCGCCAACAACGATGAATTTGCTTTCAGGACTCGCTACTTCAACCATGCTGCGAACGCTCTCGGTATACGATCTATACCGTGCCAGGCTTGCGTCGGGAGGTAAGTAAATACAGCACAAAAATAAATCAATATTCCAATTGATATTTTCACTGTGGCTTCTTCATTGCAGATTGATTCTTTGACGATGGAGCTAGCGAGCGAGGCTTTCACGGCAATAAGAACACCGCCGCCAGAGGATTTATCGGCATTGGACAATGTACGATCGCAACGGTATGTAACGTATGATTCATGAAATATCATTTGATTCGTAATTAAGAGATCCAAATTGGTTTCACAGAAAACATAAATATCATAGTCATGTTCGAGGGACGACAAGAACACTGACTGCAATCGAT
Organism: Armigeres subalbatus; assembly: GCF_024139115.2. NCBI lineage: Eukaryota > Metazoa > Arthropoda > Insecta > Diptera > Culicidae > Armigeres > Armigeres subalbatus. Next base: position 236,742,546 of record NC_085139.1, on the reverse strand, counting down.
TAGCACCGCGGATGCTGTTCATGTTTTGGTAATAGATACGCAACTCTTCATAGGAGCGAGTCTGATGTGCTTTATTCGTTCCAGGAACAGAAACGGACGTAGAGGAGGTGGGAGAATTTGAGAACGTTGGCGGGGAAACGGTGAGGGGTGTGTGCAAAGTGAGAGTAGGGCTCGAAACGAAAGACCTCAGGGCGTGTGGAGCGAGCAAATTCGAACTCTCGGAAATATATACCCTTTTGCCACGACGTGGCCAGCAGTGCCTTTTCTCTTAAATCCATTTGTACACCGACCTTGAAGGAAACGAAGGACAATTCCTCAAGTTTTCGACCCTTAGGAATGAGCTTAACCGCTTGTACATCCGACTCAGTTTCCAAATTTCGCTTTACCAATTGTGAAATGTCATCTGTAGTAGCACTGGGGTCAAATTGTGAGAGATACAACCAACATTTTGCTCGCGTCGAGCCAAGGGTACGACGAAGCTTTGATCATCCTCTTTGCTCCCTATCTGCTCTTTTCGTACAGTTTGCGGTTTTTCGAATTGCTACCATCAATTCTATTCCTTTTAGCAAGCTGTGAAGAGAAACTGAATTCTCCTACACGTTTTGGAGTGCGGGGTGTCAGGCTAAGTATAGAATTGATTTTCGCTGTGTTTTGTTTGATTTCGGTTCGCAGTTCTTCTAACACTTTGTTCTGCTGCACCTCGAGGTGTAGCATAGCCTCATTGGTCGATGCAATTGCCTGACGAAAGTTTGCATTTTGCATCATTTTCGTACAGGACAAACACATCCAGAAAAGTTGTGAGTTTGTCTGGATGAGAGTACGGGTTTCTGCACACAGATGTACGCAACCGATATGAAATGTTGACTTACAAAAACCACCACATACAATTTCATCTTCCACAACGAGATCGTTGCTGCAGGCAAAACAAATGGAAGCCATTGTTGGTATCAGTCAGTGTTCACTATTTTTTAAGTGGCAAATCGCACCAATCACTTCGATAACTTGAATGAACTCCAGAATATACAAATTCACGTAAGTGTTCTGCGTCGATACGGGCAATCGAAGAATACGAATTATGCTATAATACTGTGTAATTTACCGGGACACACCGATGTAAACAAAGCGCGTTCAAAACCAGACGAAGGATGAATAAGCCTACTTGCAAGTAGTCCGAGTATTCAGAGTAAGCGGCTAATGATTTATACTGTTTGGAAGCCGTAGGTTTATGATTGATAATTTTTAAAAAATCTCTCTTTCACAATACTCAATATTTTTCAATCACTTGTTTTACTCCTAATTGATCCAATTGTAGAAAATAAAAATGTAGATTTCAAAATCTCGCTCTCCGATGCCACACCACTGAGCCGGAGTGATTCTTTCCACTTTTACAAAACGGTATTATCAAATAAACACCTACCTGAAAATCGTCCTAGTGCTCGTTACAATCATTGCTTCAAGCTTTCAATTACCACACCATAATGCTTAACACACGCACTTCAATCTAATCACAAGAACTTATATAAACATAATTAGAATACATTTAAAAATATATTCTCAAACCGAACAAAAAATCACCTCGGCCCAAAAACTTCTAGCCGGTCGTGCTGCCAAAAGGCCAGGAGAATGAAAATGATCCTTCATCGTTAATAGGAAAACTGTCTAATACGTTGACGCTATCATGTTATTTATAATTTTCTCAATTTCAAAAGGTGAAAAAATATTGTATTTGGAAAAATTTTTGGATGAGTAAATATATCTTCTCAACCAAATAAAAATGATTATGAATGATACCATCTGGCATCTTGCTGTCGTGGAACGTGCATATTTTTGTTTACGTCGCATTTTCTACCGTCCCGAGAATGAGAAAAAAATGTTGAGAGATTGAGTGAAATTTTGCTTAGGCCGGGAACTGGTTTTATTATATGCCGGAATGGAAATCGCCATGACTGAAATGAGTGCTGCACCTCGTTAATTTAAATCAAATAAAAGCTATTTTAAACGATATTTAGCGAAGATAGAAGCGAAGATAGTTGAGGGGTAACGTTCGAGGCTCTCACTCGGAGGGTCCTATGTTCGACGCTTGTGCTGTTTCAATTTTAAAACGAACAGTCGCACCGTTCTTCAACGGCGAATTCCATTCAGCCGTTTTCGGCTGGAATACGACATGTCGCAGTCGGTAGTGTTTGGTTTTATATTTGTAACTAGCGCACGATAATGGTGCTTGCCACATCCATTAATGTGCTTGTTACTAAATGGTAAGTATGCTCTCATGTTGTGGATTTCGGAGCGAGCAGGTCTCCGAAATCATGAAGAAAAAAAAAATACCGAAGCGAGCAGGTCTTCGAGTGTTTAATAAAACATGATCGCGGAGCGAGCAGGTCTCCCGAGGATAGAATAAAAGATTCCGGAGCGAGCAGGTCTCCGAGGCATTTTTTTTTGTTTATTCCGGAGCGAGCTGGTCTCCGAGGCATTTTTTTTGTTTATTCCGGAGCGAACAGGTCTCCTAGGCATTTTTTTTTCTATATTCCGGAGCGAGCAGGTCTCCGAGGTTTTTTTTGTTTATTCCGGAGCGAGCAGGTCTCCGAGGCATTTTTTTTTTGTTTATTCCGGAACGAGCAGGTCTCCGAGGCATTTTATTTTGTGGTTTTTTTCCGAGGTATGTTGACGTCGAACTACGTCTGTGACCACTTTGCAAATGCGAAGCAGAATTTCAAGACATTTTGTGTTCATTCCGTAGACGTAGGACTACGGCTGTGTATTCTATAGAGGAGTACACTTTGCGAATGTAAAGGACTCCGAGGCATTTTCGTGTTTATTCCGGAGCGCGTAGGACTCAGAGGCATGTTGGAGTAGGGGTTCGTCTGTGTATTCAAAAAAAGAGTACACTTTGAAAATGCAAAACTCCAAGGCATTTTGTGTTCATACCGGAGTGATTAAACATCAGAGGCATTTTGACGTAGGACTGCATCTGGGTATTCTATAGAGGAGTACACTTTGCGAATGCAGACTCCGAGGCATTTTTGTGAATATGAGTAAAACTCCGAGGCATGTTGACGTCGAACTACGTCTGTGACCACTTTGCAATTGCGAAGCTGGATTCCAAGACATTTTGTGTTCATTCCGTAGACATAGGACTTCGTCTGTGTATTCTATAGAGGATTACACTTTGCGAATGTGAAAGACTCCGAGGCATTTTTTGTTGATTCCGGAGCGAGTGGAAATTCGAGGCATGTTTACGTAGGACTACGTCTGGGTTTTCTATACAGGACCACACTTTGCGAATACAGAGCAGGTGTCCGAGACAATTTGTGTTCATTCCGGAGCGAGTAGAAATCCGAGGCATGTTGACGTAGGATTACGTCTGTAGAGTACATTTTATGAATGCGAAGCAAACCTTCGAGGAATTTTCGTGTTTTTTCCCGAGCGAGTAAAACTTCGGTGCGTGCTGAAGTAGGGCTACGTCTGTATTCAACAAAAAAAGTTTACTTTGAAAATACAAAGCAGGACTCCAATGCATTTTGTGTTCATTCCGGAGCGAGTAAACATCAGAGACATTTTGACGTATTACTGCATCTGGGTATTGTATAGAGCAGTACACTTTGCGAATGCATTGCAAGATCCCGAGACATTTTTTGTTTCTTTTTCGGAGCGAGTAGAACTTCGAGACATGTTGACACTGGACAACGTCTGTGTATTATGTGGAGTACACTTTGTGAATGCCAGCCGACCTTCAAGGCATTTTCGTGTTTATTCTGAAGCGAGTAGAACGCCGAAGCATGTTGACGTAGGACTACGTCTGTGTATTCTATACAAGAGTACACTTTGTGAATGTGAAGCACTCCGAGGCATTTTTGTTTATTTCGAAGCGAGCAGAACTCCGAGGCATGTTGACGTAAGACTACGTCTTGGTACGCTATAGAGGACCACACTCTGCGAATACAGAGCAAGACTCCGAGAAAGTTTGTATTTATTCCATTTTGTGTTCATTCCGAAGCGAGTAAAAAATCCGAGGCATTTTGACGTAGGAATACGTCTGTGTATTCTAAGGAAGAGTAAACTTTGCGAATGTGAAGGACTCCACAGCATTTTTGGTTATTCCGGAGCGAGTAGAACTCCAAGGCATTTTGAGGTAGGACATCGTTTGTGTATTCTATAGAAGAGTATACTTTGCGAATGCAGAGCAGGACTCCGATGCAACTCCAAGACATGTTCGTCTGGGTATTCTATAGAAGACCACACGAATGCAGAGCAGGACTCCGAGACAATTTTGTTCGTTCCGGAGCGAGTAGAACTCCGAGACATGTTGACGTAGGATTACGTCTGTGGCTTCTATGAAGGAATACATTTTGCAAATGGACTCCGAGGCGTTTTTTTATGTATTCCAGAGTGAGTAAAACTCCAAAAAAAGTTGACGTAGGACTACGTTTGCAAGTTCCATAGAGGATTGCTCTTTGCGAGTACCGAGCAGGACTCCGAGGCATTTTTAGTGTATTCCGAATTGTGCAGGAGCAAGTAGAATTCCGAAAAAAATAAAATAAAATGTGACCCACAATCATTATTAGTTTTTAGCGAAAATATGACGGTACTTAACATATCAAGTTTGTTCTTCTTTGCATTAGATGTTGATGGTACTACAATATTAAGAATTGTTTTAATTTATTTTGAAGCAATTTGGATATGATTTTTCTTTATAATGAAATGTTTATAAAATTGAAATCATATTCTTACAAAGTTGAAAGAGTAGGGAAGGAGAAAGATGTAGTATTCAGAGTAAGCGGCTAATGATTTTAGTTTGTATAAGTGATTCTAGACTATGAATTGATTCTGCTATTGCGGATAGTACATTAAACATAAGCAATCAAATATACCAATCGTGAAATCACATATTTCGCGTGCCCCAATTTACCGTACAATGTGGCAAGTTTTACATTAGACTTGATTCGAACTCTAAATTTTGCATATGCACTAATATTGATCTCTATCGTGAAAGAATCTGTGCATGATTGAGTATTTGAGAGTATGGAGAGCAACATATTGAATTTTCTGACGAACTTTGCTTCATTTAAGCGTGTGCCAATGAATCCGGTAGCTTGTGAGGGGCTGAGAGAGGTTGCCCGGCGGGGTATGGCAATGCTAGCGCATTGCTGCCAGCGCAGTGTGAGATGGTGTTGGTAGCGCCATCTGGTTGAGTGGCAACGACGAAGATTGCACCGTCAGTTTGTTGTCGAATTTTAAAACGAACAGTCGCACCGTTCTTCAACGGCGGATTCCATTCAGCCGTTTTCGGCTGGAATACGACACTTGAGACTGTTGGATGCCCACTACCTGATCCAGAAACCACCTCTTCCCGTCATTTCACTTAACTGTTTTTGCAACTCTCAAGCATCTTCCACCGTGTTTGATCCTGTGATGACATCATCCATGTATGTATCTTCGCTCAGCGCACGTGATCCGCGAGGATATGCCGTTTCTTCATCCACCGCTAGCTGTTTGAGGGCCCTTTGGGGCCGTACACTAATTACGTAAGCATTTTTCTAAGATTTTCAGCACCCTTCCCCCCATGTAAGATTTTTCCCATATAAACCATTTTTTATTTATATGGAGCGTAAGAAAATGGCAGACCCCCCACCCCCCCAAGTGCTGACGTAATAAGTGTACGAATATAATGTACAGATCCTGATCCTGATCCACACTACCCATCCGACAACCGATTCATTCAGCGTCGGCAAGTGGTTGCGTAAGTTAATCCTTTGACCAGTTTCGAAGAAATCGATCGACACCGAGCACCAAGTGCACCCTGCTGAACTCAAAGAAGGCGGGATCTACCAGTTTGATTCCTGGGGGTATCGACCAACCACCCGTGCGCATCGTAGTAGTTGGCAGATTCACCGTTACGTTGAAAAGAATAAGGAAGTTTATTACTTGCGAGAAAGTAGAAACTCGCGATCGCACCACCGCTTGTATTTTGTGTTTGACCTTGGTCCCTGCTTGACCAATTCCATTTCCTCTAGCAACCGCTGCGACCTTTGCAGAACTATCCTTCTCCGACCTGAAACACACCAAAGTGTGGCGACGACCCTGATTCTTGCAATTTAACTTGGACTGGCACTCCTTGGACAAATGACCGACTCGGATACAATTCTTGCAGAGGAAGTGGGTTTTCAGCGGGGCATCAGCCACCGACATCCGTTGGAACACGCCACATTGACGGAGGTAGTAGCTCTCCTTACATGCCACACATCGTGCTCCTGACGATGACCGCATCGTGCTGTAGCTGGCCTTCGCTGTGGATTGCTTCTGCCTCTGGGGTTATTGCTGCCACCGTTGAGCCGCCTTCGTTGGAAGCGACTCGAGAACACGTATCCTTCGCTGCATAAACTCCGTAAGATCCTCCATAGTATCCTGCTCCTTCGTGGATGAAAACTCCTCCCAACCTCGGCGGGTTACCGGGTCCAAACGATTATGGATCAGGGAAGTGAACAAGTCACGGAAACAAATCCACTCGTCGATGTCGCCGTTGAAGGACTGTAGCTTGATCTGCGGCAGTCGCACATGGTCGAGGACACCATGCACCATCGAGTCATTAGCACGCGTTGACTGATCCTGCTCCCGTAGACCAATCCTCTCTAAGCGCATGTTGATATCAGTCGCGGTGGTGGCTTCATTGTAGCATTGAACGAACTTCCCAATATCGTCCAGGTCGGCTTGAATTTCTCCCAGCTTCAAGACCAAAGCCTTCAACGATGTCAGCTTTCGGGACGCCACGAAGATTGGAGTTACTCGCACACGAAACGGAAAGAGAGATGAATGATGAAGTGATCCACGTGATTCCAAGCTTCAGCAGACATATGCTGTGTATAATTACCTGGCACAGTGAAATGCAAACATCAATCCAGTTATCGCAGAATGGCACCAAGTGCATTTTAGGATCCGTTACAATGCGCAATGTTTCGTCGAAGAGGAATTATTTATTAAAAATTGTGCAGTCACTGTCGTCCTGTCGTTCTCACCCAGAAAGTAATAATGCACCATCAGCAGAATTCCCCACCGGTCGATCACCGATGTTCCAAATAGGCAGGCATAGGAAATGTCAAGTTAGCAATAATAAGTTAAAAAAGGTAGTGAAAGACAGTGAATAGGGCAGTTCATAGTTAGCAAGCAGTGAATTCAAATGTAATTAGTGTAAAGTTTGACTAATAATTTTTTTTTTATAATTCCGTAACACTCGTTACTATAATTATATACGTTCAGTAACTCACCTAGACAAATAACTGATGGCTCGAGTTCTTAGTATCAACTCGTCTTCTCACGTTGCTGAAGCTGGGTTGTGTCACTAATGGTAGATCCTATCATTAAGTTCAATCCAACGAAAAAGGGTGCGCTGAAACAGTTCCAATTACTGCTTCTTCGTTGAGAACCACTGGATAGCCTTTCCAATAGTAAGTGGTTGTTCCGATGTGAAAAAACGAACAAATACGTCTAAATGGCGTAAGAATCAAGAAATGTATGCTTCGGCCGAACATATGCTGAACATGAGTAATTTACCTGGCAGATAAACAATCGCATATCGTAGATGACAATCTCATAGGCGATGAAGCTTGACGCACGACCTCGACGTATCCTTGGGCCAGTCTAACACGAATGAATTGAATCTGTTGTACTCGTCGAAATGCGATCCAGTAGTCAGCTCTCAGACAGGTCACAGGGTTGCAGGATTTCGCGTTCTGTGCATTCTGTAGTGATGGCGCGAATCCAAGCGCGATATGTTTCTTAGCCTTCCTGCCTTTGTTTCCAAGGTTCTTTATCCTTCCGTGGTCCTATATTCATCCGGTTCGAAGGACCAACATGTCCAACATGGAAATACCTCATATGGTCTCCTTAACACTCTTTCGGAAACAGGGGTACTTCCCGGTACAACTATTTCTCCCATGGGCACAATTCGTCCTTTCCTAGATCGATTTTTTTCACACTCGCGGTTACAAAATAACACCACTTCTTTATTTAACTTAAACGAAATATTCCGGAACTATACATTTTATTCATCTTAACGCTAACATCTTATTTCTTATAGACTACATATCATAAACAAATTAACAAATTTGGCCGAACGGTGGCCATTACCGGCGTGCCTGCCTTCGCGTTACTGTATAGTAATTAACTGGCAAGAGTAACGATATAGAAATTATCAGACCGATTATTACAACTGTGGAAATGGACACGAGTAGGGAATAGTGAGAATGTGAACACTCTCTTATCAGCATCTCGTTTAATCTCGCCATCATACCCACCACTACAAATTTAGACAGACATCTCTCCATAGTTCTTACCGGTAACAGATGGTCTTTCGCCAAATCAATCAGTTTCCAGAATGCAGGATAGACGAAAGTTGTTCATATCTAGTCGGGTGCCTTGCTGAACGGATGGACAGCTTATTGTTCGATTTAATGGCTCGCAGTTAATAAAATATACTGCCGTCATACGCATATTTGTCCCATGTTTGCTGGGATTTCCTATGTACATGGGACAATTATACGTAGAACGGCAGTATAGATCATATCCATTTAATAAACTTGATGTATTTTTGCCGAATATTTTGCATCAAATTCAGGAAATATTTAGCTTCTATTTTTGGTCCGAAAAATTTGTCTGCACAAATTGACAATTTTTAGGGTAGGGACACGGCAGGTATTTCCGTCCATCGTCATAGGGGCTAAAACCAACGAAAGCAACGTACATTTGCTAGAACTCCACTATAGCAGAACGTTCCTCCTCCTGAGCTTACGATTTGGTACGCATGAATTTTACAAAAAAGCGTCTCTTTTATTGGTTTTCGAGACTATGACGAACAGACGAAAATACCTGCCGTGTCCCTACTGTATTTGAAAAATCACCTAGTAAAAAAAAGTAAACTAATAGGGTTACTGCTCCTGGACTTCATCTCATAGCTCCGATATTGGTCTCACGAAAAACAAAGCAATGAAAAGGTATTTTGTTTGTTTATTATTTTTGTGATTTTTTTCAGCAGTGAGCATGCATGTTAGCAAAAAGAAGTGACGAAATTGGTGCGGAATTGCTTTGTTTCGCGATGAGATGAATATATGTACAGTGAGATGGAAAACGGAACAGTTCCCCTAGTTCAATTTTCATTGGAAGTGTAGGGTAGATGTACTATATTTCGCCACCTTGGTAAAACAAGTAGTTTTTTAACGCTCTAGTGCAATATTTTACCTAACTGTATTAAACAATCATACAGCTCTAGTAAACATGCATACGTTAACTAAAAATGTTGTTATTGTAATTCTACGATTTCTGATGAAAGTGTGTCTAAAAATAATTGTCTCGATACCATGGCAATTTTTGTCCGCTTGAAGAACAGGCCAAAATAAACAAATGCCAGAAAAACTGATCAAACCAAGACATAATATTCAAAACGACTTATCTGCTTTTGTAAATAAAGATTCAAACGACGATTTGACGAATCTGATAGCTCTCCCACGCAAACCAACACCATCAATAGGTAGGTGAAGGATTCCACTACCTGTTGATGGTGTTGGTTTGCGTGGGAGAGCTATCAGATTCGTCAAATCGTCGTTTGAATCTTTGTTTACAAAAGCAGATAAGTCGTTTTGAAAATTTTGTCTTGAAACCTTCAAAATTATGACCAATATACGTACACAATCATAAAAAACTATTCAGAAATGCGATTAGTAACGGTTTTATATATAAAAAAGTTCATGTTTTTGTCTTAATTTTGTTAAATATAAGGTGGCGAAATTTAGCACATCAAATATGGTGATTTCAATTATAGCGGCGAAAATTTAATAGTAGTTCTCAAATTTAATCCTGAGTTAATTTTAGCCACCATCAACAGCATCGGTTGTCTTCTTATTTTTATTTGGATTCGTCTATTTAAAACAGATTTTGTGAACGCACAATACATGTTTCATAAGCTCCTGGCGTTAGTAGACGTATTCAAAGCAATGGATCTCCATTTATTATCAAGAACGACCTTGAATGAAATATAGTCCATTTCTTCGCACGACTTCCATCTTGATACGAGCTTTGTGACATTATGTGTGTTTCTCCTAATCCCGTAATTCCGAATGAATAGCATACTAAAGTATCGATTTCTCGTTCGCTTACACGATTATCGATGTTTGAAAGCAACCGTGAAAATGTTTTTTTCGCTTTGCCACCAGAGTTAATAATTGAGCAACCAAAAAACAAATCTGACAATTATTGTATAATATCTGGGCATAAACAATTCTGTAAGCTTTTTATACATATATTGTATTACAATAATACAAATCTGTATTATTTCAATACAACAATTGTATAAAAAATTTCCGAAATTGTATATGCCCAATTATTATACAGTTTCTGTAAGGTTCATATGCAGAACTGTATTAAAATCTGCCTCCCGCTGGTTGGGTGAGCCAACACTGCAAGCCAAATTATTTTGGCGTTCGGTTTATGTTCATTAAGAATATGCCAACATTGATTAAATAAAGCAAAAAAATGTTAAACAATTAAAAACGAGGTCCCGACATTTATTTTAGGTTTTTTGGAGCGGCAACCTGTGAGTTTCAAATGCCTCTAATCATATTTCTGTTACAATATTTTTAGTTTTTAAACTTGTTCTTCCTTCCTTCCTATTGGCATTACATCCCCACACTAGGACAGAGCCGCCTCGCAGCTTATTGTTCATTAAGCACTTCCACAGTCATTAACTGCGAGGTTTCTAAGCCAAGTTACCATTTTCGTATATCATGAGGCTAACACGATGATACTTTTATGTCCAGGGAAGTCGAGACAATTTCCAATACGAAAATTGCTTAGACCGGCACCGGGAATCGAACCCAGCCACCCTCAGCATGGTCTTGCTTTGTAGCCGCGCGTCTTAGCGCATGGCTAAGGAGGGCCCCAAACTTGTAATGCTTGGTAAATAAGTATAATGACCATATGCAATGGATTTAGTGTGGATATTGATGAGAAATATGAAGAAACTACTTGAAACTGTGTTGTGCAAACACCTCAAAACCGTGTGAAGGAAAAAATCCTAAAACATGACTTATATTCCATAAAATCTGCAAAACTCGACACTAGAAGAAAGAAGAAAAGATAATAAACTATACGTAGCCGAAAACTTGTTCAAAATTTGGAAAAAACAAAAAGGTCGAAATATTTTAAAAAAACAAGTGGGGAAGGGCCGTTTGTTCGAAACCCATTCGGCCGAAAGCCATTTGGCCGAATGCTACTAGGCCGAAAGTTGTTTGGCTGAATATACCATTAGGCCTAAGGTCATTCGGCCGAATGGGTCATTTGGCCGAAAGGGTCGTTTGGCCGAAAGGGACATTTGGTCAAAAGGGTCGTTTGGCCGAAAGGATCATTCGGCCGAAAGGACCATAAGGCCGAAAGGGTCGTTTGGTCGAAAAGGTCATTTGGCCGAAAGGGTAATTTGGCCGAAAGGGTCGTTTGGCCGTTTAGGCGAAAGGGTCGTTTGACCGAAAGGATCATTCGGCCGAAAGGACCATAAGGCCGGAAGGGTCGTTTGGTCGAAAAGGTCATTTGGCCGAAAGGCTCATTTGGCCGAAACGGTCATTTGACCGAAAGGGTCGTTTGGCCGAAAGGGTCGTTGGACGCAAGACGTCTCACTTCTCACTCCTCATTCCTCACTTCTCACTGTGAAGACATTTCACTACTCACTTTTTACAGCTAGAAGTGAGAAATGAAGAGTGAAAAATGAGACGTCTCACTTCTCTTTTCTCACTTCCCACTGTCACAGTGTCACTTTTTACAGTGAGAAGAGAAAAATAAAGATTGAGAAGTGAGACGTCTCACTTCACACTCATCGTTTCTCATTTCTCACTTCCCACTGTGAAAAGTGAGTAGTGCAAAGTGGCTAGCTAGAAGTAGGAAATGATGAGTGAGAAGTTATAACCGTCAGCCTTACTGACCTTCCCGACTTAAAAGTGAGATGGCTTAAGCGCCATTCCCGAGGGAGACCATCCACCAATATTTGGGTTGCCCGACCGTTGAGACCTTTCAGGTGAAGAAGGCTCAGTTTTTAAATTTGGTCCGGGAAGTAAGATGGCTGACTGAAACTGTCCGCAAAAAGAAACGCTACTAATGCGATTTGTGAATAAAATTACTTAGAACACGATTGCAATTAACGGCCAGTGATGAATTATATAAAGGGGGTTTTATCATCACCGGCAAGTATCCCGAAATTCCCAATCGAACCGACCCGTATCCGATTAAAAGGTTGCCCGGTTGGATTCGGAGCCAACCTCCCCAGTAAAATAACCACAAAAAAGGGCAAACTGCTAACGGAAAACGTGTAACATGAAAAACACTCAATCAATTTTACTTAATAGGAACCATCATTTATTGCTGTAGTCTATCCGTCAGCTTTCAAATTTCTCGTACGCTACTCTTGAAATGTTTTTACATTACGCATCGAAAAGACAATCTTTTATCCAAACATGTACAAGCTTTATTTCTTCCTTCTATCCTATCACACTAGTGTTCATTTCTCGTTTCTCTTCTCTTGCTACTCTACTCTTGCTCTCTCTCAACCTTACCAATGCTCTATGGTCCCTGTCCAGGGCTCTACATTACGGGTGGGAAGATGTGTAGTTGTGTTGGTAATCCGAGCTCGGTGAATTTTGTACTCACCCAGTGAACTTTTCGGTTTTCTTATGGCAAAATGTTCACGATTCGGTTTCCTTATGGCAACTAACCAAAACAAAGAAAAACTTTCCGTCGAAATTGAAGTATTGCACAAGATTTTTCTCATGCAGTACTAAGATTCCGTCGTATTTATGCTGACAACACATCCCTTCATTGAAAATTTTCAACATTTTGCTCAAATTGGTTACTTCAAAAAAGTAAACAACAGCTGATTCGGTTTCTTTATGGCAAATTTTCGATGAATTTTTTCCGTTGCAACGGCAAAACACTCACCAACACTCGCAAAACTCGGTCGTTTGGGCCACCCGATATATACCACGGACGGACGGACGGAAAGTTTTTCTTTGTTTTGGTTAGTTGCCATAAGGAAACCGAATCGTGAACATTTTGCCATAAGAAAACCGAAAAGTTCACTGGGTGAGTACAAAATTCACCGAGCTCGGATTACCAACACAACTACACATCTTCCCACCCGTAATGTAGAGCCCTGCGCCGGGGGTAGGCGGAGTGCCTTTCTGCTGCTGCTTGGCGGTCGGTTCACTCGATCATCGGAACTTTCTCAAATGGCGCGCGACGCGACACGTGCGTCGAGGTTCCCCTAGTCGTCACTAGAGGAACGGAAATACGATTGCGCTGATGTACGTCCTGCCTAGGGAGCGTAGAAAAACGGAGCGTGCCCCGGGAGAACTTCTGAGCCTGATGGTGGGGTCAGAAATGGTCACTGGCGTTCGGTTGTGATGTTGCGGACGGTTGAACGGCTTGGCAAGAAACCTTTAGAATAATTTAATACACGTTCTACGTGTTAATTTAACATCACATTTAGCACAAATAAGCACGAATTACGTTTAATTGCACGAAGCCACACACGATAACACACCGCCTTTTCACAATAGCACACACAATTACTATTTGCTACAACTAAGGGAAAGGAATTTGAATTTAATTAAGTTTAACTAATTGATTATCTTTCATGTCACTACCTATTACAAGACACCACGGCGCGAGAACTTTGGGCCACTCCTGCCTCTTCCACGGATCAGTTCGAAGTGAACTTGATCAACTTGGGAATCCTCAGATTAACCGCCAAATTGTAAATTGCATCACCGGACATCACGAAGTTAATTTCGTGATTCCGAAAAACTCTCGCGCTCTAAATAATCATATTCGCGCATGTTTGCGTCTCTTTCCACGAACAGCTTCAATCATCCATCTCGCTGTTCGGCCCCAAAATCTTGGGTGGGAAAAAAACGCCAAAGATCAACGCATCCTGAAAGGATTCCCAACGGGTCGATGCACGCGGGCGATAGCATGTGCTACAAGCCACCCGGCAGATTTGATCAGTTTTAATGGGCAAATAATTCCCACGGCCGCTCACAACGTCAGTAGGAACTCACATAATCAATTTTGTTTTGCGCTTCTTGCGCATGTAGTGAATTTTGAATTTGTGCTCTAGGCTGGTTCAACATATTTGGCAAATTATTAAATTGATTTATTAAATCCCAATTACGAATTTATTTATTTATTTCGTCAAGCATTGTAGACTACAAACACATTGTTTCACCTAAACACTATCTGTTTTAATCACTAGACAACTATTATGCTATACTATTCATTGTTTTCCTCACTAGCGTGTTAGACATTGATATGTCGATGACCTCACAATATTTATTATATATGTTCATCATAGAGTTGAGCGGTCCATTTTTAGCATAGGATGTGCGTTGCAGATTTAGTTGAAATAAGTCACGATTTCTCAAGGTACGCGTAGGTGCATAAAAGTTCAAGCCTGACAGAAGGCTTTCTGCTTTTATCTGATGTGAGATTAAACCATTAACGAATGTTACACAACCAACTTTTCTTCTTTTCTTAAGTGTTTCGATATTAATCAGTAGGCACCGAGATTCATATGACGGAAGCGGTAGGGTTGACCAACCTAACTTTCTAAGAGCAAAAAGCAAAAACTGTTTTTGTACTGATTCGATTCGATTTGAGTGGACTTCTTGATAGGGTGACCAGACAATGCTACAGTATTCTAATATTGATCTGACGTAGGACACATAGAGTGTTTTTATCGTGTAAGGGTCATTGAAATGATAACTGAAACGTTTAATGAATCCAAGCATGTTATGTGCTTTATGAATAATGACGTTATAATGTTCTAGAAAGATCAACTTGGAGTCTAATAATAACCCTAAGTATGTTACAAGTAACATATAGTTACGCGTGAACCTTTCCGATCAACCAGCAAGGTCAGCATAACCGCCCTTGCTAAGACATCATCGCGCCACCGAGTCACCACGCCACCAAGTCACCGTTGTTACCAAGTGTAGTCAGCAGTTTTGGAGGAGTTCGACCCCGTTGGCCAGGTATTGCAGCGTAGACAGATTTAATTAATAAATAGGGTTCGATCAGAAGACGGACAGTTAGTCTTTATTCAGAGTAGGAAGTGTTAGTTACAATTAGATCTTAAGTAGTGAAACCATATTAATGTAATTAAAAGTGAATAAAGTTATTTTTTTTATAATAACAGTCTGTGAGACTTATAATTGGCGCAGCCGTACGGAACTGGCTGGAGTGAATCATTGTGATAAAAAAGTGGAATAGTTACGATTAATAACCGTGATTGAAGTGATTCCGTGGAAAGTATTCCAAAATACTTGAAACATCCGAAGCACCACAGGGAAGCTTATCATCAAAGTGAACCGCTTAGGACTTGAGGATCCCCCCGCAGTGAACACTTGAGAACCAACACCGTCCAGCCGGGACTACGCACAACGACAGCATAAAATCGTGAGTAATTTTATTTAATTATCCTCATTCAGTGCAACTCAACCGCAAAGCGGGCATCAGTGTGTGATATTTTTATAAACATTCACGTCGTTAGTTTGTACTACCAGATAGGCAAACTAAGAGAGAAGCGAATCAACACTTTACGTGGGCTTCTTGGCAAGTAAGAGAGAAGCGAATCAACACTTTTTAGTGGGCTCCTTGACTACTTCACAAACAGAGATTTTTCTTTGTCCCCCTCACATACGCATTTGACTGTGGTTTTCAGTGGTTTAATTTGATGCCAAAAACCAAGTCAGCGTTAAAAGAAGCTCGAGCGCTGCTCAAAAGGTACAAATTAAAATTACCGACAGTAGCTCAGACTCAGAAGCTTCCAGTGTAGATTCTGGCGAATTCTCTCATATCCCAGTTGAAGAGACCCCAGATATCTGCTCTCTAACTTTAGAAAACATTACGATGGAACAGATTTCCGCCCAGATGAGTAACCTTACCCAAATGATGCAACAGTTAATGGAACGGCAAGATCAGCAACAACTGGCTATTAACTCATTATCATTGAACTAGCCAAACGTCGCTGCAACGCCGCAACAAAATAGAGGAACGATGGAAGACTTCTTTAAGCTTCCTGATCCAATTAAAGTCATTCCAAAATTCGATGGTAGCCGAAAGCAGTTGACTGCTTGGCTCACAACGGTCGAAAACACTTTAGAAATTTTTAAACCCCTAGTAACACCAAATCAGTTTGCCATCTATGTGTCTGCTGTAATACACAAAATAGAAGGCAAAGCTAAAGACATAATTTGTTTGTTTGAAACCCTCAGACATTCGAGGAAATTCAAGAAATTTTAACCAACGCTCTTGGCGACAGGCAGGAGCTAACATTTTACAAGAGCCAACTTTGGCAAAACAAAATGATGGACACTATGTCCATCCATAAATACTATTCAAGGTGTAAGGAGATTACGCAAAATATCAAGACTTTGGCTAAGCAGAAACAGAAGTACAAGGATAACTGGGATGCGATCAACGCATTTATTGAGGAAGATGCTCTAGCCGCATTTCTTGCCGGGTTGAAAGAGCCGTACTTTGGTTACGCTCAGGCCGCTTGCCCAGAGGATATGGAGGCAGCCTATGCTTTTGTTTGTAAATTTAGATCGAAAGAGGCAACCGCTTCCAATATGGAACAACTTCCAACAAGAAATAGACAGAAACATAAGAAAGACAAGACAGGCAAGACAGAAAATTTGAAAATAAGGAATCAACTCAACCTATGGATATAGGTTCAACAAGATCGAAATTGACTCTTAATAGGAAACAATTATATAACACTGAAATCGCGGAACCAGATAAATCCTCAGAATCAGAATCAGAAGACGAAAACATTGACCTAAATTTTTGCTGGACTCAGCAAAAGTAAGAGAAACTTGAACTACCTACCTTACTTGACCAGTAAAAACTCACAAACAGGACAGACCATTAGACTTTTAATAGATACAGGGCCAATAAAATGTTATACGTCCCGGTATAATCACAAACATAACCACGACGAAAGACACCAGAATAAAGAATATTTCAGGAAACCACAGAATTAATAAGAAAGGAAAGGCAAACCTAATTGACAGAAACGTTACCCCACAAACATACTACGAATTGAACTTTCATGATTATTTCGATGGTATTATCGGTTCTGAATTTTTGGCAAAATGTAAAGCTACAATCGATTACAATAAGGAAATCCTTATCATCAATAACCAAAAGATACAGTTTGACAAGTATTTCCCCGCTAGAAGATTATATTCACACACCCTCGAAATTAATACATCAAAAGATGGAGATTGGATTGTCCCTACCTTTCAGAAACTGCACAGATCGATAGTAATTGAACCAGGACTTTATAATTCCACTAAAAAATCCATAGTTAAAGTAATTAGTAACAAAAACTCAGTTGATCCATTAGTGAACGGATATTTTGACCTTAAAGTAAATAATTTTGAAACGATAACACCCGTTGATTTAGAACCATGCTCTTCAATTGACAAAGATACACTATCTAAAATAATACGTACCGAACACTTATCACCACTTGAAAAGGATAGACTCTTCGAAACGATTCTGAAAAATCAAAGCGTACTTTTGAAACCAAGGGAAAAATTGACTGCAACATCTATTATAAAACATCAAATCGCTACCACTGATGATGCCCTGTCTATACAAAAATCTTATCGATATCCACATGCTTACAAAAAGACGTCGAAGAACAGATACAGGAACTTTTGGATAATGGTATAATTCGTCATAGTACTAGTCCATACTCATCTCCTATTTGGGTAGTCCCAAAGAAGAAAGATGCCTCCGGAAAACAGAAAATTAGAGTCGTCATCGACTACAGAAAGCTGAATGATAAAACGATTAGTGATAAATTTCCAATACCACAAATTGAGGAAATATTAGACAGCCTAGGAAAGTCCATCTACTTTACCACATTAGATCTGAAATCAGGTTTCCACCAGATTGAAATGGATCCAGCACACCAACCTAAAACAGCATTTTCCACCAGTTTAGGTCATTTTGAATTTACTAGGATGCCGTTTGGCTTAAAGAATGCACCCGCCACTTTTCAGCGGGCAATGAATAACATACTTTGCGAATACATAGGAACTAT
Source organism: Armigeres subalbatus (assembly GCF_024139115.2). Taxonomy (NCBI): domain Eukaryota; kingdom Metazoa; phylum Arthropoda; class Insecta; order Diptera; family Culicidae; genus Armigeres; species Armigeres subalbatus. Next base: position 236,724,404 of record NC_085139.1, on the reverse strand, counting down.
CTGTTTCGTATATCTAGATGACATTATAATTATCGGAAAAGACTTGAAAACCCACTTGGAAAATCTTTCAAAATTCTTAATAGACTAGCATCATTCAATTTGAAAATCCAATTGGATAAATGCGAGTTCATGCGCAGAGAAACTAAATTTCTAGGTCACGTTATCTCTGAGGACGGTATTAAGCCTGATCCAGAAAAATACAAAAGATCTTAGATTGGAAACTTCCTCAAACACCAAAACAAATTAAGCAATTTTTAGGGTTATCAGGATATTACAGACGGTTTGTCAAAGATTATTCAAAGCTCACTAAGCCTATGACAAAGTTTTTAAAAAAGAATCAGACTGTTAACACTGATGACACTGATTACCAAACTTCTTTTGAAAAATTGAAAAACATTATTGCGTCCGACCAAATCATGGCGTACCCGGACTTTAAATTGCCCTTTATTCTAACAACAGACGCTAGTAATTATGCTATTGGCGCTGTTTTATCCCAAATTCAAGAAAATGTGGAAAGGCCAATCGCTTTCACAAGCAGAACTCTAACCAAAAGTGAAATCAACTACAGCACCATTGACAAGAAGCACTTGTCCTCGTATGGGGAGTGAACAAGTTCAACGCATTTCTTCATGGTAATCAGTTCACTCTTTTCACGGACCATAAACCTTTGCAGTACATCAAAAACTGCAACAAAAATTCTAGGATTCTGAACTGGAGAATGGCATTAGAAAACTATGACTATACTATCAAATACAAACAAGGTAAAACAAACGTCGTCGCCGACGCTTTGAGCAGAAAATTAGAAGACAATTTAGAAATGAATTTCAATAACATACTTCCCCCCATTCCAGAAGATGAACCACAGGATAACCAAAGCAACCCATCCAACTCGGAAGAAGATGATGTTGATACTATCCATTCAGCGGAAACATCAGATGACTACTTCATCCACTGCACGGAGCGGCCTATAAACTACTATAGAAATCAAATTATTTTCAGGATCTCCCGAATCTGTACTGACATTACTGAAACCCCTTTTGAACATTTTCGACGAATAATAATATGCAGACAAAACTTCGACGAAAATACCGTTACAGATATTTTAAAGAAATACCATAATGGAAAGCAATCCGCTATCCTTGCACCCGAGAATCTACTACCAACAATTCAGGAATCTTACAGGAAAAACTTTAACGAGACCGGACACTTCGTAATTACACAATTACAAGTTGAAGACGTTACAAACAAAGAACGACAAGACGCCATAATCAATAAAGAACACGAACGTGCTCATCGTGGTGTGAACGAAGTAGAAAACCAAATTAAACGTAGTTATTTTTTCCCTAAAATGACCTCGAAAATCAAAATAGTAACTAAAACTTGTAAAATTTGCAACACCCACAAGTATGAAAGGAAGCCTTATAACATAAAGCTTTCTCCGAGACCAATTTGCGACAGACCCTTCGATAGAATACATATGGACATTTTCCAAATAGACAAACACAATTTCCTATCCTTTGTAGACTCATTTTCCAAACACGCTCAAATGATCCCAATGCAGACGAAAAACTTGATCGACGTTAAGAACGCCCTTGCACAATATTTTACATCGTTCGGCATACCCAGACAAATCATTACGGATCACGAAACTACTTTCAGATCCATTGATCTCAAAAACTATTTAGACCATTTGCACATAGAATTGAAATACGCGTCATGCTCTGAATCAAACGGACAAGTAGAGAAAACCCACTCAACGATTATTGAAATAGTAAACACCAACAAATACAAATTTCCAGATCTTAGTACTACAGCTATCGTTCTGTTAGCCATTTCCCTTTATAACTCTTCAGTTCACTCAGTTACTAAGTTTACCCCAAATGAAATAATATTCAATAATAACAATATTGGAGAGCCAAATTCAATTCGCAATAATTCAGAAGAACTATTTGAAAAGTTAAAGCTAACTTAGAGAAAGGTAAACAAGTTCAGGTTAATAGGAACCAGAATAGGGAAGATCCACCAGAAATTTCAGAAAACCAAGATGTATTTTTGATTCCAAATATTAGAAAGAAATTGGATCCTAGAGCAAAAGCCACGACAGCACACGATATAAAGGAAAAATAACAAAAACGTGAAATGACATAAAAGCAAAATCAAGCGTATTGTGTAATAAAACTTATGATCTGATTCTCTTTTTTCTGATTTCGTTACAGCATTCGAGCGTTAGTCACCTCTAATTATTCAGAAGACACAAAGTAGAAATGTACACGAAGTTAATATTATTTTCGATTATTTTGAATGCGAATTGTCAGCACTTGGAAATCAAAAATTTAAATCATGATCCTCTTTTATTGCTACATGTTCGAAATTGTTATATTCAAACAGGCATTGTTAAAGTAATACATCCGATAAATTTGACTGTGTTAGAAGAAAACGTGAATTTATTCTTAGATATCTCAAGGAAAATAGATAGAACCCTTCCAATGTCGAATTTAATTGCGCGGAAAAGTAGGCAACTGTTAGACAACTTATATCAGCTAAAACCCCTGCAGAAAACTCGCAGACAGAAGAGATGGGACTCCGTCGGGACAGCTTGGAAGTGGATCGCAGGTAGCCCAGACGCAGAGGACTTGCGAATCATTAACAACACCTTCAACGAGTTAATCAACGAGACCAACAAGCAGATACAGATCAACCATGTTATAAACGAAAGGATTACGAAAATCTCGGACACAGTGAATACATTGATCGATCATCATACAACTTTGAACACCATACTACTGAAGGATATAGACGCAATAATCTTACTTCTATCCATGGACGCAACAAACAATATTCTCGAAGACATCGAAGACGCCATTCTACGAGCCCGAGTTTCATTACCGAACAGCAAGCTACTAACAATCAAGGAAATTTTTTTGATAGAATCTATTCTCAACAAGCAAGGAATTGCGACAAGGTTTCCTGAAGACGCACTTAACTATGCCACCCCGAAAATAGCCAGTACCAATGAGATGATGCTCTACATTCTAGAACTTCCACAGACGAATGGAGATTGTAAGATTTTCGAAATTTTACCATTGATCACAAATAACACGGTTCTAACGAACACCCCCAACTACGTGATCAAGTCTAACAAGAAGCTTTTTACAACAAACCATCCAGAAAACGCCGTTCAGCAACTACACGAAGCAAAACCATTCATCGACTCTTGTGTATACCCGATAATTATGGGAATGGTAAGCCATTGCAACGCAACAACTACAAATCAAACGAATCTTCAACTCTTATCAGGAAATAGAGTACTCGTAAACAACGCAGTGAACCTGAATTTAACCACGAATTGCTGACCGCATGATAGAGCATTAACAGGAAATTATCTTATAGTTTTCATCAATTGCACCATCAAAATTGACAACCAGACATTCATCTCCAAAGAGATAACCATACAAACAAATCATTTGGAAGGAATACTCCCAGGATTGCTTATCAACAAGACTATCATCAGTCAATCAAACTTTTCAACGTTAACTTGGCAAACGTTGAGCAACAGAAAACGGATTGATCACGTACAACTCAAACAATTCGAGCATAGAAGATGCCTTTTTGAATTTTCGGCGGTTTTTCAACCACCACTGTTTTAATATTGGCAATAGCAATTATCTGTCCTTACAGGAAACGAGTCGTCTTTAAGATTCATTACCCTCACACCAACGACAAAGCAACCAGAATTGAGAAAACTTCTAAGAATTCTACAAAATTGTCCGAGGACGTCCAATCTTACCCCCCGGAGGAGTTACGCGTGAACCTTTCCGATCAACCAGCAAGGTCAGCATAACCGCCCTTGCTAAGACATCATCGCGCCACCGAGTCACCACGCCACCAAGTCACCGTTGTTACCAAGTGTAGTCAGCAGTTTTGGAGGAGTTCGACCCCGTTGGCCAGGTATTGCAGCGTAGACAGATTTAATTAATAAATAGGGTTCGATCAGAAGACGGACAGTTAGTCTTTATTCAGAGTAGGAAGTGTTAGTTACAATTAGATCTTAAGTAGTGAAACCATATTAATGTAATTAAAAGTGAATAAAGTTATTTTTTTATAATAAACAGTCTGTGAGACTTATAATTATATATTGAACAATAAAACATGATACAACATGCTCGTTACAAAGTGAGACGACCCTTTCGGCCAAACGACCCTTTCGGCCTAATGGTCTATTTGGCCAAATTGTATATTCGGCCAAAAAACTTTCGGCATTCGGCAAATGACTTTAGGTCGAATTGGTTTCGGCCAAACGACCCTTTCTCAAACCAAGTGTGCTTATAACTTCTGGAACAGAATATAGTACAGCAGTAGTAACAGCTTCTGTAATATAGGGAAGGTAAGGTAGGGTCTCACTGATGATGTCGTTCACCTCTTGTTGGGTGTCGGGAAGCGTTCCACGTGTCTCAATGAATGCTACCTCGAAGACGAACTCCAACGCCAACGGCTATGCTGTCTTCGCTGAACTGAAGTACGTCAAAGCAGATCTCCCGTAGAATCCCGATCGCTTTTGATTGACGCATGTTGGATTGAAACCTAGTATGCTATAACCTGCTATAGCATACTATTACATTTTCTTGAGATTTCTAACCCGTGATCTGAATATGGCAATAATAATCAATTGGCTCCGATTTGATAAGTTCTTCCTCTGCCTGATATATGGTGGATCTGGCAGAGTATTATAATCCATCTAATGGTATCTTAACACAATGTTATCTTTTATTTGGAAATGTTTCGTTATCGACCGACGAAAAAACAGTAAAAAAGAAGCTTTACATAGAGGAATTGAATAAAACAAATTTTTATCTAATCTTTCAACTAACAGTTGCACAAAACAACCCATGAAATAAGAAAATTATATTTCATTCTGTCTTTCTACCGCTCAGCATCGCACAATGCTCGCATGCATTCAATCCCTCCCCGAAGAGCTGGCTGGTCGATGGTGTGTAATGTGTGCGATAACTGATCATTGAGAACTAGCAGTTACCATCCTCGGACCGGTGCCTACAACTAGACGATGGATACAGAAGACTCTTGCCTTCGCCGTGGTTGTCATCGGTGCAGATGCAGAACCTTCTGATGACAATTTCAAGTAAGCTCGCCATCCTTGGCGGATGGGTTGAAGCATGAAGAAAGGTGGGGGGAGGGCCATTATCACGCTAATATGCTTACGAGAGGTCGATCGCTTCATTCGTTTGTTCGGAAAATGGATGGGAAAAAGGGACCACTACTGGGAGCTATTAGCAGCAGCATAGACACAGAGCCTTTCGTGTTCTCTCGCCCGAATGCACTGCACAATGATGATACTTTCGAAACCTCTTCCCAGTCGGTCGGTCATATGTGGGGACGGATCTCAACGGCGGCACCACCACCCGTTAGCGATAGAGATTGACGATATGTGCCCGCTCGCAGCCGTCTAATTCTACTGCGACCGAGGCCCGTTCGTTAGACAGCAGCGGCGGATTTGCTGCGGGAAGCATTTTCCGTCGGGGGTGGCCGACAAACAAAGCGCTAAAGCTGCCTTCGGTGAGCAGCTTCCGCGCCGGTTTTGGTGGTTGGCTGGAGGTACTTTGTGAGGATTGATGCCAATTTAAAAGCCACATTACCGATTTTGCAACCTTTTCCACTGGGAGTGAGTGAGAGGAGGGGAATACACGATAAGAGTTGTTCGCTGAGGTTTTCAGAAAGGATTTTGGTTCACCGTTCGAGGATTTGCTATTAGTGGGGTTTTTGGATGTTGGATGCTTTTTCTTTCCAGTATATTTATCATTATAAAAGATTTGAGAATATCGGTGTAGAACATAGAACACTGGAGCGCACTTTTTTGTTTATTCGAATTTAAATTGTGAAGTAATGTAGCAAGAAAAGGGATGCGATTGAAGTTAAGGGTGGTATGGACTTCTAAAGTACTGTGCAAATAGATAGGACAAGTAGTGGTCAAGGAATGATTCTGCTGCTGACCTTCCTTGAATAGTACGGAGCTCGCAAGGAAAATGAACAATTTAGGAATAGCAGGCGTATTGCAGTGAAGATAACACAAACCGATATCTTTCCTTGCGGAATAATGCACTGATGCATTATTCCGCAAGTAAAGTGACGTTTTGTTTTCTCTACATTGTTTTTTTAATTCGAAATTAATTACAGATCTACTATTCTACTACCGGTTTTGGTGATTCTCAGATGTACCGATATGGGAGGAAGGAAGTGCTGCGAATGGCCATGGTCTAGGAAGCAGTTGCAGGTCGTTTGCGTTCGTCAGCCGGCGGGCGCTATAGAAGCTGAACTTCTCAATACTAGGATTAATCTAATCTCTTTCCCTTGGTGGACCTGAGCCTTCAAATATCGTTTACTGATTTTGATGGGATAGCTTATGGAGTGCGTGTGCTTCTCTGAGTTTTTTTTATCACTGTGAAAGCTATTTCCAGATCGGGTGTGATGTTGCAGTTCTGAATGGAATGGCTACCTCTAAACGTTCGCAGCATATATCACCTACAACACACCTGCAGTGCTACAATATCGAATACGTAATAGGTACTTCAGATCATCGGCAATCATACGTGTGTTTTCGGCGAAGAGATTTGCAGTTCCAAATGTTATCGTAGCTTTGTTCTTCACCGATTGTTCCGGTTCGTATTCATTGTAGATGGATTTCTGAGTGATTTCTAGAAGTAATTTCTGTGAGAATTTCTCGATGAATTCCTGAAGGAGGTCGGAAGTTTTTAAAGGAATTTCCCGGAAAAAATCCTGAAGGGTTTTATAAATGATTTATTGGCAAAATTTTGAGGTGAATATTTCGGCAGGAAATGCTGGGAGATTTTGTTAAATATTTTCCAAAGGAGTTTCCAGATGGATTCTTGGAGGAATTTTAGAGAAATTTTCAGAAGATTCCATAAAAAAACGATTTTCCGGGCACACTTTTCTGAGAAATTCTGGGGGAAATATTTGAAGGAATTTCTGGATTAATTTTGGGAGACTTTCTGGAAGGTATTTAAGTTTTTCTGGAGGAATTCGCAATTCAACTCCCTTGAGAATTTATGGATAAACTCTTGAAAAAAAATCCTAGATAATTCCTGGGGGTAGTTGGTGGAAGGGTTTCAAGGAATCATATGCGAGTTTCAAACTGAATTCAGAGAAGATTTATGGGGATCTCTAGGTGATTTATATAGAGCTCTCGAAATGAATTATGAGAGTTCTTTGGAGAATTACAGAAGGAACTCCAGCAAGAACTTCAGCAAAGCAAATTTTCTAATGAATTACTGTTTGATAGAGCAGGAGGGGAAGGTGGACAGTTGTCGTCATCTTATTTTTGTTCCTATCTCTCGCTCAAATGACTTTTCCCGTCAAAAAAATTTTTGAGCGTCAACGTTCCCAAAGAACCAATATTTTTTCTCCTCCTACAGCTCCTCCCTACAAAAAATTAAAACAAAGCTTGAAAAAGTGCTACACGTAATGAACCTGTCTGAAACATCAGCCTGACAGACATTTGCTTAGTTCATCGAGATGAGTCGATTGGTAACTTTGTTGTACGCGAAAGGCAAAAAGAGCTTTTTTTTTGTCTAAAATTTCAAAAATAGTCATAGGTGTTAAAAAATATGGGTTATTTGGAATAAATGTCCTTCAATACATTTGGCTCGTCTCTGATTTACAAAAATGCTACAAATTCGATACATTATTTTTTTGTTCTTGATCGTGTGTTATACACTCTCCAGTCCGCTTCATCATGTTCTCTGGTATCGCCTGTATTGTAAGCGTCTTCACCACACGATCTCTTTGGGATGTTATCGGCACGTGTGTCGCTTGCTGTTCCCGATGCGGCTGACAATCGCCTTTTCGCGCTGGCTCCAGTAGTGCCGGGCTCAATTTGCCTATCGTCGTCGTCGTCGTCGTCGTCGTCATTGTCGTTTTCACTTTCGTTTGATTCCGTTTGAACTGGTGGAGGGCCGGTAGAGATTTGTTCGGATGTGTCCTTCAATACATTAAATAATCGATTGAGCGCATAAAATTGATAGTTAATGTGTTTCTGCGAGAACACAAGAATACTAAATGATATGAGTTCAAAACAGTGCAACGTACTTGTAAGTATCAATGAGTGTTCTTAACTTAACCTATTATCATTACATCCCCCACTGCACCGGAAGTTCTTCGGATTGAGACCAAACGAAAAGTAGGTATACGGTACATTTTTTTTGGTTCTGTGTCGAATTGAGTTGCCGCATGTTTTTATATATATTTTTTTCAATATATAATTTTATTATTTTGCTTCATTGACCGATTCTCAATATATTACAATCTCCTTCACTTCCGAATATCCCTACATTGAGGTATATAAATCGATATGCTGCATCACCTGCAAATAGCAAAGCCAATGAATGAAACCCTGAAACATGTACATAACATTTAATAACCATAACATCTGAGTTCACATGCATCAGATGACGTATGTGGAATTGTTTGCTGCGCTCCATGATATTGTAGGTTTCTGTAAACGCATTGAAGTTCTGTTCCACATGCACTTTTAACGGATGTCCCATAAAAGGCTGAAAGCAGGAAAATCTGAAACTGGGAGTAAAACAAATATTGGACAATCCAGACGATGAATGAAGCAAAAGGAATACATAATAAATAGTAAAGAATAAAAAATAAATAAATATAAAGAATAAAGAATAAATAATAAAACATAAAGAAAAAAGCATGAAGAATAAAAAATGTTTTGAATACTTTTCCGTAGGCGGTGGTTGTATCTGCTTTTGATAACGAATTTTTCTCCAGTCTGTATTGAAAAGACCAAATTAACCCACCTACGGTGAAGATGCCATTCTAGATTCAACCGTTTTGTTTCGTCTCCATGTGATACTTATCAAAAATAATAGCCAACCTGACGGCTTTTCTCCAGGAAATCCGTTGGAAAATCCACAAGAAATTCCACCGGAAGCTCCTCCAGGAATGCCTTCGAAAACTCCTCCAAGAATTCCGCCGGAAGCTCCTCCAATAATTCCTCCGGAAACTCCTCCACGAATACCTCCGGAAACTCCTCCACGAATACCTCCGGAAGTTCCTCCAGGAATTCCCCAAGAAGTTCCTCAAGGATTTTTTCCGGAAGTTCCTCTAGGAATTTCATCGGAAGTTCCTCCAGAAACTCCACCGGAAGCTCTTCCAGGAATTCCTCCGGAAGCTCATCCAGGAATACCTTCGAAAGCTCCTCCAGGAATTCCTCCGGAAGTTCCTCCAGGAATTCCTCCGGAAGTTTCTCCAGGAATTCCTCAGGAAGTTCGTCCAGGAATTCCTCAGGAAGTTCCTCCGGGAATTCCTCAGGAAGTTCCTCCGGGAATTCCTCCGGAAGTCCTCCGGAAGTTCCTCCAGAAATTCCTTCGGAAGTTCCTCTAGGAATTCCTCCGGAAGTTCCTCCAGGAATTCATCCGGAAGTTCCTCCTGGAATTCCTCTGGAAGTTCCTCCAGAAGTTCCTCTAGGAATTCCTCCGGAAGTTCCTCTAGGAATTCCTCCGGAAGTTCCTCTACGAATTCCTCCGGAAGTTCCTCTAGGAATTCCTCCGGAAGTTTCTCCAGGAATTCCTCAGGAAGTTCGTCCAGGAATTCCTCCGGAAGTTCCTCCAGGAATTCCTCCGGAAGTTCCTCCAGGAATTCCTCCGGAAGTTCCTCCAGGAATTCCTCCGGAAGTTCCTCCAGGAATTCCTCCGGAAGTTCCTCCAGGAATTCCTCCGGAAGTTCCTCCAGGAATTCCTCCGGAAGTTCCTCCAGGAATTCCTCCGGAAGTTCCTCCAGGAATTCCTCCGGAAGTTCCTCCAGGAATTCCTCCGGAAGTTCCTCCAGGAATTCCTCCGGAAGTTCCTCCAGGAATTCCTCCGGAAGTTCCTCCAGGAATTCCTCCGGAAGTTCCTCCAGAAATTCCTCCGGAAGTTCCTCCAGGAATTCCTCCGGAAGTTCCTCCAGGAATTCCTCCGGAAGTTCCTCCAGGAATTCCTCCGGAAGTTCCTCCAGGAATTCCTCCGGAAGTTCCTCCAGGAATTCCTCCGGAAGTTCCTCCAGGAATTCCTCCGGAAGTTCCTCCAGGAATTCCTCCGGAAGTTCCTCCAGGAATTCCTCCGGAAGTTCCTCCAGGAATTCCTCCGGAAGTTCCTCCAGGAATTCCTCCGAAAGTTCCTCCAGGAATTCCTCCGAAAGTTCCTCCAGGAATTCATCCGGAAGTTCCTCCAGAAATTCATCCGGAAGTTCCTCCAGAAATTCCTCCGGAAGTTCCTCCAGAAATTCCTCCGGAAGTTCCTCCAGAAATTCCTCCGGAAGTTCCTCTAGGAATTCCTCCGGAAGTTCCTCCAGGAATTCCTCCGGAAGTTCCTCCAGGAATTCCTCCGGAAGTTCCTCCAGGAATTCCTCCGGAAGTTCCTCCAGGAATTCCTCCGGAAGTTCCTCCAGGAATTCCTCCGGAAGTTCCTCCAGGAATTCTTCCGGATGTTCCTCCAGGAATTCCTCCGGAAGTTCCTCCAAGAATTCCTCCGGAAGTTCCTCCAGGAATTCCTCCGGAAGTTCCTCCAGGAATTCCTCTGGAAGTTCTTCCAGGAATTCCTTCGGTAGTACCTCCAGGAATTCCTCCGGAAGTTCCTCCAGGAATTTCTCAGGAAGTTCCTCCAGGAATTCCTCCGGAAGTCCTCCGGAAGTTCCTCCAGGAATTCCTCCGGAAGTTCCTCCAGGAATTCATCCGGAAGATCCTCCTGGAATTCCTCCGGAAGTTCCTCTAGGAATTCCTCCGGAAGTTCCTCTAGGAATTCCTCTGGAAGTTCCTCTAGGAATTCCTCCGGAAGTTCCTCTAGGAATTCCTCCGGAAGTTCCTCTAGGAATTCCTCCGGAAGTTCCTCTAGGAATTCCTCCGGAAGTTCCTCTAGGAATTCTTCCGGAAGTTCCTCTAGGAATTCCTCCGGAAGTTCTTCTAGGAATTCTTCCAGAATTTCCTCTAGGAATTCCTCCGGAAGTTCCTCTAGGAATTCCTCCGGAAGTTCCTCTAGGAATTCCTCCGGAAGTTCCTCTAGGAATTCCTCCGGAAGTTCCTCTAGGAATTCCTCCGGAAGTTCCTCTAGGAATTCCTCCGGAAGTTCCTCTAGGAATTCCTCCGGAAGTTCCTCTAGGAATTCCTCCGGAAGTTCCTCTAGGAATTCCTCCGGAAGTTCCTCTAGGAATTCCTCCCGAAGTCCTTCTAGGAATTCCTCCGGAAGTTCCTCTAGGAATTCCTCCGGAAGTTCCTCTAGGAATTCCTCCGGAAGTTCCTCTAGGAATTCCTCCGGAAGTTCCTCTAGGAATTCCTCCGGAAGTTCCTCTAGGAATTCCTCCGGAAGTTCCTCTAGGAATTCCTCCGGAAGTTCCTCTAGGAATTCCTCCCGAAGTTCCTCTAGGAATTCCTCCGGAAGTTCCTCTAGGAATTCCTCCGGAAGTTCCTCTAGGAATTCCTCCGGAAGTTCCTCTAGGAATTCCTCCGGAAGTTCCTCTAGGAATTCCTCCGGAAGTTCCTCTAGGAATTCCTCCGGAAGTTCCTCTAGGAATTCCTCCGGAAGTTCTTCTAGAAATTCCTTCGGAAGTTACACTAGGAATTCCTCCGGAAGTTCCATCAGGAATTCCTCCGGAAGTTCCTCTAAAAATTCTTCCGGAAGTTCTTCTAGGAATTCCTCCGGAAGTTCCTCTAGGAATTCCTCCAGAAGTTCCTCTAGGAATTCCTCCGGAAGTTCCTCCGGAAGTTCCTCCAGGAATTACTCCGGAAGTTCTTCCAGGAATTCCTCAGAATGTTTCTTCAAGATTTCTTCCCAAAATCCTAAAAAAATCCATCAAAATTTATCCAGCAATTCCTCAGGACGTTTATTTCAGAACTTCTTCTAAAAACCCCAAGAAGTTCCTCCAAAAATTATTTGAGAAGTTTCTCCACGAATTCCTCCGAATGTTTCTCCAAGAATTCTTCACGGAACTCCTAACAGAATCCATTCAAACTCCTCCAGCAATTTTTCAGAAAGCTTCTTCAAGAATTTCTTCGGAAGTTTTTTGTAAGAGTTCCTCCGTAAGCTGCTTCAGGTGTTCTCCAGAAGTTCCTTCAGGAATTCCTCCTGAAGTTCCTTCAATATTTTCTCCGGTCACCCAGGAATTCTTCGGAAGCTTCTTCCGGAGGAATTCCTGGAGATGCTTCCTGTCCTTGAAAACTTCCAGGGAATTCCTAGAAAATTTCCAGATGAATTCCTGGAGGAGCTTACGGAGGAATTCATGGAGGAGCTCCCGGAGGAATTCCTGGAGGAGCTTCCGGAGGAATTTCTGGAGGAGTTTCCGTAGGAGCTCCTGGAGGAGCTTCCGAAGGCATTCCTGGAGGAGCTTCCGAAGCCATTCCTGGAGGAGCTTCCGAAGGCATTCTCGGAGGAGCTTCCGGAGGAATTCCAGGGGGAGCTTCCGGAGGAATTTCTGGAGGTGTTTCCGGAGGAATTCCCAGAGGAGCTTCCGAAAGCATTCCTGGAGGAGCTTCCAGAAAATTTCCTGAAGGAATCTCCGGAGGAACTTCCGGAGGAAAACCTGGATGAACTTCCGAAGGCATGCCTGGAGGTGGTTCCGGAGGAATTACTGGAGGAGCTTCCGAAGGAATTCCTGGTGGAACTTCTGGAGGAATTCCTGGAGAAACTTCCGGAGGAATTCCTGGAGGATTTTCTGAAGGAATTCCTAGAAGAGCTTTCGGAAAAAAATCCTTGAGGAACTTCCTGGGGAATTCCTGAAGGAACTTCCGGAGGATTTCCTGGACGAATCTCCGGAGGAATTCCTGGAGGAGCTTCCGAAGTCATTCCTGGAAGAGCTCCCGAAGGCATTCTCGGAGGAGCTTCCGAAGGAATTTGTTTATTTGTTTATTTATTAAAATAATTCAACTGACAATGAATGTCTAAATGAATATTAGTTAAACTAATTGGTTACGGTCAGCGGTACGGAAAAAGTCTAGTAACCGATGACGAAACACGTCAACTGATGAATTAAAGTAAAAAATATCGAAGAATTCGTTGAAGCGGCGACTGATGAATCCAATTGGTTCGTGTAGTGCATAGTTGCTAGTCTGTGGTTCTAGAAGCAAAAATAGACGTTGACGAAGAGGTCTTTCAGGTGCATGTAGATTTAACTGCGCCAATAGTGCTGGACAATCGATGTGACCCGTGAGCAGCTTCCCAGCAAACGTAGCTTGAGCGGCGATCCATCTAAACTCTAGTGGTTCGATGCTAATCAACCGGCACCGCTCCTCGTACGGTGGCAAGTTCGTCGGATCACGCCACCTTAGGGATCGAAGAGCGTATCTTAGAAACTTCCGTTGAACGGCTTAGATCCATGTGGTCTGGAAAGGGCACCAAACAACAGCGGATGATTCCAATATTGATCGCACAAGGGAACAGTACAGTGATCTAAAGCATAACGGATCACGGAATTCACCGGCAATTTTGAAAATAAAACCCAATAGACAATTAGCTCGGGCTACAATGTCATCGTAGTGAGGTCTGTATGTAAGTCCGCTATTCAGGATAACGCCAAGATCCCTAATGTGCTGAACACGAGTGAGCGATCGTCCAGACAGGACATAGTCGAAGATGATTGGTGCGTTTTTCCGTTGACAGGAGGAATTCCTGGAGCAACTTCCGGAGGAATTCCTGGAGGAACTTCCGGAGGAATTCCTGAAGGAACTTCTGGAGGAATTCCTGGAGGAACTTCCGGAGGAATTCCTGGAGGAACTTCCGGAGGAATTCCAGGAAGAACTTCCGGAGGAATTCCTGGAGGAACTTCCGGAGGAATTCCTGGAGGAACTTCCGGAGGAATTCCTGGAGGAACTTCCGGAGGAATTCCTGGAGGAACTTCCGGAGGAATTCCTAGAGGAACTTCCGGAGGAATTCCAGGAGGAACTTCCGGAGGAATTCCTGGAGGAACTTCCGGAGGAATTCCTGGAGGAACTTCCGGAGGAATTCCTGGAGGAACTTCCGGAGGAATTCCTGGAGGAACTTCCGGAGGAATTCCTGGAGGAACTTCCGGAGGAATTCCTGGAGGAACTTCCGGAGGAATTCCTGGAGGAACTTCCGGAGGAATTCCTGGAGGAACTTCCGGAGGAATTCCTGGAGGAACTTCCGGAGGAATTCCTGGAGGAACTTCCGGAGGAATTCCTGGAGGAACTTCCGGAGGAATTCCTGGAGGAACTTCCGGAGGAATTCCTGGAGGAACTTCCGGAGGAATTCCTGGAGGAACTTCCGGAGGAATTCCTGGAGGAACTTCCGGAGGAATTCCTGGAGGAACTTCCGGAGGAATTCCTGGAGGAACTTCCGGAGGAATTCCTGGAGGAACTTCCGGAGGAATTCCTGGAGGAACTTCCGGAGGAATTCCTGGAGGAACTTCCGGAGGAATTCCTGGAGGAACTTCCGGAGGAATTCCTGGAGGAACTTCCGGAGGAATTCCTGGAGGAACTTCCGGAGGAATTCCTGGAGGAACTTCCGGAGGAATTCCTGGAGGAACTTCCGGAGGAATTCCTGGAGGAACTTCCGGAGGAATTCCTGGAGGAATTCCTGGAAGAACTTTCGGAGGAATTCCTGGAAGAACTTCCGAAGGTATTCTTGGAGTAACTTCCGGAGGAATTCCTGGAGGAACTTCCGGAGGAATATCTGGAGGAATTCCTGAAGAATTCGTTGTTGAACTTTTGAAGAAACTCCCGGGAAATTTTGGCGTTTGAAACCGGTGCACGCCGCGCCGCCGCCGCCACCGCCGTTCACTAACGGCATGACGCCGCCATGTAATGCACACAACATGGGATATGTAATGCCAATGAAGAAGAGAAGAATAAGAAGTACTTGGAAGTAGATGAAATGTGATTGGAAATGTGTATTTTTGGCAAGAGCTATATAAAACTTCAGTAAAAATATACGAAACTTTTCTGCTTAACCTTCCTAGTGCATTGAGGTCCATTTCGATCCAAGCACACCCAAAACAACGCTGTAACTTTGTAACGTAATGAGATAAAAATCTGGCCAATTCTAAAAGTTCATCCCAGAGCTTCGAGATTTTTTTGTAACCATCCATTCTGGCAAATTGTGGGTGCAATCAATAGTAAAAGTCTTTTATGACCTCCAAATGCTCCAGAAACGGGTATCCGGAAGATCCGGAACATCTATAAACGAGGCTAATTACAAAAAATAATCCCAGAGCTATGCAATTGTTTCGTAACCATTCATTCTGGCAAATTGTGGCTGCAATCAAAAATAAATGTCTTCTGCGACCTTCAAATTCCCCAGAAATAGTTCTCCAGAAGAACCGGAACATCCGTAAAATGGCCAATTCCAAAAGCTCATCCCACAGCTTCGCGATTTTTTCGCAGCAATCCATCCTGGCGAATTATGGATGCAGCCAATAGTGAATGTCTTCTGGCATGCGAATTGTTGGTGCAATCAATAGTGAAAGTCTTCCGTGACGCACAAATGTCCCAGAAACGGTCCATCGGAAGATCTGGAACATCCGTAAATGTGGCCAATTCTAAAAAGTTCTTCACAGAGTTTTGCGATTTTTGCGTAGCAATCCATTCTGGCGAATTATAAATGCAGTCAATAGTGAATGTCTCCTGTGACCCTAAAATGCTCCCGAAACGGCTCTCTGGAAGACTCCGGAGGACAGTGACCAATTCCAAAAGTTCATACCGATTTTTTCGTAGGAATCCATCCTGGCAAATTCTTGGTGCAATCAATAGTGAAAGTCTTCTGTGACCACCAAATGCTCCCGAAATGGCTTTCCGGAAGATCCGGATCATCCATAAAAGTGGTTCCAAAAGTTTATCTCAGAGCATCGCGTATTCAATTCCAAAGGAATGTCGGAGGAATTGCCGGATGAACTCCCGGAAGAACTTCCGGAGGAACTTCTGGAGGAATTCCCGAAGAAACTTCCAGAAGAACTATCGGAGGAGCTCCCGGGAGAAGAAGAAGTAGGAGAAGAAAAATAAATTAAAAAAAACTTCCGGATGAATATGCGGAAGAGCTTCTAGATGTATGTCTTTAGGAACTTTCCGAGGAATTACTTGATGAACTTTCGAAGGGATTGCCATTATGAATGCGCAGCTTTAGGATGAACTTTTAGGATTAACCTATTTTACGGATGTTTCGGATTTCCTGAGGACTGTATGTGTGGTCATTTCGGATCACAATAGACTTTCACTATTGATTGCACAGACGTTTCGCCGGTATGAAAGCATCGCGAAACTCTGGGATGCATTTTTGAAACTGGCCACTTCAACGTATGTTCCAGGAAAACTTTCACTATTGTCTGACGGTTGAATACATTCCACTATAAGAGCTATATATATTTTTCTTTCACTATTGATTGCATCCAAAACTCGTCAGGATGGATGATTACGAAATAATGCGAATTTCTTGTATGAACTGTTTTAGAAGCATTTGGAACCGTTATGGAAGCATTTGGTCTCAGAGCACTTTCACTATTGATTACATACACAATTCGCCGGTATGAATGGTTTCGAAGAAAAGGGGGAAGCTCTGGGATGAATTTTTGGAATTGGCCACTTTTACGTATTTTCCGGAATATCCGGATGATCGTTCCTGGGGCATTTAGAGGTCACTGAAGACTTCAGTATTGATTTGCACCAAAAATTTGCCAGATTTGATAATTACGAAAACATCGCGAAGCTCTGGGAAAAACTTTTGAAAATGGCCACTTTTTCGAATGTTCCGGATCTTCCGGAGAATCATTTCTGGGGCATTTGGAGGTCGCAGAAGACATTTACTATTGATTGCACCCACAATTTGCCAGAATGAATGGTTACGAAAAAATCGCAAAGCTCTGGGATGAACTCTTACAATTGGTCTCTTTTACGGATGTTCCGGATCTTCCAGAAGACCTTCAATGACCCCTCAAGGGTTAAATTTCCAAGAAATGACGCATACAAGATAGCAAATATAGTTGGGATCATTAGAGCACATATTCACAAGCAATTTTTTAGAACGATACTAGAAAATTAAGTGCCAGATTGAGATTGAGAACCTCAATGAATCACCTCATGGTCTTATTCTAGAAACCTACAGCTTTCATTGACAAAAAAATAATGAAAAATAAACAGCGCGTAAATAGTTTTTAGTGTAAGTTTCAGTGAATTTTGCTATCTGCGTATACACGTCATATACATCATCTACTCAGTGAACAGCGGTGAATATAATGATCAACGTAAGTTCTAAGTATAATTAAGAAGAAGCTACAATATAAAATGTGTAAAATAATGTATTAAGCTCATATTGTCGACCAACACTACAGTTTTAAATTTTAAATTTAAAGAATTTCTAACAATTCTACTAAGAACCTGTCAAAGCCTGTATAAGAACTAGGAATATGCGAAATTGTTAGATTCTTTTGCAAATATTGTATAAGACCTTACAATTTTGCAAGCTTTTTAACAATGCCTAACAATTTTTGTTTAAGAATCTAACAATTTCAAATATGTCTAGTTCTTATACAGGCTTCGACAGGTTCTTAGCAATACGAGTAATAATAACGTATCATGACGTTCCATATTGAGATATACTTTATCAAGTATTAAAGCTTGTGGTCGGAATACCCATTAAGTTTAAAATATAGAAGGTAACAGGGTGTTCAAAGCACAACTGATAGAATATCTTGATGTCATAGTTCACAAATCAAATTTCCACTGAATAATGTAGAGCCTCGTAGTCTGATTATGGTTAGAATCGATTGATACAGAACATAGAAAATAGTGAAAAAAGTACTAGAATGCAATATTTTTTTTTTCATACTCACTTACTTAATACTCATTACTAAATTTTAACTTTAGAGTCATTCCATCATATGGACGCGTGTTCCGTTTTGTGAAAAGATTCAATTTAATTTGATTCAAAAAGCGGTCGAAATTTAACACGACACTTTGAAATTTCCGTCGAAAAATTTCTCTCCTCTGAAAAAAATCACAATTGTTTGTCAGCTGGACCAAACTATAAAAAAAGAAAACCAAATTAAAAATAATAACTATTTCGAAGCAAGGTCTATATAAGGCTTATCAATTATCCCAATCTCGTGCTCGAATATCCGGCTGTAGTCCCACAGAAGTTGTATAGTCAATGCACATGGTAATAAATCTGCTTTTGAGAATCCTTTCTGGATGGCATTTAGCATTCCGCATTGCCGCATTTATTACAGTACCATCTGTAAAAGTAATGTATGAAATAAGATGAATGATGTAAGAACCTTGGTGTGAAATATATTTTTGCCTTAAATTTGTTATTTACAATTACCTACATGACATTTTGTCAAACTCACTAACGAATGAACACAGAAAATGCTTTATTTTTCGCCTACTTGTTCAATTACGTCGTCCTTCCATCAACATTACTTCGGTAATTATATCAAATTTTCCTTGAGCATTTTCCTTGAGATCTGCGTACTAAGCTTTAGAGATGGCTGATTGTAAGGAATTGGAATCTGTCCTAGTAGCCATCGTTTTATCTAATCTGTCAGTGTAAAAAAATAGCGATTTAGAAAAAAACTGTTTTTATATTCAAATTTCAAGTGAATAATTAAAATACCGAAAATGGACGATGAGTTTATTGCGAAGGCCACCAGAATTGTGTTAGCCATGGCTTCCGCGTTGTTGTGCCATGATGTGGAGACCGTTCGTGAACTTCATGACAGAATTATCCGATTAGGAGAAGGTTTGTGTTTTTTGTTAACATTTCCTGTGACATAAAAGAGTTAACCAATCCAAATATGTTTAGTCCCAAATCAGAAATTAACGGATTCCGACATGGATCGGTTGGTTCACTCCAGAACTATCAACATGAATACCCAAGATAATGATACCTATGCAGATCTCCACCATTCTGGAACAATTCATATGCCGAATGAGTCTATTAGCTCCACCCGACATTTCAGCAATCCAATTGCCTCTTCGACGATTGTGGAACAGCCAATTTCCCGGACGCCCCAAAAACCCCTTCCATTCGAAATATACCATGACGTTGAAAATGGGTCCTACGGTTCCTTCGAGGCTCAGCTCACTCCTATTCGGTTGGCAGATGTGAGAGCTGCTGCCCCTCCCAACGAGTCGCTTAAATTTAAAACGCTTCCCGGAGTTGACCGACCGCCAATGGATTACCTCCAGGTACCAAAGCAAACGTATCCCATGTCCAGAAGCCTCGGAACACAGTCCACGCCGGATGACCTGGACGCATCGGTCAGAATGCTGGTGCAAAGAATCCACCGCCGAGCCGAAGCAATGTTGGCCACGGAGCGGTCGGTCCATGGCGAACGAACTAGCAGCATTCGATGAAGCTTAAATTACGCGTAAAATTCGAAGCTTTGAGTGAATCATCCAACATTGTCCTTTAAATCCAAGAAAAAGTAGTAAACTCGATTATTCCCACTCGCAAGAACGTCTCAACTACATTGTCATTTGTCACTTTCTCGATTGCACTTCGGCGAGGAAATTGTCTTTTTCCATCGATGCAGCCAAGCGTGCTTGAGCTCAACTGCGCTGCGTTCCGGGGTACAGCAACCGCGCGCTGTGCATCCAATCTCTTCGTCACATAACGATCGTCTTTTGTTTGCTGGCTGTTTTACGACCGGGAGACGCCGTTTTTATGGCTGCCATCAGATGGCATCATAAAAGGATTCGGATTTTTATGCTTTTTGTGTTTATTTCCGCGTGGTTGCAAGGTGGAAATAGAACACTGCAACGGAGTAGCATCATACAGTAGAGGAGCTGATACCAATTGACAGAGAGTTATTCCAAGCACATGTGAAACTTGAAAATAAGTACTATTGTGACAGGATAATATTGAAAAGCAAACTTCTTTTTAAAAGTCATATTTCTGAACATTTTGGCCTTTCTCATACAGGCAGCATACTGGGGCCCATATTGTATAACATTTTTACTTCTGAGCTACCTGATTTACCACCAGGGTGTCAAAAATCTTTTTTTGCAGATGACACGGGCCTTTCAGCCAAAGGGCGAAGCCTTCGTGTCATTTGTAGTAGATTGCAAAAAAGTTTGGATATTTTCTCCACTTACTTGCAAAAATGAAAAATTTCTCCGAATGCTTCCAAAACTCAGCTAATAATTTTCCCACACAAGCCGAGAGCTTCTTATTTGAAACCTTCTAGCAGACATATTGTTACTATAAATGGGATTCCAATTAGTTGGTCTAGCGAAGCTAAATATTAAGGACTTCTGCTAGATAAAAATTTGACTTTCAAAAGTCACATTGAAGACATTCAAGCCAAATGTAACAAATATATTAAGTGTCTATATCCACTTATAAACAGAAAATCAAAACTTTATCTTAAGAACAAATTTTCGGTTTACCAACAAATTTTTAGACCAGCCATGTTGTATGCTGGAGGCCTTCTCCTTAGCCGTGCGGCAAGATGCGCGGCTATAAAGCAAGACCATACTGAGGATGGCTGGGTTCGATTCCCGGTGCCGGTCTAGGCAATTTTCGGTTTGGAAATTGTCTCGACTACCCTGGGCATAAAAGTATCATCGTGTTAGCCTCATGATATACGAATGCAGATATTGAAACTTGGCTTAGAAACCTCGGAGTTAATAACTGGGAAAGTGCTTAATGAACAATAAGCTGTGAGGCGGCAATGTCCCAGTTAGGGCAGGTGTGGGGGTTGGGAATGTAATGCCAATGAAGAAGAAGAAGATGTTCTTTTTTGTCTATATTTGAGAGGTTTTCAGCTCTTGGGTGATTCACCTCTATGAAGAAGATGTTGCGTGCTTTGCCAATATGGACTAGTTGCTGGAATACCAGAAAGAAGGCACTTCAGAGGATTCAAAATAAAATTTTGAAAATGATTCTGAAACTGCCTCCGTGGTACACAGTAAAAAAAATGTAATATGTATCACATCGGATTTGATGCACATCATCGCCGTCTTAAACAGAATGTGATATAACATCAGTTTTGTGTAAAACAAAAGTGACGTACCGTCAACAGGGGGGAAAATGATCATTTTAAGACAAAACATGCAATAACAATGTGTGTTTACATTTTAAATCGAAACAAATATTTTCAAAACATGTACTGCTATACGTTGCAATAATCAACAACTTTAGTTTTCTGAAATGCGTTCGCATTTATTAAAATAAATTAAATTATCACACATTTTTGAGTAATCTGGTTTGGGGTGAAGTTGATCAAGACAGCTCTACTAAAATCATTATGACCTAGTAGTCAAAATACACTAGGTTATTTGTATGAATGTTGAATTTACTACGTAAAGAAGTCTACGAAGTCAATATTTGAAACGAAAATAGCGTCATTTATGACTATCTCTCTCTTTCTTCCACAAAATGCATTTTCATGATTATTATCGAAAAACTTGGATTTCTACCTAGCGGCAGCATTACTTGAACTGAGAATATTGTTGACTACCGTTTCATAAAAAAATTTGGCACTTTTGACTGACACATCAAATGATCAGTTTACGGTACTTGGCATTTCTTCCTCTAAACAAAGGGATGTAAGCGATTTTCGACGTAATAACAAAAACGATGTAGAAAGCAGCCGGCAGAAGGCTCGCTTTCGGCACGCTTTCCTCCAGGAATTCCTCCGGAAGTTCCTCCAACAATTCCTCCGGAAGTTCTTCCAGGAATTTCTCCGGAAGTTCTTCCAGGAATTCCTCCGGTAGTTCCTCCAGGAATTCCTCCGAAAGTTCCTCCAGGAATTCCTCCGGAAGTTCCCCCAGGAATTCCTCCGGAAGTTCCCCCCGCAATTCCTCCGGAAGTTCCCGCATCAATTCCTCGGAATTTCCCCCAAGAATTCCTCCGGAAGTTCCTCCAGGAGTTCCTCCAGGAGTTCCTCCAGGAATTCCTCCGGAAGTTCCTCCAGGAATTCCTCCGGAAGTTCCTCCAGGAATTCCTCCGGAAGTTCCTCCAGGAATTCCTCCGGAAGTTCCTCCAGGAATTCCTCCGGAAGTTCCTCCAGGAATTCCTCCGGAAGTTCCTCCAGGAATTCCTCCGGAAGTTCCTCCAGGAATTCCTCCGGAAGTTCCTCCAGGAATTCCTCCGGAAGTTCCTCCAGGAATTCCTCCGGAAGTTCCTCCAGGAATTCCTCCGGAAGTTCCTCCAGGAATTCCTCCGGAAGTTCCTCCAGGAATTCCTCCGGAAGTTCCTCCAGGAATTCCTCCGGAAGTTCCTCCAGGAATTCCTCCGGAAGTTCCTCCAGGAATTCCTCCGGAAGTTCCTCCAGGAATTCCTCCGGAAGTTCCTCCAGGAATTCCTCCGGAAGTTCTCCCAGGAATTCCTTCGGAAGTTCCCCCAGCAATCCCTCCGGAAGTTCCCGCATCAATTCCTCCGGAATTTCCCCCAGAAATACCTCCAGAAGTTCCTCCAGGAGTTCCTCCAGGAGTTCCTCCAGGAATTCCTCCGGAAGTTCCTCCAGGAATTCCTCCGGAAGTTCCTCCAGGAATTCCTCCGGAAGTTCCTCCAGGAATTCCTCCGGAAGTTCCTCCAGGAATTCCTCCGGAAGTTCCTCCAGGAATTCCTCCGGAAGTTCCTCCAGGAATTCCTCCGGAAGTTCCTCCAGGAATTCCTCCGGAAGTTCCTCCAGGAATTCCTCCGGAAGTTCCTCCAGGAATTCCTCCGAAGTTCCTCCAGGAATTCCTCCGGAAGTTCCTCCAGGAATTCCTCCGGAAGTTCCTCCAGGAATTCCTCCGGAAGTTCCTCCAGGAATTCCTCCGGAAGTTCCTCCAGGAATTCCTCCGGAAGTTCCTCCAGGAATTCCTCCGGAAGTTCCTCCAGGAATTCCTCCGGAAGTTCCTCCAGGAATTCCTCCGAAAGTTCCTCCAGGAATTCCTCCGGAAGTTCCTCCAGGAATTCCTCCGGAAGTTCCTCCAGGAATTCCTCTGGAAGTTCCTCCAGGAATTCCTCCGGAAGTTCCTCCAGGAATTCCTCCGGAAGTTCCTCCAGGAATTCCTCCGGAAGTTCCTCCAGGAATTCCTCCCGAAGTTCCTCCAGGAATTCCTCCGGAAGTTCCTCCAGGAATTCCTCCGGAAGTTCCTCCAGGAATTCCTCTGGAAGTTCCTCCAGGAATTCCTCCGAAGTTCCTCCAGGAATTCCTCCGGAAGTTCCTCCAGGAATTCCTCCTGAAGTTCCTCCAGGAATTCCTCCGGAAGTTCCTCCAGGAATTCCTCCGGAAGTTCCTCCAGGAATTCCTCCGGAAGTTCCTCCAGGAATTCCTCCGAAAGTTCCTCCAGGAATTCCTCCGGAAGTTCCTCCAGGAATTCCTCCGGAAGTTCCTCCAGGAATTCCTCCGGAAGTTCCTCCAGGAATTCCTCCGGAAGTTCCTCCAGGAATTCCTCCGGAAGTTCCTCCAGGAATTCCTCCGGAAGTTCCTCCAGGAATTCCTCCGGAAGTTCCTCCAGGAATTCCTCCGAAGTTCCTCCAGGAATTCCTCCGGAAGTTCCTCCAGGAATTCCTCCGAAGTTCCTCCAGGAATTCCTCCGGAAGTTCCTCCAGGAATTCCTCCGGAAGTTCCTCCAGGAATTCCTCCGGAAGTTCCTCCAGGAATTCCTCCGGAAGTTCCTCCAGGAATTCCTCCGGAAGTTCCTCCAGGAATTCCTCCGGAAGTTCCTCCAGGAATTCCTCGGAAGTTCCTCCAGGAATTCCTCCGGAAGTTCCTCCAGGAATTCCTCCGGAAGTTCCTCCAGGAATTCCTCCGGAAGTTCCTCCAGGAATTCCTCCGGAAGTTCCTCCAGTAATTCCTCCGGAAGTTCCTCCAGGAATTCCTCCGGAAGTTCCTCCAGGAATTCCTCCGGAAGTTCCTCCAGGAATTCCTCCGGAAGTTCCTCCAGGAATTCCTCCGGAAGTTCCTCCAGGAATTCCTCCGGAAGCTCCTCCAGGAATTCCTCCGGACGTTCCTCCAGGAATTCCTCCGGAAGTTCCTCCAGGAATTCCTCCGGAAGCTCTTCCAGGAATTCCTCCGGAAGTTCCTCCAGGAATTCCTCCGGAAGTTCCTCCAGGAATTCCTACGGAAGTTCCTCCAGGAATTCCTCCGGAAGTTCCCCCAGGAATTCCTCCGGAAGTTCCTCCAGGAATTCCTCAGGAAGTTCCTCCAGGAATTCCTCCGGAAGCTCTTCCAGGAATTCCTCCGAAAGTTCATCCAGGAATTCCTCCGAAAGTTCCTCCAAGAATTTCTCCGGAAGTACCTTCAGGAATTCCTCCAAAAGTTTCTCCAGGAATCCCTCCAGAAATTTCTCCAGGAATTCCTCCAGAAGTTCCTCCAGGAATTCCTCCAGAAGTTCCTCCAGGAATACCTCCGGAAGTTCCTCCAGGAATTTCTCCAAGAATTCCTCCAGAAGTTTCTCCAAGAATTCCTCCGGAAGTTCCTCCAAGAAATCCTCCAGAAGTTCCATCATGAACTTCTCCGAAAGTTCCCTCTCGAAATTTTTTGGAAGTTCCTCCAGGAACTGTACTGGAACTTCTACGAAAGTTTCCCTGAGAACTCCTACGAGAGTTCCTCCAGAAACTCCTTCGAAAGTTTATCCAGGAACTCCCCCGGAAGCTTTTTTAGGAATTCCACCTTAAGTTTCTCCAAGAATTCATCCTGAAGTTCCTCCGTGAATTCCTACGGAAGTTCCTCCATGTTTCCCTTCAGAAGTTGCCTCAGGAATTCCTTTGTGTGTTTCTCCAGAAATTCTCTCGAAGGTATCACCTGAAGTTAGTTGGGAAGTTTCTCCAAGAATTGTTTGGAAAGTTTCTACAAGTATTCGTCCCTGAATTCTTACAAAAGTTCAATCAAAACTCCTACAGGAATTTCTTATAAAATTTCTTCAATATTTTGGATTATTTAGATATTATTACGAATAGTCCCCTCTTCCCCAAGAAATTTCTCCAGAAATTCTGTCTGGAGTTCCTCCAGAAATTCCTCTAAACATAAATTAATTACTTTGAAAACTCTCCAGAACTTTCTACTAAACTCCCTTCGAATCTCACATAGAAATTCTCCCGAAAATTACTCCAAACATTCCTCAGAAAATTCCAAACACATTTTATGTGTGAATTTCTTCATGAATTTATTTGAAAACTCTTTATGAAACTCTCCCAGAAAACAGCCCAAGTATTCATCAATATTCCTTCTTTTCAAGGAATAACTCCGGGATTCCTTCCGAGTTCGAAGAAGCTTGCTGGAAATTTCCCAAGAAATCCTTCGGAAATTTGCCCAGGAATTGCTCCAGAAATTTACTCACAAACCCTGATATCCCTCCCGAAGTTCCTTTTCCTTCAAGAGTACCTTCTGATTTTTCGCAGGAATTCTTCCAGAAATTCCAGTATTCCTCCAAATTGCCTTGGAAATTCTCTTTAAAATTCCATCAAGAGATCCTCCTGATTAGCTTCCAGCAAATTACCCACGAATTACTTCGGAAGTATCCACATGAAATCACGAGGGAATTCCCCCAAAAAGTACTTCTGATATCAATTAATAGAAATCCCAGATATTAGTCTTCGACCAGAGGTCGCAAAGCCTGAACACTTAACACCCAGCATTAGTCAACGGACAAAACATTTACACATCACACCTCACCATTTACTCACCACGAAAAAAATGTTCGTCTTACTAGGATGTTAATGTGCTCGCAAATGTACTACGATGTCCACGGCTCGCAAATGTACAACGACGACTGAGAAATCCTCAGGAAATCCCCCGGGAATCGCTCCATTGGTTTCCCCGGAAATTTCTTCAGAAGTTCCTCCTAAAATGTCTTCCGATGTTTATTCGAAAATTCTCTCAGTAATGCTCCAAAGTTTCACAAAGTATTTTTTCAGAAATTTCCACTGGAACTTCTTCAGATACTTACTTGATACTTGATGGGCTACAGCTCTTCGATGAACCTACGCCGAATGGAGTATCCTTCTCCACTGGACTCGATCCTGGGCCAATCGCTTCCAGTCGCCCTGAACATTGAGCGCCCTCAGGTCCTCTTCAACTGCAAAAAGCCATCGTGTACGCGGCCTTCCACGAATCCTGCGGCCTCTTCCGGTTTCTCTACTAAATATTATCTTCGCTTGACGTTCTTCCGGCATACGAACAACGTGACCAGCCCACCGTAGTCTGCCGTGTTGTATAAGCTTAATAATATCCAGCCCTTTATACACCTGGTACAATTCGTGATTCATGCGACGCCGCCAGATACCGTTCTCCTGTTTACCGCCGAGTATTGTCCGCAGCACCTTACGCTCAAACACTCCGAAAGCTCTCCAATCAGCCTCCTGGTAGAGTAGTATTCAGCGCGAGTTTTATCTTCGTTTGCAGACTACGAGACTTAAGCTGGTTACGAAGTCCGTAATAAGCTCGATTTGCAGCTGCAATACGCCTTTTCACCTCATCATTATCGCACGTCACTAATGTTCCAAGATACACAAATTCTTCTACCACTTAAAATTTTTCACCATCCAGCACCATTTCGATACCACCACCTCTAATGAACCCACGTTGGTTGCCAGCGACCATATACTTCGTTTTGCTCGTATTGATCGTGAGTCCAATCCTCGCTGTCTCCCCCTTAAAAGGCAGAAAAGCCTCTTCCACGGCACGGCGATCAATTCCGATAATATCGATATCGTCCGCAAAACCCAGGAGCATATGAAATTTTGTGATAATGGTACCGCTTCTTTGCACACCAGCTTTCCTAATCGCTCCATCGAGCGCTATATTAAACAGTAGATTCGAGAGTGCATCACCCTGCTTTAATCCATCTAAGGTAACAAATGACGTCGATATTTCATCCGCAACCGTTACACTTGATTTCGATCCGTCAAACGTTATACGAATCAGCCGTATCAGTTTCGCCGGAAAACCATGTTCAAGCATATTTTGCCATAATTCATTCCGTTTCACTGAATCGTACGCCGCCTTGAAATCAATAAACAGATGGTGAGTCTGCAAGTTGTACTCCCGGAATTTATCAAGGATTTATCTCAGGGTTAACATTTGATCCGTCGTTGATCGGCCCTCACGAAAACCTGCTTGGTATTCGCCGACGAAGGACTCTTCAAGCGGTCTCAATCTGCTGAGCAGAATACGGGACATAATTTTGTACGCCGAATTAAGGAGAGTTATTCCTCGGTAATTGGCGCACTCCAGTCTGTGCCCTTTCTTAAAGAGAGGACAAATGAGGCCGTCCAACCAGCAAGCAGCCGCTTGCTTGTCTTCCCATATTTTCGACATGGGGCAGAACTTCATATGGGGGCACTTTTATGGGGCAGAACTTCATAAAGCTGCTCACTGCCATGTTTGAGAAGTTCAGCCGGGAGCTGGTCCTTCCCCGCAGCCTTATTGTTTTTCAGCTCTTTAACAGCTCCATCGTCGCTAATATTTATTCTGCTCACCTTTGCACCGTCACTTCCACTATTCAACAAAGTTTCGAAGTATTGCTTCCACCTGGCAGCCACTTCGGTTTTATCTGTCAGCAAATTCCCTTGTTGGTCACTGTACATGACGGGAGATGGCGATG
Source organism: Armigeres subalbatus (assembly GCF_024139115.2). Classification (NCBI taxonomy): domain Eukaryota; kingdom Metazoa; phylum Arthropoda; class Insecta; order Diptera; family Culicidae; genus Armigeres; species Armigeres subalbatus. Next base: position 236,696,842 of record NC_085139.1, on the reverse strand, counting down.
TCTTTCTACAATTCTACAAGCGTTCTAAGTAGTTGAAACAGTGACCAATTCTTACCCCTATTTAAGCCATTGTCACCCCCGACGACGGTATACTCCATTGCACAGTGACGTCACGCACGATTTTTGACAGGTACTGGTCCTGTTGTTTACAGACGACTTTATTTTAATTTTGAGATTCTTCTATGATTCTTTGGATTTTCTGATCGATAATTACCTAAACTTATCGATAATTAACAATATTTGAATGCGGAATGTACAGAATGTCTTCAACATCGTGCAATATGCAGATTTAATTTGGATAAAAAAAATTCTAAGTCCGAAACGTAAACAACAGGACCAGTACCTGTCAAAATAATGAGGTTAGGTTTGCCGCGCGCAATGACCTATTGAATAAAATATACACTTTTTACACTTTATAATACACTTTTTGCGAAAGGAATATTTCAGAAGTTTTCAAGCCTCAAGAAAAACTTTTTTTCATACCCTTTTTTGTAAAGGAAAATCCGGAACATCCGTCCGCGTTGTGTACATATTTATGACAACTACACAGTTAATCTGAAAACAAAAGATATCTTTTACCCTGCTGCAATACATTATTAGGAATAGTAAAATACTTCAGGTCGTTCATTCTTTGCCGATCGCTTGAAGTAGCCGGATGAGAAGGTCCGTGTCTCCATCGCAGGCAATAACTTTATCGTTTCGCAGTGGAGTTTTTTCTCAGTTTATTAGTGAATAAAGTGAGTTTTTTATATCATTTGCTATCCCACTGTGGATGAAGTGATTGTCGTAGGCGATTCGTGGTTGGTGAAGAAGGTGTACGTGCGACTAAAGGGTCGCACGTGCATTGCAAAGTAGCAGCATCATTGGATGCCATCCAGTTGAAAGCTACAACAACAACGGGTGCAGCACCTCGAACGGGAACGGATAAGTAGAACCGCATTTGATTTTTTCATTATCTCCGTTCCCATTGTATTGTATATACCTCTGTTCACCACACACCAGTGGTAGAGCTGTTTTTTTTTATCACTTTTGTCTCTCGCCTGTTACCGTCGTTAGGTACAGGGTGTGTCAAAAACCGAGTGATCGAAAAAAATAAAAGTTTTGTAATTGAATTATTATTTATTTTGTTTTTTTTTCTTTTTTCTTTTTTTTCACGGTGTTAAGTTTAGTTTTAAGTTCCTTTCAAATCTTTATTCTCATTTTTTTTTATTGGTTGGATTTTACTTCATTCTTTTGATGGATGAAGAAAATGGAGGCGATACGCCTCCAAAAGATAATGTTGTCCGCACGCGATTTTACCATGCATCATCGCCAGGTCCCTGGGTTGTTTACTTTCGGCAGAAAGTGAAAAGTATTGATTTTCTAGGAATCAAACGTGATTTGACGCGTCGTTTTCCGAAAACTGATTTTCATCAGATAAATCGGAACAAACTACGTGTAACCGCACCTACGTATCAGGACGCAAATGCTATCGCAAAAGACCAGAACTATAATGTAGAATATTTGGTTTATGTGCCCTCGAGGGAGGTCGAGATTGAAGGCGTGATTAACGCGGCGAGCCTGACTTGCAAGGATGTACTTGCAGGAAAAGGTCGTTTAAAGAATGCCCTGCAGTCTACCGTGGACATTCTGGATTGCAAGGAATTGCATTCAGCAGCCATGGTAGATGGCAAAAAAGTGTATTCGAAGTCAGGCTCACTTCGAGTGACGTTCGCCGGTTCGATACTCCCAAAATATGTAGATATCGAAAATATGTTGTTTCCGGTGCGTCTATTTGTACCCAGGGTTTTCAATTGTACCAACTGCAAACAGTTGGGGCACACTGCCGAGTTTTGCGACAACAAGCCCCGTTGTGGCAAATGTTTTGAAAAGCATAGGGAGGAGGCCTGTCAACAACAAGCTACAAAGTGCGCTTATTGTGGCATGGACCCTCCCCATGGTTTGCAAGAATGCCCGGTGTACAAAAAGCGCACCCAAAAGGTGAAGCGTTCGTTGGTACAGCGCTCCAAGCAGTCGTATGCGGCAATGGTGAAGTCGCAAGACACATCCGCAACTGCCAACGCAACGGCTGCTATTTCAGCTGCCGTTCAAGTTAGTGATTTTTATGATGTCATTTCCATAGACGAATCGGACTCTGACGTAGCCGATATGGATGATTCTGCGGAGGTACACGTACCCGAGAAGAGGAAGAAACTGTCTTCCCCGGGATTGCGCCGTAAGAAAACAAAATCATCCCTAGAAGCTTGCCTAAATCTGATGGTAATGGGGATTATTTAAAATTCCGAAGCAGCCTGTCTATACTGCTCCTTTTGACCCATGTTGCAGTAAGACATTCTCGCCATTGCCTAAAACTGATGTTACAAAGAAACATCAGTCAAGGAATATCTCTGAGCAGAAAACTGCTACTCGCACTTCCAAGAAAAGAATCTCGTCTAAGCGAGGATTGATATCCTTTAAGGACCTTGTGGATCGTATTTTGAACTTATTCAATATTCCGAATTCATTGAGGCCAATCATTGACCTCTTTATTCCAACAGTTGAAAGTTATCTGAAGCAATTGACTGTTTCATGGCCCCTCTTGCAGGACTTGTATCTTTCGATGGATAATACGGCCATACAAGATACAATCACTGTGCTGCAGTGGAACTGTCATAGTCTGAAACATAAATTGGACGTGTTTAAGTTTTAATTCGCAACTCCGATTGCGATATATTTGCACTCTGTGAAACATGGCTTTCTTCTGAAGATGAAATCAACTTCCACGATTTTAACATTATTCGCCAAGATCGGAATGATCATTATGGTGGCGTTCTTTTGGGAATAAAAAATGTCACACTTTCTACAGAATTCCCATTCCGACTGTTAATGGTTTAGAAATCGTCGCTTGCCAAGTAAATGTAAAGAATAAAGATCTTTGCATAGCTTCAGTGTATATTCCCCCAAATGCCTCACTTAATCGTCGGCATCTTTGGAGCGCAGTCTCTCTTTTATCATCCCCAGTTTTAATTCTGGGTGATATGAATGCACATGGTATTGCATGGGGCGAAACTAGAGACGATAACAGAGCGCCTATTTTCTATGATTTGTGCGACGATTTCAACTTGAATATTTTGAACACAGGCGAAGTAACTCGAATAGGACCTCAAGGTCAGGAAAGTCGAATAGATCTGTCTTTATGCTCTAATTCACTATCATTAGATTGCACGTGGAAGGTAATCCAAGATCCCCATGGTAGTGACCACATGCCGATAGTCACCACAATCAAAAGCGGCTATCAACAATCAGTGCCAGTTAATGTTCCTTTCGACCTCACGAAAAACATTGACTGGCAAATATTTGCAATTGGTATTGAATCAACTGATATTCTTCCTCCACTGGATGAGTATCGATTCCTTACCGAATTGATTCATAAAAGCGCACTCGAAGCTCAGAAACGACGCGTTCCAAGTACATCTGTCATAAGAAGACCAGCCACTCCTGGATGGGATGATGAATGTACTAAGTTGTATTCCGAGAAATCTGATGCCTTCAAGGCTTTCCGTAAACACGGAAGGTCTGAGCTTTTCGAAGAGTATTTGAGGCTTGAAAGAAAGCTCAAAAATCTTCTCAAGGCTAAAAACGTAGCTACTGGCGACGTTTTGTCGAGGGACTATCGCGAGAAACCTCAATGACAACACTTTGGAAAACGGCCCGCAACATGCGGAACCGCATTTCCACCAACGAGAGTGAAGAATACTCCAATCGATGGATATTCAACTTCGCAAAAAAGGTCTGTCCAGATTCCGTACCAGCAGAACCGCTATTTCGAGATTCAATCACCGATCCCGGTTCGTTGGGTAGACCATTCTCAATGCTGGAACTTTCTATGTCTCTTCTTTCATCGAACAACTCTGCTCCGGGATGCGATAACATCAAATTCAATCTTCTTAAAAACCTCCCAGATATCGCAAAAAGACGATTACTTGACCTGTACAACTGTTTCATGGAGTACAACATCGTACCACCAGAATGGCGGCAGGTCAAAGTAATAGCTATTCAAAAGCCTGGGAAACCAGCGTCTGATCACAATTCTTACCGACCGATTGCCATGCTATCATGCATGAGAAAGTTATTGGAGAAAATGATCCATTTTAGAATCGACCATTGGGTTGAACAAAATGCATTACTCTCAAATACTCAGTTTGGTTTTCGCAAAGGTAAAGGAACAAACGATTGTCTAGCGTTGCTCTCTTCAGATATACAACTGGCCTTTGCGCACAAGGAGCAACTGGCTTCAGTTTTCTTGGACATTAAGGGCGCTTTTGATTCAGTTTCCATTGAAGTACTGTCAGATAATCTGCACAGTAGTGGATTACCCGTTATTTTAAATAATTTCTTGTACAATTTGTTGTCAGTTAAACATATGAACTTTAATCTCGGCACTCTGACAACTTCCAGAAATAGCTACATGGGTCTTCCCCAAGGTTCATGTTTAAGCCCTTGCTTTATAATTTCTACGTTAAAGATATTGATAATTGTTTGGAAGGACAATGCACGCTCAGACAACTTGCAGACGATGCCGTGTTCTCTCTAAGAGGTCCGTGTGCAGCTGTTTTGCAAGGACCATTGCAAAGTACCCTAGATAATCTGACTGTTTGGGCCAGACATTTAGGGATCGAGTTTTCACCGCAAAAACTCAGTTGGTTGTGTTTACTAAGAAGCGGTATCCTGCTCAACTGAAACTCAAGCTGTTGAATGATGACATCAACCAATCTTTATCTTCTAAATACCTTGGGGTCGTGTTTGATTCCAAATGTACCTGGAAACTCCACATTGAGTATTTGATACAAAAATGCCGGAAAAGGATCCATTTTCTACGTTCTATCTCCGGAACATGGTGGGGTGCTCACCCGGAAGATCTCATCAAACTATATAGAACTACTATTCTCTCTGTTTTAGAATACGGCTCTTTCTGCTTCCTCTCAGCAGCTGATTGCCACCTAATAAAATTGGAACGAATTCAATATCGTTGTTTGCGTATTGCCCTTGGCTGTATGCATTCAACGCATAATATGAGCCTGGAGGTGCTTGCTGGAGTCACTCCTCTAAAGCACCGCTACTGGGAACTCTCACTTCGAATACTGATCAAATGTGGAACAAGTAACACACTTGTGTTAGAAAACTTCGATAATATGCTTGAGCTGGTTCATCAGTCAAGATTTCTGAGAGTTTATCTCAACTACATATCGTCAGATCTTTGTCTTCCATGTTATAACCCACCAAGAGTTCACTTCACCAACGACAGTTCCTCCATTGAATACGATCTGTCCATGAAACATGCTATTCAAGGAATACCAGATCATCTTCGACAAATATCTATTCCTCACTTTTTTCTGAAAAATATGAACATGTCAATTGCACCAACAGATATTTCACTGATGGTTCTCGCATTAACGGATCCACTGGCTTCGGTGTTTTCAATGTAACTTCAACCACCTTCCGAAAACTTCAGGAACCGTGTTCGGTTTATGTTGCTGAGCTGGCAGCAATTAACTTCGCTTTGGGGATAATTTCCAATCAGCCCGTAGACCATTATTTCATCTTCTCGGATAGTCTTAGTTCTATCGAGGCACTCCGGTCGATGAAACCTGTTAAGCACGCATCTTACTTTCTTACAAACATAAGAGAGCAGATGCGTGATTTGGTCGAAAGATCATTCAAGATCACCTTTGTATGGGTCCCATCCCATTGCCTAATCTATGGCAATGAGAAGGCGGACTCGCTAGCAAAGGTGGGCGCACAGGAAGGTGAAATTTTTGAAAGACAAATCTCGAACAACGAGTTTTTCCCACTAGTCCGTCAGAGTACTCTTCAAAGTTGGCAAATGAATTGGTCACACAATGAACTTGGACGGTGGCTATTTTCCATAGTTCCTAAAGTTTCTGCGCGAGCGTGGTTCAGAGGTGAGGACTTAAGCCGAGGCTTCATTCGCACGATGTCGAGGCTTATGTCCAATCACTATTCACTAAACGCACATCTCTATAGAATTAACCTGGTCGATAGCAATCTTTGTAGGTGTGGAGCCGGTTACGATGACATCGATCACGTAGTTTGGTATTGCACGGAAAATGGCGCCTCAAGAGAGCAACTATTGGATACCCTTGTGGCCGGAGGTAAACAACCCTTCCGGGAACTAAGAGATGTTTTGGGAGATCGCGATGTGGTGTATTTGCAGGCCATCTATGCCTTTCTTTGCTCGTCTGACATCAAAGTTTAATACTTCAATTTTTTCTTTCTCAGTTTTTTTCTTGTCTCTGTCTCATTGTTCCGTGTACCATGAAGCTCTGGCCATCCGGAAGATGCTCCCTGAAGAACCAAAACCCGAGCACGCCGCTACACCAAACCAGACATGGCGTCAAATACCCGGATGAGCAGCTGAAATACCTCAAACCTAAATCCCAACCCCGTCCATCACCAAATTACGCAATCTAACCTTGAGTCGCCACGAGTATCTTGGTCTTTGTCCCTTTCGCTTACTAACTGTTGATAATAAGATGATATCGATTGTAAATATCATTAAGAGTCTCGGCTCCGTTAAGTGTTATACACGCCTGAGCCTGTCAAATAAATACAATAAATAAAAAAAAAAAAAAACTTCAGGTCGTAGTTCCATGTGAGTGAGCACCAGGTGTAAGTAAATCTTTCAATTTCCCTGTGTTGGATGGTACGTATCCAATTAAACCTATTGTGCGTCCTTTGCAATAGACCACATCGCCACGCAATCTGGCGACACCTTGTGGCTAGAATGGTTTAATCTCCTTAAAACGGGTCCACCGACACCGGAGAACCTCAAACTGACCAACGAGCACACCATGCTTACACCTCCTGACTTGGATCCCAATCCCATCCATTATTTATGATTATCAACTTTCACACCTCGTTGAGCAGCGGGCTGTCGCGTTCTGGCAGCGGAAGTGAATATCTCTCCGAGCCGGCCATAATTTTGCCGCACTTGCTTGCGAAAGCTGGATGGTCAGTTAGCGAGCCGAATATCTAACGTTGCTCGGCCGAGCCGAACAGGGTACCTTTTCCTTGGGTTCCAGTCCAGCTGCTGCTGCTGCTGCTGCAGCTGCCATCCACTATTGGATCATTTCCAAAATGCTCCTGCTCCGGGAATTAGACTTGCCTGCGTTCACCCATGACGCATAAGAAAACAGCCGTCGGCATCTACAACGACGGCGACGACGATTCATCGCTGATGACTTCGGCGACGGCTACTACATTCCAAGACATAAGGAAAAACCGTTCCAACTCTGAATTCAGTGAACCGTGACGAATGGTTGAATTTACGATGCAAATAAATTTGCTGATGCGATTTGGAGCGAACGATCGTTGCTAAACCAGTGATTTAAGCAACGGTCCTCTTAGAAAGAGAATCCTTGGAATGCATGATGCGATTGGAAAGCTGATTGTTTAAAGTAAGAACTTGAATATAAATCGGAACATACATAGAATAGAATAAATTTTTAGTCTGGATAGAAATGCCGCAAAATATTTCACATGCGCATGGTGATGAATTTATTTATTTGATCCTTTTATCAGATTTTCTAAATTGTTCATTTGATCAATTTGGGTATGATTGGGTCATCGTTCTCACTGAACATATAAAACAAATTTCTAATAGACCACGCGTTTTCATCGAGTGTACATTTTTCTCCGTACAACCCGTGTGAGGTGATTGAAAAATATCGCAAAATGTTTTAAAACATTTCAAATCCTTTGCTGAATACAGAAAGGCTTGCATCATAAAAAAACAAACCGAGGGCATTCTCTTATCGCACCTTACTCTACAAATATTTCCCCCCTTTCCCACTAAGTTGATCGTCCTCATCAGCCAGATCCAGCGGGAGCGACACTTACCTGAACGAACACCCACCACTCAGCAGTGTGGTCGGAATTAAAACGGAACGAAGGGTGCCTTCATCATAAATCGTCTCGAAAAATATTTAATTGGATGATAAAGCACTACACTCCGTCACAGCAGCTCGGGCATCCGTTCGGAGTACATTTGCCGACGACGACAACGACGACGGTTGATGACTGGACTGAATTGCTTTTGTACGGGTCTTCTCCTCACTTTATGCTCCTGCTCTATTCACATCTACACTTAAGGTCCTAAGCTCAGGGTCACCCAACGATAAAAATATGTAAAATACGCATTTTCGCAGATTATTTTGCGCAATTTTCTTAGTTTTAAAATTAGTAAAATGTTGTACAGATGGCGTTGCTTTGCGAAGGAGGTGACCCCAAACTTATGATCGGGAGTGTACCCACCTACATAGATATCTTGCCTGCTAGTTCGTCAGTGTCATTCCGTATTCCAAACGCGCCCCCGCTCAGCGAAGCGGAGTGGGACCCGGAGAGTCAAGCGGCACAGCATCGGAGATTGTGGAAGCTCTTCCGGAAATAACCGAATCCGAAGAATGCTGCAGCATCACACCCGCTGGCGAGCTATGCGAAACAATAGCCATCGCCGCCCCGGTCGTCGTCGTCAGTTGCTGGTGGTAGATGTACCTCTTCATCATCTTCCGAATAGTTATGAAAGCTAGCATGAGCGGAGACATATTGCGGGGTGGAATTTCGGTGGTGTAAATGGTTTGGGAGTTGGTGAAAAAAGTTTTTCCCATGGCATCGCAAGAACTGCAGCAAACGGAAAGGTGATGATAAATATCCCTCAGCTACTCTCGACATCAATCACAACCGGGGGTGGAAGCGGAAGTGGAGTGTGAAACTTGGGCGGAATTCTATCCATGCTGTCGGTATGGCTGTCACGTTCAGCGCAGTTTACACCATCGAATTGAGGGGGTGAAAGTTCGAGGGAGAACATTTTTCGGGTCCGATACGTGCGCTCGTCAGGGTGATAAGCCGAGGTGTGGCGCGAGGAAAAACACTCGTTTGCTGTCCCATCCCAAGCCGGTCCCGTTTTGCATTCTTTCCGCTAATTAAAAGTGACTTATGACAAGGGTCGCCGTTATTAATTTTCTCCGCTGATAGAAACACTTCTCATTCCTGTCGCCCATCTGGTCGGTTTCATTGTCCAGCAAGATCTGGGTCTCTAATGGAGCGAAATGGAATCTTTCCTCGTCATTTTTTCGTCGTTTCGGGCTTCCGGGAACGAAGTTTCTGGGAAATGGAAAAATGCGAAAAACCAACCATAGACGATGTCGCTTTAGACAAGTGACAGCTTTTCCCGCCCGGTCTTCTCATTGGCTCGGATTCGTGCTGGTTGGACCAGCTCATAAAGCGACTGTTTGCTGCAATGTTGATTGGGAAGGTAAAGGGCGTGATAATGAGCCCGAAGGATTAGGAGATTCGAGAGTTTGATGATAAACTCGTGATGTAAGTTTAATTCAAGGACGACTAGGTCATTTGGCAGAAAATGCCGTTTGGCCGGAATGGTTGTTTTGCAGAAAGGAAATTTTCGGGCCAAATGGCTCTTTTTGCCAAACGACGATTTCTACCAAACGGCAACTTCAGCCAAATTATCTATAAGATAAAATGTCTTTTTCGGCCAAACGACTATTACGGCCAAATGAACTATCAGGGCAAACATCTTCTCGATCAAATTACCAGTTCGGCCGAATGTGCATTTCTGCTACTTATCGCTTGCGGCCAAATGTCATTTTAGTCAAACCATTTTCAACCTAATACCTTTTCGGACAAACGTTGAATTCGGGTTAATGGGAGTTGGCTAGATGACTTCCGGCCTAATGTGTTATTCACCCAAGTGGCATTCAAATAATTGGCTTTTCGCCGAATGACTTTCGTCCAGATGACAGGTAGGGTCATTTGGCCGAAAGGTATTTGGCCAGATATGTAATTTTGTTGAACAAACCTTTAAGAAAAAACCCATCTAGCCGAAAATTTTATTCAGGCAAAATGAGCAAACATCCAAAAAGGTCGTTCGTCTGACTGGCCATTTGACCGAAAAAGTCGTTTGGCCGAAAAGGTTTTTTTGGCCGAAATGATCGTTTGCCAGAAAGCCCATTTGGCCGAAAATGTTATTTGGCCAAATATGTGATTTTTTTGACCATATAACCCGTTCAATAATCCACATTTTCCCCGTAACACGGTAGATCACTTTGACGTAGTGTGTTACGGTGTAAGATCTACCAAACAGAACCCTAGCTTAATCCATTTTTCTAGCTAGGGCAATAATTTGTGGTTATTAAGGATTCATCGTATTCAGTCCCCGCGGTAAGACGCGCGGCTACAAAGCAAGACCATGCTGAGGGTGGCTGGGTTCATTTCCCGGTGCCGGTCTAGGCAATTTTCGGATTGGAAATTGACTCGACTTCCCTGGGCATAAAAGTATCATCGTGTTAGCCTCATGATATACGAATGCAAAAATGGTAACCTGGCTTAGAAACCTTGCAGTTAATAACTGTGGAAGTGTTTAATGAACACTAATCTGTGAGGCGGCTCTGTCCCAGTATGGGGATAATGCCAATAAGAAAAAGTCCCCGCTATCAACAGCAGTCTCAGAAATAAAACATAATTAGTAAAATATATAAAGCTCTTTTAGTGGAATGTATTCAACCGTCTAAGACGAATTAAGTTCTGTCCATTTAATTCCACCAGTTAATTTTCGTTATCTTTGCAGATACGTATTTCGACCACAACTGTATGGTCGTCTTCAGTGTCTCGTACTTGACTCGACTTGAAGAAAACAATCGCAACTTACACTATTTACACTACGCTAGGTACCTAATCTATTCTTATTTGCCTACTTTATTTACCTATACAGTAAATTATTTTATTGCTTAGGTAGAAACTTGAAGAGCCAAGAGCTGCCATTTCCCTGATCCTTATTCAACAGCGCTGTTTGTACCTGTCGGTGGATTTCCAAACTCTCAGCTACATCGAGTTTCCATGGGGAAGAGAAATTTCTTAAGATTTTAATATTTGATGCCGTAATTGGGTGATTTTCCTTATACACACGCTCTGCTACCTTAGATCTAAATTCGTAATGTAATCCCTTATCGTTTTTTTCACCTTACTCACTTCCGCCATATGTTCCTTGAACCTTATATCTAATGATCTTTTTGTTTGGCCTACATAGATATTTTCACATTGGGAACAACTTATTTTATAAACGCCTGCCTTATTCAACATTTCTACTTTATCCTTCGTTGAACCCAATAGATACTAAGATAAAGAGGACTACGACGAACAGATGACGACGAAAATCAACGGAGGACCTTATAGACATTTGAGAGTGGATCCGCTACCAGGATTAATACGACTCACGGACAAAACAATAAAGGAGTGTAAGGCGATCATCGGAGAAGCCCGAGTAAAGACAGTAAACCCGGTTCTACCTAGGATTAAAGGACTACCAAAAATCCATAAACCCGGCAAGGAGATGCGAGAGATAGCTTCATCAGTGGGTTCCCCTACCCAAAACATAGCCAAATGGTTGGTAAAGGAGTTCCAAAGTATGCCGAAACCATTCCCCAGCAGGTCAGTCATCAACACCCAGGAGTTCGCCCAGAAGCTGTTGGAATCAGGACACATCGAAGAAGAGGGCATAATGGTATCATTCGACGTAGCGGCATTGTTCCCTAGCGTTCCAGTGAAAGATGCTCTGAATCTTCTGAAGGATTGGCTGCTAACACAAAGGACGGAAACAACATGGCGAGGAAAGGTGAAGATGTACCTAAATCTGGCATCGCCTCTAATATTGAGAGCCAGGTCGAACCGACCATGCACGCTGGTAAAATGCAACTATGGAATGCAGCAGTTGCACGGATTGGTAGTACTCGCTCATCGCTACCAGAGCCCAACCCCTCTGATCCATTCCCAGCACCGGAGTCGGAAGTAGATCCGTTGCATCGGTTCTCACGTAACCCACCAGTTCCAGAGTATCAACGATTTGTCCCAGTCTCGAACCGGCATTCGGTTCATCAGCAAAATCATCCTCATTCATCTACGTTGCGAGGCCAGCAATTCTACAACCAAGATCAAGAGGAAGTAGCTGAACCATACCCGATCTCCCGCCAGCAGTTGGCCGCCCGACAAGCCGTTTCAAAAGATCTTCCAACCTTCTCTGGAAATCCAGAAGAGTGGCCTCTGTTCCTATCCACCTTCAACAGCACCACTACCCTGTGCGGATTCACCAAAGAGGAGAATATCGTTCGATTGCAGCGAAGCTTGAAGGGTCGAGCTTATGAAGCAGTCAAAAGCCGGCTGCTACATCCATCAAACGTCAACGGAGTTATGTCAACGCTCAAAATGCTATTCGGGCAGCCGGAGGTGATCGTTCATTCGATGATGTCGAAAATCAACTCCCTTCCATCATTAAAAGAAGAAAAATCGCAACCATGGACGCATGTGGATTGGAAGAATACTTCTATAATATGACCTTCCTCCACCAACTCGTCAACAAGCTTCCACCATCAATCAAGTTGAATTGGGCGCAGTATCGACTATCGCTTCCCACGGTTAATTTACCGTCTTTTAGCAGGTGGCTCTACACTCTAGCAGAAGCTGCTAGTGCTGTTAGTATACCGAACACCACATGCGAATTCAAAGCTATGCGTAACGACTCACGTACAGCCAAGAAGAGCAACACTTTCGTCAACGCTCACACCGAGGAAGCCTCAAAGGGGCATCGTTTTACAGCGCCATCCAACGCGAAAACTGCAGCCGATAGCTGCCTAGTTTGCAAAGGAAGCTGCAAATCGATCACCAAATGCAAACGTTTTCTGGAGTTCTCTCGCGATTCTCGCTGGGCGACGGTTCGAGATCTAGGCCTCTGTCGCCGGTGTCTACGCCAACATAAGGGTGGATGTCAAGCTAAATTCTGTGGGAAGAATGGCTGCGAGTTGAAGCATCACGAATTGCTGCATAACGAGCAAAAGAACACATCGCTGCCGTTGAATACTGTATCGACCGACACAAGAAAATTATCGCCGAACCAGCGTCATGAACCTATATCAGCTCCGAACTTGGGCGAGCACGGATGTCATGCTCATCGGATTACCACTAGTGAGGTGTTGTTCCGCTACCTACCCGTAGTGCTGCACGGTAAACACCGATCAATCAAAACATTCGCCTTCCTGGACGACGGGTCCGAGCTCACCTTGCTCGACAAGGAACTTGCGGATGAGCTGCAACTTGAAGGAGATGTGGCCCCGCTATGCTTGCTTTGGACTGGAGGAGCAAAGCGTCGAGAGGACGATTCAAAGAGTGTCAAGCTTGAGATAGGGTCAAAACACGACTCCAAGATGTACACCATGCAAGGAGTGCGCACAGTTGCTGAATTGCTTCTTCCGACTCAGTCTCTCAATGTCGATGAGTTGTCTTAGCTATATCAACATCTCAAGGGAATTCCGACCACCTCCTACCAAGATGTCCGGCCAAGAATTCTCATCGGAATGAAGGATCAACACCTCAGCCTTGTTAAAAAGAGCCGCGAGGGAGCGCTGCACGAGCCGATCGCTGTTAAAACCCGGCTAGGCTGGACAATTTGTGGTGGAGGGAGTCACAACAACGCCACCAATTTAGTACGCTCTGTGTTTCACATCTGCGCTTGCGGCCCGTCTTCGGACGAGGACCTACATAAAATGATGAAGGAATACTTCGCAGTAGACAGCCTGGGAGTTGTTCAGCCGAAGAAACGTCTCGTATCGGCAGAAGAAGAACGAGCGCAGAATCTACTCGAAAGTCGCACAGTGCTGAAGGGGAATCGCTACGAAACTGGCTTGTTGTGGCGCTACGACAATATTCGGCTGCCAGACAGTTTTCCGAAGGCCCTCCGGCGACTGCAGTGCCTCAAGAAGAGAATGGATAAAGACTTCCAACTGGCGGACGCCCTCAACAAGAAGATCATCGATTTCGTCCAAAAGGGCTATGCGAGGAAGGTGACCGATGAAGAACGTTCCCAAAATTTCCATCGGACGTGGTATCTACCTATATTTCCGGTAACGAACGCCAATAAGCCAGGCAAGATCCGAATGGTGTGGGACGCCGCTGCAGTAGCCCACGGAATATCCCTAAACTCCGCGCTACTCAAAGGACCAGATCAACTCAGCGAGCTGTTTACCATACTGGTACAATTCCGGGAAGGCCGGATCGCTCTAACTGGAGATGTGCGCGAAATGTTCCAGCAAGTACTCATGCGTCCAGAAGACCAGCAGTGCCAGAGGTTCCTCTGGTATGATGAAGATGGGACCCTCTCCATATACGTTCTCCAGGTGATGACATTCGGGGCCTGCTGCTCCCCTAGCAGCGCCCAGTTCGTGAAAAACCTAAACGCCGAGCGCTTCAAGGGGGATTATCCAGCGGCGGTTGAAGTGATCCAGAAACGCCACTACGTTGATGACATGCTGGTGAGTGTGGCAACAGAGAAAGAAGCTGTTGAACTCACCTTGCAAGTGAAGAAGGTACACGCAGCTGACGGCTTCGAAATCCGTAATTGGATCAGCAACTCCAAATGCGTCGCTGAAGCCTTAGAGGAGAACAACACTGAAGAAAAAAACCTCGATCTTTCACCGGAATTAGCCACGGAAAAGGTGCTTGGTATGTGGTGGTGCACCGACGTAGACACCTTTACCTACAAGGTTGGGTGGGACCGATACGGCCGAGCGCTGCTGGAGGGACAACACCGGCCAACAAAACGACAAATGCTGCGTGTACTTATGTCCGTGTTCGATCCGCTAGGGTTAATTGCCCAATTTCTAATGTATTTGAAAATACTGCTTCAGGAAGTCTGGCGCTCCGGCATCGGCTGGGATGACCAAGTAAACGAAACCATTTTCGAAAGATGGCAAACCTGGCTCAAAGTCCTTCCTACAATCGAAAAGATCAGCATTCCTCGGTGCTACATCAGCGAGTCAATCATCCACTACGGAGACATACAGCTTCACACGTTCGTGGATGCAAGTGAAAACGGTATTGCGGCAATCTGCTACTTACGATTCAAACATCAGGATGTTGTCGAGTGCAAAATTGTCGCCGCCAAAACCCGAGTCGCGCCGTTGAAATTCCTCTCTTTACCTCGCCTAGAGCTTCAGTCGGCCCTGATCGGCGCCCGAACACTCTCCGAAGCCCTCACGATTCACATTACCCGTCGTTTCTTCTGGTCTGACTCCCAAGATGTCCTGTGCTGGATCAGATCGGACCACCGCCGTTACTCATCATTTGTAGCGTTTCGGGTTAGCGAAATTCTCGAGCTGACGGAGATGACTGAATGGAGGTACGTTCCCACCGATCTGAACGTTGCGGATGATGGAACAAAATGGAAAGGACTTCCAAATCTGAAGCCCCAAGCGAGATGGTTCCACGGCCCACAATTTCTGTATCTCGCCGAAGACCATTGGCCACACACGTCGAAAGGCTCAGGCACCACCGACCTCGAACTCCGTAGTAGTGCAATGGCACACTTCACCGCATCCGATCCCATCGTACAAGTGAACGACTTCTCCAATTGGGGTCGATTAGTTCGAGTAATTGCGTTTGTGCAACGTTTCTCCAATAATTGCAAATTGAAGCGCTTTAAGAAGTCTATAAAAAGCTGCCCTCTTTCCAGCTCAGAAATAAGCTTGGCTGAATCATATCTACTACGCCAGGCACAGTTGGAAAGTTATCCCGATGAAGTCACTCTTCTCCAACGATCGCAGGATGAGCCGACGCTGCCGCTTAAAACACCGTTACCAAAAACAAGTCCGCTGCACCAAAAATCACCTTGGCTGGACCAGAATGGAGTTTTACGAATGCGAGGCCGCATCACCAACTGCGATTACGCAACTGAAGACGCCAAAAATCCAATTATCTTTCCACGTGACCACCCAACCACCAAATTGATTATTGCACATTTCCACCAAAAAATCCACCATCAGAACCACGAGACCATAATCAACGAAATTCGACAGAAATACAGTATTCCGAAGCTACGCACAACCTTCACCAATGTCCGAAATAACTGCCAACGCTGCAAAAATCACCGAGTCATCCCAAGAGTACCGATCATGGCCAGGCTTCGGAATTCTCACTCATATGAATAAAAACCTGCGATTAATCCATTTAGCGGAGTGTGATTTTTCATGGTCCCCCTGTGAGGAAGTATTCTCACACAACATTTTAATCCTGATAGAATGGTGGGTGATAAATTCGAGAGCGCCGGATCGCCGGATAATCTAATTCTAATCCACAAATTTTCCTTCTCGTCGCCTCATCAGATAAATTTTACAAGCATATTTACAAAAATTTAGGACCGCAACGGGATTCGAACCCAAAACAATTTTAAAATGTTCAGAGCGCCCACTAAAACCACACCACCACATGAATTGATTGAAAGCAATGGGAAAAACTGCTGTATTGAACCTTTTGCTTATCGTGGCGCATCGTCAGATTCAATCAGCTCGGAGAGGCAAAGTAAGCAGCATTTGATTTTCGCGAAACATGGGAAGAAGGATAACAATTTTTCGCATCATCGCTTGTGCCGGAGTTTATCGCACTGTAATTTATCCGGATAAAATGCATGGTGGAGTGATCTGTTGTCACGTGAGTGAGTGAGAAATCCGAACCCTGCATGGCAGATCTACCGGCAGCTCGACTACATGCCTTCACACGCCCCTTCACCCATGTCGGCGTGGATTTTTTCGGACCATACGAGATCGTCGTCGGTCGCCGAGCAGAAAAGCGTTGGGATATGCTGGCCACTTGCTGGCCACCACCCGCGGCAATTCATATTGAAGTCTCCCATTCACTATCCACCGATCCATGCGTTATGGCGCTGAGAAACTTTATATCGCGAAGGGGGAGACCTAGAAGCTTTCACAGCAATCGAGGTACGAATTTCGTCGGGGCAAACCGAGAAATCAAAGCAGCGGAGAGTACTGTCGATTATGAAGAAATGATGAAGGAGTTTGTGGATGCAGAAACCAGTTGGCATTTTCTTCCTCCTTCCTCGCCGCATATGGGCGGCAGTTGGGAGCGCCTCATCGGCTGCGTGAAAAAGAATTTGCTAGCCATTCTCCGAACAAGAAACTTGACCGATGAAGTGCTGCGGAATCTGTTAACAGAAGTGGAGAACACCGTCAACTCCCGACCTCTGACACATGTTCCTGTAGAAGACGACTCAGCACCAGCTTTAACACCCAACCATTTCCTGCTTGGGTCGTCTAATGGAGTGAAACCACTGTGTGCTATGGATGATAGCGCTACGACGTTACGCCAATGCTGGCGATTATCTCAACTTCAGGCCAACCGGTTCTGGCAAAGATGGGTCAGCGACTATTTGCCTGAGATAACTCGCCGAACGAAATGGTTCACCGATACGAAGCCGATACAAAAACGACGACGTGGTAATAATTATCGACCCTAGATTTCCCCGGAATTGTTGGCCAAAAGGACGAGTGATCTGCATTCATCAGCGACGGTGAGGACAACCGGCGACATCTACGAGCGACCAGTAGCCAAGTTAGTCGTGCTAGACGTATGGCGCGTTAAGGATAAAGCTGGCCATGCGGCCATCGTACCTGGGGGGACTGTTGGCGAACGTACGCCAGCGCGCCTCTACTTTTTTGGCCTCTCTATGTGATCGGTCGCTGTACCCCTCGCCGATAGGCACGATAAGCAGGTATGGCCTCGGGTACGACGGAATGACAGATTCCACACGGTGACACCGGTGAGTCGGGATGAAGAACAGAAAGCAGAACAATTATGATAGAGAAAAATACATGTCATGTTGTAAATGCAGTAAATTTATGTTAGCTGTTTGTTAGCTATTTGGTGAATTATTACTTAGCAGGTATTAATGCGTGCTTATCGAAACATGAATTCCTTGAAAAATCCTAATTGTGTTTCATCCAGTTTATCAGGAGTGAAAGCCTAGAATTATACGTGCACTTAACCTAAATTTCCTATTGGAACTTATTAACTAGATTGGTAAACTATCTAACTACCTAAAAATCATACATCTACTTAAAATTACCCTAATATTATAGTACGGAGAAAAAGTACGATTAAAGTGCAGACCTGACTACGAATCCGACATAGACATTAGACTGGTTCACTGACATTGACTGAATATAGAAACGGGACTGAACGTGAGTTATATTGAATTTTGATTACTTTATTTACAATGATTCTAAATTGATAATGGAAAAACTATATTGTACCCTATATTGTAAATTATATACCTTTCAACAAGTTTCCACAAATTGCAGGAAAAAAAATAACTACCCTTATCGTAAACCCCAAGCAACGGTCGTTTTATTCCGGGGTTATTATTTTGGAAAACTTCCTCTGTTGGCAATTTCCAACAACAACTGTATCGAAACCGATACTGTATTGTTTATCAATAGTAATGGAGTAATTTGACATGCACTTAAACACTAAGGATGTGGGTAACGCTACAATAGATATAATAACTGGTCGCAGTGGCACACCCGAACAGGAAAAAAAATTCCACATTTGGCCGCTGAACCAAACGAGATTTTTGATCAAATGGCCCTTTCTGTCAAACAACCATTTCGGCCAAACAAAAATTTCGACCTTATAAACCTATTTGGCCAAACGACCATTTCAGCCACACGACGTGTTAGGGAAGAGTGCCTTTCGGCCAAATTACCAACTCGGTTGTATGTCGCTTTGGCCAAATGAAATTTTAGGCCAAACTGTTTTCCGTTGTACAACCGTTTCACTCAAACGTTCATTTCGGCCAAATACAATTTGGCTTGATGATTTTCGAAATAACGTATTATTTGGCAAAATAGCCTTTCTCTGAATGAAAAAAAACCCACAGAAATACCAAAAAAATCTCCTTGGAAATTACGAAGTGCTTTCTTGGAAATTCCAAAAAATTCTCAAATCTTTAAGGACATAGTTGGAAGAGTACCACGATGACAGTCAACCCCACACCTCCCGCACCCCTCTCCCACCAGCATTCGAATGCTTCGAACAGCATCGAACAAAAGTTTAATATTCAAATTACTAACCTGTTCACAGCATATTTATTCACTTCCCATGATAATGAACATGTTTATCCAAAGGGTCCTATATATTTCGGCTCGAATTATATCATAAATCAGCACTTTCGTGCCAATTTATTAGCCGTTCGCGATTTGGTGGGGTTATTACTGCACTTCACTTCTTCTCAAAGGGCACTGGAAAAATCAAATTTTTACTCACTTCTCCGCACATGAACACCCCGAAATGTTGATGGAATGCAAATTAAACATCAATTTTCGAAATCATTCAGTTGTTTAAACCGAAAACTTAATATATACTGCTATTTTTGCCCGAAAAAACGATTAAAAACTGATCGCGGAGCGAATGTAAACAACGGCACCGGCAGCAGCAAACTAATAAACAGGGTGGTTCAAAAAATATTTTTTCTCCGCCACGCTTAGTCGATTATGATTTATAATTTGGATGTCATCCGATGGTTTGGGCTGGTTTGATTAGAGGCTTACCGTGCACAGGTCGTTTCAGGTTTGTATGACAGTTGATATGGCGAGCTTGAATTTAACGTTATTCTGATTCTGGCACTCCGTCATTGGGCGATGGCGAGGGGGGAGACCATATGACTGGATGAAATATTCAAGAGCTTCAACTCCATAGACAATCCATATAGAATGGTCGTTCCAATAGTTGGAAGTCGATTTTAAGCGAGTTTGCGAATCTTTAGCATGATCATTAGGCTTCTCAGAAGGCATCAGTGAAACGTGCAATTCAACAAAATATTCAGAATTTGTCTGTGATAGCTATCGCACCAGGGGCAGATACTTCTAGTCTAGTCTAGTCTACACAATCGCGCAAGGGGCAAATGCTTCATACAAAAAGTGTGACGTTGGGGTGAGTGGGGTATACAATGCCAAAGCTAAATATTATTCAACGTTACGTAATCAATGAATCTTTCTTGCGGAGCGGTTTTCGTGCGGTATGTGGGTTCTCTGTTCGCCAGCACGCAAAAAAAAGCGTTCATGAATTCGTGAACTAACGAGTTCATGGTGTATTTTTTTCATGAACAACAGTCACGGATTCAGGAATACAGTCACGTTTTCTGGAACGTTCTGGAAAACGTGACTGGTGTTCCCGAATTCATGAATTAAATCACGGTGTATTTTTGCTGGTTTACGAATTCGGGAACGCATTTTTTTTGCGTGAGCGTTTGGAGGGGAGGCACTGAAGCCAGTGTAATAAAAGGTTTAGTTTCCCATACTAGTTTTCATACAAAATTGAACCGGCTTGCGCTCAACCAGTTTTTGTTCAAATCAGTTTTTGGAGGACACTCGAAGCATTTGACGGAATCGAGTGAGCGTGGTGGTGCTGGGTCGTTTTTTGAACCACAATTTTTTTTTTTATAAATGCGACACCAATACTACTACAGTATACGACAGTTTTTATAGTACCAATACTTTCAAAGCTCTGTTTTGGTACTCAACCCACCTTCACCTTAAAGTAGTTGCCATGGAAATCCCGAAAATAATTTTCAAAATAATATTTTGAAAAAGCTCAAAGAATTTTCGAGAGTAGTTCATTAGACTGTTCCGGCGAAATTTAATCAAAAAATGCAGAAAGGCTAGCTGGCTAGCTGGAGACCCCAATGGTTTGGTATTCAGGTGTATATTGATGAAAACATCGAAAAAGCTCAAGGGGTACATATCCAGCTTTCTACGCTCGCCATAATGCCGGCGCTATAAGCAATTCTGACAGTTTACTGCTTCCAACGCTGAACAGCGCCGAACCATACACGAGGCTCATTGTTTATCAGCAACCATTTCCGCTTTGTTTGTTTATTAACTTCAGATCAATGCAAGCTGTTTACATTGAATGTAATTAATTCTACTGATTTTTCATTTTTCAGAACGTTTTAAAGGATTTCCCAAAAAATAATGTTATAAGAAGGACAGTTATTCATTAAATTATATTCATTATATGCTCCCGAGAATAGTTTCTTTGGGCGAAAAGATTGTGTTGTTTGGAAGCAGGTAGGCCATTGATTTAGGGGGGAAGGGCCCTTTGGGCGAATACCCTTCGGCCGAATGCCATTTAGCCGAAGGCCACTAGACCGAAAGTTGATTGGCCGAATAGGTCATTGGCCGAATAGGTCATTTGGACAAATAGATCATTTAACCGAATATGTTATTCGACCGAACATATCATTGGTTGAGCAGGACATTTGGCCGAACAGTTAATTTTAAAAGTGAGAAATGATACGTCTCACTTCTCTCTCTTCATTTTGCATTGTTCACTGTAAAAAGTGAGTAGTACGAAGTGCGACGCGAGACGTCTCAATACTCACTTATTACAGTGAGAAGTGAGAAATGAGGAGTTGGCCTCATTTTTCACTTCTTACTGTGAAAAGTGAGAAGCTCAAAGTAAGTAGTCTTACTTTTTACAGTGAGAAATAATAAATGAGCAGTGAGACGTCTCACTACTCACTTCTCATTTCTCACCGTTCATTGTAAAAAGTGAAAAGCAAATAGTGATACGTCTCACTACTTACTTCTCACTCCTTATTCCTCAGTTTTCAAATTACATGATCGATTCGCCCAAGTGATATATTCGGCCAAATGTCCTATTCAGCCAAATGTCCTATTCGACCAAATGTTCTATTCGGCCAAATGTCCTATTCGGCCAAATGACCTATTCGGCCAGATGGGTTTCGGCCTAATGGTTTGTTCGGCCTAGTGGCATTCGACCAAATGGCTTTCGGCTGAATGGATTGTGGCCAAACGGCCCTTTCCCGTAATAAAGATTCGATAACTTTAAAAACCAATTTTGCTAAAAATCGGTTTGTTTACAAAGCTTTATCACTAATATAGAGCCAACGGAAACGGGAAATTTTCATCACTAGTCACATCAACATTCTGTGATTTTCATGACGTACCCCCCACAGCTGGGACCGTGTGTGATCATCCCAGCTATATATTCCTTTTACACACTTGAAATAAATCGCCGAATTCGGTAAAATTTTACTGAAATCTCAACAGCAGAACTGTTCGGTAAATAATTTAACTGATTTTCGGTGATTTTGACAGTTGAGCAATGGAAAAAATTACAAAAAAAACTGCAAAATAAATTACCGAACAGTTCTGCGGTTGAGATTTCGGTAAAATTTACCGAATACGGTGAAATGCGTTAAGTGTGTAGATTGCTTTCCATCCCATGTCGTTTTTGTAGGGGTAGATTCCCTAGTGCCGGACATATAACTATATTTGATAATTTGTTTACATGGTCAATATCTTTTCTATCTTTAAAGAAGGGTATAAATATGACCCCGGATAAACGAGCCATTCACTCTGGATAATCGAGTCCCAGATAATCGGGTCCACCTTGTACTCACTTCTAACTTCTCACTTCCCATTTCTCACTTGTCACTTCTCAATTATTACTTCTCACTCTTCACTTCTTCCTTCGCACTGTTTAATTACCTCTACTTTTAAGGTAAATATCTTGGCTGTGCATATGCACAGCACATGTTTCGAAATGGACAAATTGATATAATATTTGCGAAAAAGATTCCACGTGTCTTGGAGAGACTGGAACGCTCGACACTTAAAGGTCATGTTGACGGAAAAGCCATCAGAATCAAAGTACCAACCTCCACCGTGGTTAGCTTAGAAAAGTAGGCGAGCTGTTATCGGCGATTACTTTTCAAATTTTGTAATCAATTGATAATAATCCCATTTTTTTTATACTAAGGGTACAAGAATCTGATTGTTACAATAGAAGATTGCAACGATTTTTGTCTAAAATTGGAATTTGTTCTATTGGGCATTTGTTGCAATGTCTCAATATTAAAAATTCTTTGAAGTTCGTTGGTACTATACCAAGGAGGCAATTTCATTTAAATTTCAAAATTTTGTTTTAAATCCTCTGAAGTGTTGACGCCTTCTTTAAATGGACGCATTTGCACGGTATCAGGCACACTGAGGAAATAATGCCTTCTTTAAATGAATGCGTTTGCCCGATATAGGGCGATGTCTTTTTTAAGCACAAGCATCACAGAATCCAAAACGAAATTCACTCGCGTTTTCAAGGGCACACCGCTCAATACGGAGGCACCAGACAACTTTTGTTTTAATAAGTTCAGCTTTGCTGCGTTGCAGCGTGCGTGAAATAATAAAAAAAATTAAAGTTGTGCGTTGCTTCCGTATCGAGTGGTGGGCCCCCGAAAACTCGAGCACTTTGAAGCTTGAGGAGTGACCTTAAGTCAACGCGACTTCCCGCGACTCTCATACACACACCCCCTCTTACTCACTCACTTCCTCGGCCTCTCTAGTTATTACTCACTCACCCACTCTTATTAATTCAGCCACTTTTACTCGCTCACTCACTCATACTCAATCACTCATTTACTTTCAATCACTCACTCTCTCTTTCATGCTCATTCTTAATCACTCACTCTTACTTACTTACTTCCTCACTCCCTCTTACTCACTCACTCACTCTTACTTACTAACTCGTCGATTCCGAGATTTAGACCACGCTTCATCCAGAATCCGTTGCTTTTACTATAGCGACCAAGGAACAACTTCAACCTTGTTGCCATGCTGACTCCGTCCCTCTCTGCCGTAATCTGGAAAAGTGACGTAACCGCCATTTTACAACATGCCTGTTTTCTATTTTTCTGTTAAAGAGCTCGATGAGTAGTACTCGTTAACACCATTTTTGGAAAATGGCGTATACGTCACTTTTTCAGATTACAGCAGTTCTGTATTGTGCATGAGAACGTACTGCATAATCTCCCCCACCCTTCAGGACTCTTGCCATACGAAGTGAAACGGAATTTTACGGAGTAAGAGTACTTAGTTCTATACTACATTAAAACAGTTTCAGGCAAACTGTTGATCATTCATATGAATTATGAGTAATCTTTTATTCAGTTACATTTTTTAAAATTGCAATAATGTCTAATTCGGGGTACTGGCTTATTCGGGGTAGTGTCGCATTAGGGGCAATTGCATTCGGGGTAGTAGCCTTCGAGGTAGTGGCCTTCGAAGAAATGGCATTATGGGAAATGGAATTATGGGTAATGGAATTATGGGTAGTGTCGTAGAGTCCATATAAAATAGTCATTGGTATCGAACGGAAATTTGACAGCTTAAATTAAAGAAGTCAGCATTGAGTAGGAAGTTGTGGTTCACCCAACAGATGGTTAACTCGAGTTCAGCCGTCTGCTCCGGACACGATAAATAACTCATTCACATAAAAAATCATTCAATATTTTATGAAATATTACTTTAGATTGCTTTCAGCAACATTGATTTAAATATGATTTCATTATAAACAAAGTTGTCTACAAGCGACAGGCAACTTTGTAGTAGCACGAGCCCATGAAAAGAAAATAAAGTGCCCTAACTTGAGAACATCTTAAAAGCTTTGAATCCAATTTATATCAATATCTCAGAGACAATAGATATTCATCGTATGGAAGCAAGTAAAAGCACCTATTGAAATTCCACTTAACCATCGTTCCGACGCGAGATCTACTTAGCCTCGGCACATTCGTCACCACATGGCCCCACCACCACCTCCATCGCCGTTACCGGTTTCAAATTACTCGAAATACATCACTGCGCTTTATTTCTTCAATCCATTTCCACCATCCGCTTCCAAACTGATGATGTTGGCCCACATTGCTACCCGTCAGTCAGCACTTCAACAGTTTACCTCTAGTGAATGAATCGGCGCCCTCAAGCTGCACATCGCATAGGTTATCTCTAATCGAGACGTGCCAACTCGGCTCAAACAACACGTTGCAAGATATCCCAGCTCACAGAACTCATCACATATAAGGAGAAATGCATTTTAAATGTAAAAAAATCAAATATTTGAGAGCCGGAACAAACAATTAGTTAAGAGTTTCGAAAGGTTTTGAAACCCTTAGAATTAATTAAAATGTATTTGCTCCTAGTTTAATGTACACAAGATCGTTTCAAAACTACAGATTCTGAGTCGAAAGTGAAGATAATTGAAATCTTGTTATTGACATTATAAGTTCTGAGATTTTTTAATTCCCTAATGAATTCTTCCTCGCCGTCATTTGTTCTGCTGTTCATGGAAATTTCTGCTTTGTTCTGAGACGAATCTGTTTAAGACAAAGGAGAATCAGTGAAGCAGAATCCTGCCGGGCAAAATCCAATGAAACAGACTCTTCCATCTCCGCTGTTTTCCCAATCAATGAATATAGAAGTGGAATTGATGTTAAAAGCATTTTTCACTTGATTTTTCTTGTCGTCTTCGCCATCCGCTCCTCACATCGCCATGCGTTTTCGTTTTAAATCGATGCTCTTCTATGTGTTTTTTTTTTGCCGATTTCAATAAATTTCGATCTCTGGACCCCGGCTGGCTGCGCTTTCAAACATCACCGGCAGAAGGAACCGGAGCGAACGCATTTCCTCATCATAAATATGGATGTTTTTCAACGACGATCGACAAAGACGATGACGATGGCGGTGGACGGTTCTGCGTTTCTCTGTTTGCTTCCGGATTTTTGCTTTTCCAATGTGCGCTATTCTAGCGAAGCGCATCCTATTACTGATGCAGTCTAGCAATGCTGCATCGAGTTGCGGCAAAGTGGAACACCTGGGCGCATCAATCGATCTGCTAGGGATGTTACAAGATGTGATTTTTCTATCACGATTGTTCATATTTATTGCTTCCTAACAGTCTGCTTCGACATACTTAAATTCGAACAAAATTGTGGTTTTGCTCACGAAGCCTTCGATTTTTGCCTAAGAATAAACGAACACCTCCATCCGAACTCCTTGAAGCGCGGAAGAAACACCACAGTCATTCGCTTTTCACAACCTCAAAAGAAACAACGACGGAAGCAGAGCCATCCCGGTCCCACCTACATCCGCATCTCTTTCCGATTGGAAGACGGTGGCACCACCGCGGCCGCCATCGACGACGGTGTGCTGTCCCCAAAGATTCAAATACATTGTGCAATTCGCGACGAAGATGACTCGTTTGTTCGCCAAGATGTTGCACGTGACGAGCTCACTCCCCATGCACTGCAATGTTCCGGGTCAAATTTCACAAAGTGCTCGTAAAAATGCAGCCGCTGCTGTGGCACGGGATCCCAGCTCGACGTGCAACGAATGGAAGTAAATTCGCGATCCCCGTGCCGGTTCGTAGGATAATCGATCCGGAAGAAAATCGAAATGTGTTAAATTTCCGTTCGTGTTCGCGGTTTGGTGGCATGATGGGAAAAGACGTTGGCGAATTTCCTTCGGGAGCGCCACCACGACTGCTGCTTGACTTCCACATGGCTCACAGCAGCAGCGGGAAACGGGTGAAATGATGGATCCGAACCGGAAATGTTACGTTTCCGCCACATTTCGCCGGGAAGGAATCGAAAAGTTCAAATAATCGCTTTAATTTCGGAATCGATTCGATCCATTTACACCGCGTGCCACATCGATTCCAGCAACAATATTCATGCAAACGCGATGCGATGTGGAAATTCGATTGAGTGAAAATCGATAGTTCTGAAATACGCATCGGATATTCGTACATTCCCGGAAACCAGCTTCAGTTGTATTATTTATTGGAGCGTAAAATTTACATATTTCAAATGCTTATTATTAGCTGAAATTTCATACAATTAATTCCGTACTGGATGTTTGCATCAACGATAGAAATGCCGCCACGTTTCGGTACGGGCCTAATTGTTTTTGGCACTGATTTCGTGCACCGATGCTTCGGACATGGAGCCTTTGTTATACGATTTTCCCCATATACCTACTAGTCGATCCGTTTCGATGCATTCTGACCAGTGATTTTCAAACAGTTGTCGGCTTCGGCGTCAAACAGAAATTTCCGAGAATGCAATTTCCAAGAACATAAAGTGATTTTAAACCATTGCATGATTCCGTGGAAAAATGCTGTGGCATATAATTTCTTGTTTTCTGGCAAAACTGTTATGTCCAATACCCGACATAAAGTATTCAGATTGCAGATGAAGTGTTTGTAGCAGTAGATGGATTGAAGTAAAATGATTCACTTCCATATTGGGGCCCTCCTTACCCTAGCGGTTGAACACGCGGCTATCAAGCAAGCCCATGCTGAGGGTGGCTGGATTCGATTCCCGGTTCCGGCCAAGGCATTTTTCGGTTTGGATATACTAATGCAAAAATGGAATAGATTGGATTTGGATTGGATTTGGATTGGATTTGGAATGGATTTGGATTGGATTTGGAATGGATTTGGATTGGATTTGGATTGGATTTGGAATGGATTTGGATTGGATTTGGATTGGATTTGGATTGGATTTGGATTGGATTTGGATTGGATTTGGATTGGATTTGGATTGAATTTGGATTGGATTTGGATTGGGTTTGGATTGGATTTGGATTGGATTTGGATTGGATTTGGATTGGATTTGGATTGGATTTGGATTGGTTTGGAATGGATTTGGATTGGTTTGGATTGGTTTGGATTGGTTTGGATTGGTTTGGATTGGTTTGGATTGGTTTGGATTGGTTTGGTTGGTTTGGATTGGTTTGGATTGGTTTGGATTGGTTTGGATTGGATTTGGATTGGTTTGGATTGGTTTGGATTGGTTTGGATTGGTTTGGATTGGTTTGGATTGGTTTGGATTGGTTTGGATTGGTTTGGAATGGTTTGGAATGGATTTGGATTGGTTTGGATTGGTTTGGATTGGTTTGGATTGGTTTGGATTGGTTTGGATTGGTTTGGATTGGTTTGGATTGGTTTGATTGGATTTGATTGGTTTGGATTGGTTTGATTGGTTTGGATTGGTTTGGTTGGTTTGATTGGATTTGGATTGGTTTGGATTGGTTTGGATTGGTTTGGATTGGTTTGGATTGGTTTGGATTGGTTTGGATTGGTTTGGATTGGATTTGGATTGGTTTGGATTGGTTTGATTGGTTTGGATTGGTTTGGATTGGTTTGGATTGGTTTGGATTGGTTTGGATTGGTTTGGATTGGTTTGAATTGGATTTGAATTGGTTTGGTTGGTTTGGATTGGTTTGGATTGGTTTGGATTGGTTTGGATTGATTTGGATTGGTTTGGATTGGTTTGGATTGGTTTGGATTGGTTTGGATTGGTTTGGATTGAATTTGATTGGATTTGGATTGGATTTGGATTGGTTTGGATTGGTTTGGATTGGATTTGGATTGGTTTGATTGGATTGGATTGGTTTGGATTGGTTTGAATGGATTTGGATTGGTTTGGATTGGTTTGGATTGGATTTGGAATGGTTTGGATTGGTTTGGATTGGTTTGATTGGTTTGGATTGGTTTGGATTGGTTTGGATTGGTTTGGATTGGTTTGGATTGGTTTGGATTGGTTTGGATTGGTTTGGATTGGTTTGGATTGGTTTGGATTGGTTTGGATTGGTTTGGATTGGTTTGGATTGGTTTGGATTGGATTTGATTGGTTTGGATTGGTTTGGATTGGTTTGGATTGGTTTGGATTGGTTTGGATTGGTTTGGATTGGTTTAGATTGGATTTGATTGGTTTGGATTGGTTTGGATTGGTTTGGATTGGTTTGGATTGGTTTGGATTGGTTTGGATTGGTTTGAATTGGTTTGGATTGGTTTGGATTGGTTTGGATTGATTTGGATTGGTTTGGATTGGATTTGGATTGGTTTGGATTGGTTTGGATTGGTTTGGATTGGGTTGGATTGGTTTGGATTGGTTTGGATTGGTTTGGATTGGTTTGGATTAAATTTGGATTGGTTTGGATTGGTTTGGATTGGTTTGGATTGGTTTGGATAGGATTTGGATTGGTTTGGATTGGTTTGGATTGGTTTGGATTGGTTTGGATTGGTTTGGATTGGTTTGATTGGTTTGGATTGGTTTGGATTGGTTTGGATTGGTTTAGATTGGTTTGGATTGGTTTGGATTGGTTTGGATTGGTTTGGATTGGTTTGGATTGGATTTGGATTGAATTGGATTGAATTTGGATTGGATTTGGATTGAAGTTGGATTGGTTTTGAATTTGGATTGGATTTGGATTGGATTTGGATTGGATTTGGATTGGATTTGGATTGGATTTGGATTGGATTTGGATTGGATTTGGATTGGATTTTGAATGGATTTGGATTGGATTCTGATTGGATTTGGATTCCCAAGGATTTTGTGGGTGGCTTAGAAAATCACAAAGCGCGTCTGGGAGGCTGTCGAGAATAGGGTTGACGATCTAGAAAATCCCAAGGTGAGTCCTTTTTTTATGTTTTTTATTTGTGTGTTTTTTAATTTTACATTAAGTTCAACACAAAAAAAGGTGAGTCCTGATTTTGGTTAATATCAGTTTAGTTCGATATTTATACACTTGGCAGCTTTAGTGTACATCAGACTACCAGTTAAGCTAACTAGTTCTAATGAAATCTGAGAGATATTACACATTCCAGCGTAACGCGACACCATGAGGAGCCGACTTTCAGCGAGAAATTAGGTCTGCATTCGAAAATTAGCCTCGGGGACATATGATTAAACAGGTGTAAAATTATTCTCACTAAATTTCCTTTCTGATAGTATATTCATTTTGAGATTTTTCGCTTTGAATATGATAAATATAGCGCGCTGCATTTCGTAGCGCGACACCATAGCTGAATTGCACTTTTTCGCATTTTGAAATGCAATTGCGTTTTTCAGCTCTGGTATACGGTTTGGAGTCTCGATTTATTCTAAGCATTTCTCGTATACATCAACAGAAATGAGGCTGTGAATTAAAATCGCAGGAAATTGTATATTCATTCAGGTCAAAGCGAAGTTCATTAGGATGCCTGATACAATATGTCTTTATTAACGAACCAGCCCAATGCTGGTTTATCTCGATTAACATAAAATGGAAATGTTTTTTTTTTTCAATTTATCACTCAGTAACTCTCTGTTAACCTTTTTCGATAGGCCCTAATTCTTGCATTGGTTTGGTGAAGTTTTTTGCCTGACGCTATTCATTATATTTTCGACTACCGGTGACCAACACTCTTAAATTATTTCACCGATATTGACTGTGAAAATCTCTGCTAAAGATCTTAAGAAGAAACATCGTCTAAATTGACGTATGTTCACGGCATCTTCTTTGAGCGCTGACGTACTCGGCTGTGACGATCTTGGTCAATGAATAAAAAATGCCGAGCTAGTGAGAGCGAACTAAAGGAATTTAACTAAAATATTGAAGCTCATCAAATAAAATGGAGAAAAAAACGAGTCTTTCGGTTCCTCGAAGCTAAAAATATGTTTAAAAATAAAGATGAACTTGTATTAAAAACATGATTGCGGCTCCGTAACGCCTCACGTCAAATGAGCCTTTCAAATAAACGAACGATTGAAAAATATAATCATACTTGGCATCCATAAACAAGTTTGATGGTTCGTGACATGGTAGAAGGAAACCGTGTTCGTCAGCAAACTGTTAGTTACGTTTACTCATATGAGTGGCATGGTGATATTGCATGGAAAAGAGAGGATTAAAAAAGCCTCACAATTTATTCGAAAGAAAAACTCAGTTTCACGTGACTTATTAACGGACGACCCCAAAGGGGTCACCAAACACCAAACATTTGTAATTTCCCACCACTCCGTTACATTTTTGTATGGTAACCTATTTTTTGTAGTATGGAGAGTTACCAAATGACACACCCCGTTACACCCCCAATTTTGTTACGCTATTCATGTACAAGCCCTAAATTACTTGAAAGAAACCATTGTGATACTGTATCAATAAACCGAAAGCATTTTATCCCTTCTTACAGAAGCACATTCAATTCGCGTAACGCGACACCATATTTTTGTACCTAGTGTAACTTCATGGAAAATGGTCCGATTTTGGATCTTAATACACAAAAAGAAAGCTCTTGACGAGTACTAAGAGAATCCGAAATTTTACTTTTCCAATGTTTGTGCCTTTTGTCTAGTATCAATTATACGACTATTTTCGTAACGCGACACCATTTCAATGTCACTGTTTTTAAAGTACAAATATTTCATGTAAACTAAAATTTTCGAAGCTATACAATGTGCACACAAAAAGATCATTAAAAACTGTATTTAATTACGTATTCATCAATACATTTTCACCCAAATAGGTGCGATAGAGCACATTTGTAAAAAAAAATGAGTAGGGAGTCTTTTTTTATTCTAAAAATCTGCTACTTTGATTGGCTATTAAACAATGTTCCGAAAACATTTTTTAGTGGAAGAAATGTTTTTCTTGTAATTAAATATGTATGTTTTCCTGTCCTACAGATATTGGATCCTGATTTTTAGTTTGAAATTTTGGTCCCTTGGTGTAGAAGTGCGTGGATTGTGTCATATGGAGAACTAACGTATGTTACAAAGTTATTTGGAAGGTCAGCTTGATGGCGTACTATATACGAGGATGATAGCTGGATTCAATGGAGGGAATACGATATTTGGATTAATGCTGCAATCTATATGGTTTTTGAGAGATCAATATCATAACACTAGGTACTTAACGTTTAAACGATACAATCTATTGACTTCCAGATCGTGGGTCTGCGATTTAAAACAACGATGTTAAGACAAAGTTTATTTTAGACTTCAGTTTTCTAAGGAATTGATCAGTTTCTCAAATGCAACATGATCAATGTTCATCTTCGGCTTGCGCAAATAACTCAGAGAAAAATCATTGCGTCCAATGCTAGAGATTTTTTTGCCTTTTTTCATGAAGAAGAAAGGAAATATGGGGTTTGAATAAGTTACATTCAGCGTGTCAATTGGTGTGCAGCAAGCCATGACTCGGCCTCTTCTTGTCAAATCTCCGTAACGTTTACACGCACCCACGGAGAGCTGCTGTCATCGCATTTCGCTCGGTCCATTTGGGGCCATACATTTTTATTCACATTTTTTTTCTTTATAACTTCTATGTTGAAGATGTTAAGAATAAACATGGTCGATAGCAGTCTATAATAGTGTGGAGACGATTATGATGATTGATGACATGAAACAAGTAGTTTGGTATTGCACGGGAAATGACGCCTCCAGAAACCAATTATTGGCTACACTTGTAAACAACCCTTCAGGGAAGTAATAGTTGTTTTGGGAAAGTTTTTTTATTGTCTCTGTCATTTTGTACGACGCTACGCCCCACCGTTCATGATGTCAAATACCCGGTTGAGCAGCTGAAATACCTCAAACCTAAATTGTAATCCTCTTCGTCCTGAAATTACGCATTTTTATAATCTTGAGTCGCCTCGAGTATCTTGGTCTTTGCCCATTTCCCCTTACCAACTCTTGATAATAATGATATAAATTGTAAATATCATAAATAGCCTCGGCTCCGTTAAATGTTATACACGCCTGAGCCTGCCGAATGAACGCAATAGATAAAAAAACATTGAAAATAGTGTGAATACATACAGATAAAAAATCCACCAATGGCTTCCCGTGCTTGGGAACGTCTGCTTCAACAGATATCAATTTCAACCCCCTCTCGATGGCATAATGAATATGGGCCAGACAAAATGGCATCGAATCTTTATTAGTTTTAGCTAATTATCACTCAGCCGGATGCTATTGCTCGGATAGAAATTCGAATAGATGTGTGGAATGGAGAGAAGTTTTCTCCTTGATTGCAAAACAAACGACGTTGGCCTTTCAAACGATCGCTATCATATTGGTGCAGTCAGCGGCCAATTCCAAGTCATAATATTATCCGAAGGTTTTTTTTTCGTTTCGTGGTCATCTACAGCAACCAACGCGAAAAATAGGGAAAAACCGGAAACGCACCGAAAAAGCTACAAACCGCTCTGCGGTACGGCTTCCTTGAAAATTTAAGAGCATTATCGTGTTTTTCGGCGGAAGTGCAGCAGAGGCTTATAACGGACCAACACGAGCGAACCACTAAACATATCTTCCTTCTTGTGTGTGAATTATACGTCGGTCGTACATCTCCAGTACAAGTGGCCGTAATGCTTTTTAGGGTACACAATCAGTGACAAGAAGAGCTCAGCGCTCTGCGGCGGCAATGTACACTTTCCGGCTCGGTGAACTGGCCATCAACATCATCGCCATCCTCCAAGGATGACAAAAGTCTGTTCAGCAGCTGTCGTAATCACAGTGTGGATGGACACAAAACTAGAACAACGATTCGCTTATGCGCAATCTCGGACTGCATTATGGGACATTTCCTTCGAGATTTGGATTCTTTAGAGAGGACGCGTAATCATGCTGTCAGCCTGAATGTTTTTGTGTTCGTGGGGGAAAATGAAGCGATATCCAGAATGCGGTTCATTTTTCCCAACGTTTTTATTGGTTTGCATAGCATCGACATAAATAACATCAAGGGGAGATCTTCCAGTGTCACGAACGGGCCACCTCATTCATATAATTCAAATTTTTAGATTGTCTTGATACACAAGTCACCATCATTAATGATTCAAACAGAAAGTTTTGGAACAGTTGAGCATAATTTAGTACAAATGAATGTGCAACTGCGGAAGATTCCTCAAGAGGTCATTTACTGACGAGCGATCATTTGCAATGGACTAATAGTTTCTAATGCACCCCAAAGCGACCTAAAAATATTCAATATTTATAAAACACATTCAATATCCTTATCTGAAACCTTATCTTAACGAATCAGTGATCCGAACAAAAATATTTTTCGGATTTCCTAATAATCGAGTTTGACCGGTATATCAAAATAAAACTAAATATTGGAAAAGTTTTCGAATCCGATTGAGTCTTTCGATTCGTAATCACCACCTCCTCACATTGATCCAAGGACAGCACCCCATCCTGAATAGTATTTTATTTTTTAGCATTTTCCTACCACTTTCACGAAATTGATCAGCGATGAATAAAACATCAAGTTCTACCTTTTCAGCAATGGCACTGTCGGTTCAGTAGCACGGACAAATATCGAAGTAAAAGCACACCATCCAATCATTTCATACAGTTTACCACGTGGTTCGCTGGCTTTTTGGCCGGTTTCCACATATTGTAGTAGCATCCACCCCCACTCCTCAGTTCTGGACTCGAGCATTTCGAGAGATAGTGGGATCCATTCCAGAACGGCCATTACAACTCAATCAATCTTGCCATTTTGGAGAAAGGTGACTACAGCGGCACATTCGGCGAGTATCAAAGGGGTTGATTGCTTCAGCGACTACCCAACGGGTAGTTCTGCCCATGCGAAGTCTGCCAGCGGGCAGAAGCCGAACTTTTTTCTGTGAGTGGCGTTCAATGGGACTCCACAACTGACAAACCGCCACGCTACGGTGCGATGGCGTAGTGTGGGAAAAAATTGATGCAATTTTGAAAATGGGGTTTATTGTAACGACGATGGCTATCGGAAAGATTGGAAATTGCAATACGCTTCCAATGGCGAGTGTGTTTTGTGTGGGTATGTGTGTCGATTCGAGTATGCTGCAGTCCGGGGAGAAAAAAACAAGCCACCAATGAATTTGATTTAAACTTAACTCCTCTTTCAGTGCAAATTTCAATCAAAACCGAGCCTTTCAAGCAACATGTCTACCGGAACTTGAGCACCGGCGACCGCAAATAGACTGGTAGCAAAAAAACCCATTCGAAAATCCAATTCCGTTCCTTTACGAAATGACGTCCCTTTTCCGTTTCGCCAACTGTGCTCCACAGCATCAGTGTCCAGAAACTTTTCAATTTACCCACTGGCACCCGAAATGAATCTCCAATGACCCTCTCCGTCGTCAGTCAGCGTCGGCCCTCTGCAGCCAAATCGTTAGACACAATCGGAGTGTCATCCACCCCCGAACGGAGACCTCCCGCCAGCTATTCAGCGCTACTGGGAAGTGCAGTAAAAATTTAATGGTCTTCTTCAAATGTTTACACATTTTGGAAACGTCGACGATGGCGATGACAACGAGGATGCCGAAGGCGAGAACCAGATGTGACCAATGGCGCCCAATCTGGATTCATCGTTTTTTTTTTCGTTGTAGCTTAGCAAACGGATGCAAGCAAGCATGAGGTTGGGACGGGGGACATTACGGCTCAGGGTGCGGGTGAATTAACTTTGAATTCGCACAAATGTGCTGTATGAGCTATGAGAGTCAAGAAGCCGGGAGATGGAATATGGCCATTTAGGAAAAAGTAATAACATTGAATACAGTAAATATAGGTCAGAGATCCCATTTTTGGCACAATATTGAAAGCAAAGAATATTATTTCTAAAAACTCATTCACTCAAGATGCCAGTTGAAATTTCCATAATGGTGAAAACACTTTTTCAATGGGTGTGTCATAAGTATAATATTGATGGGATTCCCGAAAATTCAAATAAGTATAGGACCATACATGGCGCTAATTCTGAACTTTTCTTGACAGAAACTACATCTCAGGAAAGGCTCAGATACAGGGGGTAAAACGAAAAATTGCAAGTTCGCGACCGTCGCAAAATTAGAAGAGATTTCAAACGTTGAAAGTGTCTTCATCTTTCGATGGATTTTCGATTACAATTCTTTACAATCGATTCGGAGGTTGTCCAGCAATTTACCAAATCCATTAAAACTAATGATTATATACGTTAAACTATTAAAAATATAATTTCTTTTCAAGCCCAGTAAAAAAGTTCAGACTTCCCGTTCATGCAGCCCATACACGAACATCAGATTGATGTAAGTCCCTGACTTTTTGGACCACTACTCAATTTTTTCTGTGTGGTTTCTTGCACGCGCGGATCTGCAGAACATGAGGGCACTCTTCAATATTATTGTTGGGCGGGAGAGATACCGCACAAAAGAACGAGATGTCACGCAGTGTGGCAACTGCCTCTTGTTTGGCCATGGCACAAGAAATTGCCATATGACGCCACGATGTGGTAAGTGCGCTGGTAACCACTTAACAGCAAGGTGTGAATCCATGGAAGACGGTGCCGACCCCAAGCGCGCCAACTGCGGCGTCAATCACCAGGGCAATAATCGCGCGTGCCCCAAGCGAGCGGAATTTATTCAAATCCGCAGTCAAGCATCCACAAGGAATCAGTCTGGGTGGCAGCGACGTTCGCTGCTGCCGATGACGGAAGAGCATTTCCCAGTTCTTCGCCATAGTGTGCCAAATCTGCCAGTCACATGGCAAACCATCATCAAGTCCCCCGGAAGACCAGAAGACCTCCTCTGTTCAACAACGCTTCGTAGCTGCCGCTACTCCTCTGGTACCTAATGCTTGGGAAAATTCTGGTTCCCGTGATCCAAGCAACCAACCGCCTGATGAATTTGTGAGCTCACAGTGAGGCTGTACCGACTACCGACAGCTACGCTGTTGTCGCTCCAAGAAGCATCAAATCGACGCTGCTACATCAGTGGTGGTGACCTTTCTCACTAAATATGGACCCCGAAGACACCAGTCTGAAGATCCTAAATTAAAACGCTTGATCTGTTAAGAACAAAATACGTTATTGAGCGTATTTTCTCAATAAGAATAAAATTGACATTGCAGTTATAACTGAGACACACCTCAAACCTGAGGAGAATGTTTACATTCCCGATTTTCGGCTTATGCGTCTCGACCGGTCTAGTTCCAGGGGAGGAGGCGTCGTCGTTGCCTTACATAACATTAATTCGGCTTCCAACTGCAAATTATCGAAGCGGTAGGAGTCGAAGTCGAAACTGCAGTCGGTCGAATCACCATCGTGGCGGTCTACTATCCTAAGCAAGTAAGACAAACTGACGGGACAGCTGCAGCTCTGAAAAACGACATGATTAAGCTAACTCGACGACACGGACACTTCATCATTGCTGGTGATTTAAACGCGAAGCACCAAAACTGGGGGATGTAACAAGGAACCGAAACGGAACCATCATCCCAAAAGATCTGGAGGAAGGCTAATACATAATTTTGAACCCGGATTCGCCCACACAACCCGTCTTCTTAACGAATATGTCTAATAACGTTTCACAACCTATGGTCTTCCAAGAACTTAGTTCGGACCACTATCCAGTGGTGGTCGAAATTGGTTCCAAGGCCAACCGACACCGAAAAACACGGCGCAACTATCATCGAGTGAACTGGGGCCGGTTCCAGCAATGTGTTGATGAGAATGTTAGCTACGAGGCTCTCTCCGAGACACCGGAGGATATCGACAAACAGTTGCGCTCCATCGAGGAGGCAATCTCGCAAGCTCGGGAACGACATGTTCCAATAGCTCGACAGGTAAGCAACACTCTCACCATTGATTCACTCACCAAAGATTTAATTCGTTTGAGAAATGTGAAACGAAGGCAGTTCCAACGTACTGGTCTACCTTCTTTGAAATCAGCATACAATCGTATGTCTAAAATCATCAAAGCCAGAATGGTGGACCTTAGAAATAGAGACTTCTCCAATAAGATCAGCACTCTCCCAGATTGTAGCCGGCCGTTCTGGAAAATGACGAAAATCTTGAAAACTAAGCCCCGACCCATTCCACCGTTGATCCCATTAGACAGCAATGGTTTTAAGGATCGCTTGATAACATCTGTTGAGAAGGCTAATGAGACAGGTCGTCACTTCATAAACTCGCACAGTTTGAGTCAGTCAACAGTCCGATGGCGTAAGTTCAGTGGGACAAGCCAGCCTTGAGCTTATTGTCTGAACTTGAAATTGAGTGAATAACATCTCCATTTTCGGGATTAAACTATTTCGACCAAATTCAATCCAATTTGGCTTCCTGCACGCAAGGTTGAAGTTGCGTGGATTAAGCCCACTATTGGGTTATTCATGTCTTCTGTGTTTTGAATCATAAGTTGACCTAGCCATAAGTTGACTTTGACCGATTCGAGTGCATTGATATCGTTGGGCAACCCACTGCAACCCACTGAATTCTCATAGCAATATACGTCGGAATAAATTAAAAATCGTTTCCGCTGAATTCCACGATAAATTCAATTAGTATGATCCGAAAATAATTGAAGTTCGAAGGCTGTGCATGATCAAGATGTGCAAAAGATGGATGTGGGTTCGTCCGTTGGAAATCGAGCTATCGAAAAAGCGGTACATTTTTTGTTTCATACTATTTGATATTATTTTTAAATTAATATTTTTTGCCACAGAAGAGCATGATGAAGTCAGCTCTGACGATCATACTGTTGATTCCCATGCGGATGCCGACTACACAAATCTAGATTCTAGATCTTCTTTATGTAGCTCCGTTCCTTGGATA
Organism: Armigeres subalbatus; assembly: GCF_024139115.2. Taxonomy (NCBI): domain Eukaryota; kingdom Metazoa; phylum Arthropoda; class Insecta; order Diptera; family Culicidae; genus Armigeres; species Armigeres subalbatus. The sequence continues at coordinate 236,658,734 of NC_085139.1, read as the reverse complement.
AATCACCCCTGAAAAATACAATATTTCACGTGCCAAGAAATATCCAACGGAGAAACTGGCAAAGGGGCCATCCAGAAACCATGTGGTCATATTTTTGAAGATTTTCAACCCCCCCTCCCCCCATGTGGCTTATCGTGGTCATTTGGCAGACCCCCCCTCCCCCTTTGACCACGAGGTTTTTTACAAGTACAAAAATTTAAAAAAAACTAAAGCAACTAAAACATATGCTAAATTAATGATTTCGTGTGTGTTACTTCTACGTGAAGTTAAACGATTTACAATGGATTTACAATGATATGGAAATGCTAATATCATCTTCCAAACTTGAACGTACATGTTCATGATAGCATTAGAGGCGAAAGTATAGAATTGATAGTTCCGTTAGGATACGGCAGGCATGAAGAATGTTTTTATAGAAGTCGATTGCCCTCCGCTCGCTTTCAAATCGACTTCTATAAAAGCATTCTTCATGCCTGCCGTATCCTAACGGAACTATCAATTCTATACTTTCGCCTCTAATGCTATCATGAACATGTACGTCCAAGTTTGGAAGATGATATTAGCATTTCCATATCATTGTAAAACATATGGTTAATCCGATCAATTTTGAAGATGGACAATTTCAATTGATTCAAAATTAAACTAAACCCAGTATGGAAATTATAAATTTTCATGAAGTCGAAAATTTTGATTATGTTATCATGTTGTAATGTGTATCAGGTATTAGGATATCTAGAACTCGCACACCTTCAATGCATCAGGAGGATACAAAAAAATGTGGACTCGCGAATATCTTATAAAAATTTTGAGAAATATTTATAATGGTTTAGAAATTTTCCAAAATATCCCTATATTTTTATTTTTATTTTTTTTATTAGTGATTTTTTTTAAATAACTATAAAGTTCATCACTGAATATCCCTATAGATTCCTTAGAGTATTTGGGACCTTCCATAGCTCTGGAGCACTGGAAATTCTTAAGATATTAGCCTTAGCGAAGCATCGGAACTGAACTCCTACAACGAAAAGTTTATTAGAGAATCACAAAGTTAATATGTAATCTTAGAGATGCAAATAAAACCTCCTACTGTTGTTTCTTTTGAGTAGCATTCCTGTAGAAATTTCAGTATTGTTTTCAGAATCATCAATATTAGAAATAAATAATTATAATTTTTTTTTTTAATTGTTCATTGCTAATATTGATTTATTCATGAAAATTTTGTATTTTTTCGTTAAACATTTTGATTTCTTTATGGAAAATTCTTATTTCATAATTGCAATTTTAGCTTTTTCAAGTGCTAATTTATTATTGTTATGTGTATTATTGTTCTTTATTGGCAATTTCCTATTTTATTATGGAAAATTTATATTTTTTTCTCTACTAAAGAGATTTTCAATCCAGAGCTGGCTCATCTCTCAAAATTTCTAGTTCTTCATTGAAATTTTGTTTTGATATCGACTCGTGGAAGCCAATGAAAATACTAATACTAAAAATATTTTCTCGGTCACTCTGATGGTTCTTTGGAATAATTTTACAAGGAACTTCTATTCCACATCTCGAATATCGAATATAATCTCTCTAGGTTCTTTCATAAGGAATGGATTAAAATTATTATTTTGTCGAATAGGATTTTTATTGCACAGTTCTGTTTTCTCATTGCGTCCGTCTCGTCGCAACCAACTTGGCTGCCTCGGAGAGAACAAAGCAGAGAAAGGCACTGCTGCTGTACCGTCGACCAATAACAGCTTAATTGATGGATGCCCCCACCAAGGGTAGTACACTAAATTAATGATTTCGTGTGTGTTACTTCTACGTGAAGTTAAACGATTTACAGGCAGCCAAGTTGGTTGCGACGAGACGGACGCAATGAGAAAACAGAACTGTGCAATAAAAATCCTATTCGACTAAATGCTGATGTCATATTAGAAATTTGGAGACAGTACTCGTCGATAGCAAATCCTTCCGCACGCGATGGCATATGAGCAAGTCAAACCACCTTCATTTTGCCAGTGGAGATATATCAGCTTCCACACTGATATTCTTCCCTCCCCCTTCATACGGGAGCTTGGCAGAAGGAAGGTCGTGCGATATGTGCCATCACAAATATTGCCCTCCGCTCGCTTTAAAATCGACTTCTATAAAAACATTCTTCATGCCTGCCGTATCCTAACGGAACTATCAATTCTATACTTTCGCCTCTAATGCTATCATGAACATGTACGTCCAAGTTTGGAAGATGATATTAGCATTTCCATATCATCATATGCTTATTTCATCGGACTGGATATATTGAGATGAGAACAATGCAAATGTCTTGATTGATCTGGTAGATTCGTGGGCTTGAGAGCATTTTGAAGTACCTTGAGCATCTCGTGTTCCTGAATATTAATCACTGGCTTAACCTTCAGGATGACCCATCTTATCTGACCACCCATCTGTTTAGAATACACTGGATTTTGTTTTTACACGATTTATATTTTCACAATTTTCCACTCATCCTAAATGTTTAACGCATATCAATTATCATGTGATTTTTCTTTGATTTATCTTGGATTTTTTGAAACATGTTGCGAAGAGTTTGGTGGTAAATTGAAGTCACACGATAAAAAACACGAGCGAAAAAAAATCGTGTAAAAATAAAATCCTGTGTAATTCAAACATTTAAACTTTATTTACACGCTCTTAGAATCGAAATCTTCCCAAGGTTTCGGATATCTGAGTTTTCATGATCAGTCAAATTTGAGCTCCCATATTTTTTCTGTAAAGCCAATATCTAGATGAACAATTTTACTGAAGAAAATGGTGGCCTAGCTCTCTTTTGTGATTTTATAGACAATCTAAAACGCTGGGCATATATAACCCATCATTCCTGAAAAGGTTGAGATTTGTTTTGGAATTCTATTTCAATCGTTATTATAACACTATTTTTTAGCCTAGATTGTTTTAGGAATTGGAGAGTTTTTTTTTCTGGAACACTGGCACTTTTTTTTCATATTGCAGGAATTACCTTAGTTCTAAGACCCTTTTTTGAATTTAAAAAGCATTCTATTTAGAATTTCATGTTGATTTTTTAAATGCAAGCTTCTCTATGTCATAACCTTTTTCATTCGCACTACTAGAATTTTGTGCAATCAGAACATTTAGGTGCATTATTAATTTTTTCAATCAATTATGATAATTATTCAATATCATAAAAACTAGGCTTCTTAAGCCTAAATTATTGCCTACATTTATTGCTTGGATTAATATTAAATTTCAAAATCTTCTTAATTTTCAAGAATAATTATTCTGGAGTTGCAAGGGAAACCCTTCGGAATATTGACAAGAAATTCTTCGGAGTCTCCACGGAAAAATCTTTAGAATTTCAACGACATTTTCTTCCGAAATTCTGTGGAAGAGTTCCGAAAAATGTTCGGTAGAAATTTAATTTCCAAAAGAAATTATTCGGAATATGCCAAAGTATTTCCGATGGAAATTCCTAAGATTTTCCAGTAGAAAATCGAAAAAAGTTCATCTGAATCACCAATAATGAATTTCCCGAGGAAATTCCGATGTTTTTACAAGTGGAAATAACGAAAAAATTGTACTTTTGTAGTACTTGTAAAGGTTGTACTTTTGAAGCATTCCCAGTAGGAATTCCTTAAAAAATTATATCAAAATTTTAAAGATTTTCTGATGTGAAAATTCTTTAATCCTTCCAAATCATTTCCTGTGCATCTGCAGACAGCGATAATCTTTATCTAGTAACTAAAACATCTTTTAGCTGAACCTACAAATAAATCAAAATGACATCCCGCAGAAGAATGAATTCCCGATGAAATTTTGAAATGATTTCTGGTTCAAATTCAAAAAACATGAACCTTGAAAATTCTAAAGATTTATTCTTTGAAAATCCAAAGAATTTTTTGAAGATAATCCATAGACTCTTCCGTGGAAATTCTAAATAATGCCTCGAATAAAAAAATACTTGGAAAATTAAAAAAAATGTGATAGAACTCACAAAGAGCGTAAAAAAGTATTCCGAAAAATTTTCATTTCAAAATTCCAAAATTGAAAAAAAAAACGGAAATATCAAAGTGTTTTATGTGGCATTGGCTCCATATTCCAACTGGAAGTTGGTCTGCTTTTCAAATGAAGAAGAATTTCTGGTGAAGATTCGGAAGAACTTGTCGAAGGAATTCATTAGAATGTTTTTCCACCGAAAATTATATGTATTTCCCACGGGACTGTTTTCAATTTTCAGACAGAATTCACATGGAATTTTTTTCGGAGTTTTAAGGAAAATTTTTCGAAATTAACACTGGAGATGTTTTGTTTTTGCCTTTCTCGTATACAAAGTATACGTAGAGGCTATATGTTCGCTCCAAAAACGAACTTTTTATAGGAGGCCCGGAGACCCATAGTGTTATATACCGATCGACTCAGCTCGACGAATTGGAGTGATGTCTGTGTGTGTGTATGTGTGTGTGTATGTGTGTGTGTATGTGTGTGTGTGCGCAAAAAGTCTAGCTCACTTTTTGGGCACTTATTCTCAACCGATTTGCTCGCAACAAGTTGCATTCGACGCAGAATCCTGTCCCATTGTTTCCTATTGACAATTGACTTGATCGGACTATGGGCTTAGAAGTTATGGCCAAACAATTTTTTTCATATAAAAGCACATTAAAAAGTCTAGCTCACTTTTTGGGCACTTATTCTCAACCGATTTGCTCGCAACAAGTTGCATTCGACGCAGAATCCTGTCTCATTGTTTCCTATTGACAATTGACCCGATCGGACTATGGGCTTAGAAGTTATGGCCAAAATACTTTTTGCCTTTCTTGTATACAAAGTATACGTAAAGGCTATATGTTCGCTCCAAAAACGAACTTTTTATAGGAGGCCTGGAGACCCATGGTGTTATATACCGATCGACTCAGCTCGACGAATTGGAGTGATGTCTGTGTGTGTGTATGTGTGTGTGTGCGCAAAAAGTCTAGCTCATTTATTGGGCACTTATTCTCAACCGATTTGCTCGCAACAAGTTGCATTCGACGCAGAATCCTGTCCCATTGTTTCCTATTGACAATTGACTTGATCGGACTATGGGCTTAGATGTTATGGCCAAACAAAATTTTTCATATAAAAGCACATTAAAAAGTCTAGTTCACTTTTAGAGCACTTATTCTCAACCGATTTGCCCGCAACAAGATGCATTCGACGCAGAATCCTGTTCCATTGTTTCCTATTGAAAACTGACCCGATCGAACTATGGGCTTAGAAGTTATGGCCAAAATACTTTTTTTTCATAAAAAAGCACATTAAAAAGTCTAGCTCACTTTTTGGGAATTTATTCTCAACCGATTTGCTCGCAACAAGTTGCATTCGACGCAGAATCCTGTCCCATTGTTTCCTATTGACAATTGACCCGATCGGACTATGGGCTTAGAAGTTATGGCCAAACAAAATTTTTCATATAAAAGCACATTAAAAAGTCTAGCTCACTTTTAGAGCACTTATTCTCAACCGATTTGCCCGCAACAAGATGCATTCGACGCAGAATCCTGTTCCATTGTTTCCTATTGAAAACTGACCCGATCGGAAGTTATGGCCAAAAGATTTTTTTCCATAAAAAAGCACATTAAAAAGTCTTGCTCACTTTTTGGGCACTTATCCTCAACCGCTTTGCATTCGACGCAGAATCCTGTCCCAATTGTTTCCTATTGAAAATTGACTCGATCGGACTATGGGCTTAGAAGTTACGGCCAAATTATTTTTTTTTTCATATAAAAGCACATTAAAAAGTCTAGCTCACTTTTTGGGCACTTATCCTCAACCGATTTGTTCGCAGTTGCATTCGACGCAGAATCCTTTCCCATTGTTTCTTACTGAAAATTTACCCGATCGGACTATGGGCTTAGAAATTATGGCCAAAATACTTTTTTTTTTATTAAAAGCACATTAAAAAGTCTGGCTCACTTTTTGGGAATATTTTCTCAACAAGTTTATTTATCAACAAGTTGCATTCGACGCAGAATCCTGTCCCATTGTTTCCTATTGAAAATTGACCCGATCGTACTATGGGCTTAGAAGTTATGACCAAAATTCTTTTAGCCTTTCTTGTATACAAAGTATAGGGGAGACTGGGTAGACTTGATCCCCTTTTCTGATTTCCGATGGATCACAGCCAAAAATAAATAAACATACGCGATTTCCACACTGACTCTCTAAGAAATATAGTATTTAACCTTACTGATGTACGACAGTCCTTAAAATATTGTTGTTATTGATACATAATCGATTTTTAGAGTGCTGTCAAAAGTCTCCTTTTAAAATATTCGGGAAATTGATCCCCCTTCAAGAGCTTGCTCTGTTAAAATTAGAAAAGGTGCCCTAAGATTTTTTAAATATTTTCCTTCAAAACAGGCGCAACTTTCGAATTGCTGTGCGTATACATGAACGATTTTTGTTATTGAATTCGACAGCACAAGTTATTTTTAGGGAGACTTGATCCTCTTTCTATGATATCTACCCAATAAATAATGTTTCCTGCCAACCCTTCATCAAATCTGTCAAATCTACAAAAAATCAGAAGCCAGAGAAAAGATTTATATTTTTTTGAATTTTTTCGCCAAATTTTTGTATGGGTGACTAATGGGGGATCAAATGTTCCCATATTGAGACAATAACTTCAAATCCAAATATCCTAAAACTTTGATGGAATGTTGACATTTCCACCAGTACAAATCATTAACACTCCTCCGACCGTGCCACCCAAACAGTCGGAACGCTATTTTCAAATCGCTATATCTCAGCCGTTAATGAACCGATTTGAACAATTTAGGGACTCACAAATTTTCCCGTCCATCAAGATTTGTCTGAGATGTTGAGACCTCCGATCGGACCAAAAATGACCTCTGTGGACCTCCAAACGTCGGAGCAAGTCGTGATTTTCATACAAATTGCGAGGTTGGTGCTCACCAGCTTGATGTTCATGCTAATATTAGTAAGATATTTCGAAATCCGTGAGATTTAGAAAGTTGCCGTCTTCTACAATTTTGTTCAGGAGGCCAAAACCACACTGTCGCTGATTATATTATTTCGGAACTCGCCCGCTTAGCGGCGCTAGTGTATATGAGAAAGGTCGCTTGGTCAAATATTTCGAAATCTGTAAGATTTAGAAAGCTGCCGTCTTCTACAATCTTGTTCAGAAGTGTAAAACCATACTGTCGCAGATCATATTATTTCGGAACCCGTCCGCTAGGCGGCGCTAGTGTATATGGGAATACTCGTTGGGTCAAATATTTCGGAATACGAAAGATTTAGAAAGCTGTCGTCTTCTACAATTTTGTTCAGGAGGCCAAAACCATACTGTCGCAGATCATATTATTTCTGAACTCGTCCGCTTGGCGGCGCTAGTGTATATGAAAAAGATCGCTGGGTCAAATATTTCGGAATCCGTATAACTTAGAAAGCTGTCGTCTTCTACAATTTTGTTCAGGAGGCCAAAACCATACTGTTGCAGATCATATTATTTAGGAACTCGTCCGCTTGGCGGCGCTAGTGTATATGAGAAAGATCGCTGGGTCAAATATTTCGAAATCTGTAAGATTTAGAAAGCTGACGTCTTTTACAATTTTGTTCAGGAGGCCAAACCCATACTGTTGCAGATCATATTATTTCGGAACTCGTCCGCTTGGCGGTGCTAGTGTATATGAGAAAGATCGCTGGGTCAAATATTTCGAAATCTGTAAGATTTAGAAAGCTGACGTCTTTTACAATTTTGTTCAGGAGGCCAAACCCATACTGTCGCTGATTATATTATTTCGGAACTCGTCCGTTTGGCGACGCTAGTGTATATGAGAATACTCGTTGGGTCAAATATTTCGGAATCCGTAAGATTTAAAAAGCTGTCGTCTTCTACAATTTTGTTCAGGAAGCCAAAACCATACTGTCGCACAGGTTGTCCTACGCTCAGGGAAAAAAATCTGCACTTTGGTTTTATGGAGTAACTGAACGATTTTATAGTCATAACTGAGCAAGTTTAACTAATAGAGAGATATTAGAATTTTCTAAATGTTAAAGCAACTGTCAAAAATATTCACACCAGGAATTCCTCCGGAAGTTCCCCGAGGAGTTCCTTCGGAAGTTCCCCCAGGAATTCCTCCGGAAGTTCCCCCAGGAATTCCCCCAAAAGTTCCTTCAGGAATTCCTCCAGAAGTTCCTTCAGAAATTCCTCCGGAAGTTCCTCCAGGAATTCCTCCGGAAGTTCCTCCAGGAATTCCTCCAGGAATTGCTCCGCAAATTCCTCCAGGAACTCCTCCGAAAGTTCTTCCAGGAATTCCTCCGAAAGTTCCTCCAGGAATTCCTCCGGAAGTCCCTCCAGGAATTCCTCCAGAAGTCCCTCCAGGAATTCCTCCGGAAGTCCCTTCAGGAATTCCTCCGGAAGTCCCTCCAGGAATTCCTCCGGAAGACCCTCCAGGAATTCCTCCGGAAGTTCCTCCAGGAATTCCTCCAAAAGTTCCTTTAGGAATTCCTCCAGAAGTTCCTTCCGAAATTCTTCCGGAAGTTCCTTCAGGAATTCCTCCGGAAGTTCCTTCAGGAATTCGTCCGGAAGTTCCTCTAGGAAATCCTCCGAAGTTCCTCTAGGAAATCCTCCGGAAGTTCCTCTAGGAATTCCTCCGGAAGTTCCTCCAGGAATTCCTCCGGAAGTTCTTCCAGGAATTCCTCCGGAAGTTCTTCCAGGAATTCCCCCGGAAGTTCCTCCAGGAATTCCTCCGGAAGTTCCTCCAGGAAATCCTCCGGAAGTTCCTCCAGGAATACCTCCGGAAGTTCCTCCAGGAATTCCTCCGGAAGTTCCTCCAGGAATTCCTCCGGAAGTTCCTCCAGGAATTCCTCCGGAAGTTCCTCCAGGAATTCCTCCGGAAGTTCCTCCAGGAATTCCTCCGGAAGTTCCTCCAGGAATTCCTCCGGAAGTTCCTCCAGGAATTCCTCCGGAAGTTCCTCCAGGAATTCCTCCGGAAGTTCCTCCAGGAAGATCCTCCGGAAGTTCCTCCAGGAAGATCCTCCGGAAGTTCCTCCAGGAATTCCTCCGGAAGTTCCTCCAGGAATTCCTCCGGAAGTTCCTCCAGGAATTCCTCCGGAAGTTCCTCCAGGAATTCCTCCGAAAGTTCCTCCAGGAATTCCTCCGGAAGTTCCTCCAGGAATTCCTCCGGAAGTTCTTCCAGGAATTCCTCCGGAAGTTCCTCCAGGAATTCCTCCGGAAGTTCCTCCAGGAATTCCTCCGGAAGTTCCTCCAGGAATTCCTCCGGAAGTTCCTCCAGGAATTCCTCCGGAAGTTCCTCCAGGAATTCCTCGGAAGTTCCTCCAGGAATTCCTCCGGAAGTTCCTCCAGGAATTCCTCCGGAAGTTCCTCCAGGAATTCCTCCGGAAGTTCCTCCAGGAATTCCTCCGGAAGTTCCTCCAGGAATTCCTCCGGAAGTTCCTCCAGGAATTCCTCCGGAAGTTCCTCCAGGAATTCCTCCGGAAGTTCCTCCAGGAATTCCTCCGGAAGTTCCTCCAGGAATTCCTCCGGAAGTTCCTCCAGGAATTCCTCCGGAAGTTCCTCCAGGAATTCCTCCGGAAGTTCCTCCAGGAATTCCTCCGGAAGTTCCTCCAGGAATTCCTCCGGAAGTTCCTCCAGGAATTCCTCCGGAAGTTCCTCCAGGAATTCCTCCGGAAGTTCCTCCAGGAATTCCTCCGGAAGTTCCTCCAGGAATTCCTCCGGAAGTTCCTCTAGGAATTCCTCCGGAAGTTCCTCCAGGAATTCCTCCGGAAGTTCCTCCAGGAATTCCTCCGGAAGTTCCTCCAGGAATTCCTCCGGAAGTTCCTCCAGGAATTCCTCCGGAAGTTCCTCCAGGAATTCCTCCGGAAGTTCCTCCAGGAATTCCTCCGGAAGTTCCTCCAGGAATTCCTCCGGAAGTTCCTCCAGGAATTCCTCCGGAAGTTCCTCCAGGAATTCCTCCGGAAGTTCCTCCAGGAATTCCTCCGGAAGTTCCTCCAGGAATTCCTCCGGAAGTTCCTCCAGGAATTCCTCCGGAAGTTCCTCCAGGAATTCCTCCGGAAGTTCCTCCAGGAATTCCTCCGGAAGTTCCTCCAGGAATTCCTCCGGAAGTTCCTCCAGGAATTCCTCCGGAAGTTCCTCCAGGAATTCCTCCGGAAGTTCCTCCAGGAATTCCTCCGGAAGTTCCTCCAGGAATTCCTCCGGAAGTTCCTCCAGGAATTCCTCCGGAAGTTCCTTCAGGAATTCCTCCGGAAGTTCCTTCAGGAATTCCTCCGGAAGTTCCTTCAGGAATTCCTCCGGAAGTTCCTCCAGGAACTCCTGCGGAAGTTCCTCCAGGAATTCCTCCGGAAGTTCCTCCAGGCATTCCTCCGGAAGTTCCTCCAGGCATTCCTCCGGAAGTTCCTCCAGGCATTCCTCCGGAAGTTCCTCCAGGAATTCCTCCGGAAGTTCCTCCAGGAATTCCTCCGGAAGTTCCTCCAGGAATTCCTCCGGAAGTTCCTCCAGGAATTCCTCCGGAAGTTCCTCCAGGAATTCCTCCGGAAGTTCCTCCAGGAATTCCTCCGGAAGTTCCTCCAGGAATTCCTCCGGAAGTTCCTCCAGGAATTCCTCCGGAAGTTCCTCCAGGAATTCCTCCGGAAGTTCCTCCAGGAATTCCTCCGGAAGTTCCTCCAGGAATTCCTCCGAAAGTTCCTCCAGGAATTCCTCCGAAAGTTCCTTCAGGAATTCCTCCGGAAGTTTCTCCAGGAATTCCTCCGGAAGTTCCTCCAGGAATTCCTGCGGAAGTTCCTCCAGGAATTCCTCCGGAAGTTCCTCCAGGAATTCCTCCGGAAGTTCCTCCAGGAATTCCTCCGGAAGTTCCTCCAGGAATTCCTCCGGAAGTTCCTCCAGGAATTCCTCCGGAAGTTCCTCCAGGAATTCCTGCGGAAGTTCCTCCAGCAATTCCTGCGGAAGTTCCTCCAGGAATTCCTGCGGAAGTTCCTCCAGGAATTCCTGCAGAAGTTCTTCCAGGAATTCCTGCGGAAGATCCTCCAGGAATTCCTCTGGAAGTTCCTCCAGGAATTCCCCCGGAAGTTACTCCAGGAATTCCCCCGGAAGTTACTCCAGGAATTCCTCCGGAGATTCCTCCAGGAATTCCTCCGAAAGTTCCCACCGAAGTTCCTCCAGGAATTCCTGCGGAAGTTCCTCCAGGAATTCCTCCGGAAGTTCCTCCAGGAATTCCTCCGGAAGTTCCTCCAGGAATTCCTCCGGAAGTTCCTCCAGGAATTGCTCCGCAAATTCCTCCAGGAACTCCTCCGAAAGTTCCTCCAAGAGTTCCTCCGAAAGTCACTGCAGGAATTCCTCCGGAAGTCCCTCCAGGAATTCCTCCAAAAGTTCCTTTAGGAATTCCTCCAAAAGTTCCTTCAGGAATTCCTCCAGAAGTTCCTTCCGAAATTCTTCCGGAAGTTCCTTCAGCAATTTCTCCTGAAGTTCCTCTAGGAATTCCTCCGTAAGTTCCTCCAGGAATTCCTCCGTAAGCTCCTCCACGAATTCCCCCGGAAGTTCCTCCAGGAATTCCTGCGGAAGTTCCTCCATGAATTCCTGCGAAAGTTCCTCCAGGAATTCCTGGGAAAATTCCTCCAGGAATTCCTGCGGAAGTTCCTCCAGGAATTCCTCCGGAAGTTCCTCCGGGAATTCCTCCGGAAGTTCCTCCAGGAATTCCTCCGGAAGTTCCTCCAGGAATTCCTCCGGAAGTTCCTCCAGGAATTCCTCCGGAAGTTCCTCCAGGAATTCCTCCGAAAGTTCCTCCAGGAATTCCTCCGGAAGTTCCTCCAGGAATTCCTCTGGAAGTTCCTCCAGGAATTCCTCCGGAAGTTCTTCCAGGAATTCCTCCGGAAGTTCCACCAGGAATTCCTCCGGAAGTTCCTCCAGGAATTCCTCCGGAAGTTCCTCCAGGAATTCCTCCGGAAGTTCCTCCAGGAATTCCTCCGGAAGTTCCTCCAGGAATTCCTCCGGAAGTTCCTCCAGGAATTCCTCCGGAAGTTCCTCCAGGAATTCCTCCGGAAGCTCCTCCAGGAATTCCTCCGGAAGTTCCTCCAGGAATTCCTCCGGAAGTTCCTCCAGGAATTCCTCGGAAGTTCCTCCAGGAATTCCTCCGGAAGTTCCTCCAGCAATTCCTCCGGAAGTTCCTCCAGGAATTCCTCCGGAAGTTCCTCCAGGCATTCCTCCGGAAGTTCCTCCAGGAATCCCTCCGGCAGTTCCTCCAGGAATTACTCCGGAAGTTCCTCCAGGAATTCCTCGGAAGTTCCTCCAGGAATTCCTCCGGAAGTTCCTCCAGGAATTCCTCCGGAAGTTCCTCCAGGAATTCCTCCGGAAGTTCCTCCAGGAATTCCTCTGGAAGTTCCTCCAGGAATTCCTCCGGAAGTTCCTCCAGGAATTCCTCCGGAAGTTCCTCCAGGAATTCCTCCGGAAGTTCCTCCAGGAATTCCTCGGGAGTTCCTCCAGGAATTCCTCCGGAAGTTCCTCCAGGAATTCCTCCGGAAGTTCCTCCAGGAATTCCTCCGGAAGTTCCTCCAGGAATTCCTCCGGAAGTTCCTCCAGGAATTCCTCCGGAAGTTCCTCCAGGAATTCCTCCGGAAGTTCCTCCAGGAATTCCTCCGGAAGTTCCTCCAGGAATTCCTCCGGAAGTTCCTCCAGGAATTCCTCCGGAAGTTCCTCCAGGAATTCCTCCGGAAGTTCCTCCAGGAATTCCTCCGGAAGTTCCTCCAGGAATTCCTCCGGAAGTTCCTCCAGGAATTCCTCCGGAAGTTCCTCCAGGCATTCCTCCGGAAGTTCCTCCAGGAATTCCTCCGGAAGTTCCTCCAGGAATTCCTCCGGAAGTTCCTCCAGGAATTCCTCCGGAAGTTCCTCCAGGAATTCCTCCGGAATTCCGCTGCCAGTCGCTTGTGCGGCTGTAGCGGTGGGAGTATTGGAATCGCACGACGGCGAGCCGGGATGGCTGGAAAGTTCACCTCGTTGATTACAGGAACACGGTTCTCCTTCGGAATGGTCCTGGTGGAAGCCTTCTTCCGGATTTTCAGGAACTTGGCTCGCTTTGGGCAGCCCTTTGTGGTGGCCCCATGTTTATCGCCACAATTGGCGCACTTGGGATCGGCCACCTCTATTTTGTGGCACTCGTCAGTCGGATGGGGTTCGCCACACTTGTTGCAGCGCGGCTTCATGCGGCAGTTCCTGGTGCCGTGCCCGAAATTGAAGCAGTTGGTGCATTGAGTGACATCGCGGTGCACTGTCCGATATCACTCCTAGTCAACGACGGTGTAATTTATAACGCCAACCAGCTTCAGGTCCTGGATCAGGTAAAGCTGGTAGCGATATCTCCTCGCCTTGTCGTGACGAGCGATCTTGTGCACGGTTACTGGCTTCAGTCCGCAACTTTCAAGCTCTGCTTGGAGCTCTTTCTCCTTCATGGACTCTCCTTCCGTGGAGTCCTCGCAGCAAAGCCTTGAGCGGCTTCGTGCCGGGGTGGTCATGAGTGTAGTACTTATACTTGTGGACCTCGAGGAACTCCACGACGGATTGATGATTGTCCTTGTTTGCCGGCATCACTTTCACGCCCTCGCTGCAGAGCCGAAAAGTACATTTCAGCCCCTTAGCGATCAGCTGGCGAATTTTTGGGCATAAATCCGGCGGATCGCCCTTCACAAACACGGGCGGGCACTTCTCCTTCCGCTCCGGTTGCACCTGCGGCAACTGCGATTGCTGCTTCTTCCTCTTTTTTGGCGGATTGTCGGCGTCATCAAGCGGCAACGGCGAGAACACGTTGCTCTACAAAAGCTGCTTGGAGGGCTTACCCGCGCCTCCAAGAGCAGTGCGCTTAGGCACTTTCCAGCGACCGAATCGGCCACCGAGTCTCCCATGACGGGTCCGGAAGAAAATAACGCCAACGCGACGAAGCGAAAACCTTAACAGCGAACGAACGAGAAAAACACTTGGAAAAAATGCGCGAGCAAAAAACACGTTCGTACGTGCTGCTGTCTCAAACTGGAATCGATCGGATCCCTTTGTTCTTTGTATCCCAGCGCCTTCTGGTGAAAATGTCATACGAAACATTGTTTCGTGTGACATGCTCGCAAGGTGGCGGTAGAGGAAAAAAATGTTCAAGCTGTTACGTCTGTTCGTCTGTGGTTTTAGCCTCCTGAACAAAATTGTAGAAGACGCCAGCTTTCTACATCTATCGGATTTCAAAATATTTGACCCAACGAGTATTCCCATATACACTAGCGCCGCCAAGCGGACGAGTTTCGCAATAATATGATCTGCGACAGTATGGTTCTGCACTCCTGAACAAGATTGTAGAAGATGGCAGCTTTCCAAATCCTACAGATTCCGAAATATTTGACCCAACGGGCATTCCCATATACACTAGAGCCGCTAAGAGTTCCGAAATTATATTATCTTTGACAGTATGGTTTTACACTCCTGAACAAAATTACGTCAGCTTTCTAAATCTCTCGGATTCCGAAAAATTTGACCCAACGAGCTTTCTCATATACACTATTGCCGCCAGGCGGACGAGTTCCGCCTCCTGAACAAAATTGTAGAAGACGTCAGCTTTCTAAATCTTTCGTATTCCGAAATATTTAACCCAACGAGTATTCCCATATACACTAGCGCCGCCAAACGGATGAGTCCGAAATAATATGATCTGCTACTGTATGGTTTTGGCCTCCTGAACTTAATTTTTAAAGACGGCAGCTTTCTAAATCTTACGGATTCCGAAATATTTGACCCAACGGGCATTCCCATATACACTAGCGCCGCTAAGCGGACGAGGTCCTAAATAATATGATCTTTGACAGTATGGTTTTACACTCCTGAACAAAATTGTAGAAGACGTCAGCTTTCTAAATCTTTCGTATTCAGAAATATTTGACCCATCGATCTTTCTCATATACAGTAGCGCCGCCAAACGGACGAGTTCCGAAATAATATGATCTGCTACTGTATGGGTTTGGCCTCCTGAACTAAATTGTAGAAGACGTCAGCTTTCTAAATCTTTCGTATTCCGAAATATTTGACCCAGAGATCTTTGTCATATACACTAGCGCCGCCTAGCGGACGGGTTCCGAAATAATATGATCTGCGACAGTATGGTTTTACACTTCTGAGAAAAATTGTAGAAGACGTCAGCTTTCTAAATCTTTCGTATTCAGAAATATTTGACCCAGCGATCTTTCTCATATACAGTAGCGCCGCCAAGCGGACGAGTTCCGAAATAATATGATCTGCGACAGTATGGTTTTGGCCTCCTGAACTAAATTGTAGAAGACGTCAGCTTTCTAAATCTTTCGTATTCCGAAATATTTGACCCAGAGATCTTTGTCATATACACTAGCGCCGCCAAGCGGACGAGTTCCGAAATAATATGATCTGCGACAGTATGGTTTTACACTCCTGAGAAAAATTGTAGAAGACGTCAGCTTTCTAAATCTTTCGTATTCCGAAATATTTGACCCATCGATTATTCCCATATACACTAGCGCCGCCCTAGCAGACGAGTTCCGAAATAATATGATCTGCGACAGTATGGTTTTACACTTCTGAACAAGATTGTAGAAGACGGCAGCTTTCTAAATCTTACAGATTTCGAAATATTTGACCCAGCGATCTTTCTCATATACACTAGCGCCTCCAAGCGGACAAGTTCCGAAATAATATAATCAGCGACAGTATGGTTTTGGCCTCCTGAACAAAATTGTAAAAGACGACAGCTTTCTAAGTCTCACGGATTCCGAAATATTTGACCCAGCGATCTTTCTCATATACACTAGCGCCGCCAAGCGGACGAGTTCAGAATTAATATAATCTGCGACAGTATGGTTTTGGCCTCCTGAACAAAATTGTAGAAGACGACAGCTTTCTAAATATTTCGTATTCCGAAATATTTGACCCAACGAGTATTCCCAAATACACTAGCGCCGCCTAGCGGATGGGCTCCGAAATAAGATGATCTGCGACAGTATGGTTTTACACTTCTGAACAAGATTGTAGAAGACGGCTTTCTCATATACACTAGCGCCGCCAAGCGGACGAGTTCAGAAATAATATGATCTGCGACAGTATGGTTTTGGCCTCCTGAACAAAATTGTAGAAGACAACAGCTTTCTAAATCTTTCGTAGTCCGAAATATTTGACCCAAAAGTATTCCCATATACACTAGCGCCGCCTAGCGGATGAGTTCCGAAATAATATGATCTGCGACAGTATGGTTTTACACTTCTGAGAAAAATTGTAGAAGACGTCAGCTTTCTAATTCTTTCATATTCCGAAATATTTGACCCAACGAGTATTCCCAA
The DNA here is from genome assembly GCF_024139115.2 of Armigeres subalbatus. Classification (NCBI taxonomy): domain Eukaryota; kingdom Metazoa; phylum Arthropoda; class Insecta; order Diptera; family Culicidae; genus Armigeres; species Armigeres subalbatus. Next base: position 236,642,381 of record NC_085139.1, on the reverse strand, counting down.
ATACTTTCATATTCCGAAATATAACAGCTTTCTAAATCTTTCGTAGTCCGAAATATTTGACCCAACAAGTATTCCCATATACACTAGCGCCGCCTAGCGGACGGGTTCCGAAATAATATGATCTGCGACAGTATGGTTTTACACTCCTGAGAAAAATTATAGAAGACGTCAGCTTTCTAATTCTTTCGTATTCCGAAATATTTGACCCAACGAGTATTCCCAAATACACTAGCGCAGCCTAGCGGACGGGCTCCGAAATAATATGATCTGCGACAGTATGGTTTTACACTTCTGAACAAGATTGTAGAAGACGGCAGCTTTCTAAATCTTACAGATTTCGAAATATTTGACCCAGCGATCTTTCTCATATACACTAGCGCCTCGAAGCGGACAAGTTCCGAAATAATATAATCAGCGACAGTATGGTTTTGGCCTCCTGAACAAAATTGTAAAAGACGACAGCTTTCTAAGTCTTACGGATTCCGAAATATTTGACCCAGCGATCTTTCTCATATACACTAGTGCCGCCAAGCGGACGAGTTCAGAATTAATATGATCTGCGACAGTATGGTTTTGGCCTCCTGAACAAAATTGTAGAAGACGACAGCTTTCTAAATCTTTCGTATTCCGAAATATTTGACCCAACGAGTATTCCCATATACACTAGCGCCGCCTAGCGGACGGGTTCCGAAATAATATGATCTGCGACAGTATGGTTTTACACTTCTGAACAAGATTGTAGAAGACGGCTTTCTCATATACACTAGCGCCGCCAAGCGGACGAGTTCAGAATTAATATGATCTGCGACAGTATGGTTTTGGCCTCCTGAACAAAATTGTAGAAGACAACAGCTTTCTAAATCTTTCGTAGTCCGAAATATTTGACCCAACAAGTATTCCCATATACACTAGCGCCGCCCTGGCAGACGGGTTCCGAAATAATATGATCTGCGACAGTATGGTTTTACACTTCTGAACAAGATTGTAGAAGACGGCAGCTTTCTAAATCTTACAGATTTCGAAATATTTGACCAAGCGACCTTTCTCATATACACTAGCGCCGCCAAGCGGACGAGTTCCGACAGTATGGCTTTGGCCTCCTGAACAAAATTGTGGAAGACGGCAGCTTTCTAAATCTCACGGATTTCGAAATATCTTACTAATATTAGCATAAACATCAAGCTGGTGAGCACCAACCTCGCAATTTGTATGAAAATCACGACTTGCTCCGACGTTTGGAGGTCCACAGAGGTCATTTTTGGTCCGATCGGAGGTCTCAACATCTCAGACAAATCTTGATGGACGGGAAAATTTGTGAGTCCCTAAATTGTTCAAATCGGTTCACTAACGGCTGAGATATAGCGATTTGAAAATAGTGTCTTTCGAGGCATGGTCGTTCGTGTAAGTAAAAACTATCACGGTCGGAGGAGTGTTAAGCACATTTATGGCTGTGAAAAAAAAACGAAAGCATTTGGTCATTGTTATGAAAAGTTATTCAAATTTTGCGTGGCCAATAAAAAAATCTTTAGGAAGGTCAAAACATACAAACCGCCCTGCAGAATAAATAAGGTTGTCAACCCAAAAAATAACTCACCACATAAAGGTCATTTGTCTATAGATCATACTAAAAAATACGCTAGAACAAAACTACTTTAGTTCTCGATAAAACAGGGGGTGATCAAGTCTCCCCGGGGATCAAGTCTACCCACCTTCCCCTACTTAAAGGCTATATGTTCGCTCCAAAAACGAACTTTTTATAGGAAGCCCGTAGAGCCTTAGTGTTATATACCGATCGACTCAGCTCGACGAATTAAAGTGATGTCTGTGTGTGTATGTGTGTGCGCAAAATAATCTCACTGATTTTTCAGGCACTAATCCTTAACCATTTCATTTCTTAAACATTTATCCTCAACCGATTTGCTCGCAACAAGTTGCATTCGACGCGGAATCTTGTCCCATTGTTTCGTATCGAAAACCGGCCCAGTCGGACTATGGGCTTCGGAGTTATGGCCAGTTTTTACAAGAAATTTTTTTTTCTCTATTTAGGCACTTACTCTCGGCCGATTTACTCGCAACACTCGACGCAGAATCATGTCCCATTGTTTCCTATTAAAAATTGGCCGGATCGGACTATGGGCTCAGAAGTTATGACCAAAATACTTTTTTTTCATACCAAAAGTGCGAAGAAATTACTCACTCACAAGAAACGAGAAAGGCACTATCACCGCTAGGTGGATTAATCTGGGTTTTTTTTTTTCATTATCAATTTGCAGCAAAATTTCCAAGCAGAATTGTTCAAAAAAACCCAGATTAATCCAACTAGCGTTGGTGGTGCCTTTCTCGCATTTAGTTAAGACACCAACCTTATATGGGGTTTATATGGTCCGATGTACCATTTTCTTCATAACTTTGAAACGCACTAACCGATCGTTATAAAATTCAATAGTGATCAACAAGGCTTTGTCCCCTGTCGAATGAAACTTGTTGCGAGAAAATCGGTTAAGGATTACTATACGAAAAGTTGTCTAATGTTTTTTATAGCTTCTGTGCACACACATACACACATACATACACACGGACAGACAGACATGTGCTCAGCTCGTCGAGCTGAGTCGATTGGTATATAATACTATGGGTCTCAGACGCTTCTATAAAAAGTTCGTTTTCGGAGTGAAATGATAGCGGTACAACTTAGTTGTACGAGCAAGGCAAAAAAATGAATGCCAGCACTTTATCAGGATTGTATGAAGTAATGTCAAAGTTTTTACTGGAAATTTCTTTACTTGATTTTTCCTGAATGTCCACAAGAAATTCTTTTGAATTTTTCTTCTTGAGATTTTTTCTTGGATTATTGTAAAAACATGAACATTTTTCAAAATTGTAGCTGATGAAAAAGTGTCGGCGGCAAGGGGTGTCTCACTGTTATCAATCGCAGCAAATTTCAATCGAAAGAAAGTCGATTTAAAGCGAATGCAATTGATAGACACTGTTTGATCATTTTTGCAACACATCCTCTAAGACACTGAACTGTAATTTTTGTCTAAGCAAGCGTGAATTTTGTACGTTACCAATGACATCGAGTAGTTTGTTTATTTTAACATCAACAAAGAATCTTGAGCATGATTTCATGATTGGAAAATGCTTTGAATAAAATTTAATAATAGATTTTCTTATTTCAGAATCCCAAACCATCATTTGCCAAAGTGATTTACATGGAAAATCGGCAGAAACAAGTTTTGTACACATATCAACAGAAATTAAGTTGCTGCAACTGCAAATTGCTGAGTTCCGCAATTTCGAACGACTTCTATAATTCGCAATCGTGTCCATCTTCGGACACTTAAGGCACCTACTTGCACAACTTTAGTTCTCTGTCTGGCGTTTTAGGTTAATTGTAATATATGTAAATCCATCAATTGAAATTTACTTTCAATTTGGAAAGATTTATAATACGATACTGCAAATGTCCGTATCCGCAAATTCTTCCGTGAATTAGAGAAGTATCTTGCTTCCTACTCAATCATTTCGCGCGAAACTTAATGGTTTAGAGGCCTGGCCAAAACACGATCACCAGAGCTTATATTGAACGAGTATGTAAAATGTATGTTGAAAATGAGTTGCCGTATTGTCGACAGTTTCAAACTTTTGTTGCGTACTGGTAATAAATAGCCTCGGAAATATCACAACTAAATTAACTCAAACTAGGAAATATTTTCGTTATGATGTAATTATATTACTATCAACTAACTTCACTTCTTCGCAATGCAAAGATACATCGTCATAATCATTCATATATTTCAGTACATTTGCAAGAATGTATTTTGACAAAAAGGGGAAATAAATCCTTTGCTTTATTCATGCGAGGAAGGATTTTTTTTCTTGCTAGTTGTTATCGTTGTTATCAATTGATGTTTCCCGAATTGTGTTCACTACAGCTGTCATCGTTTAATTTGACAGATGGTTCATTCGGTGCGTTGCTAAAATCAGCAAATGCACTTTTAGTAAATCTTGATTTACATCGAAATAAAGTCGCTTTGGTTACTTTGTTGATTTCAGCAGATAAATTTAATTTAATCTATGTGAGACACCCCTTGGTCGGCGGCGTGATGCCAAAAACCATCTGCGGCGGATTTTTTTTAAAATATTTTTCCATTTTTCCTATCCAATTTTTTTTTTGTGGACATTGAGACTGAATCGCAACCTGTTTTTTCGTTTATTTGTGTATGGATATAGGATCTTAGGCTAAGATAGTCAAATAATGCAGATATGCATCGGCGTTGCGACCGACGCTGCGTTATCGATTTTTCTCGATGCACACCTACATCTTTTTAACGCTGAGTTGAAAAGACGCTACGTGGGCATCGGCCCTTAGATGCGCTTTGCGTTTAATGATTTAATCATTAAATTTTAATGATTTGTATTTTGACACCGCTGTTGTTATTCACCAAAAGTTTATCGTGTAAAAAAAAACCACGTGGTTCGAGAGCAACACCCCCCCTCCCCCCATTTGGCTTATCGTGGTCATTTTCCAAACCCCCCCCCCTTCCCCCCATATATGACCACGTGGTTTCTGGATGGCCCCAAAGAGCTTCAGGAGCACTGCAACAGTCGTTCAACTCTGTTGTTAGGGTTAAAAACGACAACCAAAACGTACCAACCGATCAATTCAGCTGTTATTGGTCGACGGTACAGCAGCAGTACCTTTCTCTGCTTTGTTCTCTCCGAGGCAGCCAAGTTGGTTGCGACGAGACGGACGCAATGAGAAAACAGAACTGTGCAATAAAAATCCTATTCGACTAGATGCTGATGTCATATTAGAAATTTGGAGACAGTACTCGTCGATAGAATATTCTTCCGCACGCGATGGCATATGAGTAAGTCAAACCACCTTCCTTTTGCCAGTGGAAATATATCAGCTTCCACACTTATATTCTTCCCTCCCCCTTCTTACGGGAGCTTGGCAGAAGGAAGGTCGTGTGATATGTGCCATCACAAATATTGCCCTCCACTCGCTTTCAAATCGACTTCTATAAAAACATTCTTCATGCCTGCCGTATCCTAACGGAACTATCAATTCTATACTTTCGCCTCTAATTCTATCATGAACATGTACGTCCAAGTTTGGAGATGATATTAGCATTTCCATATCATTGTAAATCCATTGTAAATCGTTTAACTTCACGTAGAAGTAACACACACACAAAATCATTAATTTAGAATATATGATTATTTATGTTGCTATATGGTAATCTATATAGATAAAAATGAATTTCTGTCTGTCTGAACCTGAACCTAGACTCGCAAATTACTGAACCGATTGGCGTGAAAATTTGTATGCAGAGGTTTTTGGGGCCGGGAAGGTTCTTAAGATGGTTCGAGGCCCATCCCTTTTTTGGAAAGGGGGGCTCCCACAGAAATGAAACAGAAATTTCGACATAACTCGATAACTAATCAGAGTATGAATCGCTTTCAGGCGAAACGAAGTTCGTCGGGTCTGCTAGTTGTTAATAAATAAATAAATAAATAAAATAAATTCATTCATTCATTTAGTCTACATCTAAACAGATAACACTGAATCAACAATTTGACGCCACAATACACGGTTCGAGGCCGCATCTCTCCATCCTCGGATACGCCCCACGCTCGCCAAGTCGTTCTGCACCTGGTCTGCCCATCTCGCTCGCTTCGCTCCACGACGTCTCGTACCTGCCGGATCGGAAGCGAACACCATCTTTGCAGGGTTGATGTCCGGCATTCTTGCAACATGTCCTGCCCATCGTACCCTTCCGGCTTTAGCTACCTTCTGGATACTGGGTTCGCCGTAGAGCTGGGCGAGCTCGTGGTTCATTCTTCGCCGCCACACACCGTCTTCTTGCACACCGCTAAAGATGGTCCTAAGCACCCGTCTCTCGAATACTCCGAGTGCTTGCAAGTCCTCCTCGAGCATTGTCCATGTTTCATGTCCGTAGAGGACAACCGGTCTTATTAGCGTCTTGTACATGACACATTTGGTGCGGTGGCGAATCTTTTTCGACCGCAGTTTCTTCTGGAGCCCGTAGTAGGCCCGACTTCCACAGATGATGCGCCTTCGTATTTCACGACTAACGTTGTTGTCAGCCGTTAGCAAGGATCCGAGGTAGACGAATTCCTCGACCACCTCGAAGGTATCCCCGTCTATCGTAACACTGCTTCCCAGGCGGGCCCTGTCGCGTTCGGTTCCGCCCACAAGCATGTACTTTGTCTTTGAAGCATTCACCACCAGTCCAACTTTTGTTGCTTCACGTTTCAGGCGGGTGTACAGTTCTGCCACCTTTGCAAATGTTCGGCCGACAATGTCCATGTCATCCGCGAAGCAAATAAAATGACTGGATCTGTTGAAAATCGTACCCCGGCTCTCCGCATGACACCTTCTAGCGCAATGTTGAACAACAGGCACGAAAGTCCATCACCTTGTCTTAGTCCCCGGCGCGATTCGAACGAACTGGAGTGTTCGCCAGAAATCTTCACACAGTTTTGCACACCATCCACCGTTGCTTTGATCAGTCTGGTAAGCTTCCCAGGGAAGCTGTTCTCGTCCATAATTTTCCATAGCCCTACGCGGTCTATACTGTCGTATGCCGCCTTGAAATCAACGAACAGATGGTGCGTTGGGACCTGGTATTCACGGCATTTTTGAAGGATTTGCCGTACAGTAAAGATCTGGTCCGTTATCGAGCGGCCGTCAACGAAGCCGGCTTGATAACTTCCCACGAACTCGTTCACTAATGGTGACAGACGACGGAAGATGATCTGGGATATCACTTTGTAGGCGGCATTAAGGATGGTGATCGCTCGAAAGTTCTCACACTCCAGTTTGTCGCCTTTCTTGTAGATGGGGCATATAACCCCTTCCTTCCACTCCTCCGGTAGCTGTTCGGTTTCTCAGATTCTGACTATCAGTTTGTGCAGGCAAGTGGTCAGCTTTTCCGGGCCCATCTTGATGAGCTCAGCTCCGATACCATCCTTACCAGCTGCTTTATTGGTCTTTAGCTGTTGGATGGCATCCTTAACTTCCCTCAAGGTGGGGGCTAGTTGGCTTCCATCGTCCGCTGAACTGACGTAGTCATCTCCTCCGCTGCCTTGACTTTCACTGCCTGTACTCTCCGCGCCACTCAGATGTTCCTCGTAGTGCTGCTTCCACCTTTCGATCACCACACGTTCGTCCGTCAAGATGCTCCCATCCTTATCCCGGCACATTTCGGCTCGCGGCACGAAGCCTTTGCGGGATGCGTTGAGCTTCTGATAGAACTTGCGTGTATCTTGAGAACGGCACAGCTGTTCCATCTCCTCGCACTCCGCTTCTTCCAGGCGGCGTTTCTTCTCCTGAAAAAGGCGGGTCTGCTGTCTCCGCTTCCGTCTATAACGTTCTGCCGGGTAACTTGCTGCAGCGCTATCTATATAGATGGGTCCATTTCAGGATGCGGGACCCTAATAACTATCTTGAATAGTCCCCCGGATATTTGTACCATTTTATCAGCCGAAACAACTGCGGCTTTCATCGCCGTCACTTACCTCGTTCTTTCCGACTTTGCTAGTGTTATCTTCGCGCTTCAGTGCGAAACGCCTAAACACCCATGAAACCAAGGCATCCTAGCAAACATGCTCTCAGATGCGACTTTTACTCAGATCCCGGGGCACCGCGAAGCCCCTGGAAACACCGTGGCCGATTACCTTGCCGGAGTCGGATATCAAGGGCGGTGATTTGCTGAGGACTAAAAAACCTGGATTAGAAAGACAGTACGAGACAACTGGGAAATATCCTGAAGAGCTTCAGCTACTGATATTCAAGCGATCATAAATGACCTGCAAATCATCTCTCGACTGCGAACCGGACGCATACGGCTCTCGCGCAACTTTCGCGGATAATTTTCGACGTTCGTGAGGTCTACAATATTGTGAAACATTACGTACGCCGATGCCTCTATTTCCGGGCTTCCAGAGATACGTTTGGGATAACTGTCAATTTGCAAAGTTTGAAAATTCGGTCATAGAAAGCTTCAATGAGGTTCTACAGCTGTATTACAGTGTTCTGATTTTATATTGTCTTCGTCGGTCACCCGGCGTTCTGTTCAAACTGGTTGACTGTCGGATAATTCTGTGGTTATCTAGTAAAAACTTCGGAAGTCTATCCATACTGAGCCTTTCTTTCCGAGGGAATTAAAGGTAAGATTGGCCACTTTTGAGATTTTTAGCATCTTTTACGAGAGCCCCGAATTCAACGACAACAGGTCCTGCTTCAAAACCCCCAATGAATAGCTGGGTTTCCACTGTACGACTGGTTCCGGGTTCCTGGATGAAATTACTCTAAATTCGTTTGCCTATGTTTCGTCTATGTTTCTTCCGTAGCCCAGCTTCTGAACTGAAACCAAATTTAATTATATTTTTAAACTTCTAGTTCAAAGTTTTATCAATGATAGTATTAGGATAAGTTCTTTCATTAAACTTTGCCTATCCAGGTTTTTACGCTAGCAATAAATCAACTGTGGAACTCCAAATTTGACATGTGCTGTGTACACATTTTATAGCGCTGGTCTAGTAGTCATAGATCCATGCAAAAAAAAATCAAAATTGTCAACATGTCACAGCTTGCAAATATGACTTGATAATGGTTTAAATCTAATTAAGATTATTGTTAATAAATGCTTTTTCTGTTTTAGAAAATATATTGCAAAAAAACGGGCTACAATATGCGAATGAAGGTCAATCACAGGCTCTGCTTAAATGCCAGATAACAAAGTTGAAGGGGTGCGCGATCCAGAGTTCCGGCTATTACCAAGTGTAATACGAGTTCGCCAAACCCTACGATTATAGCAATACTTTTCGGAATCTAACAAACAAACGACAGTTTTAATCAAGTGATCTACAACTAAACGAAAAAAGAACCCGATCTATTTCGAAAAGTGACTCCCAAACCTCCTTACAGTTGGCCTTTGCAGCCAAAGAGTACTGACACAAGTTCGGTCGTAAGGATGCAACTACAATGCTGTGAATGCCAACATTGCATTGGTCATTTCTTGTCGGTGGTGAAGGCGAGTTCTGTTCCTTATCAGTAATTCGTTCAATGCCCTAATGTTTTTCGTTTCATTATGCTTCCTATAATCGATTTACAATTTGTCTTAAGCACGTCGTAGTAAGGTCTATGTCGTTTGTCTCTTGTCGCATTAATTGGAATGTTTGTCTTGTCGTAAAACGCCTTCACTATTCTGCGATTCAAATCGTCTTCGAAAAAAAAAAAATACTTGCTACATGTTTTGAACTAGGGGAAAAGACGGCTTTGGCAAGTTTTGTTCTATTATTGGCAGGGGGGTTTTTGTCGATAAAATTTTATGAAATTTGGCCACAATATTCTTTGATATGTAAAGAATGTTTAGGCCAAATTTGAGCATAATCAGTCATAAAAACCCCCCTGACAATAATAGAACAAAACCTGCCAAAGCCGTCATTCCCCCTATATTAAACTAAATAATTCTCAACCTTATTCTAGTAGTAGGAGGAATGACGGCTTTTGCAGGTTTTGTTCTATTATTGGCAGGGGTTTTTTTTATGTCTGACTATGCTCAAATTTGGCCTAAACATTCTTTGCATATCAAAGAACATTGTGGCCAAATTTCATAAAATTTTATCGACAAAAACCCCCCTGCCAATAATAGAACAAAACTTGCCAAAGCCGTCTTTTCCCCTAGTTCAAAACATGTAGCAAGTATATTTTTTTTTTCGAAGACGATTTGAATCGCAGAATAGTGAAGGCGTTTTACGACAAGACAAACATTCCAATTAATGCGACAAGAGACAAACGACATAGACCTTACTACGACGTGCTTAAGACAAATTGTAAATCGATTATAGGAAGCATAATGAAACGAAAAACATTAGGGCATTGAACGAATTACTGATAAGGAACAGAACTCGCCTTCACCACCGACAAGAAATGACCAATGCAATGTTGGCATTCACAGCATTGTAGTTGCATCCTTACGACCGAACTTGTGTCAGTACTCTTTGGCTGCAAAGGCCAACTGTAAGGAGGTTTGGGAGTCACTTTTCGAAATAGATCGGGTTCTTTTTTCGTTTAGTTGTAGATCACTTGATTAAAACTGTCGTTTGTTTGTTAGATTCCGAAAAGTATTGCTATAATCGTAGGGTTTGGCGAACTCGTATTACACTTGGTAATAGCCGGAACTCTGGATCGCGCACCCCTTCAACTTCAACCCCAAACCCCTGCCAATAATAGAACAAAACCTGCCAAAGCCATCTTTTCCCCTATACGGTATTTTGAGTCGAAATCCCCAATAAAAAGGTGTCCTGATAAACGTTTAAAATAATGTGGCAAAAGACAAACGAACAAGGTAGACAGTGAACATATTAAGAACAATGTGCCAACAACAAATTGTACCAACGGCAAAATAACCTGAACAAAATAGTACATCAGGGAATCACGTATACGAGCTGCTAACTAGGAACAGAATACTTCTTCAAGAAATAGTCCTCCTAGACTAAATACTTCGGTGGAAGTTCCTTACAATAACCACTTATGTTGGCCCTCACAGTATTCGAGTCCTACTACGACGGTCTCATTTTGTTGCATAAGTCAGAGAGAAAACGTTTGAACTGTAAGGCGGAGCTTATAATTCCTTTTTCGAAAAAGGTTGGGTTCTTTCTTTCGTTGGTTTTTGTAGGTTTCATTACAGTGACTGTAATAACAGTGTCGTCAAGTGTCAGAATTGGAACAGAATCGTCTGTCAGTTCCATACAAATGCGCGTTCCAAACGAGCAGGAGACCTGTCAAACGTGGCACATGACGTTACTCTTCTTATAGGACTCTAGGTTTCATGATTTAAATGGTCGTAGATTTTGGCGAACTCGCTCTGAGGAATAGCCGGAACTTGATGTCGTGTACCACCACGACAATTTCTGGCACTTAACCATTTCATCACAATGTGTTTCCTAAAATTGAAAAATATATTAATAATAATTAAAATGATACAAATTAAAAAATATTTGCAAAGTAGAATATTTTGACATCTTGAAAATGTTGAACAGTTTGCTCGAATCAATGACTATTAGAATAGCGCTATAAAATCTGTACACAGCAAATGTCAAATGGATTGCCATAGTTGACCTCTGGCTATAATAAAAAGCTGGATAGAAGGAGTAAAGGTTGGTCGCGGTACCAAGTGCCCCTGATCTTGGTATATACGACGATTGAAGAACTGATCCAAATATCAAAATTCACATAAATAAAAAACTAAAAAAAAAGATCATGAACGGAAATAATTCCGCAAGAAATCGATTTGATGGTGCTTATATTTGAATTTTTTTTAAAAGCATCAGCCAGATCGTGAAGATTTGTTTCCAGATCTACTTTGATCTCACATTCCAAAATATGAATTAAAACAATAAATTATAATTATCAATAGAAAGTTTTCCGGTGCCATATTATACGATTGCAGTCTACTCCATTTATGCAGCCCTTCTATGTCCTTTCACCAAACATCATGTCCAGCAGAGTAGAAAAGGAACGGAAAATTCCTTTACCTACAGCCGAAACAGATATCCGGCTGTTCACCATCGTCACCCACTCGAGTACACATACTCGGATAAAATTTATATGTATGAATTGCATTACGCTTTGACCCGTTAATAATTTCAAATAAATTGCATTTTTTTGTGTCGATGCCGTTGCCATCGCCGAGCCATTTGCCAGTTTGTGCACCAGTCCGCCTGCTGCTCCCTCAGAGCCATAGCCCTTAGCTGATGGTGGAGCGCTCGCTCTGACTGACTGAGTCGGACTCGGACTGGCAGTCGGCTGTCAGTAGGTAGTAGTGTTTAACGTCAGCACCCTGGTAATCGTGAACGCGAGACTAGAGCGGTGATTTCGGACGGAACATGCTTGTTTGCAGCCATGTCGTCGACGATGCAGTGGATTTTGCGGGCATACAGGACTGGTCAAAAGTTTTCAGTATCTTCACAAAGCAATGGCTTCTAACCGTTTTAATCTGTCTTAATTTGTTCTCAAATGTAAATTTTCATAATCGCCGTCTAAGACGGTTGATCTGCAGTTTCAAATTAAACCTGCTATGAAAAGTGGTAAGGAGTATAAGCTTATAATCTAGCCGTCTTTCAATCGATAGTGGACGTTTTTACCTATATTATTCGATCGGCGAAGTCTCTGAAATGCCACTATTCAAAACAATTGATTCGCAGCACTGAATCATAGAAAAATATAATTATGACATGCACTGTTAAATCTTTGAATCAATCAATCACGTTCGCATGCATCGCGAGCCAAAATTCGTGCAACTTACGGCTTTGGCTCTAATCTTCAGTTCAAGCAAGAATTCATGGAATAATTTACACAGAAGTGCGCCATTTTACAACATACATGTTTTCCATTTTTCTGTTAAAGAGTATGATGAGTATAACTCGTTAACACCATTTTTGGAAAAATGGCGTATACGTCACTCTGCCAGATCACAGCAGTATTTGCGTAACAGTAATGTGTAACATGTTTAGCTAAAAATGTACGTGTCGTAAGCACTAAAGTACACTGAGTTCAACTAATTTTGTTCGGTAGTGTTGTGCGGTGGTTGAGCAACTGATAAACCCGTAACGATGAAGCTTTGAACTAAATACAGTTTTGCACTTGTGTTATACTCACGATTCGCATTCAATGAAAAAAAAGAATGACCGCTCATTGGATGCGACTTTAGTTCAGACTATGTGGCAAAGAGTTCCCACACTGAACAAGTTGTTTGTCCTTGAATGGTACATAACTGGTACCTAGATGATGGGCACAAAAAATGGTGAAAAATATCGCTGTTTGAAAAATGTTCCTCCACCCCCCTTGTTTTTTGCCGAAAAATAATAATTTGAGGGGGAAACAATTAAATTTCCTGAAAAATTTGATCCCGGAGGAATTCCAGGAGGAACTTCCGGAGGAACTCCGGGAGGAACTTCCGGAGGAATTCCGGGAGGAACTTCCGGAGGAATTCCGGGAGGAACTTCCGGAGGAATTCCGGGAGGAACTTCCGGAGGAATTCCGGGAGGAACTTCCGGAGGAATTCCGGGAGGAACTTCCGGAGGAATTCCGGGAGGAACTTCGGGAGGAATTCAGGAAGAACTTCCGGAGGAATTCCGGGAGGAACTTCCGGAGGAATTCCGAGAGGAACTTCCGGAGGAATTCGAGAGGAACTTCGGAGGAATTCCGAGAGGAACTTCCGGAGGAATTCCGAGAGGAACTTCGGAGGAATTCGAGAGGAACTTCCGGAGGAATTCGAGAGGAACTTCGGAGGAATTCCGAGAGGAACTTCCGGAGGAATTCGGAGAGAACTTCGGAGGAATCCTGAGAGGAACTTCCGGAGGAATTCCGAGAGGAACTTCGGAGGAATTCGGGAGGAACTTCGGAGGAATTCCGAGAGGAACTTCGGAGGAATTCCGAGAGGAACTTCGGAGGAATCCAGGAGGAACTTCGGAGGAATTCCGAGAGGAACTTCGGAGGAATTCAGGAGGAACTTCGGAGGAATTTCAGGAGGAACTTCCGGAGGAATTCTGGGAGGAACTTCGGAGGAATTCAGGAGGAACTTCGGAGGAATTCAGGAGGAACTTCCGGAGGAATTCAGGAGGAACTTCGGAGGAATTCAGGAGGAACTTCGGAGGAATTCAGGAGGAACTTCCGGAGGAATTCAGGGAGGAACTTCGGAGGAATTCAGGGAGGAACTTCCGGAGGAATTCAGGAGGAACTTCGGAGGAATTCAGGAGGAACTTCCGGAGGAATTCAGGAGGAACTTCGGAGGAATTCAGGAGGAACTTCGGAGGAATTCAGGAGGAACTTCGGAGGAATTCAGGAGGAACTTCGGAGAATTCAGGGAGGAACTTCGGAGGAATTCAGGAGGAACTTCCGGAGGAATTCAGGAGGAACTTCGGAGGAATTCAGGAGGAACTTCCGGAGGAATTCAGGAGGAACTTCGGAGGAATTCAGGGAGGAACTTCCGGAGGAATTCCGGGAGGAACTTCGGAGGAATTCAGGAGGAACTTCGGAGGAATTCCGGAGGAACTTCGGAGGAATTCAGGAGGAACTTCCGGAGGAATTCAGGAGGAACTTCGGAGGAATTCAGGAGAACTTCCGGAGGAATTCAGGAGGAACTTCGGAGGAATTCAGGAGGAACTTCCGGAGGAATTCAGGAGGAACTTCGGAGGAATTCAGGAGGAACTTCCGGAGGATATTCGGGAGGAACTTCCGGAGGAATTCCGGGAGTAACTTCGGAGGAATTCAGGAGGAACTTCGGAGGAATTCAGGGAGGAACTTCGGAGGAATTCAGGAGGAACTTCGGAGGAATTCAGGAGGAACTTCCGGAGGAATTCAGGAGGAACTTCGGAGGAATTCAGGAGGAACTTCGGAGGAATTCAGGAGGAACTTCCGGAGGAATTCAGGAGGAACTTCGGAGGAATTCAGGAGGAACTTCGGAGGAATTCAGGAGGAACTTCGGAGGAATTCAGGAGGAACTTCCGGAGGAATTCCGGAGGAACTTCGGAGGAATTCAGGAGGAACTTCCGGAGGAATTCAGGAGGAACTTCCGGAGGAATTCAGGAGGAACTTCGGAGGAATTCAGGAGGAACTTCCGGAGGAATTCCGGGAGGAACTTCGGAGGAATTCCGGGAGGAACTTCCGGAGGAATTCCGGGAGGAACTTCCGGAGGAAATCCGGGAGGAACTTCCGGAGGAAATCCGGGAGGAACTTCCGGAGGAAATCCGGGAGGAACTTCCGGAGGAAATCCGGGAGGAACTTCCGGAGGAAATCCGGGAGGAACTTCCGGAGGAAATCCGGGAGGAATTCCGGGAGGAACTTCCGGAGGAATTCCGGGAGGAACTTCCGGAGGAATTCCGGGAGGAACTTCCGGAGGAATTCCGGGAGGAACGTCCGGAGGAATTCAGGAGGAACTTCGGAGGAATTCAGGAGGAACTTCCGGAGGAATTCAGGAGGAACTTCGGAGGAATTCCGGAATTCCGGAAGGATCTTCGGAGGAATTTCAGGAGGAACTTCGGAGGAATTCCGGGAGGAACTTCCGGAGGAATTCAGGAGGAACTTGCGGAGGAATTCCGGGAGGAACTTGCGGAGGAATTCAGGAGGAACTTCGGAGGAATTCCGGAGGAACTTCGGAGGAATTCAGGAGGAACTTCGGAGGAATTCAGGAGGAACTTCGGAGGAATTCAGGAGGAACTTCGGAGGAATTCAGGAGGAACTTCGGAGGAATTCAGGAGGAACTTCGGAGGAATTCAGGAGGAACTTCGGAGGAATTCAGGAGGAACTTCGGAGGAATTCAGGAGGAACTTCGGAGGAATTCCGGAGGAACTTCGGAGGAATTCAGGAGGAACTTCCGGAGGAATTCAGGAGGAACTTCGGAGGAATTCCGGGAGGAACTTCGGAGGAATTCAGGAGGAACTTCGGAGGAATTCGGGAGGAACTTCGGAGGAATTCCGGAGGAACTTCCGGAGGAATTCCGGAAGGAACTTCCGGAGGAATTCGGAAGGAACTTCCGGAGGAATTTGAAGGAACTTCGGAGGAATTCGAAGGAACTTCCGGAGGAATTCAGGAGGAACTTCCGGAGGAATTCCGGAAGGAACTTCGGAGGAATTCCGGAAGGAACTTCCGGAGGAATTCAGGAGGAACTTCCGGAGGAATTCAGGAGGAACTTCGGAGGAATTCCGGAGGAACTTCGGAGGAATTCAGGAGGAACTTCGGAGGAATTCAGGGAGGAACTTCCGGAGGAATTCAGGAGGAACTTCCGGAGGAATTCAGGAGGAACTTCCGGAGGAATTCCGGAGGAACTTCGGAGGAATTCAGGGAGGAACTTCGGAGGAATTCAGGAGGAACTTCCGGAGGAATTCAGGAGGAACTTCGGAGGAATTCAGGAGGAACTTCGGAGGAATTCAGGAGGAACTTCCGGAGGAATTCAGGAGGAACTTCCGGAGGAATTCAGGAGGAACTTCCGGAGGAATTCAGGGAGGAACTTCGGAGGAATTCAGGAGGAACTTCGGAGGAATTCAGGAGGAACTTCGGAGGAATTCAGGAGGAACTTCGGAGGAATTCAGGAGGAATTCAGGAGGAACTTCGGAGGAATTCCGGGAGGAACTTCGGAGGAATTCAGGAGGAACTTCCGGAGGAACTTCCGGAGGAACTTCCGGAGGAATTCCGGGAGGAACTTCCGGAGGAATTCCGGGAGGAACTTCCGGAGGAATTCCGGGAGGAACTTTCGGAGGAATTCCGGGAGGAACTTCCGGAGGAATTCCGGGAGGAACTTCCGGAGGAATTCCGGGAGGAACTTCCGGAGGACTTCCAGGAGGAAATTCCGGAGGAATTTCGAGAGCAACTTCCGAAGGAATTCCAGGAGGAACTTCCGGAGGAATTCCGGGAGGAACTTCCGGAGGAATTCCGGGAGCAACTTCCGGAGGAATTCCGGGAGCAACTTCCGGAGGAACAGCTGTTACAGCTTGTGTTACATTCGCAAACCCCATGTTTTTTTTTTTTTTTTTTACAAGGGAGAATGCATTTACACACTAACCCAGTACACGTGCATTGTAGTTGCCAAACTACCACACGGAAGTGTACTGGAGTGTCGGACTCGACCATACCGGTAATACCGACTAAACTCCCTTGGGCTCCACCATCGTTTCCCCCAGGAACTACCTCCCAGTACTACTTCTGGGGGATGGCAGTACTAAACGTACTCGCTCATTATCGCTCACACAGGCACCCGTCCCATGCGAGACTGACTTGGGCGCACCCCATTCACACCATTTGAGTCTTACTTGGATGCTCTCCCAGGCGCTCCGCTGCCATGCCTCGAGGTGTCAGTAGCGGTAACTGCCTGGGCCTACAGATATTACGCTACGACACTCCTGCCTCAGCACGAGCAGATCAATCACACCACTGCCGAAGCAGACCACACGCTACCCTGCCGAAGCAGGGACACTCCCCATGCACCACATGTGCACAACTGTAGGTGTGTGGGTACAACCCACTGCTACCCTGCCGCCGAAGCAGCTTCTCCAAAGACCATTCGCTCCATGTGACCCTTATTCGGGTGCTCACTCTAACACTCCACTGCCATGCCTCGAGGTGTCGATAGCTACCTCGACTCCTACCTCAGCATGTGCAGTCCATACTCAGACTTCTGCTGCGCTTCGAGGTGACAATAGCGGCGACACGCTATGACACTCCTGCCTCAGCACAACCAGATCACTCACTCCCTGCCGAAGCAGCTCACGCGCTACCCTACCGAAGTAGGGACACTCCCCATGCCAATTGGCACTCCCTGGGCTTGTGCTTTTGAAGTGGCACACAGTCGCTTTGATAGAGTCTGATTACGGGCACTTGTGGTTTTTTGGGAGGGATTTTAGCAGAGCCCACTGCTAAATCCCACCACGCCCTAGGCAGTTCTCCCTGACTCACAGACAGCTGGGGAGGGGTCGTCAAGCCCTTGGACATGGTCCATGCTGTCCCTGCTGTCCCTGCTGCCCCCACACAAACTCCATGTACCGTCTTCCATCTGCACCCCACCATAGATGGTACGCAGGACTTTCCTTTCGAAAACTCCCAGTGCGCGTTGGTCCTCCACGAGCATCGTCCAGATCTCGTGTCCGTAGAGAACTATCGGTCTAATAAGCATTTTGTAGATAGTTAGTTTGGTACAGCGGCAAACTATTTTCCATCGGGAGCGTCTTGTTGAGTCCAAAGTACGTACGATTTCCACCGTCGATACGAACTCGTGGTGGGTGGCTCACGACAACCTCTCTTGAGCCTCTTCCTATCATGTACTTCGTCTTCGACATGTTGATGACTAGTCAAATCCGTTTAGCTTACCAGTCGTGTCAATCCCTACCCTTCGTATGACTCCATCCAAAGCGGTGTTCATTAGCAAGCACGAAAGACCGTCACCTTGCCTTTTGCGCATAATTCAACCCATCGTTGCCGTGACCAACCGTATCAGTTTATCCGAAAATCCGTGTTCGTACATTAGTTGCCATAGCTGGTTCTGATCGATTGTATCGAAAGCGACTTTGAAGTAGATCATGTGTGAGTATTTTGTATTTCTACAATACCACACCTACGACGAACACCTGGTCCACGGACTCTTTTGCAAATGTTACTAGGCATAAAATTTTGAAGAGTACCTTGTAGGCGGTGTTCAGCAAAGCGATTGCACGATATTTGCTACATTCCAACTTATTGCCATTTTTGTAGATGGGACACACGACACCTTCCATCCATTCCTGTTGCAGAACCTCCTGAGTCCCAAATCTTGGTAAGTCTAAAGTGCTGCGCTGACTCCTTGCCACCGTTTTTAAACCACTCTCCTGGTAGTTGGTCAACCCCAGGGGCTTGTTGTTTATGCCACCATACCGCCCTCGTTTTCTACCTTGTCCGAAAGAAGATGTGTTTCGTGCCTATTGCGATGTTGCATCAATCTGCTCACATTCGCCGTCATACCAGTAGTCGTTACTTTGAACCAGGGGCCTCGTGGCTAGTGCAGCGGTTGCGGTGTCTCCAATGGTGGATCAAATATCTCTCCAGCTGTTTTCAAGAGAAGCTGCCTCTAGCTGCTCTCTCGTTAGGAGTTCCACTTCCAGCTGCTGCGCGTAGTCTAGCGCTAGTTTTGTAGGAAAAATATGATGCTTTGTCAATATCTTGGTAAAAAGTACCAAACTCTCGATAAAATTTTCCGTGAAGTTTTTATAATTTTTGTCCGAATCTCAACCGTTGGATATGCGAAAGAGTCCCGACATCAATGTACATAAATGCATATAGATCCCTGGTAGAACCCAAACGATTCCAGTTCGAGACAGCAACACGTACGGACGTGTTTTTCGCTCGCGCATTTTTTCGAAGTGTTTTTTCTCGTTCTTTCGCTGTTTACGTTTTCGCTTGTCGCGTTGGCGTTATTTTCTCCCGGACCCGTCATGGGAGACTCGGTGGCCGATTCGGTCGCTGGAAAAGTGCCTAAGCGCACTGCTCTTGGAGGCGCGGGTAACCCCTCCAAGCAGCTTTTGCAGAGCAACGGCGAGGACTTCACGACATGAAGGAGGAAGAGCTCCAAGCAGAGCTTGAAAGTTGCGGACTGAAGCCAGTAGCCGTCCACAAGATCGCTCGTCACGACAAGGCGAGGAAATATCGCGACCAGCTTTACCTGATCCATCTGGAGCACGGCTCCACTACCTGGAAGGACCTGAAGCTGGTTGGCGTTATAAATTACACCGTCGTTGACTGGGAGCGATATCGGCCAGTGCACCGCGATGTCACGCAATGCACCAACTGCTTCAATTTCGGGCACGGCACCAGAAACTGCCGCATGAAGCCGCGCTGCAACAAGTGTGGCGAACCGCATCCGACTGACGAGTGCGACAAAATGGAGGTGGCCGATCCCAAGTGCGCCAACTGTGGCGACAAACATCGGGCCACCACAAAGGGCTGCCCAAAGCGAGCCGAGTTCCTGGAAATCCGGAAGAAGGCTTCCACCAGGACTATTCCGAAGAAGAACCGTGTTCCCGTAATCAACGAGGTGAACTTTCCAGCCATCCCGGCTCCCCGTCGTGTGATTCCGTTACTCCCACCGCTACAGCCGCACAAGCGACTGGCAGCGGCAGCGGCATCGGTCCAAGCTCCAACATCGTCGGCACCATCCACCAGCGAATGGCCCCCGCTCCCTCCTCCTGGGTTCCGTCGGCAGTCGGAGAACGAAGCCGTCCCATCGGAAGAATCTGCTCCGTTGTACACTCCGGAACAACTGATGCCGATCTTCGCGCAGCTCGCCACTCGACTGCGCGGCTGCAAAACCCGCTTCGACCAGGTCTTCACTCTTGGCATGTTCATCATCGAAAATGGCTGCTAGGGTGGGCCTGGTCAACTGGAACGCTTGCTCGCTCAAGAGCAAAATAATTGAGCTGAAGGATTTCCTTGAGGAGAAGGAAATAGACGTGGCGCTCATCACCGAAACGCACCTAAAACCGGAGGTGAACATCAACATCCCGGACTTCCGCATCGTGCGACTCGACCGGCCGACCAGGGGAGGTGGTGTGGCCATCGCTCTTCGCTACAACATCAACTGTCGTCTGCTTCCAAGCTTCCAGCTCAGTGTCATCGAGGCCATCGGTGTCGAAATCACCACTTCGGCCGGCACAATCGCGCTCATCGCGGCGTACTGTCCAACGCAGGCCAAAGCCGGCGATGGATCATCGGCTGCCCTTCGGAGGGACATCATCAAGCTGACGCGGAGGCAAGGCCAGTATATCATTGCCGGCGACTTGAATGCCAAACATCAAGCCTGGGGCAACAGTCGCGGCAATCGAAACGGCACCATCTGGAGCAACGACATGGAGGAAGGACACTACACGATCCTGAGCCCGGATTCCCCCACTCGGCTGAGTCGGTCCGGTGCCCACGCAACGCTCGACCTCTACGTAACAAACCTGAGTGACCACGTCTCGCAGCCGGTTGTATACCAGGAGCTCAGTTCGGATCACCATCCGGTAGTGGCGGAACTGGGCTCCTCGGTCAATCGGCACCACCAGTTACGGCGGAACTACCACCGAGTGAACTGGCAGCGTTTCCAGCAGTGCGTCGATAACACCGTCGACTACGAGGTGCGTCCGGAGACGCCGGAAAGTATCGACCGCCAGCTGTGCGCTATCGAGGAGGCGATCACGGCGGCCCGAGAGCAACACGTACCGACGGCTCGGCAGGTGCGCAACTCCTTAAACATCGATACACTCACCAAAGATTTGATTCGATTGCGGAATGTCGGCTGAAGGTCGCTGAAATAGGTCGTCACTTCGTCAGCTCACACAATCTTGGGCAGAACATCGTCAGTCCACACGAATCAGCCGTCAACGAGCATGCTAACAACATCCATTTGATTCCCAACGACTTCTCGGAGGAGTTGGAGATCTCAGCTGACGAATTGACGGTCTATATCAAATCGTCGAAGAACATGAAGGCCCCAGGCTTCGACAGCATCCTGAATCTCGAGCTCAAACACATGAGTGCTCCGTTCTTTGAGCACCTCTCGCTGATCTTTAATCAGTGTCTCCGGCTTAGCTACTTCCCATCGTCCTGGAAGTCAGCGAAAGTCATCCCCATCCGGAAGCCTGGGAAGGATCCTTCCTCCCCTAAAAGTTATCGACCCATCAGCCTTCTCTCAGGGTTATCCAAGCTATTCGAAAAAGCTATTCATCATCGGTTACTTGAGTCTGCCGAAAATCTCAACATCTTGCTCGAGGAACAGTTTGGTTTCCGACGCGGTCAGTCAACTGTACACCAACTGACCCGAGTTACCAACGTCCTCAGACGGAACAAGTTTGTCTCGAAAACATCCGCCATGGCCTTACTCGATGTCGAGAAGGCATTTGACAATGTATGGCATGATGGCCTGGTGTACAAACTACAACGCTACAATCTTCCCAACTACCTGGTGAAAATCATCAACAATTACCTGTCGGCAAGGACATTCCGGGTCTCAATCAGCGGAGCGAGTTCCAATGCGCACAACATCGTCGCAGGCGTTCCCCAGGGCAGTATCCTCGGGCCCCTGCTTTTCAATCTGTTCACCTCCGACATGCCAGAACCTCCAGAAGGCGGCATTCTGTCTCTGTTCGCAGATGACACATCCATCGTCTACAACGGTAGAGTGATCAGAGCGCTAGTGGCAAAACTCCAACGAGGCCTGGATGCCCTGACAGAGTACCTCACCAGCTGGAAGATCTGTATCAACGCGGCGAAGACCCAGGTCATCATTTTCCCCACTCCAAATCCCTAAACTTGTTTCGCCTGGGGACTGTAAAATCATCCTCAATGGCACGACTGTGGAATGGGCCAATGAGGGCCGACTACCTTGGCTTGACCCTCGACAGCAAGCTTATTTTCAGGCAACAGGTTGACAAAACGGTGACAAAGTGTAACGTCTTGTTGAAACTACTGTACCCTTTGATCAACCGCCGGTCGTCATTGTCCCTGAAAAATAAGCTTGCTGTCTACAAGCAAATCATCCTCCCTGTGATCGAATATGGCATGCCGGTCTGGGAGAGCTGCGCTAAAACCCACCACCTCAAACTTCAACGGGTCCAAAACAAATTCCTGAGGATGATCCTCAACACCCCTCCCAGGACAAGAACATCCGAGGTCCACCGTCTGGCCGGAATAAAAACCTTACACGAACGCTTTGGTGAGTGTAAAGAAAAGTTTAGGGTCCGTTGCTTGCATTCGGATCAGGCTTCAATTAGGGCGCTAGTTCCAATCTAGGTTATCAAATTTTTTATTGTAAATATTAATGTACATAGTAGTTAGGTTATCAAATTTTAAAAAACGCACCAGCGCCTCCTAAAGGCCGTCATGATATATCATATTAACACTTAAATAACAATGTAAACATAAAAATTTAAAATTGAAGTTGGAGGGCCAAGCCGGCCGAGCACTGTACATGTAGAAAAATAATAATTATAGAACAGAAAATGATTAAATAAAGAAGAATTTTACTACTACATTACGGTAGAACCCAAACGTCACCATATGCTTTATTCCGCTCGGTTGGTGTTGATGGTTTTCTATCGAGGTCTCATTAAAAATCGAGCGTTCCCGCAAAGCACCCACTCAGCCGTGGCGAAGTGGTGGACAGTGTGGATTTAATTTCGACCATTTTCACCAAACGCACAACCATGCCCGAACTCAGTTGAAAGATAGCCAACTGCTAGCAGCAGCATGGTTACCACACCATAAAAGCGGATGTCAGGACAGCTAATGCAAAACGGAATAAGGTTATTAGATATAAGACTACACAATTTTCAATAGTTTATGAAACGAAACTTCTTTGACAGTTCAAAAAATCATTTATTAATCATCATATTTATTTTGTTTGAAGATCAAAAACCTAAGCATTCTTTTGGTGTACGGCCCATCGAATTGCCATCTCCCAAACTGCCATTTACACCGCTGTGATTGGAATGCTCTCAATTATTATTTTTTTCTTATATCAATTATACATACGCCAGATCACTTATTCTCAATTATCTATATCAAGAATATCATAACTTAAGATTTTATGAATTCAATTTTCTGAAATAGGACTGAGATCAAATGATTTTTACTCGGCTTAAACATTACGATTCGCTATTTCTCCAACTCATCGTCTCACAAAACAGACAATCTCTCTTTATATAGCTTATCACTGGCAGTGCGTTCCATCTATGCATGTATACAGCCTCTCAATGTCATTTCATGTCCCCGCGATAAAATCACACAAAATGAGCAACGACGACTGGTTCCGTGACGAGGGGAACCTTTACTCCAAGCCGGAAGCTGTATTTTCCCCAAATAATATAATTTATTGCTCGCAATTTAATTTGAAAGTCATCAATCATGGGATTGGATTTTATCGACACAATCAAATGCGCTTTCCCTTTCGCTTCACCCCGGAACGCTTTCCGTACAATATGTCTGTCCTCGCTGCACTGTGGCGTTTCAGATAGATGGAAAGAAAAATGTGACATTGTCAACACGTTCCGAATCAATCTCTTTAATTGAACGGCTTCAAAATATTTAAAAAATCTCATTTGATTGAGGTTTGTTATATCTGTTTGGCGTACCCAACAGCTTTAGTTTCTCGTTAACTTGGAGTTTTAAGGTTCGTGATAGCCGCAGTGAAACAAAATTTTAGCCACCTTATAGCGCGGGATCCCCCATAGTTCCCCTCTGTTGACTGTGGAGTGGTGCAGCTGTTGTTCTGATTTTTATTGTTTGCAGCTCTCTGTCTTTTTGTTTAGGATCACTTTCCGCGGGCTTTTGCAATCGCCAATCAGTGCACAGGACTTTTTATTTAATGAAATATCTGATTTTTCCCGGTTGTCCTTCCGCTGGGGCTGCTGCTGCTGGCCAAACGTTGCCGATTCGCTATTGTGTCCCACCGAGCTGCGACGATGGACCATTGTTTGGTGTCAATGTGCGGTGTTTGTTGGCTTTAGGATGTCCGCCGATGTTCGTTCCGCCTGAATGGGCTTGGCGAAGCGCACAACAAAGGGAGGATCATTGTTTTCATTGATGCTTTTATTTGAATAAATCGGATTAGCACCCGTTGCTGTCAGCCAGGCGTGACATGAGGGGGAGCCAAGTGTGTATAAGTGTGAAAAATCGCAAGGTTTTCATGGTTTCGGGTTTATGGCCGCTCACGGCACTTTCCTTATCGATGATTGAAGAGCAGATTGTCATGAGACTTATGACATTGGCAATAGACATACATTTTTTAGCAACATATGAATATCTACAAACAGGCAAGGATGGAAGATTTCGAGCAGATGAGTTCCACGGGAAACTTAGATGGCTACTAAACGATGACCATTATAGTGGTCAATGAGAAAAATAGGGAATTTAACAAAAATATATCTCAGAAACATTAGTGTAAGAAGCTCAATCGAGTTCGCAAACTAAATTCTTGTCAAAATGCTAGAAAATTTCCGTGAGATATGTTAAGTTTGTTCATGTTATTGATCTGTCCATGTCATACAACAGCTAACCGAAATATCTCGAAGCTAAATAGATTAGGTGGCTGATTCTGGGCGTACAGCAGGACGATCGCGCGTTCTGCATAGTGCGGTTGGAAATAAAGTTAATCAGTTGTTTCTCGGCCAATCACGACTAGTCAATCAAGCTAAGCTAAGCTAAGCATGTTTTCTATCATTTTGCATGTTTTAGGTTAGTTAATACGCATTTCCACTATCATTGAAAATTTTTTGGAAGGACTCGTGGAAAAAAAAAAGATTTTTCAATAATTCCGAAATTCAATGTCCGATTGGGTCAATTTTCTATAGCAAACAATGGAAATGTATTCCCCGTAGAATGCCACTTGTTGCCACTTGTCGAGTAATGCTAAGCTCCAAAAAGTGTGTCTACAAAATTTGTACACATACACACACGTAAATACACACATACAGACATCACCTTGATTCGTCGAGCTGAGTCGATCGATATGTAACACTATGGATCTCCTGGCCTTCTATCAAAAGTTGGTTTTTGGCCTTTCGGTACAATTTTGTTTTACGAGAAAGGCAAAAACATTGGGAAAAGCTCGCGAAAACGGTGAGAACAGTCGCGAAGGTCAGGGACATTTGTTATTTTTGAGAAAGGTAGGAAAAGATTACTGATTGTGGGTCGACTGTACGAGTTTATAATTAACCCGACGTTTCGACACGGGAATTGTGTCTTTTTCAAGGGGAAAATATTTTAGCGTAGTCGGTGAGGAAAACCTCTTCAGCTAACCTTGTTGATATGATGATTTAGGAGGACAGGACTCCCGGGTTGGGGTGCCCGGTAGTCATTTTTTTCAAGTTCGTTTAGTTGGAAGGCTTAGGCGTGTATAACATTTTACGGAGCCACGTTTCTTTGTGATATGTACAATCAGTATCATCTTATTATTAATTTAGTAAAAGAGGGATAGAAGCCAACGTACTCGTGGTGACTCGATGTCCTGGATGGCCTGGATTCATGGATGTTTCGGCACAGCGATGGCACTGGCCGAATCAGTCAAAACTAGGACTGGTTTGTCGGGGGGAGTGGTAGCGGAAATAAACAGATCTGCGGTCTCCACTGAGAAGACGCTGCATTGTTCAGGAAAAATTTCCGACACCGTTAAGCTGTTTCAAGTAACGCCTTAGCCGACTTCTTGTCTAGAAAAGGAACCGCCAGTGTAGCGGTGCTCGTGGTTCCAAAACTCGGTGTTTATCAGCTCGGCGATCGATCTACGTAGCGCGTCCGTGTTGTCCCCTCTTTTGAAGCGCCTCGCAATAGAGTGATTTATGTTGGCAGTAGTGGAGTGCCAGCTCCTCGCTCTGAGCCAGTGGGCCCTAGCCTTTGGGGGGAGGCCGACGACGGCCATTGTATGCAAGATCCGATCCCCTTGAACAAGGAGGAGGACCCGATGGTTTCCGGATGTGGCGGAAGCGCCTGCTGCGGCTTTTTGGTGAATAGACGCCAACACACGCTGGTAAGATGGGAAGATACCCGCTTCGGTACAGGCAGCCTCAGCAGGTGTAGAGGGAAGAATTCCGGCTATGCGAAGGTTTATGAAAAGGACTGGGCATCCGAGCCACTTGAAAGAAGGCTTCCGAGCCTATTGAAAGGAGGCTTCCGAGCCTATTGAAAGGAGGCTTCCGAGCCTCTTGAAAGGAGTCTTCCGAGCCTCTTGAAAGGAGGCTTCCGAGCTTCTTGAAAGGAGACTTCCGAGCCTCTTGAAAGGAGGCTTCCGAGCCTCTTGAAAGGAGGCTTCCGAGCCTCTTGAAAGGAGGCTTCCGAGCCTCTTGAAAGGAGGCTTCCGAGCCTCTTGAAAGGAGGCTTCCGAGCCTCTTGAAAGGAGGCTTCCAGGCCTCTTGAAAGGAGGCTTGAGGCCTCTTGAAAGGAGGCTCTGAGCCTCTTGAAAGGAGGCCTGAGCCTCTTGAAAGGAGGCTTCCAGAGCCTCTTGAAAGGAGGCTTCTGAGCCTCTTGAAAGGAGGCTTCTGAGCCTCTTGAAAGGAGGCTTCCAGAGCCTCTTGAAAGGAGGCTCTGAGCCTCTTGAAGGAGGCTCTGAGCCTCTTGAAAGGAGGCTCTGAGCCTCTTGAAGGAGGCCCGGGCCTCTTGAAAGGAGGCCTGAGCCTCTTGAAAGGAGGCTTCTGAGGCCTCTTGAAAGGAGGCTGGGCCTCTTGAAAGGAGGCTCTGAGCCTCTTGAAAGGAGGCTTCCTGAGCCTCTTGAAAGGAGGCTTCTGAGCCTCTTGAAAGGAGGCTTCTGAGCCTCTTGAAAGGAGGCTTCTGAGCCTCTTGAAAGGAGGCTTCCAGGCCTCTTGAAAGGAGGCTTCTGAGCCTCTTGAAAGGAGGCTTCCAGGCCTCTTGAAAGGAGGCTTCCTGAGGCCTCTTGAAAGGAGGCTTGAGCCTCTTGAAAGGAGGCTTCTGGGCCTCTTGAAAGGAGGCTTCCTGAGGCCTCTTGAAAGGAGGCTTCTGAGCCTCTTGAAAGGAGGCTTCTGAGGCCTCTTGAAAGGAGGCTTCCAGGCCTCTTGAAAGGAGGCTTCTGAGGCCTCTTGAAAGGAGGCTTCCAGGCCTCTTGAAAGGCGGTTTCGGGCCTCTTGAAAGGAGGCTTCTGAGCCTCTTGAAAGGAGGCTTCTGAGCCTCTTGAAAGGAGGATTCTGAGCCTCTTGAAAGGAGGCTTCCTGAGCCTCTTGAAAGGAGGCTTGAGGCCTCTTGAAAGGAGGCTTCTGAGCTCTCTTGAAAGGAGGCTTCTGAGCCTCTTGAAAGGAGGCTCTGAGCCTCTTGAAAGGAGGCTTCCGGGCCTCTTGAAAGGAGGCTTCTGAGGCCTCTTGAAAGGAGGCTTGAGCCTCTTGAAAGGAGGCTTCCTGAGCCTCTTGAAAGGAGGCTTCTGAGGCCTCTTGAAAGGAGGGCTGAGCCTCTTGAAAGGAGGCTCTGAGCCTCTTGAAAGGAGGCTCTGAGGCCTCTTGAAAGGAGGCTTCCAGGCCTCTTGAAAGGAGGCCTGAGCCTCTTGAAAGGAGGCTTCCTGAGCCTCTTGAAAGGAGGCTCTGAGCCTCTTGAAAGGAGGCTTCTGAGCCTCTTGAAAGGAGGCTTCCTGAGGCCTCTTGAAAGGAGGCTTCCGGGCCTCTTGAAAGGAGGCCTGAGCCTCTTGAAAGGAGGCTCTGAGCCTCTTGAAAGGAGGCCTGAGCCTCTTGAAAGGAGGCTCTGAGCCTCTTGGAAAGGAGGCTTCCGAGCCTCTTGAAAGGAGGCTCTGAGCCTCTTGAAAGGAGGCTCTGAGCCTCTTGAAAGGAGGCTTCTGAGCCTCTTGAAGGAGGCTTCTGAGCCTCTTGAGAGGCTCTGAGCCTCTTGAAAGGAGGCTCTGAGCCTCTTGAAAGGAGGCTTGAGCCTCTTGAAAGGAGGCTTCTGAGCCTCTTGAAGGAGGCTTCCAGGCCTCTTGAAAGGAGGCTTCTGAGGCCTCTTGAAAGGAGGCTTTGAGCCTCTTGAAAGGAGGCTCTGAGCCTCTTGAAGGAGGCTTCTGAGGCCTCTTGAAAGGAGGCTTGAGCCTCTTGAAAGGAGGCTTCCAGGCCTCTTGAAAGGAGGCTTCTGAGGCCTCTTGAAAGGAGGCTTCTGAGCCTCTTGAAAGGAGGCTTCTGAGGCCTCTTGAAAGGAGGCTTCTGAGCCTCTTGAAAGGAGGCTTCCTGAGCCTCTTGAAAGGAGGCTTCTGAGCCTCTTGAAAGGAGGCTTCCGGGCCTCTTGAAAGGAGGCTCTGAGCCTCTTGAAGGAGGCTTCTGAGCCTCTTGAAAGGAGGCTTCCAGGCCTCTTGAAAGGAGGCTTCCAGGCCTCTTGAAAGGAGGCTTCTGAGCCTCTTGAAAGGAGGCCTGAGCCTCTTGAAAGGAGGCTTCTGAGGCCTCTTGAAAGGAGGCTTCCGGAGCCTCTTGAAAGGAGGCTTCTGAGCCTCTTGAAAGGAGGCTTCCGAGCCTCTTGAAGGAGGCTCTGAGGCCTCTTGAAAGGAGGCTCTGAGCCTCTTGAAAGGAGGCCTGAGCCTCTTGAAAGGAGGCTTCTGAGCCTCTTGAAAGGGAGGCTTCTGAGCCTCTTGAAAGGAGGCTTGAGCCTCTTGAAAGGAGGCCTGAGCCTCTTGAAAGGAGGCCTGAGCCTCTTGAAAGGAGGCTCTGAGCCTCTTGAAAGGAGGCTTCCGAGCCTCTTGAAGGAGGCTTGAGCCTCTTGAAAGGAGGCTTCTGAGCCTCTTGAAAGGAGGCTTCTGAGCCTCTTGAAAGGAGGCTTCTGAGGCCTCTTGAAAGGAGGCTTCCAGGGCCTCTTGAAAGGAGGCTCTGAGCCTCTTGAAAGGAGGCTTCTGAGCCTCTTGAAAGGAGGCTCTGAGCCTCTTGAAAGGAGGCTTCCGAGCCTCTTGAAAGGAGGCTTCTGAGCCTCTTGAAAGGAGGCTTCTGAGCCTCTTGAAAGGAGGCCTGAGCCTCTTGAAAGGGAGGCTTCCTGAGCCTCTTGAAAGGAGGCTTCTGAGCCTCTTGAAAGGAGGCCTGAGCCTCTTGAAAGGAGGCTTCCGAGCCTCTTGAAAGGAGGCTTCCGAGCCTCTTGAAAGGAGGCTTCCGAGCCTCTTGAAAGGAGGCTTCCGAGCCTCTTGAAAGGAGGCTTCCGAGCTGTAGGATCAGCATCGAATTATATTATTAAAACAAAAAACGGACGCTGAAATAAATATATAAATCAAAACATGTACGAATAAATCATAAATTTTCAAAAAGGTACTCTCTCCGTGTTCTCATTTTCAAAAATATCGAAAACCATCATATCAATGACGCCCAATTCTATTTGTGCAAATGTCAAAACAAAATTGGAGGGAAAACCGTGCAACATACATGAATGTCGCATGCATGTGCGACGCAACAAATACAGCAGACAAGGGGTATAAATACAAGTGCGCTTGCCGTACTTCGTTCACTTTTTCGACGGACGCGTAGGCAGACAGAAGCAGCCAACAGCCAGCAACGAAGCAGTAAGCACTTACCAGTCAGGAAAACTGGTACAAGAGACGGCATTCCAGGTCCGGTGCGGCCTCGCTCTCTCTGTGGATACGAACCCGGCAGCACCGAAAAGAGACGGCATTCCAGGTCCGGTGTGGCCTCGCTCTCTCTGGGGATTCAAACCCGGAAGCAACGACAAGAGACGGCATTCCAGGTCCGGTGCGGCCTCGCTCTCTCTGTGGATTCAAACCCGGAAGCAACGACAAGAGACGGCATTCCAGGTCCGGTGCGGCCTCGCTCTCTCTGGGGATTCAAACCCGACAGCACCCTTAAGAGACGGCATTCCAGGTCCGGTGCGGCCTCGCTCTCTCTGTGGATACAAACCCGGCAGCACCGATAAGAGACGGCATTCCAGGTCCGGTGTGGCCTCGCTCTCTCTGTGGATTCAAACGCGGCAGCAACGAAAAGAGACGGCATTCCAGGTCCGGTGCGGCCTCGCTCTCTCTGTGGATTCAAATCCACCTGCACCGCAAAAATGGACAGTCAACAATGGACTGTCGAGAATACGGCCGGTCGCGACAATGGCGTAGCGATGGATCCAACTGCTCCCACAAAGTAAGTATTTCAACGAAACAGAAAAGCATACTCTGATGGAGAAAGGCAGAGTATTGCTAAGCAAGGGGTTCTGATGGAGATTGGCGGAACGCCCAATAAGTTTGCATCCGGTATTTGCATACGGAGTGCAGCATGCTCTGATGGAGATAGGCAGAGTATTGCTAAGCGAGGTGCTCCGGTGGAGATAGACGGAGCACCCAATAAGTTTGCATCCGGCATTTGAATACGGAATGCAGAATAAACGATGTGCGATACATGTGAGCAAGTAACATTGATAAATGTTTTTTTTCTCTTTACCTGTTTTATTACAGAAAGATCTCAAAAAAACAGATAATGCGGGAACTGACAGAAGTCATCGAAAAGAACAACACTTTGCGTGAACAAGTAGTTCGGCTTACGACTGGTACAGAACAGAGTTTCGGCAACGGATTACGTGAAGCATGTTCCAGTACAGTACGTGAAGATTCGCTATTGCTTTCCACGATGAACAACTGGACGTTGGGTACTCTCAATATACCAGAGTGTGTTCCATCATCGGGCGAGACTGAGATAGATAAACAGGCATTCGAATACTGGAAAGACATACTTGTTTCGTCACTCCAGCTCGTTAACGCTGTGGATGAACAAACGAAATTCGGCGTATTCAAAATTAAATCGGGGCCGAAGTTACGCGAAATTTTTCAAGCTACAGCTACTACCATAGGAATGCCTGATGAGAAGACTCAACCATTTTCAAATGCCTTGGCTCGCCTAGATGAATATTATGGTTCGAGAACGTACACTCTTTCCCAAAGAGGGAAGCTTATGATGATGGCTCAATCAGAAACGGAAAGCAGTATTAACTTCGTGCGTCGTGTAGGATCATCCGCTAAATTATGTAACTACGGCCCGGATGAAGAAATGGAAGCCGTTGTGAGAGTTATCACCAAGAACGCTACTGATGCAAGAGTTCGAGTACTTGCTCATCGCAACTGGGTGAAACAAGGGTCAATGAAGGACCTTATTGATCTTGTACGCGATCGTGAAATGGAAAGAAGTAATGAAGAGGAATTCCAGAAAATTCGTAGCAAAAATGAGACGGGGAAAATATCTGCAGTTGCCTATCAAGATCGAAATTATCGCGAAGGATACGGCGCGAATTGGTTTCCAAGAGTAAACCAACGTGGAAATCGGCGTGGAAATGTACGAGGTAATGGGACAAGTGGACGTGCCATTATGCGAGCTTTTTTTTTTTTTTTTTTTTTTTACTAATTTTATTTGCTAATTATCTAAAACATGCATTCATCTCTTAGACTAGGTGTTCCGTGTTTTCTTAACACTATCATCCTTATTTGCTATGTTACGCTTTTAGTTATTATTAATACATTTCAATTGCCTCTAGCAGTTAGAATTTTTTCCTTTGGTTGAATTGAACCATGTAGGAATTACAATGTTTTCTACTTAAACTAAACTTAACCTATTTTATACTAAGGGTACAAGGAGTTAATTGTTGCAATAGAAGATTGCAACGATTTTTGTCTAAAATTGGAAATTATTTTGTTGGACATTTGTTGCAATGTCTCAATATTAGAAATTCTATGAAGTTCATTGGTACTATACCACGGAGGCAACTTCAGAATCATTTTCAAAATTTTATTTTGAATCCTCTGGAGTGCCTTCTTTCTGGTATTGCAGCAACTAGTCCATATTGGCACAGCATACAACATGGCAGGTCTAAAATTTGTTTGTAAATCAAAAGTTTGTTCTTAAGACAAAGTTTTGATTTTCTGTTTATAAGTGGATATAGGCACTTAATATATTTGTTACATTTGGCTTGAAGGCCTTCAATGTGATTTTAAAAGTTAATTTTTGATCTAGCAGAAGTCCTAAATATTTAGCTTCGCTAGACCAATTAATTGGAACACCATTCATAGTGACAATATGCCTGCTAGAAGGTTTCAAATAAGAAGCTCTCGGCTTATGTGGGAAAATTATAAGCTGAGTTTTGGAAGCATTCAGGGAAATTTTCCATTTTGCAAGTAAGTGGAGAAAATATCCAAACTTTTTGCAATCTACTACAAATGACACGAAGGCTTCGCCCTTTGGCTGAAAGGCCCGTGTCATCTGCAAACAAAGATTTTTGACACCCTGGTGGTAAATCAGGTAAGTCAGAAGTAAAAATGTTATACAATATGGGCCCCAGTATGCTGCCTTGGCGGACACCAGCCCTTACAGGTAATCTATCAGATTTAGAATTCTGATAGTTTACCTGCAGTGAGCGATCTGATAAATAATTTTGGATCAGTTTAATGATGTACAGAGGAAAATTAAAATTCATCAATTTTACAATCAAACCTTCATGCCAAACACTGTCAAATGCTTTCTCTATATCAAGAAGAGCAACTCCAGTCGAATATCCTTCAGATTTGTTGAGCCGAATTAAGTTCGTAACTCTTAATAACTGATGAGTATGAGTGGTTGAATGCCCATGGCGAAAACCAAATTGCTCATCAGCAAAAATAGAATTGTCAGTAATATGAACCATCATTCTATTTAAAATAATCTTTTCAAACAGTTTGCTTATTGAAGAAAGCAAACTGATTGGACGATAACTAGAAGCCTCAGCTGGATTTTTGTCCGGCTTCAAAATTGGAACAACTTTGACGTTTTTCCATTTATCTGGGAAGTATGCCAATTGAAAACATTTGTTAAATAAATTAACCAAGAATGATAAAGAGCTCTCAGGAAGTTTTTTGATAAGTATGTAGAAAATACCATCATCACCCGGGGCTTTCATATTTTTAAATTTTCTAGTAATAGATCTCACTTCATCCAAATTGGTTCCCAACGAAGGGTCAAAAACAATCTCTTGATTGAGAATGTCTTCGAAGCTCCGTGTAACCTGATCCTCAATTGGACTAGTGAGACCTAGACTAAAATTATGGGCACTCTCGAACTGCTGAGCAAGTTTTTGAGCCTTTTCGCCATTTGTTAATAAAATTGTTTTTCCCTCTTTAAGCGCTGGAATTGGCTTTTGAGGTTTTGTTAAGAATTTTTGTTAATTTCCAAAAGGGTTTCGAACTGGGATCCAACTTTGAGACATTATTCGCAAAGTTGGTATTTCTCAGAATAGCGAAACGTTTTTTAATTTCATTTTGCAAATCTCGCCAAATAACTTTCAACGCGGGATCGCGAGTTCTTTGGTATTGCCTTCTTCTCACATTTTTAAGACGGATCAGTAGCTGAAGATCGTCGTCAATAATAATGGAGTTGAATTTAACTTCACATTTCGGAATTGCAATGCCTCTGGCTTCGACAATTAAATTTGTCAAAGATACGAGAGCATTATCAATATCACTTTTGGTATCGAGAGGAATATCAACATCAAAATTCCTATCGATATACGTTTTATATAAATCCCAATCAGCTCTATGATAATTAAAAGTAGAGCTGATTGGATTATAAATGGCTTCTTGTGAGATTTCAAATGTCACAGGAAGGTGATCAGAGTCAAAGTCAGCATGAGTTACCAATTGGCCACACAGCTGACTTGAATCCGTTAAAACTAAATCAATTGTAGAAGGATTTCGACTGGAAGAAAAACAAGTTGGTCCATTGGGATATTGAATAGTATAATATCCCGCAGAACAATCTTCAAATAAAATTTTACCATTGGAATTGCTTTGAGCATTATTCCATGAACGGTGTTTGGCATTGAAGTCACCAATTACGAAGAATTTTGATTTGTTGCGAGTCAGAATTTGAAGATCAGCTTTCAACAAATTCTTTTGCTGCCCATTGCATTGAAAAGGCAAGTAGGCTGCAATGAAGGAAAATTGTCCAAAATTTGTTTCAACAGAAACTCCCAAGGTTTCAAAAACTTTGGTTTCAAACGAAGAAAATAATTTATGTTTGATACGTCTATTAATGACAATGGCGACCCCACCACAGGCGCTGTCAAGACGATCATTTCTGTAGATGAAATAGTTTGGATCTCTTTTAATGGAGAGTCCTGGTTTTAAATACGTTTCAGTTATAATGGCAATATGCATTATTATGAACTGAAAGGAAGTTGAATAATTCATCTTCCTTACCCTTTAGAGAGCGGGCATTCCAATTTAGAACTTTCACACAATTATTTGGATCCATTGAAACGGAGTCCGATAACAATTTTTTGTGTGTACTTTATACCAACCTGAACAGCTTCAGGAATGGTATTTGCTTTGAACATTGCATCAATCATGTGATGCAATTGTTCAGTTAAAAAATCAAAATCGGAAGCAGTCATGCTACCTGAATCGGCAACATGACCGTTATTTTCCGTTGGGACATGGGTATAAACCTCATTTTGAGAAGAAAAATTTGGTCTACCAGCAGCGATGTTTGCATACGTAGGTACATTCGAAAAATTGGAATTTACTGAAGTGCTTGCTACCCGTTGACGAGCGGCAAAATTTGTTTGTGAATTGTGGTAGGTATGAATTGCTCGACCGGTAACCGGTTTAGAAATTTGAGCGTTTGAAAAATTTCTACCCGTCGAATCTGGGATCCGATTGGAATTTCCGTCATCAATTTTGCACGGGAATTCAAAACTTTTGCGTGAAGGGCATTCCCAGAAATTGGATTTATGATTGCCCCACAGTTTGCGCACTTAAATTTATTGGAATCTTCTCTCACAGGACATGCGTCCTTGGCGTGAGAGGTTCCACCACAAATCATGCATTTAGCATCCATGTGACAATGTTTGGTTCCATGACCCCACTTTTGGCACTTACGGCACTGGGTAGGGTTTTGGAAATTTCCCCAGGCCTGCGGAAATGTTCCCATGTAACACGGACATGAGACATAATACAGGCCTTTTCCAAACTTTTCATATTATTTAGTTCACTTTTGTTAAAATGAACTAAATAAAATTCTTGAGAAATGCCCCTCTGGGAAGTACCAGAATGGGATTTCTTTTTCATCTTAATTACTTGGACTGGTGAAAATCCAAGTAATTGAGAAATTTCAAATTTAATCTCATCCAGTGATTTGTCATCACTGGGGAGACCTTTCAAGACGACTTTGAACAATCGCTCAGTTTTGTCGTCGTATGTGAAGAATTTATGGCGCTTCTCAGTTAAATAGTGAAGAAGACGTTTGCGATCGTCAAAGGATCCCGGCAAAACGCGGCAGTCACCCTTCCTAGCAATCTGAAATGAAACCTTGATCCCCTGAAGGTTACTCAAAATCTCATTCCGGAAGCCAGAAAACTCGGCAACAGATACCACAATTGGCGGAATCCTTTGCTTTTTCGCATGAATCGAATCCCCTGGGCTAGAGGTAGATTCGATTTGCTCAATTTCATAATTTTCATTAATCAAATCGAACTGATTGCTCAGTTCGATTGGAGAAGAATTATTTCCGATATTAGAGTTAGAAGGAATATCTGAAGTTTCCAGCTTCCTTCTATTTTTTCCGCGCTTGGGCAGGACGGTCTTGAAACCTTGTTTCTTAAAAAAAGTGGAGAATTCAGAGATTCCCTCTTCCTCTTGTTCAGAGATTCCCCCTTAATGCTCATTGCTGAGCGTGGGGACGTGACCTTCTATGAGGTTTTTTTTTCCAGAACGGTATCTTTGCAGGATGACCACCGCTTGTCGGAATTTTACTTCCGCAAACGGGTCCAACGTAAAACGAAGGCACGGGTCCTTGCAAAGATCGTAACGGGATCAGTGGGTACAAATAGCGCTAAGAAGCACCGTTGAAATTAAAATAGCTTCGGGTAGTATTAAAAACTTCCTTCCGCAAAGAGAGAAAGAACCGCACAGCACGAAAGCACGATGCGGTCTGATATGCGAGGTAATTTCCGTTCACAAGCCTCGTCCAACTGCTGTTGGCGATGTGGAAGCGCTTTTCCTCGGGCCACGGCATGTTTCGCGATTGAAAAGGAATGCCGTATTTGTGGACGCGTGGGTCATATTGCTCGAGCATGTGACTCCCGCAGTCATTCGAATCAGTTTGGAAATCAGAACAGAGGTCAAAAGCGGCATGCGGACTCGGAGGGGTCAGACACGGAAAAGAAAATTGCGGCGATCGAAGATGCTAAAACTGAGCCAATCGGAACAAAGGTACGCGAGGATGACGATCTGGAATAATTACTACGACTAATATTTGATTTTTTTAGTTTTATATTGAATTTAACTAATTATTTGATTATTGAATGATTATTGAACTGAAACTATGCATTAATAAAGAAATACTGTATTACAGACGTTGACTTTTGGAAAACTGCAGTCCCTTCAACCCGAATTGTATCCTACATCTCAAGTCCAAACATTACTCAAGCCATCTAATGAGAATGAAATTGTAAACCAAAACAGCGCAACACTTGTAGCTGAAGTGGCGGGTATTCAGGTAGATTTTTTGGTAGACTCCGGATCTCATGTCAATACCATAACCAGAACGATGTTTGATCAAATTTTGGCAAACGAGACGGCAGCATCGAAGTTGCATATGTTGCAATATTCTACTGATAAACCTCTGAAAGCCTATGCAACAAGTGGTCAAATACATGTAATTGCCCAATTTTTCGCTGACCTCTTCGTATCGGAAGACAGACCGATTTTGATAGAGAAGTTTTACGTCGTAGATGAAATAAGAGCACTTCTAGGCTTCAACACAGCCATTAGATATTGTGTCCTTGATATTGGGTTGGACGTTCCAATTCGTTATGATCGAATGCTTTCCAACCAATGTGGTCCAAGTTTGGTTAACTGTACACGAGAAATATCAAAGGTTTCTGAATTTCCTAAATTCAATATACCTGCCGTTTCGCTAAAGTACGACAAAGAGATGCCTCCAGCCCGAAATGTGTACACCCATATCCCAACAGCATTTAAAGAGGCTACCACGCAAAAGCTTCAAGATCTTTTGACTAGTGGCATAATTGAGGAAGTCACACAGGATATGGATCGCTCATTTTGCTCGTCGCTATTGGTTGTCCCGAAAGGCAGAAATGATATACGTCTTGTCATAGACCTTCGAGGTCCAAACCGGTGTATTTATCGTACTCGTTTCAGAATGCCTACTTTTGAGTCGATAATAATGGAGTTGCACGGAGCTCAGTGGTTTTCCACAATAGACCTCACGAGCGCATTTCACCACATCGAGCTAAATGAGGACTCGCGTCACCTAACCAATTTTTTTGCTGGAAATGGACTCTACAGATACCGAAGATTACCTTTCGGACTTACAAATGCCCCAGATATTTTTCAAGAAGCACTTCAAACTGTCGTACTGGCAGGGTGCGAAGGGGTCGTAAATTACTTGGATGATGTCATGATTTTTGGAAGGACAAAGGACGAGCACGATGCAAATTTAGCCAAGGTATTGGAGTGTTTCAAAAACCACAATGTCAGGATCAACGAAGCAAAGTGTGCATTCGGCAAACGGTCTGTTGATTTTCTTGAATTCGTTGTATCTAATGAAGGATGGAAAATAGAGGATGAGAAAATCATTGCTATACAGAACTTCAGAACCCCGGAAACGTTGGCGGAGGTGAAAAGTTTTCTTGGACTAATAAATTTCATCGACAAATTTATTCCACATCGTGCAGATAAAACTTGGAGACTTCAGTAGACAAGACCAAACGGAACTCTACGTTGACGCCTCTCCTCATGGTTTAGGAGCAGTCCTGGTACAGCTTGACGGAAATTTCAACCCAAGAGTGATTGCTTGTGCTTCAAAATCCTTAACGGATACAGAACGGAAGTACCCACAAACTCAAAAAGAGGCTCTAGCGATGGTTTGGGCCATCGAGAGATTTTCTATGTACCTCATGAGCATACATTTTACTGTCAGAACTGATGCCCAATCAAATGAGTTCATTTTCGGAGGACTGCATAGGATTGGGAAAAGAGCGGTTACTAGAGCAGAATCGTGGGCTCTGCGATTACAACCATATAATTTTAAAGTTTGCAGCATACCAGGAGAAATGAATGTAGCAGATGCTCTTTCAAGATTAATCAAACAATCACAAGCAACTAAATCATTTGATGACATAATGGAGGAGAAACATTTACTTTATTTCATTGATACCGGGGCCATTGAAATCTGTTGGGACGAAATTGAGCTATACTCGGATAACGACGACGAATTGGCAAAAGTCAGAACTGCGATTGAAACAGACCACTGGGAGACTGGTTTGAAAAAGTATGAATCTGAAGCAAAGGAACTGACAATCATGGGTAGTATGCTGTACAAAGGAGATAGAATAGTTCTTCCTGAACAGTTAAGACTGAAAGCGATCAAATCTGCACATCAAGGTCATATGGGAATTGGATCAACTAAAAGAATACTAAGGCAGCATTTCTGGTGGCCAGGAATGAACAAATCAGTTGAAGCCTTTATCAAGAAATGTGAGACATGTCTGTTGCTTTCAAAGAAAAATCCACCAATTCCACTCAGCAGTAGAGAACTCCCAAATGGCCCTTGGGAAATACTTCAAATAGATTTTTTCTCTGATAAAGAATTTGGATTTGGAGAATTCCTGGTGGTAGTTGATATCTACTCAAGATATCTGCATGTTATGGAAATGCGACACATAGACACCGAATCAACTATCGCTGCATTGAACAAAATATTCGCGGTTTGGGGCTACCCTCTAGTTCTACAAAGTGACAACGGTCCCCCGTTTCAAAGCGATGCTTTCGTCAAGTCCTGGGAGAACAGGGGAATAAAGGTTCGGAAATCGATTCCCCTAAGCCCGCAGTCTAATGGAGCTGTTGAGCGTCAAAATGAAGGGATAAAGAAAGCATTGGCAGCATCCAGATTAGATAATGCGAACTGGAAGACTGCTCTGAATAATTACGTTCATATGCATAACAAAGTACGGCCATTAACTAGGCTCGGGGTAACACCATTCGAGCTACTAGTTGGCTGGAAGCATCGGGGATTTTTTTCCAAGCCTGTGGAGATCCAATAGCCAACTAGAGGTGGATCGTGAAGAAGTCAGAGAAAATGATGCACATTCTAAACTTGTAAGCAAGAAATATGCAGATTTTCGTCGAGGAGCAAAGCAATCTGATCTTGTCGTCGGAGATAAAGTTGTCCTGCTACAATTGAAGCGAACAAAATCAGACCCAACATTCGGGGCCGAGAAGTTCACTGTTATTGCCAGAGACGGGGCAAAGTTAATTGTTAAAAGCGATCGTGGGGTCGTGTATTCTAGAAACATAGCAGATGCGAAACGGGCTATCGATGACGAAGGGTTTGCACAACAGAATCAAAGCCATATTCCAGATGACGCGCAAACCTCATCGACAAACTTTCCGTGGCAAAGTCCTGAAATTCAACTTTTTGCGGATCACCGAAATTCAACAGAATCAGAAGAAAACAAAGGTTCTGAAACAGGTACATGTATTGGTGTTTTTTTTTACACAACTTAATGTTAATACGAAACCATTTCTTTTGAATAGATAAAACCTCTGGAGCGCATGGATTGAATAAACAGCTAGACCATGATGATTTCATCCATTCTCGTCCAAGTCGAATCAAGAAAGTGCCCGAAAAGTTGAAGGATATGATATTATTCAACGTATATCAATAAGGAGTAACAACCAGAATTTATGGTAAAATAAAAAAAACTAGAATTAACGAATAAAGTTATTTAAATATATTATTTTAAACAGACAAAAACTTTTACATGCTTCGATTTGGTAATATGTTTATATCAGTAAGATACGAGTGGAACGGAACTGAAGGATAACAATATTATTTTAAGAGTATATACTTTTGAAAGAGTAGAGGTGAGATGAAATGTAGGATCAGCATCGAATTATATTATTAAAACAAAAAAACGGACGCTGAAATAAATATATAAATCAAAACATGTACGAATAAATCATAAATTTTCAAAAAGGTACTCTCTCCGTGTTCTCATTTTCAAAAATATCGAAAACCATCATATCAATGACGCCCAATTCTATTTGTGCAAATGTCAAAACAAAATTGGAGGGAAAACCGTGCAACATACATGAATGTCGCATGCATGTGCGACGCAACAAATACAGCAGACAAGGCGTATAAATACAAGTGCGCTTGCCGTACTTCGTTCCCTTTTCGACGGACGCGTAGGCAGACAGAAGCAGCCAACAGCCAGCAACGAAGCAGTAAGCACTTACCAGTCAGGAAAACTGGTACAAGAGACGGCATTCCAGGTCCGGTGCGGCCTCGCTCTCTCTGTGGATACGAACCCGGCAGCACCGAAAAGAGACGGCATTCCAGGTCCGGTGTGGCCTCGCTCTCTCTGGGGATTCAAACCCGGAAGCAACGACAAGAGACGGCATTCCAGGTCCGGTGCGGCCTCGCTCTCTCTGTGGATTCAAACCCGGAAGCAACGACAAGAGACGGCATACCAGGTCCGGTGCGGCCTCGCTCTCTCTGGGGATTCAAACCCGACAGCACCCTTAAGAGACGGCATTCCAGGTCCGGTGCGGCCTCGCTCTCTTTGTGGATACAAACCAGGCAGCACCGATAAGAGACGGCATTCCAGGTCCGGTGCGGCCTCGCTCTCTCTGTGGATACGAACCCGGCAGCACCGAAAAGAGACGGCATTCCAGGTCCGGTGCGGCCTCGCTCTCTCTATGGATACAAACCCGGCAGCACCGATAAGAGACGGCATTCCAGGTCCGGTATGGCCTCGCTCTCTCTGTGGATTCAACCCCGACAGCACCCTTAAGAGACGGCATTCCAGGTCCGGTGCGGCCTCGCTCTCTCTGTGGATACAAACCCGGCAGCACCGATAAGAGACGGCATTCCAGGTCCGGTGTGGCCTTGCTCTCTCTGTGGATTCAAACGCGGCAGCAACGAAAAGAGACGGCATTCCAGGTCCGGTGCGGCCTCGCTCTCTCTATGGATTCAAATCCACCTGCACCGCAAAAATGGACAGTCAACAATGGACTGTCGAGAATACGGCCGGTCGCGACACGAGCCTCTTGAAAGGAGGCTTCCGAGCCTCTTGAAAGGAGGCTTCCGAGCCTCTTGAAAGGAGGCTTCCGAGCCTCTTGAAAGGAGGCTTCCGAGCCTCTTGAAAGGAGGCTTCCGAGCCTCTTGAAAGGAGGCTTGAGGCCTCTTGA
Source organism: Armigeres subalbatus (assembly GCF_024139115.2). Lineage (NCBI taxonomy): Eukaryota > Metazoa > Arthropoda > Insecta > Diptera > Culicidae > Armigeres > Armigeres subalbatus. The sequence continues at coordinate 236,601,153 of NC_085139.1, read as the reverse complement.
AAGGAGGCTTCGAGCCTCTTGAAAGGAGGCTTCTGAGCCTCTTGAAAGGAGGCTTCTGAGCCTCTTGAAAGGAGGCTTGAGCCTCTTGAATGGAAGCTTCCAGGCCTCTTGAAAGGAGGCTTCCAAGGCTCTTGAAAGAAGGTTTCTGAGCCTCTTGAAAGGAGGCTTCTGAGCCTTTTGAAAAGAGGCTTCTAAGCCTCTTGAAAGGGGGCTTCCGAGCCTCTTGAAGGAGGCTTCTGAGCCTCTTGAAAGGAGGCTTCTGAGCCTCTTGAAAGGAGGCTTCTGAGGCCTCTTGAAGGAGGCCTGAGCCTCTTGAAAGGAGGCTTCTGAGCCTCTTGAAAGGAGGCTTCTGAGCCTCTTGAAAGGAGGCCTGAGCCTCTTGAAAGGAGGCTTCTGGGCCTCTTGAAAGGAGGCTGAGCCTCTTGAAAGGAGGCTTGAGGCCTCTTGAAAGGAGGCTTCTGAGCCTCTTGAAAGGAGGCTTGAGCCTCTTGAAAGGAGGCTTCTGAGCCTCTTGAAAGGAGGCTTCCGAGCCTCTTGAAGGAGGCTTCTGGGCCTCTTGAAGGAGGCTTCCGGGCCTCTTGAAAGGAGGCTTCCGAGCCTCTTGAAAGGAGGCCTGAGCCTCTTGAAAGGAGGCCTGGGCCTCTTGAAAGGAGGCTTCCGAGCCTCTTGAAAGGAGGCTTCCGAGCCTCTTGAAAGGAGGCTTCCGAGCCTCTTGAAAGGAGGCTTCCGAGCCTCTTGAAAGGAGGCTTCCGAGCCTCTTGAAAGGAGGCTTCCGAGCCTCTTGAAAGGAGGCTTCCGAGCCTCTTGAAATGAGGCTCCCGAGCCTACTGACAGGAAGCTCCCGAGCCTCTTGACAGGAGGCTTCCGAGCAGAGGGCCTGGCCTGTTTTATATTTGAACTACATTCATAATGTGTTTCAAACATAAAAAATGAGGAAAAAAATGATAGAACTAATCGATTCTATAATGTTCCAGGATTTTTCCAAGAGTTGGATGTGTATGTGTAGACTAGACTAGACTAGACGAGGACCTTATTGCGTTGCGTTGTAACGGAGTATTTCGTAGATTGCATACTGATAGTTGTCATGTATATTCTTTTTACCTTCCTTACCCCAATTGCTTATGGATTTCCATTTGGGATTCAATGGAAATCCAATTGGGGGTCCAAAATGATAAAACATGAAAGCTATCATTGCCGGCCACGCCCATCTTCTCCGTTACTAGGAAAGGAAAGGAAATGATGATATGACATCTACTTAACGAGAGGCCAGCGACTCACCGACGCCCTCATAGATGTCAAGGAATTGGATGGTGGGTAGGGTATGTGGTTTAGGAGTATCATTATAAGCAAATGATAGAAAATTTGTGGAAATACGTTGGGAGTGACTTTGCTAAGAAATTTATGTCACTTCATTATCCTTGCCGATGATTTTCCTCGGATGGGACGAAGGTATTAGCTTTGCCCTGGCTAATAGCCTAGGTTTAAGCGCCTTTGCTCGCTCTCTGAAACGAAAAAACAGCAAAAAGAAATGAAATTCCCCTTTCCCCCTTGATATGATAATGATTTTGATCAACAAATGATTTCTAAGTGGATGAATAAATGATCAAACGGCTGCAAACAAGCCTCTATTGTCGTAGCAGAAGCAAACCCGCCTCAATACGACAGGCAGAAGCACATGTTTGTGATTCAAACGCGATCGACTGTTGTTCAATTTCGATACACATAGTTGGGTAGAGAGAAAAGATGTGAAATATTGCTAAAGTAGGATTCGATGGATACGGGGAATTGACTCATATGCCACCGTTATTAGCTGGTTATGGGACAGCTTTCTCGCAAGGGCAGCTGTTGTATAATTGGTAATACGTCCGTGTTCTTAATGGAATAGTGCGGGTTCAAGTCCCACCGGCAGCCGAACTCTCCCTCGCACACCTCATAAAAAACACCCTCCAATGGCAAACCCCACTATGTGCATCAAAACCAACATCCCTTCCAAAAAAGAAAAAAATCCGACCTCCCTTACAATTGATGACTTGTAAAAGCAAAAAAGGAAAAAATTAAAAATATATGTGTAACAAAAAAATAAAAACACAGTAAAAAGAGTATAATACTTAAGCTTTGTTTGAGATTACCCATTTTTTGTTCACATCCAAAATGTTAAAATCACTATATGGCTTTTATATATCAACTAAACTTTTATTGTCTTTTTATTACAGGGACATTCGCGGCAATTTCATAATTTGAAACAATATCGATGGCCCAAACAAAACGTTCTTAATTTATTAATAAATTTAAACAAAATTTTAAACGAAACAAAACAAAAATTTAAATCTTATTTGACAATTTCTTGCCCGTTAAGCAAGATCGATCCCTCCAGGGTCATCGAAATCAAACCCAGTTCAGATGTTTAATTGTACATCCATCGCGAGACTAAACAATCACTCTTTCAATGTAAGCGATTATTTATTTGCATTTTGGGTGAAATGCCCACGACACCATTTTTTCAAAGGGAATAAAGTAGAACGGGCTTGAGATTGAAGAAAAGGAGAGATGTGGTCCAGCGATATAATATTAGATGCAAAGTAGGAAAGGAAATAAAAATAAATGTTTAAAGACAATAGATGGAAAGAAAATCTGGACTACGTTATAGTATATACAAATCACTGTATGAAAATGTATACTTGAATTTTGGAACGAAATTGTAGCAGGACATTATTACACTGTGTGTTAAAAACTGTAAGTCTGTCGTCTATCTGAGGAAGGATATCAAGAATAATAATAAAATTCATCAATGATTTTTGTGTGTTTAATTTTACAGCGATGTTTACAGCATTATTTAAAATAATTCCTCACGTTTAGAGATTATTAAATGAAATTCTGCTTTGGATTGGGGTGGATAATTAAAGTAATAACTTGTGTTTGCCAAACGTACATTAGATTTCAAAAAAGACAATTATATTGGATCCATAGTAAACAAACAAACAACTTTTTATTGAGGTAATTCGTTTTAAGAAGATCTCATAGATTATTGAATAATGTAATCAGCAATATTTTGAATCCGCGGAGCAGAAAATTGCTAAAAAAAAATACATTGCACAACAACGTAACAGCATGAGAAGATCATCGCTCGCGCTATGTTCTCCATTGTTGTCAGATAGCGAATTGGATAGAAAGCAAATATATTTATATATTCTTAAGTACGTTTACTATATTACGAATGAGACAAGGAACGAACTCACCAAATATGTAGTATTGTATGCTACAAGCGACGCCTTTTCCATATCAAACCATATTGGTAGTCGTCCGAAGTCCCTGTTCAGATTTGAGATATTCATCTTAAACTGCCAAGATCTCGTATATTCGGAAAGGACAGCTTCGAAATTTCGTCAGGTCAGGTCTTCATAATTCATACTTATTTACATCTTTTTCCAGCCTTGAAATTTGTAAGGATACTGAGTAGGAAAGTTGCCCCCATCATTATTTTTGTCTGTGCAGCGCTTTCGTCAAAACTTTTACAGTATCGCACCCGGGATCCATTCGCCTTTCAGAAAATTTTGATTTTCCTTCCGACAGACTTCTGAACTGTCGCGTTGCGGTTTTCAATTTAAAGTTTTTTTTTCAAGTTTAAAGCAGGTTCCTTTTCTCCTGCTTCACTTTATTTTACGGAAAATGCCTTGTAAAAACGAGCAGCCGAAATAATTATATTTTTTTTTCACTCAAAAAATGACACAAGGGTACGAAAAACACGTCCTCTTCCAGTCAGAGCTTACTCTCTAGACTAGACTAGACGAGGACCTTATTAACAGAAACTCGGAGCTAATACAGCGTTGATGAGCAGTAACTAGGCAAGAATCATAAAAGCGACAGTGTAGAGACCAAGGGTTATCAGATGATGACCTTCCAAGACACTCAGAGCATTATGTGTTGTACAAATTTTTACATTAAAAAAACACGTTGTCCACCGGAAACTTCCCTATCCTTACTAAACGCTTTTATTAAAGAAATGAATACCAGAAATCCCGGGTCCGTGTGAGATATAGTCGGATTCTCTTCCCAGAGGACTCTATTGATCCATTAATCACCGATTCCGTCGATTGTGTATGCCACGGAACGACATCATTTGCATGGCAAATTGTCTGCATCCCTATCGCGTGATCTGCAAAATTCCACACCATACCATGGGCGATGACACGGTCGTTATCCGGGCCAGAGCAAACCGGAAGCACCGCACCGGGGTGATAGGAAATAGTTTAAATATTTGCCCGCCACATGGTCGGTCATCAATGGTGGTGGTCCATTCATTGATACTGCGCTTTGAAACACGAGCAAAAACAAACGGGATATTGGATCCGGGAGGACAGAAATGCGACAAACAAACAACAAAACTGTTCGATCAGCTGCTTCCTGGTGCGAAGGTGGAAAAAAACTGGCCAAACAATGGAACAAGAGGAATTTTAATCGGTGGATTACAATGTGTCGGATGTCCCATCATTTTACAGATTTTGCAACACGTGAGAGTTATTCGATATAAGGACTTGGAAATAAGATTATCTACCATTATGGAGTATTCAGTTGAGTATCAGCACAGAGCACATGTTGATATTGACATCAATTACTTGAAATTACCTTGAATTCATAATTAAGTGAATCTGTGACGATTGATCATGATTGCATGGTAATATCAGATGAATTGTGAACCGTCGACAAAGCATCACTACCTGTAGTACAGATATTCAACTACAGATTATTTTTTGACGTCCAGTTTGATTCAATTTACCTCACAGAGTTTGACTGCAATATACATAACTCGTGCAACTTACCATTATATAGCTTTGAATGCTATAACCGCTATCTATGGAATACAAATAGTGAATACTTTTCAAATTCCAACATTCTAATACAACGTGCCGGGCAAATAAGACGTCCGGACTTCTAATGGACGTCCAATAATTTGCATAGGAAAATATGTTTCCTTCGACCTGACTTGCTGATGAGGATCCGGGATAGGAGTAGGATGACTGCGGCCAAGTTCAAATACTCTGAACTGGTCGGTTGTCAGAACGGTTAGCCTTGGCAATCGCACAGCTCTGGGCCAGCATGGCAACAACACCCCGGTTGGGACGATATGAAGAGATGTCTTCGGGGACGTGTGTGAGTCGCATTTGCTTGCGAACAACGACGATAAGGCAAATTTGCTTTCTCGCAACCAGGGTACACGAACGTTATCGCAAACAGTTACTGCTGCACTGCAACTATACTGGTATTGGTGGAGCACCGGAGGAAGATTTCTCGCTTAACTTTTCAAAAGGACCTAAGTAACATTTTTTTCATAAATTAATTTGAATAGTGCAATCAACAGATCAATATGAAAGCTTTTGATTGCAGTACTCAAATTAAATCATGAAAAAAATGTTACTTAGGACCTTTTGAAAAGTTAAGCGAGATTTATTTGTGAAGAAAGCTCTTCTGTTTGTCGACGGCGTCGTCGGTGTCGTCTTTGGTGACAAAGTAGCTGTCAGTTTATGGAAACGACATACTGACCGGGAGCGGGAGTAGCCAGAACATGTGAGCCTGGTGCGAGTGGATTATGCGAGCTGTTGTCCGCCCGAGTCGATGCCGATGTATTCATAAACCGTCGTTTGGGATTTGTTCGAGGGGAGGGGGGACATTTGCAATACGAAAGCTAGGTACACGTTGTGTGCCAATGATGGAGAATTGCAATATTGAAACTCGATGGGTACAATTTTTATGCGACAAAAAGCAAATAGATTAGGAAAATATTTCCTTAATAGGCAGATAACAAAAATAGTAACATTAGAAACTCAAAGTGGAAAACGATTTATCTGGTCAATCGTCTAAACACATGGGTCATGGAGTGTGGGTTCGATCCCGCCCCGAAACTTTTCGTGATCGAAAAATTCTCCACCGGTCTACTGGGTGTTATATGTCCTGTTCGTTGTCTAGGTGTTAAGTGATCAGTCTGTACGACCTCTGGTTGAAAACGGTGTTCCTGTCTTTTTTTTAATTGCTGAAGAGTATGATAAGTTGTCAACCATGTCGTCCGAACGTGTTCCGCCGTCTCTGCCGCCAGGCGTGGATAAAAACTACGAGAAGCGGAAGCGGAAAATAAGCGGCTGGAGGAAAAAATGGATGCGGAGCTGTTGCTGTTGGAGATGGAGATGGAGAATGCTCTGAAGGATAGAAAGAGTTACGTGAGAAGGAGCTGGGGAGGCAACGGCTGTTACGAGAGAAGGAGATAGAAGAATTATTATTATTATGATTGTCTTTATTAGGTAGACTTTCAGCCCGAGGCTGGCTCGTCTCCGAATAAGATAGAAGAAAAGGAGATCGAGCTCCAAAGAGAGTTACAGGAGTAGAAGGCACACATGATTCGAATAAATGAAATTGAGAAAATGTACCGGGAAAGAATTTCGGTCATTGTAAGCGGGGAAGGGTCGTTTGGCCGAATGCCACTAGGCCCAACAAACAATTAGGCCGAAACTCATCTGGTCGAAAGTCATTTGGCCGAAAGGGCATTTCGCCAAACGGTTCATTTGGCCGAAAAGGTCATTTGGCCGAATGGGTCATTAGGTCGAAAGGGTAATTTGGCCGAAAGGGTCGTTTGGCCGAAAGGGTCTTTTGGCCGAAGGAGTCATTTAGTCGAAAGGGTCATTTAGCCTAACGAGTCATTTGGCCCAAAGGGTAATTTGGCCGAAAGGGTCCTTTGGCCGAAAGGGTCATTTGGCCGGAAGGGTCATTTGTCCGAAAGGGTCATTTAGCCGAAAGGGTCATTTAGCCGAAAGAGTCATTTGGCCGAAAGGGTTATTTGACCGGAAGAAAGAAGCGAAGCGAAGAGGAAGACGAAGAAGACAGTTCAAGCAGTAGCAATGAAACGATCAGCAAATGGAGTGACAAAGAAAATGGTACCGAATCCGATTTCAAAAAGCAATAAGAAACTACCAATCACATCTACAGGGGATGGACAAAATAATTAGGATAGGCAAATTTTGGGTAAAATTAGATGTGGTGTAACTACCTTAGTTATCATCCGATTTTGACAATTCAGGCATGCCTGAACTAGAAAACTAATGCAGTTTGACGGTATGTCCATGGAACCGACTATGGCCAACGGATTCCGGAGATATTCCGGGTTTTTCGGAGGTAGGTTCAAAACCGTAAATTTGAGGTGGATATTAGAAGAAGTTGTGGTTAAAAATTGAATAATATTAGTAACCACAAATGAAGAAGGGCTCTTGCTGATTGGAACCATATATTGAGATTTGGAATCGGACCAGAATCAAGTGAGATATGGCCATTTCTTTAAAATCGGTTCCTATCGATACTTATCAAAGGGGTCAGGCCACAACTTCGTTTGAATCTCGCTTTTTGATAGATGGTCCACTATGATTTTATTCTAGAAGGCCTCTAATGTGTCAAGAATGAAAAACCAATTGAATAAACGGATCCTGGAGTCGCTGGGATGTCCCCGGGGAACCTGTGAATGGGGACATTTAAATTTTTGCACCAAAATCAGTCATTCGACGGCTCTTTTTTCATGGTTTTCGATCAGGAAGCAAAGTATGAATATAAAATGGTCAATTTACGATTCTTAGCGCTTCCAGGACCTACGGATCGGCCCCGGGGAACCTGTGGAAGGGGACATTTTAGTTTTACCACCAAAACCAGTCGTTCGACGGCTCTTTTTTCATGGTTTTCGATCAGGAAGCGAAGTATGAATATAAAATGGTCCATTGACGGCTCTGACCGCTTCCAGGATCTACGGATTGGCCCCGGGGAACCTGTGGAAAGGGACATTTTAGTTTTACCACCAAAACCAGTCGTTCGAAGGCTCTTTTTTCATAGTTTTCGATCAGGAAGCGAAGCATGAATATAAAAAATTCCATTGACGGCCCTGACCGCTTTCAAGACCTACGGATTGGCCCCGGGGAACCTGTGGAAGGGGACATTTTAGTTTTACCACCAAAACCAGTCATTCGACGGTTCTTTTTTCATGGTTTTCGATCAGGAAGCGAAGTATGAATATAAAATGGTCCATTGACGGCTCTGACCGCTTCCAGGATCTACGGATTGGCCCGGGGAACCTGTGGAAGGGGACATTTTAGTTTTACCACCAAAACCAGTCGTTCGACGGCTCTTTTTTCATGGTTTTCGATCAGGAAGCGAAGTATGAATATAAAATGGTCAATTGACGGTTCTGACCGCTTCCAGGATCTACGGATTGGCCCCGGGGAACCTGTGGAAGGGGACATTTTTGTTTTAGCACCAAAACCAGTCATTCGAAGGCTCTTTTTTCATGGTTTTCGATCAGGAAGCGAAGCATGAATATAAAATAATCCATTGACGGCTCTGACCGCTTTCAAGACCTACGGATTGGCCCCGGGGAACCTGTGGAAGGGGACATTTTAGTTTTACCACCAAAACCAGTCGTTCGACAGTTCTTTTTTCATGGTTTTCGATCAGGAAGCGAAGTGTGAATATAAAATGGTTCATTGACGGCTCTGACCGCTTCCAGGATCTACGGATTGGCCCCGGGGAACCTGTGGAAGGGGACATTTTAGTTTTAGCATCAAACCCAGTCATTCGAATGCTCTTTTTTCATGGATTTCGACCAGGAAGCGAAATATGAATTAAAAATGACCATTTACAGCTCTGACCGCTTCCAGGACCTTCTGATTGGTCCGAGGAACCTGTGTATGAGGACATTTCAGTTTTAGCACTAAAACCAGTCATTCGATTTTCGATCAGGAAGTGAAGTTTGAATTCAAGACCCACGGATTGCTCCTGGAGAATCTGTGGAAGGGGACATTTTATTTTAAGCATCAAAACCAGTCATTCGTCGGGTCTCTTATAGTGGTTTCGATTAGTAATCGAGAAATGAATATAAAAGGGACCAACCTGTGGAAGGGGACATTTTAGTTTCAGCACCAAAACTAGTCATACAACAGCTCTGTTTTCATGGCTTTGGATCAGGAAGCGAAGTATGAAGTAGGCAGGTTCCCCGTGAGCTATCCGTAGGTGATTTTTGTGCTAAAACTAAAATGTCCCCTTCCACAGTTCCCCGGGGGCAATCCGTAAGTCATGGAAGCGGTCAGATCCATTAATGGTTCAATTTATACTCATACTTCGCTTTCTGATCAAAAATCACGAAAAAAAAACCATCGAGTAATTGGTTTTGGTGCTGCAACTTAAATGTTCCTTTCCACTGGTTTTCCGGGGGGAATCTGTAGGTCCTGAGAGCGGTCAGAGTCATCAATGGTCAATTTTATATTCATACTTTGCTTATATCAAAGAAGAGCTGTCGAATGATTGATTTTGGTGTAAAAACTAAAATGTCCCCTTCCACAGGTTCCTCGGGGGCAACCATTAGGTCCAGGAAGCGGTCAAAGCTGTCAATGGTCCTTTTATATTTATACTTTGCTTCCTGATCGAAAACCATGAAAAAAGAACCGTCGAATGACTGGTTTTGGTGCTAAAACTTATATGTTCCCTTCCACAGGTTCCCCGGGGGCAATCCTTGGGTCCTGGAAGCGGTCAGAGCCGTCAATGATCCATTTTATTTTCGTACTTCGCCTCCTGATCGATAACCATGAATGAAGAGCTGTCGAATGGCTGGTTTTTGTGCTAAAACTAAAATGTCCCCTTCCACAGGTTCCCCGGGGCCAATCCGTAGATCCTCGAAGCGGTCAGAGCCTACAATGGACCATTTTATATTCATACTTCGGTTCCTGATCGAAAACCATGAAAAAAAGAGCCGTCGAACGACTGGTTTTGGTGGTAAAACTAAAATGTCCCCTTCAACAGGTTCCCCGGGGCCAATCCGTAGATCCTGGAAGTGGTCAGAGCTGTCAATGGACCATTTTATATTCATACTTCGCTTCCTGATCGAAAACCATGAAAAAAGAGCGGTCGAACGACTGGTTTTGGTGGAAAAACTAAAATGTCCCCTTCAATAGGTTCCCCGGGGCCAATCTGTTTATCCTGGAAGCGGTCAGATCCGTCAATGGATCATTATATATTCATACTTCGCTTCCTGATCGAAAACCATGAAAAAAGAGCCGTCGAATGACTGATTTTGGTGCTAAAACTTAAATGTCCCCATTCACAGGTTCCCCGGGGACATCCCAGCGACTCCAGGATCCGTTTATTCAATTGGTTTTTCATTCTTGACACATTAGAGGCCTTCTAGTATAAAATCATAGTGGACCATCTATCAAAAAGCGAGATTCAAATGAAATTGTGGCCTGACCCCTTTGATAAGTATCGATCGGAACCGATTTTAAAGAAATGGCCATATCTCACTTGATTCTGGTCCGATTCCAAATCTCAATATATGGTTCCAATCAGCAAGAGCCCTTCTTCATTTGTGGTTACTAATATTATTCAATTTTCAACCACAACTTCTTCTAATATCCACCTCAAATTTACGGTTTTTAACCTACCTCCGAAAAACCCGGAATATCTCCGGAATCCGTTGGCCATAGTCGGTTCCATGGACATACCGTCAAACTGCATTAATTTTCTAGTTCGGGCATGCCTGAATTGTCAAAATCGGATGATAACTAAGATAGTTACAACACATATAATTTTACCCAAAATTTGCCTATCCTAATTATTTTGTCCATCCCCTGTATAAGTCACCTCTTTTAGCGAACGAAAATCGGCAGGGAACGTCCAAGTCATTGCGAATCATACAAGGTGCTGGATTATCGCCGTCGCCATCGAGGGTTCGTTGGACTGGGTTGAAAACCAACATTGGTACTGAACATCAAAGACAACCAATTGTCCTTTCGGCCTGAGAAACATGAGTGTAACGGGACAGCCAACACCGCGCTTTAAAAACGTTCGCAATGATGACGGTTCACTTGCATATCATCCAAGAGAGCATATTGAACCTAAAAATTTGAAATTTATTTGTGGTAAGTGTTAACACGCAAAAATATAGATCATGCTTAACACTCTAATTCTTAAAAAGGCCCAAGTAACCAAAAGTTCCTTTAAAAGTACGTTTTTCGCTTAATCTGCTCAGTCAAGCTGATTGTGGTCGGTTGTCGGCACCCCGTCGTAACTTTTAACAGAAAACAGATATTGTCATTTTGACATATGTCATACGTGTGCTATATAAGCACGATCTTGTTGTGCTCATTTCCGAAGCACTTAGACGCTCCACTCCAAAGTTTTTGTTTTTGTCATTTGCAAAGTGTTATAAATCGAAGTTAAACGATCGGATAGGTAAGTGCATTACGTATTTACAAAGCAAATTTACTCTATTTTGTGATTCAATAATGATTCCAATTCCACCGTAGCGGTTATTTTCACTTTTCTAAAAGGTTGCTAATTTTTTTTTCGCCCAGTTGGAAACGGTGGAATATCAAGCCAAATCATCAGTGTATTGCCTAATTTCAGGCTATAAGCCAAGTTGCAAGCAAAAACAACAATTTTTAAAATCTGGATAAATGTGTATAACGTACTTAAATGCAATAAATTTCATTACTATTGCCAAAATAAATTTCGATATTTTCACCGACAACCGACAACTGGCCTCTTAATTCACGCGCCCACAACTTGCAGTGGCCTGGGGAGGGGTAAATGATAGTAATTATTATTATTATTCCTTGATTATTAATATAAATCAAATGGCATATGTTTAAACTAAACTAATCATGCTGTTTTGGTTCATCTATTGTAGGTGCATGTCTCAAGTAGTAGCAAAAACGAATCTGCCTGAATGTTCAGTTCGGTCATCATGATGTAGTCGAGGGCAATACCGGATGTTGTTTCATTGGATACATGGAACACAGTTCATAGCTTCGTTTTCTTGGGGATAGCATGGTGGGGAAAATATTGCAGTAACATGTTTGTCTCAATTATGTTGTGGCTGTCGTTCAGCCGTCCGTGAATCCAACTTCATTTTCATTTATATTCAAAGTTGAATTTCAAACTAATCAGTAGTGGCTTTGATGTTTTTGTTTGGTTATCCTCAACTTTTCAAATTGATCCAAAAGTAGATCCAATTTTATACGGTGTGGTCGGTGCTGTCAGGGATTTAGTTCAACGATACGGTAGATTGAAGTGAATATAAAATAACTCAAACACAATGTAAACAAATTTGCGTCAATTCTCCCTCTCTTCTAATAGTCAATACTGATCAGAACGTGCTCCACCAAAAGAGCAATAACAATTCGCCACTGTCTTCCAATTTCCGTTCGTATGCAAAGTACTTTATCCGCAACGCGACTATTGAAGCAACAACAATAACGATTATCGATTACATTAAACGGAATTGTAACTAACTCCTGAATCGTTGGCCACCGCAAGGCAACACATTCGAATGCTACACTGATGCTATGGTGAATCTTCGGGTTTCGGGTGCCTGCAGTGCAGCTCACTCGTCCCAGCAATATAATCGCAATTCTATATGTACGCATATAAGCCACTATGAATGCTAATAAAAATTTAAACCATACTTATCTTTCGGATACGTTCCTTGTTTGAGATGGCGTTCATGTTGCTGCTATGAGAACCGTCCTATCCGAAAGCAACCACCGCGGCTACACGCATAAATGGTTCGACTGTAAGGACCGAGGAGACGTCAATTTGAAATCATGAAATGGTCGACGATTGTAGTTTTCATAGGTTTATGGAGAAATCAAACGAGGATAAAATGGCGAGGGAAACTTAAGAGGACTATAAGCATTAGAAAGCCATGAAGGTAAAAATTTTCGTTTTTGGAACACATGAAACGGCACAAGTTTAATTTAAAGACTTGTGGTGCTCAGTTGACTACGATGTCATAACCATTTCATGGTCAAACATGAGCCAATCATATCACACCGTACGTGGAACAAAACTAATGAACATTATTGGTTCACTAGTTTCGCACCACACTAAATTGTGCCGAATAAATCAACTTTGTTAAATCCCCGGCTACCAGTTGCAAACAATGTTACTCGCGTGTTCAGGAACTGCATAAATTTCAACCGTCATCAATCAGATGTTTGTAGCATCATCAGCTCCGGACCGGGCTTTGTATAGTTTTCCAAAGCCGAAAATCAACAAAGGCTCCCGCTTGATTCGGCAGTGCACAACACAAGCGAAGTCCAATTCCAGCCATTGAAGCGTGTGACAACATTGTCACAGAGCAGGGAAATCAACAAAACCCATCCCGGCGACGCCACCGAGCGCAACCCACCAGCATCAGCAGTCCAGCCGTATCATACTGCAGCTTGATTGACCTTTTTATGCCGCCCAGCAGCTGGCTTTTAAATTTATCGGTGACAAGGACAGCTTTGCTCCGAATTATGCATATTTTAGATAGGGGAACGGTTCGGCACTTCATCCCATAGCTCCTATTTCCATCCCATCAAAAACAGAGCAATGAAAAGAAATTTGGTTTGTGTAGTAAATGAGGCGGTATACATATAAAATAATTGTCCTGGATAGTAAACATCAAGGGAATGATTATTGCAATCTGCTCCGCAAACCTGAACTTATAACTAGAAAAAATAATAACAAAGTTTAGGAAACAAATTGACTGGATTGTAACGAGCGTACGACGTAGCATCAGTCTACTTGAACGAGCCTGCAATATCAGCCTACGTTTAAAGTGCCTGCATATAGAAGTGGCGCAATACTCCTATCTTTTAAAACCTTGTACCCGATTGGAACCACCAATCTGACAGCAAACGCGCTGTTTCAATTTTGAAATTGCGCCTCTTTGTTATTCTGTTAGCTTCATTACCTGAGTGTATAAAAAGTTTCTGAAGGAAAACAACAATGAAAAACGCACACTCGAACGCAACATGGAAACGCAAAGTCCATAGCGGAAATGAGGTTGTGCACAAAGCAGAGGAGTCATTCAGTAAATGATTTTCGTGGAAGAAAGTTCGCTCGTGAAATTGAGGACACGACATGGCGCAGTCGGCAGGTGAGTAATGGCAGGAAATACCGTGTAGTGAGCAGGATTCTACAAAGTGCGAATAATGTAGATCAGTGTTATTTGAAAAAAAAAAAATAATAATAATAAGTAAAATATAAACGGAGCGTGCAAGTCTCAGGTCTCTGTAGCTAACAGTATATAAAACGAGAGCTGTACCCGCAATGGAAAGAAAAAAAAAATGAAAACAGAGCGTGCGAGTCTCAGGTCTCTGTAGCTAACAATATGTAGAACAAATTATATCCGAAAAAACAGAGCGTGCAAGTCTCAGGTCTCTGTAGCTAACAATATGTAGAATAAACCACATACGAAAAAAAAAAAAAAATGATATACTAAAATAAAAACAGAGCGTGCAAGTCTCAGGTCTCTGTGGTAAACAATTATGTAGAACAAACGATATCCGCAATAAAAAAAATGGAAAACAGATCGTGCATGTCTCGGGTCCTAAAAATATGTATAGTTAGTTGGCCTAAGAAAAAAAAATGGGATGCCAGCCTCAGGACTCTGAAACAAAAAAATCAAAATAAATAACAGAGGGAATCAGTAAGCGAATCTTAGATGTGAAAAATCTATAACGATTATTTATTTCTCGCATTGTATAGGGTAACCGTACCCTTAGTGGAGGTAGCACCAATAGTGGAGGTAGTGGGGTTTTAATGAGATTTATCATATTTATACACTTTACGATGGTTTCAGTTGATGCGTCGTGCTTTAAATATCCTTTTAAATGCAACTTACCTTAATATTTCGCTTGAAAAACTATTGAAAACAATGATTTTCCTTAACAAAATTGACACCCTTGCACCTATAGTGGTGCAACTGTACCAATAGTGGCGAGTCTCATAAGAAACCAATGGATAGCACCACTATAGGAACCAAAATTAATTTTTACCGCCACTAAAGGAACAGTGTACCCATAGTGGTGCAAGCAATATTTGGTAATTGTTAATGTTAAATGACATCTATCTCATTTTTGTTAGCAAATTTATTAGTATATCTATTGACTAAGATAATAAAGCAATAAATTTCCCATAATTATCAATTTTTAAAAAATATTTTCTTTTGTGGATCTACTAATACCTCTACTATTGGTACCGTTACCCTACTAGATGCAATTAAAACTGGCACTTTATCAAAACGATTAATATAAAGATGGAGCGCGTAAGACTCCAGGTTGTGGCTCGTAAGTGTAAGAAAATTGTTCTCTGTTTGATTTTAGGAAAATATGTGCGAGCACCGAAGTATATAGAGGAAGAAGTGGAAGACGAACTATCGGCAGCGTTAGCAAAACAGCTGACCGAAGAAAGAGCGATAAGAGAGAAGATGGCAGGCGAACTCGAAAAATCTCGTAAGGAAATTGAAGCGCTTCGAGCTGGCCTTACAAAGGGATACAGGTAGCAATCCGGATAGCCAGCAATCAAACTTCGATGCACAGACTGGATTCAGCAGCACTCGGCACATGGCGTTCACTCCCAATGCGTCTCGCAGTTTGGAAGAGTCAAGATTCCTATGTTCCATGAACCAGTTATCTGTAGCGTCGATCAACGTACCGGAGTGCAAGGCAGCGGCCGACGAACAGATACACCGACAAACATTTGAAGAATGGAAAGATTTGCTTATTGATTCGATGAAACTGGCTGGTATCGAGGATGAAGTGACCATGTATACAGTGTTTAAAGTGAAGGCAGGACCACGACTGCTTGAAATATTCCGCAATACGAAGAGTGCTTGCGACGCACCAGATCCTGACGCCGAACCCTTCTCTAACGCTTTGCATCGTCTAAAGACCTACTTTGGTTCTGGATCCGATGTTATGTTGATGAGGCGTCGGCTGTCATTGATGCTACAGAAGCACGATGAGTCTGATCTTAACTTCATCTTGAGAGTAGGTTCAACAGCTCGGTTATGCGAATATGACGATGATAAGGAGTTCGAAGAAATAGTGGCCACAGTTGCAGAGCACGCTATTAGCAGGGACGTGCGGACTACGGCTTTAAAGTTGCTGAGCCGCAAGGGAAAATTCACCGATCTCGTTGACAAGGTTCGTGAACTCGAAGCAATACGGCTCAATGAGGAGTACGTACTACAAAAACGTGGTAAGCAGTCTGAAAAGCATCGCCGGCTTTGATCGCACCGGTCCAAACAACGTACAATTGGGACCCAAATCGTTTTACTCGTGGAGGCATGAACAGTCGTGGATATCCGGCGCGACGAGCCAACTGGCGTGCTCCTAGAGGTAGGCTGCCATATTCAAATAGTCGGGTCCAATCTTACATTCCTTCTCAAAACGGGGAAAGATGCTGGCGCTGCTATAGTGTTTACCATACTGCAAACAACTGCCCAGTGAGTCACAAAATATGCAACAAATGCGGAGTGGCGGGACATATTCAACGCGCTTGTAAGTCGAGTAGCTTCAAACGTCCAGCTCCTGAAAATTTGGATGGTGTTTCCGCTAAAATCGCCGCCGTGGAAAAACTTGAGGGTGATGATGTTGGCATAGATACGGTAAGTGCGGGGAAAGAAGACAAGCTTGAGTAAAGATGAGTGTAATTACCTAAAACGAAATATTAAATATTTAATCAATAAATGATATTATTAAAGATAGTTTGGAAAGAACTTGTAAAAGTAACGTTGAGTCGAAAAAAAAGAATTGAATGAGAAATTTAATTTGAATCTGTTGTACCGTTCGTGTTCTTTGTTATATACAATTTTTATCAGAATAAACAAGCTTAAGAAAATGTTTAACACATATTTTGTGGTTGTATTACTGCACAGGTATCCCGTGTATGCAACGACATAGAAAATAACACACAACCATGTCGTCAACTTTATCCGAGTACTCCTATCTCGGTTAAAACAGTCCGAACAACCAAGCTCACTGATTCCAATGAACCATTTTCTGGAACAAAATATGAATCCTCTCGGAGGACAGTTTTGGAAATTGAACCAAAAAAGGACGATTTTGTTGCTCAAAGCATTAATATTGTAAGTATCGAATACACATTTTTTTATGGAATGGTATTTGATGGTTTGATACTTTTGTTTCACTAGCTGGACCGTTCATTGTCAAAACCACTTGATCAGTCTGTATACAAGTCGGCAAACGAGGAAATCATATTCGCAAAGGTGGCCGGACTACGCTGTCCGACTCTGGGGCCCAGGTCAACACATTCACCGAGGAATTATTCCATAGGTTGATTTCAGATCCCAAGTACAGAACCGAGGTGTTTGAAGTGAACCACGATTCGGATAGACCGTTGAAGGCGTACGCGTCCTCTGAATCTATCAAGGTAACAGCGACATTTCTGGCATATTTATACATCTCAGATGACAGGCCAGTA
The DNA here is from genome assembly GCF_024139115.2 of Armigeres subalbatus. Taxonomy (NCBI): domain Eukaryota; kingdom Metazoa; phylum Arthropoda; class Insecta; order Diptera; family Culicidae; genus Armigeres; species Armigeres subalbatus. Next base: position 236,583,861 of record NC_085139.1, on the reverse strand, counting down.
CTTTTGGAGAAATTTTATGTGGTCAACGAGGTACGTGCTCTTTTGAGTAGAACAACCGCGTCGAGGTACAGCGTTCTAATGCTCGGACTCAACGTGCCCGTACGAAACCAGGAACTTGATTGGCAAGAATCTCCATTTGCTGGAGAAATTGCAGCAGTAACTACTGACGATGTTTTTCCCAAGTTCAACGTTCCTCCGGTGAAGATCCATTATGATAAGTCGAGACCGCCCTGTCGGAATATCTTTTAATATTCCATTCGCTGTGAAGCCTCTTGTGGAAAAAGGATACAGGAACTGATTAAAGCTGACATCATAGAACCAGTAGTAGATGGGATGGATACTTCCTTCTGCTCATCCATGTTGGTAGTACCTAAAGGGAAGGAAGATATCAGGTTAGTTATTGATTTAAGAGGACCTAATAAATACATTTATCGGACTCCGTTCGCCATGCCGACGTTGGAGCAGATTTTGGCAGAGCTAGATGGTGCAGCTTGGTTCTCCACTATCGATATTACTAACGCATTCTTCCACATCGAGCTGCATGAAGAATCAAGACATCTGACGAACTTCTTCACAGAGTTCGGGATGTACCGGTGTGTGCGACTCCCTTTCGGTCTCTGTAACGCGCCAGATGTGTTCCAGGAGACATTGCAGCGGAAGGTGCTGGGAGGATGCAAAGGATGCAGGAATTACCAGGATGACATTTTGGTTTTCGGGTCAACGAAAGAAGAGCACGACGAGAATTTGGCCTCCGTCCTCGCGTGCTTGGCGAATCACAACGTGATGTTGAACAAAAGTAAGTGCGTTTTTGGAAGCCAGATTTTAGGGTTTTTAGGCTTTACATTAACGCCACAAGGTTGGATGGTGGAGGAAGGAAAAATTTCAGCGATCAGAGAATTCAGGACTCCAATTAGTTCATCAGAAGTCAAAAGCTTTCTCGGATTGATCACGTTTGTGGATAAATTCATCGTACACCGTGCTACTAAAACGGAGCATTTACGAGCATTGGCAGTTTCCGAGAAGTTCTATTGGACCGAAAACGAGGAGCGAGAATTTGAATACCTGAAAAATGAAGCACTGAAAACGATAAAGCGTCTTGGATACTACAACCCAGCGGATCGCATCGAACTCTTTGTGGATGCATCACCAACGGGCCTCGGAGCGGTGTTAGCACAGTACAATGAAGATGGGCAACCACGAATCATTGCCTGCGCGTCTAAAGTGCTTTCGCCAACAGAGCAACGTTATCCGCAAACGCAGAAAGAAGCGCTTGCTCTTGTGTGGGGCGTTGAGCGGTTTAACTATTATCTGCTGACAACATCCTTCGTGATTCGAACTGATGCTGAGGCTAATCAGTATATTTTCCATACCAATCATCGTTTGGGAAGAAGAGCAGTGACACGGGCTGAGAGTTGGGCCTTGAGGTTACAACCCTATGACTTCACCGTTCAACGCATACCGGGAAATGAAAATGTAGGCGATGCATTGTCCAGACTGATTCCAGAAACGCAGAAGTGCATACCGTTTGATGATGATAACGAGAAACATTTCCTGTATGCACTGGATTCAGGATCCATGGAACTTACTTGGAGTGAAATTGAATCTATGTCAGAAAGCGACGAAGAATTGCAATCAGTCCGTGAAGCGCTAAATAAAAGAAAATGGACGCCTGAAATTCGAGCTTACGAAGCCCATAAAAAAACATTACATTGCCTTGGATTTTTAGTTTTTAAGGACGAACGTGCGGTGTTGCCTCGGACTCTTCGCAGGAAAGCCTTGGAATCTGCCCATGGAGGACACATTGGCGAGGTGGCTATGAAACGCATAATGCGCCAATTTTTTTGGTCGCCAAAGATGTCAGCGGAAGTTTTGCTATTCATCAAGAATTGTGAAACGTGCGCGTTACTGTCCAAACGAAATCCGCCTGTGCCGCTAGTGTCAAGAGAACTCCCGGAAGGACCTTGGGAGAGCCTTCAAATTGACTTCTTGTCGGTTCCACGTTTTGGTACAGGAGAGTTCTTGGTTGTGATCGACGTGTATTCTCGGTACCTTCATGTGGTAGAGATGAAGGCCATGGATGCTGAGAGTACAAATGCTGCATTATGCGAGGTTTTCCAGACTTGGGGATTGCCTATCATCTTGCAGAGTGATAATGGTCCCCCATTCCAGAGCGCAGCATTTATCGAATTTTGGAAAAGCAAAGGGATTGATGTACGAAAGTCGATCCCCTTAAGTCCCCAGTCCAATGGGGCAGTCGAAAGACAGAACCAGGGGATTATTAAGGCACTGTCGGCATCAAAACTGGATGGAAGGAACTGGCGACACGCTCTCCAAGAGTTTGTTCACCGGCACAACACACTGGTTCCTCACTCTAGGCTTGCAGTGACACCGTTCGAATTAATGGTCGGTTGGAAGCATCGTGGAACGTTCCCCAGTTTATAGAGCAGTTCGTTGACCAAGGAGCTGGATCGAGATGAGGTTCGTGACCGGGATGCTGCAACAAAGCTGTCCAGTAAGACATATGCTGATTCAGTTCGGGGTGCCAAAGAATCGAACATCAAAGTTGGGGATGTGGTTCTGCTGGCTCGTCAAAAGCGAAGTAAAACCGATTCGACTTTCTCGTCGGAACGCTTCCGTGTAATTGCTAGAGAAGGGCCAAAGGTAGTGGTAATAAGCAGCACAGGAGTACAATATGCTAGAAATATTCAGGAAGTTAAAAAGGATCCGGTAATGGAGACAACTTCTGCTGAGGCCCCAGCTGCGGAAGAAACGGAAAGCCCAGCACACGATGAAGAACTTTATGATGCCAATCGTTTTGCTGTCCAGCAATCGGAAGATTCGCGACCACTTCGTAACAGAAACTTGATGAAAAGGCCTACTAGATTCAACGATAATTTTGTATATCGCTTATTTCACTAAATCGTAAATTAAAACCGGAGAAAACCTAAAAATTGAAACTATGGAGACCACGGGGAAAACACGAAAGAAAGTAGTAAACAGTAAGAATAGTTTGACGTTTAAAGTGTCAATGATTTGTTAACTAGGTAAGGATAAAAGAAGTGACCAATGATTTGTTAACTAGGTAAGGATAAAAAAAAACCTTAGAAAGGTGTTGGTGAAAGTGAATAAATAATATTTAATAATAATAAAACACTTTATTATAATATATTATCATAAAGGCTCCCTCAAATCTAGGTGGTTTCAACGCTGCGATTTTATCGTTGGGTTGCTGCATGCGATGTACCTTTGACACTTCCCTACCAACGGAGACAGAATAGCAGTCGCCAAGCGATAGAATCGTGTCGAGGCGTTAATTATGATAATAAATGAAGTTTTCCTAAGAGGAACCCCATTGTATGAGTGAATTCGAAGACGGACGGGTTGTATTGTTTCTGTTCAGCTTTAACATGTTGTCAGAATTCATAATACGTAATTTGTGAAAGAACCCTTGGCTATTTCACTCTTGTAAACATGAAATTTCTGACGTCATAAGTTGAAGAATGTGCTTATTCACCAGCAGTCAATGTTTGTCTCGGTTTGTATGTTATACAGGTTCGGACAATAAAGCATAAACGTGTTCGTTAAGTGTCGGAATCGGTAATTGTATTTGGGCACTAACACGAACAAAAGGCAAGCATAACCGACCCTGTGTAAATAGAATAAGCATTGATAGTTTCATCGGCGAAATGGGTGAAATAAAATGTCATCATACACGTTGTACTAAAACGGGTTATTATTCAGTTTTATTTTGCCAACTTCTATTAAAACACCCTAGATAAGCACGGTATGCAGTATAGATAGTAGAATCTATAGATGAGCGAAAGCATGGCTGAGTCGATTTTTTTTGACCATGCACGCGCGCATATGACGTCACAGCCCTTAACATTTCCATTGAAATCGTGACGTCATGCTCGTTTGGAGACACGTTTAACAGTTCGTTTGGAGACAGAGGATTTATCTCATCTATATATTCCACTATCTATAGTATGCAGGCGGTTATTAACAGCAGGTTGATTTTTTTTTCTTTCTTTCCCAAAACAAAACGGAAACAAAAATAGTTTGATCCGATAAAACGTATCCCTTGTGCGAGACCCTTTACTGTGTCATATAGATAGGAAATAAAATCTAGACATTGTGGTTTACAGTGGAGATGGGAAAGAATGTAGTAAATGAGGCGGTATACATATAAAATAATTGTCCTGGATAGTAAACATCAAGGGAATGATTATTGTAATCTGCTCCGCAAACCTGAACTTATAACTAGAATAAATAATAACAAAGTTTAGGAAACAAATTGACTGGATTGTAACGAGCGTACGACGTAGCATCAGTCTACTTGAACGAGCCTGCAATATCAGCCTACGTTTAAAGTGCCTGCATATAGAAGTGGCGCAATACTCCTATCTTTTAAAACCTTGTACCCGATTGGAACCACCAATCTGACAGCAAACGCGCTGTTTCAATTTTGAAATTGCGCCTCTTTGTTATTCTGTTAGCTTCGTTACCTGAGTGTATAAAAAGTTTCTGAAGGAAAAACAACAATGAAAAACGCACACTCGAACGCAACATGGAAACGCAAAGTCCATAGCGGAAATGAGGTGGTGCACAAAGCAGAGGAGTCATTCAGTAAACGATTTTCGTGGAAGAAAGTTCGCTCGTGAAATTGAGGACACGACAGTTTGTTTCTTATTTTTGTGATTTTTTTCACCAGTGAGCACACGGGTAAGCAAAAAGGAGCGACAAGATTGGTGTTGTATTTCTTTGTTTTGCGATGAGATGGAAATCGGAACAGTTCCCCTAATATCACGGAGAAACACGTTTGCTCATTAATGGGTACTTTTTATTTGCTATCTCTTTCTCTCTGCAGAAAAAATCACCCATTTTTAGAGAATAAGTGGATCTACTCATTCAAATGAGTAAATTCACTTATTCTTCCAAAAAAGGGTAAATTTTCCAGCAGAGAGAAAGAGATAGCAGAGAAAAAGTACCCATTAATGAGTAAACGATTTTTACCGGGTACCAATAGCAGAAAAAATATGTATAAAATGCGCCGGTTGGGTAAAATGCGCCGTTTTCATGGTTTACATCCCAAATTTTGTCTTAAAATTGTAGGCAGCTGAAACCAAAAAAACATTTGTAAGCCGCAAAACAAAAAAAAACTCACTTGAAAACCCTGTATTGAAAATAAAAAAAATTAAATATTATTTTGTCTAATTCCAACGCAATTTTGGCCTTCTGTCCTCAATGCTTTTTCTTTATATACCAGATTCCGGATTCCAGGCGCAATCTTGGCAGGATTCTGAGTGGATTATTGACCAAAATGCAAAGAAATCTTGGCCTTCAAGACGAGATTTTCAACATGTTCCAGACAGAATCCTGACCGGATTCCAAACTAAATATTGACCGGATTTCTGGCGAAATTTTCACAAGAATCCAGACGGGATCCAGACTGGATTCCATACGTAATTTTAACCGGATTCCTGATGGATTGTTGGTCGAATCCCGAACGAGAACTTGATTCGGATTTTTACCGGAATCTTGACCGGATGCAAGGCGTAATCTTGATCGAGTTCCAGACGGAATCCTGACCAAATTGCATTCAAGAATCTTGACCGGATTCCGAACGGAATCCTTATCGGATTCTAAACGGAAATCTTGGCCAGATGTCAAGAGGAATCCAGAAAAGATTCAAGATGGAACCCTAACCGGATTAAGAACAAAGTTTTCACCAAATTCCAGACGGAATCTTGGCCGAATTCCAAATGAAATCTTGTCCGGACATAGTCCATACTGGATTCCAGGTGGAATCTGGACGGAATCTTCACTGAATTCCAAACGGAAATCTGACCGGTTTTTAGGTGGAATCCTACTGAATCCCAAACGAAATCCTAAATACCAGAAGGTATTTTGACCGGACTCTAGACGATACAGATTCTTGACTGGATTTCAAACGTAATCTGAACCGGATTCCAAACGGAATCTTGAACGGATTCCAGAAGAAATCCTGACGGAATTCCAGACGGTTTACAGAAAGGTTCTTGACCAGACTCCAGAGAGAATCCTAACAGGATGCGAGACGAAATTTTCCCAAGAATCCAGACGGAATCCTCACCGGATCCGAAACAAACAAAATCTTGACCGGAATCTTGACCAGATTCCAGACGAAAACTTGACCGGATTCCAAACGTAATCATGACAGGATTCCAAATGGAATCTTAATCGAATTCCAGATGGAATGTTGACCAAATTCTGGAAGGATTCTTGACTATATTCCAGGAGAAATCCGTTACAAATTCCTGACCGAATCCTCAACAGATTTCAGAGGGAATACTAAACCGGATTCGAAACGAACAAAATCTTGATTGGTTTCTTGACCGGAATCCACTAAGGGTATGCGATAACACACTTTTTCCTAACGAAACGAAACGAAACGAAATATGTATTTACTTTCGTGACTTCGAAACGATACGAAATCAAGGTCCATTTAATTCAAAATTTTACGAAACGAAACGAAATTTTTTTTCCGCGGAATTTTTATTAAATTGGTTTTATATTATGTACGGAATTTTGATATCACTTTTCAAAGTCAAATAACTGACTGTTTTGCGACCAATAGAGTTATTATAACAGAGGAAGCAGTCTGTAATAAATCGCCGCGTTCCCGTTTATATTTATACCATTGGCAACAAGGCAATACCCCAGCATTTGTGCCGCTTTCAAAGGAATACATCGTGAAGCGTGTGCTCCCGAAACTGATGAATCAGTTCAGTTTTATATTAGTAAGTATATAAAATTATAGAAATTGTGTGATTTTTCGTTTCAAATTTCGTTAAAAACCTTATTTCACTTAAGAATTATGTGATTATACAGAAGCATACTTCATATTGACTTATCAGCGTGGTTTTATGGTATTGAGCTAACTCGAAATTAGAATATGAATGCATAGATTTTATTTTTTATCCAGTGGTATACTCCGTGCGTATACGCAAATAGAGAATTGATAATAGCATACATTTGCTCACTCGAAGAATCTTGTTTGTATTTCACAATTGTGACCGCAAAGTTTTTACGGCAGCAGTTTGCCAGATATGAATTAGATAAAAAGGCTATCATTCCTTCCAAATTCTTTTTATAGGAGACTCGGCCCATAGTCTTATATACAATCAGCTTGACGAACTGAGCTATTGTTTGTTTGTCCTTGTACATGTGTTTGTGCATATGAGACATGCAAAAATTGTTGCCAAATTTTCATCATCAATCGACTTCAATTAAGTGCAAGAAACAGATGTTATGGTCAGTATGAGCTGAAAGCAACCAGAACTTTCATCAATTTTAATGATCTTCTGGATTTTTTTTTCTGCAAATTTCATGCGAAGATTTAGAAATGCCCACGACTCTGCAATGTTCCATACATAATGTGCAAACAGTCAAAGAACAGCTTAGTTTAGCTTGATTAACTGTACGCATCGTAGTTGCTGTAGTATTCAGAGTAAGCGGCTAATGATTTTAGTTTGTATAAGTGATTCTAGACTATGAATTGATTCTGCTATTGCGGATAGTACATTAAACATAAGCAATCAAATATACCAATCGTGAAATCACATATTTCGCGTGCCCCAATTTACCGTACAATGTGGCAAGTTTTACATTAGACTTGATTCGAACTCTCAATTTTGCATATGCACTAATATTGACCTCTATCGTGAAAGAATCTGTGCATGATTGAGTATTTGAGAGTATGGAGAGCAACATATTGAATTTTCTGACGAACTTTGCTTCATTTAAGCGTGTGCCAAGGAATCGGTAGCTTGTGAAGGGCTGAGAGAGGTTGCGCGGCGGGGTATGGCAACGCTAGCGCTTTGCAGCCACCGCAGTGTGAGATGGTGTTGGTAGCGCCATCGGGTTGAGTAGCAACGACGAAGATTGCACCGTCAGTTTGTTGTCGAATTTTAAAACGAACAGTCGCACCGCTCTTCAACGGCGGATTCCATTCAGCCGTTTTCGGATGGAATACGACATGTCGCAGTCGGTAGTGTTTGGTTTTATATTTGTAACTAGCGCATGAAAATGGTGCTTGCCACATCCATTAATGTGCTAGTTACTAAATGGTAAGTATGCTCTCATGTTGTGGATTTCGGAGCGAGCAGGTCTCCGAAATCATAGAAAAAAAATTACCGAAGCGAGTCTTCGAGTGTTTAATAAAACATGATCCCGGAGCGAGCAGGTCTCCCGAGGATATAATAAAAGATACCGGAGCGAGCAGGTCTCCGAGGCATTTTTTTTGTTTATTCCGGAACGAGCAGGTTTCCGAGGCATTTTTTTGTTTATTCCGGAGCGAGCAGGTCTCCGAGGCATTTTTTTTTGTTTATTCCGGAGCGAGCAGGTCTCCGAGGCATTTTTTTTGTTTATTCCGGAACGAGCAGGTTTCCGAGGCATTTTTTTGTTTATTCCGGAGCGAGCAGGTCTCCGGAGGCATTTTTTGTTTATTCCGGAACGAGCAGGTTTCCGAGGCATTTTGTTTTGTTTATTCCGGAGCGAGCAGGTCTCCGAGGCATTTTATTTTGTGAATGCGATTAGAACTCCGAGGCATGTTGACGTCGAACTACGTCTGTGACCACTTTGCAAATGCGAAGCAGGATTCCGGAGCGAGTGGAAATCCGAGGCATGTTTACGTAGGACTACGTCTGGGTTTTCTTTAGAGGACCACACTTTGCGAATACAGAGGAGGTGTCCGAGACAATTTTTGTTCATTCCGGAGCGAGTAGAACTCCGAGGCATGTTGACGTAGGATTCCGTCTGTAGAGTACATTTTGTGATTGCGAAGCAGACCTTCGAGGAATTTTCGTGTTTATTCCCGAGCGTGTAAAACTTCGATGCGTGTTAAAGCAGGGCTACGTCTGTGTATTCATCAAAAAAAAGTTTACTTTGAAAATGCAAAGCAGTACTTCAAGGCATTTTGTGTTCATTCCGGAGCGAGTACACGTCAGAGACATTTTGACGTATGACTGCATCTGGGTATTTCGTAGAGCAGTACACTTTGCGAATGCATTGCAAGATTCCGAGACATTTTTTGTTTCTTTTTCGGAGCGAGTAGAACCTCGAGACATGTTGACGCTGGACTACGTCTGTGTATTATGTGGAGTACACTTTGTGAATGCGAGCCGACCTTCGAGGCATTTTCGTGTTTATTCTGAAGCGAGTAGAACGCCGAAGCATATTGACGTCAGACTACGTCTGTGTATTCTATACAAAAGTACACTTTGTGAATGTGAAGCATTCCGAGGCATTTTGTTTATTCCGGAGCGAGCAGAACTCCGAGGCATGTTGACGTAGGACTACGTCTGGGTATGCTATAGAGGACCACACTCTGCGAATACAGAGCACGACTCCGAGAAAATTTGTGTTTATTCCATTTTGTGTTCATTCCGAAGTGAGTAAAAAATCCGAGGCATTTTATTTTGTCAATGTGATTAGAACTCCGAGGCATGTTGACAACGAACTACGTCTGTGACCACTTTGCAAATGCGAAGCAGGATTCCAAGACATTTTGTGTTCATTCCGTAGACGTAGGACTACGGCTGTGTGTTCTATAGAGGAGTACACTTTGAGAATGTGAGGCATTTTTTTTGTTGATTCCGGAGCGTGTAGAACTCCGAGGCATGTTGGAGTAGGGGTTCGTCTGTGTATTCAAAAGAAGAGTAAACTTTAAAAATGCAAAGCAGGACTCCAAGGCATTTTGTGTTCATTCCGGAGCCTGTAAACATCAGATACATTTTGACGTAGAACTGCATCAGGGTATTCTATAGAGGAGTACACTTTGTGAATGAAGACTCTGAGGCGTTTTTTTGTGAATGTGAGTAAACTCCGAGGCATGTTGACGTCGAACTACGTCTGTGACCACTTTGCAAATGCGAAGCTGGATTCCAAGACATTTTGTGTTCATTCCGTAAACATAGGACTTCGGCTGTGTATTCTATAAAGGAGTACACTTTGCGAATGTGAGGCATTTTTTGTTGATTCCGGAGCGAGTGGAAATCCGAGACATGTTTACGTAGGACTATGTCTGGGCTTTCTATAGAGGACCATACTTTGCGAATACAGAGCAGGTGTCTGAGACAATTTTTGTTCATTCCGGAGCGAGTAGAACTCCGAGGCATGTTGACGTAGGATTACGTCTGTAGAGTACATTTTGTGAATGCGAAGCAGACCTTCGAGGAATTTTCGTGTTTATTCCCGAGCGTGTAAAACTTCGATGCGTGTTGAAGTAGGGCTACGTCTGTGTATTCAACAAAAAAAGTTTACTTTGAAAATGCAAAGCAGTACTCCAAGGCATTTTGTGTTCATTCCGGAGCGAGTACACATCAGAGACATTTTGACGTATGACTGAATGTGGGTATTCCGTAGATCAGTACACTTTGCGAATGCATTGCAAGATTACGAGATATTTTTTGTTTCTTTTTCGGAGCGAGTAGAACCTCGAGACATGTTGACGCTGGACTACGTCTGTGTATTATGTGGAGTACACTTTGTGAATGCGAGTCGACCTTCGAGGCATTTTCGTGTTTATTCTGAAGCGAGTAGAACGCCGAAGCATATTGACGTAGGACGACGCCTGTGTATTCTATACAAGAGTACACTTTGTGAATGTGAAGCACTCCGAGGCATTTTTGTTTATTCCGGAGCGAGCAGAACTCCGAGGCATGTTGACGTAGGACTACATCTGGGTATGCTATAGAGGACCACACTCTGCGAATACAGAACACGACTCCGAAAAAATTGTGTTTATTCCATTTTGTGTTCATTCCGAAGCGAGGCGAGGCATTTTGACGTAGGAATACGTCTGTGTATTCTATGGAAGAGTAAACTTTGCGAATGTGAAGGACTCCAAAGCATTTTTGGTTATTCCGGAGCGAGTATTTTGAGGTGGGACATCGTTTGTGTGTTCTATAAAAGAGTATACTTTGCGAATGCAGAGCTGGACTCCGATGCAACTCCAAGACATGTTCGTCTGGGTATTCTATAGAAGACCACACGAATGCAGAGTAGGACTCCGAGACAATTTTGTTCGTTCCGGAGCGAGTAGAACTCCGAGACATGTTGACGTAGGATCACAGACGTAAGCTTCTATGAAGGAATACATTTTGCAAAAGGACTCCGAGGCGTTGTTTTATTTATTCCAGAGTGAGTAAAACTCCAAAGAATGTTGACGTAGGACTACGTTTGCAAGTTCTATAGAGGATTGCTCTTTGTGAGTACCGAGCAGGACTCCGAGGCATTTTTAGTGTATTCCGAATTGTGCAGAAGCAAGTAGAATTCCGAAAAAAAATTAAAATGTGACCCACAATCATTATTAGTTTTTAGCAAAAATATGACGGTACTTAACATATCAAGTTTGTTCTTCTTTGCATTAGATTTTGATGGTGCTACAATATTAAGAATTGTTCTAATTTATTTTGGAACAATTTGGGTATGATTTCTCTTCATAATGAAATATTTATAAAATTGAAATCATATTCTTACAAAGCTGAAAGAGTAGGGAAGGAGAAAGATGTAGTATTCAGAGTAAGCGGCTAATGATTTTAGTTTGTATAAGTGATTCTAGACTATGAATTGATTCTGCTATTGCGGATAGTACATTAAACATAAGCAATCAAATATACCAATCGTGAAATCACATATTTCGCGTGCCCCAATTTACCGTACAATGTGGCAAGTTTTACATTAGACTTGATTCGAACTCTCAATTTTGCATATGCACTAATATTGACCTCTATCGTGAAAGAATCTGTGCATGATTGAGTATTTGAGAGTATGGAGAGCAACATATTGAATTTTCTGACGAACTTTGCTTCATTTAAGCGTGTGCCAAGGAATCGGTAGCTTGTGAAGGGCTGAGAGAGGTTGCGCGGCGGGGTATGGCAACGCACCGCAGTGTGAGATGGTGTTGGTAGCGCCATCGGGTTGAGTAGCAACGACGAAGATTGCACCGTCAGTTTGTTGTCGAATTTTAAAACGAACAGTCGCACCGCTCTTCAACGGCGGATTCCATTCAGCCGTTTTCGGATGGAATACGACAGTTGCTAATCATAATTTGCTGAGATACAGCAAATATGCCCAGCTCACCAATTGTATAATCTATTTTGTATAAAAAAAAAAAAATATTCTCATTGTATTTGCTTCGGAGTTTCCAATTCATGACCAATAACGATGCCGGTCACGTGCTTACAGTCAATTTATCCCTTTGGCTTAGGGCCTTTTTAACTCTTAAGCGGTGCTTAAACCTGGTTTGAGACCTAAGCGGAGGTGAAAAAATCAATCTTCAATAAGAAAAAATGCGCTCAAAAATACTTCACAATGGCCCTTGGAATCCACGCCACCGTTTTGCCTCTTTGACAAAGTTATACTGATCTGATTCATATCTGATTAAGGTACACCGGGGCAAGTTGAAACGGTTTTTTCAAAGTTGAAATTAGAAGTGCTGTAAAAAAATCATCCTTTGATAAATTTTTAATCCGTTTGCGGTGTTTGATAGTACGGCTTTGGCCCCTTATGCATAAAAAATAAGCAACCTTACCAAACTTTAAAAAAAAAATTGAATACTGAAAATATTTTTTTATATGCATTGTTTCAACTTGTCCCACATATCGGGGCAAGTTGAAACACTGCGCTATATACAAACATAACTTAATTTTGCCGTATTAAATAAAATATATGTACTTAGTGAGACTCAAGGTTGTCAAGGTGACTGTAGTGCCAGGATTCGCAAAAGAGTCCCATCTAAATTTTTGACGGTTTTTATGTTCTTTCAAAAATGAGCTCAAAATTGTCCCCTGTTTAAGGAAAATTGATAAAATAGTAGGCTTGGCTCTAGAAATTTGAAAATCAAATCCCATTTGTGTTGTCTCATCTTGATATTTACGCTCATAAAAGACACATTCCAGACTTTGGAACTCTTTTACACAAAAATAAACTAAAATATGGAAATCTTATGCGAAAAAGGGCAGTATACAACAAAGTCACAATAGTAGTTTGTGCAACTAGTTGCAAAAAGATGATTTTTTCAGCACGAGTTGTACGTTTATCCAACGAGGCTTGCCGAGTTGGATAAATACTACGAGTGCTGAAAAAATCGAGTTTTGCAACGAGTTGCACACGCTATTTTTTGCAATGACGAAAAATGGGCTTTAATATGATAAATCTATACCAAAATTGTACAAGCGTATTTACTCCACATGATCATTCATGCGAATAAATTATGTTGCGGCAGAGAACAATAAGATTCCATCTTATCTGCCAAATTGCATAGCTTGAAAAGCTATGAAGCGATGGATGCAATTGCCTTTGGAAAATTGTGATGTTATGTCCAACAAACCATTTCATTTATTACGAGACGCTTAGAGTACACTATTTAAACACTCACCCAAACTAATTCAGCTAAAAGTAGTCATGTAACTTCTGTCCCAATGTAGGTTTTTCATTATAGCACCCAAATGAGTGCTTTAATGAATATTATGCAACCCATTTGAGTTGCATAATGGTCATTAAAGCACCCATTCTGTTGGTATGGAAAAGTAGGCCGTTTTATCACTCAAATGACAACTGTAAACCAGGTATTATGATCAGGAATTGCAAAAACGTAATTTTCAGGGACCAAATTCTAGAGATCGCACTACACTGAAAATTTATCACACGCAAAAAAATCGTGAACCAGCAAAAATACACCGTAATTTAATTCATGGATTCAGGAACACCAGTCACGTTTTCCAGAACGTTCCAGAAAACGTGACTGTGTTCCCGAATCCGTGGCTGCTGTTCACGAAAAAATACACCGTGAACTTGTTAGTTCACGAACTCATGAACGCTTTTTTTGCGTGCAGATTGATTACGTCCTACTGGTGACCACTCGGATTACTTTTCAGGATGGTTCATTAGTTGGTTCACTTGAATTGTGTGTAATATGACCAGCAAGCGTCCTGCGGAACGCGGGACGCCTATCTAGATTGCGTCACTGGCGTGAAAATCGATCATCCAAAAGTGCATTCCGCATAGATTTTGGCCCTAAAAAACATGGAAAAAATCTTGTAAGGCTGTATGAATTGTAATAAATTTGTAAAACGAAGTTGAGAAATGCAGCGTCCTGGTCACATTGATTGTGTGCCTAATTAATTCGGTTGTGGATTTTCCAAAAATTCACATTAATTAACCAGCGTATCTCTCATAAACTCCTCGATTAGAGAAAGAGGGGGCTGCGGAAGTGAATGGTGGAGTTACTGAAATGTTTACATGCTCTATGATTTATATTTTTGAGTGCCGCTCACTACGAGGAGAAGTTGATCTCTAAACTAGACCGTAGACCATGACCGTTTTCATCCTATTCTTTAGTAAAGATCGTAGGAGGGCATTCATGACGGGATGGACGGAAATTTATTAAATTTATTTTCAGAAGTTTGGACCTTTTCATAAATTTATGTTCTCCGAATGTATTTACAGACCATGTTGAATTCTGGAAATAAAAAATATTAGTTTAAATTGCGAGGGTGACGTTTTGAATCGTTGTTTCAACTGGCCCCACACCACGCATTTCTATTTGCCCCGATAGGTTAAAAATGCGGATCAATTTCAAACGACCATATTTCAAAAAGTAAAATGGGGTTTTCATTGATTTTTCATAATCATTATGCTTATTCAATATTGGATGATTGCCTACCATGCAAATTTGATGGAAAAACTATTCCAAACATCATTTTGAGACCTGTTTCATTGGCACGTCAAATAGTTGGTTTCTAGTAGCCGAATTCTTCCTGGAATGTCAGTCAGAAGGTGCGCTTAGGGGAGTAGTTTGATGACAAAAATAATCAGGGCATACGGTCATTTCAGATATAAATTACAGCTTCTGTTTTAACTTACCCCGCATTTCAACTTGCCCCGGTATACCTTACATTTACATAAATGGGATAGAATAGTTAAAGATTCTTTTTCGTTTCTGTTAGATATTTCTAACAAAATACTGAAGACGTTTTATAGAAGAAAACTAAATACGTATTTGTCGATGTTTTCGAGTTGGAAACATTCTCGACACCCTGAACATATCCATTGTACTTGCCACACAAGATACATACTCATGGAATGGCGGGCATAGAAAGGCTTTCAGTTAATAACTGAGGAAGTGCTAAGTACTAAGTTGAAAAGCAGGCCAAGTTCCAGTTGAAAAATAGAACCATTGAAGAAGAAGAAATAGGTGTTAATAAAAAATATATATATAACATAAAGTTTTGAAAATAGTTTTATGATTTAGTTCAGCGGCGCAGCCAAAATTTTTGATAATATAAATTATGGTTTAGGTTTGAATTTGTTTCGAAATTCCGCGGAATTCCGTTAAATTTCGTTAGAAGCTAGTTTTTTCTAGCGAAATTTTTGTAATTTTACGAAACGAAACGAAATGAAAAAATCAAATTTCGCCATGCTCAAATTCCGCGAAATTCCGCGGAATTTCGTTTCGAACCACCTGAAACGAAATTTATCGAAATACCGCATATGCTTAGAATCCACACGGAATCTTGACCGGATTCCAGACGAAATTTTTATCAGATTCCAATCGTAATCTGGAACGGATTCCAAACGGAATCCTAAACGGATTTCAGAAGGAATCCTGGTCAAATTCTAGTCGGAAAACTTGACCGGATTCCAGACAGAATCCTATCCGGATTCAGGACTGACCAGATTCAAAACGAAATCTTAAACGGATCCCTCACAGAATTCTTAACGGATTCCAGACGAAATATTGACTTGATTTAGAACAAAATCTTGAACGGATTTCAGACGGAATCCTGACCGAATCCCAAACGGGAATCTTGACCAGATTCCAAGAGAAATCCTAACCGCATAGCAGACGAAGTTTCAACCAGATTCTAGACGGAATCCTGACTAGATTACAAACGAATTCTCGACCGAATTCTAGACGGAATCTTGACCTTCAACACGAAATTTTCACCACATTCCAGGCAGAATCCTGACCGGATTCCAAACTAATTCTTGACCGGATTCCTGGTGAAGTTTTCACTACATTTCAAAACAAATCTTGCCCGGATTCCTTATAGAATGTTGATCGGATCCCGAACGAAAACTTGATTCGGATTCCTAACGGAATCTTGACCGGATTAAAGACGGAATCTTGATCGAGTTCCAGACGAAATTCTGACCAAATTGCAGTCAAGAATTTTGACTGGATTCCGAACGGAATCCTTACCGAACTCAAAACGGGAATCTTGACCAGATTTCAAGAGAAATCCAGAAAAAATTAAAGACGGAATCCTAACCGGATCAAGGACGAAGTTTTCACCAGATTCCAGACGCAATGCTGATTTAATTCGAATTCCAAATGAAATCATGACCGCATTGACCGGATTCCTCTGACCGGGTTTAAGGTAGAATTCTGACTGGATCCCAATGTAAAACTAACCGGAAACCGGACGGAATTTTGACCGGATTCTAGACGAAATACAAATCTGATTCTAAATTGTATATCTTGATTGCTATTGCAGCTTGTGGATAACACGGGTTTCTAAAAGAATCTTCAACAAATTCCACATGGAATCTTGGCCAGATTTCAAACGTAATCTGAATTGGATTCCAAACGGAATCTCGAATGGATTCCAGAAGGAAACCTGACCGAATTCAAGACGGGAATCTTGACCGGATTACAGAAGGAATCTTGATCAGACTCCAGAGAGAATCCTAACAGGATGCCAGACGAAATGAACCTCAAACCCGGTCAGATTTCCGTTTGGAGTTCAATCAAGATTCCGTCTTGAATCCGGTCAATGCGGTCAAGATTTCATTTGCAATTCGATCAGGATTCCGTCTGGAATCAGGTGAAAACTTCGTCCTTAATCCGGTTAGGATTCCGTCTTTAATCTTATCTGGATTTCTTCTTGAAATCTGGTCAAGATTCCCGTTTATAATTCGGTAAGGATTCCGTTCGGATTCCAGTCAAGATTCTCGACTGCAGTTTGGTCAGGATTTCGTCTGGAACTCGATCAAGATTCCGTCTTGAATCCGGTCATGATTCCGTTAGGAATTCGAATCAAGTTTTCGTTCGGGATCCGACCAACATTCCATCAGGAATCCGGTCAAGATTACATTTGAAATCTATTGAAAATTTCGCAAGGAATCCGGCAAGAATTCTGCAAGGGATCCGTTTGAGTTTTCGTTATGAATCAGGGCAAAATTCCGTCTAGAATCTTGAGAAAGTTTAGTCTGGAATCAAAATAGGATTCTTTGTGGATTTCATACGTAATCAGAATCGGATTCCAAACGAAATCTTGAATGGATTCCAGAAGGAATCTTGACCAGACTCCAGACAATATTTCCCCAGATTGCAGGCAGAATCCTTACCGGATTCGAGACAAACAAAATCTTGACTGGATTCCAGACGGAATATTAATCGAATTCCAGACCGAATCTTGACCGGAATTCACACGGAATCTTGACCAGATTCCAGACGAAAACTTGACTGAATCCCAGACGTAATCATGACCGGATTACAAATGGAATCTTCATCAAATTCCAGATGAAATATTGGCCAAATTCTGGAAGAGTTCTTGACTAAATTCC
This sequence comes from Armigeres subalbatus, assembly GCF_024139115.2. Taxonomy (NCBI): domain Eukaryota; kingdom Metazoa; phylum Arthropoda; class Insecta; order Diptera; family Culicidae; genus Armigeres; species Armigeres subalbatus. The sequence continues at coordinate 236,566,248 of NC_085139.1, read as the reverse complement.
AGAAGAAATCCCTACCAGGTCCCTGACCGAATCCTCAACAGATTCCAGAGGGAATACTAAACAAGATTCGAATCGAACAAAATCTTGACCGGTTTCCAAACAGAATCTTAATCGAATTGCAGACCGAATCTTGACCGGATTCCAGACGAAACCTTGACCGGATTCCAGGGGTAATATAGACAGGATTACAAACGGAATCCTTAACAGATTCCAGAAGGAATCCTGACAAAATTCTAGTCGGAAAACTTAACCGGATTCCAGACAGAATCCTATCAGGATTCCAGCCCAATCTTTCATAAGATTCTAGACGGAATTCTGACCAGATTCAAAACAAATCCTTAAACGGATCTCTAACAGAATTCTTGATGGATTCCAGACAAAATCTTGACTGGATTCCGAACGAAATCTTGAATGGATTTCAGGCAGAATCCTGACCGAATTCCAAACGGGAATCTTGACCAGATACCAAGAGAAATCCTAACCGGATAGAAGACGAAGTTTTCACCAGATTCCAGACGGAATCCTGACCAGGTTACAAACGAATTATCGACCGAATTCTAGACGGAATCTTGACCATCAAGACGAAAATTTCATATTCCAGACAGATTCCTGACCGGATTCCAAACTAAATCTTGACCGGATTCCTGGCGAAATTTTCACCAGACGGGATCCTAACTGGATTCCAAACGTAATCTTGACCGGATTTCTGATGATCTGATCACGAACGAAAATTTGATTCGGATTCCTAACAGAATCTTGACCGGATTCAGGACGAAATCTTGATCTAGTTCCGAACAGAATCCTGACCAAATTGCAGTCAAGAATCCTGACCAAACTGCAGTCGAGAATCTTGACCGGCCTCCGAATGGAATCCTTACCGAATTCCAAACGGGAATCATAACCAGATTTCAAGTGGAATCCAGAATAGTTTCAAAAGTTTGAATCCTGTCGTGATTTCTGGTTCTTGATTCACCAAATCGTCCATAGTGGTTACCACACCAGACGATGTGCCCATCACGTTCGGAGTATGTAGTCTTAAATCTCTTGATAAAATCTAGATTTGAATTCTCAAAAGCTTCTCGATTCCTTCCAATTTGATGCGTTCGTCATGCCAGTTAGTTAAATTTATATTTATTTCCAAGCATCTGTGTTTTACAATGTTGTCAGTGTTTGGCCTCTCGCCTAAATACCCGGATGAGCAGCTGTAATACCAATCTAACCCTAAATCGCCACGAGTATCTTGATCTATGCCCCTTGTCCCTTACTAGTTGTTGATAATAAGATGATATCGATTGTAAATATAATAAAGTCCCGGCTCCGTTAAGTGTTATACACGCCTGAGTCTGTCAAATGAACGCAATAGATAAAAAAATGAAATCAGCGCCCTAATAGCTTCTTGGTCGGAGTGCATGCAACGATCCCTAAACCGATCTTTACACTCACCAAAGCGCTCGTGTAATGTTTTGATCCCGGCCAGACGGTGGACCTCAGAAGTTCGTGTCCTGGAAGAAGTGTTTAGGATCATCCTCGGGTACTTGTTTTGAACTCATTGTAGCTTCTCAGATGATTAGTTTTTGAGCAGCTCATCCAGACCGGCATGCCGTATTCGATCACAGGAAGGATGATTTGCTTGTAGACAGCAAGCGTATTTTTCAGGGTCAATGACGACCGGCGGTTGATCAAAGAGTACAGCAGTTTCAGCAAAACGTTACACTTCGTCACCGTCTTGTCAACCTGTTGCCTGAAAACAAGCTTGCTGTCGAGGGTCAAGCCAAGGTAGTCGGCCTCATTGGCCCATTCCACAGTCGCCATTGAGGATGATTTTACAGTCCCCAGGCGGAACAAGTTTAGGGGATTTATAGTGGGAAAAAATGAAGACCGCGTTGATACAGATCTTCCAGCTGGTGAGGTACTCTGTCAGGGCATCCAGCCCTCGTTGGAGTTTTGTCACAAGCGCTCTGATCACTCTACCATTGTAGACGATGGAGGTGTCATATGCGAACAGAGACAGAATGCCACCTTCTTGAGGTTCTAGCATGTCGGATGTGAATATGTTAAACACCAGGGTCCCGAGGGAACTACCCTGGGGGACGCCCGCGACGATGTTGTGCGCATTGGAACTAGCTCCGCTGACTGAGACCCGGAATGTCCTTGCCGACAGGTAATTGTTGATGATTTTCACCAGGTAGCTGAGGAGATTGTAGCGTTGTAGTTTGTACACCAGGCCATCATGCCATACATTGTTGAATGCTTTCTCGACATCGAGTAAGGCCATGGTGGATGTTTTAGAGCCATGGTGGACGTTGGCGTATGGTCGAACGACCACGTCGGAAACTAAACTGTTCCTCGAGCAAGATGTTGTGGTGTTCGGCAGACTCAAGTAATCGGCTGTGAATTACCTTTTCAAACAGCTTGGATAACCCTGAAAGAAGGCTGATGGGGCGATAATTTTTCGGAGAGGAAGGATACTTCCCAGGCTTCCGGATGGGGATGACTTTGGCTGATTTCCAGGACGATGGGAAGTAGCTGAGACAGAGACACTGTTTAAAAAGAACAACGAAAGGTGCTTGAAGAATGGATGTTTGAGCTCGAGATTCAGGATGCTGTCGAAGCCTGCGGCCTTCATGTTTTTCGATGATTTGATATAGGCCACCAATTCGCCAGCTGTGATCTCCAACTCCTCCGAAAGGACGTTGGGAATAAGATGGATGTTGTTATCAAGCTCTCTAACGGCTGCTTCGTATGGACTGACGATGTTCTGTCCAAGATTGTGCGGGTTGACGAAGTGACGACCTGAAGAGCCAGTGCTGTCTAATGGGACCAAAGGTGGAATGGGCCGAGGCTTAAGATTTTAGAATTTTGGTTAGCTTCCAGAACGGCTTAGTACAGTCTGGGAGAGCGCGGATCTTATTGGAAAATTCACTATTTCTGAGGTCCACCATTCAGGTCTGGACAATGTTGGTCATACGATTTCACCGGGTCTTAAGCGCAGGCAGCTCAGTACGTTTGCATTTCGCAGACGGATCAAATCTTTGGTGAGTGTTTCGATGGCTAGGGTGTTGCTTACTTGCGGTGCCTTTGGAACATGCTGTTCGCGGGCTAGAGAAAGCGCCTCCTGGATGACATGCTGCTGCTCGTCGACGTTGCAACCGACCCCAGTCGACTTGGTGATAGTTACGCCGGGTTGGCTCGTGCCGATTCACCGAAGATCCAACTACCGCCACCACCGGATAGTGGTCCGTCCTGGAAGACGACCGGCTGGGAGACGTGATGGTTCATGTTCGTGATGAAGATGTCGAGCGTTGCATGGGCCCTAGACCGAGTAGGGCTGTCAGGGCTCAGAATGGTGTAGACGGTGTTTCACCACGATTGGTGCTTTGTGTTCAGGTCTCCGGCGATGATGAACTGCCCCGAATGAGCTCGACTATATCCCTCCGTAGTTCGGCCGACGTGCCGTCGTCGACCTTGGCTTGTGTGGGACAGTAAGCCACGATGAACGTGACGGCTCCGACGGAGGAGGTGACTTCCACTCCAACGGCTTCGATGATTTTGAGCTTGAAGCTCGGCAGCAGGCGGCAGGCGATGTTGCTCCGCAAGGCGATTGTCACTCCTCCCCCTCTGGAGCTTGTTCGATCGAATCTCACCAATCTAAAACCCGGAATTGTTGCACTTACATCGAGCTTCAGGTGGGTTTCAGTTTTCATCACCGCGTCAATCTCCAACTACTCAAGGAAATCGCTGAGCTCAATGATTTCAATCTTGAGCGAGCAAGAGTTCCAGTTTGCCAGGCCCATCCTAGAAGCCATTTTCTATGATGAAAAGGCCCAGAATGTAGATCTGGTCGAACCGGGATTTGCAGCTTCGAAGCCGAGCCGAGCGGAGCTGAATTCTCCGGGGGTAGAGGATGCTCATCTTGCTGCTGGCGGAATCCAGGAGAAGGGAGCGGGGCCATACCGCTCCGGCTGCACCTGCGGCAGCTGCGACTGCTGCTTCTTTCGTTTCTTTGGCGGATTGCCGGTATCGTCGATTAACAACAATGAATATACGTTGCTTTGCAAAAGCTGCTTGGAGCAGTGTTGTGCTGAATCATAATCAGGCGATAATGATTGCAATTTTCATGTGAAAACTTTTCACGTGAAAACAGTAGGCGAGTTGTCGCCGGCGACAACTTCTCAAATAATGTACTCAAACGATAATAAGCACAGAATTTTCATTCAAACATTAATCTTTACTATGATCAGCTAATTGTCAACAGTCACGTTATATCTTCTATTTGACGTTATGGTTTCATGGTAGTAAGGAAAAAGTGTTCAAAATGTAACGGTAAGTGCTTCAAATCAAGATACGATTTTCAAACGATTCTTAATCGCTGGGGAGTTTTTATCATTTGATAATTTAAAAGTAAGATCACGGGTGAGTTTGATCATCCTCGATTTTTTGAAAATTTGATTTTTCCCAACCCTGGCTTGGAGTAGACCTGTGCGCCGCCGTGTCGCGCCGCACCGCCGCCGGTGGTTTTACTCACACCGACGATTTTGGGTCGGCGCGCCGCCGATCATAATTTTGCTACGCCGATGACTAATCGCAATAAAAAAAATCAATTTACTTAGTCGAGACAAGTACAAGACAGTTTAAGACAAAATACTTTTTCTCCGAAAATTCCTTACGAATTTCTTCAGAACACCCTTTACGAATTTCTTTAGGAAATTCATTATGGAATGTATACGAAAGAAATGTTTCAGGAATCCCTACGAAAAATAAGCTAGAAATTCGTTCAAAGACTCCTTAAGAAATTCCTCTGGAAATACTATAATGAATTTCTTTGGAAATTGTTTATCAACACTTTTTTAGAGGAAAAAATCGTGAGGAGTTATCAAATGAATTTTTGGAGGAGTTTTTGAAGAAATTCCTGGGGGGTATAGGAGTTTCCTAATAAAGAGAGTCTGAATCGATTTTCAAAAATAATTCCCGTTGGAACTGCTTAAAATATTTTTGAAGGTATTTCTAAAAGACTTCCCCAAAGAATACCTAAAGGAATTTCCAGAGAAATCGATAAAGGAATGTCTGAAGGTATTTGTACATGAATTTATGAATAAATAGAATTTCAGAGGAAATGCCTACTGGTAGGTCTTAAATAATTCCTAAACAAATCCAGGAATTCCTTAGGATTTTTTTTTAATCGATTTGCAGTTTTCCTCGGAATTTGCCCCAGGGAGTCCTACAAGACTCATCCAGAAACGAATTCCAGAAAGTCTTTCGGATTTTTTCGGATATTTCTTGGGATTTCCCTCAGGAATTGGTTCGGAAATTCATCCAAGCATTCTTCCAGAAATTTGTTAAGGAAAACCGTGGGAAAATCGTTGAGATATTCATCCGAAAATTTCGAAATTCTTCTAAGAGCTTTTTAGGTATACCTTGCAAAGTTCTGAGACAAAATTTCCTTAAGAACTCTTGAACAAGTTCCAGAAAGAATATTCAAGAAACTCCTGAAGGATTTTTCAAAGTAACTACTGAAGGAATTTCTGATAGTCTTAGATTTCTCCGCCATTTCCTTTGGACATTCCGTCAAGATTTCGTTCAGAAACACGGATATACCTTCTGAAAATCCTTCACAAATTCTTTTTTAAATATCTACGGAAAATAATTGAGGAGTTTCTTAGGTAATTGTTTCAGTATTCCTCCAAAAACTCTCTAAAAACTCCTACAGAAATTCAATTACGGATTACTTTGAAAATTTCATCAAGTTTTGAAAATTTGCTTAGGAATTTCTTCGAAAATTAATTGAGAAATTCCAGTGGATGATACTCTTCGGATTTTTTTTTTTTTTTTTTTGAAATTCCTCTAGGGGTTCCTTAGCAAGCTCCTTGTCATTTTTTTCTGAAATTACCTTAGGATTCTTTCAAATCTACCATAAGCAACTTCTAGAAAAAAAAATTTCCGCATGATCCTTTGAAAATATCTCCAGTAAATTCTTTGGTTACTTTAGGAATCTACCTATACTTACTTGATACTTAATGGGCTACAGCTCTAGATGAACCTACGCCGCATGGAGTATCCTTCTCCACTGGATTCTATCCTGGCCAATCGCTTCCAGTCGCCCTGAACATTGAGCGCCCTCAGGTCCTCTTCAACTGCAAAAAGCCATCGTGTACGCGGCCTTCCACGAAGCCTGTGGCCTCTTCCTGGTTCTGTACTAAACATTATCTTCGCTTGATGTTCTTCCGGCATACGAACAACGTGACCAGCCCACCATTGTCTGCCGTGTTGAATAAGCTTAATAATATCCAGCCCTTTATACACCTGGTACAACTCGTGATTCATGCGACGCCGCCAGATACCGTTCTCCTGTTTACCGCCGAGTATTGTTCGCAGCACCTTACGCTCAAACACTCCGAAAGCTCTCCGATCAGCCTCCTTCAACGACCATGTCTTATGGCCGTATAAAGCCACCGGAAGAATAAGAGTAGTAAACAGCGCGAGTTTTATTTTCGCTTGAAGACTACGGGACTTAAGCTGGTTATGAAGTCCGTCATAAGCCCTATTTGCAGCTGCAATACGCCTTTTCACCTCGCGGGTAACATCATTATTGCACGTCACTAATGTTCCAAGATACACAAATTCTTCTACCACTTCAAATTTTTCATCATCCAGCACCATTTTGCTACCACCACCACTAATGACCCACGTTGATTGCCAGCGACCATGTACTTCGTTTTGCTGGTACGGCACGGCGATCAATCCCGATAACTGTGAAAAGTTAGTAGTGCGAAGTAGGTAGTGAGACGTCTCACTACTCACCTCATGCTTAACTCACTTTTTGCAGTGAGAAGTAAGAAATGAGGAATGAGAATTGAGACGTCTCTCTTCTCATTCCTAATTTCTCATTTTTCAAATAACCTATTCGGCCTAAAGACCCATTCGGCCAAATGACCCTTTCGGCTAAACGACCTTTTCGGCCAAATGATGTTCTCGGCCAAATGACCCTTTCGGCCTAAAGACCCATTTGTCCAAATGACCCTTTGGCCAAATGACCCTTTCGGCTAAACGACCCTTTCGGCCAAATGACCCTTTCTGCCAAACGACCCTTTCAGCCAAAGGACCCTTTCGGCCAAATGACTTTTGGCCTAATGGTCTGTTCGGCAAAATGGTATATTCGTCCAAACAACTTTCGGCCAAATGACATTGGCAAAAAGATGCAGACTATCGAATTCTCGGAGTGTTTGAGCAGAAAATACTGCGCGGTGGAGAATAGTAAATGGCGCAGACGAAAGAATGAATCACGATTGTACCAAGTTTATAAAAATGCAGACAAAGGCAGGCTGATAAAATATGGCAGATTACAGTGGGCTGAACATGTACTGTGTATGCCGGAAGAGAGACCAGCAAAAAACCTTTCAAATGCCTGGAAGATGATGCCGGCTCCGGGGTAGACCCCGGACTCGGTGTCTGTGTGCAATCAAGGAAGATGCTCGTGCAACCGGTGTGCAGGGAGACTGGCGACTGGCGGCCCAAGAACGGGCAGGAATCCTCAGGAATTTTCTTCACGACATTCTCCACTTATTGGGCTGCGAAATGGTGAGTTGACATCCGGGAAAGGGGCGCCTAACATAGCTCTGGTCCTCACAAGTTCCAATACTCACGCTTCCACGGGTCTTCCGATGACAATTGACCGCCAGCTAAGGGTTGCGTACTTAGCTGGTAGTGCAGCCTGGGCACTGTTGACCTTCTGACATCAGCTAGAGCAGAGGTTCCCAAACTTTTGGATATGCGACCCACCTAGCAGAACCCCATATTGCTTGCGACCCATCAGGTACCAAATGCATTGATTTTGTGAAATTAGATAAAAATGAGATCGCGTTAGATTGGACAAATCATAATTAATTGCTTTATATCCCATCATTGTCAAAACTACGTCAAGTTTTTGGATTGGATTTGGGTTGGATTTGAAATTTATTCAGATTGGATTTCGATTTGATAAGGATTGGATTTAAATTGGATTTGAATTAGATTAGGATTAGGATTTTAAATGGATTTGGATTTGATTTAGATTGGATTCGAATTGGATTAGGATTGTTTTTGGATTGGGTTCGGGGTTTAGATTTGGATTGTATAAGACTTCGTTTTACTTGCCCAAATATCGTATAACAAAAAAAAGGCCGTTAACCTCGTCAGGTTTGTTGTTCTTTAATCATCCAATCATTACTTAGATCCTAATTCTAAATATGGAATAGATTTGTGGGACAAAATAGTAAGAAAACCATTTGTCATAAGACGAGTTTGTACCATCCCATTTAATTCCACCACTTAATTGTACCTTGACAGATACGTATTTCGACCTTACTGCTAAGTCGACATGCGTATCTAAAAACTCAAAATAATTTTCTTAACAGTAACAAAATTATGAATTTAAATTTGTCTTTCGCGACCCACCACTGAACAGCCCGCGACCCCCTGGGGGTCGCGACCCACAGTTTGGGAACCTCTGAGCTAGAGTGAGAGGGTGCGTACTGTGGGGTCTGCCTAGGATGTGGTGGGGTTCGACAGTGTGCTCTGTTGAACTTCTATAAAAAGCTGCATGTGTCCCCAAGCAGGCCCTATCAAAGCGACCGTGTGCCGCTCAAAGCGCACTAGCCTAGTCCTGGTGTTGGGTGGGACTTTAAACAAATTTGACCCGACTGATCGAGCGTCTGTCCACCAAGGAGGTGCGGCTCCAACAGCGTCTGTTCTGGCATCCAGCGGCTGAGTATGAAATGCTATTCCCCGGAAGCTATACCTAAGATGGCAGCCCCATCCCGGTGGATAGGGAACCTTGGGCCAACAACCTACTGTTCCCGAAACATCAATTTGTTCGAGAATCCGATAATGAAAGAATACGGACTGATTTTACGGCGACGACTCTTAGCGCGAAACAACGGACACGAATAGGAACATGGAACGTTTTAACCCTAGCCCAGCAGGGTAAATTGGCACAACTTGCCAATGAGGCACGCCGCATGAAGCTTGAGATCCTGGGACTGAGTGAAGTCCGTTGGCCAAACTTTGGAGAACACAGAACGCCGTCGGGACAAGTTCTGCTATACACTGGTTTACGAGGTGAACACGCTCCCCGGCATCGCGGAGTTGGCTTCCTACTAAGCGCTCAGGCACACTCTGCGCTTATGAAGTGGGAACCTATAAGTAAAAGGATAATCGTTGCCAGATTTAGAACACGGGTCCGAAACCTTACTATAATCCAATGTTATGCGCCAACCGATGCTGCCGATCTGCAAGACAAAGAGAACTTCTACAGTCAACTCAATGCCGTCGTAGATAGAATTCCGAAGGGTGATATCAAGATCTGTTTGGGCGACTTCAATGCGAAGATCGAATCCGACAACTCGAACCATGAGCGCATTATGGGACGCCATGGTCTCGGAGAAATGAGCGAAAACGGAGAGCTGTTCGCAGAATTTTGTGGTAATAACGACATGGTGATCGGGGGATCGCTCTTCCCTCATCGACCGGTTCACAAGGTCACGTGGGTCTCCCGTGACGGCTTTACAGAAAATCAAATCGACCACATCTGCATCAGCCGAAATTGGAAACGGAGCCTTCTTGATGTACGGAATAAACGTAGTGCCGATATCGCGTCTGATCATCACCTCCTCATCGGCGAAATAGGCCTGCGCATTGCGCGGATTCGTCGGCAGGAGGAAAGAGTTGGACGACGATTCAATACACGCCGACTGGAAGATGCCACGGTGAAACGGTCCTTCGTTGAAGAACTGGAGACGCGTGCTGCAGATATTCCGGAAGGTGGCAGCGTGGAAGACCAATGGACCGCCATCAAGAATGCCTTCATCGCCACCAGCGAGAACAATCTGGGCGAACTACGCACCCAGAGAAAACAATGGATCACCGATGAGACCTGGAGGAAGATAGAGGAGCGAAGAGAAGCCAAAGCCGCGATAGAGCGATCGAAAACCAGAGGAGCCAAAGTCTTAGCCCGTCAACGATACACGGCTCTTGAGAAGGAAGTAAAACGCTCATGTCGACGGGACAAGCGAGCGTGGGCAGACTCTCTGGCCGACGAAGGAGAGAGAGCCGCCGCAACCGGGGACATTCGCCTCCTCTACGATATCTCACGACGCTTAAGCGGGGCGAAGATGAATGCAACGATGCCTGTGAAAGACGCGAATGATCAGTTATTGACCGACCCAACTGACCAGCTGAAACGCTGGTTCGAGCACTTCGAACAACTTTTCAAGTGCCAACCAGGCCATCACCACCTCGGCATGATCTGCCTAGGATCCGACGTATAACACGCGTCAATACCGAAGCTCCATCACTGCTAGAGATTCAAACAGCCATCCAAAGCATGAAATCGAATAAAGCCCCAGGGTCGACCGCATATCAGCCGAGATGCTCAAAGCTGACCCCATGACATCCGCTCAACTACTGCATCGTTTATTTCGTAATATCTGGGACACCGCAACTTTCCCGGTCGACTGGATGCAAGGTATCTTAGTGAAGGTGCCCAAAAGGGTGACCTGACTGTATGCGATAACTGGCGAGGCATTATGTTGCTGTGTACCGTTCTCAAAGTTCTGTGCAAAATTATCCTAGCCCGGATTCAGGAGAAGATCGATGCGACTCTCCGGCGGCAGCAAGCCGGATTCCGTGCCGGAAGATCCTGTGTGGACCATATTGTCACGCTCCGCATCATTTTGGAGCAGGTTAACGAATTCCAAGAGTCCCTTTACTTGGTATTCATTGACTACGAAAAAGCTTTCGACCGTCTCAATCACGAGAATATGTGGGGCGCCCTGAGACGCAAGGGGTTCCTGAGAAAATCATCGGCCTCATCGAAGCACAGTACGAGGCCTTTTCGTGTAGAGTGCTGCACAATGGGGTCCTGTCCGACCCTATCCGGGTCGTAGCTGGTGTGAGGCAAGGATGTATTCTATCACCGTTACTGTTCCTCATCGTAATCGATGAGATTCTGGTAGATGCGATTGACCGTGAACCAAACCGCGGGCTGTTATGGCAGCCTATAACCATGGAGCACCTAAACGACTTCGAATTGGCGGATGACGTTGCACTCCTCGCGCAACGGCGCTCTGATATGCAGAGTAAGCTCAACGACCTTGCCGATCGCTCCTCCTCGGCAGGTTTAGTCATCAACGTCAACAAAACCAAATCGTTGGATGTAAACACGGTGACTCCTTCCAGTTTCACAGTAGCCGGGCAACCAGTGGAGAATGTTGAAAGCTTCCAATATCTTGGTAGCCAAATGGCGTCAGACGGCGGTACCAAGATCGACATAGGCGCACGGATCAAGAAAGCAAGGGCTGCCTTTGCGAGTTTAAGAAATATCTGGAAAAACAGGCAGATAAGTGAACGCAACAAAATATGAAGTTTCAACTCTAACGTGAAATCTGTGCTGTTATACGCCAGCGAAACATGGTGTGTATCAGTGGAGAACACTCAACGGCTGCAGGTGTTCATTAACAGATGCCTGCGGTATATAATTCGGGCCTGGTGGCCTCACAACTGGATCTCAAACAACGAGCTCCATCGTCGTTTTCACCAGAGGCCGATAACAACAGAAATTCGGGATCGGAAGTGGGGCTGGGTCGGCCACACTCTACGTAGGGGCGGAAACGAAATCTGTAAGCAAGCATTAGACTGGAACCCAGCGGGACATCGCAGCAGAGGCAGACCCAGAGGCTCATGGCGGCGAAGCCTCAATAAGGAAATAAAAGAAGTCGACGGAAATCTAACCTGGCAACAGGTTAAAGCGATAGCCGGGCATCGCTCAGGATGGAGATCTTTCAAGTCGGCCCTTTGCACCACCGGAGGTGTACAGGATCCATAAGTAAAGTAAGTAAATTCTCCACTTATTTTGATTTTTTTTTTTAGAATTCCCTTAAATATCCATTCAAAGCTTTTTTGAAAATTTATTCGGAAATTTATTTGAAGTTCTGTTAGGAATTACTTTGAACATGTCTGTGAGGATTTCTTCGAAATTTTCCGGAAGGGTTCCTACTAATTTTTCTCAGTTCCCAAAGTTTTTTCGGAATTTTTTCAAAAATATTGCCGTATTGCCTTCATAAACTTTTTCTGACATTACTTCAGGAAATATTTAGGAAATTCCTTTGGAAAACTCTTTTAGGAATTCCATCGGAAATTAGTTCATAGTTGAATAAATTTCCGAATGAATTCCTGCAGGATTAGCTCTACTAAAGGAATTTCCCAAAGAGAACGTGAATGGTTTTTAGAAAGAATACCCATACAAATTTCTGTAGGAATTCTCATAGAATTTTACGAAGGAATTCCTTATGAACTCTACTAAGACATGTCTGTACAAATTTCCTAAAGAATAATCTAGTTTCCTCCAGACATTCCTTCAGGGACTTACACAAAGAACTTTTTAACCAAATTTCAGGAAAAATATTAAATTTGATTGGTCATCCCCAGTCTTACTCAGCTAGTTTTTATTTTTATTTATGTTGATCGTATCATTTTATTATAAATAACATTTTGAAATCAAGTATTGATTAGTGTCGCCTGCAATTGACTATTTAGAATGTGCTGCTTGATGATCGGCAAACGTAGAATGTTGCAATTTTAATCCACTGAAGTCGATTTGTATACGGGCGATTCCAAAAACCCGCATTAAAATTGATTTTTCCAGTCATTAAATTTTTCATCCACGCCGGTTCACGCCACCGCCGATAAAAGTCAACGGCGCGCCGCCGTGACGCCACCGCCGCCGGGGCAAAAGTGACCACCACGCCACCGCCGCCGATGATATGACCGGCGCACAGGTTTAGCTTGGAGGCGTGACCCGCGCCTCCAAGAGCAGTGCGCTTAGGCACCTTTAACGCGACCGAATCGGCCACCGAGTCTCCCATGACGGGTCCGGGAGGAATAATAACGCTGACTGTCTTCCAGACGAAATTTTCACCAGATTTCAGATGAAGTCTTGACATAATTCCAAACGGATACAATTCTGACAGGGGATACAATTCTGATCGAATTCCAAACGAAATCCTAACCGGATACCAGAACGAAATGGTGACCGGAACTGGAAGAGTTGGCCATGTTCCCTGATAATACCTGAATGAAATATTTCCCCTAATGTCCCATACTGATCGCAGCCTTGGCGTCCCAAATGAGCCTATCCTTTTGCTCACGTAGATGCTGAACCACTCCCAATGGCAGAAACCACAAGCGATTTCGGTTGATCAAGTCCAGTTCGACTTGAGTTACTTTGTATGCACTTGATCCCCAAGTGAAGGATCTTTCGCAATCTTTCGCTCCAGTCCCACAAGTCGTCTAAACGCTATCTGATAAACGTAAAGAATTGCTTGATTGTAAGTTCGCCATGGTAGTTCCGTTTCAAAACAAGCTCGAACTGGTGGTTTCACATGGCTCATTCATTACTAACGAGAAAGCGAAGTTGATCTGCTTTTCTTTGGTTCGACAGCTTCACAGCCGGCGGAACAGACTCATAGTGAGCTACGTCATTTCTCTCGGAAGAAGAGTTCTTTGGACTGCTTGTCAGCAGGGCCCACATTTCGTCAGGCGTAAGTATTACGCTATGAGGAAGAATTGCGGTCGCTGCGAAGCGTTGTTGCACAGAATATTGGTTTGGCTGAAATGCCGGAAGGTTGGGCAAAGTGTAGCGCAGAGGCGGAAGTTGCTAATCTTTCAGCGGCGGAAGCGGTTTTCGTTGTCGCCCTGAATAGCGCCGCAATTGGCGCACTGTGTCTCGTCGCGTTACGTCAACCTCAACAATTATATTATGTTATTATATGGAAAAGTGTACTTATCTTCCGAAGGACCGCAAAAATATCGGTCAAAAGGATCATGACTTACACCTACTTCCGCCAATCCTACGGCACCGGATTCTACGGTTGTGCTGGAACCGTGTACCGCATTATACGATACAATGCTGTATTCACAATGCAATGATGTGTGCCGTAGCTATTTGGGCCATATATTGCATCTGTGCATCCACAGTCGAAGCAGCTAACGGTGCATCATTCATTTTTTTACAAATGGCAACCGCGTGCGTCACCCCAGTTTACAGAAGGGAATCCCCACAACCCAACAGATGCTTTTGGATGCGCTCAGTAGGGGCTCGATGTTGTTTACTGATCAAAGTGCTTTGAATGCGCTGATAGAAGAACATTTTGCTCTAATTATGACAACAAAGTCTTTATCGCCCGTTATTCAGTGCTTGTCATTGCTTCTGTTTACTCGTTCAGAGAAGCAAATCAACTGTTAGCTCCTGGAATTCAGTTTATCATCTGGATCTTGAGAACAGAATGTGTAACACCCACTCAAACGTCAGTATGGACGTAGAAACTACTTTCGAAGAAGGACTGATTTTCGGTCATCGTACTTTCGTATTCATAAAATTTTGAATTTAACATCGAATTGTTTCAAAACGTGAACTTGTTAACCTTATCGTTTATTTTACTCGAATGTGCTGCACGGTTTTACGCAACGTTATCACGAAGTCTCTATCATCTTTTTCACGATCCATTTGTAGTAGTGCTCTACTTTTGTGTACACTCCAGGCAGAAGCTGTCCACATTTTGTTGGACCAAAACTGATAACACCAATCACATAGTAGCGACCTTGTTCGCTAATTTCTTTCATCAATGGTCCTCCAGAGTCGCCATTGCAGGTGTCCTGCCCATGAGATCCTTCTGCACAGAAATGCCCTTCTGTTAAGGGGATACGATTTCGTGTAGCATAATTCGTTTTGCAATCTTCAAATTTAGAGCTGTGCAACTTAGTGTAGAGTTTAAACCGACTTGCTGAGGCTATAAAAAGATTTAAATTGGGTAATGAAGGAGAAGCTTAGAGGAACTCCCGGAAGATCGCTCACCATTTTCGGTCTTTCCCCATCCGGATGCGACTAATATACCGTCGAACAGGCGATTTACCTTCGCTACGCAACCCGGCTCAGGAAGACAAATCGGCACCACAAAATTGCTATATTGAGCATCGCCTGACAACCGAACTAGCGCTACATCGTTTGCTCTGTTGCTACTCTTGATTGAAAATCCTTCATGCGGTATGATTCGTTCCAGATCGAACTCCTGCACCGGTGGAGCACAGTTCCGTTCAATTCCACTGCCAGTACAGTCGAAATCCGATTCGACGTCCCATTCACCTGTAATATAAAGTGCACAGTTGTACGACCAATCTCTCAGGTCTTATGTTCGACTCACCTAATCTAACTTTGACCGCTTCCCATCCGAATCGCAGTCCCACGAAGCAGTGCGCCGCCGACAGCACGTACCGCTTGGTTATCAGCGCTCCTCCGCAATGGAAACCAAGCACACCCTTCGGTTTCCGATACTGAAACAGTGCCATCCACGGATACTCATCCAGGGCCGTCAAGTTTCCCTTGATGATACGATCGGTGAACTGTCTTCCACACTGAGCCTCGTTGATTTTCACCGGTCGACAGACCAGTCCTTTCCGATCGGTTGTATAGCCGCACAACCGCGCATATAGGAACTCGGTTTCCTGCGGAGTTCGCAGCGGTTTCTTCAGTATTGTGGCATATTCCGGGTAGTCTTTCAATGGCACGCATCGACCGACATGATCCCCGGCCTGACAGATGTCTCCTTCAGATGCTTCTGGAAATAGATTGCCGGTTAATGTTGTTGGGCAAATTAAAATAATCTAGGATTAGACCAGACAGTTTCTTCGAGCTTTCTCACAAGTTAATTGTTCATGGTTGACACAAAACTTAGAGTAATTTCGTGCAAACTTCTACGATGGTACCCAAGTAGTACACCCAGATGAATTTACCTTTAGTGAGATTTTGAACCTTCTTTAATTTCTTATATTTGAAATTTTATATCAATAAAATATGTCCATTGATTTTATTGGTAGTGCGCAATAAGAACGACTTGTTCGATTGACGTTTGAACACAAAGTGATTTGTTACAGCGCAGCTCGTTGATTGTTACAGCGCAGCTCGATTGGATAATGTTGGCCAAACTGCGACACTAAACCTCCCCACCATGCCGCCTCTTGTACCGCTGCCGACAGAGCCATGTACTCCGCCTCGCATGTTGACAATGAAACGGTGGGCTGTCGCTTACAGCCCCATGATACTGCTCCCCCTTGTAGCAAGAATACATAACCACTTGTTGATCTTCTGTCGTCGAGATCGGAAGCCCAATCTGCATCAGAATAGCCCACAAGCTTTGAGTCACCGGTGGCAGAATATTGTAATGAGATATCTTTTGTCCCTTTCAGGTAACGGAAAAGATGTTTCACAGCCTCCCAATGCTTTGGTCCAGCACAATTGTTGAAGCGGCTAAGGATGTTTACGGCGAAAAGAATATCTGGACGCGTACATTGTGCCAAATACATTAAGCATCCGACAGCTTCCTGGTACGGAATTATTTTCATCCGCTCAGCCTCCTCTACTGACTGCGGCGACAAATCTTTCGAAAGCTTTTCAGCAGTGTTCATTGGAGTGGAAACGGCTTTTGCTTCGTGCATGCCAAATCTTCGTAGGATGGAATCGATGTATGCTTCCTGGTCCAACGATATAGTACTTTCGTTATAGGTGATACGGATTCCCAAGCAACAGGTTGCAGAACCTAAATCCTTCATCTGAAATGTACTACGCAACTTGTCCTTTAATTCGTTCTTCAGAGCATCATTGTTGGAGAAAATTAGCACGTCATCAACGTATACCGCAACAAACAAAATCTTTCCATCTTTGATCCAGCAGTACAGGCACGGATCGTACTCAGATTGAACAAGTCCTAGTTTCTTTACGCGGAATCGAGTTTGATGTTCCAAACCCTACTAGACTGTTTAAGACCATAGAGTGCCTTGTTCAATCGACATACCAACTGTCTTCCTCCGGGTTTCACGAAACAAGGTGGTTGTTCCATAAAAATTTCCTCCTCCAGATCTCCTTGCAGGAATGCGGTGATTGCATCCATTTGGTCTACTTGAAGATTGTATTTTGCCGCAATTGCAAATAGGTAGCGTAGTGAACTGTGACGAACAACTGGGGAATACGTTTCGTCGTAATCCACCCCCTTTCGCTGCGAGTACCCTCTAATCACCAAGCGTGCCTTGTAGCGGTTAATGTTACCACTAGCATCGTGCTTCGTCTTATAGACCCATTTGCATTTGATGGCCGTTCTACCTTTCGGTAGCTCCGTCAATGTCCATGTTTCATTATTGATCAGCGCATCGTATTCTTCTCTCATGACCATCTTCCAGCGTTCGGAGTCGTTTCTGGAAAATGCCTCCTGGTGTGATACTGGATCGACATTGTTGCTCCTAGCATCGGCACGAGATTCGGATCCTGTCATTCCGCTGAATTCGCCCTGGTCAAGTGTGCTCGCGATCGGATTGTCGAGAATGGCATCTTGGGTGGTTCTCTGTGGAGGATTTATATGCGGCAGACCTTTTGTTGTTAATTTAAAGTCATCATACTTGCCTGGTAGCTTGTGCTCCCGACCACTGCGCCTCCACACCTGTGACCGAGGTGGAATTGAAGATAGTTGCGGTGGGAGCACGTTAGTCACAGTGATCACGGAATCGGTTGATAAGTTACTGTCACTGCTACTATCTTCATTTACATCAGTTGCTTCGCAGTCGGTGAAAAATTCGTCATCTTCCTCCGGCTCATCGTGCTGTGGTAGCGTTGGGGCTTCTTCCGGAGACAATGAAACGGTTTCTTCGATGTCTAGCTGCACTAGCATGCGACGTCGTGAAATGTCATGCAATACTTTTTCACCTTCTTGACTGGCTTCATCGATGAACGTTACTTCCCGGCTTTTTATGATATTTCTGGATTTAGTGTCATAGAGCCTGTACCCCTTGGTGTCTTCATCGAAACCAGTCAGGATACATTCACGGGATTTGGGATCCCACTTCCTTCGTTTTTGTTTTGGTACAAACGCCATTGCTTTGGTTCCAAAAATTCTTACATGGGACATATTCGGCTTTCTACCACACCAGGCCTCTTCAGGAGTAGTATTATGCCCTTGAGTTGGTGACCGATTTAACAAATATACCGCCGTCTAAACTGCTTCCTGAACTGAAAGCTTTTGGTAGCCCTGCTTCGAATAGCATGCACCGAGCACGCTCAACAATCGATCGGTTCGCTCGTTCAGCCATGCCATTCTGCTCCGGGGTGTAATCATTAGTTCTTTGATGCCGTATACCGTACTGTTTCAAATAATTTTCGAAATCACGGTTCACGTATTCCTTTCCGTTATCGGTTCGCAATATTTTGAGTTTTGAACCGGAATGCATCTCTGCCATCACGTGGAATTCTTTGAACGCCTTCAATACATTTTCCGCAGATTTTGTTTTTAGGAAATAAACCCACATGCGCCGAGATTTGTCGTCTACGAAAACTATGTAGTATCGACTACCTCCTAGGGAACTCACCTCCATTGGACCGCATACGTCGGAATGAACAACAGCGAGTTTTTCAGCAGCACGAGAGCCTTGCTTGTTAAATGGATGCCGACTCTGCTTTCCCATGGGACAGATTTTACAGTTGCCATGGTTACCACTGTTGATTTTCACGCCATCTACCATTCCAATGGCTAGTAGCCGAACGCTCTTGATGTTCAAGTGGCCCAATCTCCGATGCCAAACCTCCAAGCTTCCAGATGCCGAACAAGCTAACACGCTTCTCGAAACCTGTTTATGCTGTTCCAGTTTGAAGAGATTGTTATCATGGATACCTGTGGCAATAATATCGCCGTCCACATCGACCACTCTGCATCCGTCGTTCGTGAAAATCACAGTGTGCCCTGCCCATTCTTGACAATTTGGCTAACAGACAAAAGATTTGCACTGAGCTCCGGTAACAGTTGAACCTCCTTCACCGGAATTGCCTCGTTCTGACACTGTGGCTTGAGCATCGCTGAACCTGTTGCTTTCACCTTCATGCTTCCTCCGTTTGCTGCTACAACTGTGCCGGAAGAATGCTTGATGTTCTCCAGCAACGCTTGATTCCGCGTCATGTGTACGCTTGCGCCAGAATCAAAAAAACCATTCGTCGTCCGCAGAATTGAACGTGGAAAGAACTGTGCAGAATGCGTTGCTTTTTGATGTAGTTTTGCATTCTTTAGCGATGTGTCCATACTTATGGCATTTTCTGCACTTTGGACCTTTGGGGTGGTCAGATTTCTTCACTGGCTTACCATTGCGTTTTGCTTCTTTTGTAACCAGCGCCGAGTCCACAGATGGCACCTGGACTTCTTGAAGCAGCTTCGTCTTGATAGCATCTCCTGTAATTGGCGTACCTGAGTTCTCGAGGGCCATGATCATGGGACGATACTCGTCAGGAAGCCCAGCCAGTAATAACGTTCCAACCCACACGTCTGAAATCGCGAATCCAATACCGTCCAATTGATGTGCCGTCATCACGATTTGATTCACATAATCGGCCATGGACTCAGAATATTGTGGCCAAATTTCATAAAATTCGGTTGACAAAAAACCCCAGGCCAATAATAGAACAAAACCTGCCAAAGCCGTCTGTTCCCCATTTGAACAAAGATTCGCTTTTTTAGTTTTGTTTTTGTTGAAGCTTTTCGTTACTTGAGAGATCATCTGCTTCATCATGAGCAAGCTCTACTAGAGTTGACATAAACTGACCAAACGTGTAAAGGACGTTGAATTGTGTGCTTTTGTAAGCCGACCATTTGAGCTTATAGTTTACGGGCAACTTTCCAACCAAACCATACAGCAGTGATGGGTTGGTTAGATGAGCATTGTGCATGTTGCCCAGTATGCCAGTATTCTTTAGATGCTGTACCATCACCAGCACCACCAACACCATCAGTCAACACCACCAATCCAAATTCTATTACACCCTCCAGATCATTATTTTTCAATCTAGCTTTTTACGCTAGCAAAAAAAATCAAAAGGGGTAATTCAGCTGTGTACAGTTTTTATAAATATATCGAAGTAGTCTTTGAATACCTACTTATTTCCATAACTGTCAATACTTTGCCCATGTTTATGTTGCTGAATTCCGATTAAATAAGGGAACTGCTCCTTGAATTCATACCATGTACCCAAATCAATACCATTCGAAAACAAAGAATTGGTGCGCAAATTGTTTTACTTCTCATTTTTGTGATTTTTGTCAGCAGTGAGCACGTCGAATAACAACAAAACACGACACAAATTGAGCCTAAATTGCCTTTATGCGATTGTTATTGATATAGGAGCATGTTAATAATAATGGAACAGATACCCTATTTGCTTCAAAACTTTTCAAATTATTTTCTACCTTTTAGGTTTTTTTGCAAATAATTTTAAAATTTGTCATGAATTGGATATTGGAACATGCAGTATCTCAATTATAAGACTTTACTCATATAGTATCTGACATTTGCTTCCGTGGCTGGAACTGTTAACTTTTCGAAACAAACTGGCCTAAACCTGAATTACTATACTTATGGCTTTGGTATTTTAAGCGCTAGGAAACTCAAGCATTACCAAAATACTTAATACACCTGATGAAAGTTAGGACGGTTTCGAAATGGTTTTCAACGGGTAGTGTACCAAACGGTTGTCAGCCGCGGAGACGGTCTCGATGCCCCTGATCAAGAAACTTAGATAATGTTCACGAATTGCACACTAATCAAAATTGATCTTCTGGAGATACATACCGTGAGGGATCGAAATCCGTACAGTACCGAAATCCGTCCACCTTATGGTTTATGATTAAATTCAAAGGGTTTAGAAATTAATTATTTGCAATTTGTCATCTTATCATGTGTATATTTTTGGAGCAATGTTTTTCTACTTTGGTAATAGGAAGTAGGCCTTAAACTTTAATGACCAAATTCTTCACCTCCACTTAGGCATTAAACCAGGTTTAAACGTACCGCACCGTTTCAGAGTTAAGGTGATTATACAATCAAGCCATGTGGTGAATTTTGAATTCACCACACGGTTTTCTACTCCTATTATCAAAAGTTCAAATCTAGCGTAATAATTCTCGCACAATGCTGAAATTAAAGTCGATTGTTTAGCATAAGTAAGCAAACGATCTACGAATGATTCATCCCCGTGGGCAATGTGGTTCTCTCAATTCGTGCTCTTGAAAAATCACTATAAAAAGCACGTGGTTTCCAAGATGGCCGATTTCTGGCTTTGTTGTATAACCACCTTAGGCAAAGTTGAAAAAATTGGAAATTGACAAAAATTAAAAATGTTACGTAGCCCTAGAGATCCTACATTCAGAGATATGCGAAAGCGGCTTTTGTTGCGAAGACAGCCGGAGAAGTGAATAATATGTGGTTACATTACTAAGTGCACAGTGTATTGATGTTAAACAGTAGACTGGCCCAGATTACTATGGGGAGAAAAAAATGTTGTCGAATTCCACGGGGCACCCCCAGAATTGTGTCTTTGGGTGAGAAAATCAATCTCTGAAAATTTCGGCTCAATCGTTTGTTGCATAAGCTGGCGCATTTGATTTGAAGTTTGTATGGGGATTTAAGCCAAAATGTATAGGAAAACACACCTGCGTCACTCATTCGATCTGGAAATTGGTTCTGATTGCTCGATTGACCTCAGAATTGCAGAAACGGCAGTTGGTATGCTACAGAACAATTTCACAGAACATTGCATGATGATTAAATGAACTTTTATATCCAGGTTTTTACGCTAGCCATAAATCAACTATGGCAGTTCAATTTTGACACTAGCTGTGTACAATGATTATGGTTTAATTCTCGTTGCCTAGGAATCCTACAGAATTGTTAATGAAGCGAAAATTTTCACCTTGTTCATTTGAAGCGTATCGTAGCGAGTCGTCCATAGTTTATTATTCATATATTTTGATTATTTTTATTGTTTTAGGTCTTTAAATTCAAGATTACTATTTCACTGTTTCTGTTATCATAGAGTCATAAAATCTGCTATCGAGATCAAGAAATTGGGATCTCGGGCTCGGTTGCAGGTGGTTGCAGCTAATTTGTCCCCACATCTCCAGCTGAGGACGCTGTTGTTAGGTACAAAATGAGACAGTTCCAGAAAGACGAGGAATTATAATTCCGTTCAATTTTGATAAAGCACTTTGGACCTATTTAAGAACTTGTCCTATTCCCTTTGGATGACGACACCCTCGGAGGATTACACTTGAACTCTCTGTCCTGGTGGTTCTTCACATTAACAAATTTTGTATCACCAGTAGAAAAACCTTCGGCTGCGAAATTTGTATATCCCATTACGAAGGCCAAAATATGGTTGGATAGACAGCAGACTTAGAATTCCAGCAAATTCAATAGCGAGAATCCACTGGACAAATATAATTATATGACAAAATATAGCATTCGCAATGGATGATGACTGCGAAGGAATACACCGCTTGCAGGGATACCATTAACAATATCGGCTGGGATGAACTCGAGTGCTAATCACTCCGGATCGTCCTCTGTCGCTTTGTCTGGCTGAAGAGTCTTTTACTGGGAAAAAAGCTGCTGGAACAAAAATAAATGGGGCCTTGCCTGGACCTAGTCAAACCTTGTTTTCACTGGTTTTGACCATTTATGTGATTTTTGCTTGTTCGTCGATTATTCGTTTTACTAATTTTAGCCTAAAGACATAATTAGGGAATCTAACTTGGAATCAAATCTATTACAATTCTTATATGTATTGCATACACTCAAAAGTTTATCATCTTATGCATAAGTTCTCAAGTTGTAACAACCGTCAGGGGATCGCGAGCTGTTATTATGGTCACAAAGAAACAAATTTTGGTTCTTGCTTAAGTTTCTATATTATCGTTCGAATTCAGAATTTCGTTATATATTACTCAAATCGGATATTTGTGATGTTGTTGACTTGTTGACTCACGGCGATCACGTGACATATCCCCAGATTTAAACTCTGTCGGTAAAACACTCTTGTCCAATTCGGCTACGGTACCTACTCCTCACTATGGGGGATCCCCATACAAGCGAGCGGTCAAAAATAAAATTGGACTTTTAAAGTGATTTTCCACTTAGTTTTAGCTGTGTATGGTCGAAATAGCATGAATATACAATTTCCAACCCCCCCCCCCTTTGGGGATCGTCTATGAATTACGTAATTATTTTTTTCATAGGTTCGATTAACGTGACAAAGCAAACCTATTTGGGAAGTTGAAATTTCGTGCGTTTTCTTAAGGAGAAGGAAGGGGGCTGTACAAAAACTAAGTTCAGCAATTTATGGACATTATGGCGGCGATCATGTTAAATGACATTAATTTCATGACATTCCGTGATATTTTTTGTTCTCACTCTCATGCCTCACAATTTGTATTTAGAACAATTTGTTTGACAAAGTACTAGGATCTGAAGGATCATAAAGCATTAAATGTTAATCAAATAATCAGAATTGAAAATAACTTTTGAAAAAGGGTATTAGCAAATTAGAAATCGCAATCCCATGACATTTTACGTGTACAAGTTATTCAAAAAATGAGATTAATATATTCTCAAAAATGTGGACATTCATTGTGGAATGTAAGAATGCTCCATTCTTCCGAAAAGCAAAATTCTTTTAATTTAAATAACAACACTATTTGAATTACTTTTGATTTGTTTTCATGATTTCTACAAGTTATATACAGCATCATTCTTTTTCTGTGTCAAGGTTTAAGTCTTCAATGATATTTTCTTCAATTCCATCAACGATGGAAGATGAGATAAATTCATCTAAAGTATTAGAAGATAAAGAACTTTTGAAAATCTTCAAATATTACAAAATTACGCATGGCATAAGAATAACTAAGTGAAAATTTTTTCCAACGTCTCCTCGTTATCCAAATCGAGCTTAAAATGGATCTGATTCATGTAAGGCACGAAGGAAAATGTCAACATTTGCCTCTCTAGATCTTTTTCTTGCATTGTGAGTTCTAAATTTCTTCAACTGTTTATATTGACTTTCCGCTGGTTGTTCAGCCAGTGAACCTCAAAGTGTAGATGAGTGAATAAATATTTCCCTACCATTAGCCAGACATTCATGAACACTAGCAGGAATTTCATACGCTCCGTTCTAACTAAGATATTGTTCGTCTTTACTTTTGCAATAAACATGTCGGGAATTATTGATTCCAGGAGATTTATAAATATTTACATATTATGAAATCTCATATTTAGTTCTCCATCAGTAGCTAATGAATAGCTCAGAAAATTAGGTTTAGAGAATGACTCAAACCACTCAAGCCCCAAACGCATTTCAGCGGAATGGCGACGGAAATGGTAAAATTTGACAGGAAATATATGAGCGAACTGTTAAATCCTTCCGTTACCGTTGTGCTGCATTGCATTGGGGGTTTTATTCATTTACTCCTTTGAAAAGTTAATTAAATGAGCTCAAATGGTTATAAATAAAGTCGAAGTTATTACCAATAAATGTATTTTGACCATACCCTTTGAGCGCATAGTTCAGTCTGACCCATTTTCAATAGGAAACGATGGGACTAGATTTCCCGTCGAATGAAACTTGTTGCGAGAAAATCGGACACAAATAAGTGTCTAAATGGCGATTGCGTTCTTTTGCGCACATACATACAGACGCGCATGCACACACATACAGACATCACCTCAATTCTTCGCGCTGAGTTAGTTGATATATACCACTAGGGGTCTCCGGGCCTTCTATCAAACATTCGTTTTTGGAATGAGCATTAACCTTGGAGTACGAGAGAGGCAAAACACGGTAAAAAACAAATGAAAAAAAATCAGAGTGACTTAACTCTGTTAATTGCAAATACTGGCAAGAAATTCTTTCAGGACATTTTAGTCGAAGCTTTGTCCTTGATGTGTATCATAAAAGAACCCGGGGATTCCTGAGGAAAAAAGTTCTTCACTATCAAAGTTGAAAATAGCGTCGTTTTGGAAAAAATATTGCTTCCGCATTTTTTCAATTTTTTCACAGTGTAACCATTAGTTTTTGCACACCATTTAAAAGCTTATACAATAACCTTTGTAATGATGTATTAACATTGAAGAAAAAACATTTAAAAAATATTTCAATAAATAGTTGAAAATAAAATATTTTTTCAGAAAATTTGCTAACTTTTTTACCCATTTCTGACTTTGCCACCTTATATCTTTGGAACTAGTGCACCTAGAGACTTCAAATTCAGAATTTCTCTTAATTAGAGTATTGACAATGGAGAGAAAATATTTTAAAATAATTCGGAAGACATGACATTTTCGATTAATGACCGCCCGAAATCCTATCCTGTTCGGTAGAGTACCTGTACCTACTCCTACAACGAGATCAACTCACTCATAGCGGACGGTGCATCCGAGGGAAATGAGATAGGCTTTCCCAAGCCGGATAATTCCTAAAGAGGCGGCACATTCCACAAAAAACTACAAAACCCGCATAAGATATGACATATTTTTCAGTATTTTTAGCTAGGAAAAAATGTCCATTTTCCTTGGGTACATCTCACCTGCAATATTGAATATGGTTTGATTTAATAATGGTACCAAATACATCTAGATACACCATATCATTTGAATTTAAAAGCCTACACAAAAGGGAATAGATGTTTTAATAATGTAAATATTAATTTCAGAAATTTTGACATTTGAAAATGTTTCAATGACTACTAGAACGCAGCTATAAAGGTTGTACACAGCATGTGTCAAAATTGAATCCCCATAGTTGATCCGAAGCTATAATAAAAAGCTGGATAATTTTCGGCTGATTTATTAGGAGCTGATTTGTGTATTTTTGGGTTTTTTGATCGAATCGCATCAGCCGAAACCTATATAAAAGTTCATTTAATCATCATACAATGTTCTGTGAAATTTTTCTGTAGCATACCAACTGCCGTTTTTGCAATTCTGAGGTCAATCGAGCAATCAGAACCAATTTCCAGATCGAATGAGTGACGGAGGTGAATTTTCCTATACATTTTGGCTGAAATCGCCATACAAACTTCAAATCAAATGCGCCAGCTTATGCAACAAGCGATTGAGCTGAAATTTTCAGACATTGATTTTCTCACCCAAAGACACAATCCTGGGGGGTGCCCCGTGGAATTAGATAACTTTTTGTTTCCTGGGCCAGTCTATTAAACAGTGTCCCATCTAATGTAAAAATTATGTTAATGACAATAAATTTATGTGTTCAAATACCAAAAGCTCCAATCCTAGCATATATGTTTATAGTTGTTTAGTGTACGAAGAACGGCGGAACACATTTTCCGTTGAAAAAGACCCAATAAACGGGCCGAAACATCGGGCAATGCGAATATAAACACGTTTGAATATATCAGACTGAAAACGACGAAATATATTCAATTAAGATATCGTGTCATTAAATAGGTGTACGTATTGGGATAACATCCGTACACTGTGGAAGGATTTCGATTCAAGAGGAGTTCATTTTATTCGTACTTTTAAAGAACCTCGCATTATAAACAGTTGGTGAATGTGCCACATCAGAAAAAAATAATGTACAGTAGACGTTCGATAACCGCAAGTCATTTAACTGCAATGCTTTTTAACTGCAATTCGATAGTTGCAACAGTTTTGCAGTTATCGAACCGTTAAACTTCAAACTGATGTCAGACTCAATGACAGCTGCATTGCGCTGCACATTTGGACGCACTTTGCATCTGACGTCGATTGACAACCGTTTGACGTCGAGAATGCATTGCAGTTATCGAACGGCATTCGTTAACTGAAAAGTAAACATTTTGCAGTTATCGAACGGCTACTGTACTGCAGTCAATGTTGCACAGATCATGTCGAAAAAAAGTCGTTGTGTTTTTTCTTTCCTCGTACTATAAGATTACTTCTTTATCTATATTTAGAAGAAAGGTCGAGAAGATGGAAAAGGAAAAGGAAGTATGAAGAAGGGTTAGAAGAAAGGAAGAAGCAGGAAGGAATTATGAAGAAGGAATCAATAATTAGGAAGATGGTAGAATGGAGAAGGAAGAACTAAGACGAGAGAAGGAAGAAAAAATAAGTAAGATAAAAGAACAAGGAATGCAGACGTAAGAAGGGAGAAGGAAGAAGAGAAAAGGGATAAGAAAATGAAAAAAAAAATGAAAATGAAGAAAGAAAAATTCCAAAGATAAAAGGTATATGGAAGAAGAAAGGAGGAATAAGAAAAAAGGAAAAAGGAAGGAGGAAGATGAAAGGAGAAGAAGAAGAAAGAAGGAAGAAGAAGAAAGAAGGAAGAAGAAATAGGGAAGATGGATAAAGAAAAAACGAAAAAGGAAAAGGTAAAATGAATTTAAAAAACCAAAAAACTAACTTTTCACTACCAATTGGCGATTCTCACTTTTCATTTCCTACACCTCGCTCGACCTAATGATCAATCGTCTCAATTACCATTCCGCCTTACAATCATTCGACCTAATGACCATGGGGCATAATGGTAGAGCATCTCCTCTGCGATCTCAGAACTGTTTTAGACGGGGAAGGATCATTTGGCCGTAAGGGTCAATTGGCCGAAAGGGTTATTTGGTCGAAAGGGTCATTTGGCCGAAAGGGTCATTTGGCCATCTAACTTCTCACTCCTCATTTATCGCTTTTCAATGTAAAAAGCGAGTAGTGCGAAGTGGGTAGTGTAACGTCTCACTACTCGTTTCGCGCTTCTCACTTTTCACAGTGAGGAGAAAAAATAAAGTGTGAGAAGTGAGACGTCTTTCTTCTCATTTCTCACTTTTCAAAAAGACCTATTCGGCCAAACTACCCTTTCGGCCAAATGACCCTTTCAATCCATTCCGGTCAAATGACCCTTACGGCCAAACGACCCAAACGGCATAATGACCCTTTCGGCCAAACGACCCTAACGGTCAAATGACCCTTTCGGCCAAAGACCCTTTCAGCCAAACAACCCTTCCAGCCAAATGACCCTTTCGGCCGAATGATCCTTCCGGCCAAACGACCCTTTCGGCCAAATGACCCTTTTGGCCAAACGACCCTTTTGGCCAAATAACCCGTTCGGGCAGATGGGTCTTGACCTAGTGGCCAAAGACCCTTTCAGCCAAACAACCCTTCCAGCCAAATGACCCTTTCGGCCGAATGACACTTCCGGCCAAACGATCCTTTCGGCCAAATGACCCTTTTGACCAAATGACCCTTTCGGCCAAACGACTCTTTCGGTCAAACGACCCTTTCGGCCAAATGACCACTTATCCACTTAACAACATCAAATTTGACGTGCTACATGTCAAATATTTCTCGAGAGCATGAAACGAAGAGACCCATTTCATAGGACAAACGTCGGTTATAATAATTGTTTTGATTTGTGTTTGCGTTCTTTAAACCGTGTTCGTTATTATGTCGATTTTTATCTGCACAGAAAAAATAAAGAACCCAACAAAAAAATTAAAGAACTCAACTTTGAGTACGAAGTTCACATTTTTAACTCAGGTAGTATTTTTAAGTAGGTAGTTTTCTCACTCTCTCCTTTGAATGTTATTATAAACAAAGAGAACTGCATCGACTCAACGTGTGCTGTTCCGTGGAAGAAGCCAAATTTAAGTTATTTTCTCCTAGTCCCGGGTGAGTGATAATAACATACATAAATTTGAGTTGGTGGAACTTCATAGTGGGTGAAAATTCAACACGGGAGTAAAGGTAAAGTACTCACCGGATTTTTTGGCATTTTACTTATTTTTGGCTTCTTCCACGCAAGGGCGGGTTTGAGTGAAAGGAACCGTAAAGTGAGTTGTTTAGCGGTTCCGGATGTCCAAAAATGCGTTTCATGTAAAGTGACCAAATTTCCCGAACTATGCGGGACAGTCCCGGACTCTGACTACTACCCTGACCTCTGACTACTATCCCGCATCACGTCCTGACGTCCTGAAAAATGTGCCGCATTCCTTAATAAATCTGTAAAGTCTGGAGAACATATGGAATCCGTAGGAAATGGAATGTCTTGAAAATCTATATATCTATAATCTATAATCCAAATAATCAGAAGAGAGAACTTGGGCAGTGTATACTTTTATTACTTTTAACATAAGTAAATTAACATGGTCAATTTTTGTAAATATTAATGAATCTAGGTATTTTGTAGAAGCCACAAAAGTAGAGTTGATTTGTTCAAATCTGAAAGGCAAAAATCCTAAAAATCTCAAGCATTCTAAAGATCAAATATATGTGAAATCTGAAGCATCGTTGAATCTGCAAATATCTAAAAATCAACAAAAAAAAAATAGGAGAGTACCTAATACATCCGAAAATAGAAAAAGACTACTAGGGCATTCAAATGCGTACATTTAAGAAAATACGTGTCTCTGAAAGTTTTTAGAAAATACGAATCAAATGCAATAAAAGATTCTTCGTAAAAACAGGTGCATTTTTAAAGGGTTCCTATTTTAAAATGGTTTCGCTTTTATGCATTTTAAACTACATAAAACATGATTAAATAATTGATAAACTTATTACCTACTGAATCGAAATCCACCCACCGTGGACGGATTTTAAATCATAGATCCAAAATCCGAACAGCTATTTTTGAACTAAATATTTGAATTAATGAAGATCAATTGACTAAATTACCACTGTGAATAATTAAATACGCACCTTGCGTAGAGATCCCTTTGATTTATATCTTGATCTTATTTAGTTCACTGCAATTTGTAATTAAAATACAGTCACTTTTTGAACAGTTATGATGAACACGCAAACAAAAGGCACCTGGAAGTCCGCGTTTACGGGGTGGCGATTTTTTTCTTCTTATTTTTGTTATTTTAATTCCAAAGCCTACTTTCTATTTCAATGATCAAAAGGCTTACTGTCAAGTATATGAACAGGATGAGATAAGTGCTATAAGGATTTCGGTCCCTCACGTATTTCACTGTCTCCACGTAATGATTATTCGGACTGAACACTTCCCGAGCAGGAGCGACGACCTCGATAACATAAATTGGTATGAACTAGTCTTGTAGAAGGGGTAAAATACCAAAAAATAATACCTTAAACTTATATGCAGAAAACTTGAGGTATAACATGCTTAGGTATTTCAATACCAAACGAATAATGATTTTGTTTTGCATTTGGTATTGAAATAGGATTCTTATAAAAAGTGTGATATGTATGAAGTATCGTGAATATTATTTTTTGGTATGACTCCTTCAGTATTTTACCTCTTATGCAAGGCGAGTTCATAACAGAGCAAAGTATCAATAACAGAATTAGGCATTATTGAGCCAATTTCTCCTGCTCGGGTTACATAAGACAACGGATAAAACTCAGTAGACCAGTGAAGAATATTTTGATTGTCTAGCGACTACCGGTTTGTTTCATATTCCGAACACTTAAGCACATTTTCACATCGGAAATCTTTACAAAACATGAATTAACATATTTTTATAGATCAATTGTTTCTATCAGGTAGCGCAAGAATAGAACTTTCATATAAGCACTTGATAATCATATTTTATTGATTGTAACTATCAATACTGAATGATTTCATTCTGCCAAACTTTGTCTCAGATTACTTACTTACTTACTTACTTACTTACTTACTTACTTACTTACTTACTTACTTACTTGCCTTGCCTTGCTTACTTGCCTTGCCTTGCCTTGCCTTACTTGCTTGCCTTGCCTTGCCTTGCTTGCCTTGCTTGCTTGCCTTGCCTTGCCTTGCCTTGCCTTGCCTTGCTTGCCTTGCCTTGCTTGCACTTGCCTGCCTTGCCTTGCCTTGCCTTGCTGCCTTGCCTTGCTTGCCTTGCACTTGCCTTGCTTGCCTTGCTTGCCTTGCCCTTGCTTGCTTGCTTGCCTTGCCTTGCTTACTTGCCTTGCCCTTGCCTTGCCTTGCTTGCCACTTGCCTTGCCTTGCTGCCTTGCCCTTGCCTTGCCTTGCCTTGCCTTGCCTTGCTTGCCTTGCCTTGCCTTGCCTTGCCTTGCCTTGCTTGCCTTGCCTTGCCTTGCACCCTTGCCTTGCCTTGCCTTGCTTGCCTGCCTTGCCTTGCTTGCCTTGCACTGCCTTGCCTTGCCTTGCTTGCCTTGCCACTTGCCTTGCCTTGCCTTGCCTTGCCTTGCCCTTGCCTTGCCTTGCCTGCCTTGCACCTGCCTTACTTGCCTGCCCTTGCCTTGCCTTGCTTGCTTGCTTGCCTTGCACCTTGCTTGCCTTGCCTTGCCTGCCTTGCTGCCTTGCCTTGCTTGCCTTGCCTTGCTTGCCTTGCCTTGCCTTGCCTTGCCTTACTTGCCTTGCCTTGCTTGCCTTGCTTGCCTTGCCTTGCTTGCCTTGCCTTGCCTTGCTTGCCTTGCTTGCTTGCTTACTTGCTTGCCTTGCACTTGCTTGCACTTGCTTGCTGACTTGCTTGCCTTGCACTTGCCTTGCCTCAGTTTCAACCGAAGGAATCTGTTGATAAACACCTGCAGCCGTTGAGTGTTCTCAACTGATACACAGCATGTTTCGCTGGCGCATCACAGCAAAGATTTCACGTTAGACATGAAAATTCGTATTTTGCAAATGCAGCCTTTGTCTTCTTGTACCGTGCGCCTATGTCGATCATGGTACCGCAGTCTGACGCCATTTGGCTACCAGTATGTTGGATACTCTCAACATTATTCAGTGATACTGTGAAACTCGAAAGGGATTACCATGTTTACATCCAACGACTTGGTTTTGTTGACGTGGATGACTAAACCTGCGCTCGGCAAGGTCTTTGAGCTTACTCTGCATATCAGAGCGCCGATGAGCGAGGAGTGCAACTTCATCAGCCAATTCGAAGTCGTTTAGATGCTCCATGGTTATAGGCTGCCATAGCAGCCCGCGGTTTAATTCACGGCCAATCGCACCTACCAGAATCTCGGCGATTAAGATGAGGAACAGTAAAGGTGATATAATGCATCCTTGTCTCACATTAGCTACGTCTCTACACGAGAAGGCCTCGTACTGCGCCTCGCGGAGGCCGATGATTTTCTCAAGAACCAATGAATACCAAATAAAGGGACTCTTGGCATTCGTTGACGAAGGATTCGAAGGATCTTCCGGCACGGAATCCGGCCTTACTGCCGCCGGAGAGTCACATCGATCTTCTCCTGAATCCAGGATAGGATAACTTTGCACAGATCTTTGAGAACGGTACACAGCAACATAATGCCCCGTCAGTTATTGCGCGCAGTCAGGTCACCCTTATTGGACACCTTCAATAAGATACCTTACATCCAGTGGGCCGGGGAAGTTGCGGTGTCCCAAACATTACGAAATAAAGTTGAGCGGATGTCATGGGGTCAGCTTTGGGCATATCGGCTGATATGCGATCGACCCCTGGGGCTTTATTCGATTTCATGCTTTGGGTGACTGTTTGAATCTCTAGCAGTGATGGAGCTTCGGTATTGACGCGTGTTATACGTCGGATCCTAGGCAGATCCCACCAAGCTGGTGGTGTCCTAGCTGGTACTTGAAAAAGCTGTTCGAAGTGCTCGAACCAGCGTTTCACCTGGTCAATTGGGTCGGTCAATAGCTAATCATTCGCGTCTTTCACAGGCATCGTTGCATTCATCTTCGCCCCGCTTAAGCATCGTGAGATATCGTAGAGGAGGCGAATGTCTCCGATTGCTGCGACTATCTCTCCTTCGTCGAACTGAGAGTCCGCTCACGCTCGCTCGTCCCGTCGACATGAGCGTTTAACGTCCTCCTTCAGCTCCGAGTATCGTTGACGGGCTAAGACTTTGGCTCCTCTGGTTTTGTTAGCTCTATCGCGCCTTTGTCGAATGCTGAACACGCATAGCAAAAAATGTCTTAAATTTGTAACACTTTAACTCAAATTCCGAACATTACTTTAAATGCACTAAAACGAAAAATTTCAACGTTATCTAATTGTTGTACAATTCTAATATCCTTAATCTGTAAACCTGCCGTAAAAAATGTTCATTTATACAATAATACCGAAATATTTAAGATAAATTTCCAAGTATCGAGTGATTGGAATATGAGTTTGTTTGGGATTTGAGTCAAAACGGTACCTCATAATACATAACATACTAAACATACTGCACAATACGCTCAAACAACTGGTCTGATGAGCCAACGTTACATTCTAGACTAACATTGCCTCCGGTGACCCATACAATGCATAAGGGATTCGCACAACAAAAATCTGGTCACTTTGTATAAATGTTAAAATTGGAGAATTTGAATAATTTAGTGGAAATCAAGCTGTGCATATATTATGCAGCAAATACAAATACTACACAAATCAAAGCTTTAACGCGGCAAACATGTTAACCATTATATTAGGTATATATTATCAGAGCGATAGTGAATAAAACTTCAAATGAATGATTAAATTTGATTGAAGATTATGATTAATGGTTGATTGATTGATGACAATGATTAATGATTATGATTTATAAATAAAATGTTTTGAGTATGATTAACAATTAGCGAGTATGATTAATGATTAAATATTGACACAATATGTGTATGATTAATGATTAACGATCAACATGATTAATGATTAATGCTTATGAATAATCAAATTTAATGATTTGCATAGTGATCAATAATCAATTAATCTTACCTATTGAGAAAACTAAATATATTTCACAAAACGAAAAATTTCTAGAGTTCAGATCCAGCAATTTTTTAAAGGTGTATTAATTATAAACCTATGATTAAAGATCAATGATAAACACGTTTAGTATTGTGATTAAGATTAATGATTAAAGATTAAACGCAAAATAATGAAAATAATGAATAATAATTATTCAGATTTATTAAATTAAAAATGAATCTATGATTAACGATCATTAAATCATATCTTTGAGTGATTATGATTGACGAATAATGATTAAATAACCCATTATTCATTAACCATGAATAAATCTATGAATAATTAATTATTAATACTCTGTATATTATTAGTGATGTCAAATCGCTGCTGGAGCCGATTGTGGCAAATGGCATATGTAATGCCATTGAACTTTAGGCATTTTTTCAAAGTGAGATGATAATGTACTAATAGTCAATATGTAAAATGAAAGCGTTTACTGGTAGCAATTGAATACACACATGATATATATTATTATATACCAACCCAGTTCTCAATTGAGTACAACACCTAAACAAAATTGAGTACAACAGCTCAACCACAAATTTCATTGAGATTTCACTACACACTTGTTAAGGTTTAGAAGATAACTAACGCTTTTGTTCTAGTTATTTGTTTTCCATTGGAACACATATTTTCTGTATTCCTAAAAAATGCACACATTTCTAGCAAATACAGTCTTTGATATGAATTTACCTTTATCAGAATTAATTCTGCTAGCAGTTTGACTTTGTACAAGAACTACACAAGCCAGCAACGCAATCACAACCGATCGCAGCATTTTCGGGTGAAATTTAGGAACGAACTGACACTCATTCTCGCATACCGATGACCATGGATGATCGCCTTATCAAGACAGTCGTGTAAATCACCGGACTTCAATAATGCCATGGCAGCGGTTGCTGGTAGATTTGATTAGGATGGATGCATGAGCAAATATAAATTCACATGAGGCACAAAACGGTTACTGTACGGTTGTTCATTGAATAACGCTGAAAAGGCTTTCAATAGTGAACTTGTGAATTATCTCATTCCTCTGAACGAGGAACGCAGTGAATATCGATACGTCCTGAATAAGTACCTTAAGTGCAAACTAAGAAAATTGCCTGGAAGTTGTGTTGTGGTACTAGCACCGATTTATATTCTCAACTCATTGCCATAAATCTAGAACAAGTCCAAAGTCTAACGCGTATCCCATTTCAGATGACGTCAAAACTCCAAATAGCAGGCGCTGATTGATTGGGATACATGTCACACTGAATTCCTCAATTTGTCAGTGCCATGCTGCATTTCAGCCCCACAGGCTACAACGAATGACTGGCCGCATGACGCAAACTACTACCAATTTGTCATTTAATTATCGTCGTCGTACCCCCTCCCCACCCCAACCGTCTTTCAATCTCATATTCCCGTACTGCTCCAGCCGAAAACGTACTTCATTTTCTCTTGTATACAGCAGCGTCCACATTTTCCAAGCGGTTAAGTACAGCAATGCCACCGGAATCATCTTGCAAGTGACAATCAATTAAGCTGCTTCGAGTGCAACAGTCCGTCTCGCCATGCTTGTCTTGCCATATCTGGTTTAGGAATTTCCGCTCATCGCAGCAGAGCGTCTTCGCGTACAGAGCAGCGGCAACAGCAGCTCAGATTGAAACATGAGCTCGATTGCGGATCTAATTGCTGCAGTGATACGCGCCGGCTACGTGCGATGAAAGCACGATTGCTCGGGTGCAGCTTCTCGATGCTGTGCTGAAGATTTAGACGAGTTCGTAAGTAGAATGGAACGTTTTCTTCGGCTGCGGTTCTTCTTGATCTAACGGACATCTAAATATTGGTCCACAGATCACTTGTTCAAGTCATCATTCTATTTACCCAAAGGATTTTTCGGATCTTTTTTATTATTATTATTATTTTTATGCATATTTTACCCTGCCTCTCTTCTCTTTTCCTTGATTTGTTAAGTCAGAACTTCTTTTGACCTATTTTTTTTGACCTATTATTCTTCTAGTTTTCATGTACCAAAGCTTTGCAATTATTACTTTTTTCTGGTTAATTTTTTTTGTAGATTTCTCAATTAAAATTTTCATTTTTTTATTACGATTTCGCTATTTTCTTTTTTGTTTATGAACTTTTTATTTCAAAATATTTTCTATTCAGATATTGTTTCCACTCTACTAGTAATTTCCACCTTTTTCAAGAAACATCTACTATTTTACAAGAAACTATTATGTTTTAGCCGTCTAATAACTTAAGGCACTTCCCATAAACAATAAATGTTAGTCCAGTCTATTCGATATATAAGCTCCCGTCTGGATCTCAAGCGTATGTGTAATTTGAAT
Source organism: Armigeres subalbatus (assembly GCF_024139115.2). Taxonomy (NCBI): domain Eukaryota; kingdom Metazoa; phylum Arthropoda; class Insecta; order Diptera; family Culicidae; genus Armigeres; species Armigeres subalbatus. The sequence continues at coordinate 236,530,361 of NC_085139.1, read as the reverse complement.
CCTTTGTTCTTCAACTCCGCTTCACGAGTGTAATGTAGCCTCTCTCTCTCAAGATGGATGCATGTACATTTAGACCACTTTTCCGGAACCGCATCAGCTCTAAATGACATAATGAGCAGCCCGATGCCAGTCGGGGAGCAGAAGAAACACGCACGCCAAGATAGTCCTGATGATACCGTGATGAATGGTAATTAGATTTGCCAGAAATTGTTTACGCAGCGTGATTTGAGATGACATCCCATGTTCAGCGGATGGAGCCGGGTGGTCATTTCACAGAGGACTTCAAGGATGCATACACTTCTCAAATTATGTCAAATCCAAATTCTCATTAGTTTTAAGTTGAAGTTAAGTTCAAGTTTTAAGTTGTTGAATTATATTTTAACAAAGGAATCCTCACTTTTCGAAACACTTATATTGCCAAATGCAGACTTTCAATTTAGACGCACAACGGTGGTAATAATCTCATAGACATTCGTTAATTGTAAATTCGTAAACCAAAAGCAAAATATGAATCATTAGCACTTGGTAGACAATTTATTGCAAACATTAGGTCAAACGAACCAATATACTATGGCGAGCATTACTCTCTCACTGTAATGGAGTTTTCAATATCGTATGCCCCAAAATTGGGAAAACCTTTTCGCCGAACCTTCTGTGGAACTATTGAATTTCAATTCCGTGTCCAACGACTCACGGTGTGGTTTTCCCTATACATGTGCATCGCCACTATTCTCCCACAGCCATGGCCACGAACAGGATCATGCCCAGGAGCGTTACTGTGTGGCACCCCAGGACGAGCACGCGTCAGGTCGAACCGATTTCTGAACTCCAAACGACATGTTGCGGTTTATTTAGGCTGTACGTACGTTCATTGTATGCCGGTGCGTGGCAGTAGCTAGAATGAGACTGATGTCGCACGTACAGGATGTTTTGGAAAGAAAAATATAAACTTCTTTCCAATTCTTTGAAAACTTACATGTAAATAATAAACATTATGTGGAAGATTTTGATTTGAAAAATGTATTAGAAGTAACCACTTTCCTTCGATGGGACTCGAACCCACGACTCTCAGTAACGTCCAAGTCGGGTGGTCCAATACCCGGAAAATAGGTAAATAACTTTGATTGAAGTAAATAACTGAGTACACGTTCTTCTTCTTTATTGGCATTATATCGCACACTGGGACATTGCCGCCTCGCAGCTTAGTGTTTATTAAGCACTTCCACAGTTATTAACTGCAAGGTTTCTAAGCCAAGTTACCATTTCTGCATTTGTATATCATGAGGCTAACACGATGATACTTTAATGCCCAGGGAGGTCGAGACAATTTCCAATCCGAAAATTGTCTAGACAGGCACCGGGAATCGAACCCAGCCACCCTCAGCATGGTCTTGCGCATCTTACCGCACGGCTAATGAGGGCCCCCTGAGTACACGTACACAAATTATTCTACCATCTTGATTTCGTCACCACCGATGCAAACTCGCGGTGGGTGGCTCACATTGTCTTCTCTTGAACCTCTTCCTATCATGTACTTCGTATTCGACGTGTTGATGACTAGTCCGATCCACTTCAGTTTGATCAAGGATTCCTCCATCTTCTCAAAGTTACGTGCCAAAATATCTATGTCGTCAGCGAAGCCAAATAGCTGGACGGACTCATTGAAAATTGTACCACTCGTGTTAATACCTGCTCTTCGTATTACCCCTTCCAGAGCGATGTTGAATAGCAGACACGAAAGACCATCACCTTGCTGTAACCATCTTCGCATTTCAATGGGTCTCGAGAATGCCCCTGAAACTCGTCGCCTTGATCAACCATATCAGTTTAACCGGAAATACGTGTTCGTACATTAGCTGCCATAGCTGGTCCCGATCGATTGTATCATATGCGGCTTTGAAGTAGATTAATAGACTATGCTTGGGCACGTTGTATTCGCGGCATTTCTATAGTACTTGGCGTATGGCGAACACCTGGTCCGTGGTGGACCATTCGCCCATTAAGGCCGCCTGGTACTGCCCCACGAACTCTCTTGCAATTGGTGCTAGTCGGCGGCATAAAATTTGGGAGAGTACCTTGTAGGAGGCTTTCAGCAATGTGATTGCGCGGTAGTTGCTACAATCCAGCTTATCGCCCTTTTTGTAGATGGGACACACGACACCTTCCATCCACTCCTGCGGCAAAACTTCCTCCTCCCAAATCTTGGTGATGGCACAGTACAGCCAGTGCCTCACCACCGTGTTTAAATAGCTCTCCTAGTAGTTTACTGCCTCCACCTTTGGATCACCTCTCGCTCGTTCGTAAGACGGTTCCCGTTTATGTCCTTACACATATCAGGCTGTGGCCCTTACGTGACCGGTTCAACTTCTCATAGAATTTTCGTATGTTTTAGCCCGGTACAGTTGCTCCGCCTCTTCACGGTCTCGATCATCCTGCTGGCGCTTTTTCCTCCGGAAAGCCGACAGGCCGACCCACTAAATCCAGCTAATACCCTGATCGCCCGGGAACTACCTTCCAGCATTACTTCTGGAGGATAAACAGTACTAAGCATACTTCTCCTGATCTGATCCCTTTGGCTAACTTTTGATCATTTATTTTTTCCTTGTGCCATTAGTACTCGCAAGCTACTCAGATAGTCCCCAGCTGCGGATCTATCCTACTCCGACGGGGAGTTCCTCGACGTCGGAAGCTCTCCCGTAACCAACGGGTGACCGGACAGATCCGAAGATTCCGAGTGGAGAGAACTTCCAGTTCAATGGTTCCCCGACGACCTGAATCCGGTGCATTCACATGCCACGATCCACTCAGCTGGTACCCGGCAGTGGGCCTAGCCTACTCTGATAACCGACTTTCGATACCCTTGAGCCATTCAGCTCCCACCTTATTCGTTGAACCATTTAGCTCCCGCCTCGGTTGCAATCGCGGACGACACGGATAGGCCCCGACAACGGATCTAACCTACTCCGACGAGAAGATCCCCGGTAGCGGGACTCTCCCGAAACCTGCCGTTTCGCCACGTTTTGCGGCTACGCGGTCGCCGCAAGCTAACATCGTTGGTAGCTGGCACTGGCATTCTCATACATAATCGACATATATTTACTGCGACGGAGTGCTAATGGTCCGATATCCGCAATGGCGGCCTGCTGCTGCTCCATGCGCCAACTTCGTTGAGGATGTCAGCTATCCTGGACGTCACTCTTGTGACCACTCTCCACTGTTCTAAGTTCTGGCACACATTCTGCTGACGATGTTATCGGTGGTAGTGTCTATTCCGCATGCCTCCAACATCGCACTTCCTTCCGTTTCGAACTGGGGACATGTGAACAGGATGTGCTCAGCCGTTTCTGGTCACGTCTGGGCATTGCAGCATGTCCGTACCTGTGCAGGTACCACCTGGAGCATCCCTGGCTTGTTCAGAACTGGGTCAAGCAAAAGTTTAGCTCTTCATGAGGTCTGCTAATCCACGCAGACACACTTGGGGCTAGGCGATGGTTGTCCCACTCCTTTTGCCATTATGTTACCGTTGCTGTTTCGATATTCCTGCGAGCATTACCGGTGCCCCTGAGGGCGTAGCCCTCCCAAGTCTTCCTCCACCACCTGCGGTGTGACTTGACACCCCATAGTTTTACTTTTGAAAAACTGGTGGTTTAGTTTTAAAAATTTGCTACCACAGATAATCTGTTACAAAAGTTCTTTTACGTCCGGAATCATACAGCAAAACTATAAGAAACCTGCCGGCACAGCTTTGTAAAGGAAAAGTCAACGCAGCGGTATAATTTGAATAGATTTTTTTTTTATTATTTGAAAAGAAAACATGCCAAATCTAATTTTATTTGCTTGATTAGTTCCCGAGTTATACATAAATGTGTGTTTCATTTCTATGGAAGTGCTACACCATTCAAATAATTCCAACGCAGATGTTCTAGGGTCTCCAAATTGAACGGGAGCTGAGTTCAATTGGTCTACCAGGTCAACTACGCGCAGTTCCAAATGAACCATTTCTTTGAGAATCTGCATTTGTGACATTCTTGGCAAAATCGGAATTTTTATGTATTCTGAATTTTCATCAAAAATTCGTATTCTAATGAGAAAAGTAAAACAATAATGAGTGAATGTAATGAATTGATTTTAGGGAAAATTCCAAACAAAAGCCTCTGAAATCCTCCGAGATACATGGTTTTCAAAATTAAAAGTTTGTCCTGGGCATTTACGGGTTAACTTAGCTCTATTTTTTCGAAGGCGCGAATTCTATGTCACCATTTAAAATATGATTTGGCGCAATTAAGAAAAAAATAGTTACTATTACAGGTTCAGAGCCAAGATCTATATTGTAAATCACCAAGATCTCGGTATCCAGATCTCAGCGGCTTTTCAATCAAATCTCTTAATTTTTTCGCAGAACAATCTGTGGGATGTCAAAAATCGATTACTGAAGGCTGATAACATTTTCATGTAGCGGAACCAGCCGGATAGTTACGTTCCACTTTTTTGCAGCCTTTGTGTGGCTACCAATCACATTGCATACAAGTCGTACCACACTGCTTATATGCAAAATTATATGGAACAGGAGAAATGTTTGGATGAATAATATAGTTTAGCCATGAAAATCTGAAGATTATTTTGAGATTTCAAAGAATACGCGGAAATCCAAAACAAAACCTAACGAAATGATGATTTTAGATGTTCAATGCAAAGATCGTGACGAAGAAAGGCAGCGAACAGTGGGACCAATTCCAAAAAAGAAGGTATAAAATTTTAGAAGTGAATGAAATAGTCTAGCAGGCAACATATTATGGTATTTCATTGAAGCTAGAGTACCACTACCGGAACGAGAGGTGAGGTACCAGTCGTCACAACCACGCTTAAGTTCTCAAAGTCAACGTGCTTGCACCAAGTGGTGTCTCATCAAATATCAATGGCTGGTGCCGCCAGTAGTGTAGAGTTCTATTTCTATGAGTACTTTCACAAGTATTAACCTTTAATTTCCAATTTCTGCCACCTCACTGCAGTGTTAACGAAAAATGTATTCCATTATTAGAAATAGTAAACATAAAGAATGGGTTTTGTTTCAACCATAAACAAAATAAAGCTGTAAAGGCGCAAATCGTTTCTTGATATTACGGTTCATTTGAAAAACAAATGATCTTTGTACGGAGTATGTTTGGAAAAATAAAAGTAAGGGATGAAATAAAATTCTCTCCCTTAATTGTCCTACTTATTTTAACAATATTTTTAAAATCTCATAGCGCAAGATCCTGTAAAAACTCATGATCACGTGGGAATTTCTTAAGGAAAGTATGCGTGAGACAAGAACAAATGGTGCTAGGGGAGGTGCCACGTGATATACGTTATGGATCCTTCTTTAGCAGAACAGAACAATTTTTGAATTGCATGAATACAATATGATGGCAAGCATCCGACAAAAAAGTGATTAAAATCTTTCATTATGGTTGGCTTCCGGGCCTCTTGAAAGGAGGCTCCCGAGCCTCTTGAAAGGAGGCTCCCGAGCCTCTTGAAAGGAGGCTCCCGAGCCTCTTGAAAGGAGGCTCCCGAGCCTCTTGAAAGGAGGCTCCCGAGCCTCTTGAAAGGAGGCTCCCGAGCCTCTTGAAAGGAGGCTTCCGAGCCTCTTGAAAGGAGGCTTCCGAGCCTCTTGAAAGGAGGCTTCCGAGCCTCTTGAAAGGAGGCTTCCGAGCCTCTTGAAAGGAGGCTTCCGAGCCTCTTGAAAGGAGGCTTCTGAGCCTCTTGAAAGGAGGCTTCTGAGCCTCTTGAAAGGAGGCTTCTGAGGCCTCTTGAAAGGAGGCTTGAGCCTCTTGAAAGGAGGCTTTGAGCCTCTTGAAAGGAGGCTTCTGAGCCTCTTGAAAGGAGGCTTCTGAGGCCTCTTGAAAGGAGGCTTCTGAGCCTCTTGAAAGGAGGCTTCTGAGCCTCTTGAAAGGAGGCTTCTGAGCCTCTTGAAAGGAGGCTTCTGAGCCTCTTGAAAGGAGGCCTGAGCCTCTTGAAAGGAGGCCTGAGCCTCTTGAAAGGAGGCTCTGAGCCTCTTGAAAGGAGGCTTCTGAGCCTCTTGAAAGGAGGCTTGAGCCTCTTGAAAGGAGGCCTGAGCCTCTTGAAAGGAGGCTCTGAGCCTCTTGAAAGGAGGCTCTGAGCCTCTTGAAAGGAGGCCTGAGCCTCTTGAAAGGAGGCTTCTGAGCCTCTTGAAAGGAGGCTTCTGAGCCTCTTGAAAGGAGGCTTCCTGAGCCTCTTGAAAGGAGGCCTGAGCCTCTTGAAAGGAGGCTTCTGAGCCTCTTGAAAGGAGGCTTCTGAGCCTCTTGAAAGGAGGCTTCTGAGCCTCTTGAAAGGAGGCTTCTGAGCCTCTTGAAAGGAGGCCTGAGCCTCTTGAAAGGAGGCTTCTGAGCCTCTTGAAAGGAGGCTCTGAGCCTCTTGAAAGGAGGCTTCTGAGCCTCTTGAAAGGAGGCTCTGAGCCTCTTGAAAGGAGGCTCTGAGCCTCTTGAAAGGAGGCTTCCTGAGCCTCTTGAAAGGAGGCTTCCGGGCCTCTTGAAAGGAGGCTCTGGGCCTCTTGAAAGGAGGCTTCTGGGCCTCTTGAAAGGAGGCTTCCGGGCCTCTTGAAAGGAGGCTTCTGGGCCTCTTGAAAGGAGGCCTGGGCCTCTTGAAAGGAGGCTTCCTGGGCCTCTTGAAAGGAGGCTTCGGGCCTCTTGAAAGGAGGCTTCCGGGCCTCTTGAAAGGAGGCCTGGGCCTCTTGAAAGGAGGCTTCCGGGCCTCTTGAAAGGAGGCTTCTGGGCCTCTTGAAAGGAGGCTCTGGGCCTCTTGAAAGGAGGCCTGGGCCTCTTGAAAGGAGGCTTCTGGCCTCTTGAAAGGAGGCTTGGGCCTCTTGAAAGGAGGCTTCTGGGCCTCTTGAAAGGAGGCCTGGGCCTCTTGAAAGGAGGCTTCTGGCCTCTTGAAAGGAGGCCTGGCCTCTTGAAAGGAGGCTTCCGGGCCTCTTGAAAGGAGGCTCGGGCCTCTTGAAAGGAGGCTTCTGGGCCTCTTGAAAGGAGGCTTCCGGGCCTCTTGAAAGGAGGCTTCCGGGCCTCTTGAAAGGAGGCTTCCGGGCCTCTTGAAAGGAGGGTTCCGGGCCTCTTGAAAGGAGGCTTCTGGGCCTCTTGAAAGGAGGCTTCTGGCCTCTTGAAAGGAGGCTTCTGGGCCTCTTGAAAGGAGGCCTGGGCCTCTTGAAAGGAGGCTTCTGGGCCTCTTGAAAGGAGGCTTCTGGGCCTCTTGAAAGGAGGCTTGGGCCTCTTGAAAGGAGGCCTGGCCTCTTGAAAGGAGGCTTCGGGCCTCTTGAAAGGAGGCTTCCGGGCCTCTTGAAAGGAGGCTTCTGGCCTCTTGAAAGGAGGCCTGGCCTCTTGAAAGGAGGCTTCTGGCCTCTTGAAAGGAGGCTTCCGGGCCTCTTGAAAGGAGGCTTCCGGGCCTCTTGAAAGGAGGCTTCTGGGCCTCTTGAAAGGAGGCCTGGGCCTCTTGAAAGGAGGCTTCTGGGCCTCTTGAAAGGAGGCTTCTGGGCCTCTTGAAAGGAGGCTTCCGGGCCTCTTGAAAGGAGGCCTGGGCCTCTTGAAAGGAGGCCTGGGCCTCTTGAAAGGAGGCTTCTGGGCCTCTTGAAAGGAGGCCTGAGCCTCTTGAAAGGAGGCCTGAGCCTCTTGAAAGGAGGCTTCTGAGCCTCTTGAAAGGAGGCTTCTGTGTCTCTTGAAAGGAGGCTTCTGGCCTCTTGAAAGGAGGCCTGAGCCTCTTGAAAGGAGGCTTCTGAGCCTCTTGAAAGGAGGCTTCTGAGCCTCTTGAAAGGAGGCCTGAGCCTCTTGAAAGGAGGCTTCTGAGCCTCTTGAAAGGAGGCTTCTGAGCCTCTTGAAAGGAGGCTTCTGAGCCTCTTGAAAGGAGGCCTGAGCCTCTTGAAAGGAGGCTTCTGAGCCTCTTGAAAGGAGGCTCTGAGCCTCTTGAAAGGAGGCTTCTGAGCTCTTGAAAGGAGGCTTCTGAGCCTCTTGAAAGGAGGCTTCTGAGCCTCTTGAAAGGAGGCTTGAGCCTCTTGAAAGGAGGCTTCTGAGCCTCTTGAAAGGAGGCTTCTGAGCCTCTTGAAAGGAGGCTTCTGAGCCTCTTGAAAGGAGGCCTGAGCCTCTTGAAAGGAGGCTTCTGAGCCTCTTGAAAGGAGGCTTCTGAGGCCTCTTGAAAGGAGGCTTCTGAGCCTCTTGAAAGGAGGCTTCTGAGCCTCTTGAAAGGAGGCTCGAGCCTCTTGAAAGGAGGCTGAGGCCTCTTGAAAGGAGGCTTCTGAGCCTCTTGAAAGGAGGCCTGAGCCTCTTGAAAGGAGGCTTCTGAGCCTCTTGAAAGGAGGCTTCTGAGCCTCTTGAAAGGAGGCTTCCTGAGCCTCTGGAAGGGAGGCTTCTGAGCCTCTTGAAAGGAGGCTTCTGAGCCTCTTGAAAGGAGGCTTCCGAGCCTCTTGAAAGGAGGCTTCCGAGCCTCTTGAAAGGAGGCTTCCGAGCCTCTTGAAAGGAGGCTTCCGAGCCTCTTGAAAGGAGGCTTCCGAGCCTCTTGAAAGGAGGCTTCCGAGCCTCTTGAAAGGAGGCTTCCGGGCCTCCTGAAACGAGGTTTTTAAAAGTAAGCTTGCGAGCCTCTTAAATGGAACCTTCCGATCTTCTTGAAAGGAAGCTTCCGGTACTCTTCAAACGAGACTTCCATGGCTCTTGATAAAAGTCCTCCAAGCCTCATGAAATGAGGCTTCCGACCCTATTGAAATGAGACTTCGAAGCTTCTTGAAAGGAGGCCTTAGAGCTGCTTGAAAGAAAGCTTCCGGGAAGCGTAGAAATATGCTTCTTGCAATGAGCTTTTCAGAAAAAAAAGCCTTCATGCCTCACAAACGAAGGCTTCCATGCCTCACAAACGAATTCTAGAATTTAGTTCAGAAGCATATTCACGGCGTGTTCAGTAGAACAATATTATCACAAAAAAATGAGCATGGCTAAAATTTCAACTACGTGAAAATATAGCTTCTTATCTTTCATTTCCTGGGTATTTTAAAAAAATCTACCGGGGGGTCCCGTACAACTTTTTTTTTCCTTTCCAATTTTTTTTTTTTTTTTATTTTGGAGCAGGGAAAAGCCCCTGGAAGGGGAATTCATACTGAAGCACTTCTCCCAAAGGCATAAAACCTCCTCTTCTTTTCGTTTTTGACCCTTCCTTCGGAAGTGTCTATAATTTCACTTTGTATGCGCTACGCAGGCGTGTTATGTAATAAAGTATCAATAAACCACTTGAATTATGAAATAAAATGTATGGCAATTGGAACAAATTCACTTTATTATTGAAAATATAATTACAACAAGTGATATGATATGAAAATATGCCTATTTTTCGGATTTGTTTCAAAGAAACAATTGATTTTAATTGAGGAACAGATAGAAGCATGTACCACAAAACCTTCTCAGAAAAGCAAAAACGTAAAAATTTGAAGGGATTTCAAAAATTTATTTAGTGAAAGCTAGATAACAAATGTGAGCATGTTTTGAGATACTAATAGACCACTTATATGCATGTATGTGTGCGTATGTGTGCAAATTCTAAAATCTACTACCATATAAATCTCGCTCATTTTTAAGGTATTAAACATCATTAGTTTTACAAAATTAGGCAGCCATAAGGCAAAATATATGTTATTATTGAACGCCATTGAGTTTCGTTCAGATCAATGACTGATTAAGTTAGTTCTGGATTAATTAATATCAAGATCTCTGGAAATTACGAGCATACATGCTGCCAGCGTTACGATAGTTTCTAACCAACCATGTTACCATATGTTACAATAGCTATTCAATCCGACGAGCGCCTGATAGATAGGCAACCTGACGTACATGCGGAATCATTCGTTTTGTTGTCACTCAACCCATGGAATCCGCCTTTTAGTAGGCAATTAATTTGTCATTTACACTTTCAATCGCCGTGGGAGGTTGAGTAGTTTTAACTCGTTTTAAATACTGGAGTCTGAAAATATTTCCTTTTAATTAAGGAAGGGTCAAAATCTCACTGTAGGTGGATTAATCTGGGTTTTTTGTACAATTTTGGTGCACTTCCAGTGAGAAATATTCTCTTTTAAGGACGTACAATAGTTAATTTACAATTCACATAATAATTACTAAGAACATACATATAAACTATACTACTAACAAATTTAGAAAATCAGAATTGTTCACTATACATATAAACATAATCAATGAAACATTAACATTAACAACTGATGATGAGATGGCGATATTTTGGCAATAGGCAAATAGACTAATGAAACTGAGCTATTACAGATGGAGCTGAATAGATCACATGAGCCATGACGGGAGAGGCTGCTAAAACCATGTTGTGCACAGGAGCCATGATAGGATAGGCTGTCAAAACGTGTTGTGCTGAAACCATTCATTATTTTGAAAACGGGAGCAGTATCTCTGGCTTCGGCCAGACGTATACCAATTTCTTTTACCTGGGAGGGAAACTGGCGTTTCTTGCTGACCGGGCGACTACAGATGTAGCTGGAGAGTCCACAGGAGCCGTGATGGGATAGGCTGCCAAAGGCGTATTGTGCTGGAACCATTCAATATTTTGAAAACGGGAGCAGTATCTTTGGCTTCGGCCAGACGTATACCAATTTCTTTTACCTGGAAGGGAAACCGGTGTTTCTTGCTGACCGGGCGACTACAGATGTAGCTGGAGAGTCCACAGGAGCCGTGATGGGATAGGCTGCCAAAGGCGTATTGTGCTGGAACCATTCAATATTTTGAAAACGGGAGCAGTATCTTTGGCTTCGGCCAGACGTATACCAATTTCTTTTACCTGGAAGGGAAACTGGTGTTTCTTGCTGACCGAGCGACTACAGATGTAGCTGGAGAGTCAACAGGGGCCATGATGGGATAGGCTGCCAAAGGCGTATTGTGCTGGGAAGGAAACTGGCGTTTCTTGCTGACCGAGCGACTACAGATGTAGCTGGAGAGTCCACAGGAGCCGTGATGGGATAGGCTGTCAAAGGCGTATTGTGCTGGGAGGGAAACTGGCGTTTCTTGCTGAGCGGGCGACTACAGATGTAGCTGGGGAGTCCACAGGAGCCATGATGGGATAGGCTGCCAAAGGCGTATTGTGCTGGAACCATTCAATATTTTGAAAACGGGAGCAGTATCTTTAGCTTCGGCCAGACGTATACCAATTTCTTTTACCTGGAAGGGAAACTGGTGTTTCTTGCTGACCGAGCGACTACAGATGTAGCTGGAGAGTCAACAGGAGCCATGATGGGATAGGCTGCCAAAGGCGTATTGTGCTGGGAAGGAAACTGGTGTTTCTTGCTGACCGAGCGACTACAGATGTAGCTGGAGAGTCCACAGGAGCCATGATGGGATAGGCTGCCAAAGGCGTATTGTGCTGGAACCATTGAATATTTTGAAAACGGGAGCAGTATCTCTGGCTTCGGCCAGACATATACCAATTTCTTTTACCTGGGAGGGAAACTGGCGTTTCTTGCTGACCTAGCAACTGGAGCTGGAGAGACCATGACAGAAGAGGCTACTAAAAGCATGTTGTGCTAAGATGGAAACTGGCGTTTCTTGCTGACCGTGCATCTGGGACAGAAACAGGTGTCTACCACTGACACGAGCTGGGAGAGCCGAAGTTTGTTTTACAGCGAGTTGAGCTCGAATTTGATGTAGGTCGAGGTAAGTATGAGCTGCTAGTTGACGTAGCGTTGAGTTTGCGATCGTATTAATGTTTTTACAGCTTGTTTGAATGTTTTAACATTACGCTCATGTTTCAATGTTATCGGCAGATCATTGAAGCATTTTTTGCTGTAATAGGATACACTTCTCTTAGCCATCTCTGTATTGGTGCGTAACGTGACTAGAACAGCAGCATTTCGAAACAAATATCTATGGGAAGCATTCTCCAAAACCTGATTATGATGTGCTTCCGTGTTATGCATGTTATTGTGAATCTGCAGCAAACACTGGAGCTCTCTTAAACAGAGGGGTGGGCTTTTATTTTCGCCGGTCACTGTACGTACCTGCATTGTCGAGCGTATGATCAAAACGTATATGCAACTGATAGTAAAACGAAGATTTCCGTCCTGGAGTATAACCTTGTTTTTTTTTCTGAGTCGATTCTTTGACTTTTTTATTGTCAAATTTCCCAAAGAACCGTATTATTTGATGCCTCTAAATATTTTTAAAATTAAAACAACAAAAAAATAAAAATATATGGCAACCAAACGAGCTGCAGAATTGGGCCAATTTAAGATGAAAACCGGCAAAAAAGTGTGAGAACATAGAGCGAGTATAAAACAAGATGTAAATGCAGAATATTAAGTATTAACTTCAACAGCAACCTCTTAGCTTTCATAATGTTTCACCGTGTATCGATATCCTGCACCGGCGGTTCAACGCGCAGCATCTAATTTGTTATACATATTAGTAAAAAAATGTCTACCATAATTTTGCTACAACATTTGATTTTCTGTTGGTATATATTCCGATTAACTTTAATCGATTATGTGCACAAAAAACATAAGACATCCCTATTTTTTGTTGTGATGACATTTTGAAGTGTGTGTGTTTACCGAGCCTCCTAATTTGGGTAGTTTCGTTTCAGCGTGTATCGATCCTTTTGGGCACGGATGGCGCTACATGCGGTGTCGCCAAAATTTCGTGAGAGTGAATCATATTGTTAATATAGTATATTTGGTAAAGGTTAAGTGTATTGAATTTCATTACATCATTTACATATACTGCAAGGCCTCCTCCAGATGAATCAGGGCGACAAGAAAAAAAACAACGAAATCCATCAATATGGAACAGGTTTGTGCGGTTCTCCTTGAGCCACGTTTCCCCTATTACAATAATATCTATGCATCCCATGAATAATGAGAGAATTTCCTTAATTTTATCTAGTTTCTCTGTACCATTCATCCCTCTTATATTTATTTGTAAAATCCGTAGTTGCTTATCTTTACAATTCAAGTTGACATTTTTATTTAATTCATCAATTGTGTAGTGAAAATATTTTTTTTGTTCATTACTGTCTAGCACTATGTATATTTATATCAAATAGAGACAGATTAGGGCATATTCAAGTCTGAACACGTTTCGATGCCGGTTCGAGTCCAGGGGATGGAGATGCTGACATTGCATAGGAGGAGTTCAATGCACGTTTCGATGATTGTTTCTTCATGTCCTCAATCTGCTGTAAACATCCGATTTCTTCAATTTTTGCACCGTCCTGCCGCTTCACAAGTATTTTTCCATTTCTACCCGGCCACACATACTTGAATCCCATTGACAACTGGAGTTCTTTCGTCTCTCGATACAATTCTCTCCCAAATTCCGTTAATTCATCACGAATCACCACCCGAGTCGACGCACCGTTGAAAGATCTGCATATTTCTGCTGCTTGCAGAGGCCCATGTGAGCGCTTCATTTCGAAAAGCTTCTCCTTGATAGACGGTGAGCTGAAAGTGACTAGAATCGGCGCGCCTTGAGCATTCCGATTTTTCCCAACAAGGCGACGAGCACTGATGACAGAATCTTCATTTATAATACAGCCAACTGCTTTTCCTACTCCGATAACTAACGTCTTAAGATTTTCATTTTCGGGTGTGGGGATACCCAGTATGACTGTGTTGTTCGATAGCTTTCCACGGTTCATCTTATCAACCTCCATTTCCAGATGATCCAGCCTTGATGTAACAGCACCTTGTTTGTACTTCCAATCTGTAATCTCTATCCGGAACTTTTCATTCTCCAACTGCAAACCACCTAACTGTTGCTTGAATCCATCAAAGTCCTTCTGCAACACGTCAAATTGCTTTGACATGAAGTCTTGAGATTGCTCGATTGCCAAAGTGGTTTTCACCAATGTATCAATTTTTTGGCAAGACTGCTCAAATGCAAATCTCAAGTGTGCGGATTCTTGCTTCGACTCCCTAACAGCTTGCGCGAGCAATTTTATCTCGGAGATAAGGTGATTAGAGTCATCTGAGCTTTGATTACCGCGCGCGAACATATCGGCACAATCAACAGAGCAATAGAATGGCCGTTTCTTAGCCTTTAGCACGGCGTTGCCTCGTAGCTTTTTGCATCGGAAATGAACTGATTTGGCACACTGAACACATTCGATTATTCGTTCTGGATTTTCCTCGATTTTATCACAGATATAGCACACAATTTTGTCATCTTCATCCGACATTCTTACTGGTACAGCAACGACAAAGTATGCATAGCACAGAACCAGAAATAGTAAACAAAGGTAGCACCAGCTATAGTTTGAGTCGCAGTGTACGATACGCTATAAGCAACGTACACACCAGTCAAGCAGTTTGACGAACATTGACTCCGCCCCCAAGAAAACGCTTCGGTTGCTGCTTTGTTTGAGCGTGTGTGAAGTTGTTCGAACAACCATTTGACAGTTGGCGGCTCGGTTGGAAAAAATTAAAACGGTTTGATTTTGGTTTGAGTTGTCAGGGGTGGAGTCAAGGTTCGCCGAACATGTTTGAGCATTTGTAGTGAAGTTGCACAAACCCCCATATATTTTTTGATGGTTGGTGCTTGAGTTGATGCTTCGGTCGTTCGTGTGTGATATTGTTGGTCGAATAAATTGATTGTTCGTGTCGCTGTTCGTAAAACTTGATGGATGTTTGAATAAACGAGAGGTGGAGTCAATGTTGGTCAAACTGCTTGACCGTGTGTACGTTCCAATACGCAAGAGGTTTATTCAACAACAATCGTTATTGTGATTGCTTTACTGCTCTCTTTCAACAATAACCATACATTTCAAGAATTATGATGGCATATATTGGAAATGGAACCTGCATTCTAATCTAATACCAGCTGCCAGTCACGAGTCCCTCACAAGTTGACTCGTCATTTATTTTTTTTTTTTTACTATTTTTCATGAATTAAATGCAAGTAATGAATATTCTTCATGTTCTTTTATTTTGAACTTAATCTAAAAGGCTCAAATATGGAAAAGCATGACGGAGCCAAAATTATTAAGTTCAACATTTGGCTAGCAAACATACTGCTTCGCAAGAGTTGAACCCACTGATATTTTTAACAGTGTTTGTTTAGTTTCAATTTTATACTTTTTGGATTTAAATGAAAATTAGCGAAATTCGTAGAAATTATTCCAGATAATCGAGACATTTCAAATTGATTGTTTGAGCTCAAAAAACGACAGGATTCCGACATTCAAGACATAACGATTTCTGAAAACCTAATGATTTTTTATAACATTTCCAAGATAATATAAAACTATTTTAACCTACCGAGATAAGCATGCCAAGACCATGCTGCAGGTGGCTGAGTTGTATTCCCGGTTCGGTCTAGGAAATGTTTAGGTTGGACATTTCCTCGACATTTCTATGTGGGATGGTTTTATAAAGATATTTTTGGTTTTGAAAGTAAGGAATACATTTTATTCTATGGAGTTTTTATAAATATTAACGGGGCTTAATAATTAGTAAAGCTTTTCTAAATTACGCTTCTGATCATTGTTGAGCTAGATTTTTTCCACTAAATAGATGAATAAAAGTAAAGCTCATCGATTACTTCAAAGTCTGGTGGTTGTACCAAGAGTCATGAAAATAAGTGTATTTTTAGAAGAAGATGCATTTGATGCATAGGGCAGGAGATTGATTTTCGTTTACTGGTTAACTTTTCTGAACTCTTAGGCAATTTAGATTTCATTAGAGTCATCCCTTCAGCACGATTTTTGTGTCTAAAAATTCAAACTCTTCTCCAAAAACTTCTAAAACTACCCTGGTTCTGATCGTCCAGGTTTTGTGTTTGCGTTTTATGTTGGTGGTATTCGGCTTGACCAAATAATTGAACGTTATTGAAAGTGATTTCCAAAAGCAAAATAGCAATAATGCGACAACATAATGAAAAGTGGACTAATTTTTAAATTGGTAATGAATTTCGAGTGAAAATAATCGTTTCGAATGAGTATTTCTCCAAGCACACGCAGTGCAATATCATAGAAAGTTGCATGTTTGCCACAACATTTGTAGTAAAATGAATTTGCTTGTCTGGATGAATCACTCGTTCTCATCAACTATGCATCGCAGCGATATGATCTCTAGGACAAAATACAATACATATTTTTAATTTTTTTTATACCCATGTCACTTTTTGTTTAAATCATAAGAGATTTTATTTTAAACTAAAAGCTAGATATTTACTTCCATTTTTGCCTTTATTGTGCACTTAGCATGACTCATTTTTGCGCTCATCTGTTTACCGTATATCAATTGAAATCTGATTTCTATTTGAATGAGGTATTAAGGATTTGTATGAGCATGTTGGATAGTTTTTAGTGATAAATTGAGGTTACACAATCAAAAATACGACAGAAAAAAAGTGTAAAAAGTGAATTATGTGTATCTACATTACTTCTCCTTCTTCGTTTTGGCATTACATTCCCCACTAAGGCATTGCCGCCTCACAGTTGAGTGTTCAATCAGCACTTCCACAGTTATTAACTGCGAGGTTTCTAAGCCAAGTTACCATTTTTAACCATAAGAAAATTATTTTGAGCTTTTTAGTGGAATGTCTTCACTTGTCATAAGACGAGTTAATACAATCCCATTGAATTCCACCACTTAATTGTATCTTCAGAGATGAGCCAGCCTCGGGCTGAAAGTCTCCTTAATAAAGACAAAAAAAATTGTATCTTGACAGATACGTATTTCGACCTCAACAGTTAGGCCGTCTTCAGTGTCTCGTACTTGACTCGACTCGACTAAGTTGAGTCAAGTACGAGACACTGAAGACGGCCTTACTGTTGAGGTCGAAATACGTATCTGTCAAGATACAATTAAGTGGTGGAATTCAATGGGATTGTATTAACTCGTATTATGACAAGTGATTTTTTTACCATCAAATTTACCACCAATGTTTCAGTTTTGGTATATATTTGGGAAAGAATTGGGTGTATATGTGCATAAGATGACGATGCAGAGCATAATCTCCATCCAAGCCTTTCTTAGCTGTTTGCAGGGGATAACATAAATATATCGAGTTCGGCTTCGTCATGCACTTTGACGCTTGAGCTCCAACAAACTATTAATTCAGACTATAACTTGGTAATTTCGGTACCCCTGAGTTTATATACGATTAAAGGAATAAAAAATCCAGGAATCTAATTTTAAATGGGACGCGATAAATAATAATCGTTGGTCTTCCAACTATAAAGATCCGTTTCAGGGAGAAAAAAAAAGTTGTTCGAGACCCCTCGGTAGATTTTTTTCAAATAGTCACGAAATGAAAGCTTAAGAGCTATATTTTCACGTAGTGAAAGTTTTGGCGATGCTCATTTTTTTGTCATAAAGGTCCCCCATACACACGCCGTGTATTCTTAACATATTCTCCAACATTTTGTTTATATTAGGTAGACATTTTTGTTTTGTTCATTCGTTCGATCTCTTGTTGCGCAGCCCTTGGTTGTGGAGGGCAGGATTCAATTGGCTTTGAGTTACTAATCGCAATGCATATTATGTACAAGACAAAGTTTTAAAATAAAAAAATACATAATTATCAAAACGTTATCAATAAGCTTTGATTGGTATTGTTATACGTCCGCCATTACGCATTTTTGTCCGAGGTACCCCCTAGGGCCAGCGAAGGTGCCCCCAAGGGTACATTTACCCTAGGTTGAGAGTCGCTGAAGTAGATAATTGTTCAGGGTCCAGAACATTTTAGGTCATGTATTCCAAATGTTACAGACAATAATACAAAATGAAAAAGGTCACTTTTAAATGAAATGGCTTTGACATTTTTTTGTATTTTATCACATGGTCCTGTACGACCATCATTTCCATTCCATCATTCAGAGCTTTTCCAGGCTTTTGGCAGCATATGTTTCAGTACACTATAAATTCACGCACGGCTTCGTTGTGTAGTTACTTCCTGGTTTGTGGCTTTCCATTATGCGTAGGTACTGTCTGCCGAATTCATGTGCGATGTACGCAAACATCTATAATTCGATTGATATTTTACACAGTAACGATTGTTATGTTTGTTTGTCGAAAAACTAGGTTTTGGATTACGACACACAGACCGCCATTTTTTTTTTGCAGGCTCAAACTGCATTTCGCTCTAGTTGTATAATATTTGATAAGTGGCACCCATCAGCTAGTATGATTGTAAATAGTAAAACAAAGTTTGTTTTAAAATTAAATGGAAACGCTTTTTTTTGCTCTTTTGTGCCTTTATTATCGACATTTCACACCAAAACGACGCATTTGTCTCCCTCGTGGGAGATTATGTACTAACGAATAATTATTGAAACGCTTTATATGTTTCTTCACGACTTCTGTCGTTCTGTAGATTCCTTTTGTGCCACTAACTGGGGTGAAAGATGTATCTTGTACATTAGAACCATTTACATAACTAAATATTCGAACTCAAAAATTCTTCTCTTGAAACGTCAAATGGATTTATTACACAATCGATCGGATAATTCCTCTATTCGTGTGGTGCTCATTTCCAACACCGAGCTCCACTCGAAAGTGGCATTTCAAATGCAACAATATCCCTGTGAAGTGATCCTTAACCCTCCAGCTGAATGGCACTCGGGGCTCAACCGCAATGTGCAGCCACCCTGGATCGTATTTTCATCAAACGTGCCAAAGCACATGACGATGATGATGACCAACGAACGCGATGGACGTGGTTTCCCGACAGCAAAAACCACGCTACCCGAATTCAGACCCATCCCATACTCTATAGTGGCTATTCCACTGAACCACAAACACGAGCCACGGTTTTAGGCGCCAATGGACGCGATCCCGAAATTGAATTTAGTCAACATTTAGTAACCCTCTGTTTCGTTTTTTTTTGTGTAAGGTTATTTTCGCATTTGGAAGCACGCGAGGGTGATCCTAGCTTATGGACAACCGACTTTTTCAATATGGTTGCTGTTTTAGTAATTCACTGGAGCAGAAGAACAGCACTGGAATCGCTAATAGATGCGGAATTAAATCATTCCATTTAAGTAATAAAAACATCGACAGCCTTCTTTGTATTCTTTGTCTTCTAAGTTCTCATTGTTTTCTTCTTTGTCTTTTTTGTCTTCTTTGTCTTCTTTGTCTTCTTTGTCTTCTTTGTCTTCTTTGTCTTCTTTGTCTTCTTTGTCTTCTTTGTCTTCTTTGTCTTCTTTGTCTTCTTTGTCTTCTTTGTCTTCTTTGTCTTCTTTGTCTTCTTTGTCTTCTTTGTCTTCTTTGTCTTCTTTGTCTTCTTTGTCTTCTTTGTCTTCTTTGTCTTCTTTGTCTTCTTTGTCTTCTTTGTCTTCTTTGTCTTCTTTGTCTTCTTTGTCTTCTGTCTTCTTTGTCTTCTTTGTCTTCTTTGTCTTCTTTGTCTTCTTTGTCTTCTTTGTCTTCTTTGTCTTCTTTGTCTTCTTTGTCTTCTTTGTCTTCTTTGTCTTCTTTGTCTTCTTTGTCTTCTTTGTCTTCTTTGTCTTCTTTGTCTTCTTTGTCTTCTTTGTCTTCTTTGTCTTCTTTGTCTTCTTTGTCTTCTTTGTCTTCTTTGTCTTCTTTGTCTTCTTTGTCTTCTTTGTCTTCTTTGTCTTCTTTGTCTTCTTTGTCTTCTTTGTCTTCTTTGTCTTCTTTGTCTTCTTTGTCTTCTTTGTCTTCTTTGTCTTCTTTGTCTTCTTTGTCTTCTTTGTTTTCTTTGTCTTCTTTGTCTTCTTTGTCTTCTTTGACTTCTTTGTCTTCTTTGTCTTCTAAGTTCTCATTGTTTTCTTCTTTGTCTTTTTTGTCTTCTTTGTCTTCTTTGTCTTCTTTGTCTTCTTTTTCTTTTTTGTCTTCTTCTTTGTCTTCTTTGTCTTCTTTGTCTTCTTTGTCTTCTTTGTCTTCTTTGTCTTCTTTGTCTTCTTTGTCTTCTTTGTCTTCTTTGTCTTCTTTGTCTTCTTTGTCTTCTTTGTCTTCTTTGTCTTCTTTGTCTTCTTTGTCTTCTTTGTCTTCTTTGTCTTCTTTGTCTTCTTTGTCTTCTTTGTCTTCTTTGTCTTCTTTGTCTTCTTTGGCTTCTTTGTCTTCTTTGTCTTCTTTGTCTTCTTTGTCTTCTTTGTTTTCTTTGTCTTCTTTGTCTTCTTTGTCTTCTTTGACTTCTTTGTCTTCTTTGTCTTCTAAGTTCTCATTGTTTTCTTCTTTGTCTTTTTTGTCTTCTTTGTCTTCTTTGTCTTCTTTGTCTTCTTTTTCTTTTTTGTCTTCTTCTTTGTCTTCTTTGTCTTCTTTGTCTTCTTTGTCTTCTTTTTTGTCTTCTTTGTCTTCTTTGTCTTCTTTGTCTTCTTTGTCTTCTTTGTCTTCTTTGTCTTCTTTGTCTTCTTTGTCTTCTTTGTCTTCTTTGTCTTCTTTGTCTTCTTTGTCTTCTTTGTCTTCTTTGTCTTCTTTGTCTTCTTTGTCTTCTTTGTCTTCTTTGTCTTCTTTGTCTTCTTTGTCTTCTTTGTCTTCTTTGTCTTCTTTGTCTTCTTTGTCTTCTTTGTCTTCTTTGTCTTCTTTGTCTTCTTTGTCTTCTTTGTCTTCTTTGTCTTCTTTGTCTTCTTTGTCTTCTTTGTCTTCTTTGTCTTCTTTGTCTTCTTTGTCTTCTTTGTCTTCTTTGTTTTCTTTGTCTTCTTTGTCTTCTTTGTCTTCTTTGTCTTCTTTGACTTCTTTGTCTTCTTTGTCTTCTAAGTTCTCATTGTTTTCTTCTTTGTCTTCTTTGTCTTCTTTGTCTTCTTTGTCTTCTTTGTCTTCTTTGTCTTCTTTGTCTTCTTTGTCTTCTTTGTCTTCTTTGTCTTCTTTGTCTTCTTTGTCTTCTTTGTCTTCTTTGTCTTCTTTGTCTTCTTTGTCTTCTTTGTCTTCTTTGTCTTCTTTGTCTTCTTTGCCTTAGTTGACATCTTTGTCTTCTTTGTCTTCTTTGTTTTCTTTGTCTTCTTTGTCTTCTTTGTCTTCTTTGTCTTCTTTGTCTTCTTTGTCTTCTTTGACTTCTTTGTCTTCTTTGTCTTTTTTGTCTTCTTTGTCTTCTTTGTCTTCTTTGTCTTCTTTGTCTTCTTTGTCTTCTTTGTCTTCTTTGTCTTCTTTGTCTTCTTTGTCTTCTTTGTCTTCTTTGTCTTCTTTGTCTTCTTTGTCTTCTTTGTCTTCTTTGTCTTCTTTGCCTTAGTTGACATCTTTGTTATCCTTATTTCTTGGCAGATATAAGTCAAAACGATAAGTGAATCAATCAAAATATATTTTCTGCTTAGTTTTAGTTGCACCTCACTTGGGAATAATCTTGACCGCGTATTCTAAAAAGTACATTTCTATGTTCCAACGATGGACTCCGCTTTTAATGGAAATGGTGCAACCAGTAACTGTCGTCGTGACAGAGTGAGTATAAATGGGCTGGCAGAAAGTTTTGTTCGCTTTAGTGACAGGTTACGATTTTTTGTTCCGTGAATCTGACGACGAACATCAGTTGGACGTGATGGTTGATTAGATAGGGATGATTCGCTAATTCGGGATCGGTCCTGAAGTCAGCATAGTCCGAATGTCATCTCCTACAAAAAAACTTATGTCATGAGGAAAGATTTATTAAAACAACCAAACAATGTAGAGAATAAAAAATAGAAAACCGGCATCCCTCAAATTGTCACGAACGATGAAAGTGTGCGGTTCCACAAACAAAAAGCCAACCGACGGGAATTTGTTTAAATTTTCTGATGGGATGGCAGTTTGTTATCCACTGACTAGCCATCGCGCGTCGCTCTTGAATGCCGCAGTGGAAGAGGTTGGTCCAAAGTACACATATAAGCTTCATAAGCACTTGTGTGCAGTTTTTTATTTCAAATATGTTAGTTTATTGAGTTTTGTGTTAAAATTATTCTGTAGCTAAAACATAGATGAAAATAATATCACGCCTTTGATCCACTCACTCGCGCTTGTTATCGTGGACCATTCGTTCCAAACGATGCATTTTACACCACGTCCCCGAATTTCCACCAGCCGGGAAGGAGTGAAGGGCCGCGTGGGAGTTGTCAAACGAAAAAAAAGGACCCGTAATCATCATCATCGGTGCCCGGGATCCCCAGTTGCTGAACTTACAAACGAGAGTTTTTGACGCTGCTGCTGTGCGTTGAATGCCGGTGCGCGCGGATGCAAAAAGGTCGAATCCTTTGAACGGTTCTCGTATGTAGGTACAAATGTTTCTAAATGAACGAAAAATTTGCTACAAGGGTATGTGTCTGGCTGTGAGTATGTTTGCGTGTTGGTGCCTTTTTTGCCGTGAAAAATTGTTCCCCCGAGGTTAGCATTTTAACGTGGACTTCCAACATGCGGCAACGACACTGCCGGATTGTGGTGGTCAATTTTTCTGAGTAATTTGGGTTGGAGTGTAATGATGGCTTTCATTATTTTCAGACGCTCGAGGGAAAAACAATCTGAGGATAAAAAATCGTTGTATGTTTTAGTTTGTAGAGGTTGCCGCAATTTTAACTCAATCTTCATTAGATATTTATTCGGAGATTTGATAACACCTTTGTTTCGAACTTTCTGGTCAGCATAGTTGGCAAATAGGGTTTCATCAAAGTTGTTCTTCCCAAGATTACGGTGAATGTCAGAAGAAATAATGAATGTCAGAGTGAATGTCAGAAGAAGAATAGGAAAAAAATGTGTTTAACCATGCAGAAGAACCGTTTTTACCAAGTTGATCATTGCAAAATTGCAATAACGCAATATACTATGGAAGAAACTATGAGTCTTTCATCAGAAATATCAACAAACATAAACCTTCCAATTTAATTTACTACAACCCTCCTGAAACTTCTTCTGGAATTCGCCAATTACGTATTTATGAATTTCCTAAATTTCCTCCTTGGAATCTTTTATAGAAGGTCTCCTTGTTTTAGATGATCAATAAGAAATTGCTGTCAGAGTAATTGCAGTTAACCCTTTATGAATATCTCGAAGTACTATCAGAATTACTCTTTGGTTTCCCCCGGAAATACTTTTGAAATATATCCCAGTTAAATCTATTAGTCGAAGGAAATTCACCCTAAATTTGTTTAGAGGAGTTCTTCCATGATGCTTCTAAGATGATGACGGATGCTTTATTCCAATAAATGCAATATCTTACTGGAAAATATTAGCTACTCTGGCTTGCAACAAATGAACAACTCAACTGATAAAAACGAAACGCTATTGGATTTAGCTTTCGTAAACGGAACTAATAGTTGCGAAATAATTGATCCCCCTCTGCCTGGTGGTTTTTGAAATTCTAACACTGATGGTTCGAATGTATCACACGATTTTAACCGATGCAATTTTGAGTAATTAATTTTTGATATTTCGCAAGCGAATTGACATGAGATATTATACTCGGAAGCATTAGACAAACCTTTAAACAGATTCGATTGTGAATTGGATATTATTTTTATCGACACGTGCCGAAATAGCGCAGAGAAATAAACAACCTTGACGGGAAAGAGAGTTTCGGGATCAGCGGATCCGACTACGAAAAGTTTGCAGATGATATATTTCTTCTTTTACCAGTGCTCTAGGTTTAGAATTTCAATTTAACTTATTGATCGCATCACGCTTCCAATAACATATTTTTTGGTTGGGCAGTAACATTAAAGATCACCTAGCGGAGCTCCTCAGACAATGATCCATCTTGGTAAAACGTCTTTTACGCTGATAAAATCAGCAAATACATTCCCGTCGTTTTTTCAAACCGTGCTAAGCAATAGATCAACCTTTGACTAAAGCATATCTGGACGGATTGCAGACTTGCGATCTCAACCTAGCTGCTACAACTTTCACAGAATTTGACGTCTGGATGAAACTTCGTGATGTCGATAGGTCCAAAGGATCTGTGAAGATGGACTCTCACCATTATTCATCGAAAAGTGCTGCTACGATTCCACAATGAGGATTTGGGCGGTCATTAATCATAAATTCGACTATCACCAATCATTTCATCACTAATTCCGTTTAAAAGTAGATACCTACATAATAAAAGAATCCCAATATATTGGAAAGATTGAGCTGGAATTTAATGATTATATCTTCCAAACTTGCCCCATTTTTTGAAAACGTGAAAAAACACCCTTTCATGCATCAAATTCTTTTAAAATGAATTTCGGCACCACTCAAACGTCAAACTATGAACCTATACACTGCCCCATTGGAATACGCTAAATGAAGAATGACCACAAACATAAAAAAGAAATAGTAGAATTATGGAAAAATATATGGGATGTATAGGGACACGGCAGGTATTTCCGTCCTTCGTCGTAGGGGCTAAAACCAACGAAAGCAACGTACATTTGCTAGAACTCCACTATAGTAGAACGTTTCTCCTGAGCTTACGATTTGGTACGTATGAGTCCATAGCCCACACTCCGGAAGCACTGATGATGATAAGGACGCAATCTATGCGCAGCTGAAACGTGAGTACGACAGCTGCCCAAGCCACGACGTCAAAATCATCATAGGAAATTTGAACGCTCAGGTTGGCCAAGAGGAGGAGTTTAGACCGACTATTGGAAAGTTCAGCGCTCACCGGCTGACGAACGAAAACGGCCTACGACTAATTGATTTCGCCGCCTCCAAGAGAAGAAACGGAGAAGAAACGCCGCCTGGAAGAAGCGGAGTACGAGTAGATGGAACAGCTGTGCCGTTCACAAGAAACACGCAAACAAGTTCTATCAGAAGCTCAACGCATCCCGAAAAGGCTTCGGGTCGCGAGCCGAAATGTGCCGGGATAAGGATGGGAGCATCTTGACAAACGAACGTGTGGTGATCGAAAGGTGGAAGCAACACTACGAAGAACATTTAAATGGCGCTGAAAGTACAGGCAGTGAAAGTCAAGGCAACGGAGAAGATGACTACGTCAGTTCAGCGGACGATGGAAGCCAACCAGCCCCCAACTTGAGGGAAATTAAGGATGCCATCTAACAGCTAAAGACCAATAAAACAGCTGGTAAGGATGGTATCGGGCTGAGCTCATTAAGATGGGCCCGAAAAAGCTAGCCACTTGCCTGCACAAATTGATAGTCAGAATCTGGGAAACTGAACAGCTACCACAGGAGTGGAAGGAAGGGGTTATATGCCCCATCTACAAGAAAGGCGACAAGCTGGAGTGTGAGAACTTTCGAGCGATCACCATCCTTGATGTCGCCTACAAAGTGATATCCCAGATCATCTACCGTCGTCTGTCACCATTAGTGAATGAGTTCGTGGGAAATTATCAAGCCGGCTTCGTTGACGGCCGCTCGACAACGGACCAGATCTTTACTGTACGGCAAATCCTTCAAAAATGCCGTGAATACCAGGTCCCAACGCACCCTCTGTTCGTTGATTTCAAGGCGGCATAAGCAGTATAGACCGCGTAGAGCTATGGAAAATTACGGACGAGAACAGCTTCCCTGGGTAGCTTACCAGACTGATGAAAGCAACGGTGGATGGTGTGCAAAACTGTGTGAAGATTTTGGGCGAACACTCCAGTTCGTTCGAATCGCGCCGGGGACTAAGATACGGTGATGGACTTTCGTGCCTATTGTTCAACATTGCGCAAGAAGGTGTCATGCGGAGAGCCGGATGTAACAGCCGAGGTACGATTTTCTACAGATCCAGTAAATTTATTTGTTTCGCGGATGACATGGACATTGTCGGCCGAACATTTGCAAAGGTGGCAGAACTGCACACCCGCCTGAAACGTGAAGCAACAAAAGTTGGACTGGTGGTGAATGCCTCAAAGACAAAGTACATGCTTGTGGGTGGAATAGAGCGCGACAGGGCCCACCTGGGAAGCAGTGTTACGATAGACGGGGATACCTTCGAGGTGGTCGAGGAATTCGTCTACCTTGGATCCTTGCTAACGGCTGATAACAATGTCAGTCGTGAAATACGAAGGCGCATCATCTGTGGAAGTCGGGCCTACTACGGGCTCCAGAAGAAACTGCGGTCGAAAAAGATTCGCAACCGCACCAAATGTGTCATGTACAAGACGCTTATAAGACCGGTTGTCCTCTACGGACATGAAACATGGACAATGCTCGAGGAGGACTTGCAAGCACTCGGAGTATTCGAGAGACGGGTGCTTAGGACCATCTTTACCGGTGTGCAAGAAGGCGGTGTGTGGCGGCAAAGAATGAACCACGAGCTCGCCCAACTCTACGGCGAACCCAGTATCCAGAAGGTAGCTAAAGCCGGAAGGGTGCGATGGACAGGACATGTTGCAAGAATGCTGGACAGCAACCCTGCAAAGATGGTGTTCGCTTCCGATCCGGCAGGTACGAGACGGCGTGGTGCGCAGCGAGCGAGATGGGCAGACCAGGTGCAAAACGACTTGGCGAGCAAGGGACGTATTCGAGGATGGAGAGATGCGGCCTCGAACCGTGTATTGTGGCGTCAAATTGTTAATTCAGTGTTATCTGTTTAGATGTAGACTAAATAAATGAATGAGGTGTTATATGAAAAACATGTACCTATGGGGGTAAATTGGTCATGCCGCCTGGGGGTAAAGTGAGCAATGTTCTGACAAAGAATTGGAGATAAACTAGCTCAACTTTCAATCTTAATCGGTTTGGTTGACAGTGGGATCATCAATCAGGAGGTGAAGAAATGGGGATCTGGCCATTTACGCACCACACACACATATTCGTGCAATTTTTACATTCCTGAGCGAATATTACCATACAACGCACCTCGTTCATGGCAATATCCATATCTCAGATGTTTGTCATCCGATCTGTAATACCCATATATCAATCAACTCAATAAAAGCTCTAGTTTCTGTAAAAGAGTATAACAAGGGCCAACATTTCATCCATTTTAATAATATAGGCGCACAAAATCTAGCATTTTTGACATGCCCTCAAATAATCCGGAATTTCTCCTGCGGCCAGAATATGATTTTTAATCCATTTCTTCAAAACTAGATGAATTCCCTGCCGAACCATGCCAAAACCAAAGGAACCTGGTAATATTACACTGAGCAATGGTCAATTGAATATTAAAAAAAAATACCGCCCTATCATTTTGACCAAGCCCGGTTCGTCTGCTTCTCTGTGATAAAACGAAGGGTTGATACCTGTCAGGTAACATTTTGAATATTATTGAGAATATGTATTTAGTTTAAAATATTTTGATCGACTTATTTGCTTTATTTACAATATTGTTCACCTTACCCCACCGCCTGATTATTTTACCCCGCCCAAAACAAAATTGAACTATTTTGGACTAAAAATAACATATTTAAACATTTTTTCAAATTTTTGCCACAACAGGCTTTGTTAATCAATAAGATAAGCTTCGACACACCTGCATTGAACAACAGCAGTTCTTAAGGTGTCCAATTTACCCCCACCACCCCTACCTATTGTTAATTAAACTGGCTCAATATGTCTGGTAATGCGGAGCCCAGAAGAAATTCACGGAATTGATTGATGGACGAAGGGTATTTCGGAAAACGGAGTCGAGTAAAAAGGTACACGCGTTTCTTACAAACTTCAAACTGTAACTGAACTATATTGAACAAAGTAAATGAATTCAATAGAAATATGTAGGTTGAGTTTCATCTAGACAGGTAGCACAAGCTTTCCCACGTAGGGTGGTCCTTGAATATGGTGGCAACATAATCCGCCCACCAAATTACTTGCAGTAATTTAAATCACACGACGATAGGGAACATATTCATCGCTATCCAAAGGAAACCGACGAAGCTTTCTGATGTCGCGGCGAAATATACCATTCGCCGTTTTTACAGATACAACTCTTACTAACCCATCCGTGCCGGAAAATACTTGGAGGACACGGCCTAACGGCCATTGCTGGGGCTTATCGTTTTCTCCTACAAGTAATACAAAATCACCTACTGCAACGTTCACTGATGATTTCTGCCATTTTCTCAGTTGCTGTAGAGAGGTCACGTATTCACTTTGCCAACGTACTCTGAACTCTTGCGCCATACGTTGTACAAAGTTCCATCTTGTTAATGATCCTATTTGATGTTCTAGCTGACTTATCTCCGGTAGTGCGTTTAGGGGGCGCCCAATCAAAAAATGAGCAGGTGTTAGTGGTTGAGGATCTTTTGGATCATTTGAAATTATGGAGATTGGACGAGAGTTCATGCAGGCAGAAATTTGAGCAAGAAGAGTACTCAGCTCCTCAAATGTATAGTTGTGATTGCTTCCGATTTTGCCAAGAAAGCTTTTCGCAACCTTTATTCCTACTTCCCATAAGCCCCCATGATGAGGTGAACGGGCCGGAATGAGCATCCACTGCACTTGTTTATCTGTTAGGAAGTCATGCAGGTCGGCGCTGTGTTCGTTGGCTTCAATTTGACGGTACATACCTCGGAGTATTTTCGCTGCTGATCGTAGGTTTGTTGCGTTGTCAGAATACATTTTGCAGGGCACTCCATATCGACTGACAAACCGGGTAAACGCCGCCAGAAAAGCTGATGCACTAAGATCTGAGACCGCCTCAAGGTGCACCGCCTTTGTTCCGAGACACACAAACAACGCAATGTAACCCTTGGAAGGTACAGCAGCGCGGGTTTTTCGTCCAATAATATTCACAGGTCCCGCATAGTCAACCCCTGTTGTTACGAATGGAGGTTGAGGCTTTAAGCGATCCGCCGGTAACTGTCCCATTTGCTGGATCATTCGCGTTGGTCTGGATCTGTTGCACATAACACAATCGCGGCATACTTTACGAGAGGCACTACATCCCCGCAGAATCCAGTAGCGCTTCCGAGAGGATGCCAACAGCAACTGAGGCCCACAATGAAACTGTTCGTGATGCTCGTTAACGAGAATGAGCGATGTCAAAATCGAGTGTCGAGGAAGCAATATTTGATGCGTAGAATCGTAACTTAACTCAGCGTGTTGCAGTCGACCGCCCACCCTAACTAATCCGTTTTCGTCCAAAAAGGGACGGAGCTGATGTAATGAACTGCTTCGCTGAACTTCCAGGTTTCTCTGCAACCGACTGATTTCATTCGGAAAATGCTTGCTCTGTATATGTTGTAGATACTTCCGAAGCGCAAATTCGACTTCGACCGGAGAAAGTCTGTCATTATCACGGAACTCAGGGTGAGAGAAACGTAATATGCGGGCGGTGATTCGGAGAAGAAGCTTAAGATTCGGGTAATATCTAATCATCAGCCCTTCTAGAAATGTATTGTCGTACATAGTAAGACACACTAGTGCAGTGTTACTCTGCTCTCTCGAAATTTGTCGTTGTTCACTGCAATCAACATCGGTGTTCAATGAGAAAGCGATATCAGATACTTGTGGATTCCAGGCAGGGCCGAACCACCAGAGGACATTTTTTTGTAATTGACCTGGAAATGTCCCTCGAAATCAAATCTGCAGGATTGTCGGCGGTTCCAACATGATACCAGTTAATCGATGGCAGATGTGTACAAATCTCTGCCACACGATTGGCGACAAAAGTTTTCCACTTTGATGCGCCTCCAGCTAGCCACGCCAATACAACTCTAGAGTCAGAAAATGCTCGGATCTCGTGAAATGTCGTATCGAGAAGAGCAGCTTTCACATTAGTCATCAGACGCGCGAGAATAACAGCAGCGCACAACTCTAGCCGAGGTATTGTTGATCTGCCATTACCGATGGGTGCCAGTTTAGATTTGGCACACAGAAGATGAGAAGAGTAATTTCCATAGACGTCCAAAGCGCGTATGTAGATGCAAGCGCCCATTGCCACATCGGATGCGTCGCAGTAGCCGTGCAGGTAGAGACGAGACCAATTTCGCATGCTGATTACTCTTCGTGGGATCTGAAATGTATTGAGAAGTGGGAAACTTTGCACCAAATCAA
Source organism: Armigeres subalbatus (assembly GCF_024139115.2). Classification (NCBI taxonomy): domain Eukaryota; kingdom Metazoa; phylum Arthropoda; class Insecta; order Diptera; family Culicidae; genus Armigeres; species Armigeres subalbatus. Next base: position 236,500,541 of record NC_085139.1, on the reverse strand, counting down.
ACCATTCTTTAGATAACTCACCGGGGGGGATAGAGTCCCAGTCCACCTTCAGCTCCCACATCCGCTGCATCACAATTTTTGCTTTAACGACCACAGGAGCAATTAGGCCTAGTGGATCGTACAAACTAGCGATTTGTGATAATATGCTGCGTTTTGTGGGCTGAAGGATCTCATTGCGATGATAAGCGTAGTGGATCTCGTCACTGCACGGCTGCCATTGCATTCCGAGGGTCTTGATAATGCTGCTATCGTCCTCTTCAATCGGAATCTTCACCTCGAGGTCAGTATCCGGAACTCCTTCCAATACGACGGCACTGTTCGAGGCCCATTTCCTAAGATGAAATCCACCCGCAGCAAAAATTTCCGTCAATTGTTCTCTCAGTTCCTTAGCTTCTTCTTCAGTTGATGCCCCAGTAAGAACATCGTCGATGTATATTCCTTTCATAGCCTTTTCTACTGCCACCGGAAACTGTTGCCTGTGTGACTCCAGTAATTGCTGAACGCATTTCGTTGCCAAATAGGATGCGCTTTTGGTACCGAATGTCACTGTATTTAGACGGTATTCCATAATAGGTTCATCCCTTTTCCACCTCCATAAAATTTTAAGAAAATCCCGATCAAGCTCATTCAACCACACCATTCGGTACATTTGCTTCGCGTCACCCATGAGAACGATGGGGGGGATGCGAAACCGCAGCAGGATATTGATTAGCGAATCTTGAATAACAGGTCCGCACATTAGAATGTCATTTAATGATTGACCACTGGTAGTTTTAGAAGATGCATCAAAAACCACCCGACATTTGGTGGTAGTGCTGGTGCTTTTAATAACACAATGATGAGGCAAATACACAGATTTGTTTGCTGCATTTTTACCAATAGCGAGAGACATATGTCCGAGCGCAACGTACTCTCGCATGAACGCATGATACTCAGCCTTGAGTTCAGGATTGCGGTCAAGCTTTCGCTCGATATAGTGGAGTCGCCTCTCTGCTATTTGTCGAGACTCACCTAGCTTTTGTGGATCCAGCAAAAAAGGGAGCCTGACAACAAATTTTCCCGATTTGTCTCGGGTGGTGTGCTCAACAAAATGTTGCTCACAAAGCTGTTCTTCTTCGGAGAGATAGCTGGATGGAGGACTATACTGTTCAAGTTCCCAAAATTTTCGAAGCCGTCGTGATAACTCGTCCTCAGATGAAACGATTAGGCATGTTGACGTGTGCGTTGAGATCGATTTTTGATCTTTATAACGGCCCGCAACTATCCAACCGAGTTTAGTGTTCTGTAGTATTGGTAGGCTCTCATCAGCACTGAGATTCATTTTACCAGGCTCAAGCAGTTGGAAAAATAATTCAGTGCCTAACAGTACGTCGATTTTGCCGGGAAGATGGAATAGGGGATCGGCAAGGTGTAATGATTCTGGAATCGGCCACTCGTGGATAGGAGCTGGTTTGCATGGAAGTGTATTGGTAATTTTCTCTAGAACCAGGCAGGCCACGGCAGTACGATAATTTGTGAAACGTGACGATATAACAATTTCGGTATACTTATCGGAACGAGTTGGTGTCGATGATATTCCTTCTAGGGCCATGCTAGTAACGTTGGCTTTGAGGCCTAATTTGTTGCAAAAACTAGTGCTGATGAAGTTCACTTGAGATGCACTGTCAAGAACGGCACGGCAAGCGTAAGGTCGTCCCCGATGATCCAGAACATTGATGGCGACGGTGGCAAGAAGGACGTTAGATGCATCGATGCTGGATGGCTCTTCAATGGCAGAAATCAAAGTTTGTACTGGATTTGCTTGCATTTCGCTCGATGCAAATGAAGTAGAAAAGTGGAGCAAAGTGTGATGAGGTGAGTTACATTTGCGGCACATACCTGCTTTACAGCTTTCCCCAGTATGCGACTTTAAACAATTTTCACATAGTTTCAAACGATTAATATAAGCTAATCGATCATTAGGCTTCATGTGCAAAAACGTTCCACATTGGTACAGCAAATGTTGCTTCGAACATAGTTCGCAAAACGGAACATTAGTGGCAACATATGTACTTGCCCCTCTGGTTGCGGGTTTCGCAAATTGTTTGAGTGGTATGCTTGTTTTTGCTTTTGAAGATTGCATTGATTGCAGAGCAGAACTACGCGATTCAATGAAGCTTAGGAAGCATTGAAGTGTTATATCAACATCTGGCATTTCGGCAATTTTCTGGCACCACAGTTGTTTTGTTTCTGGATCTACCTTTTCGCAGAGGATGAACAAAAGCCAAGTATCTCGATCTTCCCTTCCCATGGCTTTGAGCGCCCGAATCACTTCATCCGAAACGTCATGCAGTGTACGTAAACCTTGTGCTGAAGATAACGTTAGGCTGTGTTGGGCAAGAAACCGATTTATGTGCTTATTAGCAATTTCGCGTGGCTTGTTATACCTCGATTTCAATTTTTCCAATGCCGTTTGATAATTAGCATCTTCAATTTTAAGGTGCGAGATTAACGAGGCCGCCTCACCATCCAAGTTTGTTTTAAGGAAGTACAACTTTTGACTGTCTTTGAGCGATACGTTCTGATGTACCATACTATCGAAAAGATCACTGAACGATTGCCATTCAAGATAGTCCCCACTAAAAGTGGGTAGATTCATTTGAGGAAGCCTGAGCTCTGAGAGTGGTATCGACGCTGCTGAGCGATTTGCAATGGACGATGAAGTAGAAGCACCGCCGGCAGCCATGTTCGTAGACATCATACGAATGAGTTGTGCTTGTTGTTCTGCGAGCTGCTTTATAATATCTTCCGAAGTTGTTTGTTGACCGTTAGTAGAAATTTCACGATTTTTAACTACCTTCATGATCTTCAGCAAACGGTTTTTCACTGAAATGTATTTTTCTTCGAACATTGCTTGGTGCACCACTGTTTCTTCGTACTTATCTTCCTCGACAGTAGCATCCATTATCTTCTTGTGAACAATGCAATAGATGGACCACACTTCACTTAAAGCATCTAACTCACTCTGTATGTCAATTTCTTCGACATCCTCTGGCTTAAGCTTTGTCACCACATCTTCAATTCTTTTTAGTCGCGGTTCTAGCGACTTACGCTCACGTATCAGCTTATCCATCTCTTCTAATATGCACCACAATTGTCCAAATCAGTCACCTTTCTTTTGGTTCACACTGTCCTTTGCACAAAGTAATACCGGCTGGTAAAAGCACTATGAAGCCAAGGTGGCTAAGATACGACCGGTTACGGGTACTTATGATCTCCAAGGACGCGATTTACTACGAATACTTTTCTTATCCGGCTCGAAGGACCATATGGTAATGCGGAGCCCAAAAGAAATTCACGGAATTGATTAAGGGACGAAGGGTATTTCGGAAAACGGAGTCGAGTAAAAAGTACAAGCGTTTCTTACAAACTTCAAACTGTATCTGAACTATATTGAACAAAGTAAATGAATTCAATAGAAATATGTAGGTTGAGTTTCATCTAGACAGGTAGCACAAGCTTTCCCACGTAGGGTGGTCCTTGAATATGGTGGCAACAATGTCTTTTTGAAACTTAAAGTTGTGTCATTAAATTCGTGTTTGGGCTATTAAAAAAGTGGCTGATTGTTCTTCGTGATCTGGTGTAGAGACGTACGGCTATGAACTGAGTGGAACGGATATGACTCATAGGAAGGAGTTCAATCAAATTAATTGCCTATTTCCACCCGACTTGGACGTTAATTTACAATGTTATGAAAACTCATATGTGAATATGTACGCTATGTGGAAGATATTGATTTGGAAAATGTATTGGGGGTAACCATTTTCCCTTCGATGGGACTCGAACCCATGACCCTACAGTACGCTAGATTGGTGCTTTAACCAACTAAGCTACGAATGACCTCCGTCGGCCTTCGCAACCTAGCGGCTACTGAACGAGCTCGAGATTCCCAAATTGCAGCCTACGCAATGCGGTCGGGTCTGAGCTTGACGACCGACTGCTACACAAATAGTTTACACAACCAAATAGCTTACACAACCTCACTTGATCAGTACCGTTGCTGATGAAGAATGTGTACGGCCGCCAGACATTCTAAATACTCAATGTGGACGTGAACTATACATATGGAAGTGTTGGCTTGAGAAATGGATTGCGAGTGATTTGACTATGCGTCCAATTTGGGAATCTCGAGCTCGTTCAGTAGCCGCTAGGTTACGATGGCCGACGGAGGGGTTAAAGCACCAGTCTAGCGTACTGTAGGGTCATGGGTTCGAGTTCCATCGAAGGGAAAGTGGTTACCTCCAATACATTTTCCAAATCAATATCTTCCACATAATGTACATATTCACATATGAGTGTTCATAACATTGTACACTCAACCCTCTTTTTACGTCACTTATTGGGGGGACGTAAACCGAATGTGACGTAAAAAGAATTTTTGCTAAAATTTCTAGTATTTCACTTAATTTATTGATCGTGAGGATACTTTTAAATACATTCACTTGCATCTTACATGAGGTACAGTAAGATCTCTCCAAATCCAGGAGATGTCATAAGATCTCCAAATTGCCCTGGAGTTTGAATCAAATGGTCTACCGAATCTACTGAGGCTTGCATGATGTCCTCAGCCACGGTATCATCCCAATCATGCATTCCGAGTATTTGTCTTTCACTTGCGTCTCAAGTCCAGGTATATTAGATTTTTAAAGATCTCCAAATTGTTCTGCAGTTTGAATCAAATGGTCTATCGAATCAACCAAAGCCTTCATGATGTCCTAAGCCGTGGTATCAACTCAATTATGTTCTCTGAGTATTTGTCTTTTACTTGCGTCTCAAAACAAGACATATGAGGTGTTGGAAAATCTGCAAATTGTCCTGGAGTTTGAATCAAATGGTGTTATGAATCAACCAAGGCTTCCATGGTGCCCCAGCCGTGGTATCAACCCAATTATGTCCTTTGATTATTTGTCTTTCACTTACGTCTCAATTCCAGGCATATGATATGTTTTAAGATCTCCAAATTATTTTGGAGTTTGAATCAAATATTTTGTCGAATCAAACAAGGCTTTAACGATATCCCCAGCCGCGGTGTCAACCCAATTTTGTCTTCTGAGCATTGGTTTTTACTAACGTCTCTAATACAGGTATATGAGATGTTCTAAGATCTCCGAATTGTCCTGGAGCTCAAATCAAATGATCTATCGAATTAACCAAAGATTTCATGATGTCCTAAGCCGTGGTATCAACTCAAATATGTTCTCTAAATATTTTTCTTTCACTTGCGTCTCAAAACAAGACATACGAGATGTTGTAAGATCTCCAAATTGTCCTGGAGTTTGAATCAAACCCAATTTTGTCTTCTGAGTATTAGTCTTTCACTTGTGTCATAAATTTTAGCATGTAAGAGGTTGTTAGATCTTCAAATTGTCCTGGAGTTTGAATCAAATGGTCTACCAAATCAACCAAGGCTTCCATGATTTCTTCACTCGCGGTATCAACTCAATTATATTTCCCGAGTGTTTGTCTTTCACTCGACTCAAATCAAGGCATATGAGGTATTTCAAGATCTCAAAGTTGTCCTGGAATTTGGATAGTTTGCGAATTGCGTCTCAAATTCTGACATGTAACATGTTGTAAGATCTCCCAATTGTTCTAGAGATTGAATCAAATGGTCTACCGAATCAATCAAAGCTTCCATTATGTCCCCAGCTCCGAAGTCTAGACTTCGGATATTTCTTCGATGACCTGGAGTGGAATAATTGTTGAATGCGTATCTAATATGGATCTATGAATCAAAATGGGATGAACCATTTAAAAATAATAATCCTGTAGACCTAAAGACCTGTACTCCATGACTTTCTTAAATTACCTGGAATGGAACAATAGTTGAAGAGGTATCCAAGTTAGTCCTATGGATCAAAACGGGTATGAGCAAGTTTTTCTAAAGATATAACAGCCTTTTGGTTACGCGTGTTGACCGTAAAGCTTATATTTCAGGGATGGACGATATTCATGGATGATCTGCAATGTTGATAGTTGAAGCCGTACTCACTTTGGTTCTATGGATCAAAGAGGGCATGGCCCATATGAGTCGACCGAATTTAGTCACAATCAAATTGCTACAACCATCCCTACAAACATTTTTCCCTACAAACAGTTTTATGCTGATTTTACCGAAGTCATGTAGAGTAAATAATGGTTTTCATGACCGTTATAGAACTAAAAATGTTCCTTGGGATGTTTGTCTGACTTGTGCTGCTCGGGTTGTTACCGCGGCTGGGGACATCATGAAGGCCTTGGTTGATTCGGCAGACCATTTGATTCAATCTCCAGGACGATTTGGAGATCTTACTACATCTCATATGTCTGTATTTGAGACCCAAGTGAAAGTAAAATACTCGGAGGACATAATAGGGTTGATACCGCAGCTATGGACATCATGGAAGCCTTGGGTGATTCGGCAGACCATTTGATTCAAACTTCAGGACGATTTGGAGATCTCAATACATCTCATATACCTGGATTTGAGACCCAAGTGAAAGGCAAATACTTGGAGGACATAATTGGGTTGATACCGCTGCTGGGGACATCATGGAAGCCTTGGTTGATTCGGCAGACCATTTGATTCAAACTACAGGACGATTTGGATATCTTGCTACATCTCATATGTCTAGATTTGAGACGCAAGTGAAAGTAAAATACCCGGAGGACATAATTGGGTTGATACCGCAGCTATGGACATCATGGAAGCCTTGGTTGATTCGGCAGACCATTTTATTCAAACTCCAGGACGATTTGGAGATCTTAGAACAACTCATATGCCTGGATTTGAGACGCGAGCGAAAGACAAATACTTGGGGGACATAAATTGGTGGTTACCGTGGCTGGAAACATCATGGAAGCCTTGGTTGATTCGGCAGACCATTTTATTCAAACTCCAGGACAATTTGGAGATCTTAGAACAACTCATATGCCTACATTTGAAACGCAAGTGAAAGACAAATATTCGGAGGACATATTTGGGATGAATCCGCGGCTGATGAGTCTAAAGAATTCTTGGATGGCCAGGAAAAGAACGGCTGCTTAAGGCATATTGAGTTTGGTTTAATAGATCATGTAGAGCATGAACCATTTAAAAAAAGAGATAACAGCCCTTCGGTTACGAGGGTAGACCGCAAGACCTATATTTCAGGGAATTCTTGTATGACCTGGAACGGAATTTGGTTCAATATATCAAATAGAGCATTTTTAACAAGAGATCGTTAACAAGAGATCGCTACGCTTGTAGACCTTAGGTCCTTGGTTACGTGTGTAGACTCCAGGAAATTCTTGGATGACCTGTAACGGAACAATTGTTGAAGGCAAATGATGAATATACAAAGCATCTACTCTGTTCTTTGGGTTTCTAAGAGTGATTTCTTATAGGCTTACTTTTGGATGTCAATAATGTTTCAAATTCTTTTTACGTCACGTGCCGTAAAAAGGAGGCCGTAAAATGAAGTGACGTATAAAAAACTGCCGTAAAAAGAGGGTTGAGTGTAAATCATGAGAAGGATCCAATTCAGGCTCACTCTGAATATAGAAGTTTCCACCAAAGTATGTCCAACTTTCTTGAGTAGATGGATGATTCAATTGTGCTCTCAGTAGAATCTTATTTGAACACTTGATTGAAAGCCACTCAAACGCAGTTATTTTCGGCGCGAATAATCCCCAATCAACCTCGCAAAACAGATGAAACAATCTCGCAGCACTGTCCCAAACTGTCGAAGCCCCGTGAACGTAAAGCTGGCTGGTTCCCGATCGAAACTCTCGAGCAAATCGGTAACATGGACAAATTTCATTATTCATTTGGTTGTCGTAATGGTTGAGATATCGTACACTACGGCTGAAAAATCACACTGTGATTTAAAATCCAAACTTATTATGACTGTCAAGTGTCAGTGTGAGCAATTAGAAAAATAATGAAAATGCCACTACCTGAAATTTCAAAAATCTGCTACTGCGAAAAAAAATCAAAATATTGTTAAAAAATCGTTAAGTATCAATGGTGGATAACATTTCATGATTCGATGTTAACTGAAAAATTGTTGTCATATTTATTCACATCATGATGTCAAACTTTGCTCGGGCAGAGTGTCAATAAATCAACAACCGAGAGAATTCCAATTAGCCACCACTCACTCTGTCCACTCTGTGTAACGGTGCCGTAGTACAACGCGACAGGCCAATGTGCTCGAAAGCGGAAGCCAGGGTGGTGCCGTCCGTGGTGGTGGGCCCGGCCCGCTACGCACGATATGTGTCTGCATGACTTGACAGGATCAAAAGAATTTCTCTTTTGCTTCTTTAATCACCCAGCCTAGCGACCGGATAAGGCCGCGAGAGGACATGTTATCAGCAGCATCATCATGGCCATGTGATTGCCATTTTAAAACCGGTAAGTAGCGTAATGAACATGTTTCGGCGATCGAAATATTTTATTATGAAATAAACTAATTGTCTTCAAACAATTTTATTTTAAAATTTGATTTAATAATTCCGATTAAATTGAAAAAAAGAATTGAAAGAAAAGAAAAAAGAAAAAAGAAAAGAAAGATTTGCATACAATTAACGAACCATTTTAATATACATCGAGCTGTCACTAACGAACGGCTACGAAATGGAGCAGAATAAGGGGGGGGGACGACTTTTGATGATCCTTGGTGTTACATTACTGGGCGCACATGTTTAACGGTTATTTTTCGGTGATAATCCGAATTAAAAAGCTATTAACCAGATTGATATTGCCGATTGAGGGCGGTGCCCTGGTGATCCATGGATTGGCAGTATCTGGCTTGGACGGTTACTTGGTTGTAGCACAACCTTGCATCCACCCAATCATGATGATGATACCCAGTCTGATTCGCTTCACTTCACGATAGTAAATTTTTCTTCCGCTTCATTGTTTGGTGCTATACGTGGAAAGTAATCATCATACTCGGATTTTTTTTCTCGATTCAAGCATAAAGCAACTCAGATATTCGACTGCACACATTACTTATACCGGAAAGTGCTCCTCATGTGAAAGGCACATAAATATAAAAGCAGAAAAAGGGAATCCAACTACGTTCCAATGTGTTTGCCCTTGATTACACACCTGCGGTAGATGCTCCAATAATGGGAAGAGTGGAATTTCTGGAATTATATTAAATGTTTTGACGATTTCAAACTTATTTATGGGATGGTTTTTCAGAGATTTAATGAACTTTGATTTATCCTTAGAAGTTGTTGAATAAGCACATTAAGGTCTACCATTCACCGCTCAGTTTAATAATTTAACTTGTACAAATTCTCAATGTCTTGAATTAAAACTTTTAGTTGAAATAAAATGCATTCAAATCAAATGTTGATTTGGTTCGTTTGTGCATGTCGGAAAGGTACAATTTTGTCCACTTTCTCCCTAGCTTCCGGGCAAAGACCTGCGCTCTCCTCCAGAAGTAGAAACGGTCCAGATCGGGTTCTACGATGGTCATGAGTGATCGCTGTATTAGAGAATGCCCAGGTATGAGTGCTTCGAAGTCTCTAGGATCGTTACCGAACATGGTTTGCATTTCATCGTACAAAAACGTCCGAGTCCCGATCTCCTTCGTGTTATCACCAAAGCGTTTTTGTTTCTCACAAAATATCAGTTTGGTATACTACTGGGATAAACTTGGATTTGATCCTTCCATTCGGCTACAGCGTTCTAGAATTGCTGCTGCTCGAACTAGTCCAACACTGCCGTAATCTGGAAAAGTGACGTAACAGCCATTTTACAACATGCACGATTTCCATTTTTCTGTTAAAGAGCTCGATGAGTAGTACTCGTTAACACCATTTTTGGAAAATGGCGTATACGTCACTTTTTCAGTTTACGGCAGAACAGCTGACGCTTTGTTCCAACGAATGGCGTGCCATTATCACACGTTGTGAGATCGGAGACTACTTCAACATGAACTGCCATCGTTTCAAGCCAGACAAATACCACAACGAAGCATTTCACGATTTCACTGAAGTACCTTGGCGCTGAGAGTTGAAAACCAAAAACGGGCTGAAGTAATTCACAACGACCTTTAGCAATGGCGGTGCTGATGTTACACTATCTGGAGGCAGTTCGTCCAACAGTTGTTAAAAACATGACAACAACAACAACAACAGTGATGATAACGCGTGTGATGACAACTCGATAACATCAACAATAAAAGAAGCTGTCCGGAATTAAGCATTTTTCACATGACAATGAGGGATTTTCAACGTGGCGATGGGATGCCGTGGATTGACGATCCAATGCTTCAAATTTTGTGAAACAGTTGCATTTCGAAGTCGGCCAGCAACGCGTGGTACACCATCTCATAGTGCGATGATGATATTCAGCAGCAGTTTTACACCTGATCCTCAGACTTGCAACTTCAGGAGATAGCTACACAAGGAGCACACTTATCATAATCGAGCTGCTGTCACTTGTGTACGACCAAATCCGGTCATATATGAGTTGTTGTAACCAAATCGGTCTAAATTGTGCAGGAAAGTATCCTCGTTTCCATTTGCTAATGTAGCCTAATTTCCTACAGTCTCGGTTCACTGTTTGCGAGTTGTGATGCACTCTAAGCCACCAGTTGAACGTAGCAAGAATATGTCGCTTGGTGCAGGAACTTGCAGTGGCAGGGCTATGGGTTTCCATTTTTCAAGGGAGGCTGGATCAATCTGTTTAACGCATATATGAGGTGTTGCAGACCAGAAGTTTTAGCCTTGGCTCAACAAAACAGGTCTGTTGGATCAAAAAGGCTAACAATCCTTGTGAAGGAACGTCAGCTAGATTATCAACTCCTGAGACATGATTCCATCATTTATAAGGACGTGACCAGGTGTGTGGAGAAAATCGGGTCCACCTAATTGTAGGTTTTGGCAAATTTACAGTGATCTTGGATATGTTTATCTCTGCAACTCCATCTTCAATTTGTGCAAGGGTTCATGTTATGCTAAGCTAGCTACTCGATGGAACTACGTCGGGTTCTCCCAGCTGTTTCTAAATCGATTCAGTCCGAATAAACCTATTCACAGAGTTCTTCCGGAGGAATTCCGGGAGGAACTTCCGGAGGAATTCCTGGAGGAACTTCCGGAGGAATTCCTGGAGGAACTTCCGGAGGAATTCCTGGAGGAACTTCCGGAGGAATTTATGGAGGAACTTCCGGAGGAATTCCTGGAGGAACTTCCGAAGGAATTCCTGGAGAAACTTTCGAAGCAATTCCTAGAGGAACTTCGGAAGGAATTCTTGGAGGAACTTCCGAAGGAATTCCTGAAGGCACTTCCGAAGGAATTCCTGAAGGAACTTCCGGAGAAATTCCTTGAGGAACTTCCGAAGGAATTCCTGGAGGAGCTTCCGAAGGAATTCCTGGAGGAACTTCCGAAGGAATTCCTGGAGGAACTTCCGAAGGAATTCCTGGAGGAACTTCCGAAGGAATTCCTGGAGGAACTTCCGAAGGAATTCCTGGAGGAACTTCCGAAGGAATTCCTGGAGGAACTTCCGAAGGAATTCCTGGAGGAACTTCCGAAGGAATTCCTGGAGGAACTTCCGAAGGAATTCCTGGAGGAACTTCCGAAGGAATTCCTGGAGGAACTTCCGATAGAATTCCTGGAGGAACTTCCGGAGGAATTCCTGGAGGAACTTCCGGAGGAGTTCTTGGAGGAACTTCCGGAGGAGTTCTTGGAGGAACTTCCGGAGGAGTTCTTGGAGGAACTTCCGGAGGAATTCCTGGAGGAACTTCCGGAGGAATTCCTGGAGGAACTTCCGGAGGAAATCCTGGAGGAACTTCCGAAGGAATTCATGAAAGAACTTCCGCAGGAATTCCTGGAGAAACTTCCGATGAAATTCCTGGATAAACTTCCGGAGGAATTCTTGAAGGAACTTCTGGAGGAATTCCTGGAGGAACTTCCGAAGGAACTTCCGAAGGAATTCCTGGAGGAACTTCCGAAGGAATTCCTGGAGGAACTTCCGAAGGAACTTCCGAAGGAATTCCTGGAGGAACTTCCGAAGGAATTCCTGGAGGAACTTCCGAAGGAATTCCTGGAGGAACTTCCAAAGGAATTCCTTCCGAAGGAATTCCTGGAGGAACTTCCGAAAGAATTCCTGGAGGAACTTCCGAAGGAATTCCTGGAGGAACTTCGGAAGGAATTCTTGGAGGAACTTCCGAAGGAATTCCTGGAGGAACTTCCGAAGGAATTCCTGGAGGAACTTCCGAAGGAATTCCTGGAGGAACTTCCGAAGAAATTCCTGGAGGAACTTCCGAAGGAATTCCTGGAGGAACTTCCGAAGGAATTCCTGGAGGAACATCTGAAGGAATTCCTGGAGGAACTTCCGAAGGAATTCCTGGAGGAACTTCCGAAGGAATTCCTGGAGGAACTTCCGAAGGAATTCCTGGAGGAACTTCCGAAGGAATTCCTGGAGGAACTTCCGAAGGAATTCCTGGAGGAACTTCCGAAGGAATTCCTGGAGGAACTTCCGAAGGAATTCCTGGAGGAACTTCCGAAGGAATTCCTGGAGGAACTTCCGATAGAATTCCTGAAGGAATTCCTGGAGGAACCTCTGGAGGAATTCTTGGAGGAACGTTCGGAGGAATTCTTGGAGGAACTTTCGGAGGAATTCTTGGAGGAACTTCCGGAGGAGTACTTGGAGGAACTTCCGGGCTTCCTGGAGGAACTTCCGGAGGAATTCGTGGAGGAACTTCCGGAGGAATTCCTGGAGCAACTTCCGAAGGAATTCCTGGAGGAACTTCCACAGGAATTCCTGGAGGAACTTCCGGAGGAATTCTTGGAGGAACTTCTGGAGGAATTCCTGGAGGAACTTCCGGAGGAACTTCCGGAGGAATTCCTGGAGGAATTCCTGGAGGAACTTCCGGAGGAATTCCTGGAGGAACTTCCGGAGGAATTGCTGGAGGAACTTCCGGAGGAATGCCTGGAGGAACTTCCGGAGGAATTCCTGGAGGAACTTCCGGAGGAATTCCTGGAGGAACTTCCGGAGGAATTCCTGGAGGAACTTCCGGAGGAATTCCTGGAGGAACTTCCGGAGGAATTCCTGGAGGAACTTCCGGAGGAATTCCTGGAGGAACTTCCGGATGAATTCCTGGAGGATTCCTGGAGGAACTTCCGAAGGAATTTCTGGAGGTACTTACGAAGGAATTCCTGGAGGAACTTCCGGAGGAATTCCTGGAGGAACTTCCGGAGGAATTCCTGGAGGAACTTCCGGAGGAATTCCTGGAGGAACTTCCGGAGGAATTCCTGGAGGAACTTCCGGAGGAATTCCTGGAGGAACTTCCGGAGGAATTCCTGGAACTTCCGGAGGAATTCCTGGAGGAACTTCCGAAGGAATTCCTGGAGGAACTTCCGAAGGAATTCCTGGAGGAACTTCCGAAGGAATTCCTGGAGGAACTTCCGAAGGAATTCCTGGAGGAACTTCCGAAGGAATTCCTGGAGGAACTTCCGAAGGAATTCCTGGAGGAACTTCCGAAGGAATTCCTGGAGGAACTTCTGAAGGAATTCCTGGAGGAACTTCCGAAGGAATTCCTGGAGGAACTTCCGATAGAATTCCTGAAGGAATTCCTGGAGGAACTTCCGGAGGAATTCTTGGAGGAACTTCTGGAGGAATTCCTGGAGGAACTTCCGGAGGAACTTCCGAAGGAGTTCCTGGAGGAATTCCTGGAGGAACTTCCGGAGGAATTCCTGGAGGAACTTCCGAAGGAATTCCTGAAGGAATTCCTGGAGGAACTTCCTGGAGGAATTCCTGGAGGAACTTCCGAAGGAATTCCTGGAGGAACTTCTGAAGGAATTCCGGGAGGAACTTCCGAAGGAATTCCTGGAGGAACTTCCGATAGAATTCCTGAAGGAATTCCTGGAGGAACTTCCGGAGGAATTCCTGGAGGAACTTTCGGAGGAATTCCTGGAGGAACTTCCGGAGGAACTTCCGGAGGAATTCCTGGAGGAACTTCCGGAGGAATTCCTGGAGGAACTTCCGGAGGAATTCCTGGAGGATCTTCCGGAGGAATTCCTGGAGGATCTTCCGGAGGAATTCCTGGAGGAACTTCCGGAGGAATTCCTGGAGGAACTTCCGGAGGAATTCCTGGAGGAACTTCCGGAGGAATTCCTGGAGGAACTTCCGGAGGAATTCCTGGAGGAACTTCCGGAGGAATTCCTGGAGGAACTTCCGGAGGAATTCCTGGAGGAACTTCCGGAGGAATTCCTGGAGGAACTTCCGGAGGAATTCCTGGAGGAACTTCCGGAGGAATTCCTGGAGGAACTTCCGGAGGAGTTCCTGGAGGAACTTCCGGAGGAGTTGCTGGAGGAACTTCCGGAGGAGTTCCTGGAGGAACTTCCGGAGGAGTTCCTGGAGGAACTTCCGGAGGAGTTCCTGGAGGAACTTCCGGAGGAGTTCCTGGAGGAACTTCCGGAGGAGTTCCTGGAGGAACCTCGGAGGAGTTCCTGGAGGAACTTCGGAGGAGTTCCTGGAGGAACTTGCGGAGGAGTTCCTGGAGGAACTTCCGGAGGAGTTCCTGGAGGAACTTCCGGAGGAGTTCCTGGAGGAACTTCCGGAGGAGTTCCTGGAGGAACTTCCGGAGGAGTTCCTGGAGGAACTTCCGGGGGAGTTCCTGGAGGAACTTCCGCGGAGTTCCTGGAGGAACTTCCGGGGAGTTCCTGGAGGAACTTCCGGGGAGTTCCTGGAGGAACTTCCGGAGGAGTTCCTGGAGGAACTTCCGGAGAAATTCCTGGAGGAACTTCTGTGGGAATTCCTGGAGAAACTTCCGGAGGAATTCCTGGAGGAACTTCCAGAGGAATTCCTGGAGGAACTTCCAGAGGAATTCCTGGAGGAACTTCCGGAGGAATTCCTGGAGGAACTTCCGGAGGAGTTCCTGGAGGAACTTCCGGAGGAGTTCCTGGAGGAACTTCCGGAGGAGTTCCTGGAGGAACTTCCGGAGGAGTTCCTGGAGGAACTTCCGGAGGAGTTCCTGGAGGAACTTCCGGAGGAGTTCCTGGAGGAACTTCCGAAAGAGTTCCTGGAGGAACTTCCGGAGGAGTTCCTGGAGGAACTTCCGGAGGAGTTCCTGGAGGAACTTCCGGAGGAGTTCCTGGAGGAACTTCCGGAGGAGTTCCTGGAGGAACTTCCGGAGGAGTTCCTGGAGGAACTTCCGGAGGAATTCCTGGAGGAACTTCCGGAGGAATTCCTGGAGGAACTTCCGGCGGAATTCCTGGAGGAACTTCCGGAGGAATTCCTGGAGGAACTTCCGGAGGAATTCCTGGAGGAACTTCCGGAGGAATTCCTGGAGGAACTTCCGGAGGAATTCCTGGAGGAACTTCCGGAGGAACTTCCGAAAGAATTCCTGGAGGAACTTCCGAAAGAATTCCTGGAGGAACTTCCGAAGGAATTCCTGGAGGAACTTCCGAAGGAATTCCTGGAGGAACTTCCGAAGGAATTCCTGGAGGAACTTCCGAAGGAATTCCTGGAGGAACTTCCGAAGGAATTCCTGGAGGAACTTCCGAAGGAATTCCTGGAGGAACTTCCGAAGGAATTCCTGGAGGAACTTCCGAAGGAATTCCTGGAGGAACTTCCGGAGGAATTCCTGGAGGAACTTCCGGAGGAATTCCTGGAGGAACTTCCGGAGGAATTCCTGGAGGAACTTCCGGAGGAATTCCTGGAGGAACTTCCGGAGGAATTCCTGGAGGAACTTCCGGAGGAATTCCTGGAGGAACTTCCTGAGGAATTCCTGGAGGAACTTCCGAATAATTTCCTGAAGGAACTTCCGGAAAATTCCTGGAGGATATTCCGGAGAAATTCGTGGAGGAATTTCCGGAGGAATTCCTGGAGGAACTTCCGGAGGAATTCCTGGAGGAATTTCCGGAGGAATTCCTGGAGGAACTTCCGGAGGAATTCCTGGAGGAACTTCCGGAGGAATTCCTGGAGGAACTTCCGGAGGAATTCCTGGAGGAACTTCCGGAGGAATTCCTGGAGGAACTTCCGGAGGAATTCCTGGAGGAACTTCCGGAGGAATTCCTGGAGGAACTTCCGGAGGAATTCCTGGAGGAACTTCCGGAGGAATTCCTGGAGGAACTTCCGGAGGAATTCCTGGAGGAACTTCCGGAGGAATTCCTGGAGGAACATCCAAAGAATTCCTGGAGGAACTTCTGGAGGAATTCCTGGAGAAACTTCCGGAGAAATTCCTGGAGGAACTTCCGAGGAATTCCTGAGGAACTTCCGGAGGAATTCCGGGAGGAACTCCCGGAGGACTTCCTGGAGGAACTTCCGAAGGAATTCCTGGAGGAACTTACGGAGGATTTCCTGAGGAACTTCCGGAGGAATTCCTGGAGGAACTTCCGGAGGAATTCCTGGAGGAACTTCCGGAGGAATTCCTGGAGGAACTTCCGGAGGAATTCCTGGAGGAACTTCCGGAGGAATTCCTGGAGGAACTTCCGGAGGAATTCCTGGAGGCACTTCCGGAGGAATTCCTGGAGGAACTTCCGAGGTATTCCTGGAGGAACTTCCGGAGGAATTCCTGGAGGAACTTCCGGAGGAATTCCTGGAGGAACTTCCGGAGGAATTCCTGGAGGAACTTCCGGAGGAATTCCTGGAGGAACTTCCGGAGGAATTCCTGGAGGAACTTCCTGGAGGAATTCCTGGAGGAACTTCCGGAGGAATTCCTGGAGGAACTTCCGGAGGAATTCCTGGAGGAACTTCCGGAGGAGTTCCTGGAGGAACTTCCGGAGGAGTTCCTGGAGGAACTTCCGGAGGAGTTCCTGGAGGAACTTCCGGAGGAGTTCCTGGAGGAACTTCCGGAGGAGTTCCTGGAGGAACTTCCGGAGAAATTCCTGGAGGAACTTCCGGAGGAATTCTTGGAGGAAGTTCCGTAGAAGTTTCTGGAGAAACTTCCAGAGAAATTCCTGGAGGAACTTCCAGAGGATTTCCTGGAGGAACTTCCGGAGGAATTCCTGGAGGAACTTCCGGAGGAATTCCTGGAGGAACTTCCGGAGAAATTCCTGGAGGAACTTCCGGAGGAATTCCTGGAGGAACTTCCGGAGGAATTCCTGGAGGAACTTCCGGAGGAATTCCTGGAGGAACTTCCGGAGGAATTCCTGGAGGAACTTCCGGAGGAATTCCTGGAGGAACTTCCGGAGGAATTCCTGGAGGAACTTCCGGAGGAATTCCTGGAGGAACTTCCGAAGGAATTCCTGGAGGAACTTCCGAGGAATTCCTGGAGGAACTTCCGGAGGAATTCCTGGAGGAACTTCCGGAGGAATTCCTGGAGGAACTTCCGGAGGAATTCCTGGAGGAACTTCCGAGGAATTCCTGAGGAACTTCCGGAGGAATTCCTGGAGGAACTTCCGGAGGAATTCCTGGAGGAACTTCCGGAGGAATTCCTGGAGGAACTTCCGAGGAATTCCTGGAGGAACTTCCGGAGGAATTCCTGGAGGAACTTCCGGAGGAATTCCTGGAGGAACTTCCGGAGGAATTCTGGAGGAACTTCCGGAGGAATTCCTGGAGGAACTTCCGGAGGAATTCCTGGAGGAACTTCCGGAGGAAATCCTGGAGGAACTTCAGGAACAATTCGTGGAGGAACTTCCGAAGGGATTCCTGGAGGAATTTCCGAAGGGATTCCTGGAGGAACCTCCGAAAGGTATTCCTGAAGTAACTTCCGGAGGTTTTCCTGAAGGAACTTCCGGAAGGATTCCATGAGGAACTTCTGGAGGAATTCTTGGAGCAACTTCCTGGAGGAATTCCTGGAGGAACTTCCGAATTCCTGGAGGAACTTCCTGGAGGAATTCCTGGAGGAACTTCCGGAGGAATTCCTGGAGGAACTTCCGGCGGAATTCCTGGCGGAACTTCCGGAGGAATTCCTGAGGAACTTCCTGGAGGAATTCCTGGAGGAACTTCCGGAGGAATTCCTGGAGGAACTTCCGGCGGAATTCCTGGAGGAACTTCCGGAGGAATTCCTGGAGGAACTTCCGGAGGAATTCCTGGAGGAACTTCCGGAGGAATTCCTGGAGGAACTTCCGGAGGAATTCCTGGAGGAACTTCCGGAGGAGTTCCTGGAGGAGCTTCCGGGGGAGTTCCTGGAGGAGCTTCCGGGGGAGTTCCTGGAGGAACTTCCGGAGAAATTCCTGGAGGAACTTCCGGAGGAATTCCTGGAGGAACTTCCGGAGGAACTTCCGGAGGAATTCCTGGAGGAACTTCCGGAGGAATTCCTGGAGGAACTTCCGGAGGAATTCCTGGAGGAACTTCCGGAGAAATTCCTGGAGGAACTTCCGGAGGAATTCCTGGAGGAACTTCCGGAGGAGTTCCTGGAGGAACTTCCGGAGGAGTTCCTGGAGGAACTTCCGGAGGAGTTCCTGGAGGAACTTCCGGAGGAGTTCCTGGAGGAACTTCCGGAGGAGTTCCTGGAGGAACTTCCGGAGGAGTTCCTGGAGGAACTTCCGGAGGAGTTCCTGGAGGAACTTCCGGAGGAGTTCCTGGAGGAACTTCCGGAGGAGTTCCTGGAGGAACTTCCGGAGGAGTTCCTGGAGGAACTTCCGGAGGAGTTCCTGGAGGAACTTCCGGAGGAGTTCCTGGAGGAACTTCCGGAGGAGTTCCTGGAGGAACTTCCGGAGGAGTTCCTGGAGGAACTTCCGGAGGAGTTCCTGGAGGAACTTCCGGAGGAGTTCCTGGAGGAACTTCCGGAGGAGTTCCTGGAGGAACTTCCGGAGAAATTCCTGGAGGAACTTCCGGAGGAATTCCTGGAGGAACTTCCGGAGGAATTCCTGGAGGAACTTCCGGAGGAATTCCTGGAGGAACTTCCGGAGGAATTCCTGGAGGAACTTCCGGAGGAATTCCCTGGGGAACTTCCGGAGGAATTCCTGGAGGAACTTCCGGAGGAATTCCTGGAGGAACTTCCGAAGGAATTCCTGGAGGAACTTCCGAAGGAATTCCTGGAGGAACTTCCGGAGGAATTCCTGGAGGAACTTCCGGAGGAATTCCTGGAGGAACTTCCGGAGGAATTCCTGGAGGAACTTCCGGAGGAATTCCTGGAGGAACTTCCGGAGGAATTCCTGGAGGAACTTCCGGAGGAATTCCTGGAGGAACTTCCGGAGGAATTCCTGGGGAACTTCCGGAGGAATTCCTGGAGGAACTTCCGGAGGAATTCCTGGAGGATCTTACCGAGGAATTCCTGACGGAACTTCCGGAGGAATTCCTGACGGAACTTCCGGAAGTTCCTGGAGGAACTTCCGGAGGAATTCTTGGAGGAACTTCCGGAGGAATTCCTGGAGGAACTTCCTGGAGGAATTCCTGGAGGAACTTCCGGAGGAATTCCTGGAGGAACTTCCGGCGGAATTCCTGGAGGAACTTCCGAAGGAACTTCCTGGAGGAATTCCTGGAGGAACTTCCGGAGGAATTCCTGGAGGAACTTCCGGCGGAATTCCTGGAGGAACTTCCGGAGGAACTTCCGGAGGAATTCCTGGAGGAACTTCCGGAGGAATTCCTGGAGGAACTTCCTGGAGGAATTCCTGGAGGAACTTCCGGAGGAATTCCTGGAGGAACTTCCGGCGGAATTCCTGGAGGAACTTCCGGAGGAATTCCTGGAGGAACTTCCTGGAGGAATTCCTGGAGGAACTTCCGGAGGAATTCCTGGAGGAACTTTCGAGGAATTCCTGGAGGAACTTCCGGAGGAACTTCCGGAGGAATTCCTGGAGGAACTTCCGGAGGAATTCCTGGAGGAACTTCCGGAGGAATTCCTGGAGGATCTTCCGGAGGAATTCCTGGAGGATCTTCCGGAGGAATTCCTGGAGGAACTTCCGGAGGAATTCCTGGAGGAACTTCCGGAGGAATTCCTGGAGGAACTTCCGGAGGAATTCCTGGAGGAACTTCCGGAGGAATCCCTGAGGAACTTCCGGAGGAATTCCTGGAGGAACTTCCGGAGGAATTCCTGGAGGAACTTCCGGAGGAATTCCTGGAGGAACTTCCGGAGGAATTCCTGGAGGAACTTCCGGAGGAATTCCTGGAGGAACTTCCGGAGGAATTCCTGGAGGAACTTCCGGAGGAATTCCTGGAGGAACTTCCGGAGGAATTCCTGGAGGAACTTCCGGAGGAGTTCCTGGAGGAACTTCCGGAGGAGTTCCTGGAGGAACTTCCGGAGGAGTTCCTGGAGGAACTTCCGGAGGAGTTCCTGGAGGAACTTCCGGAGGAGTTCCTGGAGGAACTTCCGGAGGAGTTCCTGGAGGAACTTCCGGAGGAGTTCCTGGAGGAACTTCCGGAGGAGTTCCTGGAGGAACTTCCGGAGGAGTTCCTGGAGGAACTTCCGGAGGAGTTCCTGGAGGAACTTCCGGAGGAGTTCCTGGAGGAACTTCCGGAGGAGTTCCTGGAGGAACTTCCGGAGGAGTTCCTGGAGGAACTTCCGGAGGAGTTCCTGGAGGAACTTCCGGAGGAGTTCCTGGAGGAACTTCCGGAGGAGTTCCTGGAGGAACTTCCGGAGGAGTTCCTGGAGGAACTTCCGGAGGAGTTCCTGGAGGAACTTCCGGAGGAGTTCCTGGAGGAACTTCCGGAGGAGTTCCTGGAGGAACTTCCGGAGGAGTTCCTGGAGGAACTTCCGGAGGAGTTCCTGGAGGAACTTCCGGAGGAGTTCCTGGAGGAACTTCCGGAGGAGTTCCTGGAGGAACTTCCGGAGAAATTCCTGGAGGAACTTCCGGAGAAATTCCTGGAGGAACTTCCGGAGGAATTCCTGGAGGAACTTCCGGAGGAATTCCTGGAGGAACTTCCGGAGGAATTCCTGGAGGAACTTCCGGAGAAATTCCTGGAGGAACTTCCGGAGGAATTCCTGGAGGAACTTCCGGAGGAGTTCCTGGAGGAACTTCCGGAGGAGTTCCTGGAGGAACTTCCGGAGGAGTTCCTGGAGGAACTTCCGGAGGAGTTCCTGGAGGAACTTCCGGAGGAGTTCCTGGAGGAACTTCCGGAGGAGTTCCTGGAGGAACTTCCGAGGAGTTCCTGGATGAACTTCTGGAGGAGTTCCTGGCGGAACTTTCGAAAGAACTTCCGGAGGAGTTCCCGGAGGAACTTCCGGAGGAGTTCCTGGAGGAACTTCCGGAGGAGTTCCTGGAGGAACTTCCGGAGGAGTTCCTGGAGGAACTTCCGGAGGAGTTCCTGGAGGAACTTCCGGAGGAGTTCCTGGAGGAACTTCCGGAGGAGTTCCTGGAGGAACTTCCGGAGGAGTTCCTGGAGGAACTTCCGGAGAAATTCCTGGAGGAACTTCTGGAGGAATTCCTGGAGGAACTTCTGGAGGTATTCCTGGAGGAACTTCCGGAGGAATTCCTGGAGGAACTTCCGGAGGAATTCCTGGAGGAACTTCCGGAGGAATTCCTGGAGGAACTTCCGGAGGAATTCCTGGAGGAACTTCCGGAGGAATTCCTGGAGGAACTTCCGGAGGAATTCCTGGAGGAACTTCCGGAGGAATTCCTGGAGGAACTTCCGGAGGAATTCCTGGAGGAACTTCCGGAGGAATTCCTGGAGGAACTTCCGGAGGAATTCCTGGAGGAACTTCCTGAGGAATTCCTGGAGGAACTTCCGAAGGAATTCCTGGAGGAACTTCCGAAGGAATTCCTGGAGGAACTTCCGGAGGAATTCCTGGAGGAACTTCCGGAGGAATTCCTGGAGGAACTTCCGGAGGAATTCCTGGAGGAACTTCCGGAGGAATTCCTGGAGGAACTTCCGGAGGAATTCCTGGAGGAACTTCCGGAGGAATTCCTGGAGGAACTTCCGGAGGAATTCCTGGAGGAACTTCCGGAGGAATTCCTGGAGGAACTTCCGGAGGAATTCCTGGAGGAACTTCCGGAGGAATTCCTGGAGGAACTTCCGGAGGAATTCCTGGAGGAACTTCCTGGAGGAATTCCTGGAGGAACTTCCGGAGGAATTCCTGGAGGAACTTCCGGCGGAATTCCTGGAGGAACTTCCGGAGGAATTCCTGGAGGAACTTCCTGGAGGAATTCCTGGAGGAACTTCCGGAGGAATTCCTGGAGGAACTTCCGGCGGAATTCCTGGAGGAACTTCCGGAGGAACTTCCGGAGGAATTCCTGGAGGAACTTCCGGAGGAATTCCTGGAGGAACTTCCTGGAGGAATTCCTGGAGGAACTTCCGGAGGAATTCCTGGAGGAACTTCCGGCGGAATTCCTGGAGGAACTTCCGGAGGAATTCCTGGAGGAACTTCCGGAGGAATTCCTGGAGGAACTTCCGGAGGAATTCCTGGAGGAACTTTCGGAGGAATTCCTGGAGGAACTTCCGGAGGAACTTCCGGAGGAATTCCTGGAGGAACTTCCGGAGGAATTCCTGGAGGAACTTCCGGAGGAATTCCTGGAGGATCTTCCGGAGGAATTCCTGGAGGATCTTCCGGAGGAATTCCTGGAGGAACTTCCGGAGGAATTCCTGGAGGAACTTCCGGAGGAATTCCTGGAGGAACTTCCGGAGGAATTCCTGGAGGAACTTCCGGAGGAATTCCTGGAGGAACTTCCGGAGGAATTCCTGGAGGAACTTCCGGAGGAATTCCTGGAGGAACTTCCGGAGGAACTTCCGGAGGAATTCCTGGAGGAACTTCCGGAGGAATTCCTGGAGGAACTTCCGGAGGAATTCCTGGAGGAACTTCCGGAGGAATTCCTGGAGGAACTTCCGGAGGAATTCCTGGAGGAACTTCCGAAGGAATTCCTGGAGGAACTTCCGAAGGAATTCCTGGAGGAACTTCCGAAGGAATTCCTGGAGGAACTTCCGAAGGAATTCCTGGAGGAACTTCCGAAGGAATTCCTGGAGGAACTTCCGAAGGAATTCCTGGAGGAACTTCCGAAGGAATTCCTGGAGGAACTTCCGAAGGAATTCCTGGAGGAACTTCCGAAGGAATTCCTGGAGGAACTTCCGAAGGAATTCCTGGAGGAACTTCCGAAGGAATTCCTGGAGGAACTTCCGGAGGAATTCCTGGAGGAACTTCCGGAGGAATTCCTGGAGGAGCTTCCAGAGAACTCCTGGAGAAGCTTCTGGAGGAATTCCTGGAGGAGCTTCCGGAGGAATTCCTGGAGGAGCTTCCGGAGGAATTCCTGGAGGATCTTTTGATGGAATTCCTTGAGGACCTTTTGAAGGAATTCCTGGCGGAACTTCCGGAGGAACTTCCGGAGGAATTCCTGGAGGAACTTCCGGAGGAATTCCTGGAGGAACTTCCAGAGGAATTCCTGGAGGAACTTCCGGAGGAATTCCTGGAGGAGCTTCCGGAGGAATTCCTGGAGGAACTTCCGGAGGAATTCCTGGAGGAGCTTCCGGAGGAATTCCTGGAGGAACTTCCGGAGGAATTCCTGGAGGAACTTCCGGAGGAATTCCTGGAGGAACTTCCGGAGAATTTCTAGAGGAACTTCCGGAGGAATTCCTAGAGGAACTACCGATGGAATTCCTAGAGAAACTTCCGATGGAATTCCTAGAGGAACTTCCGATGGAATTCCTAGAGGAACTTCCGATGGAATGCCTGGAGGAACTTCCGGAGGAATTCCTGGAGGATCTTCAGAAGGCATTCCTGGTGGAACTTCCGAAGGAATTCCTGGAGGAACTCCCGAAGGCATTCCTGGTGGAACTTACTTTATTTGTCTTCTTTATCTTAACTATCTTATTTGTCTTATTTGTCTTATTTTTTTTATTTGTCTAATTTGTCTCATTTGTCTAATTTGTCTTATCTGTCTTGTTTGTCTTATTCACACCAGCACCACTGTTGTTACCCAAATCCTTTTCAAACTACTAATTAATGGTTTGAGTGTGTTACTTCTACGTGAAAGTTAAACGATTTACAATGATATGAAAATGCTAATATCATCTACCAAACTTAGATGTACATGTTTCATGATAGAATAAGAGGCGAAAGTATAGAATTGATAGTTTCGTTAGGATACGGCAGGCATGAAGAATGTTTTTATATAAGTTAATTTTAAAGCGAGCGGCGAGCAATGTTTGTGATGGCATATTAGAAATTTGGAGACAGTACTCGTCGAAAGAAAATCCTTCCGCACACGATGGCATATGAACAAATCAAACCACCTTCCTTTTGCCAGTGGAGATATATCAGCTTCCACACTGATATTCTTCCCTCCCACTTCATACGGGAGCTTGGCAGAAGGAAGGTCGTGATGATATGTCAGTTCATCGAGCTGAGTCGATTTGTATAGAACACTATGGGTCTCCGATTCTTCTGTAAAAAGTTCGATTTCGGAGTGAAATGATAGCCTTTCGGTACTACTTCGTTGTACGAGAAAGGCAAAAAGTATCTAAAATTAGGTACTTTTTTTCTAACATGTATTTGACGCGTGCTGCCAATTTTACAGATCGTGAAGCTTGACAAACATTCTACACGTCTAACAGAAAACATTTATTTATAGCTTAAAACTAAACATCACAAGTGTGACTAGCAGAATTATTAAATTTATGTTTCTTGTAATCTTATATCCTACAAACCCTCCTAAAGAAGGCCCAAACCAACGGTCGAAACTTCGGATGCAGTAGAATTACGAGTAGGCTATCTCATACACCGGTGATGCTGAAAGACCCGAAGGGCTGTCAACCTGAGCGTGAGCAAACATATGGCTACCAGACGTCAACGAGAGACGAGAGGCTGAATGTGAATTCATCGATGAATGAGAAAGAGAAGACACACGTGCTTAGCAATAAATCCTTGATGAAGTTAAATTTGATATATCGTAAAAATCAGTTGAAATTCAGTTGCAAATACTGTTGAGTCAGTGAATTAGATTAACGGATAGTTTCATTCATGTGCGAATATCGAGTCATATTGACAGTGATCACACAGCTCACAAAAACAGTATTCAGCTTCTCCGTTCGTCAGATTACCGTCGAAAACAATTGAAGTCCGCCTTTTGGATTGTATTCTACTCCTTTGACAGTTACCTTGTTCAAAGATGGCCCCATGAAGTCTTTTCAAATTTGCTTCGAAACATTTCACCAAATGGATACTTAATCCAAATGAATGTTTCCACGAATATTAAAACCCCTACCCTTCGAATACAACAATGCGGAGCATATGCGAATAGGTACGTGAGTGCGGGGATGCAGCTGTAATTTTAATGGAAAATTTACTCAACCGTTATTGATACAATATCAATAACTTTTCAGGTCAATTGCAAAGTTTGGGTTCGCCTTTGAGCGAATGTTTGCTGCCCAATGAATTGGTCGGTATCCCATTGTTGGGCTGCTTCCTCGGAAGCACGAATTAATGAAAGGCAATGGTTTTTCTAAATTAATTTAATGGAAAATACCTACATCGCATGCTTTCATCGTTGCGCAACTGCTGCTGCCAGCTATATTTGTTGGAATCGATTGGATAAAGTTTGCTGAAGAGGTTTCATTTGCGGTGGTACGAAGTGGATGAAATTGCATGCTTGTGTACATTGAAGCTTGATTGGAAAGTGGAACCTTGGGGCCAGAGTCATCAATTATCCAAAATCGGATCGAAGCGAAGCGATTTGGGTATGTACTTCAAAAGTCAACAAACGGATCTGCAGCCGAAGCTTTTTCGTCGAAATTTGAACACTTTTGGAACACGTGGAAGTGAGGTGATTACCAATCACTCAAGTAAATTATAATATTTTCAATACTAAGAACACGACGAGTTATATCCAACGGAGACTATGGTAAAGCTATGATGGTTTAATGAAATATAGAAAAATCAGTTCGGACTTTCCTGGGCTTTCTATGAAAAGTCTATTCTAATGGAAAGTAAAATCGGTTCCCATAGATGAAGAACCCTTTGCTTGACCAGATGGGTAAACAATCCGAGTGAACACCATCATCAATCAGACTATCAGACTACATAAGAAAATATAAACCACATTCATGCCAAATTATTGGAGAGCAACAGATCGTCAACCAACATCACTCCAGGGCAGTATTCAATTGAACAGAGGTCGATGTAACAAATTTGCTGTAAAATTTATGCAAATTAGTGAAAAAAAAACTTTTCAATAAGAGTCATTTCGCGCTACCATCGCTAAGTTTTACTCTGGAAAGTGGGTGCGGGCAAAGAACCACCTCCAAGAGCCGTCCGTAATAATTAAAAGAAGATACTTTTCTACTTGGAGGACATCTTACGCGACCATTCGTTGACCGAAAATTTTCCCCGAGATAAACCGTTAAAGCGACGCCCTTGACTGTGGCGAGGACGAGTACGGCCGCAGCAGTCCAACCAACCGCGAGAAATCTGGCGCTGAAATAAAATTGGAATGACGAGTACGACGACGATGGCGGAGTAATTTTTTTTTTGGCGAAAAGTTTCCAGTTTATATGAGATTGCTCGAGAACAGAGTTGGGACATTAACTGACTCGGGCAGAAGATGGAACGCCGAAACGATGGAATTTAGCAGCTAGTGAGCGCTCTAGGAATGCAGCTCCGGCATCCCCCGTCGAGACGTTCTGACAATCGTCCATTTCTCATTTCAACGGGTTGAGTTCTGATTGAATTTTATGAAGCGGAAAGTTAATTATTGCAATAATGAAACGACACCAGAGAATTAGACCGAAGGAAGTGCCCGGGAAAGGAAGTTCATTGAAATGAAAACTTCGGGGAAGTCAGTGCGAGCTTTTACGTACCAAATTGGAATGGTAAATTTATGACCGAAGTGATATGGAATAACTGAGTTTTCGTCTTGTTTGCGCTGAACTGAATTCTTGTAACAAAATGCATTTCTTTATGTAGGTACTTAGGTTGTTGCAAAGAATTTGTTATGCACCTATTTTGTGTCGCCATCTAAACATACTTCGATATGAGTGTTATTATGATCCATAATTAAAATAAAAAGCACAGGAATTCGTTGTAAATTAGCCAACCGCATAATCCATTAATCATACGTGCAAAAATGTTTCCACGCGTAAACCCAATAAACAATTTTCTAGCTGCTGTTGCCGCCCATCTGGTAAACTAAGAGAAACCCCCCTGGTAAAAATTCAATATTGTACCATAAGCATTTATTATTTGTTACACATGCATTGGACAAACAGAAAGGAAATATAATTATCGTACACAACTCACTCTTTGTTCGGTCGCTCAAAAACGACGTCACAGGTTTTAGGGGCAGAAGGAGTCTACATTTTTATGACAGTACATATACTAGGTATACAAAAAAGGGTGACTGAGGAGGGAGGGCAGATCTAGAAAACTCAAAAAGTGTTGGACATCATATTTGAATCACTCAAAAGTCCATGACAATTGTTAAAAAATATTTCGATTCCAATTCCATTCTGATTTCAATCCTATTCCATTCCAATTCCGTTCCAATTCCAATCCAATTCCATTCCAATTCCATTCCAATCCTATTTCATCTCCATTCCATTCCAATTCCATTCCAATTCCATTCCAATTCCATTCCAATTCCATTCCAATTCCATTCCAATTCCATTCCAATTCCATTCCAATTCCATTCCAATTCCATTCCAATTCCATTCCAATTCCATTCCAATTCCATTCCAATTCCATTCCAATTCCATTCCAATTCCATTCCGATTCCATTCCAATTCCATTCCAATTCCATTCCAATTCCATTCCACTTCCATTCCACTTCCATTCCAATTCCATTCCATTTCCATTCCAATTCCATTCCAATTCCATTCCACTCCCTCCCCACTCCCATTCCTACCCCTTTCCAATTCCATTCCAATTCCATTCCAATTCCATTCCAATTCCATTCCAATTCCATTCCAATTCCATTCCAGTCCCATTCCAATTCCATTCCAATTTCCATTCCTATTCCATTCCAGTTCCAATCCAATTCCATTCCAATTTCCATTCCTATTCCATTCCAATTCCATTCCAATTCCATTCCAATTCCATTCCATTCCAATTCCATTCCAAATCCATGCTAATTCCATTCCAATTCCATTCCAATTCCATTCCAATTCCATTCCAATTCCTTCCCATTCCCTTCCATTTCCATTCCAATTTCCATTTAAATTCCATTCCCAATTCCATTCCACTCCCATCCCAATTCCATTCCAATTCCATTCCAATTCCATTCCAATTCCATTCCAATTCCATTCCAATTCCATTCCAATTCCATTCCAATTCCATTCCAATTCCATTCCAATTCCATTCCAATTCCATTCCAATTCCATTCCAATTCCATTCCAATTCCATTCCAATCCCATTCCAATTCCAATTCCATTCCAATTCCATTCCAATTCCATTCCAATTCCATTCCAATCCCATTCCAATTCCATTCCAATTCCATTCCAATTCCATTCCAATTCCATTCCAATTCCATTCCAATTCCATTCCAATTCCATTCCAATTCCAATCCAATTCCATTCCAATTCCATTCCAATTCCATTCCAATTCCATTCCAATTCCATTCCAATTCCATTCCAATTCCATTCCAATTCCATTCCAATTCCATTTCAATACCATTCCAATTCCATTCCAATACCATTCATATTCTATTCCAATTCCATTCCAATCCCATTCCAATTCCAATTCCAATCCAATTCCATTCCATTAACATTCCAAATCCATTCCAATTCCATTCCAATTCCATTCCAACTCCATTCCAATTTCATTCATATTCCATTCCAATTCCATTCCAATTCCATTCCAATACCATTCATATTCCATTCCAATTCCATTCCAATTCCATTCCAATTCCATTCCAATTCCATTCCAATTCCATTCCAATTCCATTCCAATTCAATTCCATTTCAATACCATTTCTATTCCATTTCCATTCCAATCCTATTTTATTCCAATTATATTCCACTCCATTCCATTCCAATTCCATTTCAATTCCATTCCAATTCCATTCCAACTCCATTCCAATTCCATTCCAATTCCATTCCAATGCCATTCCAATTCCATTCCAAATCCAATCCAACAACATTCAACTTCCATATCAATTCCATTCCAACTCTATTCCAAATCCATTCCAATTCCATTCCAATTCCATTATAATTCCATTCCAATTCCATTTCAATTCCATTCCAATTCCATTTCAGTTCCATTCCAATTCCATTCCAACTCTATTCCAATTCCATTCCAATTCTATGCCATTCCATTCCTATTCCATTTCAATTCCATTCCAGCTCCAATGCAAATCCAATCCAATTTCATTCCAATTCTATTCCAGTTCCATTCCAATTCCATTCCAATTCCATTCCAATTCCATTCCAATTCCATTCCAATTCCATTCCAATTCCATTCCAATTCCATTCCAATTCCATTCCAATTCCATTCCAATTCCATTCCAATTCCATTCCAATTCCATTCCAATTCCATTCCAATTCCATTCCAATTCCATTCCAATTCCATTCCAATTCCAATTCCATTCCAATTCCATTTCAATTCCATTCCAATTCCATTTCAATTCCATTCCAATTCCATTCCAATTCCATTCCAATTCCATTCCAATTCCATTCCAATTCCATTCCAATTCCATTCCAATTCCATTCCAATTCCATTTCAATTCCATTCCAATTCCATTCCAATTCCATTCCAATTCCATTCCAATTCCATTCCAATTCCATTCCA
Organism: Armigeres subalbatus; assembly: GCF_024139115.2. Taxonomy (NCBI): domain Eukaryota; kingdom Metazoa; phylum Arthropoda; class Insecta; order Diptera; family Culicidae; genus Armigeres; species Armigeres subalbatus. The sequence continues at coordinate 236,470,995 of NC_085139.1, read as the reverse complement.
ATTCCATTCCAATTCCATTCCAATTCCATTCCAATTCCATTCCAATTCCATTCCAATTCCATTCCAATTCCATTCCAATTCCATTCCAATTCCATTCCAATTCCATTCCAGTTCCATTCCAATTCCATTCCAATTCCATTCCAATTCCATTCCAATTCCATTCCAATTCCATTCCAATTCCATTCCAATTCCATTCCAATTCCATTCCAATGCCATTCCAATTCCATTCCAATTCCATTCCAATTCCATTCCAATTCCATTCCAATTCCATTCCAATTCCATTCCAATTCCATTCCAATTCCATTTCAATTCCATTCCAATTCCAATTCCATTCCAATTCCATTCCGATTCCATTCCAATTCCATTCCAATTCCATTCCAATTCCATTCCAATTCCATTCCAATTCCATTCCAATTCCATTCCAATTCCATTCCAATTCCATTCCAATTCCATTCCAATTCCATTCCAATTCCATTCCAATTCCATTCCAATTCCATTCCAATGCCATTCCAATTCCATTCCAATTCCATTCCAATTCCATTCCAATTCCATTCCAATTCCATTCCAATTCCATTCCAATTCCATTCCAATTCCATTCCTATTTCATTCCAATTCCATTCCAATTTAATTCCAATTCCATTCCAATTTCATTCCAATTCCATTCCAAATTCCATTACAAATTCCATTCCAATTCCATTCCAATTACGTTTAATTATTTTTCATTACTCACAAAATATGTGGACTCTGTTCTTGTTTTCCATTTTTTCCTTATTCTTCTGTTCTCATTATCAATTTGTTTATTTTTCCATTAAAGTTTTAAAATTAAATTTTCAATCTTATTCCGATCCACATTTTTCTCATTTATACACCAAAAGTATTCGGTTCCCTCCAAAGTGAATTGTTCGCCTTTTTTTGTCCCCACCGATATCGTTCAATCATGGATAATCAGCGCAGCACGGTTGAGCGATCGATGAGTTGTTGTTCCCGATGATATGATTAACGGCAATGATTAATTGATGGTCCGAGCAATTAATCCGGATCGAGCGACGACAATCTGACACAAATTGAATTCATTGTAAATACTTTTGCTGTGCTTTCATCCGGAATGTCACCCGGATGGTGGGCGTAACGCTTCGGGAGGAAGTTACGATTGCGAATTGGCAATTCATTCACTGCGACGACGATGGGAACTGGCGGCGGCCAGCGGTCAGTCAATAATTGATCGATAATGTTTCTGGCGCATCATGAATAATTACCAACGATGGCGATAACTGCCGGATGGTAAAAAAAACCTCTATATGGTGGCTCAAATGAACATCCTACTAAATAAGTTCGACTTAATGTCCCAACTTGTTAGCTTCCGGTCGAACGGCCCCCCAGACAGAATGGCGATGCCAGGCCCATCCCAGCAGCTCGCCCGAGAACTCCGTGACAATCGGAACTGCGTTAAACTATTCGACAAGATTAATTACATCAAACTTCGGCGACGATAACCTGCTTGTACCAACATGTTCGCGAATCGCATTATCGCAGCATCAATTTAACTCATCGCATAAATCGCGATGGGCCCCTCGGCACTGCACAGCTAACGAGGGGACGCTTCGTTAAGCTTTCTGGCGAGCAGTTCTCCGTTGGACGTAATTGGATTATGACGGCTAAACGAAAGTTGACGAAAAGTTATCACTATTCAGTGAACCATTTGCACCGGTGTCTGCGGAGACGAGAGAGGTAGTACGAGCGGTAAAGGTGACGAAAGTGGGCACTGGGGGATACGGCAACGGTCAATTGCAACTTTTGTCCTACAGCTCTACATCATGGCGTATCGTCAGTAGCGCCAGTGTTTATTGAATTAATAATAAAGTTTACTTTTTCATTGAATGAAGTTTTCGTTCGAAATTGGACTGATGTAACCGAACGTCCAATTCAATTTTGTTTCAATGCAATATGCTTTTCAAAGTGAACGATAAGCACGAGAAAACATACGCTTTATCAACTGAGCTATCAATTCATAATAAAATTCGATTGGACCAACAGTTCTGCTGTAAAGATTTCGGAGAAATTTCACATAAATCTTTGCACTGTGTGGATTTGCTGGGTAAAGCGTACCTGAAGGAATAAAATAGACCCCATCACGCGGTCCTTAGCCTCTTACCCAGCAACTCCTATCCCTACCTTCTCGTGGCGCTCACCGGGATACGAGCAACTTTAGGGAAGATCGGGTAACCAACCCCAGTGGGAACTATGGTCGTATGCTGACAGGGAAGTGGGGATTTCCTCCTCTCCGGAGGTGCAAATATTACTGAGCGTCTGTTTTCCATGTCAGGATCACGACAGCCTCTGTTCTCTATGTTAGGGGCGGCTGATTATCGTTCGAGTGCCAACGAGGGACTCTAAACTAAACTGTGCACACCATGTTGCATCGTGTCAGCATCGAGAAGGCAGCCCCTTCAACGCGATGTAGGTAGCGCTACCCTGGGAGGGTAGCCTACCGAAGATTCTACCTACAGCTACCAAGAAAGGCAAAAGTAAAGCAAACGGATTGATTCAACGGCAACAGACCCGCACGTGTTGGACTCCTGGCTAGTGAGCTGCAAAAGGTCAGCGTGAATGTGGCAGCAATTCAGGAAATACGGTGGCTCAGAACTGGATAACGTGAATTCCGGGCGGTGGATCCCATCGCAAACACTTCATTCAAGCACCACATCTACTATAGCGGCGGTGACAGAGCAGAAAGAGGAGTTGGCTTCATGGTGATCGGGAAGATGAAGCGTGTTATTCGGTGGAAGCCGATAAGCGACCGCATTTGCGTGTTGAGAATGAAGGGCAAATTCTTCAACTATAGCCTGATCAGCATCCTTGCCCCAACGAACGATAGCCCTGATGATGACGTGAAGGATGAGTTCTATGAGAGCCTTGATAAGGCCTACGGAGAGTGCCCAATACACGATGTAAAGATTGTCATCGGGGATGCATATGCGCAGATCGGAAGAGAAAGTTTCTTTCTTCATTGGTACGGAAAGCCTGCATTCCGCTACAAACGATAATGGTCTGCGACTTGTAACCTTTGCTGCTGCTAGAGGAATGGCAATCAGCAGTACCTACTTCGCACGTAAAAATATCCGCAAACCTGGCAACATCCGAGTGGAGATACTTGCTCACGGAGCGGGCCATTTGGCATAAAGTCATTTGGCATAACGCCATTTGGCATAAGGTCATTTGGCATAAAGGCCATTTGGCATAACGGTCATTTGGCATAACGGACATTTGGCATAATTGTAACCAACGTCAAAAGTGAGGGTCTTTTGGCATAACGGACATTTGGCATAATTTTTCTTTGCGTTCGCTAAATGGTGACTAAGTGGTGCAGGAAACACCCCGGAATAGTAAATATAACACCCGTCGATAACAATATTAAAAAGACATTGTCCTCTCGTGGAAAGAATGCTTTTGCAATGCAATGCAAAAGTAGGCGCATGCCCGGATTAGAGCAATGGTGGATATAATCCCCTCTTTAAAAGAAGGCGTGTTGACGGATTATGGCAATGAAGGATGTGATCCTTTCTTTAAAAGTAGGTGCTTGCCCGGATTATGGCAATGGAGGATATGATCTCTTCTTTAAAACTAGGCGCTTGCCCGGAGTAAGGTCATGGTGGATCCGATCCCTTCTTTAAAGGTAGGCGCTTGCATGGATTATGGCAATTGATGAAGTGATCCCTTCTTTAAAATTAGGCACTTGGCCGGATTATTATAATGGTGGATGTGATTCCTTCTTTAAAGTAGGTGCTTGACCGGATCATGACGATGGAGGATATGATCTCTTCTTTAAAAGTAAGCGCTTGCCCGGATTAAGGTCATGGTGGATGCGATCCCTTCTTTAAAGGTAGGCGCTTGCATAGATTACGGCAATGGATGATGTGATCCCTTCTTTAAAAGTAGGCGCTTGTCCGGATTATGACAATGGTGGATGTGATGCCTTTTTTAAAAGAAGACGTTTGCCCGGATTAAGGCAATGGTGGAAGTGATCCCTTCTTTAAAAGTAGGCGCATGCCCGGATTAAGGCCATGGTGGATGCGATCCCTTCTTGAAAAGTAGTCGCTTGCATGGATTATGGCAATGGAGGATGTGATCCCTTTTTTAAAAGTATGCGCTTGCCCGGATTATGACAATGTTGGATGTGATTCCTTCTTTAAAAAAAGGCGTTTGCCCGGATTGAGGCAATGGTGGAAGTGATCCCTTCTTTAAAAGTAGGCGCTTGCCCGGATTAAGGCCATGGTGGATGCAATCCCTTCTTTAAAAGTAGGCGGTTGCATGGACTATGGCAATGGAGGATGTGATCCCTTCTTTAAAAGTAGGCACTTTCCCGGATTATGACAATGGTGGATGTGATTCCTTCTTTAAAAGAAGGCGCTTGCCCGGATTGAGGCAATGGTGGATGTGATCCCTTCTTTAAAAGTAGACACTTGTCCTGATTATGACAATGGTTGATGTGATTCCTTCTTTAAAAGAAGGTGCTTGCACGGATTATGGCAATGGAGGATTTGATTTGTTCTTCAAAAATAGGCGCTTGTCCGGATTGAAGCAATGGTGGATGTAATCCCTTCTCTAAAAGTAGGTGTGTGGCCAATGCAATGGTGGATGTGATCCTTTCTTTAAAAGTAGATCCTGCCTGGATTAGGGCAATAGTAGATGTGACTCCTTCTTTATAAGTAGGCGCTTGTCGGGAATAAATCAATGGCAGATGTGATCTTTTCCCCGAAAAGCTCAATTCAGATTGATTTGGTTGCAATAACTCATATGTGACTTGATTGATTTTAGTAACTCGTCTACGACAAGTGTGTTGCTTGAGTTTTCAAAGCTAGGCGCTTACCCGCATTAAGGCAATGGTGGATTTGATCCGGTCTTACGGTGCATGCTCGGATTGAAGCAATGGTGGGTGTAATCCCTACTTTAAAAGTAGGCATGTGGCCGGAATAAGTCATTGATGGATGTGATCCCTCTCTCGGAAGTAATTCTGCCGTTTTGTTATTTCGTTCTCCCGGAAATGTCTACCATCAATCTAAATTTATCAGAAAACAGCCTCGACCTACTTTATCTACGCTAAACATTACATGAAATATCTCTTTCGCTTTCACAGCTCGAAATTATGCCAAATGTCCGTTATGCCAAATGACCCACTCTTTTCTTACAGTTTAAAATTATGCCAAATGTCCGTTATGCCAAATGACCATTATGCCAAATGGCCTTTATGCCAAATGACCTTATGCCAAATAGCGTTATGCCAAATGACTTTATGCCAAATGACCCAGACCCCTTGCTCACAGATAGACTACGTGCTGGTCGACGGACGACATTTCTCGGTCACCGCCATTTTGTCGCACTCGTCAGTCAGGTGGGGTTCGCCACATTTGTTCCAGCGCGGCTTTGTGTGGCAGTTCCTGGTGACATGCCCGACTTTCAAGCAGTTGTTGCAATGCTTGACGTCTCGGTGCACTGGTCAATATCGCTCCCAGTCAATGACGGTGTAATTTATAACGCCAACCAACTTCAGGTCCTTCCAGCTAGATCGGTTAAAGCTCCTTGCCTTGTGTTGTGAAACGACCTTTCCGTAGAAAAAGGGGGATTAGTCGGTCCGGCTAGTCAACTACAAACGCCACAAAACATAATTTAGTGTGCAATCATCTTATATTTTCTCCAACATCATACCATTTTATCCTGGTCACCCTACGCTCCTAAGCACTTTTGAATTCCCTGTCTTCTTTCATCTTCTTCTCTTCATTTTCTTAAAGCTAGCACTCACGTTCGCCGGATCATCAGCAACTGCATCGTGCCTCCTACCTGCGCTCGTCCAACTACACCGCGTGACGAGGGGATTGGGAACCCCGGCTTGATTGCGTGCAAGGTCTTGACTCCAAATGGCTCCGTATTTCGATGGCGACACGCCAGCTGCCTTGCTGGTTGAGATCACCAATATCGATGCGCTTTTGCTGGCTCCTGCGACGCAGTTGCCGTGAATAGAGGCGATCTCGTTCTCGCTGGATATGGGAATGAAGATCCTTTCTCCCTCTCGCGTCGACTCGGATCTCGCTCTTCTCAGGAACGTCGTGCTTGTGCCACATCGGCCTTGGAGCCCGATCCCGCTTGATGCAAATTCCCGTTGCAGTCTCCCAAGAAACCTTTCACTATTGGTCCTGTTCGTGCCACCTCGGCCGTGCACCTTTCCAGAAGCTAGAATTCGTAAAAGAAAAAAAAAGGCCCTGACGGATTGGATCCGTTAGTTTTGGTCTTGCTTGTCTCCGATTCCATTAGACTTACTCCTTCTGGAGGCCTTTTGCTGTGCGAGTGGTGACGGGAAGGAGATTGACGATCGTTTTACGTATCGTTGCGCTGCAGAGGACAAATCGGTGAGAATCAGTTTCTCCCACTTATATTAATTGACTCACCTCCATATTATTTTCTGGTCTGCCTCGTCGTTTCAGAGGAATACGACTTTGCTTCTCGAAAGCCTTTATTCGTGCGAATGGCGAGGGGAAGGTGGTTGACAAGCGAATTGCCTAACACTGCACAAAACAAATCGGTGAGCCTAGGTTTACCTCATTTGCATGAATAAACTCACCTTTCTGTTCTATCTTGTCGATCCGTATCGTGGAAAACGACTTCGCTTCTCGTAAGCGAGGAATTTGGTGCAATTTTCTTTGTGCCGTGCACGTGCAGTGGATGTCAAAATAATTGATCTGCGAACAAACGATCATCAAGAATGATTGTCTTTTGTAGACTTGTGCAAATACTTGTGTAATCTATTTTCTCACCTTTCGTTTGGTGTGGAAATCTTCACCTGCACTTTTTTAGCACCAAATCATTCATTCTTGATGATCGTTTGTTCGCAGCCACTTTTAACACCTGCTGTGTGATTTTTCTGGCGGCGATCGAGAGCACAAAACGAAGGAGGTTTTGCGGAAGTCGTTGCTGCTCGATGACAGTTGTATTTCGCTGACTTTGTTGACGTTTCATTTTCGCCACATCTCGTTTGGCCCATGCGGCATATTTTGAATGCACACAGTTATTGTTTAGGATGATATAGTGAATGATTGCACATTTATATAATTCTACTAATTATGTATGCTAATGAGTACTAACGTAACACTTGTCGTGGCGAGCGATATTGTGAACGGCCACTGGCTTCAGGCCGCAACTTTCGAGTTCAGCTTGGAGCTCCTCTCCCTTTATGTCGAGGAGTAATCGCAGCAAAACCTTAAGCGGCTTCGTGCCGGGATGCTCATGAGTGTAGTGCTCATACTCGTGGACCTCGAGAAACTCCACGACGGATTGATGATGGTCCTTGTTTGCCGGCATCACTTTCACGCCCTTGATGCAGAGCTGAAAAGTACTTTTCAGCCCATTAGCGATCATCTGGAAAAAAATTTACAAGCAGGTACTTTTCCTTCCGCTCTGGTTGCACCTGCGGCAGCTGCGATTGCGGCTTCTTACGTTTCTTCGGCAGATTGCCGGCGTCGTCAATTGGCAACGTCGAATATCCGTTGTTCTTCAAAAGCTGGGTGGAGGGGTTACCCAGGCCACCAAGTGCAGTGCGGTACTTACCTTTCCCGCGACCTAATCGGCCACCGAGTATCCCACGATGGGTTCGAAAGAAAATAACGCCAACGCGGCGAACGAACGAGAAAAAACACTTTAAAACAAATGCGCGAGCGAAAAGCACGTCCGTCCGCGCTGTTGTCACAAACGGAAATGCTGCATCAGCGCGCGACATTGCACAGATTGCGAATTCATTTTGAGGTAAAATGGTTATCCGACGTAGCTTATGTTATCCAAGGGCTTCCGCAAGCCCAAGCAGCCCTAGTATCTAGAATAGCGGTTCTCAACCTTTTTCTTGAGAGGTACCCCTTTGAGCTTTTACCTTCATTGAGATACCCCCTATTTTTATGATGTGAATGAAAAAACCCAAAACTTATAAGATACCACCATCGGGGTGGCAATGGGTCTGGAGGGTGAGAATGGGTCATCGCTCTCACCGACAGTCTGAAGGTCGTAGAGCAAAATCGTTCAAAAAAGTCTCTTACATATATTTTAGTTTTCTTGCCCTCGGATACATTCAATCTAATATAAAAGCATTCTAAGAAGTTGAAACAGTGACCCATTCTCACCCCCATTTGACCCATTGTCTATTATAGGGAGGCTTCCGAGCCTCTCGAAATAGAATTTGTAAGCCTTTTCAAAGGGACTTTCGAGCCTCTTAAAAGGCGGCTTTCGAATTTCTTGACAAAGGGCTTCCGAGCCCCTTGAAAATGACCTTGCGAACCTGTTATAAAGGAGGCTCTTCAAAATGGGCTTTCAAGCCCATTTAGAAAAGGGTTCCGAGTTTCTTAAAATTAGGTTTTCGAGTTTCTTAAAAGAAGGTCTCCAAGCCTCATGAAAGGAGGCTTCGGAACCTCATGGAAGGAGGCTTGCGAGTCTCTTAAAAGAAGGCTTCTGAGCCTCTTGAAAGGAGGCTTCCGAGCCTCTTGAAAGGAGGCTTCCGAGCCTCTTGAAAGGAGGCTTCCGAGCCTCTTGAAAGGAGACTCTTAAAAGCCTCTTGAGCCTCTTAAAAGGAGGCTTCCGAGCCTCTTGAAAGGAGGCCTGAGCCTCTTGAAAGGAGGCTTCTGAGCCTCTTGAAAGGAGGCTTCTGAGCCTCTTGAAAGGAGGCTTCTGAGCCTCTTGAAAGGAGGCTTCCAAGCCTCTTGAAAGGAGGCTTCTGAGCCTCTTGAAAGGAGGCTCTGAGCCTCTTGAAAGGAGGCTTCTGAGCCTCTTGAAAGGAGGCTTCTGAGCCTCTTGAAAGGAGGCTTCTGAGCCTCTTGAAAGGAGGCCTCCCGAGTCTCTTGAAAGGAGGCTTCCGATGCCTCTTGAAAGGAGGCTCTGATGCCTCTTGAAAGGAGGCCTGATGCCTCTTGGAAAGGAGGCTTCTGATGCCTCTTGAAAGGAGGCTTCTGATGCCTCTTGAAAGGAGGCTTCTGATGCCTCTTGAAAGGAGGCTCTGATGCCTCTTGAAAGGAGGCCTGATGCCTCTTGAAAGGAGGCCTGATGCCTCTTGAAAGGAGGCTCTGATGCCTCTTGAAAGGAGGCCTGATGCCTCTTGAAAGGAGGCTTCTGATGCCTCTTGAAAGGAGGCCTGATGCCTCTTGAAAGGAGGCTTCAATGCCTCTTGAAAGGAGGCTCTGATGCCTCTTGAAAGGAGGCTTCTGATGCCTCTTGAAAGGAGGCTTCTGATGCCTCTTGAAAGGAGGCTCTGATGCCTCTTGAAAGGAGGCTTCTGATGCCTCTTGAAAGGAGGCTCTGATGCCTCTTGAAAGGAGGCCTGATGCCTCTTGAAAGGAGGCTTCCAAGCCTCTTGAAAGAAGGCTTCCAAGACTTGAAAGGAGGCTAGCAAGCCTCTTGAAAGAAGGCTTCCAAGCCTCTTGAAAGGAGGCTTCCAAGCCTCTGAAACGAGGCTCTGAGCCTCTTGAAAGGAGGCTTCCTGAGCCTCTTGAAAGGAGGCTTCTGAGCCTCTTGAAAGGAGGCTTCCAAGCCTCTTGAAAGGAGGCTTCAAGCCTCTTGAAAGGAGGCTTCAAGCCTCTTGAAAGGAGGCTTCCAAGCCTTCTTGAAAGGAGGCTTCCAAGCCTCTTGAAAGGAGGCTTCAAGCCTCTTGAAAGGAGGCTTCTGAGCCTTTTAAAGGAGGCTTCTGAGCCTCTTGAAAGAAGGCATCTGAGCCTCTTGAAAGGAGGCTTCTGAGCCTCTTGAAAGGAGGCTCTGAGCCTCTTGGAAAGGAGGCTTCCTGAGCCTCTTGAAAGAAGGTCTTCTGAGCCTCTTGAAAGCAGGCTTCTGAGCCTCTTGAAAGGAGGCTTCTGAGCCTCTTGAAAGGAGGCTTCTGAGCCTCTTGAAAGGAGGCCTGAGCCTCTTGAAAGGAGGCTTCTGAGCTCTTGAAAGGAGGCCTGAGCCTCTTGAAAGGAGGCTTCTGAGCCTCTTGAAAGGAGGCTTCTGAGCCTCTTGAAAGGGAGGCTCTGAGCCTCTTGAAAGGAGGCTTCTGAGCCTCTTGAAAGGAGGCTTCTGAGCCTCTTGAAAGGAGGCTTCTGAGCCTCTTGAAAGGAGGCTTCCTGAGCCTCTTGAAAGGAGGCTCTGAGCCTCTTGAAAGGAGGCTTCTGAGCCTCTTGAAAGGAGGCTCTGAGCCTCTTGAAAGGAGGCTGAGCCTCTTGAAAGGAGGCCTGAGCCTCTTGAAAGGAGGCTTCCGAGCCTCTTGAAAGGAGGCTTCTGAGCCTCTTGAAAGGAGGCTTCTGAGCCTATTGAAAGGAGGCCTGAGCCTCTTGAAAGGAGGCTTCTGAACCTCTTGAAAGGAGGCCTGAACCTCTTGAAAGGAGGCCTGAGCCTCTTGAAAGGAGGCTTCCAAGCCTCTTGAAAGGAGGCTTCAAGCCTCTTGAAAGGAGGCTTCCAAGCCTCTTGAAAGGAGGCTTCTGAGCCTCTTGAAAGGAGGCTTGAGCCTCTTGAAAGGAGGCTTGAGCCTCTTGAAAGGAGGCTTCTGAGCCTCTTGAAAGGAGGCTTCTGAGCCTCTTGAAAGGAGGCTCTGAGCCTCTTGAAAGGAGGCTTCTGAGCCTCTTGAAAGGAGGCTTCTGAGCTCTTGAAAGGAGGCTTCTGAGCCTCTTGAAAGGAGGCTTCTGAGCCTCTTGAAAGGAGGCTTCTGAGCCTCTTGAAAGGAGGCTTCTGAGCTCTTGAAAGGAGGCTCTGAGCCTCTTGAAAGGAGGCTTCCTGAGCCTCTTGAAAGGAGGCTTCTGAGCCTCTTGAAAGAAAGCCTGAGCCTCTTGAAAGGTGGCTTCCGAGCCTCTTGAAAGCGAACTTTCAACCCTTTTGAAAGGACGCTTCCAAGCCTCTTGAAAGGAGGCCTCCAAGCCTCGTGAAAGGAAGCTTCCAAACCTCTTGAAAGGACGATTCTGAGCCTCTTGAAAGGAGGCTGAACCACTCTTGAAAGGAGGCTTCTGAGCCTCTTGAAAGGAGGCTTGAGCCTCTTGAAAGGAGGCTTCTGAGCCTCTTGAAAGGAGGCTTCTGAGCCTCTTGAAAGGAGGCTTCCTGAGCCTCTTGAAAGGAGGCTTCTGAGCCTCTCTTGAAAGGAGGCTTCTGAGCCTCTTGAAAGGAGGCTCTGAGCCTCTTGAAAGGAGGCTTCTGAGCCTCTTGAAAGGAGGCTTCCTGAGCCTCTTGAAAGGAGGCTCTGAGCCTCTTGAAAGAAAGCTTCCGAGCCTCTTGAAAGGAGGCTTCCAAGCCTATTGAAAGGAGGCTTCCAAGCCTCTTGAAAGGAGGCTTCCAAGCCTCTTGAAAGGAGGCCTCCAAGCCTCTTGAAAGGAGGCTTCCAAGCCTCTTGAAAGGAGGCCTCCAAGCCTCTTGAAAGGAGGCTTCAAGCCTCTTGAAAGGAGGCTTCTGAGCCTCTTGAATGGAGGCTCTGAGCCTCTTGAAAGGAGGCTTCTGAGGCCTCTTGAAAGGAGGCTTCTGAGGCCTCTTGAAAGGAGGCTTCTGAGCCTCTTGAAAGGAGGCTCTGAGCCTCTTGAAAGGAGGCTTCTGAGCCTCTTGAAAGGAGGCCTGAGCCTCTTGAAAGGAGGCTTCTGAGCCTCTTGAAAGGAGGCTTCCTGAGCCTCTTGAAAGGAGGCTTCTGAGCCTCTTGAAAGGAGGCTTCTGAGCCTCTTGAAAGGAGGCTTCTGAGCCTCTTGAAAGGAGGCCTGAGCCTCTTGAAAGGAGGCCTGAGCCTCTTGAAAGGAGGCTTCTGAGCCTCTTGAAAGGAGGCTCTGAGCCTCTTGAAAGGAGGCTTCTGAGCCTCTTGAAAGGAGGCTTCTGAGCCTCTTGAAAGGAGGCTCTGAGCCTCTTGAAAGGAGGCCTGAGCCTCTTGAAAGGAGGCTTCTGAGCCTCTTGAAAGGAGGCTCTGAGCCTCTTGAAAGGAGGCTCTGAGCCTCTTGAAAGGAGGCTCTGAGCCTCTTGAAAGGAGGCTCCTCTTGAAAGGAGGCCTGAACCTCTTGAAAGGAGGCTTCTGAGGCCCTCTTGAAAGGGGGCTTCTGAGCCTCTTGAAAGGAGGCTCTGAGCCTCTTGAAAGGAGGCTTCTGAGCCTCTTGAAAGGAGGCTCTGAGCCTCTTGAAAGGAGGCTTCTGAGCCTCTTGAAAGGAGGCCTGAGCCTCTTGAAAGGAGGCTCTGAGCCTCTTGAAAGGAGGCTTCTGAGCTCTTGAAAGGAGGCCTGAGCCTCTTGAAAGGAGGCCTGAGCCTCTTGAAAGGAGGCTTCTGAGCCTCTTGAAAGGAGGCTTCTGAGCTCTTGAAAGGAGGCTTCTGAGCCTCTTGAAAGGAGGCTTCTGAGCCTCTTGAAAGGAGGCTTCTGAGCTCTTGAAAGGAGGCTTCTGAGCCTCTTGAAAGGAGGCCTGAGCCTCTTGAAAGGAGGCTCTGAGCCTCTTGAAAGGAGGCCTGAGGCCTCTTGAAAGGAGGCTTCTGAGCCTCTTGAAAGGAGGCTTCCTGAGCCTCTTGAAAGGAGGCTCTGAGCCTCTTGAAAGGAGGCCTGAGCCTCTTGAAAGGAGGCTTGAGCCTCTTGAAAGGAGGCTTGAGCCTCTTGAAAGGAGGCTTCTGAGCCTCTTGAAAGGAGGCTTCTGAGCCTCTTGAAAGGAGGCTTGAGCCTCTTGAAAGGAGGCTCTGAGCCTCTTGAAAGGAGGCTTCCTGAGCCTCTTGAAAGGAGGCTTGAGCCTCTTGAAAGGAGGCTTCTGAGGCCTCTTGAAAGGAGGCTCTGAGCCTCTTGAAAGGAGGCTTGAGCTCTTGAAAGGAGGCTCTGAGCCTCTTGAAAGGAGGCTTCCTGAGCCTCTTGAAAGGAGGCTTCCGAGCCTCTTGAAAGGAGGCTTCCTGAGCCTCTTGAAAGGGAGGCTCTGAGCCTCTTGAAAGAAGGCTTCTGAGCCTCTTGAAAGAAGGCTCTGAGCCTCTTGAAAGGAGGCTCTGAGCCTCTTGAAAGGAGGCCTGAGCCTCTTGAAAGGAGGCTTCTGAGCCTCTTGAAAGGAGGCTTCCAAGCCTCTTGAAAGGAGGCTTCCAAGCCTCTTGAAAGGAGGCTTCCAAGCCTCTTGAAAGGAGGCTTCAAGCCTCTTGAAAGGAGGCTTCCAAGCCTTCTTGAAAGGAGGCTTCCAAGCTTCTTAAAAGAACGCTTCTAAGCCTCTTGAAAAAAGGCTTCTGAGCCTCTTGAAAGGAGGCTCTAAACCTGTTGAAAGTATGCTTCCGAGCCTCTTGAAAGGAGGCTACCAAGCCTCTTGAAAGGACGCTTCCAAACCTCTTGAAAGGAGGCCTGAGCCTCTTGAAAGAAGACTTCCAAGCCTCTTGAAAGGAGGCTTCGAAAAACCTCTTGAAAGGAGGTCTCTGAGGCTCTTGAAAGGATCCTCTTGAAAGAAGGCTTTCGAGCCTCCTGAGAGGAAGCTTCCGAGCCTTATGAAAGGAGGCTTTCGATCCTCTTAAAAGAAGGCCTGAGGCCTCTTGAAAGAAGGCATCCGAGCTTCTTGATAGGAGGCTTCCGCGCCTCTTGAAAGGAGGCCTGAGCCTCTTGAAAGGAGGCCTGAGCCTCTTGAAAGGAGGCTTCCTGAGCCTCTTGCCTCTTGAAAGGAGGCCTGAGCCTCTTGAAAAAGGCTTGAGCCTCTTGAAAGGAGGCCTGAGCCTCTTGAAAGGAGGCCTGAGCCTCTTGAAAGGAGGCTTCCTGAGCCTCTTGAAAGGAGACTTCTGAGGCTCTTGAAAGGAGGGTTCTGAGGCTCTTGAAAGGAGGCTCTGAGGCCTCTTGAAAGGAGGCTTCTGAGCCTCTTGAAAGGAGGCTACTGAGCCTCTTGAAAGGAGGCTTCTGAGCCTCTTGAAAGGAGGCTTCTGAGCCTCTTGAAAGGAGGCTTCTGAGCCTCTTGAAAGGAGGCTTCTGAGCCTCTTGAAAGGAGGCTTGGAGCCTCTTGAAAGGAGGCTTGAGCCTCTTGAAAGGAGGCTTCCTGAGCCTCTTGAAAGGGGGCCTGAGCCTCTTGAAAGGAGGCTTCCTGAGCCTCTTGAAAGGAGGCTTCTGAGCCTCTTGAAAGGAGGCTTCTGAGCCTCTTGAAAGGAGGCTCTGAGCCTCTTGAAAGGAGGCTTCTGAGCCTCTTGAAAGGAGGCTTCTGAGCCTCTTGAAAGGAGGCTTCCGAGCCTCTTGGAAGGAGGCTTCTGAGCCTCTTGCCTCTTGAAAGGAGGCTTCCTGAGCCTCTTGAAAGGAGGCTTCCGAGCCTCTTGAAAGGAGGCTTCTGAGCCTCTTGAAAGGAGGCCTGAGCCTCTTGAAAGGAGGCTTCTGAGCCTCTTGCCTCGTGAAAGGAGGCCTGAGCCTCTTGAAAGGAGGCTTCCGAGCCTCTTGAAAGGAGGCTTCCGAGCCTCTTGAAAGGAGGCTTCCGAGCCTCTTGAAAGGAGGCTTCCGAGCCTCTTGAAAGGAGGCTTCCGAGCCTCTTGAAAGGAGGCTTCCGAGCCTCTTGAAAGGAGGCTTCCGAGCCTCTTGAAAGGAGCTTCCGAGGGGCTTCCGAGCCTCTACGTTTTGCCCGACAGCCCTTTATTCACTATGCTGGTTGTAATGGCAGGATTTAAAAGTTGTAATGGCAGGATTTTGAAAAGTTACACTACTTTATGAATAAGTATTTAATGGAATTGTATTACATCCGCCATTACGCATTTTTGTGCGAGGTACCCTTGGGGCCAACGAAGGTCCCCAGGGGTACATGTTCCCCAGGTTGAGAATCGCTGACCTAATTGAATATATGTAAATGGATATTCAGTTTTTCAAAGTTCTGCCAATCTGCACCAAGCGCCTGTAAAAAAATAATCAAATTTAACATAATAATGTGTAGCGGTTTATATCATTGACAAAGGGTATCAAATATTTCTCGGCTCAATAATCGAGGATATTTTTTACCAATTAAGCGCACAAGATTTCAAGATTTCGAAATCCATCCAACAATTATGGCCGTCGGCGGTGGTTGCTGCAGAAATACCGCCGTTGATGGGAGCAGCAATAAAGTGAAATTTGTTCGCATACTGATAGTGTTTGCAAAGGCGTGCTTGATCGGTCCTTTTTCAGGACCATCAATTTATGCAGAAGGTTTTGCTTGCCGTATTAAACATTGTCGCACAAATGAAATTTTCGTTTTGCTGCTGCTAGTAGCTGGAAAGGAAGGAAAGGAGCATTGAGAGGAATGTTTGCCAGAAATGGCCGTCGACGGGTAGTTGCTGCAGAAAATTACTCACAAAGATGGCGTCTGTAGCAAATAAGCGGAAAATCATTGAGTGGCTGTCGTCGGTGACAGCAGAATTGTGAGTGCAATTTTTCTCTCATTTTTCACTCGCTGCGGACAAACCTGCTTTACTAAGATTTTAAACAAATTCTATTGGCGGCTGCCGATGCTGATGACGACCGCACGATGATGTCCAGCTAAACCGCAAACGCACGCGAGAAAGCAGCTTTCTGAATTGACTTGGGACGATGTCTTCACCGGTAGCGATCCAAGTAACATCTGTGATGGTCATCGGCGGCAGTTGAAGGAAATTTTCATGCTGAATACAGATTACGAGCTGTTTGTAACATAGATATTTTTCACCTCACATAATTTTTGGTTTGATTGCGTCATGTAAGTATACAACCATTCTTATTGCACTAAGAAGTTTTACGTAGTTTAGGTCGCGCGGTCGTGTCTTGTACACAACCCTTCTATTTATTTTCGTCCCCGAATTACAGATTAATATTTTCCATCAGAAAGCTTGCCACTAGTACTCAAAGTGACACGGAGTGCAGTGAGACGATATTTGAAGTAAAATCTGAAGAAGTTCTGTCTTTTCTATGGCATATATTCCATTTTAAATAATAGCAGGAAGCTCTCCAGCTCCACATGGAAGTTGAAGCCGTCATTGCATCATTCAACCTAGTAGGATGGTTCCCCACCCTAAAGTGAGCTGGCCTCAGCGTAGGTCCATCCTTGCAACTGTCTAAGAGCCGGACGAAGTCATTCCATCGAGTGAAAGTTGTTCTCTAGTGAGTAATTTGAAGAAGATTGAAAAATATTGTCGGAATACCTTTTGTCTTGCGATGTCACCGGTCCTCCTTCGGTGCCTGTGTAGCCATCATTGTGGGCCTGATGGTGTGATGCCAACTCACCTCCTATCTGCTACATACGCCGGAGCTCGTGACAGTGCACTGTAACGAAGCCAGAGACAAGATTAATATAATTCACGTATTATTAAAATTTCATGACCCGAGATGAGCGCACACTTTTCGGGCTGCCCTACCGGAGCTCCAATCCGAGCCACTTTGACTTCCCTGCTCACGTGTAACCGTAAGCACGAGCACCGCCCGGGTTCAACGTCTACTTCCTGCTAATGACTTTTGTGCAACCATGCGGGCAGTCCGGACACGGGCGGAGGCACAGCCGGGCGAGATAGCCTGAAGGGAACCGCACCGCATTGTGTCCAGCCTGTCATACGGTAGGTAGTCTGATCCGAGCGGAAGACGACATTCGGGCATCCGGTCGTAGCAGTGCGCCCGGTGGAGATGTGTGTGCCATCATCTATCTACCGACACGACGACCGTGTGGACCTTCACCGCATTGTTGTCTTTGTTCGTTCGTGAAAATGACATTTGATTTTCATTACTTCAGGTGTGCTTATTTTTTCATTTATTATCATTCCCCGGGGGCAATCTAATTGACTTATATTGCAGAAGAAGATGACCCCGGCCAGGATACTGTTCCGAAAGCGAATGGATCCGGGCCGAGTTGGATGACTGATGGTCTGCATGGGAGTGGACTTTGTTGTAGCGTAGTTTGGGAAAGACGACCCAGGATGGGCTAAGTCGGTAAGAGGGAATTCGAATGAGATATGTCCGGTTCGATGTTGAAATTTATTTTAATTTCAAATTAATAGCGTAATCGATTTGAATTATTCAGATACGACATTAAGAAAATATATTTAGCTATGGGTAGGTAATTATGATAAAGTAAACACATTTAATATATGTTGGGATGAGAGTTTAATATGTTGTATATTGAAGTAGGCACAACATATTAAACGAAAATAAATGATCCAAAGTAGTTAGCAATCTATGAATAATAATTATCGATAGCGCAACGGCAGGATTTGCGGATTTTGCTAAACGTTGCTGGGTTCGAAGCCCGATCAAAGAAATTCCAGCTTTGCTGCATCGCAGCATGCGTAAAATAATAAAAATTACAGTCACAGTCCGAAAATCTTCTACCTAACAACTTCCCAAAAAATGTCATCGCTTATTACGGTTACCAATGCTAAAAGTCTTTCACAAAAACTCCCCACATTTTCATCCCTACGCCACGCGCTCGCAGATCACGTTTCGCAGCAAGCTGCTACACTGTTTCCATAGAGCTGCAATCTTTCTTACCCAGCCTACTTTGCGACGCTGCTGTCGGAAGGAACTCATAGTTGGAGATTTTTCTCACGATTTCCTCACACAAGCAAAATCGCACAAAAGTGCCTGTTCTGCCGCGGCCCTTTCCTTCACTGACGAAGCGCGCTGCCCTGCAACACGCAAACTGCCGAAAAGAAAGTGACGTCGTCGTCGGATTTTCAACATTGCCGCTGCTGCAGTATCTAAACTCCGGCTTTCCACCTCATGTTAGTTGCTAAAGACATGCTTCTTCGTATACGGAATGTCGGAACGTGTAGGACCATTTGACCCATTCGCGTGTCCAAGTTTTGAATTAGGATCGAACTTGACTTTGCACACTAATAAATGAAACACCGATGACCAATAGTTAATATTCAAATATATTACTAATTGCATTTAAACACACAATTTTTGTCACTATATTTTATTAAACCATTGCATAGTAAATAGGAAAATAATTCCACAAAAAAGTCATCCATCGACCAACGAAAGGGTTAATAGTGAGGAACGGCCTTTTACCGGTATCTTTACTTTGCGCAGAAATGTGTATGTCTTGCTACGTGTCACGATCAACTTGTCAACAAGAAAGTGGATGTGGCGAAAAGTTTGTCTTATTCATCTTGGATTGCGATGACAAGTGAGGTTGGCTTTGTGGCGGTGGTTGCAATATGTTCCATCTTCACTCGGTTACCGATAAGGTGGTTCTAAATTTATGGGAAATGCACTTCTTGGACTTTTATTCGTTACTGTTTTCATTGACATGTAAAATGACAGAAAAATATCTTAGTTCCGATTTACAGCCGAGAACTGAATTTCGTGTAATATTAGGTCCACCTTAGCGCAGATTTGTCCTGTGGTTGGAATTCGGCAGCACTCTGTCAGGATCTTCTTGCTTTCATCGCAGGTTAATTTCTTATTCAGTTTGTCGCAAAGGAAACAGAAAATAAGAAATCGGATGCCTGGTAATTCGGGCCGACATTAACGGATTTTCAGCACAATGTCAACGTGGTCGACATCGGCGTTGGAAGACTTATTTCTGCAGCAAAGATTTTTTCCCGCAAAATTGATACACCGACAGTATAATACATGTCAGTATCAATTGGAGAATGAAGGAAGGCCTCCAAAAAGGTTTTTGCAAGTAACTTGTTACGGTTCATTTTATCTTACATGTTAGTGACAAACGTTTGAGTGGATTTGTGTATGTTCCATTCTTTAATATTCTGTGTTCGGGCCTGAAGAAAGGCAATTAATATTATAGATAGAGAAATCCCCAGACACAGACTTTATATTGCTGGTGCCACTTGGCACAAATTAATTGAGGATGCCCAAATAGGATCTGAATCCTACACGAAATAGAGCTATGTATTCAACGCCTTGGGTAGACGAAATACAAAACGCAATAAAAACACATTTGCGGGATTTGACTGATGGACCAAAATCTTATGAGGAAACCTCGTCACATCTCACAATGGGCAATAGAATGGACGTTTCTCTCGGGGCACAGAGAGATCGTCGATCATTTTAATTTGTTGAATGTATTGTAAACTGTTTATATTTGTATGTATGTAAAATAATTTTATTGTAATATGGCTCCCCGACGAAAACCTTGTAACTCAGGTGTTGAGGACAAGATTCTTCACTTACCTAGATGTAAGTTAAGTAATTTTAAGTTCTGTCACCAAGTGTGATGTTTCTTTCCTGTTTTCTGGCATCAATGTGTGATGCGTCAGGAATTATTTTTCGTTAACCGTCTTTTGTTTTCGTTACCGCTACTGTTAGCAATGCTCGAAGTTCCATCATTGCATGGATTGATTTGTTTGAGATTGCGTAATTTAAGTTAGATTAGGAAGTAATCGTCCTCCTCAACACCTTTCCTCCAATCCAATTGACGAAATTTTTGTGGATGCTTCTAGACCATCCACAAAAATTTCGTTCCCGTTGGTTGAAGGTTGTGTTACGGTTCATTTTATCTTACATGTTAGTGACAAATGTTTGAGTGAAATTGTTTAATGTTCCATTCCTGAATGTTCTGTGTTTGGGCCTGAAGATAGGCAATTAAAATTATAAATAGAGAACAGACTTTATATTACTGGTGCCAAATGGCACAAATTATTTCAAGGTGCCCAAATAGGATCTAAATCCTACACCAAACATTGAGCTATGAATACAACTACGTTGTAGACAAAATGCAAAACGCAATAAAAACACATTTGCGGGATTTGACTGATGGACCAAAATATTTCAAGGAAACCTCGTCATATCTCGCAATGGGTAACACATTGGACGTTTCTCTCGGGGCACAGAGAGATCGTCATCATTTTAATTTGTTGAATGTATTGTAAACTGTTTATTTTTAATGTTTGTAAAAATGTTTTTATTGTAATATGGCTACCCGACGAAAACCATGTAACTCAGGTGTTGAGGACAAGATTCTTCACTTACCTAGTTGTAAGTTAAGTAATTGTAAGTTCTGTCACCAAGTGTGGTGTTTCTTTCCTGTTTTCTGGCATCAATGTGTGATGCGTCAGGAATTATTTTTCGTTTACCGTCTTTTGTTTTCGTTACCGCTACCGTTAGCAATGCTCGGAGTTCCATCGTTGTATGGAGTATTTGTTTGAGATTGCGTAATTTAAGTTAGATTAGGAAGTAATCGTCCTCCTCAACACCTTTCCTCCAATCAAATTGACGAAATTTTTGTGGATGCTTCTAGACCATCCACAAAAATTTCGTTCCCGTTGGTTGAAGGTTGTGTTACGGTTTATTTTATTTTACTCCTAAGTGATAAATGTTGAATGGAATTGTGTACGTACCATTTCTAAATGTTCTGTGTTTGGGCCTGAAGATAGGCAATAAAAATTATAGATAGAAAGATTCCCAGACACAGACTCAATATTGTTGGTGCCACATGGCACAAATTATTTCGAGGTGCCCAAATAGGATCTGAATCCTACACCAAATAGAGCTATGTATACAACGGGCTGTTGTAGACAAAATGCAAAACGCAATGAAAACACATTTGCGGGATTTGACTGATGGACCAAAATCTTATAAGGAAACCTCGTCACATCTCGCAATGGGCAACACATTGGACGTTTCTCTCGGGGCACAGAGAGATCGTCGATCATTTTAATTTGTTGAATGTATTGTAAACTGTTTATAATTGTATGTTAGTAAAATTTTTATTGTAATAAACTATGGAAATGGCAGTTACCTTTTATTATTTTTCCTCTGGTTGAATTGAACCATGTAGGAATTACAATCTTTTCAACTTGCTGAACTTAACCTAAATTATACTACAGGAATAGAATATTGCAACGATTTTTGTCTAAAATTTGAAATTATTTTGTTGCAATGTCTCAATATTAGAAATTCTATGAAGTTCATTGGTACTATACCACGTAAGCATATGCGGTATTTAAAAAAATCGTTTCAGGTGGTTCGAAACAAAATTCCGCGGAATATGCATAAGTTAATTTGCATAAATTTCGCCATCAAAAACTAACTTTTAACGAAATTTAACGGAATTCCGCGGAATTTCTAAACTAAGTTAAACTCATATCTTACTTTAAATTACTCAAAATTTCGGCTTTGTTTTTTCGGTTTTGTTAAAAATATGCAACAGAAAACGAAAAGCATCTTTTACTTAATTTTTTTTAGGTTATCCTATTTTAAACGAAAATGCGTCGGATTTAACTTTTAGTACGTCAGGCTTAGAGTGTAAATGAGTTATTCTGATAACTTTATCTAGCAGGCAAAGTCGTGAATTCCTAGCGTCCTTGACGAAGTCTTTTTCTGGGCGCCTCTTTCGAACTAAAGGCCTTCATCTCCTCTAAGGCCTAACCAGGTTTAATCGTATGAGCATTTGAGCAAGCACCGTTCAAGCAGCCCGGTGGCATCCCTATCTCACACAATAGGTTTGTTTTGCAGCCAACATTGCGCGACCGTATCCCACTGACAGTTCTGTATCCTAATGAGAATCAAATGTGATGTACACATACTATTATGAATTTTACACTGAGATGTTGGCTGCAAAAACATGGCGTCGTGCCACCCACCTGCGTTCAAGAGTTAAGCAAGTATGAAGAAGGCCCTGTCTCTACGGATGGCTTAGACCCCTTAGACCACATCTGGTCACGTTCCGCAACGTGGGTGGCATTAAGAGCTCGTCAGCGGATAGTTGACGAACCAGCTGCGCGTCATAGTCTACCGATATGTTGACGGATCGGTCTTCGGCGAATAACGGTGCCAGAATCCACCCGGCGAAGGGGCTCTAGGACGGCACAAGGACTTCCCGGGAACTGGGCCGTATCGCAGATACAGCGGTCGAAATAGCAACACCACGGTGGAACAACGGGGTCCTAATTTGATTAAAACGGAAATCACGTATCACAAACACGATCACAATACAGGCATTCCACAAGTAGCATGGAGATGAGGTTGGGTGGTTACCTGAATTTCCTCCTTATGCTCACAATCACAATCTGGTAAATTGAAACTGTCTAAATTTAAACTTTTACGTAGCGCTTTGGACATCTAGTCTTGTTCACGACTGCCAGGTAAGTGAACGACTTGTCCCAGACCAACCAGCCCCAAGGTTCATGACCCGGTTCATGATCTCCGTTTCCGGTTCATGATCAAGGTTCCCAAGGTTCATGATCTCCGGTCATCGACTTTTCACAGTTTCCATCCCTTTTCGTGCCATCCAATAAGGCAAAGACAAAGGTGCTATTTGAACGAGATGGCGCCACAAAATTTAAAGTAAAATGAATTTCCTTGTATGGACAAATCATCCGTTCTCATTAACTACGCATCGCATCAATATGAAACCTAGGTCAAAAAACAACAAATATTTTTTAGATTTTTTGTTCCCACGACTTGTTTTACAATTCTAAACAATAAAAGAGATTTCATTGTACCTCCATACTAAATTCTAGCTGTATACTTTCAATTTCTTCAAGACTGTTCTCCACCTCGTGTGTGTGGAAGGAACATTGAAAGCTTACGATATCGAACAGCAGATGTCACTAGTGTATATGCAATATTACATTGATATAAACACACAGCAACACCACCTGTCGCCTGATAATGGAAATATTGCAATTATACCGTCAGGTGTAGTGGCTGTTGTTAAAATATTTAGGAAGGGCCTCAAGCGGAATTTTTGCTAGAACGCAACTGACGATCCCCTATTGTGCAGCCCATCATGGCCGCTCCCAACTCCGTATCCTGCGGCTCCTGGTGGTGGGTTGAACAAGCTTGGAGGGTGGTTGGTAGCAGTTGAGGTAGTTGCTCCTAATAGCTATCTATTTGTATGCCAAGTGTACTCTGCTGGGGAAAAACTTTAAAACTCACACAAAAACATCCTGTCAT
Organism: Armigeres subalbatus; assembly: GCF_024139115.2. NCBI lineage: Eukaryota > Metazoa > Arthropoda > Insecta > Diptera > Culicidae > Armigeres > Armigeres subalbatus. Next base: position 236,448,206 of record NC_085139.1, on the reverse strand, counting down.
ACATATTCACGATTATTAAAATACAAAATCTCTTCAATACACACAATTAACAAAACCAAACACTTACAGTTCAGCTCATACTGTTCATAGCAGCTATTTCTTGCACTTAAGGAGGAACAAAGGTTGGCATCAAACCACTACACAAATCCGTATTTCTGAATGAGTGTTTGCGGTATTTCTCAGTGTGGCATCACTGCAATAACCATTTTTCGAAGGACGAATAGAGACAAACGATACAACGCCGGTGGTAAATCATTCAGAAAGCACTTTTCATTGTCCAACTTTTCTTGAGCCTTAATTGAAGAAGTCGACTTACTTTATAGTACATCACGGAGAAGAGGGCTTTAAAAACATGACAAATCGTGACAAATCATATCTCGCGCATAGTTTCATAAGAGCGTAACTGCATTGATCGATTTCTCTTCATAGATTTTTTCTTTCGTTAATAACGCAAAAGATTCAAAGCAACAACCATGATTGTTGCTTCTGAAGCAGGATGCAACCATCCTCCAAACTATAAAATCCGTAGCAAACTGTCTAAATTCGCTGCAATGTTAAGAAGAAATCATCGACCTGAAGAAAAATCGATTAATGCAGTTACGCCCTTATGATCATAAGCGCGAGATATACAAATTTAAGATGGTTAGCCACCTCTGAAGTGGATCGGTAGATGATCGGATTCGCTATCGAGCCTTGGATAGCTTGTGCTGATTGTATTGCGGATTCATTTTGCTCATCTTTAGTATACTTTAGCATAATCAATTAGTTTTAAGGTGAAAAAATTAACATAATTATATCCGTCATGTGCTCGTCACGAGAAGAATTGCAAACATACGCTTCACGATAAATTTCTTTTCAAACCGCTCCCATAACCTGCTTCTTCTGTTACTAAAACTCTATTTATTGCATGACAGGACAATACAAATATTTTAAAACAATTATGCCTGCCCCCCTCGGATTTTTTTGCCCAAAAATAATATCGGGTAATTTTGAGGATTTTCAAAACATTCTTTAACAAATCCGAGTTTTTTTCTTATTTTTTTCATTTTTCGTTATTCCGCGCTCCTTCAACCTACCTTTCGGAGAACTGTAGGACATATTTCAAATTAAATATTTTTAACGACCTTATTTGGCTTCCAAAAATTTTACTTAAATTGCGTACGTATTTAAGCAATTTAACAAAAAATCCGCGAAAAAATTTAAAATTTTGTTCCGTTTTGAAAAATTTCGAATGAAATGGACTTTGATTTCGTATCGTTAATAAATAGCGAAATAAATCGAAAATAAATTTATATTTCGTTTCGCTTCGTTTCGAATCAACATAGACATTTTAAATTTCGTTTCGTTTCGCCAAGAAAAACTGTATTATCGCATATCCTTAATACCACGGAGGCAACTTCAGAATCATTTTCAAAACTTCATTTTGGTATTGCAGCAACTAGTCCATATTGGCACAGCATACAACATGGCTGGTCCAAAATTTTGTTTGTACACTGGATTCTGTTTTTACACGATTTACATTTTCTCAATTTTGCACTTATCCTAAATGTTTAACGCATATTAATTACCATGTGATTTTTCTTTGAATTATTTAGGATTTTTTGAAACATGTTGCAAAGACTTTGGTGGCAAATTGAAGTCACACGATCAAAATTACGAGCGAAAAAAAAATCGTGTAAAAACAGAATCCTGTGTAAATCAAAAGTTTGTCCTTAAGGCAGTGTTGTCCTACACTCGGCCCAAAAATTCTGCTCTTTGATTTTACTCCATCTAAACGATTTTATAGTCCTAACTAAGTAAGTTCAACTAATAGAAGGATATTTGAATTTTCTAAATGACGTGACGTCAAATTGTCAAAAAATGCACACCAGAGCCACAGGAGCGCGCGCACTGAAAATGCACTGAAGTGTTTTCACTGGAGTGTATTTTCAGCGCGCGCGCTCCTGTGGCTCTGGTGTGCATTTTTTTTTATATTTTGATGATATTTAGAAAATTTAAATATCCCTTTATTAGTTGAACTTGCCTAAGTAGGGCTATAAAATCGTTTAGATGAAGTAAAATCAAAGAGCATACTTTTTTGCACTGAGTGTAGGGCAACACTGCCTTAAGGCAAAGTTTTGATTTTCTGTTTATAAGTGGATATAGACACTTAATATATTTGTTACATTTGGCTTGAATGCCTTCAGTGTGACTTTTGAAAGTTAATTTATGATCTAGCAGAGATCCTAAATATTTACCCGAGTAGCACAAGCCGGACAAAATGGTTGCCGTAATTTGATTGTGACTGAATCCGGTCACATAAGAGTTGCAGTAACCAATATGAAACTTGTGCTGCTAAAGTAGCTTCGTTAGACCAATTAATTGGAACCCTATTCATAGTGACAATATGTCTGCTAGAAGTATGGTATTGGAAACGACTGGAAATAGTTTTTATGTAGAAATTTTGGCTATCTCAGTCTTTAAAACCATTAAACGATTAGCGTTTTACTCTGCCCGACGTTTCGGCCATTGGATGTGGCCTTTTTCAAGGGAAAAACTATATTTTTTGAGAGAATGTTTTGTTACAATGTTGCACAGTTTCAGTTACTTAATCTAATCTTACTTGGTCAATCGTTTTTGTCCTAATTTACATGTCGTTCTGGGTGTCGTATGGTCATAGTATTGGCTTCTAAATGTGTCAAATATTATTATTATTATTTATTCAGACTAAGGCCGAAGTGGCCTGTGCGGTATATAAGAGTCTTCTCCATTCGGCTCGGTCCATGGCTACACGTCGCCAACCACGCAGTCTACGGAGGGTCCGCAAGTCATCTTCCACCTGATCGATCCACCTTGCCCGCTGCGCACCTCGCCTTCTTGTGCCCGTCGGATCGTTGTCGAGAACCATTTTCACCGGGTTACTGTCCGACATTCTGGCTACGTGCCCGGCCCATCGCAGTCGTCCGATTTTCGCGGTGTGAACGATGGATGGTTCTCCCAACAGCTGATGCAATTCGTGGTTCATTCGCCTCCTCCACGTACCGTCCGCCATCTGCACCCCACCATAGATGGTACGCAGCACTTTCCTTTCGAAAACTCCAAGTGCGCGTTGGTCCTCCACGAGCATCGTCCAGGTCTCGTGTCCGTAGAGGACTACCGGTCTAATTAGCGTTTTGTAGATTGTCAGTTTGGTACGGCGGCGAACTCTATTCGATCGGAGCGTCTTGCGGAGTCCAAAGTACGTACGATTTCCAGCCACTATGCGTCTCCGAATTTCTCTGCTGGTGTCATTTTCGGCAGTCACCAGTGAGCCCAAGTACACAAATTCTTCTACCACCTCGATTTCGTCACCACCAATGCAAACTCGCGGTGGGTGGCTCACATTGTCTTCTCTTGAACCTCTGCCTATCATGTACTTCGTCTTCGACGTGTTGATGACAAGTCCGATCCGCTTAGCTTCCCTCTTCAGTCTGATGTAGGCTTCCTCCATCTTCTCAAAGTTACGTGCCATAATATCTATGTCGTCGGCGAAACCAAATAGCTGGACGGACTTATTGAAAATTGTACCACTCGTGTTAATCCCTGCTCTTCGTATTACCCCTTCCAAAGCGATGTTGAATAGCAAACACGAAAGACCATCACCTTGCCGTAACCCTCTGCGGGTTTCGAAGGGACTCGAGAATGCCCCTGAAACTCGAACTACGCACATCACCCGATCCATCGTGTCAAATATTAGTATTTAGTTAATATACATTGTTTTATGAGGTAATTCTTACTTTTGCGGTGGTTTTGTTCTACAATTTGATATTTTATCAACGGTCACAGTGCTCGACATAACAACGACTGTTTTGAAAATGGTGAATTTATGTTCATTAGTTTTATCCCGGATTCCGGAATACAAACTGGAACATCCTAAAGCAGATCATATTTCAAAATCTTCGCCAAAACAACTATCCTGCAGCATTAATCAACAGAATCCTATGTCACATCAACACCCAGGACAATAACCAAACCTACGACCAATCACCCATCACAACCCAACTATCTTCACCTGTTTCGCAACCATCATCATGCCATCAACATAGCTCAACCACATCACCACAACATCAAATGGATCCGAACAGCATCAATTCAGCAACAGCTAACATGACTTCCGCTCCAAACTCCATCAGCATCCAAAATCCACATCTGCCAACACAAACCGCCTACAAATCGATTCCGTTCATCCCCCAGCTGACCACCAACATCGCACACTGCCTAAAAATTGACTATCCACAGGTAAAATTAGCATATCGAACCATAAAAACAACTAAAAACATCCTAAAACAGGTAAAAGATCCAGTCCCCATAACACATCAATCAAATGTTATTTACAAAATCCCATGCAAAAATTGTGATAACACATACATTGGTATGACTAGAAACCAATTAAAAACACGACTTAGTGGACATAACATAAACACCAAAAGGTCGTAGAAGTAAACACCACACAGACAAATAATGAGATAGCTAGACTAAGAGAAACAACAGCACTGATGAAACACATTATTGATCAAGACCATGAATTTGACTTAACTAAAACAAGCATACTAGACCATTCTCGCAGAGCCTCAGCTCTCCCCATCTTAGAGATGTGCCACATCTCAAATCACACCAATACTGTCAATTACCGTACAGATGTTGATAATCTCAACACAACATACGCTGGCATACTACACACTATCAAAAACTATAAGAGTAGAAAGCACAGACGAACAGATGAGATTAGCAACACACAGAGTTTGAATCCGGGATAAAACTAATGAACATAAATTCACCATTTTCAAAACAGTCGTTGTTATGTCGAGCACTGTGACCGTTGATAAAATATCAAATTGTAGAACAAAACCACCGCAAAAGTAAGAATTACCTCATAAAACAATGTATATTAACTAAATACTAATATTTGACACATTTAGAAGCCAATACTATGACCATACGACACCCAGAACGACATGTAAATTAGGACGAAACGATTGACCAAGTAAGATTAGATTAAGTAACTAAAACTGTGCAACATTGTAACAAAACATTCTCTCAAAAAATATAGTTTTTCCCTTGAAAAAGGCCACATCCAATGGCCGAAACGTCGGGCAGAGTAAAACGCTAATCGTTTAATGGTTTTAAAGACTGAGATAGCCAAAATTTCTACATGTCGGCTAGAAGGTTTCAAATAACTTCAGCTTATGTGGCAAAATTATAAGCTGAGTTTTGGAAGCATACGGGGAAATTTTCCATTTTCGCAAATAAGTGGAGAAAATATCCAAACTTTTTTGCAATCTACTACAAATGGCATGAAGGCTTCGCCCTTTGACTGAAAGGCCCGTGTCATTTGCAAAAAAAGATTTTTGACACCCTGTAAGTCAGAAGTAGAAATGTGTTATACAATATGGGCTCCAGTATACTGCCTTGGAGAACACCAGGTAATCTGCACTGAGCGATCTGATAAATAATTTTGGTTTATTCAAGAAAGCAAACTGATTGGGCGATAGCTAGAAGCCTCAGCAGGATTTTTGTCCGGCTTCAAAATTGGAACAACTTTGGCGTTTTTCCATTTATCTGGAAAGTATGCCAATTGAAAACATTTGTTGAATAAATTAACCAAAAAGGATAAAGAGCTCTCAGGAAGTTTTTTGATAAGTATGTAGAAAATACCATCGTCACCCGGTGCTTTCATATTTTTTAATTTTCTAGTAGGGTATCCAATCATGGTTTGAACCAAATGGCAGGCATCAGATGAGCCGGCAAAACAAAATTCAGATATTTCATAGAGCAACATGTTACAACTGCGAACTCTAGTTTATATTGAAGCATAGTTCATTGCCTTTCAAAAACAACCTGGGTTCTTCTTCTTCTTCTCATTGGCATCCAGAAAGCCTGCCATCCACGGACATATCATATCGAACATATCGAACATAAGCCTACCTAAGATGTGTTATCCAGACTTCGCTGCTTGGAAGGTGTAAAATTGTTCGAATTGGAGTTTTGTAGGATATTGGTTAATCTACACTACTGCCGATTGACGAAAAATTTGTGGGAATGTTTATTTACATTTGCTTCAAACACCATGCAGAGGAGGCGCGATGCACCGCATATTACCCCCCTAGTTGAAACAGATTTGAGATCTTCAAATAGTTGGACCCCTCGTTAGTTATTCATAGAATCCTTTTTTTTTCTAGTTCTTCCTTATGCAGTCCAGTTTCTTCTTCTGCTTGTTCTGCTAGTAATTCCTCCTGAACAAGCTCCTTTTCTTCTTCTAAACGGAGGAGCTCTAGCCCACATTTTCCACAGCCAAAACTTCTTTATTTGACGCTTTCGTCCACCTTCACATTGAACCATCAATTTATCTGCCACATCTTGCCGATTACAACAGGCACAACAACCGGCAATCGAGTTTCCTCCTCCGTTAGCTGACGAACAAAGCTGAGACGTCTATTCGTTGTCTCCTTAGGAATCGACATTCGACATTATTTACATTTGCTTCAAACACCATGCAGAGGAGGCGCGATGCACCGCATATTACCCCCCTAGTTGAAACAGATTTGAGATCTTCAAATAGTTGGACCCCTCGTTAGTTATTTATAGAATCCTTTTTTTTTCTAGTTCTTCCTTATGCAGTCCAGTTTCTTCTTCTGCTTGTTCTGCTAGTAATTCCTCCTGAACAAGCTCCTTTTCTTCTTCTAAACGGAGGAGCTCTAGCCCACATTTTCCACAGCCAAACCTTCTTTATTTGACGCTTTCGTCCACCTTCACATTGAACCATCAATTTATCTGCCACATCTTGCCGATTACAACAGGCACAACAACCGGCAATCGAGTTTCCTCCTCCGTTAGCTGACGAACAAAGCTGAGACGTCTATTCGTTGTCTCCTTAGGAATCGACATTCCGGCCGTTCACAGCCGTTTACAATCTAAACACCTTAAAATGTTGCTGTGGTAGATTGTGACAGCAATTTCGGACGTCCTTTTTAGCCAACTCAGTCTTTTGGGGAAATGCTTTAAGCTGTAGAATTTTACGGCAGCCTCCCAGAGGCCACCGAAATTCGGTGACTTAGGGGCCCCATACACGCTCCGACATGTTGTACAACTTTGGCTCCACCCCCAGCAAATTTGGTTCGGTCGGAGTAAAGTCGGACCGTCTGTGGGCAAGTTGTACGACTGTTTGACAGTACAACTTGCCCACAGACGGTCCGACTTTACTCCGACCGAACCAAATTTCCTAGGGGTGGAGTCAAAGTTGTACAACATGTCGGAGCGTGTATGGGGCCCCTTAGGAGGAATGAAGCGAAACACGATTCCTTTGTCGGCCGCTATGGACACGATTGCTTTCTGCACTTGCTCCGTCATGAAGAGCTGTTGTAGTCCATCTAGTTTGCGTCTCGCTCCTACAAAATTGGTTGTATTAACACACATGATAACTTAAGGGATGCCCATTATGCCGGTGAATCGTTTCAGAGCACTTATGAAGGCCATCGTAGTCAAATCGGCTACCATCTCGATATGGACGGCTTTAGTCACCAGATAGACGAAAATTGCCGTGGATTTATTCAACCATGACCCCTCCGAAATGGGTAATAATTATTAACTTGGAAGGGGCAACTTCCACGCCCACTCGAAGAAATGGTGGCGCAGGTGTCACTCGAATTGCCAGCAAATCAGCCATTAGCTGTTTCTGAACGATGGGTTTGTTGCGAAAACATGTAACACAATCGTGAATGGCTCTGCGTGCCAGGCTTCTGATGCTTAGAATCCAATATCTCTTTTTGCCTTTCTCGTATACTAAGTATACGTAAAGGCTATTATGATCGCTCCAAAAACAAACTTTTTATAGAAGGCCCGGAGACCCATAGTGTTATATACCGATCGACTCAGCTCGACGAATTGAGGTGATGTCTGTGTGTGTGTGTGTGTGTGTGTGTGTGTGTGTGTGTGTGTGTGTGTGTGTGTGTGTGTGTGTGTGTGTGTGTGTGTGTGTGTGTGTGTGTGTGTGTGTGTGTGTGTGTGTGTGTGTGTGTGTGTGTGTGTGTGTGTGTGTGTGTGTGTGTTTTTTCTTCCTAAACAATGGAGGGGGAATCTGCTCAACAGACATCCTGGGTTGACCAGGAAGTGCTGGGTTAGGGGCCACCTCCAATGAGGGAGGCAGGGCTGCATCCCCGACCAGAGCTTGAAATATTCATCTTCATGAAGCAACTTCAGTCCGAATTTTGACAAACATCGCATGATTATGAAAAACATAGAATGACATAGTCAGACGACTACTCCACCAACTCATTCATTCGACTGTCACTGAATGTGCTTACTATGTGCAGAAAAAAACATAGTTAGTATTGTTTATATTGATGTTTACCGTTGAAAGTGCCTCGTGGATGAAAATCTGATTTAGTTCTATGTGATAAATTACTTTAATCATTCAAAACGTGTTCAGATTTCAGATAATTTAACAATTTGTAGAATGTGCATAAATATTCAATGACTAATATTCAACCGAATATTGACAGTCCAGAGCCGACTATGAATGTGTCTGGAAGTGAGCTGAAAAGTGAAGAAAGGTGGACTTCACCAAAAATTTTCGATTATTTTACACTCTGTCCCCGACCAGCTAAACCGTTTCCATTGCCGCCAAGCCCATCGTCCCTTCGGTACAACCAGAAAGTAATGCTTCAAAGGGGGGCCAGTGCATGACGCACCCTCGAGGTTAGCTGCGTGTCCTTGCAGCATCGAACATCGTGACTCGCTTTTTTAGAAGAACACCATGGTATCGTGCCAGCGCATTGCCGGCTTTCCAGGTGGCCTTACCACGCCCTATGTCCTCGGAAGGTGGGCAGGGTCGACTTCGCGCCTGCTTCCCTCTGCACGACTGGTATCAAGAATGATGATGCCGCGTGCACCCCAAATTGACCTTTCTGCGATAGGGCTTATTCGCCAGCACACAGAGGGACTTGCCGACGCGAGGCCTACGCCTGCCCCAGCCTTGACGAGGACCCCTTTCCGTCCTCGGGCTCGGAACCCGCCCGGTTGACCGACGCCGCGAAAGCGACGATACCATGTTGTTCTTCGCGCGGCCACTTGTTCGATAAAAGGATCGAGTTCGACCACAGAGCATGACCACCGGTATGACCCATGAAGCCGACTCCGATCCCTTGGACCACCTCTTATTTGCGCCTGAACTAGCCATCCTTGAGTCCACGCGCCACCTTCTGTGTAGCTCCGAGACGATTTGAGCGATAGCCGATAAAACGGCGTTCCAGCCAACTTCATCATAACACATCTTCCGAACTAGGTTGTCCGGGGTAGTGTCCAGACCACATGTGGCAAGCATGTGGTCACGCATTGCGCGAAAACGTGAGCACAGGAACAAAACGTGTTCCGCCGTTTCCTCTAAACCTGCGCACTCCAAACACTCGGGCGAAGCCGAGCAAGCCAGCTGCTTTACCTGCACTTTGATTTTGCAGCACGCTTAAACGCCGGGCACATCGAGCCCCCCATGGGGTGCTTGCTGTTCACAGCTTTGCTGGAACAAATCAAACAATTGGGAGGGTTCGTGCAGCATTGTGCCTTATGTCCCTCCAATCCGCAGCGTCGGCAGAGATCGCTTCTGTCAGGGCCTTTGCAGTCCCATTGCTTGTGCCCCGGTTCCAGGCACTTGAAGCAAACTTCGGGTTGCTCGTATATGCGCACAGGGCATACCGACCATCCCACCTTGACGCTCCCTAACTTGACTACCTTGGAGGCGTCCGCTGCAGATAGCCGAACCAATGCTACCTGCGTCCCTGCCGGACCTTTCCGTAGCCGAACGGCTGCGGTGGGCGTCTCCACTTCACACTGTCGCCGCAGTGCCGTGACGAGCTCTTCGACTTCAGTGATCTCGTCCAGGTCTTTAACCCTTAGATTCACCTTCGTCGTGAGTGCCCTCACCTTGACCGTCTCGCCTAGGACCTCCTCCGCCAACTTCTTGTAGGCGGCGCCCTTTTGCGAGACGCCCCGCTTCAGCTCGAGTATCATCTCGCCCATCCGGGTACGTCTTATTAGACGTACGTCGGCGCCGAGTTCACCGAGCTTGACGTCACTCCTCATCGCCTTCAAAACATCCGAGTACTTAGCCTCGTCCGCCGTGATGACTAGGGCATCGCCCCTGGAGCGATTGGCGCCTACCCTAGACTTCTTGCTACCCTCATTCGCCTGGGCCTTCTTTTCGGCCCTTGACGTCTTCGGTTTCCTCTTGTTCTTGACCAGGGTCCAGGAGGCGTCATCCCCCTCTATTTCCCTGGTCTGGTGCGGCTGAGAACTTTCAGCCTGCCGTAACCCCTTACCACCGTCTTGCCTGAGTGGACGGACCTTTCCAGGTCCTTCCTCCCCCAGTTTTGGAGGTACCTGAACGGGTTCAGCCCAGCCCCACTACCCTTGTTCGGGGTAGTAACCCTCCGCGTTTTGGAGCGGCCCCCAGGGAGCTCATCCCCTGGAGACTGTCTCCCCCGTTTTTGTGTCTGCTCCGTTGGAGTAGTCACCCCCGACGTACCCGCAAATACTTGAGCCTCAGTCTGGGTAGACTTTGGCACCACCGTCTTAGCTGGCACGCCTTCGGTCGACTCGACCTTGCCCGAGTCCGCGAATCCTTGGGCCTCAGTCTGGGTAGACCTCGACTCCACCGATTTCACGGGTTTACACTTGGTCGTCCCGACCGCCCTCTCCACCTTGGCGTCCAGCATCGACTTTCGAAGTTTCTGCAAGCTCCTCTTGAGGTCCTTACAGATATTATGCTTCGATGACGCGTCCAGCTGTTCCGTCGCCACCTCGAAGGCCGAAAGCCCATCGCGTTTGAGGTTCATCGCCTTCACAAGCCATGGGCCGTCTATAACCCCTTCCGGCGTTTTTATAGCCGAGAGGAAGGTTAACCCACGCTGGCGCTGCGCACTGAGCTGCCGACTATTGCCTCTGGCCTCCTAGGCGGAGACCTGAACAACCCACCTCTTGCGAAGGGGTTGTCGCCTACACTACTACCACTAATTGAAGAATTGACTTGGTTTTCCATTTTGGTCCCACGAGTTGCTCGGGAAAAGAGGTCCACCACGCCAGAGCCCAGCATAACGCGGTAAGGGACAATTACTGTGGAGGGTGCCCAGGTACCCCACAGGCTCCGTTAAAGGCCTAGCTTATTGTTTCTAAAACCTGGCGATGCATCCCCTCGGCACGGGGCGCTTGATGAGTTGGGATTAGGGGTTAGGGACGATGGTCCTGGTCTACCTCGCAGTGGCCATGGGGAGGGTCGTCAAGCCTTGGACAAAGTCCCTGCTGCCCCCTGTGTGTGTGTGTGTGTGTGTGTGTGTGTGTGTGTGTGTGTGTGTGTGTGTGTGTGTGTGTGTGTGTGTGTGTGTGTGTGTGTGTGTGTGTGTGTGTGTGTGTGTGTGTGTGTGTGTGTGTGTGTGTGTGTGTGTGTGTGTGTGTGTGTGTGTGTGTGTGTGTGTGTGTGTGTGTGTGTGTGTGTATGTGTGTGTGTGTATGTGTGTGTGTGTGTGTGTGTGTGTGTGTGTGTGTGCGTCTGTGCGCACCCACCCAAAAAAATGTGGGCGCAGGACGACGCAGGACATTCTGCCATTGTTTCCTATTGAAAATTGGTCAGATCGGACTATGGGCTCGGAAGTTATGACCAAAATACCATTTTTTTTACAAAAAAAATGTCACTAATTTTTCAGGTACTTATCCTTAACCGATTTACTCGCAACAAGTTGCATTCGACGCTGGATCCTCTGCCATTGTTTCCTATTGAAAATTGGCCAGATCGGACTATGGGCTCAAGAGTAATGGCCAAAATACTATTTTTATAATACACGAGAAAGGCACCATCACCGCTAGGTGGATTAATCAGGGTTTTTATGAGACATAGCCCATGGGCGGACGTCACGGTACACAGCTCATAGATTTTGATGGGATCGGTACGAGAGTCACGCCTGAAATTTCTCTGCAATCTACGGTCACTAGGCTGTACTAGTACCATACGATACATTTTTCGACGTCGGCCACTATCGCGTGTTAATTCCATCGAATGCGTGTGACAATGGACAGCAGATCACCTTGTACTGTGGGCCCAACCATAAGGGCATTGTGAAACTCAGCTGGTCGTAGTACAAGACGCATTAAATACAAACCCGCAGTTTTGTAGTGGTGCTATCTGGCATCAGGATGCAGTGGTGATGAATGTAGTATTGTGGTTCTCCTTCCTCCTCGTAATTCAGCTCTACCATGTGACTCAGTCGACGATACTCATGGATGAATTCCAAGTACATCTTTATCTGTCTGGGCTTGCCTCCAGTCTCTTCTCTTAGCTCAAACAACGTTTCAGTGCTGTGGCCCTTGTGTCTCCCAATCGTTGGATGAGAAACTCCTTCTTCTATAGCGTTGCAACAAATCTACCGGTTGCAACGCGGTTTGTTGTTCTGTCATATATGACCTCACATGTCGATTACTCGACTGATAAAACGCTATGCGATCGACAGGTTTCCAGTTCCCAAAAACGCTTGACTAACTGATCCACTTGCTCCGTGGAAAAATTGGTAACACCTTCTCGTAGTTTGGCCAATGCCGCTTACTGAGAAAGACTCCTTGGCTCTTCTAAACTTCAGCTTCTGCGACATGTTCTCCGATATGAAACTGGACTCGAGCTCGATGCTCGAGCGAGCATAGCACTGCCGAAACTATCTTCAAAAATAACTATTGCAGTTGCAAGTAGAGCTGGTCCATCTGATTCATTACCAGAAAGAGATGCATTGAAATATGTATTTTGTGGTTTTGTTGTGGGTTGCATTTTATGTGGTTAAGGGTCGTTTGGCCGAAACCCATTCGGCCGAAAGCCATTTGGCCGAATACCACAAGGCCGAATGACCCATTAGGTTGAAACCCATCTGGCCGAAAGTCATTTGGCCAAAAGGGTCATTTGGCCGAACGGGTCGTTTGGCTGAAAGGGTCATTTGGCCGAAAGGGTCATTTGGCCGAAAGGGTCATTTGGCCGAAAGGGTAATTTGGCCAAATAGGACATTTGGCTGAATAGGTCATTTGAAAAGTGAGAAATTAGGAATGAGAAGATAGACGTCTCACTTCTCACTCTTCGTTTTTCTCTACACACTGTACAAAATTGTCTCACTACCCACTTCGCACGGCTCACTTTTCACAGTGAGAAGTGAGAAATGAGGAGTGAGAAGTGAGACATCTCACTCCTCATTTATCACTTCTCGCTGTAAAAAGATAGAAGCGCGGAGTGAGTAGTGAGACATCTCACTACTCACTTCACGCTCCTCATTTTTTACAATGAGAAGTGAGAAATGATCAATGAGAATTGAGACGTCTCTCTTCTTACTCATAATGTCTTACTTTTCAAATGACTTATTTGGCCAAATGACCTATTCGGCCAAATGGCCCTTTCGGTCAAATCACCTTTTCGGGCGAATGAGCAATTCGGCCAAATGACGATTTCGGCCATGCGTCCAAATGCGTTTTGACCAAGAGCTTCTTGTTTTCATACCGTGACTCAAGAGCCTGCAACGCTATGGTATAGCTGTCCTGCTTGCTCTCCTCCTCGTCTGGCTCTTCAACATCTTCCAACAGCATTTCGATTTGCGTGCGAACATCACAGAACATCTCGAAAGCCTCGTCAAGTTTTGTGATTCTAAACGGAACAGTATCCCCATCACGAGAATATTCATAATTAGACGCGAAATCCTTGGTTGAAGCGACGATAATCTTGATTTGTCTCTCCTGTTTCGACAGTTTCCGAAATTCGTTATCTGCTCACTTTCACAGTTCCACAGTGACTCGCGATTGATTGATGGAACAGCTATTGACAGAAACCCAACATATAGAAATGCAAAAAACTGGAGATTGATCAAGCATTTTCAAAACCTCAATAAACCAGAAAATCGACTCAGCAAATCAAACAAAATCCCATATACCCTCAACAAGCAACTCATACAACTTACTCGGCTTTAGACGGCTGCCTAGCAGCATGCAATCAATGCTCGTCTGTTTTATTGTTCGAGTAATAGATACCCCAAAGTAAAACATGCAACTTATCTTGCTCATCGCTACGCCGACATAATCAGATTGGTACAAACGCACGGGAAGATCCAGTTCCAACTCCAACAGCATCAGTCCTCGATGGTTTCTTGGTGACGATCAACAACAACAGCAACATTCGGTATTCACAGGCCAGAATCAAGAACAGCAGCAACAGAATAAAACAGCATGAAAGCCTCCGCCTGGTAGCAAACACACTTTATCTTTTTTTTTTGGTTCACTCCCCAATAGGATAGTTATTCTTCACCATTTTGCTAGATTGGCCATACAAACTACTAATAGCAAATTTGCCTCCTGTAGGCATTCACTCAATTGGCGGCAAATGTCCACAAAAGCCAGTACACATAAAACACGATTCGTTCCCTTTCTTATTGTTCAATCCAACCGGGCATTTGCACAGTAGGTCTCAGATCTGAACTATAGTCACTGGCCGTTAAACAATACGTAATAGACGGATAGCCGTATCACATCTCAATATGTATGCTGCAATCGAATTAGCAACTGACGATTTGCTATCGATAATCCTCGCGACATTCACGATATGCACTTTTCTTAATATCCGGTTCGAAGGACCAAATGTAAAAAAGCCGTCACCGATTTTTCGGCACTGGTTTTAAATAAAACAAAACTTTTAGGTGCATGAAAACGACGCTTTCAAGAAAAGGCACTATCTGTCCGGCGCGGTTGATTTATTGATTGGAGTTTTGACAAATAATTACAACTTAATTAGATTTCTCCCCTCTTGGAAAGAACTAAGAGCTAGGTAGAGAGTACCCCAAGAGATGGATGCTGGGTCATTAGGCCGAATGAGAACTGGGGAGTGAGAAGGGAGTAGTGCGAAGTGAGGAAGAAGGAAGAAGAAAAAAAGAAGAAAGAAGAAGGAAAAATGCAGAAGGAAGAAGAAAAAAGAAGAAAGAAGAAAGATGGAAGACGGGAAAAAGAAGAAAGAAAACGGGGAAAAGAAGAAAGAAGAAGAAAAAGGGAAGAAGGAAAAAAGAAGAAGAAAGAAAGAAAAAGGATAAAGGAAAAATGAAGAAAAAAGAAGAAACAAGGAAAAAGAAAGAAGGAAGGAGAAAGAAGGAAGAAGGAAGAAAGAAGAATGAAGAATGAAGAATGAAGAATGAAGAAGGAAGAAGGAATAAAGAAAATGGAAGGAGGAAGAAGTAAGGAGGAAGAAGACAGATAGAAAAAGGAAGATGCAAGAAGGAAGAAGGGAGAAGGGGGAAGACAGAACTTCTCATTTTTCACTCTGCTAATTCGGCCTTTTTTAGTTTTTTTTTTCACTTAAATAAAGAATTAAAAAAAATCGATTTTTAACATGTTTAAATTTTGTCTGCCGCTAATAATGTCTACACCCGATTTTATGACCGTTTTGATATGATTTGTTCACGATCCAATTTTGCCAGAATTTTATTCAGAATTTTGTACAGAATTTTACACTCAGAAATAATATTGTAACAACTAATAATTTTCATCGTCTGTAGCTAATTATGAATTATTCCAAGAATTTGAGGTCTAAAGAAGAAGATAAATTAATCCATATGTTCTGGAAATCTATATGACAGTCAAAACCGTTAATTACTTTATATTTGTGCTATTTCGACATCGCTGAAGAAATTTTCTCGATACATTTTATAATGAGCGATTAGGGCATCATCACCCCTAGGCTTTTTCTTTGTTTTGCTCCGTCGCCGGAGGAAGACGATGAATATAGTTGGATATTTCAACTCAATTCTGCTAAGAAAATCCAACGTTTGTTTTGATGTAGAAAATCATCTTTGCCCCCGCTCATTTCTGCTTTGCACTGTTCCACTAATCAAACAGTTGCCAAACAATACTTCGATTACTTGAAAAGCAAAACACTCAATCGATTTCCCCGCATTTGCTTATTTACTTGTCCAGTCTTCGCGCAATTTGAAGCTAATTGAAAACTTTCGACCAGCATCCCCTTCTGAGCGAAGTTATTGCTTTTTGATAGACTCCTTCCCGTCGTGGTCACCTCGCCGCAACCACTGACCAACGCAACGGCCCACATCACCGTTGAGAGATGGGGCGGGGGTCGAAAATATCGGAAAAACATCCACTTACTGCCGGCCGGTGCGGTACCACCACGCTCTGAGGCACAGCTGCACGGAGCGCAGGCTGCCTTCATTATCACTTCCATTTCCGGAGAGTGGTTTACAACAACGGTTTCACGCAGCCTGCAACCGATCGACCGACCGACGGGGCTGTAGTGGCGTTCGAGCACAATTTATGCCATTTCCAATTCATTTGTAAGCAATTAACGAACTAATAAAAGCGAAAATTTATTGAACCCCCAGCAACGCAGCGAAGGGGGGCCCGGCTTTGGCTGAATTTGTTCCCTACATCGGTTTCGGTGAGTGTGGCTTACCGAGGTAAACATCACAACAAATCGGCAGGGTTTGTGTAGCAAATAACTGGAGCAGGAATACACAATAGTTATGGATCCGTTCTAGAGCTCGGCTGTGAAGCTGATGTGCGGTATTTCAGGTCAATTTGAGCATTTAATATGAAACATTAGACTGCAATATGTCAGTATCAATCCATATCGTGAACAAGATGGCTCAAATTTAGTAAACCAAAATTTAAAAAATTGGGAAGAAAAGACAGATGAGGAAACTCGGTGTGTTACTTCAATGAATCCGTGCTTCATTACAATTTACAATAAAACACCAGAAATAATCTAATTTAATACAAGTCTTTTCATATTAAATTAATTATACCGGGGTTTGATGAGTTAACAAGCTAAGTATCTATCTCACGGATGATTTATCGTTACAACATTCCTGTACCCATTCATTCCTTTGAGCTACCTCAATCAAAGCTCTAGTGAAAGCTTCTTTGCGCTTTGCAAGCAATCATTTCGTTTCTCAAATCATTTCTTCCCTTCACACTCCATGGCCGTTCTAATCTCCTCGCCTATTTGGTCCAATATCACGCTGATCGGTACACTAGAACCCGCTTTGTGTGCCCTTGGCCATTAATCACACGACACGGGCCCGGACCAAGTCCGGCCGGGATGACGACGACGGTTGATTGGGAGCAAATACCAGATCCTACCAATCAAGCCGCTTCCCATCCCAACGCATTCCACCAAATAGCTCTTCTAAGCAATTGGGCGAATCAGTGCCGGCACTTTATGGGAAAAATGCTTTTAAAACGAAACCGTTTTGCCGGACATGATTGCGGTTTTCCACGGCCATCGCTTCGTCATAGTGCTCATCCTCGTCTCTCTGATGGGTACAATGCGGGAGAGTTACTTTTGTGTGCCAGTTTAGATCTGCGGGAGATTCGAAATGATGAATTGGATATTTTGGATTCGCTGCCCGAAATGAGTAATGGTCGCTCCTCACTATAGGATTTCGGGCGGTCATTAATCGAAAATGTCATGTCTTCCGAATTATTTTAAAATATTTTCTCTCCATTGTCAATACTCTAATTAAGAGAAATTCTGAATTTGAAGTCTCTAGGTGCACTAGTTCCAAAGATATAAGGTGGCAAAGTCAGAAATGGGTAAAAAAGTTAGCAAATTTTCTGAAAAAATATTTTATTTTCAACTATTTATTGAAATATTTTTAAATGTTTTTTCTTCAATGTTAATACATCATTACAAAGGTTATTGTATAAGCTTTTAAATGGTGTGCAAAAACTAATGGTTACACTGTGAAAAAAATTGAAAAAATGCGGAAGCAATATTTTTTCCAAAACGACGCTATTTTCAACTTTGATAGTGAAGAACTTTTTTCCTCAGGAATCCCGGGTTCTTTATGATACACATCAAGGACAAAGCTTCGACTAAAATGTCCTGAAAGAATTTCTTGCCAGTATTTGCAATTAACAGAGTTAAGTCACTCTGATTTTTTTCATTTGTTTTTTTACCGTGTTTTGCCTCTCTCGTACTCCAAGGTTAATGCTCATTCCAAAAACGAATGTTTGATAGAAGGCCCGGAGACCCCTAGTGGTATATATCAACTAACTCAGCGCGAAGAATTGAGGTGATGTCTGTATGTGTGTGCATGCGCGTCTGTATGTATGTGCGCAAAAGAACGCAATCGCCATTTAGACACTTATTTGTGTCCGATTTTCTCGCAACAAGTTTCATTCGACGGGAAATCTAGTCCCATCGTTTCCTATTGAAAATGGGTCAGACTGAACTATGCGCTCAAAGGGTATGGTCAAAATACATTTATTGGTAATAACTTCGACTTTATTTATAACCATTTGAGCTCATTTAATTAACTTTTCAAAGGAGTAAATGAATAAAACCCCAATGCAATGCAGCACAACGGTAACGGAAGGATTTAACAGTTCGCTCATATATTTCCTGTCAAATTTTACTGTTTCCGTCGCCATTCCGCTGAAATGCGTTTGGGGCTTGAGTGGTTTGAGTCATTCTCTAAAACTAGTTTTCGTAGCCATTCATTAGCTACTGAGGGAGAACTAAATATTATATTTCATAATATGTAAATATTTATAAATCCCCTGTAATCAATAATTCCCGACATGTTTATTGCAAAAGTAAAGACGAACAATAGCTTAGTTAGAACGGAGCGTATGGAAATTCCTGCTAGTGTTCATGAATGTCTGGCTAATGGTAGGAAATATTTATTCACTCATCTACACTTTGAGGTTCACTGGCTGAACAACCAGCGGAAAGTCAATATAAACAGTTGAAGAAAATTAGAACTCATAATGCAAGAAAATGATCAAGAGAGGCAAATGTTGACATTTTCCTTCGTGCCTTACATGAATCAGATCCATTTAAGCTCGATTTGGATAACGAGGAGACGTTGGAAAAAATTTTCACTTAGTTATTCTTATGCCATGCGTAATTTTGTAATATTTGAAGATTTTCAAAAGTTCTTTATCTTCTAATACTTTAGATGAATTTATCTCATCTTCCATCGTTGATGGAATTGAAGAAAATATCATTGAAGACTTAAACCTTGACACAGAAAAGAATGATGCTGTATATAACTTGTAGAAATCATGAAAACAAATCAAAAGTAATTCAAATAGTGTTGTTATTTAAATTAAAAGAATTTTGCTTTTCGGAAGAATGGAGCATTCTTACATTCCACAATGAATGTCCACATTTTTGAGAATATATTAATCTCATTTTTGAATAACTTGTACACGTAAAAATGTCATGGGATTGCGATTTCTAATTTGCTAATACCCTTTTTCAAAAGTTATTTTCAATTCTGATTATTTGATTAACATTTAATGCTTTATGATCCTTCAGATCCTAGTACTTTGTCAAACAAATTGTTCTAAATACAAATTGTGAGGCATGAGAGTGAGAACAAAAAATATCACGGAATGTCATGAAATTAATGTCATTTAACATGATCGCCGCCATAATGTCCATAAATTGCTGAACTTAGTTTTGTACAGCCCCTTCCTTCTCCTTAAGAAAACGCACGAAATTTCAACTTCCCAAATAGGTTTGCTTTGTCACGTTAATCGAACCTATGAAAAAAATAATTACGTAATTCATAGACGATCCCCAAAGGGGGGGGGGGGTTGGAAATTGTATATTCATGCTATTTCGACCATACACAGCTAAAACTAAGTGGAAAATCACTTTAAAAGTCCAATTTTATTTTTGACCGCTCGCTTGTATGGGGATCCCCCATAGTGCTCCTGAGGTAGAGTTTGATTCTATTCAGCAGTGGGATACAAGAAATCAACAGTTTTGAATGAAAATTTCTGGATCTTTGAGGTGGAGAACCTTTTTGCATAAATGTTTGTAGTATTTCGTGCGATAGCATACATTAGTGGAATTTGCGTCTTCGTCCGAAGATTGATTTTGACGACTAGCACAGCATTTCCCAAAGCGTGGGTTGTTAAATCAGACTAGAATAAAATTCACCTAAACGAATAAAACATGTTGTTTGTTTTGCTATATAACGAGAGGGCAATGGTAACGGATCTGGGAACACGAGAGGATGTCCCAAGATAACAGGCTCTAAAATTCCAAGAAGTTTGGGAGGCTAATCTAATCTAATCTAATCGAACACAAACGCAGCCAGTACAAAAAAGCATCCTGAGAAATTATTGAGTTAGACTTGCTTGTAAAATTGGTTTTTCTAAAATAGGATTTTCTGAACGATTATCGAGTGTACTTTTTGAAGGAATTTCAGATTTTATTTCTGAGGATGTTCTCGAGGAATTCTGAAGAATTTTACGGAAGAATTTTCGGGGTCTGGTGGGGGGGTTAATTTAGAAGAATTCCATAATTTCTGAAGAGTTCTCCAAGTAATGTATAAATATTTCCTATAGGAATTTTCCGGAGGAAAAGCTGAAATAGCTTACGTGGAAATTCGTGGAGTAACATTAAGGGACATTCTTGAAGTAAGTTCTCGAAGAATTCCAGAAGGATTTATCGAAAAAAATCCTTGAAAAACTACTGGAAGAACATTCGGAGGAATTCCGCAGGAATAACTGAAGAAACTTTCAGAGAAATTCCTGAAGGAACTTCCGGAGGAATTCTTGGAGGAACTGTCGGAGAAACTTCCGGAGGAATTTCTGGATGAACTTCCGGAGGAATTCCTGGAGGAACTTCCGGAGGAATTCCTGGAGGAACTTCTGGAGACATTCCTGGAGAAACTTCCGGAGGAATTCCTGGAGGAACTTCCGCAGGAATTCCTGGAGGAACTTCCGCAGGAATTCCTGGAGGAACTTCCGCAGGAATTCCTGGAGGAACTTCCGCAGGAATTTCTGGAGGAACTTCCGGAGGAATTCCTGGAGGAACTTCCGGAGGAATTCCTGGAGGAACTTCCGGAGGAATTCCTGGAGGAACTCCCGGAGGCAATCCTGGAGGAACTCCGGGAGGACTTCCTGGAGGAACTTCGGAGGAATTCCTGGAGGAACTTCGGAGGAATTCCTGGAGGAACTTCCGGAGGAATTCCTGGAGGAACTTCGGAGGAATTCCTGGAGGAACTTCCGGAGGAAGCCCCGGAGGAACTTCCGGAGGAATTCCTGGAGGAACTTCCGGAGGAATTCCTGGAGGAACTTCTGGAGGAATTCCTGGAGGAATTCCTGGAGGAACTTCCGGAGGAATTCCTGGAGGAACTTCCGGAGGAATTCCTGGAGGAACTTCCGAAGGAATTCCTGGAGGAACTTCCGAAGGAAGTCCTGGAGGAATTTCCGGAGGAATTGCTGGCGGAACTTCTGGAGGAATTCCTGGAGGAACTTCCGGAGGAATTCCTGGAGGAACTTCCGGAGGAATTCCTGGAGGAACTTCCGGAGGAATTCCTGGAGGAACTTCGGAGGAATTCCTGGAGGAACTTCCGGAGGAATTCCTGGAGGAACTTCCGGAGGAATTCCTGGAGGAACTTCCGGAGGAATTCCTGGAGGAACTTCCGGAGGAATTCCTGGAGGAACTTCCGGAGGAATTCCTGGAGGAACTTCGGAGGAATTCCTGGAGGAACTTCCGGAGGAATTCCTGGAGGAACTTCGGAGGAATTCCTGGAGGAACTTCCGGAGGAATTCCTGGAGGAACTTCCGGAGGAATTCCTGGAGGAACTTCCGGAGGAATTCCTGGAGGAACTTCGGAGGAATTCCTGGAGGAACTTCCGGAGGAATTCCTGGAGGAACTTCCGGAGGAATTCCTGGAGGAACTTCCGGAGGAATTCCTGGAGGAACTTCGGAGGAATTCCTGGAGGAACTTCGGAGGAATTCCTGGAGGAACTTCCGGAGGAATTCCTGGAGGAACTTCCGGAGGAATTCCTGGAGGAACTTCCGGAGGAATTCCTGGAGGAACTTCGGAGGAATTCCTGGAGGAACTTCCGGAGGAATTCCTGGAGGAACTTCCGGAGGAATTCCTGGAGGAACTTCCGGAGGAATTCCTGGAGGAACTTCCGGAGGAATTCCTGGAGGAACTTCCGGAGGAATTCCTGGAGGAACTTCCGGGAGGAATTCCTGGAGGAACTTCCGGAGGAATTCCTGGAGGAACTTCCGGAGGAATTCCTGGAGGAACTTCGGAGGAATTCCTGGAGGAACTTCGGAGGAATTCCTGGAGGAACTTCCGGAGGAATTCCTGGAGGAACTTCCGGAGGAATTCCTGGAGGAACTTCCGGAGGAATTCCTGGAGGAACTTCCGGAGGAATTCTGGAGGAACTTCCGGAGGAATTCCTGGAGGAACTTCGGAGGAATTCCTGGAGGAACTTCGGAGGAATTCCTGGAGGAACTTCCGGAGGAATTCCTGGAGGAACTTCCGGAGGAATTCCTGGAGGAACTTCCGGAGGAATTCCTGGAGGAACTTCCGGAGGAATTCCTGGAGGAACTTCCGGAGGAATTCCTGGAGGAACTTCGGAGGAATTCCTGGAGGAACTTCGGAGGAATTCCTGGAGGAACTTCCGGAGGAATTCCTGGAGGAACTTCCGGAGGAATTCCTGGAGGAACTTCCGGAGGAATTCCTGGAGGAACTTCCGAGGAATTCCTGGAGGAACTTCCGGAGGAATTCCTGGAGGAACTTCCGGAGGAATTCCTGGAGGAACTTCGGAGGAATTCCTGGAGGAACTTCCGGAGGAATTCCTGGAGGAACTTCCGGAGGAATTCCTGGAGGAACTTCGGAGGAATTCCTGGAGGAACTTCCGGAGGAATTCCTGGAGGAACTTCCGGAGGAATTCCTGGAGGAACTTCGGAGGAATTCCTGGAGGAACTTCCGGAGGAATTCCTGGAGGAACTTCGGAGGAATTCCTGGAGGAACTTCCGGAGGAATTCCTGGAGGAACTTCAGAGGAATTCCTGGAGGAACTTCCGGAGGAATTCCTGGAGGAACTTCCGGAGGAATTCCTGGAGGAACTTCCGGAGGAATTCCTGGAGGAACTTCGGAGGAATTCCTGGAGGAACTTCCGGAGGAATTCCTGGAGGAACTTCCGGAGGAATTCCTGGAGGAACTTCCGGAGGAATTCCTGGAGGAACTTCCGGAGGAATTCCTGGAGGAACTTCGGAGGAATTCCTGGAGGAACTTCCAGGAGGAATTCCTGGAGGAACTTCCGGAGGAATTCCTGGAGGAACTTCCGGAGGAATTCCTGGAGGAACTTCCGGAGGAATTCCTGGAGGAACTTCCGGAGGAATTCCTGGAGGAACTTCCGGAGGAATTCCCGGAGGAACTTCCGGAGGAATTCCCGGAGGAACTTCCGGAGGACTTCCCGGAGGAACTTCCGGAGGAATTCCCGGAGGAACTTCCGGAGGAATTCCTGGAGGAACTTCCGGAGGAATTCCTGGAGGAACTTCCGGAGGAATTCCTGGAGGAACTTCCGGAGGAATTCCTGGAGGAACTTCCAGAGGAATTCCTGGAGGAACTTCCAGAGGAATTCCTGGAGGAACTTCAGGAGGAATTCCTGGAGGAACTTCAGGAGGAATTCCTGGAGGAACTTCAGGAAAAATTCCTGGAGGAACTTCCGAGGAAATTCCTGGAGGAACTTCCGAGGAAATTCCTGGAGGAACTTCCGAGGAATTCCTGGAGGAACTTCAGAGGAATTCCTGGAGGAACTTTTGGAGGAATTCCTGGAGGAATGTCTGGAGGAATTCCTGGAGGAACTTCCAGAGGAATTCCTGGAGGAAGTTCTGGAGGAATTCCTGGAGGAACTTTCGGATAAATTCCCGGAGGAACTTCCGGAGGAATTCCTGGAGGAATAGCCGGAGGAATTCCATGAGGAACTTCGGAGGAATTCCTGGAGGAACTTCCGGAAGAATTCCTGGAGGAACTCGCGAGGGAACTTCGGAAGGAATTCCTGGAGGAACTTCCGACGGAATTCCTGGAGGAACTTCGAAGGAATTCCTGGAGGAACTCGAAGGAATTCCTGGAGGAACTTCCGGAGGAATTCCTGGAGGAACTTCCGAAGGAATTCCTGGAGGAACTTCAGAGGAATTCCTGGAAGAAGTACCGAAGGAATTCCTCGAGAACTTCCGGTGGAATTCCTGGAGAGTTCCAAGGAATTTCTGGAGGAGCTTTCGAAGGAATTCCTGGAAGAACTTTCGAAGGAATTCCTGGAAGCACTTTCGAAGGAATTCTTGGAGGAACTTTCGAAGGAATTCTTGGAGAAACTTCCGAAGGAATTCCTGGAGGAACTCTCGAAGGAATTCCTGGAGGAACTTCCGAAGGAATTCCTGGAGGAACTTCCGAAGGAATTCCTGGAGGAACTTCCGAAGGAATTCCTGGAGGAACTTCCGAAGGAATTCCTGGAGGAACTTCCGAAGGAATTCCTGGAGGAACTTCCGAAGGAATTCCTGGAGGAACTTCCAGAGGAATTCCTGGAGGAACTTCCGAAGGAATTCCTGGAGGAACTTCCGAAGGAATTCCTGGAGGAACTTCCAGAAGAACTCCTGGAGGAACTTCGAAAGGTATTCCTGGAGGAACTTCCGAAAGAATTCCTAGAGGAACTGCTGGAGCAATTCCTGGAGGAACTTTCGAAGGCATTCCTGGAGGAACTTCCATAGGATTTCCTGAACGAACTTCCGGGGAATTTCTTGGAGAAACTTCGGAAGGAATTCCTGGAGGAACTTCCAGAGGATTTCTTGGAGGAATTTCGGGGGGAATTCCTGGAGGAACATCCGGAAGAATTCCTGGAGAAACTTTTGGAGGAATTACTGGAGGAACTTCCGGAGGAATTCCTGGGGGAACTTCAGGAGAATTCCTGGAGGAACTTCGGAGGAATTCCTGGAGGAACTTCGGAGGAATTCCTGGAGGAACTTCCGGAGGAATTCCTGGAGGAACTTCCAGGAATTCCTGGAGGAACTTCGGAGGAATTCCTGGAGGAACTTCCGGAGGAATTCCTGGAGGAACTTCGGAGGACCTGGAGGAACTTCCGGAGGAATTCCTGGAGGAACTTCCGAGGAATTCCTGGAGGAACTTCCGGAGGAATTCCTGGAGGAACTTCGGAGGAATTCCTGGAGGAACTTCCGAGGAATTCCTGGAGGAACTTCGGAGGAATTCCTGGAGGAACTTCCGGAGGAATTCCTGGAGGAACTTCCGGAGGAATTCCTGGAGGAACTTCCGGAGGAATTCCTGGAGGAACTTCCGGAGGAATTCCTGGAGGAACTTCCGGAGGAATTCCTGGAGGAACTTCCGGAGGAATTCCTGGAGCAACTTCCGGAGGAATTCCTGGAGGATTTTTCGGAAGAAGTCCTGGAGGAACTTCCGGAGGAATATTAGGATGAACTTCCGGAGGAATTCCAGGAGGAACTTCCGTAGGAATTCCAGGAGGAACTTCCGGAGGAATTGCTGGAGGAACTTCCGGAGGAAATTCCTGGGAATTTCCTGGAGCAACTTCCGGAGGAATTCCTGGAGGATTTTTCGGAAGAATACCTGGAGGAACTTCCGGAGGAATTCCTGGAGGAACTTCCGGAGGAATTCCTGGAGGAACTTCCGGAGGAATTCCTGGAGGAGGAACTTCCGGAGGAATTCCTGGAGGAGGAACTTCCGGAGGAATTCCTGGAGGAGGAACTTCCGGAGGAATTCCTGGAGGAGGAACTTCCGGAGGAATTCCTGGAGGAGGAACTTCCGGAGGAATTCCTGGAGGAACTTCCGGAGGAATTCCTGGAGGAACTTCCGGAGGAATTCCTGGAGGAACTTCCGGAGGAATTCCTGGAGGAACTTCCGGAGGAATTCCTGGAGGAACTTCCGGAGGAATTCCTGGAGGAACTCCTGGAGGAATTCCTAAAGGAACTTCCGAAAAAATTCCTGGAGGAACTTCCGGAGGAATTCCTCGAAGAACTTCCGGAGGAATTCCTGGAGGAACTTCCGAAGGTATTCCTGGAGGAACTTCCGGAGGAATTCCCGGAGGAACTTCCGGAGGAATTCCTGGAGGAACTTCCGGAGGAATTCCTGGAGGAACTTCCGGAGGAATTCCTGGAGGAACTTCGGAGGAATTCCTGGAGGAACTTCCGGAGGAATTCCTGGAGGAACTTCGGAGGAATTCCTGGAGGAACTTCCGGAGGAATTCCTGGAGGAACTTCGGAGGAATTCCTGGAGGAACTTCCGGAGGAATTCCTGGAGGAACTTCCGGAGGAATTCCTGGAGGAACTTCCGGAGGAATTCCTGGAGGAACTTCCGGAGGAATTCCTGGAGGAACTTCGGAGGAATTCCTGGAGGAACTTCCGGAGGAATTCCTGGAGGAACTTCGGAGGAATTCCTGGAGGAACTTCCGGAGGAATTCCTGGAGGAACTTCCGGAGGAATTCCTGGAGGAACTTCCGGAGGAATTCCTGGAGGAACTTCCGGAGGAATTCCTGGAGGAACTTCCGGAGGAATTCCTGGAGGAACTTCCGGAGGAATTCCTGGAGGAACTTCCGGAGGAATTCCTGGAGGAACTTCCGGAGGAATTCCTGGAGGAACTTCGGAGGAATTCCTGGAGGAACTTCCGGAGGAATTCCTGGAGGAACTTCGGAGGAATTCCTGGAGGAACTTCCGGAGGAATTCCTGGAGGAACTTCCGGAGGAATTCCTGGAGGAACTTCCGGAGGAATTCCTGGAGGAACTTCGGAGGAATTCCTGGAGGAACTTCCGGAGGAATTCCTGGAGGAACTTCGGAGGAATTCCTGGAGGAACTTCCGGAGGAATTCCTGGAGGAACTTCGGAGGAATTCCTGGAGGAACTTCCGGAGGAATTCCTGGAGGAACTTCGGAGGAATTCCTGGAGGAACTTCCGGAGGAATTCCTGGAGGAACTTCCGGAGGAATTCCTGGAGGAACTTCCGGAGGAATTCCTGGAGGAACTTCGGAGGAATTCCTGGAGGAACTTCGGAGGAATTCTGGAGGAACTTCCGGAGGAATTCCTGGAGGAACTTCCGGAGGAATTCCTGGAGGAACTTCCGGAGGAATTCCTGGAGGAACTTCGGAGGAATTCCTGGAGGAACTTCCGGAGGAATTCCTGGAGGAACTTCCGGAGGAATTCCTGGAGGAACTTCCGGAGGAATTCCTGGAGGAACTTCCGGAGGAATTCCTGGAGGAACTTCCGGAGGAATTCCTGGAGGAACTTCGGAGGAATTCCTGGAGGAACTTCGGAGGAATTCCTGGAGGAACTTCCGGAGGAATTCCTGGAGGAACTTCCGGAGGAATTCCTGGAGGAACTTCCGGAGGAATTCCTGGAGGAACTTCCGGAGGAATTCCTGGAGGAACTTCGGAGGAATTCCTGGAGGAACTTCCGGAGGAATTCCTGGAGGAACTTCCGGAGGAATTCCTGGAGGAACTTCGGAGGAATTCCTGGAGGAGGAACTTCCGGAGGAATTCCTGGAGGAACTTCCGGAGGAATTCCTGGAGGAACTTCCGGAGGAATTCCTGGAGGAACTTCCGGAGGAATTCCTGGAGGAGGAACTTCCGGAGGAATTCCTGGAGGAGGAACTTCCGGAGGAATTCCTGGAGGAACTTCCGGAGGAATTGCGGGAGGGACTTGGTGGCGGTTGCGGAGGAATTCTTGGAGGAACTTGGAGGAACATGGTGGAACTTCCGGAGGAATTCCTGGAGGAACTTCGGAGGAAATCCTGGAGGAACTTCTGGAGCAATTCGTTGAAGAGCTTCCGGAGGAGTTCCCGGAGGAACTTCCGGGGGAATTTCAGGAAGAACTTTCGGAGGAATTACTGGAAGAACTTCCGGAGGAATTCCTGGAGAAAACTTCCGGAGGAATTCCTGGAGGAACTTCGGAGGAATTCCTGGAGGAACTTCCGGAGGAATTCCTGGAGGAACTTCCGGAGGAATTCCTGGAGGAACTTCGGAGGAATTCCTGGAGGAACTTCCGGAGGAATTCCTGGAGGAACTTCGGAGGAATTCCTGGAGGAGCTTCCGGAAGAATTCCTGGAGGAACTTCCGGAGGAATTCCTGGAGGAACTTCCGGAGGAATTCCCGGAGGAATTCCTGGAGGAACTTCCGGAGGAATTCCTGGGGGAACTTCCGGAGGAATTCCTGGGGGAACTTCCGGAGGAATTCCTGGGGGAACTTCCGGAGGAATTCCTGGGGGAACTTCCGGAGGAATTCCTGGGGGAACTTCCGGAGGAATTCCTGGGGGAACTTCCGGAGGAATTCCTGGGGGAACTTCCGGAGGAATTCCTGGAGGAACTTCCGGAGGAATTCCTGGAGGAACTTCCGGAGGAATTCCTGGAGGAACTTCCGGAGGAATTCCTGGAGGAACTTCCGGAGGAATTCCTGGAGGAACTTCCGGAGGAATTCCTGGAGGAACTTCCGGAGGAATTCCTGGAGGAACTTCCGGAGGAATTCCTGGAGGAACTTCCGGAGGAATTCCTGGAGGAACTTCCGGAGGAATTCCTGGAGGAACTTCGGAGGAATTCCTGGAGGAACTTCCGGAGGAATTCCTGGAGGAACTTCCGGAGGAATTCCTGGAGGAACTTCGGAGGAATCCCTGGAGGAACTTACGGAGGAATTCCTGGAGGAACTTCAGGAGGAATTCCTGGAGAACCTTCCTGGAGGAACTTCCTGGAAGGAACTTCCGGAGGAATTCCTGGAGGAACTTCGGAGGAATTCCTGGAGGAACTTCCGGAGGAATTCCTGGAGGAACTTCGGAGGAATTCCTGGAGGAACTTCCGGAGGAATTCCTGGAGGAACTTCCGGAGGAATTCCTGGAGGAACTTCCGGAGGAATTCCTGGAGGAACTTCCGGAGGAATTCCTGGAGGAACTTCCGGAGGAATTCCTGGAGGAACTTCCGGAGGAATTCCTGGAGGAACTTCCGGAGGAATTCCTGGAGGAACTTCCGGAGGAATTCCTGGAGGAACTTCGGAGGAATTCCTGGAGGAACTTCGGAGGAATTCCTGGAGGAACTTCCGGAGGAATTCCTGGAGGAACTTCGGAGGAATTCTGGAGGAACTTCCGAGGAATTCCTGGAGGAACTTCCGGAGGAATTCCTGGAGGAACTTCCGGAGGAATTCCTGGAGGAACTTCCGGAGGAATTCCTGGAGGAACTTCGGAGGAATTCCTGGAGGAACTTCGGAGGAATTCCTGGAGGAACTTCCGGAGGAATTCCTGGAGGAACTTCGGAGGAATTCCTGGAGGAACTTCCGGAGGAATTCCTGGAGGAACTTCGGAGGAATTCCTGGAGGAACTTCCGGAGGAATTCCTGGAGGAACTTCCGGAGGAATTCCTGGAGGAACTTCCGGAGGAATTCCTGGAGGAACTTCCGGAGGAATTCCTGGAGGAACTTCCGGAGGAATTCCTGGAGGAACTTCCGGAGGAATTCCTGGAGGAACTTCGGAGGAATTCCTGGAGGAACTTCGGAGGAATTCCTGGAGGAACTTCCGGAGGAATTCCTGGAGGAACTTCGGAGGAATTCCTGGAGGAACTTCCGGAGGAATTCCTGGAGGAACTTCCGAGAGGAATTCCTGGAGGAGGAACTTCCAGGAATTCCTGGAGGAACTTCCGAGGAATTCCTGGAGGAACTTCAGGAGGAATTCCTGGAAGACTTCCGAGAATTCTGGAGGAACTCGAGGAATTCTGGAGGAACTTCCGCAGGAATTCCTGGAGGAACTTCCGGAGGAATTCCTGGAGGAACTTCGGAGGAATTTCCTGGAGGAACTGGAGGAATTCCTGGAGGAACTTCCGGAGGAATTCCTGGAGGAACTTCAGAGGAATTCCTGGAGGAACTTCCAGGAGGAATTCCTGGAGGAACTTCGGAGGAATTCTGGAGGAACTTCCGGAGGAATTCCTGGAGGAACTTCAGGAGGAATTCCTGGAGGAACTTCCGGAGGAATTCCTGGAGGAACTTCGGAGGAATTCCTGGAGGAACTTCCGGAGGAATTCCTGGAGGAACTCGGAGGAATTCCTGGAGGAACTTCCAGAGGAATTCCTGGAGGAACTTCCGGAGGAATTCCTGGAGGAACTTCGGAAGAATTCCTGGAGGAACTTCCGGAGGAATTCCTGGAGGAACTTCGGAGGAATTCCTGGAGGAACTTCCGGAGGAATTCCTGGAGGAACTTCCGGAGGAATTCCTGGAGGAACTTGGAGGAATTCCTGGAGGAACTTCCGAGGAATTCCTGGAGGAACTTCAGAGGAATTCCTGGAGGAACTTCTGGAGGAATTCCTGGAGGAACTTCCGGAGGAATTCCTGGAGGAACTTGAAGGAATTCCTGGAGGAACTTCTGGAGGAATTCCTGGAGGAACTTCGGAGGAAACCCTGGAGGAACTTCCAGAGGAATTCCTGGAGGAACTTCCGAAGGAATTCCTGGAGGAACTTCCGAAGGAGTTCTTGGAGGGACTTCCGAAGGAATTTCTGGAGGAGCTTTCGAAAGAATTTCTGGAGGAACTTCCAAGGGAATTCCTGGGGAACTTCTAAAGGAATTCCTGGAGGAACTTCCGAAGGAATTCTTGGAGGAACTTCAGAAGGAATTCCTGGAGGAACTTCCGAAGGAATTCCTGGAGGAACTTCAGAAGGAATTCCTGGAGGAACTTCCGAAGGAATTCCTGGAGGAACTTCCGAAGGAATTCCTGGAGGAACTTCCGAAGGAATTCCTGGAGGAACTTCCGAGGAAATTCCTGGAGGAACTTCCGAAGGAATTCCTGGAGGAACTTCCGAAGGAATTCCTGGAGGAACTTCCGAAGGAATTCCTGGAGGAACTTCCGAAGGAATTCCTGGAGGAACTTCCGGAGGAATTCCTTGAGGAACTTCCAGAGTAATTCCTTGAGGAACTTCCAGAGTAATTCCTTGAGGAACTTCCAGAGCAATTGCTTGAGGAACTTCCAGAGCAATTGCTTGAGGAACTTCCAGAGCAATTGCTTGAGGAACTTCGGAGGAATTTCTGGAGGCACTTCCGGAGAAATCCCTGAAGGAAGCTCCCGAAGGAATTCCTGGAGGAACTTCAGGAGGAATTCCTGGAGGAACTTCCGGAGGAATTCCTGGAGGAACTTCGGAGGAATTCTGGAGCAACTTCCGGAGGAATTCCTGGAGCAACTTCCGGAGGAATTCCTGGAGGAACTTCCGGAGGAATTCCTGGAGGAACTTCCGGAGGAATTCCTGGAGGAACTTCCGGAGGAATTCCTGGAGGAACTTCCGGAGGAATTCCTGGAGGAACTTCCGGAGGAATTCCTGGAGGAACTTCCGGAGGAATTCCTGGAGGAACTTCCGGAGGAATTCCTGGAGGAACTTCCGGAGGAATTCCTGGAGGAACTTCCGGAGGAATTCCTGGAGGAACTTCCGGAGGAATTCCTGGAGGAACTTCCGCAGCAATTCCTGGAGGAACTTCCGAGAAATTCCTGGAGGAACTTCCGAGAAATTCCTGGAGGAACTTCCGGAGGAATTCCTGGAGGAACTTCCGGAGGAATTCCTGGAGGAACTTCCGGAGGAATTCCTGGAGGAAGTTCCGGAGGAATTCCTGGAGGAGCTTCCGATAGAATTCCTGGAGGAACTTCCGGAGGAATTCCTGGAGGAACTTCCGGAGGAATTCCTGGAGGAACTTCCGGAGGAATTCCTGGAGGAACTTCGGGAGGAATTCCTGGAGGAACTTCCGGAGGAATTCCTGGAGGAACTTCCGGAGGAATTCCTGGAGGAACTTCCGGAGGAATTCCTGGAGGAACTTCCGGAGGAATTCCTGGAGGAACTTCCGGAGGAATTCCTGGAGGAACTTCCGGAGGAATTCCTGGAGGAACTTCCGGAGGAATTCCTGGAGGAACTTCCGGAGGAATTCCTGGAGGAACTTCGGAGGAATTCCTGGAGGAACTTCCGAGGAATTCCTGGAGGAACTTCCGAGGAATTCCTGGAGGAACTTCCGGAGGAATTCCTGGAGGAACTTCCGGAGGAATTCCTGGAGGAACTTCCGGAGGAATTCCTGGAGGAACTTCCGGAGGAATTCCTGGAGGAACTTCCGGAGGAATTCCTGGAGGAACTTCCGGAGGAATTCCTGGAGGAACTTCGGAGGAATTCCTGGAGGAACTTCCGGAGGAATTCCTGGAGGAACTTCGGAGGAATTCCTGGAGGAACTTCCGGAGGAATTCCTGGAGGAACTTCGGAGGAATTCCTGGAGGAACTTCCGGAGGAATTCCTGGAGGAACTTCCGGAGGAATTCCTGGAGGAACTTCCGGAGGAATTCCTGGAGGAACTTCCGGAGGAATTCCTGGAGGAACTTCCGGAGGAATTCCTGGAGGAACTTCGGAGGAATTCCTGGAGGAACTTCCGGAGGAATTCCTGGAGGAACTTCCGGAGGAATTCCTGGAGGAACTTCCGGAGGAATTCCTGGAGGAACTTCCGGAGGAATTCCTGGAGGAACTTCCGGAGGAATTCCTGGAGGAACTTCGGAGGAATTCCTGGAGGAACTTCCGGAGGAATTCCTGGAGGAACTTCGGAGGAATTCCTGGAGGAACTTCCGGAGGAATTCCTGGAGGAACTTCCGGAGGAATTCCTGGAGGAACTTCCGGAGGAATTCCTGGAGGAACTTCCGGAGGAATTCCTGGAGGAACTTTCGGAGGAATTCCTGGAGGAACTTCCGGAGGAATTCCTGAGGAACTTCCGGAGGAATTCCTGGAGGAACTTCCGGAGGAATTCCTGGAGGAACTTCCGGAGGAATTCCTGGAGGAACTTTCGGAGGAATTCCTGGAGGAACTTCCAGAGGGATTCCTGTAGGAACTTCCGGAGGAATTCCTGGAGGAACTTCCGCAGGAATTCCTGGAGGAACTTCCGCAGGAATTCCTGGAGGAACTTCCGCAGGAATTCCTGGAGGAACTTCCGCAGGAATTCCTGGAGGAACTTCCGCAGGAATTCCTGGAGGAACTTCCGGAGGAATTCCTGGATTAACTTCCGCAGGAATTCCTGTAGGAACTTCCGCAGGAATTCCTGGAGGAACTCCCGCAGGAATTCCTGGAGGAACTTCCGGAGGAATTCCTGGAGGAACTTCAGGAGGAATTTCTGGAGGAACTTCCGGAGGAATTCCTGGAGGAACTTCCGGAGGAATTCCGGGAGGAACTTTCGGAGGAATTCCTGGAGGAACTTCCGGAGGAATTCCTGGAGGAACTTCCGGAGGAATTCCTGGAGGAACTTCCGGAGGAATACCTGGAAGAACTTTCGAAGGACTTGCTGGAGGAACTTCCGGAGGAATTCCTGGAGGAACTTCGAAGGAATTCCTGGAGGAACTTCCAGAGGAATTTCTGGAGGAACTTCTGGAGGAATTCCTGGAAGAACTTTCGGATGAATTCCTGGAGGAGCTTCCGGAGGATTTCCTGGAGGAACTTCCGAAGGAACTTCAGGAGGAATTCTTGGAGGAACTTCCGGAGGAATTTCTGGAGGAACTTCCAGAGGAATTCCTGGAGGAACTTCCGGAGGAATTCCTGGAGGAACTTCCGGAGGAATTCCTGAGGAACTTCCGCAGGAATTCCTGGGGGAACTTCTGAAGGAATTCCTGGGGGAACTTCCGCAGGAATTCATGGGGAAACTTCTGAAGGAATTCCTGGTGGAACTTCCGGAGGAATTCCTGGAGGAACTTTCGAAGGAATTCCTGGAGGAACTTCGGAGGAAGTCCTGGAGGAACTTCCGGAGGAATTCCTGGAGGAACTTCCGAAGGAATTCCTGGAGGAACTTCCGAAGGAATTCCTGGAGGAACTTCCGGAGGAATTCCTGGAGGATCTTCCGGAGGAATTCCTGGAGGAACTTCCGGAAGGAATCCTGGAGGAACTTCTGAAGGAATTCCTGGAGGAACTTCCGAAGGAATTCCTGTAGGAACTTCCGAAGGAATTCCTGGAGGAACTTCCGAAGGAATTCCTGGAGGAACTTCCGAAGGAATTCCTGGAGGAACTTCCGAAGGAATTCCTGGAGGAACTTCCAAAGGAATTCCTGGAGGAACTTCCGAAGGAATTCCTGGAGGAACTTCCGAAGGAATTCCTGGAGGAACTTCTGGAGGAACTTCCGAAGGAATTCCTGGAGGAACTTCCGAAGGAATTCCTGGAGGAACTTCCGAAGGAATTCCTGGAGGAACTTCCGAAGGAATTCCTGGAGGAACTTCCGAAGGAATTCCTGGAGGAACTTCTGGAGGAAATCCTGGAGGAACTTCCGCAGGAATTCCTGGAGGAACTTCCGCAGGAATTCCTGGAGGAGCTTCCGGAGGAATTCCTGGAGGAACTTCCAGAGGAATTCCTGGAGGAACTTCCAGAGGAATTCCTGGAGGAACTTCCAGAGGAATTCCTGGAGGAACTTCCATAGGAATTCCTTGAGGAACTTCCAGAGGAATTCCTGGAGGAACTTCCGGAGGAATTCCTGGAGGAACTTCCGGAGGAATTCCTGGAGGAACTTCCGGAGGAATTCCTGGAGGAACTTCCGGAAAAATTCCTGGAGAAACTTCCGGATGAATTCCTGGAGGAACTTCCGGAGGAATTCCTGGAGGAACTTCCGGAGGAATTCCTGGAGGAACTTCCGGAGGAATTCCTGGAGGAACTTCCGGAGGAATTCCTGGAGGAACTTCCGGAGGAATTCCTGGAGGAACTTCCGGAGGAATTCCTGGAGGAACTTCCGGAGGAATTCCTGGAGGAACTTCCGAAGGAATTCCTGAAGGAACTTCCGAAGGAATTCCTGGAGGAACTTCCGGAGGAATTCCTGGAGGAACTTCGGGAGGAACTTCCGGAGGAATTCCTGGAGGAACTTCCGGAGGAATTCCTGGAGGAACTTCCGGAGGAATTCCTGGAGGAACTTCCGGAGGAATTCCTGGAGGAACTTCCGGAGGAATTCCTGGAGGAACTTCCGGAGGAATTCCTGGAGGAACTTCCGGAGGAATTCCTGGAGGAACTTCCGGAGGAATTCCTGGAGGAACTTCCGGAGGAATTCCTGGAGGAACTTCCGGAGGAATTCCTGGAGGAACTTCCGGAGGAATTCCTGGAGGAACTTCCGGAGGAATTCCTGGAGGAACTTCCGGAGGAATTCCTGGAGGAACTTCCGGAGGAATTCCTGGAGGAACTTCCGGAGGAATTCCTGGAGGAACTTCCGGAGGAATTCCTGGAGGAACTTCCGGAGGAATTCCTGGAGGAACTTCCGGAGGAATTCCTGGAGGAACTTCCGGAGGAATTCCTGGAGGAACTTCCGGAGTAATTCCTGGAGGAACTTCCGGAGGAATTCCTGGAGGAACTTCCGGAGGAATTCCTGGAGGAACTTCCGGAGGAATTCCTGGAGGAACTTCCGGAGGAATTCCTGGAGGAACTTCCGGAGGAATTCCTGGAGGAACTTCCGGAGGAATTCCTGGAGGAACTTCCGGAGGAATTCCTGGAGGAACTTCCGGAGGAATTCCTGGACGAACTTCCGGAGGAATTCCTGGAGGAACTTCCGGAGGAATTCGTGGAGGAACTTCCGGAGGAATTCCTGGAGGAACTTCCGGAGGAATTCCTGGAGGAACTTCCGGAGGAATTCCTGGAGGAACTTCCGGAGGAATTCCTGGAGGAACTTCCGGAGGAATTCCTGGAGGAACTTCCGGAGGAATTCGTGGAGAAACTTCGGCAGGAATTCCTGGAGGAACTTCCGGAGAAATTCGTGGAGAAACTTCGGCAGGAATTCCTGGAGGAACTTCCGGAGGCGCACAGGTCTGATTGACTAGGCCTCAGCTGCCATATGCTGCCATATATTTGCATGGTATTGATGCAAGATTGTAATTAAATCATGCATTCTCTAGTTTGGTGTTTAATGGTAGCGAATTTGAATTAAAATGTGAACCCACCATCACCGCAACCTGCCTTTAATAACGAAGATTGCGAAATATCCATTCTAATAACGATGCTATCAAGTCAGTCATAAACACTTAGGAGAAGCAGGACACATCAAGGAAGCAAGGATGAACCATTCGATGTAGCGATGATGTAAAATACCGTGGCATGGGCAGATTAAATGCCTTCCTGGTAATTTCTTGCGGGATAATGGAGAAAGTTATTTGTATAAAGGCCAGTTGAAATGTTTCTAAAACGAGATGTTAGTTTGGGAACCTTCACAATAAAAATAAATCCGTTTTCACCCGGAGCTCACCAAACAATGAGCTCCGAGTGCAATGCACGAACCTCTCGTTCGCACGGTGAGGCACCTTCAACGTTGATGTCAATCGGGGTTGGCGCACGGTTAACCAGAAATAAAATTCATTAAAACGATCGGAACCTAAAGTGCCGTCTGCGTTGTGGTCATACCGGGAAGGGAGACTGGCACCAACAACATCGTTACTGCCCGCCACCACACTTTCCCAACCAACCAGCAAGTAGCAGAGTGAACCTTACTCGGAACGACACCGTGGGATGGATGGGAAAATACTTTTCACGATCAATTTGGCACGCTTCGGCACTAATTGAAGCAATCGTTTCTGAAAGCTCCCCTGTTGCGTCGAGTGTGTTGTTTTTATTCCTGAGCGAGCCCGTAGGTATTCGAAGGTGTCGACGTCGATGGATTATTTCTCTGTGGAAGTAGGGACACGGCAGGTATTTCCGTCCATCGTCGTAGGGGCTAAAACCAACGAAAGCAACGTCCGTTTGCTAGAACTCCACCATAGCCGAACTTTCTTTTGAGCTTACGATTTGGTAGGGAAGAGCTTCGCAAAAAAAGTGTCTCTTTTATTGGTTTTCGAGACTATGACGAAAAGATGAAAATGCCTGCCTTAACCCTATGTGGTCAGGAGCGAGGTGTTTTTACTCATTTACCAGAATATGTATTCCCTTTGGTGCTGATTTGATTTCAACTGCAGTTTACCGAGCGGGTACGTTCAAATGTTATTGAATTTTCTCACTTCATATTCTCGAATCGACTTCCTTTCTAACTATAATTTTCATCGATTGAAAAACTTTATAAAACTAAATGTATACGTATTATCTGAAATATTTTAAAACCGTATTGTTCAACAAATAGGTTCCCCATCCGCAAAGTGCTTTTCGTTTTCTCATATATCCACCTATACTGCCGTGAATCGCATATCTGTCCCAACTTTGCTGGGTTTCCTATTCATATGCGACAAAAATGCGATTCACGGCAGTATAGCTATCGATTGTACTTTCAACTTGATACTATAAGTGGAAGCGTCGAAAGTTTCCAACCAGCACCCTGTAGTGTGAAAATCCTTTTATCTGGTTTAGAGTTTCATTCGTTTTTATTTTCAACGAAGAAGTTTAGAACCCATCTCCACAATGAAATTACTGAATTTATCATTCCACTCACAATCG
This sequence comes from Armigeres subalbatus, assembly GCF_024139115.2. NCBI lineage: Eukaryota > Metazoa > Arthropoda > Insecta > Diptera > Culicidae > Armigeres > Armigeres subalbatus. Next base: position 236,410,994 of record NC_085139.1, on the reverse strand, counting down.
GGCACTATTTCAAGTCATGTCCATCTTATCTTCTAGGAGGAGTATATAATTACATTGCCGACGGATCAAAACTTTTCCTTTGGGAGGTGTTTCTTTAGGCACTCTTACACATACACAAATAAACTTGCGAACATTTCCTAACGTTTGCCAAACTTTAGAAACAAATGAGGTGGAGCTTGAAGATGGTGAAACGCAAAAGTTTTTCGTGCCCTGGCTACCCAGTATCCAACAGAATCACAAAGTGTCATAAGATATTGCGAACATTTTTGTCTTGTTTAGCGCAGTGATTTTTGGGATGAGGTGAAGATTTCAATCTGACGGAATGGAAATAGTTTTTTTCTTGGATAAAATACTTCCGTGCGTGGGATGTTTTTTGTCATCAATATAAATTTGATTGCAAAATCTAGAGTCTTGTGATACTGATAAGGAGGCCGAGGAGAGGAGCCACTCTCCAGAGGTGCAAATCTGATCGAGCGGCTGTTTCCCATGTTGGAGGCTGCTGATCGTCATCTGAGTGCAAGCAAGGGAGCTTTGCACACCTGAGAGTGCACACTGAACTGCATCCTGTCAGCATCGAGAAGGCAGCCCCTTTAACGCGATGTAGGCAGCAGTAAAGACACTAGCACGCATTTTTTATCAAGTGAAAACCCACTCAGAAGTTTTTTTTTCGGTTATTTGCATAGTGTTACGCGCCCTGCTTCAAACAACCCATCCCGTGGAAAGCTTGACAAGTATTGCAAGTTTCATTATTATATTTGTTGGATCATTCTGCTGGAAGGAAATTCTAATTTCCCGTGGCTTTCGTGTAAGTGTCTCTGCTAACAGATCCCCCACACCCATTTTGGGTCCTTCATACAGCAATATGTTGAATTCAAAATCATATTGAAATTTGACCTTACTGTAAAAAGGAACCGCATGTAGAGCAAGACTCCAGCCAGGATGGTGGCTAACTACATACATGCAGTGTTACAAAACGAAGTAAAACGCTCGAAATGGTAAATTTATTAGGTATTTACAAAGTAAGTTTAGTCTATTTTGTGATTCCATATTGAATGCTACTGTGGCGTTCGCAATTAATAATTTATTTTTATTTTTCAAAAGGATTGCTAATTTTGGTTGTCGCCACCCAAACATGGTCGGTTGTCGGCACCCTTTTATCCAAGATAATATCAAGACACTTACTTACTTACTCAAGACACATCAAAGTTAATTGCCTAGTTTCAGGTTATTAGTCACGTTGTGAGCGAAAATGACAATTCTTTAAAGCTTAATCCAATATATGTAATGTATTTAAATGTGAATAATTCCATTGCCATTTACAGAGATCATATTTTTACGTTTTGTATGTTTTTTTTTTGGGTGCCGACAACCGACCACCTTTTTATAAACGGCATAAAATCAACACCAAACAAAAAAAAATCTAAAATTTTCTGAAAATTTAAATAAATCAAATTTCGATTCTACAACATTCCCCAGAAAACCATACCCCAGATAACCATTCCCCAAAAAACCGTTCCCCAGAAAACCATTTCCCAGAATGAAACATTATCGTCTTTATTTAAGAGGTTTTCAGCCCTTGGCTGGCTCACCTCTGATAATGAAACATTTCCCCGAAAACCATACCCCAGAATGCAGCATATCCCAGAATTTTTTTTTCATACCTTTAAAAGATTCTTGCAATGAAGAAAAAAGATTTTGGCAACTAAAAACTGGAATGAAAAGAATGGCTCGGGAAAAAAACTACAAAGAAGTACAGTTCAATCTGATATAATATATTATGTTATACAAATAGTTGTCCGTAGTCTTCAAACTTAAACAAATGAATATATAATATGGTCCACGGTTTCGCCGTGCGGCGCAGCTTAGTCTTGCTGCTATGCCATGACCGCTGGATGGCTCTACCACATCGATTTTTGGAATGGTACTTCTGATCCTGCTTATGAGTTGCTTCGTGACTTTGGCCTTACAATCACCTTTGCATACAATGGAGCTTAGTTGACCAAAAAATGCTATGACAGTTTTCGAAACATTTTCACGCTTAAAATGTTCGACCGTGTACTTTTCCCATGATCTTGATTCGCTTGATAAAATGTACAATGCGCGCCGCAATACTTTCTGTTTCGACGGCATGTTGTAAGCAATGCTGGAGTAAAAGTGTGTGTCATATTTCTGTGAAAGCATTATTATTTTGATAGAAAAGTATTGAAGTCATTCAAATTTTTTAGTTTGCCACCTGTTATAAGCCTAAACCAATGGACCTTATTATTCACGCCGTTTTTCGAATGACATGAATGGTCGCTCTTAATTGGTATAAGCGAACTTTGCAGGAACAAATGTAGAATCGGCAATGAGACACTAAACGCGTGCTGTAAAAAGTAAGTTTGAGCAAAGTGAGTGCTTTTCTAGAAATTATGATGGCAAATGCCTATAGTAACCTTTATGTGAATCCTCCTATGCTGCCATCATACGTATATTTGTCCCCTGGGGTTACTATTTACATAAGACAGTTATGCGTGTAACGGCAGTATTTGTAAATTTAATGCAATTTAATCCAATGAACCTGTGGATTTTTATTATTGCGGGTAAATTCATATTTCAAAAGAAGGCATCATCCACTTGTTTGCTATACTCCGGGAAAACGCGTGATTTGAAAAAAAAAAAAGGCGTATCATAGGAAAATGTGAGTCAAAAGAATGTATCACTCATTTGCCTTTTTCCGAGCAAATGCGTATTTAAAAAGAAGGAATCATCTATTCGTTAACCTTATTTTGGGCAAATTCGTGCCTTTAAAGAAGGAATTATTTACTATTTTTTATATTCTTATGCCTTATTTTGGACATACGAGTGCGTAGCACACAAAAATTATAGACTTATTTGCCCTATTCAGCGAAATGCGCGTTTTAAAAGAAGGAATCATCGACTTAATTGCCTTTTTCCGGGCAAATGCGTGGGTCCTTATTTGTTTCCTCAATCAAGGCGTGAAAAAAGTGACACATGTGCATTGGGGTTCATTTGGACCCAAGATTTCATCTCGATCACAAAAACTCAAATTTCAACCGATTTTCGATCTTTAGGCACCAAACGAAAGCTGTAGGTTCCAATAACAAGCCCACGGGGTGATTCATCCAAATTGACCACTCTAGTCCCCGGGGAACCTGTGCTAAAGAGGTACTGTTTGAGCTTCTCAATTTGGCACCAAATTATCGAGTTTCGTGTTATGAAACATAAAATTGCTTGCAAATATGTGCTCTGATGATCCCAACTGTATTTGCTATATTGTATATGCCATTTCTGGGCAAATTTATCCCTCGTCGTCATCGGTCATCGGAAAACCCTCTGGAAGATCCGGAACTTCCGTAAAATTAGCCAATACAAAAATTTATCCTAGAGCTCCGCGATTTTTTCGTAATGATTCATTCTGGCAAATTGTGGGTGCAATCAATAGGTGAAGTCTTCTGTGACCTTCAAATGTCCCAGAAACGGTCCTCCGGAAGATCCGGGACAGCCGTAGAACGGCCAAATCCGAAAGTTTATCTTAGTGCTTAGCGATTTTTTGATAACCATTCATTCTGACAAATTGTGGGTGCAACAAACAGTTAAAGTCTTCTGTGACCCCAAAATGTCCTAGAAACGGTCCTTCGGAAGATCCGGAACATCCGTAAAATTACCAATTCTAAAAGTTAATCCCAGAACTCTGTGATTTTTTTGGAACATGGTCAATGAAAATGGTCAATTCCAAAAGGTAATCCCAGAGTTTCGCATTATTTCATAATCATCCATCCTGACGAATAATGGATGCAATCAGTAGTGAAAGTTTTCAGTAATCCCAAAAAGCTCCCGAAACGGTCATCCGAAAGATCTGGACCACACGTAAAAGTGGCCAATTTCAAAAATACATCTCAGAGCTTCGCAATTCATTCATAACCGAATCGCCTGTGCAATCAATTGTGCAAGTCTTCTGCGACCCGGAAATGCTCCCGAAAGGAGTAGATACCACAAAATCATTCCAGAGCATTGCTATTTTATTCGTAACCATCCATACGGGCAAATTGTGTACGCAATAAATTGTTTAAGTCTTCTGAGATGACCACAAACGGCCCTTCGGGAAATCCGAAACATTCGTAAAAGTGGCCAATTCCAAAAGTTCATCTCAAAGCAAATTCTCGAAACTGTTTATATCATCGAATGGATTATGCAATCAATAGTGAAAGTCTATTGTGGACCGAAATGACCACAATACGGTCCTCAAGAAACCCTAAACATCCGCAAAATAGGTTAATCCTAAAATTTGATCCCAGACTTGAGCACTTTTGTTAGCATTCACGTAGTAACGGTGAATTATATGTGGAGTAAATAGTGAAAGTCCTCTGTGACCTACCAGAAGTTAATCACATTCGATTTTTTAGACATTAACATTTACATTGTTAACGGCTCCGGTTCTCTGGGAAATTTGGGACATCCGCTAAAAGTATGAATTCCAGAAGTTTCTCCCAGAGCTCCACATTTTATTTCGAAAACATTCATAGCGGAGAAGTGATTATGCAATCAATAGGGGAAGGTGGAGAGACTTGATCCCCGGGGAGACTTGATCACCCCCTGTTTTATCGAGAACTAAAGTAGTTTTGTTCCAGCGTATTTTTATGGATAGATCCTCTAGACAAATAACCTTTATGTAGTGAGTTGTTTTCTGGATTGACAAACCTTATTCATTCTGCCGGTTTGTGTGTTTTGACTTTCCCAAGGATTTGCTTATTGGCCACGCGAAATTTGACCATCTTTTCATAACAATGACGAAATGCTTTCGTTTTTTCACAGCACAAAGCCATAAATATGCTTAATGATCTGTACTGATGAGAATGTCAACATTCCATCAAAGTTTTGGGATATTTGGATTTAAAGTTATTGCCTCAATATGAGGACATTTGATCCCCCATTAGTTTATTTATTTTATTTCGTCAACCAACGTAAACTAGCACATATACACATACATGATTTTTTTGGGTAGCTATAATATGATTAAATAATAATTTTTAGTAAAGTGATGTAAAATTTTGATTTTGAATTTATATTGCTGAATTTGTACTGTTTGTTCTTTGAAAATATCGTCTGTTGTTATGCCGAGACATTGTTAAGTCAATAGTTTCGCAGTGTTGATTGTAAACAGCCATCATTCGGTTGAGAGGCCCAAATTCGGCGTAATTTGTTCGGCAGTGGTTGGTTAAAAATAATGTTTTATGTCGAAATAGCCGAGGAGGTATGTAAATTAAATTTCGATAATTCTTAGAGAGTCTGTGTGGAAATCGCGTATGTTTATTTATTCTTGATTGTGATACATCGGAAATCCGAGAATGGGATCAAGTCAACCCAGTCTCCCCTAGTTGGAATTTTATAGGACGTCTGAATGTGCACAAAACTGTCCTCCAGGAGATCAGGAATATCAGTGAAAATGGTCAATTCCAAAAGTTCATCCCTCAGCTTTGCTAATTTTTCATTCATATGGGTTAGTTATGTACGCAATCAATAGCAAAAATCCTTCGTGATATGCAATGACAATAATAAAAGTCGAGTCAAGTACGAGGTACTGGAGACGGTCTTACTGTTAAGGTCGAAATCATCAAGTAATTCCTCGGGAAGCTGCTCAGGAGCTCCACCGAACTTCTTCCGGAAGTTCCTTCAGAAATTCTCAACGAAGTGTTCGGAAGTTCCTCCGTGAATTCTTTTTCGAATTGGCCACATTCACGGATGTTCCGGATCTTCCGGAGTACCATTACCGTACAGTACCGAAAACTTTTATTATTGATTACAAACACAATTCGCCAGGATAGGTGGTTACGAAAAAATTGCGATGCTCTGAGATATTATTTTGGAATTGAGCACTTTTACGAATGAACTGGATCTTCCGGAGGACCGTTTCTTAAGCACTTGGAGGTCACAGAAGACTTTCCCTATTAATTTGCCAGAATGGAAGGTTACGAAAAAAAATCACTGTGCTGAAGTTTTGGAATTGTCCACTTTTACGGATGTTTCCGATCTTCCGAAGGATTTTTTTACGACCTTTGTAGACCACAGAAGACTTTCACTATTGATTGCACCCACAATTCACCAGAATGGATGGTTACGAAAAAATTGCTATGTTCTGGGTTGAACTTTTGGAATGGCCACTTTCACGGATGTTCCGGATCTTCTGGAGGACCGTTTTTGTGGCATTTTGGAGGTCACAGAAGATTTTCATTATTGATTGCATCCATAATTCGCCAGAATATATTATTATGAAAAAAATACAAAGCTCTGGGACGAACTTTTGGAATTGTCCATTTTTACGGATGTTCCAGATCTACCGAAGGACCGTTTCTGAGACATTTAGGGGTCACTGAAGACTTTCACTATTTATTGCACGTACAATTTGTCAGAATGGATGCTTACGAAAAAATCACGAAGCTCTGGGATGAACTTTTGGAATTGGCCATTTTACGGATGTTCCAGATCTTCCGAAGAACCATTTCTGGGGCATTTGGAGGTCACAGAAGACATTTACTATTGATTGCACCCACAATTTGCCAGAATGAATGGTTTTAAAAAAATCGCGCAGCTCTAGGATGAACTTTTGGAATTGACCACTTTACGGATGTTCCGGATCCGGATCCGGGACATTTGTAGGTCACAGAAGGCTTTAATTATTGATTGTGCCCACAATTTGCTAGAATGAATGGTTATGAAAAAATCGCGAAGCTCTGGGATGAACTTTTAGAATCGGCCACTTTTACGGATGTTCCGGATCTTCCGGAGGACCGTTTCTGGGACATTTTGGAGTCACAGAAGACATTAACTGTTTATTGCACCCACAATTTGCCAGAATGAATGTTTATCAAAAAATCGCGAAGCTCTAGGATAAACTTTTGGAATTGGCCGTTTTACGGATGTTCCGGATCTTACGGAGGACCGTTTCTGGGACATTTGTAGGTCACAGAAAGCTTTAACTATTGATAGCCCCCACAATTTGCCAGAATGAATGGTTATCAAAAAATCGCGATGCTCTGGGATGAATTTTTAGAATTGGCCATTTTTACGGAGGTTCCGGATCTTCCAGAGGGCTTTCCGATGACCGCTCGAGGAATAAATTTGCCCAGAAATGGCATATACAATATAGCAAATACAGTTGGGATCAACAGAGCACATATTTGCAAGCAATTTTATGTTTCATAACACGAAACTCGATAATTTGGTGCCAAATTGAGAAGCTCAAACAGTACCTCTTTAGCACAGGTTCCCCGGGGACTAGAGTGGTCAATTTGTATGAAGCCCCGTGGGCTTGTTATTGGATCCTACAGCTTTCGTTTGGTGCCTAAAGATCGAAAATCGGTTGAAATTTGAGTTTTTGTGATCGAGAAGAAATCTTGGGTCCAAATGGACCCCAATGCACAATGTGTCACTTTTTTTGTGGCGCCTCTCCTAGATGTCGCTGGAAGCTGATTTCCTCAGGGTATCCTTATTTCCGAAAGTTAGGAAAAGTCAGAATTTTTATCTCGTTGCGTTACAAAGTTACAGCGGTGTTTTGGGTGTGCTTGGGTCTAAATGGACCCCAATGCACTAGGAAGGTTAAAATAAGAAGATTTTTTTTCTGTTTTGAGGTGAAGCTAGAATAGACTTGACCAAGCGATACGACGTGACGTGACAGTTCATTGATAATAATTGTTATTCCTTTGCGTGAGTCGCGTCGCGTCGCATCGCACGTCGCATTTAATCTGGTGGGCACCTTTCCGAGCAGCACCCATGTTTCGAATAGATCACTGCAACATCTACGACCAGATGCAGTTACAATTAAGTCGCATCAACTAGAGATGTCGTAAATTAATCGATTACTTCAATTAATCGATTAATCGTTGTAATAATCGATTAATTTTGAATCGATCATTACCTAACGATTAATCGATTCAATAATCGAGAGAGATCGAGAGTAATCGATTAGTTACTAATCGATTAATCGGGATTTTACGACATCTCTAGCATCAACCAAATTTGCATCAATATTGCTGTTTGGGTTATGGTCATTATGCCAAAAGGCACATTGTATTTGAAACTATTGTGCCACAATGGTCCTTGCACATCCAACTCATCAAGACAAATGATTTTATGTATGGTCTTACGATGGTGTTTGTAGGAAAACAAGAAAATGAAATCATGTACATCTATATATTCTGTTTTCTGGGGAACGGTACATTCTGGGGATTGGTTTTTCTGGGGAATGGTACATTCTGGCGATTGGTTTTCTAGGGAATGGAATTCTGGGGTATGGTTTTCTGGGGAACGGTTTTCTGTGGAATAGTAGAGAACCTCAAATTTCTTCACCAGTTATTAGCAACGATTTTTGTCTAAAATTGGAAATTATTTTGTTGGACATTTGTTGCAGTGTGTCAATATTAGAAATTCTATGATGGTCAATGGTACTATACCCAAGAGGGAACTTTAGAATCATTTTCCAAATTTTTGTTTTGAATCATCTGAAGTGCCTTCTTTCTGGTATTGCAGCAACTAGTCCATATTGGCACAGCATACAACATGGCTGGTCTAAAATTTTGTTTGTAAATATTAAAACAAAGTTTTGATTTTCTTTTTATAAGTGGATATAAACACCTAATATATTTGTTACATTTGGCTTGAAGGCCTTCAATGTGAGTTTTAAAAGTTAATTTAAAATTAATTGGAACCCTATTCATAGTGGCAATATGTCTGCTAGAGGGTTTCAAATAAGAAGCTCTCGGCTTATGTGGGAAAATTATAAACTGGTTTTGGAAGCATTCGGGGAAATTTTCCCTTTTTGCAAGTAAGTGGAGAAAGTATCCAAACTTTTTTGCAATCTACTACAAATGACACGAAGGCTTCGCCCTTTGGCTGCAAGGCCCATGTCATCTGCAAACAAAGATTTTTGACACCCTGGTGGTAAATCAGGTAAGTCAGAAGTAAAAATGTTATACAATATGGGCCCCAGTATGCTGCCTGCAGTGAGCTCAATCTGGCCGTGTATACCTACTACAACCCAGAAGGGAAATATGTTTGTGAATGAATCTAAAGCAAAATGAGGATCGCAAGAAGAGGTCGCATCCTGCATAGTGCATACTCCACGATTTGGAAAAGATGAACAAAAACATCAAGCTCCTCACCTATTGAAATATGTGCATGATGTTTTCGCACTTTATAAACCAGTGTAGAAAGGAAGAACGACCACTGACGATCAAACATAAGTACATGACTAGCGGACATAGTCACATGGAAGTAGATTCGGCTCTCGCATGCATCGAAAAAGCAAAGAAAACATGTACAACAAACATCGAAAGACCTAGGGACTGGGCGATTTTTATTGCAGTCATCCTGCGGAAAGTTCCTTTCGTAATAACGGAAATGGAGCAAACAAACTTTCTAGGATTCAAACAGTTGAAAGGTTTTATAAAATAAAAACCGCAAACATAATTCCAGTGGAGAAGCTATTCGGTTTAAAGGAATCATTCACACCCGGAATGGTGTACCATAAACACGACCTAGCAGATGAAGAATATCTCGATTTCAGCATGGTGCAACATGCGGCGTTGGAAGAACCAACTCTTGAATCCATTGCTATTGAACCGATCCCTATGAAAATTGGATGACCTACGGAAGATTATGGAATTTGGGACCAACAAATTATATTATTCCACAGTATTACACCAGCTTGCACTATGGAATACAAAAAAACGCCCTAATATATGCAATATTGGGATCCAGTGTGTCCAAGCTTTGGGGGATCGATGTGTCCATGTTGTCCATGTTGAGTATTATTCTCGGTTTGTTTTTTGACGTAGGATTACGTCCTTCGGGAAGATAGGGGGTCATTCTGCAGATTCAAATCTGAGACCGTCACAAAAAGTTGTCAGGAAGTATGGGCTAATAACTCAGCCGTCTTTCAACCGATTTTAAAGATTTTAGTATTAATCGATCGACAAACTCTTCAAGATTTTGCTCAACTATCGAAAAAATGCATTCAAGGGGCTAAACTATTGTAAAATTAAATTTTACTCGGCACTGAAAAATCGGTAAACCAACCCATTGCGTATGTGCATCGCAAGCACAGACATCAGAATCGGGCTCGACTCCAATCCTCAGTTCAATTAAGTTTTCTCGAAGACACAACGATGACGCCCGTAACAGCAGTCTCAGCAGAAAGCGGAACATCGAGAGGCCATCGCCAAAAGCAACAATCTTCGGGCTATCGTTTAGTTACTGTTAGTGGCTCATTGTAAAAAGAAAATTCTCAGAACCAAAGTTTTATGAGATGAAAGGTTTGGTTGTAGAAATGGCATTGATTACGTTCCCCGGATACCAGTGGCGCCAATGAAAATGTTTTTTGATAGTGGCTACTTAGCAGAAAAGTGAAATTTTTACGCAAGGTATGGACCACCGTTTGTTTGCTATGAGTGATAGAAAAGGCGCATTGTGGATCAAAATCGATTCTTGTCAAATCTACCATTGTACGCAAGAGAAGGTAGAACCGGAATATTTTCTTCAAAGTGCAAATCATAACCGCTTGGCGACGGTAGAGAGTTGAAATTGGTTGCAGTAAAAGTGCGGGAAGTAGGGGAGAACTGTCCAAAATGCACCCCTGGGGCAAAATGGCCTCACTCATAAAATCACTCATATAATCTGTTGTAGTACGTTTATGAACGCATATTACCATTACAATTCATAATTAGCTATCCATCATTGAGCTCCATTGGAAACATTTAGAAAAATCATTTCATATTCACTCAAATTTAACGATTTGCTATTCTTCCACCACATCCGTAAGATTGTAGTTCAATCCATTAAGAACAAACAAACAACAACGCATACCATCATTTTACATGCAATTGAGTCATTTTAGACCACCATTCGGGCGTTTTGCCCCAGGCCTATTTTGAAACTTATTTTAAATGCGTAAGAAAGTCATCAAAACCTTATTGTTTTGAATAGCAGATCGTTGTGAAATGTAGCAGGGTTTGTAAATGTTGCATCTATACGTTGAAATGGTTCGGTATTCTTGTTTGAAAACATCGAAAAGCTTAAGGGGTGCATTTTGGACCGTTCTCCCCTAAACAATGATGACGTCTCACATCATTGAGTTGCGTTAGCAGTCAAATGAGATTTTCCCAAGATTCTGATTTCGGTATTCTTGCTGTTTATTATTGGAAAGACGCGTCATTGGAAACAAAATCATCATCATTAGAATGGATGACGTCTATCGCGTTCCCGTGGCAAATCATAAATTGGCTGACAGTAATGGGAATTCATTTAAAAATTTTGATTTCCGGCGTGCGCGGTACGAAAACTCCTCTCCTCTTTAAGTTGGACTGTAGCACTGAAAAGGGCCGTTTTGAATGGAGTTTCGTCCTCGTTCATTCACTAGAAGCTGACTTACTTTGTGACGACTTTGGAACCCTCCGAGACGGCGGGCTTGGCCTGCTCGATACGCACGAAGATGTCGTTTACGAGGCGGACGTCGGCTGGTCAGAATACGTTTGCATTGAGTCCGAGGCGTATCATTGGCATCGGCTTGCTTGGTCCGCCTTTCGTTCGTTTGTTGCCAGTGCTTTCGTACAAAACCAGGGCCTCTTCTTCTCCTTCTTCTTCTTCTTCTTCTTCTTCTTTTCTTCTTCAAAGTGCAAATTATTATCGCTTGGCGTCGGCAGCAGCGCAAGCGCTCTTCAGAGGAGAATGCTGCGAAAATTGATTCGTATGGATGGTGTCTATCTAATAGTAGTAAAATTCTTCTTTATTTAATCATTTTTCGTTCTACAATTATAATTTTTTTACATGTAGAGTGATCGGCCTAGAGATTGGCGAAGGCTCACGAGCCGTTCATTTGAACTGGTTCGTGAAAAAGAGCGAACGAGCCACGACTCTATAACTTTGAGCCGTGGCTCTTAAACGAACGGTCGCTGTAAAATGAATCAATGGCTCAAAATAACGATCACTGGTTCCCTCGTTCAGTCGTTCAATTTTGGTGTTCAAGGAAGCCTGACACTTTGAGAATCATGTTTACGGATTTTTTTGACGTAGAACTACGTCTGTCTTTTCTATATTGGGGTACACTTTACGATTGCAAAAAATCGAAAAATGTCTCGAAAATATGATAGACTTTGATCGATAATATCTCTTTCTTGAACCATTCGATCAAGGAAGAGTCAACGCTTTATTCCCGATGTACACTGAAGTCGTTTTTTACGCGGCATTTTTTACACGAATCACTTTTAAGGCGATTTTTTTCACTCGAATTTCGGGTTTTCCACGGTTTATTCCGACATTTTTAGGATTCAGGCGGCTTTTTAACATTGTTTTAATTTACGCGGCCCATATCCTCCGCGTAAAAACCAACTCTAGTGTGTTACTATATTTATGTATGATAATATTTACAATTGAAAACTTGCCAACAGTTTAGTAATCGGTTTCGGTAAATCAGTCAATCTCGTAAGTGCATCGCAAGCTTCTTCTTCCTTAGCACTACATTCCAACTGGAACTCGGCCTGCTTTGAACTTAGTAATCTTTTGGCATTTCTTTAGTTGGGATCCATGATCGGATTGTTTGATATCTGTAACTATAGCTCGAAAATATTAGCGTGCATTGTAGAAATAATTGTGCTTATTTTGCGTCTCTAATGACTCGAGAATCATCTAGAAACTTTGTTAATCATTGCTTACAAGCTTGATTAGGCGATATGGAGGTTTGTAGATAATTCAAAAGCTAAAAAAGCGAGTCATAGAATTGACGAGGTATTGATGAATAGTTCAGTAAGATTCTAGAATCAAATTAATGCAATTATCGAAGTTGACAAGAATTTCACTGAAACTGAATTGTCGAGGATGAGCGTTTTGATGTTATGGTGTGAAGAACAAAATCAAAACCCGAGCGAAATCAGAGAGTGCATATACCTTCCCACAGTTTTCTGATTATAAATATACAAGGATTTAGACGAACTTTTGACTGAACGAATTTGGATTTGTAAACAAGCACTCAAACATCAATATAAACATAGTTGAATATACAAGATATCATAAAACAATTTGCAAAAAAACTACTTTGTAATGAGTCAAATGAGTTGGCTCATGCAAGTGAACGCTTGGCTCAGAGCCGTTCACTTAATTGAACCATTTCGCCCATCACTATAGTGATGGGTGATATATCTATAGATCGGCCGCCTTGGCCCTCCAATTTCGATTTGAATTTGTCTTTGACGTAGAATTATATCTTTCGGTAAGTTATGTAGGGGGTCATTCCAAAGTTTCAAATTTGGGACCGTTACGAAAAGAGGTCAGAAGGTATAAGCCAATAACTCAGCCGTTTTACAGCGGATTCCGGAGATTTTGGTATGTTTCGATCAGTTAACTCTCTATGATTCCGTACAACTATTGAAAAAAATTGTTTCAATGCATTTACGTATTGAAAATCCAATTTTGACATGTAGCGTTCAAATTTCACTTTTACAGTAAATTGCCTACATTTCGGCTATATCCATCCGCAATGAACATTCCCAAACTATTGAATATCGCTTCCACTATCGAACGATACGTAATTCTACGTTTAAATTGCGGTCGTGTCTTTAATACAACCTTCTACTTTTTTCAATTAAATGTGAAATAAGCAATCAGTGATGAAATGGGCTCATTCAATTTTGTAATTATAAAACTATGTTCAGTAAAAATTGGGTGCGTTTCGGTAGAATATATTCAAAGTTATTAATCTTTTTTCCTTTGCAGAAAAAAAATAAAGCCTCTCTAAAACCCCTTTACGTGAAGTAACAAATTTGTTAAATTATTTGATATATCAAATGTTACTCAAACTCAATCATCCCTCTAAGGGGCCTCATACACGCTCCGACATGTTGTACAACTGCGACTCCGCCTCCAAGAAATTTGATTCAGTACAACTTGCTCACAGATGCTTTATGGGGAAAAGGGTGATCATTAATCGAAAAATATACTATCTCCAATTTGTCTAATTTATATATCATATAAAAGTATATACCCAAGTTAGGAGAATCGAAAAATGTCGAAGCACTATGTTCATTCAGTCAAAAGAGATGGGCTGGCGAAGTGAAAAAGCTGATGAAACTAAAACAATATTCCTTACTTTGACTTGTATGTTACAAAGTCAATTTTTCTCCAAATATAAGATTTTATATATCATCACAAAGCCTAAGACCTTAGCTTTTCGATAGTTTGGTCTATTTTGCACGCAAAGATTATTATCAAAAAGTTGTAGAAGAAAACTTTAATTATCATTATTCTTCTATATAAAATGGTCTCGCAAACCTGATGTCCCCAAATATCTCCTTATCTGTAAATGGGGGAGTTAAATATAAACCTAGCACCACCTTATAGTGAGTGATTTGCTTGCGCATATTTGCGCTTTTACAAAAACGCGAACGAAAATTGTGGTTTTTATTCTCTATGTCTCGTAATAATTAGAAAATGAACAACATTATCACTAGAAATATGATTGTTTCCTATTTTATGCATGCTGCATTGGAAACAAAAAAGGGCCGAAAAAAAAATGTTTTTTCATGGGTGACATTTTTGAAGGGTGAACGATGGCCCTTAAAGGGTTAAAAAAGCTTCCTTCACATAATGTATGTTGCATAGAAACAGTTTTCATTTAAATAATATTTTTGACGGCCCATTTGTATGAGAATTCCCCATAGTGAGACGGTCCGACTTCACTCCGACCGAACCAAATTTGCTGGGGGTGGAGTCAAAGTTGTACAACATGTTGGAACGTGTGTGGGGCCCCTAACGGATATATTTACACTTATCAGTGGTATAAACATGTGATTAGTTTTCAAGCAAACATGGAGGGGGTTCAATTGTCCCCGGGAATCCAGTTTTCCCTACCTATGTCGCATGTAAGAAGCTGTGTGTCCAGTTTTCTCTAGGGGCCGTACACATATTACGTAAGCACTTTCGGGTCTGCTGTTTTCTTACGCGCCATATAAATAAAAAATCATTTGTATGGGAAAAATCTTACATGGGGGGAGGGGGGTCGAAAAACCCAGAAAAATTGCTTACGTAATAAGTGTACGACCCCCTACCTATTCCGCAAAAACGCCTGTCAACACCCGAGTGGCGACACTTTTGCTCCTTATAGTTAGACCATGTGTAGATCAACGGACGGCTTTTCTCGAAGGTTTAGGTTCTTCAGAGACTTGAACATTCATCATTACCTTGAAGTTTCCAAAGATCGGGCGCGTCGAAACGTCACGGATTCACGAAATAACAGAACGGTGCGTTTCAACGCATGCAGTTGAAGGGTTGCTGAACAGTACCGCCAGAGGCTTAACGTGCGGATAGGAGATGCCAACGGATCTGAGTATACTGAAAACCAAAACTACCCAAAAGTGGGTTGTTTGCACTCAAAACCGTGGTTTGGGCCAATAACCCAAATTTGAGTAAAATGACTTTTCTGGCACTAGGTAGTTTGCCTTTAATCCCATGTAAACAATTTACCCAAAGCTGAGTTTAATTTATCCCAAGCGGACCTTGATCAACCCAAAATAGAGAATATCTATTGAATTTACTCAAATTTGGGTTATTGGGCTGAGTAACCTCGGTGAGGTGTTTGCATCTTGCTCTAGTTTTGATAGCAATCATGGGAAAGAAAAGGGAAAACTACCCAGATTTGGGTAAATTTTTTCTGCGATTTTCTCAATAGTGCGTATATTGAACTCAAAGTTTGGGTTGATTTATCTGTCCGTGTACGTCAACATCTTCTTCTTCTTCTTTATATTGGCATTACATCCCCACACTGGGACAGAGCCGCCTCGCAGCTTAGTGTTCATTAAGCACTTCCACAGTTATTAACTGCGAGGTTTTTAAGCCAGGTTACCATTTTTGCATTCGTATATCATGAGGCTAGCACGATGATACTTTTATGCCCAGGGAAGTCGAGACAATTTCCAATCCGAAAATTGCCTAGACCGGCACCGGGAATCGAACCCAGCCACCCTCAGCATGGTCTTGCTTTGTAGCCGCGCGTTTTACAGCACGGCTAAGGAGGGCCCGAGAGTACGTCAACATATTGTGCGGGAATTTCCACGAGACTGTGACTACAACAGCGCACGAAGTGTTACACACTACATAGCAACACCAACGGAATGGCTGGTTTGATGAGGAATGTCAGCGAGTGACGGCCGGCTGTTGGAGTCGGTTGCAAGTACTGTGTAGCAAGGGCAGAAGAGACACGAAGTCATACTGCCCATGTCGCAAATGTGTAACATTTGCATTTTTGTCGATTATGAGTTAAGCTTAAGAATCCTAAGTAACTTTATTTTATTTATTACCAGACTAAGGCCGGAGTGGCCTGTGCTGCACATAAAAGTCTTCTCCATTCAGCTCGGTCCATGGCTGCACTTCGCCAACCACGCAGTCTGCGCAGGGTCCGCAAATCGTCCTCCACCTGATCGATCCACCTTGCCCGCTGTGCACCTCGTCTTCTTGTTCCCGTCAAGAACCTTTTAATCGGATTACTGTCCGACATTCTAGCTACGTGCCTGGCCCACCGCAGTCTTCCGATTTTCGCGGTGTGATCGATGGATGCTTCTCCCAAGTGCTGATGCAGCGCGTGGTTCATTCGCCTCCTCCACGTACCGTCCGCCATCTGCACCGTACCATCATAGATGGTACGCAGTACTTTCCTTACGAAAACTCCAAGTGCGCGTTGGTCCTCCACGAGCATCGTCCAGATCTCGGATCCATAGAGAACTACCGGTCTTATAAGCGTTTTGTAGATACTCAGTTTGGTAGGGCGGCGAACTCTATTCGATCGGAGCGTCTTACTTACTTACTTACTTATGGATCCTGTACACCTCCGGTGGTGCAAAGGGCCGACTTGAAAGATCTCCATCCTGAGCGATGCCCGGTTATCGCTTTAACCTGTTGCCAGGTTAGATTTCGGTCGACTTCTTTTATTTCTTTATTGAGGCTTCGCCGCCATGAGCCTCTGGGTCTGCCTCTGCTGCGATGTCCCGCTGGGTTCCAGTCTAATGCTTGCTTACAGATTTCGTTTCCGCCCCTACGTAGAGTGTGGCCGACCCAGCCCCACTTCCGATCCCGAATTTCTGTTGCTATCGGCCTCTGGTGACAACGACGATGGAGCTCGTTGTTTGAGATCCAGTTGTGAGGCCACCAGGCCCGAATTATATACCGCAGGCATCTGTTAATGAACACCTGCAGCCGTTGCGTGTTCTCCACTGATACACACCATGTTTCGCTAGCGTATAACAGCACAGATTTCACGTTAGAGTTGAAAATTCGTATTTTGGTGCGTTCACTTATCTGCCTGTTTTTCCAGATATTTCTTAAACTCGCAAAGGCAGCCCTTGCTTTCTTGATCCGTGCGCCTATGTCGATCTTGGTACCGCCGTCTGACGCCATTTGGCTACCAAGATATTGGAAGCTTTCAACATTCTCCACTGGTTGCCCGGCTACTGTGAAACTGGAAGGAGTCACCGTGTTTACATCCAACGATTTGGTTTTGTTGACGTTGATGACTAAACCTGCCGAGGAGGAGCGATCGGCAAGGTCGTTGAGCTTACTCTGCATATCAGAGCGCCGTTGCGCGAGTAGTGCAACGTCATCCGCCAATTCGAAGTCGTTTAGGTGCTCCATGGTTATAGGCTGCCATAACAGCCCGCGGTTTGGTTCACGGTCAATCGCATCTACCAGAATCTCATCGATTACGATGAGGAACAGTAACGGTGATAGAATACATCCTTGCCTCACACCAGCTACGACCCGGATAGGGTCGGACAGGACCCCATTGTGCAGCACTCTACACGAAAAGGCCTCGTACTGTGCTTCGATGAGGCCGATGATTTTCTCAGGAACCCCTTGCGTCTCAGGGCGCCCCACATATTCTCGTGATTGAGACGGTCGAAAGCTTTTTCGTAGTCAATGAATACCAAGTAAAGGGACTCTTGGAATTCGTTGACCTGCTCCAGAATGATGCGGAGCGTGACAATATGGTCCACACAGGATCTTCCGGCACGGAATCCGGCTTGCTGCCGCCGGAGAGTCGCATCGATCTTCTCCTGAATCCGGGCTAGGATAATTTAGCACAGAACTTTGAGAACGGTACACAGCAACATAATGCCTCGCCAGTTATCGCATACAGTCAGGTCACCCTTTTTGGGCACCTTCACTAAGATACCTTGCATCCAGTCGACCGGGAAAGTTGCGGTGTCCCAGATATTACGAAATAAACGATGCAGTAGTTGAGCGGATGTCATGGGGTCAGCTTTGAGCATCTCGGCTGATATGCGGTCGACCCCTGGGGCTTTATTCGATTTCATACTTTGGATGGCTGTTTGAATCTCTAGCAGTGATGGAGCTTCGAGCGTCTTACGGAGTCCAAACTACGTACGATTTCCAGCCACTATGCGCCTCCGAATTTCTCTGCTGTTATCGTTATCGGCGGTCACCAGTGAGCCCAAGGACACGAATTCTTCAACCACCTCGATTTCGTCACCACCGATAGAAACTCGTGGTGGGTGGCTTACATTGACCTCTCTTGAGCCTCTTCCTATCATGTACTTCGTCTTCGACGTGTTGATTACTAGTCCAATCCGTTTAGCTTCGATTTTCAGTCTGATGTAGGCTTCCTCCATCCTCTCAAAGTTACGTGCCATGATATAAATGTCGTCGGCGAAACTAAATAACTGGACGGACTTCGTTAAAATCGAACCACTCGTGTCAATCTCTGCCCTTCGTATTACTCCCTCCAAAGCAATGTTGAATATCAGACACGAAAGACCATCACCTTGCCGTAACCCTCTACGCGTTTCGAAGGGGCTCGAGAATGCCCCTGAAACTCGAACTACGCACATCACCCGATCCATCGTCGCCCCAAGCGACGAAGTTTTGTAAATGGTAGCTACGGAGGCGGAAGCGATTGTTAATTCTAGACCATCGTATGTCCCGTTGGACTCAGCAGAACAAGAGGCCAAACGCCAAACCATTTCCTGCTGTTTGGTACCAGGGGCATAGTTCAAACAGCAACTTCGTTTAGTCGGTTAACAGTTTGAGGGATAGTTGGCGCCTTGTGCACTACTTGGTGGATCAATTCTGGGTAGGCTGACCATACGTACCGTATTTAACGGGACAGTTCCGTTTTTTAGACCTTTTTGTGCTGTCCCGTCGTAATCTAAAAAATACTCAATTTGTCCCGTTTTTTCATTGATTTCACATAGATCATACATAGAAAGTGTTTTTTTTTTGCGTCATTATTGGAGAGATTTACAGCCCTTGGCTGGCTCATCTCTTAACAAAGAAAGTGGACTAAATCTATCTATGTCGTTTTGTATTTTCCATTAATCGACTTTTCTTTAGGTTTTTAGCAGATAATGATAACAGGTGCTTCTCCGGGAGATTTTTCATACAGTCTATGATTGTTTCTGCTTATTCCGGAGGCATTAAAATTTGGCCAATTTCATCAGTGAATTGAACGAAATTAGTAACTTGGTAGGCAAGTATTTCCTGAAAATCAGGACACTCCTCAACGTCAATAATATAGCAGGGACAAACATTCTAATTTTCAGATTAAGTTCATTTTCGATTATTCTTTTTGAATCTTCCGAAGAAGGTACTTTATATTTTTTTCAAATCTGCTTCACCACATATCGTTCAATCATTTGATTCTTTCTGAATCATTCTGAATATTTCGAAATCATCCACTGTAAAAATACGACGGCATGAAAAAAATAATGTTTAAATCAACTGAACAAAATCTAGTTTAAAGAAGCTTCAAATCGAGGGAAAATTTGGTCAGATTAAAAGCTAGATTAAGGGTCCCCACGTACTTTAAAGCTAGTTCACACAGTAGGAGCTTGTCTGCAAATTTCGCTCCGTTTGTGTGGACGAGATTTATTGAATTCCGTTATGAAAAATTATAAATTCGGCCCAATTCAAAATTCAATCCGGCGGAAATCTCCGAGAGTCCGAGCTGTAAACCAGACTATAAATTGGCCAGGATTTTTTACTTTTCGCGACGAAATTGCATGAGTCCCGCTTTTTGGGAGAAAACTGGAACAAAATCAATGGATCAGATTCCCGAGGTGTGAGGCTACTTTAAGCGTCATTTAAATCAATTTCGATAAAAAAAGACTGTGAATTGATTAGATTTGGGGTACTTTGACTATTGTTAAATATCTAAATGTATGTCTAAGAGTTGATTTATGTATGTCTAAGAAAAATAAAATTTCAAGATCCCCCGTTTTTTAAATATTGTGAGATGCGTAATTTTCTGTTCCTTCGTGTTTTTGTCCGTGTCCCTTTGAAGAGTGTAATATATATATAGCTTAGTATTTTTTCACAGCTAACTTAATACAATAGAAGGTTATGGTGGTATTTATAAGATATTTCTTATTTCTTACACGGAAAATGAGAATGAAGCCCATAATTTTTGAAATTTTCACAGCTCTTCAATCTTATTCCAAGGTTTTTTGACATGTCCCGTTTTGTAACCGCGTTTGTCCCGTTTTTTCACCGAAATCATCTGGTCAGCCTAATTCTGGGGTAGGTAGATACGAGAGTACCTACCCACCATAAACAGTCAAGCTACTGGGAAGAACAAGATCTCCGTCAAGCTTCTTAAAGATGGAACTGATACAGATTAATCACCCTTCTGAACTCGGCGTACAAAATGCGATCGCTAATACTGTTTAGCAGATTGGACCGCTTGAACAGTTCTTTGTCGCCGAATACCAGAAAGGTATTCGTGAATACTGCTCAATGATGGATCAGATGTTTAGTCTGCGGATGATTCTTAAAAAAATCAGGGAGTATAACTTGCAGACTCACCATCTGTTTATGGATTTCATCCTACGATTCAGTGAAAATAAATGAGCTGTGACAGAGAGACTCTAAAAAGATGTATCAAAAGTTCGTTTTAAGTGTGAACATGTGCTTGTGTTTCGTCGATCTAAAATCCTAAGATTTTGTACCGAGTATCACAATTAGCTTATTATTCATCTTGGCATTAGGTGCTATCAATAATATCACAGTCCCGTCCAAAGTAAGAAGAGAAGCAAAAATACTCACTTTGTCATGCTTGTCTAATTTATCAAATGACGATTCCAAGTCAACAGCAACAAAAATATTCACTGAAATAAACCAAATCAGCTTGCCCCGGGGCCGGGTGGTTGCAGTAGATGTCCCTATAGTCGACAGCAACCACACATCGTCCTGTCGCGACCATCGAGCTTATGTATGTGTACCTCTACTTGCTGTGGTTGCGGATGCATTTGCATAAAACTCATCAACGCGTTGTGAGTGGAGAAAAATGAGCTTCATTTATCTGCATCAAGAGGACGCCGACCGACAACCACCCGGGCTTGACAACGACGAAATACCGCATGGTAGAACGGTGGATACCAAATCTATATGCGTCATATTAGACTGGGTCGTCGTTTATAGGAGATGGAAAATTCAACTTGAATAGGGAAAATAGGGAGACCAATCCAGTTCAATCGCTTGCTTATTTACTTTGTTTTGAGACCCCATCTGATATGAAGGCATTATTTCGACGCATCACAAATTGCCCTACCCTAATATGCATGACATCCTCCGCCATAGTGCAAACAGTAAACACTTTGTGCGGTTTGGTCCGAACAGGACTGCTACGATGCGTGGCAAAATAAGTTGACTTAAAAGTTAGCATCGCAACATGCCGAGTTGTATCCCGTCTTAACCAGCCAACATCATACGAGCGAACGTGGCCGAGGACGATGAGTAGTCCGCATCTCCACCCGCCACGTCATCATAAATAGGACAATATATTAAATCTGAAAGGAGCATAAAAATGTTGATCCTTGCTTCTCCGCTCCATACCCAGCCTCCACCGTAATAAATAGCTCCGGGAGAAGGATTTCGTTCGAGTCATCCGTCAGAAGCCTGTGTGTGCGAGTCGCGACCGTGACAACGCATTATTTCCATTTCGCAGCATCAGCTAGCCTCCGTCAGTCAGTGTAGTCGCACTATTCAGTCAGGTTGAGGGTGAATTATTCTCCATCAGCGGTTTCAGTACCAGCGGAAATTATGAGACACGGAATGGATGTCAGATTTGAAATGAAAATTCATGACTGATTCGAGGATGGCACGTGGCAGCACCGCGCGTCAATCGCCATTCTCGGTGACGACAGCTACGAAACGAGCCGGGACTCGGTGTCAAGTCGGATTTGTGAATTACCTACACGTTCTGGAAGGTGTCCATTGACCACGAGATTCGCTGTTTTAGTTTACATCATGGGAAAAACACATTGGGAATTCAATGACATGTGCATAAAACTTAGTGGTAACATGGTGTGTATCAAAATTTCAACAAAATCGTTACGATTGCTCGGCTTAAGCATTAGTGTTTGAATTGACCACAGAATATGCTCATGTGTTATATCCGTAATCGATTATTAGTTTTTATTTTGATTCAGCCACAAAACGCTTCTTCCATACACCATGAAATGAAATCTTTCCTAATTGAATCCTCATACGCGAGTAAATTATCTCTTGTCGAACGTTTCAATTTGAGTCAACACGCCCGAAAAAGCTTCACATTAGGTCTTTCCTAAGGTTGTGGAAATTACTCTTCCACAGGGAAGCATCCGGCTCTGTGAGCTCTGACTTTCGGGTCAATATATTGAAACATATCGAAAACGTGACCAGCTTGGCAAACAAACGTCCGTGTTCAGCTGGATGCCGGAACGTCGTTGAGCAATCCAGACTGGACCTTCGACATGCTACACAGCATCCTAGAGATCACGACCGCACACTCCTCTCCTCCAACTACCACTCACTGATTGACCCTTTGCCGGGCTGGATAAACAGCGGGATAAGTGATAGAGATGGTATATCTTCACTTCGCTGAACTGGGATTTCCGGTTGACCGCAATAGTAACGGAAAGGAGCCGCTTTGGGATACGTTTCATTTAATCACGTGCCACGGTGCAGGGCCAGCAGCGATAACACACCGCACTGTTGATACATGGCTAGGTCGAAGGATTCATTATCTCGAAGGGTATATTTATCCATTGTATAAATCTTCGAATTGAGTTTGCGAAAAAAAATACAAAGATGTAACTGAAGCAACGCTAAATGGGGCAATTTCGTCGAATAAATATAAAAATTAAATCCATGCATATGCATAAGTTTCTGACAATCATTTGAAAAAATAAAACTCGTGCCTGTTCACGTTGCTCAACGCAAAAATAGAACTTTTGACCCCCTCCTTGCACATGAAACTAACTATGAAAATCATAAGGTCTTGTTTCGGCCGAATCTAATTTTTTATTCGGTATTCAACGAGACAGTTCCTTGAAGCGTCGGTGTCCCGGATAAACATTTACTTACAGTATCTTGTATGGCAGAATCCATTGGAATACAATTAATTGTATAATAAATAATGCAATCTATTGTACGTTTATTGTAGACTTTTTAAGATGTTGTAAACATTTTTTATATGAACTAATCAAGAAAAATACTAGAATAACCTGGTAAGTTTTAGATAAACATATTTGCAGAAATGAATTCATTAATGTTTTAAGTTTCTCAAACCAATTCTACACGTAGAAGAATGACAAACATGAGTTTCTTCACTACCAACTGTGGGGTTTGAGTAAGCTACCATCAGCGTGTGATTATACATTAACACCTCAGCGTGTCGATCAGTGCGCAGCAAGCCATGACTCGGCCTCTTCTGATCAGACCTCCGTGGCGTGCACACGCTCCCACGGAGAGCTGCTGTCGAAACAATTCGCTGCGGCCATTTGTAGCCACACATTTTGGCGATCCTGTCAGGTTATTTGTTGGATCCTCATATTGATTTCAAAAGGTGAGTTGAATTCAATGTTAATGTGCTAATGTGTTATTTGATGAAATTTGATGATTAAAACAAACACAAGGCAATGAGTTCATATTGCTACAAAGCGCGCCTGCAAGAACGCTGCAAAATGGATTGTGGTTTGAATAATCATAAAGAAGGTGGTTCAAGACCGCTGCAAAATGGATTGTGATTTGGAAAATCACAAAGCGTGTCTGGAAGACCACTAGAAAATGGATTGTGGTGTGGATCACAATTATTATTATTTATTCAGACTAAGGCCGAAGTGGCCTGTGCGGTATATACACGTGGCTACACGTCGCCAACCACGCAGTCTACGGAGGGTCCGCGAGTCATCTTCCACCTGATCGATCCACCTCGCCCGCTGCGCACCTCGCCTTCTTGTGCCCGTCGGATCGTTGTCGAGAACCATTTTCACCGGATTACTGTCCGACATTCTGGCTTGCAGCAACTTGAATGTGACTAGATCTGGTCACATATGAGTTACAGTAACCTATGTGAAACATGTGTGCTGCTAGGGTTTGATCAACCGTGTCAGTTTATCGGGAAATCCGTGTTCGTGCATTAGCTGCCATAGCTGGTCCCGATCGATTGTATCATATGCGGCTTTGAAGTCGATGAATAGATGATGTGTGGCACGTTGTATTCGCGGCATTTCTGCAGTACTTGGCGAATGGCGAACACCTAGTCCGTGGTGGAGCGTTCGCCCATAAAACCCGCCTGGTACTGCCCCACGAACTCCCTTGCAATTGGTGCTAGTCGACGGCATAAAATTTGAAAGAGTACTTTGTATGCGGCGTTCAGCAATGTGATTGCGCGGTAGTTGCTACAATTAAGCTTATCGCCCTTTTTGTAGATGGGACACACGACACCTTCCATCCACTCATGCGGCAAAAGACACAGTGCAGTGCTCTAGACAGTGAATCACGGTGGTTTAAATAGCTCTCCTGGTAGTTGGTCAACCCCAGGGGCTTTGTTGTTCTTCAGCCGGCCAATCTCCTCCTGGATTTCCTGGAGATCCGGAGCCGGTAAAATTATGTCCTGCGCGCGTTCTCCCAGGTCCATCGCCATACCGCCATCTTCGTCTGCCACATCGCCATTCAGGTGTTCTTCGTAGTGCTGCCTTTGGATCACCTCACTCTCGTTCGTAAGAAGGTTCCCGTTTATGTCCTTACACATATCAGGCTGTGGCACGTGGCAACTTTCGTGTGTTATTAGCGCTGTACAGTTGCTCCGTCTCTTCACGGTCTCGATCTTCCTGCTGGCGCGTTTTCCTCCGGAAAATCGAGTTTTGTCTGTTCCGCGCCTGTTTATATCGTGCCTCGTTCGCCCTCGTGCGGTGTTGCAGCAATCTCGCCCATGCATTCTTGTCTTCTACTAACTGCTCACATTCGCTGTCATACCAGACGTTATTCTGATCCGGGGGCACCGTGCCAAGTGCAGCGGTTGCGGTGCTACCAATGGTGGATCGAATATCTCTCCAGCCATCTTCAAGAGACACTGCGCCTAGCTGGGAGCCACCCAATGTTAAGCCGCGGCGTCCGACTTCGACGCGTGTTGTACACCGTCGAGAGTTTTGAGCGCAGGCATACTGCAACGAGGTAGTGGTCGGATTCAATATTCGCACTGCGGTAAGTGCGGACGTTCGTGATGTCGGAGAAGAATTTACCGATTAGAACGTGGTCGATTTGGTTTTCTGTTTCTTGATTAGGTAATTTTCATATGGATATTCTTGTGGATATTCTTGCGGAGGAAGAAATTGCTTCGGACTACTATTCCGCGGGAGGCTGCAAATAGAGGTGTGCGCCGGTCCAATATTCGTAGGCGGCGGCGTTGGTCAGAATTTTGGTCGGCGGCGGCGTGAATCGGCGTGGCGATTTTTTTATTAAGTTTCTTTAACTTTGTTTTGCTTTGTTTCGGAATATTTATATACAAAATATAGACAGAGGCGAGGAATCTTTTGAATTTCGCCTGAAAAATCTGATGAACTTCCTCAAAAAGTTCCTTAAGTTTTTCCAAAATGGAAATTATATTTGGATTTGAAATAACCGTACCCTTAGTGGAGGCAGCACCAATAGTGGAGGTAGTGGGGTTTGAATGAGATTTATCATAATAATACACTTAACGATGGTTTCAGTTGATGCGTCGTGCTTCAAATATCCTGTTAAATGCAACTTATCTTCAGATTTCGCTTGAAAAACTATTGAAAACAATGATTTTCCTTAACAAAATTGACTCCCTTGCACCTATAGTGGTGCAACTGTACCAATAGTGGCGAGTCTCATAAGTGGTGCAAGCAATATTTGGTAATTGTTAATGTTAAATGACATCTATCTCATTTTTGCTAGCAAATTTATTAGTTTCTCTATTGAATAAGATAATAAAGCTTGAAATTTACCATAATTATCAATTTTAAAAAAATATCATCTTTTGTGGATCTACTAATACCTCCACTATTGGTACCGTTACTCTACGAAGATTTTTTACGGAATTACCAACAGAAGCTCTTTGGAAATTTCAAAGAAAATCGTTTGTAATTTCCACAGGAGATTCTTCGGAATTTACATAAGAAATCGTTCTTAATTTCTACAGCATAGTGTTCGGAATATCCACGGAAAGTTTCTTTTGACATTCTGTTGAATATTTTTCGAAATTTCTACAGAAAATTCCTCGTAATGATAGAAGAGTGCGGCTGGTAGAATGGGTGTTTTAACGTTGGCTTGCTCAGTCTAGAATAATTAAGACGGCTAGTTTGGCATGTCCAACGTTTAAACAGAAAACTTCATGGAGTTTCAAGGGAAATTCTCTGAAATTTTCAAGAGAAAGTCTTCGGAATTTCACCTGAAATTTGTTTACAATTTTCGCGAAAGGTTGCTCCTAATGTAGAATTTAGTAATAAGATTTATGGATTTCAACGGAAAATTGCTCAGAATTTTTAAGGATTATTTGTATTTCCAAGAGAAGTTCTTTGAACAGAAGACGTTTGATAACTGCAACCCATTTAACTGCAACCAATTTAACTGCACTTCTATTACATTTGACGTCAACTGACAACCGTTTGATGTCTAGAATGCGTTGCAGTTATCGAACAGCATTCACTAGCTGAAACGTAAACATGTTGCAGTTATCTAACGACTACTGTATTGTATATAGGAAATTCTTGGGAAATTCTATTGGCTGAAAGTAAAACACGGCCGAACCGATAATTTGTCCGAAAAAGTCGTATTCCCTAACAGGTCATTCAGCCGAATAGATAATCTGCCAAAATGCCGTTTGACACAACATGCCATTTGGCCAAAAATGTTGTAACGGTCAAAAATGTCCGTTCACCAGTTTGGCCAAATTACATTTACGGTGATTGGCCTTATTGAACAAAAATTCGTAACCTCTCTACTTTGTAAGTCGTTTCAAACCAACCTAAGCCGAATTGAACGTATATCTGAAACTGTTATTAGGTCCCAAATGGTTTGTGCGGTCAAACAACTTTTTCGGTCTAACAGCATTTTCAGTCAAATGACCTGTAAGGTCAAACATCTTTTTTGAACAAATTACCCATTCAGCCGAATGTTTCTTTCGGCTATATATCGCTTTCGGCCAAACTATATTTTTGGTCAAACCATTTTCGACCTGATAACAGATTCAGATAAACGTTCAGTTCGGCTCGGCTATGTGAAATTTGGTAAGATGATATTTGGCTTAAAGCCCAGTATCGCCCTAAAAATCAAAAAAAAAGGTTACGGAATTCTGTTCAACTGTCATTTGACGAAAAGGCCATTTCGCCAAACGAGTGGCCATTGTTGACCATATTATCCATTCAGTACCTAATTGTAGGTTTGGCAGAATCTACAATGACCTTCGCAACTCCACCCTACGTGTTGTGCAAGGACTCATGCTGTGCTATTATCCATTAAGTAATTGACATTTGGACGTATGTCAGATAACATTTTCTGCCAAATGGCCAAAGGAATTTTCGCCTAATGACTTCTGTGGTCAAACGATCGTTTCGACCAGACGACTTGTTAGGGTAAAAGGCCAATCGAATTTCCCAAGAATTTCTTATGGACATTACATAGAATTTCCTGTAAAAATCCAAAAAAATCCTTAAAAATTTTGAGCAATTTTCCGTTTTTTTTTAATCTTTTAAATCTAAATTTTTAACAATCTTCCGCAGAAACTTTGAAGAATTTCGTGAAAATTCCAGAGAATCTCCCGCGGATATTCCGATATATTTTCTGTTTTAACGTTGAATATATGCCAAACTAGTCGTCTTTATCAATCTAGATTGAGAAAGTCAACGTTAAAGTATTCCTTCTTTCAGTCACAAGTTCCTACAATTATGAAGATTTTCTGTGTAAATTTTTAAGAGTACTCTACAGAAAATCAACAGGAAGTTTCCGCGGATTGGAATATTATCGCGGATATTCCGAATATATCGAATATATTGAATTTGGAACAACTTCCCGTGAATATTCTGATGAGATTGTCAAGTAAAATCAATTTCAAGTAAAAAAATTTTTCGCTTAAATTCTAAACAATTTACTTTGGGAAATCCAAAGAGCTCACCTTGGTAGTTCCAAAGAATTCTCAAAACTTCAAAGTAAAAATCGTGGAAAATCTGAGAATAATTTCCAAATGAATATTCTGAAAAAAAAACTTAAGGTGGTTATACAACAAAGCCACAAATCGGCCATCTTGGAAACCACGTGCTTTTTCTAGTGACTTTATAAGAGCACGAATTGAGAGAACCACTACGCTCATTAGGATGAAACATCCTTAGATCAATGATATGGAAATGCTAATATCATCTTCCAAACTTGGACGTACATGTTCATGATAGAATTAGAGGCGAAAGTATAGAATTGATAGTTCCGTTAGGATACGGCAGGCATGAAGAATGTTTTTATAGAAGTCGATTTGAAAGCGAGCGGAGGGCAATATTTGTGATGGCACATATCACACGACCTTCCTTCTGCCAAGCTCCCGTATGAAGGGGGAGGGAAGAATATCAGTGTGGAAGCTGATATATCTCCACTAGCAAAAGGAAGGTGGTTTGACTTGCTCATATGCCATCGCGTGCGGAGATTTTCTATCGACGAGTACTGTCTCCAGATTTCTAATATGACATCAGCATTTAGTCGAATAGGATTTTTATTGCACAGTTCTGTTTTCTCCTTAGATCGTTTGCTTACTCATGCTAAACAATCGACTTTAACTTCAGCATTTTACGAAAATTATTACGCTAGATTTGAACTTTTGATAAGTAATAGGAGCAGAAAACCGTGTGGTGAATTTGAAATTCATCACATGGCTTGATTGTATAATCACCTTAAAGCATTGTCTTGGGAAGTTGATCACATTTTTCCGGCGAAATTCAAAAGTTTCTATAAATAATGCTTCGAAAATTTCCAAAATAAAATGACCAATTCAGCCAAACGACATTATCGACCAAATGGCGCTTTCTGTCAAACGACCTTTTCGGCCAAAGGGCATATTCGGCCTTTTGAGCTAGTCGGTCAACCGATGTTTTCAGGCAAATGAACTGTTCGAACAAATTAAATTTTCGGCCAAATTAGTTTAGGCTAGTTAGTCTTCTACCAAATAGTCTATTCGGTCAAACGATGTAGTCGACCAAACAATCTACAGCCTTGTGGTCTTTGGCCAAATGGCTTTCTGCCGAACAACCCTTTTTCATTCAAAAATTTTTCAAATTCAACGAGAAATTCTTTGCGTTTTAACGGGAAATTTTTCGCAATTTCCACACGATTTTTTTCTTAGTTTTTACGGAGAGTAGTTTTTGATATTTCAATCAAAAATTGTATGGAATTTTCAAGAAAATCACCAGTATCAAAACTTTCTATGGAGTTTAAACGTGATGTTGTAGGGATCTATCAGGAATTTTTTCGGACTTCTTCAAATTTGAATCAGCGTGGAAAATTATAGATCAGCGGCGTGACAAATTTTAAACGGCGGCGCGCCGGTGCAAAAATGTCGGCGGCGGCGGCGTGTCAAAAACTGCCGGCGGCGGCGGCGTGACGCGGCGGCGCACACCTCTAGCTGCAAAGTTCATGCATAGTTGGCCGTTGTCGTTCGATACGGTATGCAGACTCAGGTACGATGACCGGTCTATACATTTCCTCCCTTCCTACCTGAGCGTTCATGACGGTTTTGACGACCCGCAGTGGGCATCCATCGTATGTCTGCTCCAGCAGGGCATAGAACGCTTCTTCCTCGTCGTCGGGTCTCCCTTCGTGTAGGCAGTCCACATTGAGGATGCTATAGTTGAAAAAAACGGCCTTTTATCCTCAGCTTGCACACCCTTGCGTTGATTGACTGCCACCCAATCACGCGTTGGCGCATCTTGCCCAGCACTATGAAGCCGGTTCCCCGCTCTTTGGTGGTGCCACAGCTTTGATAGAAGTTAGCAACTCGATGCCCGCTTTTCCACACTTTCTATCCTGTCCAGCAGTTTTCCTGCAGCGATACGATGTTGTAATTGCGGGGATGTAATTCATCGTAGATTAACCTGTCGCAACCTGCGAAGCCTAGCGACTTGCAGTTCCATGTTCCAAGCTTCCAATCGTGATCCTTTATTCGTCGCCTAGGTCGTTGCCGATTAGATCGAGTCGTATTATCTTATATGTCGTTCATAATGGTTGTTTTAAAAGGCGGCTTATTGGGCCTGCGCAAACCTCCTATCACCAGGACTTGGGCTTGTGTGCTCTGAGCGGCACACGGTCGGTTTGTCGGAGGGTACTTGCAGATACATGCAGCTTTTTATAGAAGTTTAACAGAGCCCACTGTCAAACCCCACCACATCCTAGGCAAACACCACAACTCGCAGATGGCCTGGGGAGCGACCGTCAAGCCCTTGGACATAGTCCCTGGTACCCCCTAGTGCTCAATGTGTCGGAGACGAATGATAGGAAGAGGCTCAAGAGAAGATATCGTGAACCACCCACCACGAGTTTGTTTGTATCGGTGATGATTAAATCGAGCTGAATTACTAATATCGCATAATATGTGAGATATCGCTTCTACATTGCTTTACAGAATTGCATGTTAGCAAACGGTAATAAAAGCACTCATTATGCAAAACAATAAAGCTGTTCAGCACTTTACCAATCAAACTTATTGAAATCGATTATAAAAATAAATGAAACAATAATGAAGCTTTAACATGCAATTAGTGGTTTGGTAAACCAGATGAAAAGGATCAAATAAAAGTAATTTACAATCATTCCAACGCAAAGCAAATCAAATTTAATATTCTGTGACTGAATCCCAACTAAAACATAACTGCTGAATCACTACAGCACATATTACACCTGTCCAGTCATTTGCACCTTCTGGGAATTGACCACACGGGGGTTAATTAATTTGTCCACTCCTGTACCAAAAAATAAAAGGCGAAAAATTTAATTGATTGTAAATATTATTACAGGTTCTGTGTGACCAATATGGCGGAGGGCAATCTGTCCATACGGCTCACTACGTTAAGAGTCGAGTGTGATACTGCCGGTCGTCAATTAGTGTGACAGGTGGTGCTGCCGTCCATTTGGGTCTTCATTAGCTTATCGTGCAAGGGTGCTGACTCCTGCTAAACGCGTTTGGGTTTGAATCTCAAAAGCTGTTTTTTTTTTCTCAATACCATTCGGCATAATGAAAGTCCATAATCCTAAAACAAATTTTCTACATGTTGGTTGGTGAATGTAAGAAGAATAAGAACCACCGCGCATGATTTATTCCACACGAGTATGCAGCATTCACAGGATCCGGATACCGGATGGGTGTCGGCCAGCCAACAATGCAATGGTGGACTCGGTTTCGGAAGTGTGCGGAACTCTGACACCCTCAGTTCGTGTCGTTGCCCATACACTCCTACAGGAAGTGGTGATTACGTTTCGCACATAATTGATTTAATGGACAAATAAGTGACGATATCTCTGGCAAGCAATGTCATCAATTGTTCAATCAGGCAGGAGATTATTAATGGGAAAGGATGAAAATGTTAAAAAAAACAAAATTTTAACAAAAATTTAAAAACTTTTAAAAATCTACTCACTTCAGAAACAGTTCAAACATGATAAATCTCTTTTCAAAATAGCAATCGGTTCATTTGTAACAGTCCTACACAAAATTCGTTTCCTTGTTAATCTTCACAATTATTCTGAGCTTCTTTTGAAAAGTCGATCAAGCAAACAAAAGAAATAAAATTAAATCACATAAAATGATTAACAAAGCCCAATCGTTGGAAAAGCTTGGAATTGATCCCGTTTTACGATGATATATTCATTACATTAAAGCATGCCTCAGTCAGCTGCAATATTTTCCATCTCTGTAATGACAGATAAAAGAGAACCCATACCAGCCCATACGCCATCATCAAGTGCAAAGATTACTGAATGGCAGCATATCGGAACATCCGTATAAAGCGGAACGTCCCCTTCCTGCGTATATTCCCCGTATTCTCTCATCAAAATGAAAATTACGACCATCGCTGGCCCGATAAAAATCTCTGACTTTCAGCTGAACCAAATCAAAGACGGATGATTGTTTATCCAATTCATGTGCAAACGAATGCTATATCGAATCGACGTAAAAAAAAGGCCAAACGACGAGAAGGGCACAAAGGAAGTGCACACAAGCAAATACCCAGTCCCAAAGCCCCAATAGGCTCAATTTGCCATATATTTTCCCACTCTTTACAATGATGAAGTCAACCTTTATGACGCCTTCATAAAGGGGCTTTGTGCAACGAAGCGGATGCCACATGTACATGGTTGGTTATGCCTTGGTTCGAATTAGGTAAAGTGAGTTTATCAACTCAATTCAAATCAATTGGCTAGATCAAAGTGGAACCTAGACCAAAATCTGTACACTCGAGAACATCCGTATTAGTAATGGCGAAAGTACAATTCGTAATTTAATTGCGATACATTCGTTGTTCGTTCGAGTACATGGAGCAATCTTTGTTCAAGATGCAAACAAGTATAAACTGTATGTTCTACGCGATTTTTTTTACGTTTAGAAATGATAAAAACTTGTATTTTGTAAGTCTCTGCGAGTAATACGATTGAGCCCCAGATTTCAAAACATTGTTTAAAAATTGAAACTATAATCTAGTTTTCAGATTTTAATTAACCTTTACGATACCAGCAGACGAAAACAACTGAAATTTATTTTTCAATTTGCTCTCATTTCGTAAATGATCAACCGATTTTAACGAAACAGGCATGGTTGGATCGAAAATTTAATATATTTTCAGGACATGGCTTGAGGACGTAAATTTTCGTAATGGTTCTGGATTGAGGCCAAAACCCCGTGGGGTACCTATGGTAACCCAGAATGTAATTTTTCCAAGAAACTCACGAAAAAATGATTTTGTTCATGAAAAATCTATGAATGGTGAATCTAAATGCAAGCGAATGTTATATTTGAGATTTTTAGGACCCAGCAGTTGGTTCCGGGTACATGGCTGCTTGATATCGGTTTCCGGACATTTACGGATTTGATCATATTGGTGTCGTTCGACGGCTTAAAACTCGAGATTTTACTCAAACAAGCGACTAGAACTCATGCCGAGTACTTCCAAGTGAGTTTTGTCACCTTTAGGTTACCAACCAGGAGCCGGTTCCAGTGGGAACCCAAAGAGGACATTTTCGGAATTGGACATATTGGTGTGGTTCGACGGCTTAAAATTTGGGATTTTTCACAAATAAGCGAATGGAACTCATGCTGAGGACTTCCAAGTGAGTTTGGTCACCCTCAGGTGGCCAACTTTGAGCCGGTTCCGGTTGGAACCCAATGAGGACATTTACGGAAGACTTTAGGTGGCTTTGGAGGAATTTCACATGAGTTTTAAAAGAAATTCACAAGAAATTTCTGGAGAGCTGTAAAGGTAACTTGTGTAAAGTTCTCGAAGTGCAGGAGTTCACGGAGAAATTTCAAGAGTAGCTGCTAGTGGAATTTCTGGATTTAAGAGAAATTTCTGAAGGAATTTCGGAAGATTTTTCGGAGGAATACCTGGAAAAACTTTCTCAGCAAATCTGGAAGGCGCTTCCTCCTAATTGCTCGGGAAGTTCCTCCAGGAATTCCTCGTGGTGCTTCCGGAGTAATCTTTCCGGAAGTTCCTCCAGGAATTCCTCCGAAAGTTCGTCCAGGAATTCCTCCGGAAGTTCCTCCAGGAATTCCTCCGAAAGTTCCTCCAGGAATTCCTCCGGAAGTTCCTCTAGAAATACCTCCGGAAATAATTCCAGGAATTCCTCCGGAAGTTCCTCCAGGAATTCCTCCGGAAGTTCATCCAGCAATTCCTCCGTAAGTTCCCCAGGAATTCCTCCGGAAGTTCCTCCGGAAATTCCTCCAGAAGTTCCTCCAGGAATTCCTCCGGAAGTTTCTCCAGGAATTCCTCCGGAAGTTTCTCCAGGAATTCCTCCGGAAGTTCCTCCAGAAATTCCTCCAGAAGTTCCTCCAGGAATTCCTCCGGAAGTTTCTCCAGGAATTCCTCCGGAAGTTTCTCCAGGAATTCCTCCGGAAGTAACCCTTGAGTTTGATCCCGGTTTCAATTCCAAAAGGTCAGGTCTAATTCGAACTGATATGATTAGCTTTAGGAATTACGAAAGGAAATCCTTCAGGGAATCCTAAGGAAATCCTACAATGATTTCTAAAAGAAATCCTTCAGCGATTCTCAAAGGAATCCATCAAAGATTCCCAAAGGCATCCTTCAGGAATTCCCAAGGGAACCCTTCAGGGATTCCCAAAATAATCCTTCAGGGATTCCCAAAGTAATCTTTCACGGGTTTCCAAAGTAATCTTTAAAGATCTATGAAGGGATCTTTTAGGTATTCCCAATGGAATCCTTTGGGATTTCCCAGAGGAATCATTTGGGATTTCCCAAAGCAGTCCTTTGGGGTTTCCCAAAAAATAGATCGGAGTTCCCGGAGGAATCCTTTCGGGATTCCCGGAGGAATCCTTTCGGGATTCCCGGAGGAATCCTTTCGGGATTCCCGGAGGAATCCTTTCGGGATTCCCGGAGGAATCCATTGGGGATTCCCGGAGGAATCCTTTCGGGATTCCCGGAGGAATCCTTTCGGGATTCCCGGAGGAATCCTTTCGGGATTCCCGGAGGAATCCTTTCGGGATTCCCGGAGGAATCCTTTCGGGATTCCCGGAGGAATCCTTTCGGGATTCCCGGAGGAATCCTTTCGGGATTCCCGGAGGAATCCTTTCGGGATTCCCGGAGGAATCCTTTCGGGATTCCCGGAGGAATCCTTTCGGGATTCCCGGAGGAATCCTTTCGGGAGTCCCGGAGGAATCCTTTCGGGATTCCCGGAGGAATCCTTTCGGGATTCCCGGAGGAATCCTTTCGGGATTCCTGAGGAATTCTTTTGGGATTCCCGGAGGAATCCTTTCGGGATTCCCGGAGGAATCCTTTCGGGATTCCCGGAGGAATCCTTTCGGGATTCCCGGAGGAATCCTTTCGGGATTCCCGGAGGAATCCTTTCGGGATTCCCGGAGGAATCCTTTCGGGATTCCCGGAGGAATCCTTTCGGGATTCGGAGGAATCCTTTCAGGGATTCGGAGGAATCCTTTCTGGGATTCCCGGAGGAATCCTTTTGGGATTCCCGAAGGAATCCTTTCAGGATTCCCGGAGGAATCCTTTCGATTCCCGGAGGAATCCTTTCGATTCCCGGAGGCATCCTTTCGGGATTCCCCGAGGAATCCTTACGGGACTCCCGCAGGAATCCGTTCAGGATTCCCGGAGGAATCCTTTCGATTCCCGGAGGAATCCTTTCGGGATTCAGAGGAATCCTTTTGGGATTCCCAGAGGAATCCTTTCGGGATTCCCGGAGGAATCCTTTCGGGATTCCCGGAGGAATCCTTTCGGGATTCCCGGAGGAATCCTTTCGGGATTCCCGGAGGAATCCTTTCGGGATTCCCGGAGGAATCCTTTCGGGATTCCCGGAGGAATCCTTTCGGGATTCCCGGAGGAATCCTTTCGGGATTCCCGGAGGAATCCTTTCGGGATTCCCGGAGGAATCCTTTCGGGATTCCCGGAGGAATCCTTTCGGGATTCCCGGAGGAATCCTTTCGGGATTCCCGGAGGAATCCTTTCGGGATTCCCGGAGGAATCCTTTCGGGATTCCCGGAGGAATCCTTTCGGGATTCCCGGAGGAATCCTTTCGGGATTCCCGGAGGAATCCTTTCGGGATTCCCGGAGGAATCCTTTCGGGATTCCCGGAGGAATCCTTTCGGGATTCCCGGAGGAATCCTTTCGGGATTCCCGGTGGAATCCTTTCGGGATTCCCGGTGGAATCCTTTCGGGATTCCCGGTGGAATCCTTTCGGGATTCCCGGAGGAATCCTTTCGGGATTCCCGGAGGAATCCTTTCGGGATTCCCGGAGGAATCCTTTCGGGATTCCTGGAGGAATCCTTTCGGGATTCCCGGTGGAATCCTTTCGGGATTCCCGGAGGAATCCTTTCGGGATTCCCGGAGGAATCCTTTCGGGATTCCCGGAGGAATCCTTTCGGGATTCCCGGAGGAATCCTTTCGGGATTCCCGGAGGAATCCTTTCGGGATTCCCGGAGGAATCCTTTCAGGATTCCCGGAGGAGGAATCCTTTCGGGATTCCCGGAGGAATCCTTTCAGGATTCGGAGGAATCCTTTCAGGATTCCCGGAGGAATCCTTTCGGGATTCCCGGAGGAATCCTTTCAGGATTGGAGGAATCCTTTCGATTCCCGGAGGAACTTTCGATTCCCGGAGGAATCCTTTCGATTCCCGGAGGAATCCTTTCGGGATTCCGGAGGAATCCTTTCGGGATTCCCGGAGGAATCCTTTCGATTCCCGGAGGAATCCTTTCGGGATTCCCGGAGGAATCCTTTCGATTCCCGGAGGAATCCTTTCAGGATTCCCGGAGGAATCCTTTCGGGATTCCCGGAGGAATCCTTTCGGGATTCCGGAGGAATCCTTTCAGATTCCCGGAGGAATCCTTTCAGATCTCGGAGGAATCCTTTCGATTCCCGGAGGAATCCTTTCGGGATTCCCGGAGGAATCCTTTCGATTCCCGGAGGAATCCTTTCGATTCCCGGAGGAATCCTTTCAGATTCCCGGAGGAATCCTTTCGGGATTCCCGGAGGAATCCTTTCGATTCCCGGAGGAATCCTTTCAGGATTCCCGGAGGAATCCTTTCTGATTCCCGGAGGAATCCTTTCGGGATTCCCGGAGGAATCCTTTCGATTCCCGGAGGAATCCTTTCGGGATTCGGAGGAATCCTTTCGGGATTCCCGGAGGAATCCTTTCGGGATTCCCGGAGGAATCCTTTCGATTCCCGGAGGAATCCTTTCGATTCCCGGAGAATCCTTTCGGGATTCCGGAGGAACTTTTCGATTCCGGAGGAATCCTTTCGGGATTCCCGGAGGAATCCTTTCGGGATTTGGAGGAATCCTTTCGATTCCCGGAGGAATCCTTTCGATTCCCGGAGGAATCCTTTCGATTCCCGGAGGAATCCTTTCGGGATTCCCGAAGGAATCCCGCCGGGATTCCCGGAGGAATCCTTTCAGGATTCCCGGAGGAATCCTTTCGATTCCTGGAGGAATCCTTTCGATTCCCGGAGGAACTTTTCGGGATTCCTGGAGGAATCCTTTCGGGATTCCCGGAGGAATCCTTTCGATTCCCGGAGGAACTTTCAGGATTCGGAGGAATCCTTTCGGGATTCCCGGAGGAACTTTTCGATTCCCGGAGGAATCCTTTCGGGATTCCCGGAGGAATCCTTTCGGGATTCCCGGAGGAATCCTTTCGATTCCCGGAGGAATCCTTTCGATTC
The DNA here is from genome assembly GCF_024139115.2 of Armigeres subalbatus. Lineage (NCBI taxonomy): Eukaryota > Metazoa > Arthropoda > Insecta > Diptera > Culicidae > Armigeres > Armigeres subalbatus. The sequence continues at coordinate 236,373,286 of NC_085139.1, read as the reverse complement.
CCGGAGGAATCCTTTCAGGATTCCCGGAGGAATCCTTTCGATTCCCGGAGGAATCCTTTCGGGATTCCTGAGGAATCCTTCGGGATTCCCGGAGGAACTTCGATTCCTGGAGGAATCTTTCGGGATTCCCGAGGAATCCTTCAGGATTCCCGGAGGAATCCTTTCGATTCCCGGAGGAATCCTTTCGGGATTCCCGGAGGAATCTTTTCGATTCCTGAGGAATCCTTTCGATTCCTGAGGAATCCTTTCAGGATTCCCGGAGGAATCCTTTCGATTCCCGGAGGAATCCTTTCGATTCCCGGAGGAATCCTTTCGGGATTCCCGGAGGAATCCTTCGATTCCCGGAGGAATCCTTTTCGATCTGGAGGAACTTCGATTCCCGGAGGAATCCTTTCAGGATTCCTGAGGAATCCTTTCAGGATTCCCGGAGGAATCCTTTCGATTCCTGAGGAATCCTTTCGATTCCCGGAGGAACTTTTCGATTCCCGGAGGAATCCTTTCGATTCCTGGAGGAATCCTTTCGGGATTCCCGGAGGAATCCTTTCGATTCCTGAGGAATCCTTTCGGGATTCCCGGAGGAATCCTTTCAGGATTCGGAGGAATCCTTTGGATTCCCAGAGGAATCCTTTTGGGATTCCCAGAGGAATCCTTTTGGGATTCCCAGAGGAATCCTTTTGGGATTCCCAGAGGAATCCTTTTGGGATTCCCAGAGGAATCCTTTTGGGATTCCCAGAGGAATCCTTTTGGGATTCCCAGAGGAATCCTTTTGGGATTCCCAGAGGAATCCTTTTGGGATTCCCAGAGGAATCCTTTCAGGATTCGGAGGAATCCTTTCAGGATTCCCGGAGGAATCCTTTCGATTCCCGAAGGAATCCTTTTGATTCCCGAAGGAATCCTTTTGGGATTCCCGAAGGAATCCTTTTGGGATTCCCGAAGGAATCCTTTTGGGATTCCCGAAGGAATCCTTTTGGGATTCCCGGAGGAATCCTTTTGGGATTCCCGGAGGAATCCTTTTGGGATTCCCGGAGAAATCTTTTGGAGATTCCCGGAGGAATCCTTTGGGATTCCCGGAGGAATCCTTTTGGGATTCCCGAAGGAATCCTTTTGGGATTCCCGGAGGAATCCTTTTGGGATTCCCGGAGGAATCCTGTTTGGATTCTCAAGACAATATTTTATTTACTTAATGGACTCCCAAATGAAGTGCTTCAAGAATTTTCAAAGGAATCTTTCAGGGATTCTCAAACGAATCTTTCAATATTTCCCAAAGGAATCGTTCAGCGATTCACCGACGAACCCTTCAAAGATTCTCAAGGGATTTCTTCAGAGTCCCAAAAGAATTCTCAGAGGATTGTTCCAAAGGCATTCTCAAAGGGATTCCCAATAGGATCCTTAAAGGAATTCCCATTGGATAGAAAAGATTGTTGAGCGATTCATAATGTCATCTATAAGGAATAAAGGAGTCCCAAAGGGGCTTTCCAAAAGGATTAGTTAAGGATTCGCGTAGGTATTCCCAAAGAAATCTTTGGTGACTCTCAAAGGAATCTTTTAGGAATTCCAAAGGGATGCCCGTAGGGATTTTCAAAGGAGTTCTTAAGCTTTGAAAATTTAAAAAAAAACCTACAGGTCGCTCCAGAAAAAATCCTTTATCGTTTTTTAAATAAAATCCTTCAGTGATTTCTAGAGGAAATCCTTCAGCGATTACCAAAGGAAATTGTGTGGTATGAACTAGCCTTGCATAAGAGGTAAAGTACCAAAAATTAATATGCAAAATACTTTAGGCATAGCATGCTTAGGTATTTCAATACCAAACAAATAATAATTTGTTATGCATTTTGTATTGTAATAACAGAGTATGTTATGCCTGAAGTACACTGGATTCTGTTTTAACACGATTTACATTTTCTCAATTTTCCTCTCATCCTAAATGCTTAACGTATATTAATTATCATCATGTGATTTTTCTTCGATTTATTCTGGATTTTTTGAAACATGTTGCGAAGAGTTTGGTGGCAAATTGAAGTCACACAATCAAAAATACGAGCGAAAAAAAATCGTGTAAAAACAAAATCCTTGTGTGTTGTGCATGTCAATTTCTGGTATTATTTCTTTGGTATTTTATCTCTTAAAGGGTGTATTTTCAAAATGCCACACTTCCAAAAGTCGATAACATTTCACCTCATGGACTGATTATAACGAAATTTTGTGGCTTCAGCATTTGGATGAATTTAATAATTACAGTGAAACAGTTATACGTAGTCAAAGCTTACATATTGTTTTTCAGTCCCTGAAAATTTCATAACAATCGGTTGATAGACTAATTCTTGGCGAATAGTTCAAAGTGATGCAATTTGATTCCGTACACCCTTTATAAGATGTGGAATATGGAGGTGAATGCGCAAGATTTATTTGCACACGTCCTGTTCTTTCGGCTGTATTTTCGAAACTACTGAAAATTTCGTAATGACTCTCACGCAGTATGAATAACACATGCTGAAGCCGTCTTCAACAAAATTTCGTTAAAATCAGTCCATGAGGTGAAATGTTATCGACTTTTGGAAGTGTGGCAATTTGATTCCGTACACCCTTTAAAAAGATGTTAGTAATCCAATTTTGTGCCTTTGACCCCAAAATGACCAGAATTGCGGCCGATCGAAAGATGCTGGTCTGGAATGAGAACACGAGCTTCGAAAGCGTCCAAAATTGATCATTACGGAACATAAAATGTTGACTTGGCCTTTCGCATCAACATTTCGTATTGGTTTATAACTCCAACGTCAAAATTTTCGATTAAATATCCGACTAATACAAGTAAACTTTCCAAAAAACTTTCTGTTTTTTAAAGTAAAAAACCAAAATAAAAAAAATTAAGAAAAGCGCTGAAATAAAATTTTGGACCGATATTTATTTGTCAGATTTTGGGAGAGCATCAATCTCACACACTGTAGCCCATTTTTGACTTTTTGGCTTATGATTTTTTTAATAGTTAGAGGCGTCAAAAATATGGTTTGTTGGGGAGGTTGACTTTAATTAAGTTAAATAATCGTCTGAGACAATAAAATTAGTTATTTTTTTTTCTTGGAATAGATTGCAGGATGAAAAATGTTAGTTAAGGACATGTACAAAATCTTATGAGTTCATTTAAGAAAAAAGCTTCAGCATTTGGATGTATTTAAGAATTACAGTGAAACAGGTATGAAAATTTCATGACAATCGGTTGATAGACTAATTCTTGGCGAGTAGTTCAAAGTGATGCAATTTGATTCCGTACACCCTTTATGCAAGGCTAGTTCACAACAGAGTATGGTAGCAATATCATAATGAGGAATTATGGAGTTAATTTCTCCTGCTCGGGTCATGTATCCCCAATAGAAATGCTTCAACGATTTCTTTATAGATTTCCTAAGCAGTCCTTAAGCTTTGGTAATTTCCGAAGCAAATCCTTCAGGGAGTTCCAAACGAAATTCTTCATCGGTTTTAAAAAAATCCCAAAGTAAATCCGATTACAAAAGCGATTACCAAAATAAATCGTTCATGTATTCCCAAAAGAAATGCTTCATGGATTCCAAAAGATTCCCAAAACTTCATGGATTCCTAAAGGAAACCCTCTGGGATTCCCAATGGAATCTTTTCCCTGAGAGATACCCCTTTGAACTATTGCAATTGAAATCCTAGCCTCTTCAAAAGAGGCTTCGAGTCTCTTGAAAGAATGCTTCCGAGCATCTTGAAAGGAGGCTTCCGAGTATCTTGAAATAATGTTTCCGTTATTCATGTAAGGAGACTTACGGGCCTCTTGAAAGGAGGCTTCCGAACCTCTGCAAAGGATGCTTCCAAGCCTTTTGAAAGAAGGCTTCCGAACCTCTTGAAGGAGGCTTCCGAACCTCTTGAAAGGAATCCTCCGAGCCTCTTGACAGCAGTCCTCTGAGCCTCTTGACTGGAGACTACCGAACTTCTTAAAAGGTGGCTTCTGAGTCTCTTAAAAAGAGGCTTTCAAACCATTAAAAGAAGGCTTCCAACCCTCTTAAAAGAAGGCTTCCGAGAAGCGTAAAAGGATGCTTCCAATCCTCTTGCAACGAAGCAACTGAGCTTTTCGAGAAAAAAAAAGCCTCCATGCCTCTCAAATAGAGGCTTTCGAATCGTCAGACTCTAGATTTTAGTTCAGAAGCACATTCTTAACTAATTATTCAATATTTCGTTTCAATCAGGTAGATTGCATTGAAGATTTTTGAAATTCGTACATTCGACTTTTTGTCCTTTTTATTCCAGCTTTTCTGTGCTGGTTGTGGAGGGCATGATTCAATTGGCTTTGATTTACTAACCACAAGTTTTGAAATAAAAAAATACACAATAACCGAAACATTATCAACAAGTTCATCCGTCATTACGCATTTTTGTTTGAGGTATCCCCTGGGGTACATGTACCTCAGGTTGAGAACCGCTGCTTTAAGGAATCCCTAGGAAATCATTTATTAATTCCCAAGGAAACCCTTTAGGGATTCCCAAAGATTTCCCTCGGCTTCGTGAATTCCCGAAAAAAATCTTTCAGAGTTTGTCAAAAGATAACCTTTCCGTGATTCTTAAAAAAAATCCTTAAAGAATTATTGAAGAAAGTCCTGCAGCAATTATCAAACGAAATCATTAATGGATCCCCAAAGGAACTGTTTCATGAATTCCCAATTGGAAATTCTTCAGGGATTCCCAAATGAAATCCTTCAGGGATTCTCCTTCCTTAATTCATAGAAGATTTTCCATCGGGATCCCCACAGGATTCTCTTTGTAATCAGAATTACAGAAGTCTTAAGTTCGAAATCCCAGAAAGGGTTCGCCATGAAATCTCGGAAGGAGTTTATCATAATTACAGAGGTATTCCTATATTTACTTACTTACTGGTGCAAAGGGCCGACTTGAAAGATCTCCATCCTGAGCGTTGCCCGGATATCGCTTTAACCTGTTGCCAGGTTAGATTTCGGTCGACTTCTTTTATTTCTTTATTGAGGCTTCGCCGCCATGAGCCTCTGGGTCTGCCTCTGCTGCGATGTCCCGCTGGGTTCCAGTCTAATGCTTGTTTACAGATTTCGTTTCCGCCCCTACGTAGAGTATGGCCGACCCAGTCCCACTTCCGATCCCGAATTTCTGTTGCTATCGGCCTCTGGTGACAACAACAATGGAGCTCGTTGTTTGAGATCCAGTTGTGAGGCCACCAGGCCCGAATTATATACCGCAGGCATCTATTAATGAACACCTGCAGCCGTTCAGTGTTCTCCACTGATACACACCATGTTTCGCTAGCGTATAACAGCACGTATATCAGGGGCCCTCCTTAGCCGTGCGGTAATACGCGCGGCTACAAAGCAAGACCATGCTGAGGGCTGGGTTCGATTCCCGGTGCCGGTCTAGGCAATTTTCGGACTAGAAATTGTCTCGATTTCCCTGGGCATAAAAGTATCATCGTGTTAGCCTCATGATATACGAATGCAAAAATGGTAACTTGGCTTAGAAACCTCGCAGTTAATAACTGTGGAAGTGCCTCATGAACACTGAGCTGTGAGGCGGCTCTGTCCCAGTGTGGGGATGTAATGCCAATAAGAAGAAGAAGATAACAGCACAGATTTCACGTTAGAGTTGAAAATTCGTATTTTGGTGCGTTCACTTATTTGCCTGTTTTTCCAGATATTTCATAAACTCGCAAAGGCAGCCCTTGCTTTCTTGATCCGTGCGCCTATGTCGATCTTGGTACCGGCGTCTGACGCCATTTGGCTACCAAGATATTGGAAGCTTTCAACATTTTCCACTGGTTGCCCAGCTACTGTGAAACTGGAATGAGTCACCGTGTTTACATCCAACGATTTGGTTTTGTTGGCGTTGATGACTAAACCTGCCGAGGAGAAGCGCTCGGCAAGGTCGTTGAGCTTACTCTGCATATCAGAGCGCCGTTGAGCGAGGAGTGTAACGTCATCAGCCAATTCGAATTCAGTGCTCCACGGCTATAGGCTGCCATAACAGTCCGCGGTTTGGTTCACGGTCAATCACACTTACCAGAATCTCGTAAATTACGATTAGGAACAGTAACGGTGATAGAATACATCCTTGCCTCACACCAGCTACGACCCGGATAGGGTCAGACAGGACCCCATTGTTCAGCACTCTACACGAAAAGGCATCGTACTGTGCTTCGATGAGGCCGATGATTTTCTCAGGAACCCCCTTGCGTCTCAAGGCGCCCCACATATTCTCGTGATTGAGACGGTCGAAAGCTTTTTCGTAGTCAATAAATACCAAGTAAAGGGACTCTTGGAATTCGTTGACCTGCTCCAGAATGATGCGGAGAGTGACAATATGGTCCACACAGGATCTTCCGGCACGGAATCCGGCTTGCTGCCGCCGGAGAGTCGCATCGATCTTTTCCTGAATCCGGGCTAGGATAATTTTGCACAGAACTTTGAGAACGGTATACAGCAACATAATGCCTCGCCAGTTATCGCATACAGTCAGGTCACCCTTTTTGGGCACCTTCACTAAGATTCCTTGCATCCAGTCGACCGGGAAAGTTGCGGTGTCCCAGATATTACGAAATAAACGATGCAGTAGTTGAGCGGATGTCATGGGGTCAGCTTTGAGCATGTCGGCTGATATGCGGTCGACCCCTGGGCCTTTATTCGATTTCATGCTTTGGATGGCTGTTTGAATCTCAAGCAGTGATGGAGCTTCGGTATTGACGCGTGTTATCCGTCGGATCCTAGGCAGATCATGCCGAAGTGGTGAAGGCCTGGCTGGCACTTGAAAAAGTTGTTCGAAGTGCTCGAACCAGCGTTTCAGCTGGTCAGTTGGGTCGGTCAATAACTGATCATTCGCGTCTTCCACAGGCATCGTTGCATTCATCTTCGTCCCGCTTAAGCGTCGTGAGATTCGTAGAGGAGGCGAATGTCTCCGGTTGCGGCGGCTCTCTCTTTTTCGTCGGCCAGAGAGTCTGCCCACACTCGTTTGTCCCGTCGACATGAGCGTTTTACTTCCTTCTCAAGAGCCGCGTATCGTTAACGGGCTAAGACTTTGGCTCCTCTGGTTTTCGATCGCTCTATCGCGGCCTTGGCTTCTCTTCGCTCCTCTATCTTCCTCCAGGTCTCATCGGTTATCCATTGTTTTCTCTGGGTGCGTAGTTCGCCCAGATTGTTCTCGCTGGTGGCGATGATGGCATTCTTGATGGTGGTCCATTGGTCTTCCACGCTGCCACCTTCCGGAATATCTGCAGCACGCGTCTCCAGTTCTTCAACGAAGGACCGTTTCACCGTGGCATCTTCCAGTCGGCGTGTGTTGAATCGTCGTCCAACTCTTTCCTCCTGCCGACGAATCCGCGCAATGCGCAGGCGTATTGCGCCGATGAGGAGGTGATGATCAGACGCGATATCGGCACTACGTTTATTCCGTACATCAAGAAGGCTGATGCAGATGTGGTCGATTTGATTTTCTGTAAAGCCGTCACGGGAGACCCACGTGACCTTGTGAACCGGTCGATGAGGGAAGAGCGATCCCCCGATCACCATGTCGTTATTACCACAAAATTCTGCGAACAGCTCTCCGTTTTCGCTCATTTCTCCGAGACCATGGCGTCCCATAATGCGCTCATGGTTCGAGTTGTCGGATCCGATCCTCGCATTGAAGTCGCCCAAACAGATCTTGATATCACCCTTCGGAATTCTATCTACGACGGCATTGAGTTGACTGTAGAAGTTCTCTTTGTCTTGCAGATAGGCAGCATCGGTTGGCGCATAACACTGGATTATAGTAAGGTTTCGGACCCGTGTTCTAAATGTATTTTTTTGTGAACAACAGCCACGGATTCGGGAACACAGTCACGTTTTCTGAAACGTTCTGGAAAGCGTGACTGGTGTTCCCGAATCCATGAATTAAATCACGGTGTATTTTTGCTGGTTCACGAATTCGGGAACGCTTTTTTTTGCGTGTAGATCCCAGAATTGCTTTCAGAATTCCATAAGAATTCTTTTCGGAATTTCGGACGGATATTCTTCTATGTAATCTTAGAATGAATCTTTTCCTGTCGAATTCGCCTTCCTTAAACAATTTTCCAACTTTTCCTGTCGAACGGAGTCCTTTTTTTCGGAAAGATTTCGTGTGGAATCCCGGAAGATGTCTATGGAACCAGGGTACTTTCCGGTGTTCGAACCGATACGTGACATTAAGCTCAGTATGCATCGGAACAGAATGGTCACCGGCACTGTTAACTGCCTTAAGAATTTTCAACTTTTCAAAGTCCCAAAAGAATCCTCTTATTTAAGTTATTGCTGTTCTGTAGTAGAATAAGTTGTGTTGGCAAAATTATCGCGTGAAATAAATAATAAATATATTACTATATGGAATGGTAAACATCAATAGTAACTATCAATGATTCCCTTCCTATATGACCATAAGGACGTGACCGACAATATAAAAATATTGAAAATATTTGAGCTTCCGAATCATGTACAATGTGAATGGGTGGCTATCCCCAAGCCCCATTCATTTGATTCTCTGTACAATTTTGCAAGTTCTAGTCAATCACGGAGTAGCAACTACGAATTCCACGGCCATAATAGTCATGTTCATGCTCACTCCAACCCTCACGATTATTCCCTGTCAGGGCTGACAATAGTCATTCTCGTTGTATGAAGAAAGCGAAAAAAATTTAGTCTTCGTCATAACATTGCACGACGCAACACCTATTCGTTTCCTTCGCGCCGCATACGTACCACGACGATAGTCGCGCAGCCAAAAGTTATGACGATTTTCGTCGTCATTTCTTCACACAATTGATTGCACGTCATTATAGACGGACTGGTGAAAAACATAATAGCGTCTCAAATAAACAAATAGTAGGAAATTTGGTAACTTAAATGTATCGATAGCATTCATAACGCTTTCATACGTTGCTTCAAATTCATTATTAAAAAGAATTAGTAAAAATCTTCGCATGGCAGCTGCCGCTTGAAGAATAACGGTATGAAGTCTTCGTTCTTCGATGTCGTCAGGACGATTTGGTTACACGACGAAAGCTAACGTCGTGCGCGTCATTGACGATGTGTAGAGTAGCAATGAAGACAATGCAACTCGTCGCTACTGTGGCATTTCGTGCTATGACGATGACGATTGTCAGCCCTGTTCCCTGTTCCTCGTGTCGGTACCAATGAGCTATTTTTTTCGGTTTCTAGAAAATTATTATGAAAAATTGGATCATAATGACAACAAAATGAAAAAGTTTTAGAACACCAATTAAAACATCTCCAAATCTGATTCGGATGGTTCGTAAATGAAAAGTTTAACCATTGTACTGCACTCATAAAAACGTATGAGACATTGGGCGGGGATTGTGGTTACATAAAATTCCCCAAACAATCGTACAGGCATTTTAATGAGATTAAAATGATAAATACTATTGTAGGCAAACTGCCACCGATGAATAGGCTGGAGGACGAGACATTCCGTCTATGAGCACGAAAGAGATTATAGTGCGGCTGGTGTTGTATGTGGGTTGGGAAAATTTTACAATCCAACCCAACAAAGTTAACCGCACACACTTTTATCGTCAACCCCTTTCCGTACTTGTGGTCGTTAAAGTGATAGCTAGCCTTGCCCCCCGGTGTAAACTATTTTGATCGTCCTCTCCGGAGAAAGCGGAGGGAAGGAACGTGAGGATTGTGGCAGACCCCGCCACACACAGACACTTGGGACCTTGGCAAAATAAATATCAATTAAAGCAAAAAAGAGACGAACATTGCTAACAACTCTATATGGCGATATTTTATGGGTGCTTCTGTGACACTTTTACTGGCTAAATATCCCCCGCTTCGTTTCGGTATGAGGAAGAAATTTAGGGTTCGCCAGCCATATGTTAGCGAAAAGAGTGATGGATGGGCAGACCAATTAAAGGGATCTATCTTGATTAGGACATGTTTGTCAATTCAAGCTCTGGTTCGGTTGTAAATATCATGCTAAACTATGTTTACTCTGTGGTTCATCAGAACTGGTTTAGGATAAATTACGAACTTGTTCCTCGGGTGCCCAGGGCCATTCGAAATGGGTGATATTGGGACGGAGGAAGATACTAATTTGGAATAATTTATCGACGTGTTGGTTGTGTAGTATGATTGACACAATAGTGCCATCTTTAAACAAAATTTCGCTTTTGATTTATTTACTTGCTATAGTCGTTTTGAGCAGCACAGTCGTTCGAAAGATTTTAAAAATGGATATGTGATGCAAAGCTCGTTGGCGTCTGAGTGATCTATGCGGTCAATAACTTCGGTTTTGTCTTTATTGTGCAGAATGAGCTTCTCACAGGCAAGCTTTTGAGTGGAAGATGGTCTCTTTTCACTAGCGGTTTCCAGTTGATACGAATAATATGGAGGTATTCAACCGTCTAAGACGAGTTTAGTACTTTCCATTTAATTGCACTACGTTTTGTTATCTTTGCAGATACGTATTTCAACCTCAACTGTGAGGCCGTCTTCAGTGTCTCGTACTTGACTCGATTCAACCTTGTCTTAGACGGTTGAGTTGAATACATTCCACTAAAAAGAGCTTAAAATATTGTTTCTGGGGGTATTGTTGAATCCTTCTTAATTTTCTGCAAAAACCTTTCGAATACACTGGAGTCGCTTTTTACGCGGGGGATTTGTTCACCGAAAATCAAAACCTCAAAAAAACGACTTCACTGAAAATCGATTTTTTGTGGTTTCCACGTGTTTCCTAACCTTTTTGAAAAACCGCGTAAAAAATAATGCTCCTTCTGCTACATAGAATAAAATGCGAAGAGAGCATAACTTTTTGCCATCCAAGAAATTCTTGGAGTAAGGCCTTTTGATCTACACGCGTAACCAAAGATCTGTCGACTTGTTTAAAAAATATTGCGTGTTCCTTGTGGTACATGGAGGTACGAGTGAAAATAGTCACGTAAATAACGACCCGAGTTGGACGTTGTACGTCCTTGACTCCGAGACCGACTGCCACAGCAGCTGCAGGGCAGATGCACAGTGGTTAAGATTCAACTGTGTTACTTGCATGGCTTCTTCTTGTTTTCCTCTCCGAAGGGACACGGAGGCCTACCCATAACGGTTACATGCTTGCTTTTTGCTGACGGAGATGGACACTTTGGTGCCTAATCGCATTCCCACGCCTTGTGCCCTTCCTAACCACAATGATGACACAGGTTGCTAAGGTTTGGACCTTTATAGCCGTAGGATTAATGTCCCGACTCTAAGCATCAATAGTATATAGAAGGTGGCTGAAGTTTGCTTATTGAGCATACTGACCAGCCGATTTCAACTTCCCTCGCTCCATGACCTAGGGTAGGCTAGCTGCGTGCTAAAGGGACGACGTTTGTACCACAATGCTTTCTGACGGCAGAGACGACGTAGGTCGAGACAGACAAAAGGTCACATCCGTCCCCAAAGACCTCACCTCGGCGCCGTCACCCGTGATCTCTTGGACCAACCGCCCCGCTAGCTTGCGCTCCACGTTTCAGCACCAAGATCATTTCACTGGTCTTGCTGCATCGGACGCTTCGCGCGTCCTGTCCCAGCGCCTAAAGCTTTTCGGTCGCCCGCATCGACGTTGGCGTACTTATCCTTATCAGTTTTCACCAACATGGCCTCTACTCTGTCCTCAACTTTCTTTGCGGGTCGAGATGCGATCCGAAGTCGCTATTCCAAGGAAGGAAAAGGCTTTGGTCGTGGCACCTTTGTCGGCTTTCACGCTTCCCTCGGGTGGCGAATAAAAGCGTTCTGTTCACGTCTTACGACTCGAACAGTATGGCGCTGCACCAGCAGGTTCTTTTCAGTTCCTTACTGATGTTCTGCCTTCCACTTGCAAACTCGATAATGTTATCAAGTTGCTCGCCGACCAGCCGCATCCTGGGCTGTGGCCTAAATATTGAACCCAAATTGCAAGGTAGTCTAGATCAGCGGTTCCCAACCTGGGGTACATGTACCCCTGGGGGTACCTTCGCTGGCTTCAGGGGGTGCCTCGGGAAAAATGCGCAATGGCGAATGTAATAAAATTTCTGAACTAAAATCCCCATTTGAAAGGCTTTAAACACTATTTTCCTAAAAGCTAAGAATCTTTAAAGCCCCCCTCACAGCGGCTTGAAAGCCTCCTTTTAAACGGCTTTTAGAGAGGCTCGGAAGCCTTCTTTTAAGAGCCTCGGAAGCCTCCCTTCAAGAGGCTCGGAAGCCTCCTTTCAAGAGACTCGGAAGCCTCCTTTCAAGAGGCTCGGAAGCCTCCTTTCAAGAGGCTCGGAAGCCTCCTTTTAAGAAGCTCGGAAGCCTGCTTTCAAGAGGCTATGAAGCCTCCTTTCAAGAAGCTCGGAAGCCTCCTTTCAAGAGGCTCGGAAGCCTCCTTTCAAGAGGCTCGGAAGCCTCCTTTCAAGAGGCGTGGAAGCCTCCTTTCAAGAGGCGTGGAAGCCTCCTTTCAAGAGGCGTGGAAGCCTCCTTTCAAGAGGCTCGGAAGCCTCCTTTCAAGAGGCTCGGAAGCCTCCTTTCAAGAGGCTCGGAAGCCTCCTTTCAAGAGGCCTGGAAGCCTTCTTTCAAGAGGCCTGGAAGACTCCTTTCAAGAGGTCTGGAAGCCTCCTTTCAAGAGGCTCAGAGCCTCCTTCAAGAGGCCTGAAGCATCCTTTCCAGAGGCCTGGAAGCCTCCTTTCAAGAGGCCTGGAAGCCTCCTTCAAGTGGCCTGAAAGCCTCCTTTCAAGATGCCTGAAAGCCTCCTTTCAAGAGGCCTGGAAGTCTCCTTCAAGAGGCTCAGGAAGCCTCCCTTCAAGAGGCCTGGAAGCCTCCTTCAAGAGGCCTGGAAGCCTCCCTTCAAGAGGCTCAAGCCTCCTTTCAAGAGGCCTGGAAGTCTCCTTTCAAGAGGCCTGGAAGCCTCCTTTCAAGAGGCTCGAAGCCTTCTTTCAAGAGGCTCGGAAGCCTCCTTTCAAGAGGCTCGGAAGCCTTCTTTCAAGAGGCTCGGAAGCCTCCTTTCAAGAGGCTCGGAAGCCTTCTTTCAAGAGGCTCGGAAGCCTCCTTTCAAGAGGCTTGGAAGCCTCCTTCTAAGAGGCTCGGAAGCCTCCTTTCAAGAGGCTCGGAAGCCTCCTTTCAAGAGGCTAGGATGCCTCCTTTCAAGAGGCTCGGAAGCCTCCTCTCAAGAGACTCGGAAGCCTCCTTTCAAGAGGCTCGGAAGCCTCCTTTAAAGAGGCTCGGAAGCCTCCTTTCAAGAGGCTCGGAAGCCTCCTTTCAAAAAGCTCGGAAGTCTCCTTTGAAGAGGCTCGGACATTCAAAGTATTGTAGGAAGGAGTTACGCTTATTTCTTTAAGGGCGATAAGGGGGTACCTCAAAGAACGCAAAAGATCAAAGGGGTACCTCCCAAGAAAAAGTTTGAGAACCGCTGGTCTATATTATAGACACTATAGGTTTTAATAGACGAGCTGATGTGAAGTCGAGTGTAGCCAAGCAGACTCTCAATTAGTGTAGCCAAACGAGCATGATGTCACGATTGCAATCCAAACAATGGAATGTGTGACTTTAAATTCGCGCGGTTCACTTCACCCTTCTCGCTTCTCATATCTCACATCTTTATTTCATTTTTCACTTCTTTCATCTCACTTCTCGATTCTCACATCTCACATCACACACCTCACTTCTCCCTTCTAACTTCTCTCTTTTTGCTTCTCACTTCTCACATCTCACATGTTGCTTTTTATTTCTCACTCCTCACTTCTCATATCTCATATCTCACTTCTCACATCTTACATCTCACTTCTTGTATTGAATTTCTCACTTCTCAATCTCACTTCTCATTTGTCGCTTCTCACTTCTCGGCTCTCACTTATCACTTCTCGTTTCTCACTTCTCCCATATCTATTCACTTCTCACCTCTCTCTTCTTACTTCTCGTTTCTCACTTCTCACTTCACACTCCCCACTTCTTCGTTCTTACTTCACCCTTCTTGGTTCACTTCTGACATCTTACTGCTTTTCATTTCTTGCTCCCCTCTTCTCACATTTAACTTCTCACAACTCACTTCTCTCCATTCACTACTTGTTTCTTACTTCCCACTTCTCGCTTCTTACATCTCACTTTCCGTATTGAATTTCTCACTTCTCAATCCCACTTCTCATTTGTCGCTCCCCACTTCTCGGCTCTCACTTATCACTTCTCATTTCTCACTTCTCGCTTCTCACATCTTACATCTCACTTCTCGTATCAAATTTCTCACTTCTCACTTCTCACTTGTAGCTTCTCATTTCTCGGCTCTCACTTATCACGCCTCGTGACTCACTTCTAACTTTTCACATCTCACATCTTTATCTTATTTCTCACTTCTCACTATTCACTTCTCGTCTCTCACTTCTTATTTCCCGCTTCTCACTTCTTACTTCTTACTTCTCACTTCTCGCTTCCCACTTCTTACTTCTCACTTCTCGCTTTATACTTCTCACTTCTATTTTCTCATTTCTTCCTTCTCACATCTCCCTTCTTCTTTCTCATTTCTTTCATCTCATATCTCATACATCACTTCTCATTTCTCACTCCTGACCCCTCACATTTCAGTTCTCACTTCTCACTTTTCACTTTTCAAAAATTAATTTCCACTATGATATGGAAATGCTAATATCATCTTCCAAACTTGGACGTACATGTTCATGATAGCATTAGAGGCGAAAGTATAGAATTGATAGTTCCGTTAGGATACGGCAGGCATGAAGAATGTTTTTATAGAAGTCGATTTGAAAGCGAGCGGAGGGCAATATTTGTGATGGCACATATCGCACGACCTTCCTTCTGCCAAGCTCCCGTATCATTTTTGCTCGAGTTTGAAGTTTGCTCACTACCGCCATCTGGTTCGTGATTTGCCCAACTAACTGAAATCAACAGATGTCGTTAGTGTTTGAACGCCGATGAATTTGATGGGTAAATGTTCAATGTGTTATGTCTGTCTAAGTGTTTTCCCTTGAAAAAGACTTGAAAAAGATATTTTTCCGCGTAAAATACGATCGGAAATCAACTTTTTACGATTTTCACGTGATTTCAAGACTTTTTTGAAATTTTTTTTTGAAAATCCGCGTAAATCCAAAAAACCGCGTAAAAAAAGTCGCGTAAAAAGCGACCCCAGTGTAATTATAGTTTATTTACTGTATGATGGAGGGCACGACACGGGAAACAAACTGGCGGCCGCCCTCAATAACGAAGTCGAACGGTTATTTATTGACGCCGTGCCGACGTTTAGAGTCGTGGCACGGAGATCGCAAATTGGAAAGCAATGGTTCACTGCCATCTAGGCACAAACTGTCTTCATACGCATCTCTCGAATACTTCGAGCATGGTCCAAGTTTATGTCCGTAGAGAACTACCGGCCTTATAAGCCTTTTGCACATGACACATTTGGTGCGGGCGTGGATCTTTTTTGAACGCAGTTTCTTCTGGAACCCGTAGTAGACCCGACTTCCACAAATGATGTGCCTTCGTATTTCACGACTAACATTATTATCATCCGATAGCAAGGGTCTTAAGGTAGACGAATTCTTCGAACACCTCGAAAGTATACCGTCTATCGTAACATGCTTCGCAGGCGGGCTCTGTCGCGGTCGGTTCCACCCACTAGCATATACTTTGCCTTCGATGCATTCGCCACCAGTCCAACTTTTGTTGCTTCACGTTTCAGGCGGGTAAACAACTCTTCCACCATTCAAAACGAACTAGAGTGTCCGCCCGAGAACTTCACACAATTTTGCACCCTATCTTTCTTTTCTTTGATCGGTCTCGTAAGCATCCCGGGAAAGTGTGTCAGTAGGTAAGCACACAAAATCCCTGAGTCCTTAAGCCCTTTATCTTTTCCTTGTACCATTCAGCACCACAGCTTTTACTCGCAAGCAATTACTATTGATCCTTTTACATGACTTTGACGATGATGTCAATACATATTTATCCTTTTTAAACCAAGAGAAATATGTGTTTTAGTTTTGCGTGGTTAACGCTGAATAATTCCTGATTATTCTAACAGGTTATGGGCCCAGTAGTGAACAGTGGAAGAAGAAATTAAAAAACGGCATTTTTTTAAAAGAAATTTTAGTGCAAGAAGAAGCTGTCAATCAACAAGCTAGTAGATAACTTATGTTTTTGGTCGTTCGAGATACGTTTTTAAAAAAAAACTAAACAATCGACCTGTCTGCTCGAGTGAAGAAATACGAATGAATTTTATTGTTAACTAATTATTATGGAACCTAGCTGGGGAATACTTTATGCTGATACTGGCAAGAACCATCAATCATGGGCGTCGGTCGCGGCTCCAATAACACCGGTGCGGAATGTGCAAGGTGTTGGTCTCCGGTTACGTCCGGTCCAATGTGGCTAGCTTAGAGTTGGACGCTAACAGTTGCCGTTCCAGCAATTTGACTCTGGTTGCATTTACGTCCATAACTGGCCCCTCCTTGAAGTCCGAAACGTCCTCGTTTCCGGTTGGTTTGGCACGTTGCTTCTCATGGAAAATTTTTCTGCTCATATAAAATAAAATGGCGATTATAATGGCAAGCAGGCTGACGCCTGATAAAGACATTGACGTTAGTACGACAGAATTCATGGTTTTCTTAGAGAATCCAGATGATGTCTATTGTTGATGTGGATTTTTTCGAAACTCATCTCAGGCTCTAGGTCTTTAATTTGGATGTCCAAACCGTCCAGTGGAACGATTGATAACTGACCTGTTTTATACCATTCTTTGTTGGTGAATTCCAACTCATCGATATAGATAGTACAGTTATGGTATTCTATTAAAAATGTGCCAGTTAGAGTTCTGTTATGTATTCCACAAGAAGTAATGATCTCTTGGTTTTTGATTTGCTTGACGACCAAATGATTTGGGGTTAATGGTTTTACCACCGATACTTGGCTTACTTCCTTAAATGAGCAGTTTGCTGGTTTTCCGTTGAGAAGCATTGAGAAACAGCCATCGTTTGTCGAGTTTTGAAGGTTTTCCAAGCTACAGATGTGGTTGCGTCCTATTTCCTGGCAGGGTTTGTTGATGAAGTAGAGATTGAAATCGTTGATGATTGCTATGGTTGCCGGTACCTTCAGCGTCCTATCTTTAATTATCAAAGGTTCTAGTAAGAGAGTTTTATAGGCAAGAGTTTCGAGCGAGGGAATTTCAATTACAAAAATAATCTTAGTTTCATTATGGAAGCTGCTTATTTCAAGGAATTCGTACATTTGATCTACGGTTTCTACGTTAAGCTTTTGGGTTTCAAATTGTTGTATTATAATTTTAATTCATCAGGAGTCAAAATATCTTTGGAAATAACTCTTAATTTGGCTAGCTGTACTATTTCAAAAATGGTTCTAAAGTGATCATTTACATTATCAATTAAAATATTGGTTTTTAGAATGTCTTGTAGAATTATCAAATTTTTCGCTACACCTGAACTAGTTCGTGAATCTATTAGACTTCGTTTGATTTGATCATGGTCCTTTTCTAACTGTCTGATAATTCTATTCATCCTATCTTGAAGTTGGCTATTGATTTGGACTTGTTCGTTATTTTCGTTTATCAAAATTTCGTTATTGGACTCTAACTTTCTGATATTCTCCGAAATTTTTATTAGATCATTATCGTCCAGATTGCCTGTAATTTGTTTTAGAGTAGAACTGAGAAAATTGAACAATCCTCGTCTGTTTCTATGTCTTGGCATTAGGTTGTGAAACAGAGTTTGAGTATTGCTAAATTTTGACTCAAGCATTTTGGTTATATCTGTATAATTTTCAAAACTTTTGATTCCTTGAAGGATAATTTCGAGCTTTGCAAGAATTGGTTCGTATCGTTTCAAGTCAATAAGGCAAAGACAAAGGTGCTGTTTGAACGAGATGGCGCCACAACATTTAAAGTAAAATGAATTTCCTTGTATGGACAAATCATTCGTTCTCATTAACTACGCATCGCATCAATATGAAACCTAGGTCAAAAAGCAACAAATAATTTTTAGATTTTTTGTTCCCACAACTTGTTTTACTGTTCTAAACAATAAAAGAGATTTCATTGTACCTCCATACTAAATTCTAGCTGTATACTTTCAATTTCTTCAAGACTGTTCTCCACCTCGTGTGTGTGGAAGGAACATTGAAAGCTTACGATATCGAACAGCAGATGTCGCTAGTGTATATGCAATATTACATTGATACAAACACACAGCAACACCACCTGTCGCCTGATAATGGAAATATTGCAATTGTACCGTCAGGTGTAGTGGCTGTTGTTAAAATATTTAGGAAGGGCCTCAAGCGGAATTTTTGCTAGAACGCAACTGACGATCTCCTATTGTGTGGTAAATTTGATGCTTCCCAATTTTACAAAGGTTTTCCCAATGTCTAGTGTTAATAAACCAGGATTTCGTTGGAGATCGGTTATTTGGATGCTAGGGGAGGATCTTGCTGTAGATAAAGAGATGATCACGGCGAAAATGATGAGCGTGGTAGCCTTCATAATGTTGTCCTAAAATTAGAAAAACTTTTATTAGTGAAAATAACTAAATTTATTCTGGTTTAGTACGATAGCTTAAAGCAAAGATGGATTATTTAGAATGGAATTTGTATAGTGATAGGGTTTAATTGGATTAGTGCTAGCAGGTCGACTATCTGGTTTAGGAGTTATTGCGATTTGTAATTAAGCTTGGAAAAGTTGAGCAAGTGCTGGGATATGTCCAAGCAGTACGTTCTGCGTAAAGGAATATTCTTACAGTATTGTATATAGTTAGCCTTTCACTTGAAGTATTCCTATTCTCTGATTCGACGAAGGGCTTCTTTATGTAACTTCCTTTGATTTTCATCAAGGAACTTCTGTTGCCCGTCCTCGGCGACTACGACGGGGTGAAGTTATCCTGTCTCTTGTTTTTACTCCGTGTCGTTTGGTGAACGCCAGTTGACCTACATCCAGAGGTGGGGGGTTTTCTCGAATTTGGTTTCTTTGAGCATTTTGGTTACGTTGGATTTGTGAGATTTGGTGCACAGCTTCGTCATAGATTTTATTCCGAGCTTCTAACATTCTCTCACGATCCAATGGCCTTTCTTCGTCGTCTTTTATCCCGTAGAATATCTCTCGTGGTTTCATGTTGGTAGCTGAATGTATGCTATTGTTGTAAAGAGTACAGGAAATAAGGAACATTTCTTTGACAGTGACATTCGGGTACCTATGTTTATTACATTTAAATATTTCGGCTATTGTAGAATGGAAGCGTTCTACGATGCCATTGGTTTCACTACGATCAACGGGAGTAAAATATTGTTGGACGTTCAAATCTGCGAGTATGCCTCTTAGTTCAATGGACTTTATAGCCGGTTCGTTATCTGAAACTATTAGCTGAGGAGTTCCATACAAGGCAAAGTATTTCAGTATAGCTTTTCTGATATCCGGAATAGCTCTAGATTTTATGGGGATGAGGCTTCCAAATCTAGTTAATTTGTCGACTACCGACAAAAATAAGTAGGGTTGCGAAATGAAAACATCGATATGGATGATATCCAATGGTTTTTTAGTGATGGGAGGTTCGCCATGTTTTATCTTATACGGTTTCCTCTCGTACTTGGCCTTATTGCAAATTTGGCATAAGATAATAAATTTCCTAATCTTAGTCTTAAGGTTAGGGAAATAATAACGTCTAATCATTTCGGCGTAATTTTCTTTGATGCCTCGATGTGAGGTTTCATGGGTTTGTGTGGGGTTTGGGAGCACTGAAAGAGATGTGAGAAGGAAGACGGGTTGCTCGATTGAGCAACACACTACACGATGGCTGCGAAGAGAAGAGAGGAGGGAACTGAAGAGAGGGTGGAGAAGGGAGAAAGTTTGGGGAGTGACGGAAGAAAGACGCGAATAAAGGTGATCTGGAAATTATATATATTGCTGTGGAATTCTGTGACAATCCCGAAAGATACCGACGACTCTACAACCTGGCGACGCAGGAGAATATTCAAGGTGGGTTATTTAATCGATATAAGCGCGAAATGGTGTAAAATTTGATTAATTAAATCTGGCATATAAGCGTCTTATCGGAAAATAAACATGGCGCCGGACAAGTGTTTCGAAGCGTGGAAAAAACATAGAACATAGAAACAAAATTGAAAATACATTTGTGTAAGTGGCATGTCGTTTTTTTTAATGCTGTGAGTGTACTTGACGGGAAGGAAGAGATCTTAATTCTAAAATACATCTGTATAGGTGACGGATGTGGCATTCTGATACGGACATTGGCGTGTGGATCTTGACAGTAAAATGTGAGAACATTGCCAGGAAAATGAATGAAAACAAATAAACAAACGACATTGTGTTAATTTGCATGGAGACTTGCTATGGGACTGTGAAATAAATTTAGTTCACAAAAATATAATCAAAAGGGTGGATTACACAATATTTGTGAGGGGCAAATTGGAGAGAATCGATTACTTTGCGTCTTGAAGAGTACGGTTGATTGTGTTTACCAAATATTGTACAGATGTTATATTATTTATAATAAATCGTGAAGAGAAAACGAAACTACAACACAAAGGCAAAAAAAAAAACATAAAGATCATGAGGGTTGATCGGCTATCAAGTTAGCAATTAATTTATCGTGTGGGGCGATTTCTATTTGGTCTTTGGGATGCTAGATATCATGAGGGATGATCGAAAAATAAATGAAATATTTACATGTACATACATCGTGAGGGACGATTGAACTGATTGATGGAGAAAATGAAAGATCATGTGGGATGGTCTATAGTCGCAAATGTTGACAAATATCGTGTGGGATGATAGGTTCAAAATGTTTGACAAAAGATCGTGTGGGACGATCGAAGAGAAGTGAATGTCATATCGTGAGGGGCGATTGAAGCGAAGTCTTAAACAAAAAATGATCATGAGGGATGATCAAAAATTGCAATCCGGAATAAATATATTGAAGCGGGAGTAATAGGGGTTAGTAATTTGATGACAATATATTTGATGAAGATAATATGGATTGAATGCAATTAAACTGTTAATGCATGAGTATCGAATGGCATAGTCCATAAAGCGTTGGTTTTGTGATATTGATATTTCAGATGGACGACACGAGACCGATGCCACAGTTCAGATGTGAGGATATTGCTAAGGCGAGACTACACCATGAGTGGAAAGACTGGAAGAGCGGACTAGAAAGATATTTCGACGCCAACGACATTACTGAGCAGTACAAAAAGCGGGCAAAGCTGTTGTACTTGGGAGGGCCCCAACTTGATAAAGTTTTCACAAACCTTCCGGACGGAAGCAAGTTCCCCTTAGTTGCTACAGAAAAGCGATATTATGATGTGGCCATTTCAGCATTGGATAACTACTTCCAGCCGATACAACAAGACATTTTAGAACGGCACCGCTTACGCCAAATGAAACAACTTCCTGGCGAAAAGTTTTCTCATTATATGGTATTGCAGGCATATTTGTTAATTTTAATAGTTTGTTCTAAACAGTGTACATATTTCTATAGGTTCGTTTGAGACAGCAAACAGCATTGTGCGGCTTCGACAAATATTCGAAAACAACGAAGCAGGTTCTGACTGAAATGATGATTACTGACGTCATCGTCGAGGGTTGTTTGTCGGTCGAACTTCGCCGACGAATGTTGCTGAAAGATCGGTCGTTGGATGAAATCGAAGAGATTGCTTCTGGCTTGGAAGGCGTTGAGTCTCAAATGCAAGATCTCGCAGGAAAATCAAACGATAGTCGTGTTAGTGAGCAGGTTTATAAAGTAAGGCAGCGTCCGTCACGGGGATTTGGACGTCCCCCAGTGTCTTCTTCTAGAGTTGATCGTTTTCGTTTCCGTGGTCGTCAGTCTACGCCTTATGCTTCAAATCCATCGTTTGTTTTAATTGCGGTAAATCGGGACACATTGCTTCGTCAGAATCTTGCCCCGCAAAGGCAAGCTTTGCAGGAACTGCAAACGGATAGGTCATTTTGATTATACCTGCAAGTCCCTCGAATCTCTTCGAATCCAGTAAAGCGTCCCTTCCAGTAAAAATGTTCGATCTATTGAGCAACAGGAAAAACAAGACACTGACGAAGGAAAGGCTTACTACGCTTTTTTCAACGGTAATCTCAAAAACATGTTGACATTTGAAGTCGGAGGAGTACCATTGGAGATGTTGGTGGATTCTGGAGCAGATGCGAACTTGGTGACATCTGAAGCGTGGACGAAGTTGAAGCAAGCGGGGGTCGACGTTTGCAGTTCGTCGAAAGAAACCGATCGTTCATTTTTCTCTTACGGTAGTAGTAGTCCACTTGAAGTCCGAGGAAAGTTTACGGCAAAGATCAAAATCGACGACAAAGTGACGGTTGCTGAATTCTACGTAGTTGAAAAGGGACAAACATGTCTGCTGGGAGATACAACCGCTAAACAGTTGCAAGTTCTGAAGATTGGTGTGAATCTTAACTGTGTTGAGAAGTCTGAACAGTTCGCTTGTATCAATGATGTCGAGGTCCATATTCACATGCAGCCGGATGCTAAGCCCATAGTTCAACCGGTTAGAAGGTTGCCAATTCTATCTTTTGGGACGACAATTCGATTTGGTCACGGATTGCAAAGCGCTTACCTATCTGTTCACTCCTCGATCAAGACCGTGTTCTAGGATTGAGCGGTGGGTACTAAGATTGCAAAGCTTCAACTACTCTGTCGTTCACATTCGGGGTGATCAAAATGCTGCAGATGCGCTTTCTAGACTCTCGTGTACGGTTGCAAAACCTTTCGATTCGTCGGAAGAGCTAGTTGTTCGACACATAGCTTCGGTTAGTGCTGAATCCGTTGCAGTTTCTTGGGAAGAACTGATACGTGAATCTCGAGATGATGCAGAAATCACAAACATTTTCAAATGCCTAAGTGAAGATACTATCGATTGTTTACCTGCTGCTTACCGTATAATTTCTACAGAGTTGTCAGAGGTCGGAGGAGTTCTACTACGAGGAGATCGTGTCGTAGTTCCTGATAGTTTGCGTCAACGGGTCCTGAACATAGCGCATGAAGGGCACCCGGGTGTGCGTATGATGAAGTCATACCTTCGATCTGCCGTTTGGTGGCCCAAACTAGATGCAGATTCGGAAAAATTCGTGAAAACTGCCGTGGATGTATCTTGGTGTCCACTCCTGATGTTCCGGAACCTATGCTCCGTAGGTCGCTTCCTACTGGACCTTGGCAAGATATAGCTATTGACTTTCTTGGTCCACTACCTGGTGGTCAGCATTTACTGGTGATTGTGGACTGCTACAGCAGATACCTAGAAGTCTGCGAAATGAACTGTATCGATGCTATGGAGACCATTGGCCGTTTAAGGGCAATATTTGGTAGATTCGGAATACCATCCTTGATCAAAGCAGATAACGGTCCACAATTCACCAGTGAGGAGTTCAGGGAATTTTGCAGTGCCTACGGAATACAGCTGGTGAACACGATTCCGTATTGGCCACAGATGAACGGTCAAGTCGAACGGCAAAACCGTTCAATTTTAAAACGGCTACGTATTGCGCAGGAGCTTGGCAAAGATTGGCAAAAAGAGCTACACGAGTTCCTTCTCGTATATCATGCGACCAACCATGCAACGACTGGTGAAGCACCTTCGAAGCTGATGTTCGGACGTCGAATACAAAGCAGACTGCCCCATGTTCCAGTTCACTTCGATGACGAGGCAGTTCGCGATTTCGATACTCTGCAGAAAGAGAAGGGTAAGAACTATTCCGATAGGAAGCGTCGAGCTGCATATAGCGAAATTCGAGTAGGTGACGCTGTCTTCGTAAAACGAATGAAGAAGAACAACAAGTTGGAAGCAGAATTCGCACCTGAGGAGTATGAAGTGGTAAAAAAGTGTGGAGCAGATGTTATCGTCCGTTCACGGCTTACCGGTAAGGAGTTTCGTCGGAACACTGTGCATCTGAAGAAAGTTCCGGTGGGACGGGATGAAGGGCAGCTATCTCCGGACAAGGAAATTGATGGGACTGTAGAAACCGGCATGGATGAGGAATCATCGAATGATCGTGGAGCCGTCCTTCCTCCGGAAAATACAGTTCGCCGTCAACGTGATCGACAACAGCCATCTAAATTCAAAGATTATGTACCTTACTAGCTATTTGAAAGTGTAGGAGGGGTTGTGGGGTTTGGGAGCACTGAAAGAGATGTGAGAAGGAAGACGGGTTGCTCGATTGAGCAACACACTACACGATGGCTGCGAAGAGAAGAGAGGAGGGAACTGAAGAGAGGGGGGAGAAGGGAGAAAGTTTGGGGAGTGACGGAAGAAAGACGCGAATAAAGGTGATCTGGAAATTATATATATTGCTGTGGAATTCTGTGACAATCCCGAAAGATACCGACGACTCTACAGTTTGTTCTATGAGCGAATCTTGCTCTTGAATATTAGTTACATCTGTTAGCATTTTCTGCGATATCTTGATCTTGAAGATTTTATGTCTACTAAAGTAATTTTTATAGACAATTTGGATAGTTGGAATCAAGCTTTCGGGGCAAAGTATGCAATTTTGTTTTGATGGGTCCATGCATTCCCGGAAGATTCGAATCATTAATGGAACTCCAAAATTTAGTTTGGTAATGATTCGTCTATGAACTCTCGGAAAGATTTCCTCATAGGTTTCAGAATCTTCAGTGCCGATTTTCAAAATAATCTGATTGCGAAAGAAGTTAATGGGACGTTCGGTGCATTCGATGAATTCTGACACGTCAGTATCTGCCGAATGAATTGAACTTGAATCGGATGATTCTTCGTTTACATTTATTTCAGGTATTCTAGACAAAGCATCTGCCACGACATTTTGTCTCCCTGGCCGGTGTTTTATTTCAAAATCGTATTCGGATAACTGAAGTCTCCATTTTACGAGTTTTGTGTTTGGGGTTTTTAAATTTAGGGCATATGTTAAAGGCTGGTGGTCAGTATAGAGTGTGAACTTCTTACCAAAGAGATACAGGCGGAAGTATCGAGTTGCCCATACAATGGCCAACAATTCCTTTTCAATGGCCGAATAATTCTCTTCGGACTTGGTCAATGTTCTCGAGGCGTAAGCTATGGGTCTATCCGCTCCGATAGGTCCCTGCGATAGCACCGCTCCTAGGGCGAAATTGCTCGCATCCGTAGTTAAAACGAATGGCTTATCGAAGTCGGGATACTGCAAAATGTTACTATGAGTCAGTAGACTTTTGCAGGTTTCAAAGGTTTTCATAAACAAAGGCGTGTGCTCTACGGATTCTCCTTTACGTAGTTGGGCGGTTAATGGTTTCGTGATTTTGGCGAAATCAGGGACAAACCGCCTGTAGTAGCCAAGAATTCCTAAAACCCTTTTAGTTCGGTTTGATTTTGAATAGACCATTTAAGAATGGCATTGATTTTATCAGGATTTGGTTTCACACCTTGGTCGGTGACAATGTGACCAAGAAATGCTACTTCTTTCTTTAGGAATTCACTCTTATCGAGTTGAATTTTCAAGTTAACATTCTTGAGAGCTAGGAAAACTTTATTTAAGTTTTCAATGTGCTCTTGCAGAGAAGTTGAAAAGACAATTATGTCGTCCATGTACACAAGGCAACATTTGCCTAATAAATTTCGTAAAACATTATCCATGACGCGCTGAAATGTTGCAGGCGCGTTCTTTAACCCAAACGGCATGCGAAGGTATTCGTATAATCCATGTTCAACGCTAAACGCCGTTTTTGACACATCATCAGGATGAACTTCTACCTGATGGAAACCCGAGGTGAGGTCCAGCGTCGTGAAGTACTGACACCTACCAAGTTTGTCCAAAATCTCAGTGATATTTGGTAGCGGGTATCTGTCGTCTATTGTCTTATCGTTTAGTTTACGATAATCGACAACTAAACGCCATTTTGTTTGCCTGAGGCATCCGCCTTTTGGGACAACCCAAATTGGTGAGCACCAAGGGGATGTGCTAGGCCGTATAATGCCTTGAGCTAACATTTCGTTTATTTGCACTATGGGGGATCCCCATACAAGCGAGCGGTCAAAAATAAAATTGGACTTTTCAAGTGATTTTCCACTTTGCTTTAGCTGTGTATGGTCGAAATAGCATGAATATATAATTTCTAACACCCCCCCCCCCTTTAGGGATCGTCTATGAATTACGTAATATTTTTTTTCATAAATTCGATTAACGTGACAAAGCAATCCAATTTAGGAAGTTTAATTTTATATGTTTTCTTGAGGAGAAGGAAGGGGGTTTTACAAAACTAAGTACAGCAATTTATGGACATCATGAACCCTCCCCCTTCTCCATCCTCATTTGTGGACTGTCGTCTATATATTTTGTATATTTTTGCGGAAGGTAATCATTTTTGTGGGAAGAAAGTAACAAAACGCCTCCCTACCAATAAATCTAATAACTTTTCATTGCTCTAAATCTGAAGTTGGCGGCGAGAGAACCGAATTAATGTTAAAAGACATTAATTTCATGACATTCGGTGATATTTTTGTTCTTACTCTCATGCCTCACAATTTGTATTTAGAACAATCTGTTTGACAAAGTACTAGGTTCTGAAGGATCCTAAAGCATTAAATGTTAATCAAAGAATCAGAAGTCAAGAACGAGTAAAGTACGAGACACTGAAGACGTCCTAACAGGTCGAAATACGTATATGTAGAACTAATACGAGTTGGTGGAATAAAATGGAATTTTACTAAACTCGTCTTATGACAGTGAAAACATTCCACTAAAAAATAGTTAAACAATTTTCTTAAAGAATCAGAATTGGAAATAACTTTTGAAAAAGGGTATTAGCAAATTAGAAATCGCAATCCCATGACATTTGTACAAGTTATTCAAAAATAAATGAGAATAATATATTCTCAAAAATGTGAACATTCATTCATTCCACAATGCTCCATTGTTCCGAAAAGCAAATTTCTTTCAATTTGAATAACAACACTATTTAAATTATTTTTGATTTGTTTTCATGATTTCTACAAGTTATATATAGCATCATTCTTTTCTGTGTGAAGGTTTAAATCTTTAATGATATTTTCTTTAATTCCATCAACGATGGAAGATGACATGAATTCATCTAAAGTATCAGAGGATAAAGAACTTTTAAAAATCTTCAAATATTACAAAATTACGCATGGCATAAGAATAACTAAGTGAATTTTTTTCCAACGTCTCCTCGTTATCCAAATCGAGCTTAAAATGGATCTGATTCATGTAAGGCACGAAGGAAAATGTCAACATTTGCCTCTCTTGATCATTTTCTTGCAGTATGAGTTCTAAATTGCTTCTTTTTGTATATTGACTTTCCGCTGGTGGTTCAGCCAGTGAACCTCAAAGTGTAGATGAGTTAATAAATATGTCCCGACCTTTATCCAGACATTCATGAACACTAGCAAGAATTTCATACTCTCCGTACTAACTAAGATATTGTTCGTCTTTACTTTTGCAATAAACATGTCGGGAATTATTGATTCCATGAGATTTATAAATATTTACATACTATGAAACCTCATATTTAGTTCTCCATCAGTAGCTAATGAATAGCTCAGAAAAATAGGTTTAGGGAAATGACTCAAACCACTCAAGCCCCAAACGCAATTCAGCGGAATGGCGACGGAACCAGTAAAATTTGACAGGAAATATATAAATTCCGTTACCGTTACCGTTGTGCTGCATTGTATTGGGGGTTTTATTCATTCACTCCTTTGAAAAGTTAAAAAATTGTTATAAATAAAGTCGAAGTTATTACCAATACATGTATTTTGACCATACCCTTTGAGCCCATAGTTCAGTCTGGCCCATTTTCAATAGGAAACGATGGGACTAGATTTCCCGTCGAATGAAACTTGTTGCGAGAAAATCGTACACAAATAAGCGTCTAAATGGCGATTTGCGCACATACATACAGACGCGCATGCACACACATACAGACATCACCTCAATTCTTCGAGCTGAGTTAGTTGATATATACCACTACGGATCTCCGGGCCTTCTATCAAACATTCGTTTTTGGAATGAGCATTAACCTTGGAGTACGAGAGAGGCAAAACACAGTAAAAAAACAAATGAAAAAAATCAAAGTGATTTAACTCTGTTAATTGCAAATACTGGCAAGAAATTATTTCGGGAAATTTTAGTCGAAGCTTCGTCCTTGATGTGCATCATAAAAGAACCCGGGGATTTCTGAGGAAAAAAAGTTCTTCACTATCAAAGTTGAAAATAGCGTCGTTTTGGAAAAAATATTGTTTCCGCATTTTTTTCATTTTTTTCACAATGTAACCATTAGTTTTTGCATACCATTTTAAAGCTTATACAATTACCTTTGTAATGATGTATTAACATTAAAGAAAAACATTAAGAAAATATTTCAATAAATAGTTGAAAGTAAAATATTTTTTCAGGAAATTTGTTAACTTTTTTACCCATTTCTGACTTTGACACCTTATATCTTTGGAACTAGTGCACCTAGAGACTTCAAATTCAGAATTTCTCTTAATTAGAGTATTGACAATGGAGAGAAAATATTTTAAAATAATACTGAAGACCTGACATTTTCGATTAATGACCGCCCGAAATCCTATAGTGATTTGATCTTGTACCTCTTGCTTATGGCAATAGGGGTACCGATAGCTCTTCGCATGGGTAGGGATTTCATCCCTGGTTTCAATTTTGTGCTTGATTGCGTTAGTGAAGGTCAAGTCATTGCCTTTAAGGAAGAAAAGGTCCTGATATTGAGAAATAAGGGTTAGAAGTTTATCCCTTTCTTCTCCATGAAGATGAACGATACGAAGTTGATTTCTCAATTTCAGGTTAATTGGAGCAGGATCAAAGCGGCATTCATTTTTAGACGTTGTGTTCAATTTACGTTCTTCAAAATTATTCAATTCAGAGGGAATTAAACAGTGTGGGGTGCATTTCAGGGTGCAATTGCATCAGTTTTTCAATAAGAGGTGGGCTTTATTATGGTCAGCCCTATACAGACCTGGTACAATCATCACATCTTGTGTTAGGGAAGAGGGTATTCGATGTAAAAATCTCCATGACTAACTTTTGTATTCAAAACTACGGGAACTTCTTCGTGAGCATTGAGAGATATCGAAAAGAGTCAGGATATTTTCGTAACATTTGAATGGAATATTCCGGAAATTTTAATGTATTAGTGGAAGTCAATATTTCTACTCTGAGACTCTTAAGGGACTCATATCCTATAAGGCCATCGAAAAAGGAGTGGAATTTGAATAATTGGAAATCTAATGCAGGTTTATTTTGGAAAATGGTCAACCTTACTTTTGATTAATTTCATATGAACCATTAATATTGTTCACACATGTAGGTTTACACTCAAAAATTTCATTTGGCAAAACTTTGGCTGGATCAATATAATTCCTGTTGGCACCTGTGTCAATGAGGAATTTTAGCTGCTTCGTTTGTACTTGCACAACGATGTAGGGAAGAAAATTATTTACGTTTTGGTTTCCGCATCTGGGCCTGGTTGAAAATTTGAGTCGTCATGATATTCAACAGGATCTTCATATGGCTCATCTGTGTACTGATCGGAATTAGTGCAATATGGGAAAGTTTGGTCGGACTCATGTTGATCTTCGTGACAATTAATTCTCATGTTGCCTTGGGGTGGGTTGTTCTGTCTGAAGTTTGAGGAAGATTGGGGTTCGAATTTAATTGCGTTCTGCAATTGACCGTTATGCTGGTTCTGATTTTGAGGTTTGAAATTATTTTGATAGTATGGGCGATAATTCGGGTTGTAATTTGGTTGAGCCCTAAAATTATTTTGGTATCTATTGAAATTTCCACTTTGCTGAGGCGGGGCTCTGTTAGTGTTATTCGGAAGAAACTGAAGTTTTGGAAATTTTTCTCTCTTGCGCTGAGCAGCGTTAAATAAGGTACCAGTCAAAACGATTAATGCAAGAGATGGCGTTTTTTCAATGGTAGTAAAATCGAAATTGCATCGCCATTAAACTACTAATCAGTGCAAACTAAGTGCAGGAGATAATCTTTTCACCTCATACTTCATTCCTTATCACTACTTTCTTCTAAAACACCACCATTTTCCATAAATTTGCAAAATACTTGATTTTCCCATACATTTTATTGATTTCCAACTACCATTCTTCCATGAGCTCATGGTGAAAATTGTGAAAATCTCAGAACATAGAGTAGCAGGCTTAACAACACAGATAGAAACGCCGGTATCGCCACTCAGTGACGAGTACCGTAAACATGGTGCACGGAAGGTTGTTGTCTACACTTTTTGCGGCTGCTGCACCCTGGAAGTAAATGTCATCGAAGTAAACAGTCGGTCCCTTATTGATCAAGCGCACGTTGATAAGCTAACAGAAGAGTAGTAGGGCATGTAGTTCTAACGAGTGTGGAATATGGCTCGACGAGGCCATCAATAAATGAATTGAGGATCATGTCTTCATAACTGCGAGAAAGGGTTTGAATATTTCTGTTCAAGTCAGGATCTAAGGCTAGCTTTGCAACAATATCCGATAATAATAAGGGACCGACTGTTTACTTCGATGACATTTACTTCCAGGGTGCAGCAGCCGTAAAAAGTGTAGACAACAACCTTCCGTGCACCATGTTTACGGTACTCGTCACTGAGTGGCGATACCGGCGTTTCTATCTGTGTTGTTAAGCCTGCTACTCTATGTTCTGAGATTTTCACAATTTTCACCATGAGCTCATGGAAGAATGGTAGTTGGAAATCGATAAAATGTATGGGCAAATCAAGTATTTTGCAAATTTATGGAAAATTGTGGTGTTTTAGAAGAAAGTAGTGAAAAGAAATGAAGTATGAGGTGAAAACATTATCTCCTGCACTTAGTTTGTACTGATTAGTAGTCTCATAGTGATGAAATTTCGTTTTTACTACCATTGAAAAAACGCCATCTCTTGCATTAATCGTTTTGACTGGTACCTTATTCACGGCATTCGTTATAAAAGGTCGTTATATTCTTGTTGCCTTGTTTTAAATAGCAAATCTGGGTTACAAGACTAGAAAGATCTCGTTTATCACCAAAGTACTCGATAAGTACTTTTTTGATAATATTCCAATCGCAAGGGGTGTGTCGCGCTTCAAGAGCTTCACTGGCCTCCTCTGTTATCTTGTCCCTAATAATACTTGTCCAAAGAGGTAACACCATAGTGACATCTGCTGCTGATGGACATAATTGCTTTGCGTGATCGAGTTTTTCTTCGACGGACGCGATCCAGGTGGCTAATGATTTTTTATCTCCTTTATATGGGACAATTAGTTTGATTGCATCTGGCACTCTAGATGGGTTAAATGAGGAAGTAGGATTGGAAGGCAATCTTACTCTAGACTCTACTTCACTTTCATAATTTGAACGGGGACGGGATGATAGAGCTTCAATTTGTAGTCTCTGTTGCTCAATTTGGGCTGTAAGAGCCTCAATTTGTTGTGTAATTTCCTCAGACATTCTCCTTGTAATCATTCACTTAATATTCACAAATATTTTATCTAACGATTTTAGGGATTTATTGTTAATTCACTTTCACTGTTTCACTTATTATCACTATTAATCGATAATGTTGTTGATAGATTCGTTTACTTACAGTTAGTTTTCCGCGATGAACCGTCGCGAGGGGATAGGTTGATTGTTGATCCGCAGGCTTTCGCTTGATGAGTGCTGGATATCGTCTCGAATCTTCAATAATCCGTCGAAGATGCCTCCTGTCGGTGACGTGTTGGCGGGCGATTTCACTTTACACTTATCACAACCGAAAACTACCGGATCCTACCGACTGCGCCACTTATGTTTTTGGTCGTTCGAGATACGTTTTTAAAAAAAAACTAAACAATCGACCTGTCTGCTCGAGTGAAGAAATACGAATGAATTTTATTGTTAACTAATTATTATGGAACCTAGCTGGGGAATACTTTATGCTGATACTGGCAAGAACCATCAATCATGGGCGTCGGTCGCGGCTCCAATAACACCGGTGCGGAATGTGCAAGGTGTTGGTCTCCGGTTACGTCCGGTCCAATGTGGCTAGCTTAGAGTTGGACGCTAACAGTTGCCGTTCCAGCAATTTGACTCTGATTGCATTTACGTCCATAACTGATATACTAGCAGATTCCGGTCCAAGCGCGGACCGAGTAGCAGTGCGGCAGTTGTTCGTAGCTATCGGTGCTTCGTGTTTGATGGCACGGAAGGTATTTTTCCCGCATGGAAGTGGAGAATGGAACACCGGCTGACAAAAATTGAATTGATTCATACTTTGTTGCGGACGTCGGATGAAGAGCAAGGTACAGTTCCAATCGCTGGGGATACGGCAGAGGTAGCAGAAGCAAGAAAGGATGAGTATCAACGTCATGTGGATTGAAGACATCGAAACGGTGGATGGCAGTTAGTAATGACGTTCTAAATCGAATTCTTGGTCTCACGTACGCGAAAGAAGTTTTCTCCATGCTTATGATTATCCGGGAATGCTTCCATGCTTCTCCATGCTCATGATTATCCGGGAATTGGATCGCCTGCAAGTAAACCTCGCTATTAGGGAGAAAGTGCTTTAACCATGATCGTGGAGCATTAACGGTTCTTCCGAACGAGGAATTGTGCAACTAGCCGCTGCTGGGTGAGATAAAACGTAGGGGAGACTGGGTAGACTTGATCCCCTTTTCTGATTTCCGATGTATTACAACCAGAAATAAATAAACATAAACGATTTCCACACAGACTCTCTAAGAAATATAGTATTTAACTTTACTGATGTATGACAGTCCTTAAATTATTGTTGTTATTGATACACAATCGAATTTTGGAGAGCTGTCAAAAATCGACTTTGGAAATATTCGGGGAAATTGATCCTCTCCAAGAACTTGCTTTGATAAAATTAGAAAGGTGCCCTCAGAATTTTTAAATATTTTCCCTTCAAAATACGCGGGATTATCGAGTTGCTGTGCGTATACATGAACGATTTTTGTTATTGAATTCGACAGCACATGTTATTTTAAAATTTTGTGAGACTTGTACCGCTTCCACCGAGATCTACACAATAAATAATTTTTCCTGCCAACCCTTCATCAAATCCGTCAAATCTACAAAAAATTAGAAGCATAAGAACAGATTTATATTTTTTTGGATTTTTTCGCCAAATTTTTGTATGGAAGAATAATGGGGGATCTTCTTCTTCTTCATTGGCATTACATCCCTCACTGGGACATTGCCGCCTCGCAGCTTAGTGTTCATTAAGCACTTCCACAGTTATTAACTGCAAGGTTTCTAAGCCAAGTTACCATTTCTGCATTTGTATATCATGAGGCTAACACGATGATACTTTTATGCCCAGGGAAGTCGAGACAATTTCCAATCCGAAAATTGTCTAGACCGGCACCGGGAATCGAACCCAGCCACCCTCAGCATGGCCTTGCTTTGTAGCCGCGCGTCTTACCGCACGGCCAAGGAGGGCCCCCATCAAGTGTCCCCATATTGAGGCAATAACTTCAAATCCTAATATCTCAAAACTTTGATGGAATGTTGACATTTTCATCAGTACAGATCAATAAGCATATTTATGGCTTGTTGCTGTGAAAAAATGAAAGACTTTGGTCATTGTTATGAAAAGTTGTTCAAATTTTGCGTGGCCAATAAAAAAATCTTTAGGAAGGTCAAAACATACAAACCGCCCTGCAGAATAAACAAGGTTGTCAATCCAAAGAATAACTCACCACATAAAGGTCATTTGTCTAGAGGATCTATACTAAAAAATACGCTAGAACAAAACTACTTTAGTTCTCGATAAAACAGGGGGTGATCAAGTCTCCCTGGGGATCAAGTCTACCCACCTTCCCCTATATTTCTCGACGCGGAGTTTTCTTTCGATTCTCCTATATCTGTAGATCGTCGGAACAAGGTGTTGCGCTGTTCAATAAAAATAACAAGAATAACATAAACAAATGTTTCGGATGTGGTGAAACCGGTCACTATAAATCGAAATGTCCAAAATTGAAGAAGCAGGGGAAGTAACGTTTTCAAGCGTATGCGATGCTAGCTGGGCGTTGCATGAAGAAGTCCGTTCATTTTGTTATGGATTCTGGAGCAACTCAACATATGGTGTACGACGAAAACGACTGGAGGATGCTACAGTTTTAGCGGATTCGGTCTACATCTCAACTGCCATGAGAGGTGACGAGCTTTGGGGTACGAAGAAAGGGAAAATTACTTTAAAATCGACAGTGGGCGTAAATAAAATTCCGGGTTTGGAATCAAATCTTCTTTCAGTAAGAAAGAATAATGAATCGTGGAAAAAGAGTTACTTTTCAAGAGAATCGTATTAGTTGGATAACGGAAGGTAATATTAGGCCTGGATGCGACGTTGGCTCACCACGTAAATTTATGAGATATTTACCAATGCTTCTTTGAAATAGTTATCAAGCATACTTTATTTACATTACGCAAGAATCGTGTACTTCTTTTCACTTGATAAACGCAATAAACCTGCGTGAAAAATCACTTTGACTCGGTTTGTTAGCAACCATCAGTGCATGAGATTTTTTTGCCCAATAAAATAGTTTTTGGAATGGACTTACCTAATTTCGCAAATTAGATGAACGGACTATTTTAGCATTCATATTTAACTCACTATTCTAATTAATACTATACAGTGACACAATCAACCAAAACCTTTTTGAACAATATTAGAACACTCGTTGCCAAAATACGACTGACGATTTTCACTTGAAGCAGCACATTATAATTGCCTACCTTGCGGCTTTTACAAACCTTTACAAACGATTTACAGTCAATAATGCACCAACATTTTATGGGCTGAAAAAGCATTCAACACCAGGGCTGAGATTAGGAAAATTTGCCGTACAAAAAGCCCATTGTATTGTCTTTATTTAAGAGGCTTTTCGGATCTTGGCTGGTACACCTCTAAAGTAAATAATAGATTGTGCACAATTATTGTTGTTTTTGACTATTATATAAAATAAATATCTACTCCTCCACTCCTCCAGTATCGAATTGATGTTAAGTTCGCTCCGTACAAAACGATCAAAGCAAAACAAAGGTAATTTTACTTTGATCAAGTCGTACGGAGTGATTTTAACACCAATAGGTATTCGATTTAATATCATCAGCTGATAGATATATTTTAAAGCATTCGTCCAAGTACTAACTGTTAAGATGAAAGCTCATTTTTATTTTGTGACAAGCAAATTAAAGAAAAAAAACCCAGATTAATCCACCTAGGGGTGATGGTGCCTTTCTCGTTTTTTTCGAGTGTGTAATTTCTACGCACTTTTGGTGAAAAAAAAGTATTTTGGCCATAGCTTCTGAGCTCATAGTCCGATCCGGCCAATTTTCAACAGGAAACAATGGGACCAGATTCTGCATGTTGCGAGCAAATCGGCTGAGGGTAAGTGCCTAAAAATGAGTGAGATTTTTTTTTTGTAAAAAATGTGTTTTGGCCTTAACTCCGAATCCCATAGTCCGATTCCGCCAATTTTCAATACGAAACAATTTGACAAGGTTCCGCGTCGAATGCAACTTGTTTCGAGCAAATCCGTCAACCTTTCCGTCCCCAACGTCTGTTTTTAAGGGCTTTCAAAAATCCAAACTGCTGTAAAAAACGCATTTCTTGACCGATTCTTTCGCAACAAGTTGCATTCCATCCAGATGGATCCCAATTTTCGATTTATACTAGTTTCGAGGCTATCCACAGTACGGTTCCAGAATTATTTTAGATTCCGTTGGGGTCAGTTGTCCCCGGAATAAGTGGCCATTTACAATTTTAAGTCAAAACAGGTCGTGCGACACCTCAAACTTCATGATTCCACAAAGTAATGATGCGAATGATATTTTTAGGGTTCCTGACCCACTCGGACTCAATCTGGCCACATCGTTTACAATCCGGGGACCTACGGAATGGCCATTTTCTAAATTGATTCAAAATAGGTCGTGCGACACCTCAAACTTGATTGATTTTAACATGATTTCACAAAGCAATGATGGGAATGATATTTTTAGGGTTCCTGGCCCACTCGGATTCAATCCGGCCACATCAGTCCCAATCCGGGGACTAACGGAATGGCCATTTTTAAAATTGATTCAAAATAGGTCGTGCGACACCTCAAACTTCATGATTTCACAAAGCAATGATGAGAATGATATTTTTAGGGTTCCTGACCCACTCGGATTCAATCCGGCCACATCGGTCACAATCCAGGGACCTAGGAATTCCACCGAAAATTTATACAGAAATTATACCGTAAATGAAATCAACAATGGAATTTTCGGAATTCCTAGATTAATTCCCAAAGAAATCCTGATAGAATTCAGGTGGAAACTTCAAGATTTCTACTGGGACATCCTCCAGGAGTTTTTCTGAAAATTCCTCCTGGAGTTTCTCCGGGAATTCCACCGGCAGTTCCTCAAAGAGTTTCTGCAGGATTTTCTCCGAGAATTATTCCGGTAGTTCTATCGGCAGATCCTACAGGGGTTCCTCTTCCGGGAATTTCTCCAGAATTTCCTCCGGGAATTCATTCAAGCTTTCTTTATGGAATTCATTTAGGCTTTTTCAGGAATTTATATAGAAAATCCTCCAGAAGCTCCACCGATAATTTCTCTGGGAGCTCCTGAAGGTAATCTCCGGGAGGTCCTCTGATGATGATGATCCAGCTCAGCTACATACCCCTAGGAAGGTTTCAGCTAGACGAGATTTGTGTATAAGATGAATTATCCAAGGTTTTTTCGAGCATTCTTCTGGTAGTTTCACTGGCAGTTCCTTCGAAGGTTCATTTGAAAACACTTCCGGGAGTTTTTTCAGAAATTCCTCCGGAAGTTATTTCAAGAATGCCTCCGGGAGTTCCACCAGTAGCCTTTCAAGGAAATCATGTAGACTTTTTTCAGGAAATCATTTAGTCCTTCTTCAGAAATTTAGCTGGAAATTCCTCCCAAAGTTCTTCCAACAGTTTCCCTGGGAGTCCCTCTAGGAATTCTGTTAGAAGTTCCTCCTGAAATTCCTCCGGGAGCTCTTACGGGAGCTCTTTTGGCAGTTACTACGAGAATTCCTCCGGGAGATCCATCGGCAGTTTCTATGAGCATTCCTCCGGAAGTTTCTACGGCAGTTCCCCCGAGTGTTCCTCTAAGAAGGAACTCCTGGAGTAATTTCCGGAGGAGCTCTTGGAGGAATTTCAGAGGATTTTTCGAAAGAACTTTCGGTGGAACTTTTGGAGGATTTTTGTAAAGAACTACAGGAAGAATTTCTAGAGTAACTCTCATAAGAAATTTCGGATGAACTCCCAAATGAACTTCCGTAAGAATTCCAGGAGGAACTCCTGGAAAAGTTCTCAAAAGATCTCCCAGAGCAACTCCCAGAGAAATTCTCCGAGGAACTTCTGGAGGATTTTGTAGATAAATTCTAAAAAAAGCCTGAATGAATTCCCGGAGGAGCTACTGCTGGAACTCCTGGAGAAATTTTCAGAGGAACAGTCGTTGGAATACCCGGAGTTGAATTTCTAGAGAAACAGTCGTTGGAATAGACGGAGTTGAATTTCTAGAGGAACTTCCGAAATCTCATTTCCCGTGAAATTCCTGCCATATATCCTCCTGGATTTCCCTGTGAAGTTCTTGGAGGGATTCCCAGGGGAACTTTGGGAAAAACTCCTGGAGGAGGTCCTACAAGCACTTCCGGAAGAATTATCACAAGGAAGTCCTGGAGCAGCTCATGAAGAAATTTCTGGATAATTATCTGAAGGAATTCTCGGAAAAATACCAGGAGAAATTATTGCAGAAATTCCCAGATGAAATGCTGAAGAAATTAACGGATGAATTCCCGGAGATAATTCTGAAGAAATACTGGGAAGAACTCTTGAAAGATATCTTGGAGGAACTCTCAAATTAATATCCGAATGAAATTCTGGAGTAATTTCTAGTGAAGTCCGAAAAGCATTCCAGGACAATTCCGCGGAAAAATTTCGGGAGAAATTCCTGAAGGAATTTCTGGAGAAGTACCTGAAGCAATTCCTGGGAAAATACCTGGAAAAATTTCCGAGGAAATATATGGACGAATTCCTGGATAAATTTCTAAAGAAATTTTTAGATGAATTCTTGAAGGATATTCTGAGGTAATAGCGGAAAGAATTCCAGAATGAAATCCTAGAGGATTTCGCTATTAAATTCATGGAGGTATTACCGGAAAAACTCCTGAAAGTTATCCTGGAGGAATTAAAGGAAGAGTTCCAGGAGGAATGCCCGGAATGCCCGGAAATTGTGGAGCGAAATCGGAGGATTTCCGTCATAAATTTCTGAAGAAACTTCTAGCGGAATTTTGGAAGGAAATTCCGTTTGTATTCTTGAAGGAACTCTCGAATGTATTCCTGAAGGAAATGCCGAAGGTTTTCTGGAAGAATAGCCAAAGAAATGTCTAGAAGGAAAAATTGGAGAATGAAAGAAATCTTCAAGGGATTTCCTCATGAATTTCCTAAAAAACAAATTTAGTGAGGGGTTTCTAGATAAGGAGAAATTACAATTACATGAGAAAGATTTTCGAACGATTTTCAGAGGAACTTGTGGAATACTTTCCGGAGGAATTTAGAAGTTCCCAGGGTAGATTCTAGAAGGTTTTCAAGAAGAATTCTTGAGCCCGAAACTTTACGAGTTATTTTGCCCCAACCTGCCCACTCTGGCTACGCCCTTATATCAATCCCATCATTGCTTTGTAAAATCATGAAGTCGTGTCGCACGACCTATTTTGAATCAATTTAGAACATGGCCATTCCGTAGGTCCTCCGGATTGTGACCGGAATGGATCCGAGTGGGCCAGGAACCCTAAAAATGTCATTCCCATCATCGCTTTGTAAAATCATGAAGTTTGAGGTGTCGCACGACCTATTTTGAAACAATTTAGAAAATGGCCATTCCGTTGATCCCTGGATTGTGACCGATGTGGCCAGATTGGATCCGAGTGGGCCAGGGTCCCTCCGGGGCCCTCCTTAGCCGTGTGGTAAAACGCGCGGCTACAAAGCAAGACCATGCTGAGGGTGGCTGGGTTCGATTCCCGGTGCCGGTCTAGGTAATTTTCGGATTGGAAATTGTCTCGACTTCCTTGGGCATAAAAGTATCATCGTGTTAGCCTCATGATATACGAATGCAAAAATGGTAACTTGGCTTAGAAACCTCGCAGTTAATAACTGTGGAAGTGCTTAATGGACACTAAGCTGCGAGGCGGCTCTGTCCCAGTGTGGGGATGTAATGCCAATAAGAAGAAGAAGAAGAAGGGCCAGGAACCCTAAAAATATCATTCCCATCATTGCTTTGTGAAATCATGAAGTTTGAGGTGTCGCACGACCTGTTTTGACTTAAAATTGTAAATGTCCACTTATTCCGGGGACAACTGACCCCAACGGAATCTAGAATAATTCTGGAACCGTACTGTGGATAGCCTCGGATGGAATGCAACTTGTTGCGAAAGAATCGGTCAAGAAATGCGATTTTTTCAGCAGTTTAGATTTTTGAAAGCTCTTAAAAACAGACGTTGGGGACGGAAAGGTTAAAGATAAGTGCCTAAAAAATGAGTGAGAATTTTGTATGTGTTTTTTATGTAAAAATGAATTTTGGCCATAACTTCGAAACCCATAGTCCGATCTGTCCAATATTCAATACGAAACAATTGATCTTGAGCTTGAGCTTGATTGATCGCCCGTAGTTGCTACTCCATTATTGATAGACCAGCTGTATTTGTACAGGGAACCAACAGATGATTGCTTGGGATTAACATTCATCTTCAATGTACAAGTACTGGTGATCTCATTTGTTTGACAATACTGGCGCCTACCACGTCAGAATGCAGATCAATGTAGGGAAAAGGAAGGAATTGATGATGCATTTGCCCGCGGCCACTAGCCGAATATACCTCTGCAATAGTGCGGACTCATGCGGATTTTTATGGATTTGGAAGTTGGTATTTAACGGTAAAGGTTCGTTTTGGTTAACGGATTGCCGCTTAAAGACTATTGAAGCACATAACATAA
The DNA here is from genome assembly GCF_024139115.2 of Armigeres subalbatus. Taxonomy (NCBI): domain Eukaryota; kingdom Metazoa; phylum Arthropoda; class Insecta; order Diptera; family Culicidae; genus Armigeres; species Armigeres subalbatus. The sequence goes on along the minus strand of NC_085139.1, from coordinate 236,333,265 downwards.
GTGGATCTTCGAACAAAATCCAATCCAAAAGTTGACCCCCTTTTGATGAGCCAAAACTGTTATAATTGGGAACGGGAACATCGTTCTGTCATTTTCAAGTGTAAACAAATACCATATGATCAGAAAATTATAACACTTTTTTCCATAACTACAAAGAGCACGATCGGTAGCCAAAGTATAATGATATTTATTTTTCTATCATCAATTTTTTACATTGTTTTTAAAAATGACGGATTGCATCCAAAAGAAGGTCTCTCCTATGCTGTTACTAACCAATTTATATTTGATGAAATCTAATTTGATTTGTTTGTAGGGTGAACTTCTATTTTCAGGCGATTTTTGATGAAATGTTCGTCTTTTATCCATTTTAACTTATTTATCATACGAAAATAAAATTCCTCTAAAATTGATATAATATTTTGGAGTGGTAATGGTAAAAATCTAGATTTTATTCAACATGTGTTGAAAGTATATTACTTAGAACTGTTCTACATTGGGAACGAATCTTTATATACGCAGTCTTCGGTTTTTTCGGAAGGATGACGAGGGATACACCAATGTTTGTCTACGATGCGCAACAATCACAAAATAGATAGATTAGAAGCAACATTATAAATTATCAATCGTACGAAAGCAAACTCGCTTATCATAAAGCAGGAGAGCATCGCAACTGTGAGGTGATTCCAATTTGGATATCATATTAAATGAAAATGTGAGGATTCAACATTAGCCAGTGGAGATATATCAGCTTCCACACTGATATTCTTCCCTCCCCCTTCATACGGGAGCTTGGCAGAAGGAAGGTCGTGCGATATGTGCCATCACAAAAATTGCCCTCCGCTCGCTTTCAAATCGACTTCTATAAAAACATTCTTCATGCCTGCCGTATCCTAACGGAACTATCAATTCTATACTTTCGCCTCTAATGCTATCATGAACATGTACGTCCAAGTTTGGAAGATGATATTAGCATTTCCATATCATTGAAATCAAGATAATCTTTATCATGCCATGAAGCACGTAGTTTGAATAGGTTATTACGATGTACGATATTAATGTCATCTCTTTTCATGGCATTCTTTTCATTATTAGAACATTGCTTTTGGGTTGATAGTATTCCGAATACTCTCTACCAAAAGTAGAGCAATTTCAACGACATGTAAAAAGGAAACAGAAAACACCAAAACTGTGCATTGAACATTTAATTGAGGGTAAATCCAGGTGAGGCATCACCTTTTTAAAAATCGATATTTCTTCAAAATAATCCGATAAATGAAACTCTACTTGTTGTTATTGATAGTTTAAGGAAACATAGTGTAGAAAACTTTTGAAAGACAAAAAGTCTTGTTTGAGAAATACGGATAATAAATATGCTCATAGCAATGAATGAGCATTTGATACGGTTTTCGAATAAAAACATAATATTTCAACCAAATATCAAACAAACTCATCGTTTACTGGTTAAGAGCCCGTGCGCGGCGTACGAATGGATTTTGTTCGAGTTTGCGAATCAATATCAATAATTAAATCAGTTACATACCCTAAACTCCTTTCTTTTCTACTTCAATATTGTTAACCCCAATCTACAATTAATTATAAAAAAAAACAATTTCAGCTCCTAAACACCCAACGCCACTAGGAAAAATCTTTTGTATAATTCCAACGCGAATCGTATTCAGATATACAATATAAGTCGCGTGACCCCTTGTTAGATCAAATACTGTTATACTATCTTCTGACGTTTCGATGTTCCGTATAACAAATAAAAAGTGTTATAAGGGTACAACTTTTGCTACCCAAGTTACACATATTTTATGTGATTGAAGTTAGGATAGGGATGAAAGGCGATGGAATGAGTATGGAAACGTCCGTTTCCGGTTTAGCGAGCGCTAGAACCAATATAATAGAGCTATATCAGTGGTGATTATTGGAACAGTGTAGTGAAAAATAAAATAGGAAAATGTTAAAGCGATAAGAAAGCTATAATAAGCGTGGTTATTGAAACATCTTCATCTGTTATTCCACTCACTACTCAATTTGAACCCACTCTTTGTTGTGAAGCTAGATAGAATAAATAACTGTCGGTTTAAGAAACATCGATTGGTCAAAATATATTCCATAAAAATATATATAGATATATTATAAGGGTTATTTCCCAGCAAAGGTGTATAAAAACTAAGAGCGTGTAATGAGAATCCACTTGAAAATATTACGAGGGGATGATGGAGCTTATTCCATCATGCGTTTAAATACATTTTGATAAGAAAATTATTTTGAGCTTTTTAGTGGAATGTTTTCACCTGTCATAAGACGAGTTTATACAATCCCATTGAATTCCACCACTTAATTGTATCTTGATAGATACATATTTCAACCTCAAAAGTAAGGCCGTCTTCAAAGTAAGGCCGTCTTTTGAGGTTGAAATACGTATCTGTCAAGATACAATTAAGTGGTGGAATTCAATGGGATTGTATAAACTCGTCTTATGACAGGTTTAAATACAGTCTATCTGTCCTAACCTTATTTGTTTTGTTTGCTGCCGCTTATGCTTCTTTCATTCTATTCCCCTCCCTCACCTAATCATGCTTTTAACTAATATTAACATAATGCGTAATATACACCATCTCTTGTGTCTTACACACACATACTTATGTACCTCTAATTTTCATTTTTACAATCATGTGTTATCAAACCGTTTAGTGGAAAAGTACCGTGTTTGTGCAGAAACTTGTTAACAATGGACGCGATTCGAGATAGAAAAGGTGCCCAATATTGGTTGTTGAAAATACCACTCGATAGAGACTGTTTGTTTGGTTCATTAGTTTATCAAATTTTTGGTATTACACCTCAAAATCCTCTGTTCAAACCCTATAGTTTGCAGTTGCGATTGCTTGCAGTCGATGCCATGCTGTCGGATCTAGACTTTTATCGTCCGACCCTAACCTCAACAGCGTGTGAGCTAATCAGTTTGGATGTACTTGTTGAAAGAAAAATAGGAATGTATTTAGAGAGCTTGGAGCAGCCTGGCTACTGGGGAGGCTCTGAATCATTGGCTGTTCTTTCTAATCACTATGGAGTAATTATTGCTGTTCACCAGAACGATGCTGAATTCGAATTTCATCCATCCACAGCCGCGTTATCATGTATACTATCGCGATCTGGATGATGACAATAGCAGGCCTGGTAGCGGGTCACTTTTTAGTGACTTGGTCACTTTTTCGGGCAAGTCACTAAAAGTCTCTTTTTCGACATCAAGCCACTTAAGTCACTTTTTCGCGCAAAAAGTCACTATTTTCAACTATTTTGAAACTATTGACTATTTTTGAATGAAGCTTTATGTATATCGTGACGGAAATTACGGAAATTGGAAAAATGATCGCTCTGAAACTTCGCCAGCCATTTTTCTCGCTGCTCTCATTAGCATTTCACCAGTAGCTAATTCACCTTTCCCCTCAACAATTTTTATTTGCTCAATCGATTCTTTATTTTATTTAAAGTCAACTTTCCCAAAGAATTATTTTTTTATAATTATTATATTTTTTGACGCCTCTAAGTATTTTAAGAATTCAAAACAAAATATTAAAAAGTGTTGTTTTTCAAGATTGGGCTAACATCCGCCTGATTTTAAACGAATGAATTTCACTCGTGCAGCATTTTTTCAACTTTTGTTTTCGATTTTTAAAATAGTTAGACGCTTGAGAGAGAGTTGAAAGATAGAGAAAGTTGACCTTAAATAAGCTAAAGAATCGATTGAGACAATAAAACGAGATGCAATTTTTGACGGGAAAGGATATAGATATTATATAAAGGGAATAAAGTCTCCCCAATTTTGAAGATTGCATACACTAAAAGTAGATCAAGTCTGCCCAGTCTCTCCTACCAATTGTACTATTGGCGGTTCAGATTAATCTTTTCAATTTTAGATATTCTTCCTGGTGCTTCAGGGAAACCAATAGTTGATTAAAGGCTTATTATTTAGTGCATACCTAAAACAAACATGCTTATCAGTTTTGTTATAACAGAAAATTGTTTGAATCATAGGGGCGTCACTGCATTAATCCATTGCTCTTCGTCGTTGTGTTCTTTTTATCATTGTAGCGAATTGCGGTAGTTTGCCGAAGATTTAATGGTTTGGTGTGATAAAGGATGATTGTATCTTGCACCAGACGCAACAATCACGGTTGTAACTGTTGAGTTATTAACGAAGTTATGATTCTCAGTGCGTGATATTTTGGTAAAATAAAAATATTTATTTTCAAATCGAAATAATGATATTTGCATCTATGATTGTACTGCAATCGAATTAAAAGGCGATACATTAAATATGTAAGGGATCCCCAAAGTAATTTTGCTGTAAAAACATGAGAAAATAGAATTCGTTTTTCCCTCCCAACATCCACTTCGCTCAATATTTTGGAATTTTTCAAAATTTATTATTATGATAATTTATACATTTGAAATAGTATAAATGTAAAAGATTCCAATCTTCTTCTTCTTCTTATTGGCATTACATCCCCACACTGGGACAGAGCCGCCTTGCAGCTTAGTGTTCATTAAGCACTTCCACAGTTATTAACTGCGAGGTTTCTAAGCCAAGTTACCATTTTTGCATTCGTATATCATGAGGCTAACACGATGATACTTTTATGCCCAGGGAAGTCGAGACAATTTCCAATCCGAGAATTGCCTAGACCGGCACCGGGAATCGAACCCAGCCACCCTCAGCATGGTCTTGCTTTGTAGCCGCGCGTCTTACCGCACGGCTAAGGAGGGCCCCTTAGTGATTCCAATAGTGATTTTTTTTAGATTTTGTTAGATTCGTTATATTTTGATAATTTTTGAATTTGAAGACGAGCCCGACTGTCCTGCATTATAAGCAGGAGGTTGAGCGTTCAATCCCAGGTTCGTTGTAACTGAATTTTTATAATTTTTGTTTCGTTTTCTACCAAAACGATCCGTACTGATGTTCCTTTCGCACTAAAAATTCCAAAAACTTTCGTCACACCTATAACAAATCTGCATTTGTCTTAAGTAGGTGTTCAGCGAATCCAGTGATCGTAATATCAGACATTCTCACGAGAAGAGAATGTTCGTTCAGGCAGATTTTTGCCTAGAAATCATTTTTCGGGAAAGAAAAACAGGTCTTATGAGTGATAGATAACCATGTTTCGCTCACTTCCAGTGGCGCAAACATTTGATTTGCTCGCAGGACTACTCATAGTTTTGAGTTTTGAGTAAAATTTCCTTGGGATAAAAAGAGAGGGCAAAAGTTAGCGTGCACGATTTTTGTTTCTCTTTTGAGTTCGTTATGAGAGAGTGGTGAGTAAAAGATCCGCCACAAATTACGAAAAAAAAATTCTCCCTCGACCCAAAAACGCTAAATTTCGTCTCATCAAAATTGCAACTGAAACTGAAAGTCACTATTTGGTCACTTTTTCTGCAACTGAAAGTCACTATTTGGTCCCTTTTTTCGTCAGCTTTGGTCACTAAAGTCACTATTTTGAGCGGCATTGGTCGCTACCAGCCCTGCAATAGGTGTAATAGGACCCATTATGACAGTGTAATATGTATTCGTCCAGTTGAGCTGAACTGCTATTACGAGTACATAACTGAGCCTATCTCCAAATGAATGGAGGTGTGCGTGACTTCGTTGTATTCCTGTCAATGTGTGCTGTCTTCCTCCAAAAGTATTCGTGATATTTTTGCAGCAACTAGATTACCACCCACTTTTACTTTATATATTCTATACAGTGAGGTTAGTGTGCGAAAAATTGCGCTTGGAGAACTCAATACTCTGGTAAGCCTATCTGCTGGAAGTAAAGCTGTAAGGTTTGATATGCTCGATATGTGCGTTGGTACACCAGATATGTGGTACTATTCCTTCCATTGAAGTGTTGCATATTTCCCGTTGCTTATTAGCCGAAAACGTGCAGTATATAACACCCTATTTACTTTCTAAATGCGGACTTCCCCATGATTCCGAAGAAGAAGTGGCTCATATTTCGTTCCTTCTGAAACTGGGACGCATTGATCAGGCTATGCTTACATACACAACGCTTTCTTCTTTGTTGGGTGTTGAAATTCATTTACACAATGTCGTCGAAGGCTCCCGTTTTTACGGACCCGTGAATCGCATTCCAATTATGACAGCGCACATATTAGAGGATCCGGAACATCCAGCCGGAGCGTACGGAAGTGTACTCCTTCCCTTGCAGCTCCCTCAACCCGTTCCCGTTCGCGGTATAGATGAAGCTGCACAGTTGTCGGCTGCGCAGCGTGTAGCTCGACTTATGCAGACTGATTCCCAGATGACCGAAAATCCACGTGTGTTAATCGCCGCATCCCAAAGACTACGTTTTGCATCATGGAACGTCAACGGATGTAGGAACGATATGAAACCCGACTCTATCGACACTGTTCTATTTGATACCTTTTTTCTGGTACGGCTACTCTTAGCCCTCGAGGAATCTTCTACGATACCCAGAAGAGGAATCGGTTAAACCCTCAGACTGCTGGTCTGACCAACGGCAATCAACGAGGTGGGCTCAAAAGGCCTCGTTTGGTCCTCGAGTCCCAGGGTCGTTTTTCGAGGATGTGTGGGGGGGTTTTCGGACCTTGTTAAGTATGGATTGGGGGTTAGTTTTAGAACATTTAATTTACTCACTTGCAGTGTTTTACAGAAGCTCGTGTCGAACAAGAATGGTCGCAGTCGTCACTGCGGGGATGCGAGCTGCCGAGCGTTTAACGAGGGCAGCGGGGTGGTTCATGGACGGGTACGGAGCAGGCAAAATGTTGGCGGGGAATGCGGCACGGTGCACAGCGAACAGGCGATGAAGACGTACAGCTTACCAGTATCGGGCGATCGAACAGCTTGGCGGCGGGGCTTTCAATGGCTTCGGCTTGATCGAGCAAACGTTCGGTGGCGTAACAGCGGTTGAGAATATACGGGAAAAATACAGGTTCCCGACGACCACGCCGGAGTGGCGTGGTGGCGCAAAAAGTAAGATGGCTTCGCTTTGCTGGTAGCGGACTCACGACGGTCAAACCGCGAGTGGTTGTTGCACACGGTAAAGCGGCGGGGTGGAACTGACTCCAAGATGGCTTCGATTTGCTGGTGACGGACTCACGACGGTCAAACCGCGAGTGGTTGTGGCACCTGTTAGAGTGGCAGAGTGGAACTTGTAGTGATAGCAATAGGGTTATTAAAAAAAATTAAGAAATTAAGAATAAACAAAAAAATAATATTATTTAAATGTACTGACAAAAAAAGTACATACAAGGCACTTATTATAAATCTGCCCATATCACAAATTCTTGAACATGCGATGTAACCAAGTTATGAAAGCTCAATGCGTATTACTGATAATTCGCCATAAAGTAGGCAATTATATTGCACCTAATGAACTTGAAGGCATTAGTGGTAAAATATGGCAACAGGGTATGAATGCCACGAATGGAGTGTTAACTCATCACTAGCGAACCATGTCTCATATGTCCATAGATATGAGTAAAATGGTTCAAAAGATTCGAATTTTTGGCCGATGTGTTGAAGCACATCCAGCAGCAGGACCATCGACGGGCCAAGGCGGCCCATCCCAGGATCCACAGAAGGGATCCGAAGGAGTTCCCGATGACATTCCGATGGTGAGTAAGCGGGTGGCACCGCCCTCTGCCAATATCGGAATGTCTCATCGGAGGTAGCAGCAAGCATCCGCTCCGATGCCGAGTAGTGGGTGGCGCCCTACTCGGCTAATCGAGCGCGATGCACATCAACAACATTTATGTTGTTGATGCAACGGTTAGTGACAAGTACCGGTCACGACAGAACTGACTCCAAGATGGCTTCGCTTCGGTGGTGGGGACGGTTGTGCGGCGGCAACTCCGTGATAGAGGGAGGCACGAGAAGAACACAATACCGACTTACGTAGTTCACTATACCTCGGCGTGGTTGCGTTGGGTACAAGGGTTCCGGATCCCGACATCTCACCAAAAATCCACTTTAGTCCTTCTTGGGGGAATAACTCCCTACGGCTAGCAACTTGTCGATGTGCCGAAATACAGCGATCACTCGAAATTCCGATTAGTTTTAATACTTTCGATCTTTCTCGTTCGGCGGTTGGGATCCAAGTCCCTACACATTTTTTCTGTTCCCATCCCCGAGGTTCGCTCCCTTTCATTCTGCCCCACTTTCCGGGTGGATTTTGGAAAGGCATATCCGCTTTTCTTTCCGCTGACGTTCTGTCACACCACGGTTATCGCTACCATTAACAAATCTGGTTCTGTCATAACGTCCACCTTGGTAGCGCTGTACCGAGTAATAGGGTTCTAAAACCCTCACCCGCTCCAAATAACACTACAAGTCTGTGAAAACCGCTCAATATTTGTATTGTTTTTCTCTCTACTAAATTAAACAATTTTGTAACCATTTGTCGGTTACATATTGGAAAAGGGAGTACATTTGGCTATATTACAGGAGGTAAACCTTAGGTGCCAGTCAATGACCACTTCGAATTATAGCTGATTTATGGGAGGATATGCTGCCTCTAGGAGGAAGCGTGGATTAGCGGTTTTGATTCAGCTTGGGTCCGATATAAAGCTACAACAAGTTAGTAATCATGGCCCCTATGCGCAGAAAATTGATATAAGTTATTTGGTAGGCTATTTCAAGAAATTTTAAAAAAAAAATCTCTAATTTATATTGATATTTTGATAGGTCAATTCTCAGACTTATAGCTTGACGCTTATCAACGTACACGGACCGAACTACAACGCCGATAGATTTTTTTTAAGCCTTGGTCGACTTTTGTCACAGGTTCCAAATCAACAGCGATTGTTAAGCTGCGTTTAATTGTCCGTTTAAGGTGATTATACAATCAAGCCATGTGGTGAATTTCAAATTCACCACAAGGTTTTCTACTCGTAACATCAAAAGTCCAAATCTAGCGTAATAATTTTCGTACAATGCTGAAATTAAAGTCGATTGTTTAGCATGAGTAAGCAAACGATCTACGGATGTTTCATTCCCATGGGCGTTGTGGTTCCCAAGATGGCCGATTTGTGGCTTTGTTGTATAACCACCTTAAAGCCCAGTTCATAGGACCATATGCTGGCCACCAGCAATGCAACGAAAAAGGTAATCAAATGAGACTGTTCCTGCAATTGTACGCTATGGCTGTGCGCTCAACCCAGTTCAACTCCAACAACAGCTTTCTGTGGACCTGGACTGATGGGAGAATTCAGAGTCAGGTCGACCACATTTTACCACGTCTTCATTCTGGATTATATCTACGGAAAATGCAATGTTATATGCCTGCAAATGTCTCTGATCATAAGTTACTGTTGTGCAACATTGTTGTTCGCATCTGAAAAGAAACGTGATCCCATCGCTTCTGCAACACGTCGGTGTACAAAAGAAGTTCCACGATGCACTACGTGATCACGCAACGGTTGTGGATGTTGGAGATAACGTCGAGGATGTCTGGCGAACGCTTAAGAGCAAAGTGCAGGTTTCCGCTAATGCTGTCCTTTCGAAACCCTCACCATATCTTCCGGATAGAAGGAGTCGTCTTGCTTATGCTAAGCTAAAGAAGATGACATTCTGGGCCAGCCAATCCGCTCATCCAAAGTGGAAACACCGCTTACAAGATGCGAAGGACGCATTCAAGCAGGCTATAAGGGAGTTTGAGGAGAAGGAGGTTGAGGCATTTTTTAAAGACTTGCATCAGTATCCCGCCGGCGAGCGAATAAGCCGTACATTCAAATATTTGAAAAGATAAAAGAAAAAGAAGCAACCCAGGTTGAGTGGGAATTCTATTCGTCTCGATGACTGGATTCCCGCTTACGAAGATGACTTGTTGAATATACCTCCTTTTCAATATTCAATACGAAACAATTGGACAAAAACTAGCAGTCCTCCGAATACGTTCAATACTCGTCCACCAAGTTTCTTGGTGAGTATTAGGCTCGGTTGAGATTTTCCCGATTGCGCGATCGGCTCTGAACACGGCCATATAAGTGCGTCCGTGTCAACCCTCGCATGGATCTCACTGCTTGCAAAGATAATCCATGGATCATAAGCGACTACGTACGACGGGTGGAGATAACGGTTTGGAGGGGGGACCCTATAGAATGAATAATTCAACAAATCACACAGAAGCAGATGCAGGAGCGGCGTACCCGTTCGCCAGTAGTGGGTTGGTGAGATCCCCGCCGTCAGTGGCAGTAGTGCTACAGCCACAACAGTGGCAGAAGCAGGAGCAGAAGAAGCAGGAACAACTGCAGCTGCAGGAGCAACGGCCAGGGCAGAGCGAGCTGGACAAGCCCCCACAAAAGGTGGAGGAACTCCACAATTTCGTGGATGGGAGGAGCAACATCGATAAGGAGATTAAGGACATGGTTCACAGGATCCGTAAGGCGTTATTATCGGCAATGAACGAATTCGATACAGCAGCGCTGAGGGCCGATGTAGCAAAGCGCGCATCGGCACAAACTAAGGCATATGCTGTTGCAGTTCCGCCGGAACAGGGAGGTATCGGGACATTTCCGTTATATCCTAAGAAGCTGGAGAAAGGGAAACTGCTCGGGGTGGAGAGTTCACCAGCCTCCATGACTCCCAAAAGGGCAAGAACCTCACCGGGAGATGACAGGCCATCAGGCGGACTCAAGAGGCAGACACGGGCGGACGCTGTCGCCATCGAAGGGACAGACGCTACTCCACAGGGAGAAGGGTGGAGTACCGTAGTAGGTCAGAAGGAGAAGAGGAAGAAACAACTGAAGCGAAAAGAGGCAAGGAAATGGAGCAGAACGGGAAAGAAAAGCCTCCACCTCGTAAAAAGACGACGAAGGGGGAAGCTGTGATAGTAAAGGCTAGTGACGCTACGACGTATGCAACACTTCTCAAAAAAGTTAGAGAAGATCCTGAGTTGAGGGACATGGGCGAAAACGTGATAAGGACCAGGCGCACACAAACCGGAGAGATGCTCTTCGAGTTGAAGAAGGACCCTGCGGTTCACAGCTCGGTTATGCAGGAGCGCATTGCGAAATCATTGGGCTCAGAGGCGGAGGTCAAAGCCCTAACTCCAGAGATGGTGATTTTGTGCAGAGACCTAGACGAGATCACGTCGAAGGAAGAGCTGCGGGGTGCACTACAGGCGCAGTGCAATCTAGGCGAGGTGCAAATGTCGATCCGGATTAGGAAGGCGTACGGAGGCACACAGACAGCGATGGTTCGTCTGTCAGTAGCCGCTGCTCATAAGGCACTGGAAGTAGGCAAACTGACGGTTGGATGGTCGAAATGCCCATTGAAAGCCGTCCCAGAAGTGAGCAGATCTGCGAGAGACTGCATGCAAAGACCGAAGTGTGTGCTTTGCACTTCAGAGGACGGAAATGACCATCAGACGGGTGGCTACAAATGCCCAGCCTACAAGAGGGCGATCGCAGGCCAGCAGTAGTGAAGATAATTCAGATTAATCTGAATCATTGTGAAACCGCACAGCAACTGTTATGGCAGTCTACAGCAGAAACGATGTGCGATGTCCCGATAATTGCAGAGCCGTATCGAGTTCCCCCTGATAACGGCAACTGGGTCACAGATAGAACGGGTTTGGCTGCGATACAAGTCATTGGCAAATTTCCTATTCAAGAAGTGGTGGAGAGTTCATGCGAAGGCTTCGTGATTGCCAAAATTAACGGCGTCTTCATATGCAGCTGCTATGCACCTCCAAGGTGAGGTGGGCCGTGGAATGGGGCAGTCTAGTGACCAACACAAGAGGATATATCCTGCAGGAAGCTCTAGCGAAGCTAGATGTACGATTGTGTAATGAAGGCTCGGTGAGCACATTTCGGAGAGATGGAAGGGAGTCTATCATCGACATCACGTTCTGCAGTCCTTCGTTGGTGGCAAGTATGGACTGGAGAGTTAGCGAGGAGTACACTCACAGCGACCACCAAGCGATTCGCTACCGTATTGGCCAACAAAATCCTGGTGCAACACGAAGAAAGATAACCAGTGAACGGAGTTGGGAAACGAAAGCCTTCAACAAAGACCTATTCGTTGAGGCACTTCGAATTGACAGCAGCAGATGGTAAGGGCTTGTGACCAGACATCATGCACGCGTACAAAAAAGGATGAGATTGAGCAACGACTGCTACGCGCACATAAAATTTAGCGCACGCGAGTCTCACGAAGCTTGTGTACCTCACATTAACATTGGTGAGTCGCATTGAGACATCTCAATGCGATCAGCTCATGCGCTGTTTGCCATGGCAAACCTTTGCAAACAACAGCGAAGGTGCGTAAAACAGCTAGGGCGGCAAAAAAAATTATTCAATATTATCGTCGCCTAAGTAACGCCAACTATTCATTCCTAGCGCATGAGATGAGTCTCATGAGACGTACATTGAGACACCTTCACTCAGTTATTTTATGCGCGCGCTAGTTTCTCTCGCCGCACTGAATCTGTGCTACGTGAGCTTTTGCAGCTCATAGCACACTGTCTCATCCATGTATACACGAGAATTAAGAGACTCTGCTTGTGACGCTACAATGCCACGAAAACTAGAACCGAGAAGCAATCCACCAATCCAGCTTACTGGTCGAACGACAGGCTCAGTACGCTACGCGCTGCTTGCCTCAAAGCTCGGAGGCGGGCACAGAGAGCAAGGACAGAACCAGAGAGAGAGGAACGTAAGGCGGTGTTCCGGGAAGCTAGGACCGAATTGAAACGGGCTATCCAACTTAGCAAGTCAGACTGCTACAAGGAGCTGTGCCGAGATGCAGACGCCAACCCCTGGGGGGACGCGTATCGGGTCGTGATGGCGAAGATCAAAAGCCCAGCGACGCCAGCTGAAATGTGCCCGGACAAGTTGAAGGCAGTTGTGGAGGGTTTTTTCCCGAAACATGAACCGACCATGTGACCGCCAACACCATACGACGAAGGAGAAGCAAACCCCGAAGATCGACAAGTGTCCAATAGTGAGCTTGCAGAAGCGACTAAACTCCTGAAAGCGAAGAAAGCCCCGGGTCCGGATGGAATACCGAACGTTGCTTTAAAAGCTGCGACCCTGGCATACCCGGACATGTTCAGGAAGGCGCTGCAAAAGTGCCTGGACGAAGGCAATTTTCCAGAAATGTGGAAGATCCAGAAGCTGGTGTTGCTGCCTAAGCCAGGAAAGTCACCCGGTAATCCGGCCGCATACATGCCTATATGCATGTTAGGCACGCTCGGGAAGCTCCTTGAGAGAATCATCCTCAATAGGCTGACGAAATGTACAGAGGGAGAATGCGGGTTGTCGAATATGCAGTTCGGGTTCCGTAGAGCAGTATCGACGGTGGATGCAATTCGAACAGTGCTAGAGAGCGCTGAGAAGGCGTCGAAGCAGAAGAGACGAGGAGATTGGTACTGCGCAGTGGTCACGATAGACGTGAAGAACGCGTTCAACAGCGCCAGCTTTGAAGCCATCGCGGCAGCGCTGCGCAGAGTACGGGTCCTCAACTATCTGCAATATCCTGAAAAGTTATTTTCAGGGCACAGTTCTGATGTACGACACGAACAAAGGACATACATCGAAGCGCGTAACAGCGGTTGTTCCTCAGGGCTCCATACTCGGTCCAACTCTTTGGAACGGGATGTATGACGGAGTGTTAACTTTGAAGCTATCCAGGAAAGTAAAAATTGTGGGTTTTCCGGAAGACGTCTCACTAGCGGTGATGGGCGAAGACACTTGAAGAAGTGGTGGTGTTGGTAACGGAGACGATAAGCACGATCGAGCGCTGGATGAGCGGTGTTAAGCTGCAGATAGCTCACCACAAAACGGAGGTGCTATTAGTCAGCAACTGCAAAGCGATCCAGCGGATGGAGATCGTTGTCGGAGGCCATGCGATTGCTTCGAAGCGATCACTGAAGCACTTGGGAGTGATGATCGACGATCGGCTAAATTTCAACAGCCACGTTAACTACGCCTGGGAAAAGTCGGAGAATGAGGCAATGAACGCAATAGCGAGGATCATGCCAAACGTAGGCGGTCCAAGAAGCAGCACGAGGCGTCTGCTAGCTAGTGTCTCGTCATCGATACTGCGATATGGGGTTCCTGCTTGGGGCAATGCACTGCAAACCAAGCGGAACCGGGAAAAGCTGAAAAGTGTGTTCCGGCTGATGGCCATTCGAGTCGTAGAGCTGCAGCGTAGATGGAGAAGTGACCAGCGAATAAGCGTAGTCTCGGGGGAAAATCCAGTGTGAGTCCAGTGAGCAGTGTTTAGCCTCGGGTCGTCGAGGCGCCGGCGAACCGGAAGTCTTCTGCCAACCGGATTCGTCGGACCGACCTTGGCACTCGAACAGCCAACCTGCTGAAGAAAGAAGAAGAAAGCGCTTCGGGTATGTAGGAAACCGCCAGTTGTAGCAGTCAGGAATTTTGTTAATATTTTTTGTACATAAATTACTATAAATAGTTCTCATAGGATAGATTGTAAGAAAGGCAATCTATAAATCGCCAATAGTTTAGGATAACAGATCCTTCAACATAGGCAAGTGGGCATTTATCAATTAGCCATGCTCTCCAAGGTCGAGGGCATTTGTTTTCTGGATAAGGTGGGAGAGGTAAAGCAGCACAACTTTCGTGTCAGATTATCCATCGTACCAATAAGGTCACAATTATACACGAAGGGAGTCGGGAAATGACGTATTTCTGGTTGTGTCCGAGCCCACCTTCCTTAATCTGAGGATTCACGGACTCAATCATTTCGTCCGTGATCAGCCAATGAGTTGGAAGTGTCCGCGTTTGCTAAATTGTTTTTCAATCGTCTGAAGTATGTTTCCTATCCAGCATTTTACGAACGCTAATGGCCGCCACAATCAAGCTCAGTTTTTGGTAGGGTGGAAACAGTTTGAAGTTTGGGTTGTGTCGTCTGACGATAAGTTTTCATCATCATGATGATTAATTCATGATGATGATGATCACTACGATGTCAAACGACACAAGCCAAATGTCAAATCGATTGCACCCTACCAGAACATGAGTAAAATTGTGGCGGCCATTACCGCACGTAAAATGCTGGATAGTGGCGTTAGATGTAACTATTTAATTAATTTATCGTTCGTTCTCCAATAGTTAGATTTCAAAAGTGTATTGTTTCGCCGGATTGGCTAGATATGTCCCACCCGCAGCAAATTATCGCACCCAAGCGCGACGCACACCCCTAACGGACGGAATATTCCTGCCTGGCGATCATCACCTGCCAGAAGCGGACCGAACCGTCGCCATATCGGTCCGAGGGAAGGCCAGGGGACCTCCACGTGGACGAGTTCCACCAGCCGGCAAGCAACCGCCATCACGTTTCATCGGCTTCATTAAGAAGCGTCATCGCCGGCGTCAACAAGCCGAAGCGTCGACCGGCAGGTCATCGACTGGGTCAGTAAGCCCAAACAAACCGGTGAGTCATCAAGCCCTTTTTTGATTGGAGTGCGGCGTCCGAGGAGGGCGCCGCGGAGGAAACGTTTTTTGTGCCAGTCTTAGACTGAAGAGCCATCTAATGTGCTAACAGAAAGCCGCAACAATCTTTCGCGAAAATCAGAGTCGCAATCCACCGACGACCGCTTGGGTCCGCCATCACGAACCCGTGAAAACATGCGTGCGTACCATGCGTACCACAAACCCCTAACCAATATGCAACTCGTTTTTGACAGCACATTCTGACGTTTAGCTGCTTTTTAATTGGGTTTCGCCCCAATTAGCGAACCCCCAACTAAAAAGCGCCCCAACTAGAAAACCCCCAATTAGCGAACGTTCACTGTATAAGACTCAAGCTACATTTGTACGTACAACAACATGATTCTCGAATCGTATAAATGTAATAGACATCGTATACTGCAATATCGTAGTCAACATTAGAGTTTCATCTAGATTATAATTGTCAAAAAGTTGCTGCTTTTCAAGAGTTGCTGTATAGCACATCGATAGAGCATTAGCCTCTAGATTCAAAGGTCAGATGTTCGATACATGGTTGTTCACATTTTTTTTAATGTTTACTAGATCGTAATAATGCTTATGAAAACTCAAGAAAGTTGTTGTTTAGTACGTATATGGCCTCCACTTTAGTAGGTACAGTGAGTTCAAAAAGTATTCGTCTAGCTGTGTATTTTCTAGGAAATGCCACAGGTAGTAAGCGAAAAAAAAATAAAACTATCGATTACATTGTGTAGCAAATTAATCAATTTATCTTTATTATTACAAATCAAACAGAAAAATAAAACAATAACAAAAACAAAGGTAACAAAACATAACAATTCATTAAATACGGGCTCAAAAAGTATTCGTCTATTCAGGTTTAGCGCGCTTTTGAAACGAAAACAAGAGTTGTAGAATGGAATTCAATATTTCGTTGGATTCCCCTGTGTATCTATGACGGGCTGTAATTATCACCCCGTAAGATGTATGTTCCCTGTAAGCCTAATTTTTCAGCACTGGCGTTCAAATTTTCTTTCAAAATGCGGATGAACATTTTGTGATACATAATTCCCTCAATAATGTGAAATTTCCCCACACCGGTTGCGCTCAAGCACCTCAGAGACTATGACGGAGCCCCCACCATGCTTTACTGCTCAAAAGAGATTCTGCGGCTGTATCTCAATATTCCTTTTCCGCCATACCATACATCGGCCATTTGATCCAAATATGCTGTACTTGCTTTCGTCAGATAACATGACTTGATTCCAAAAGTCTTCCTTCTTCCAGCGATATGTTTAGCTGAAATCGAGCTGTTTTTGATAATTGGATGGCTCACTTGAATTTTTTCCGTGATACTCGCCCATTACACCCATACTTTTCACAGGTATTTCCGTTCGTATTGGTTCATATCTGAGCACTTCTTCTCTCCAACTCACTTGCCTATATGTGTGAACTCGTTTTTGAGGATTTTCTGTATTTTCCGTACAATAAATCGCTAATCGTTGTAAGTTTATCATCGCTGACGACCACTCTGTTATTTGTTTTGTTAGATTTTTGTTGGCGCTGATGCGATCAATCACCAATTAAATGGTTGAATTCTTACTACCCTTGGTCTACCCACATTTCTTGCAAAGTCAAAAGTCAACTTGCACTAATTATGCAGGCGTAGAATAAGTTTTATTTTTCATTTGGACTCATCTTTTTACTTTTCCCACCCATGGTGCTTCTATTTTCCGCGCCAAGTTCAAACAAAACAAAAACATCATTTGATCTGTCATTGAATATTGACAAAAATTTTGCTAGACATCACTAGAGTGTGTTAGTGTATCTACATGCGAATAAATCTATTATATTCGTGTTTTACTCGATTATTTTCTGAATAGACGAATACTTTTTGAGCGAGCGAAATTGACGAAATTTAGATATTCTCTACATACCAGAAAAAGTCATTGAAATTTCTATTTGTTTTTGAATAATAATCATGTTTTGATAAGTTTTCTACCAAATTTAAAAAAAAATCGCGCCTAAGTTTTACATTTTACTAAAGAATATGCAGCTAGACTTTTTGGACCCACTGTATATGGGGGCATCCACAAAGTACGTCACGCTCTTAGGGGGGAGGGGGGGTCCAAGCAGCGTGACGACTCATACAAAAATTTTAGAGGTTTAATACAAAAATTGTGACGAAGGGGGGAGGGGGGGTTGAAAATCGCCAATTTTTGCGTGACGTACTTTATGGATCTTCCCTATAGTGATTCAGTGCATTATACAAGTTCTCTTGCTTGTATATGACAACTTATATCAAAAGCTATACGTATCAAAATGTTAACTGGGGAACTGTCAGATTACCTCTGCAACCCGAAGATGAAGTAGGCGCAATGCGCGAAAGCGTCCCCTGCAATAGCCGCCGGTAGTCGGGGCACCATCAGTGCAAAAGTTTCCTTCACCGAAACTGGTGGACCACCCTCGACGCCGGGGGGAGTCAGAAGGATTCGAGATAAGAAGTTTGTGGCACGACCGCCGATGGATCGAGTAGCAGTGGATTAGCCAGCCAGACTAGCATAAGCTAGCTAAGTTTAAGATTATCAACAGCATCGAGGATTGTGAAGAACTGCAATCGCGTGTAGATAGAATGACGAACTGGTGATCTGCTAATCTCCTGACGCTCAGTATTCAAAAATGTAATGCTATTTGTTTTTATCGGAAACACAAGCCGAAAGGTTTTGACTATTGTATCTCTGTATCTCGAAAGAGTGAATACGATCAAGAATTTAGGAGTCACACTGGATCAAGACATGACATTCAAGCCGCACTATTACGACATCATCGCAAAAGCTAATCGGCAACTCGGATTCATTTTCAAACTATCTGAAGACTTCCGGGATCCTCATTGTCTAAAATCTCTGTACTGCTCTTTAGTTCGTTCTATCCTTGAATTTTGTGCTGTAGTTTGGAGCCCTTATCATAGCGTCTGGATCTCAAGGCTAGAAACTGTGCAGCGTAGATTCGTGCGTTATGCACTTCGGCACCTTCCATGGAGGGATCCCACTCATCTTCCCGCATATGAGGATCGATGTAGACTACTTGGTATTGACACTCTTCAAATGAGAAGGAATAGATCGCAGGTGGCCTTCGTGGCCAAAATCGTGACTGGTGAAATTGACTCTCCGGAACTTCTCATGAGGTTAAATCTTTATGTTCCGGAACGAACAATGCGTCAACGAGATTTCCTGCACCTTTCTCCGCGTAATCGAATGTATGGCATGAATGAACCTTTCCGTGCTGCTGCGGCTGCTTTTAACAGCATTTATAGGCTATTTGATTTTAACTTACCATTGACCACCTTTTTAAGAAGATTGTAATCGTTTAATGTATACTTGTTTAAATTTACTATATTCATTAAGACCACCAAATGTCAGATGAATCTATACAATAAACATAAACATAAACATTAGACCTCTTCATGTTTTAAAAAAGTATCAAAAATTCAACCGGTCAGCCCAGAATCACAATTCTTATGCTAAAATAAGTTTCCTGTCAAATTTTCAGCTAATTCGGATAAAATTTCGAGTGGCTCAAGTCGATTTAGTGTTTTTGGGCTATTTTCAATTTTGTAAAAAATCTAACAAGAGATATACACCAGAGATGCCAGATTTGAAGACATGTCTTCAATTTGAAGACATTTGAATCTCTGTGAAGACATTTATTTCGTGAAGACTTTTTGAAGACTTTTCAAAATATTTGAAGACTTATCTACTTATTTGAAGATAACAATCAATAAGCCAGCGAGTGGAAAATACAATTTAATTTTTTACTTATAAATTCTGCGACTTCTATTACATACAGTAAATAGTAAATTATACAACAAAATTACAAAAGTTATAAAAATCTTTGTCCCGGGCCAAGAATCTGAAATCTAAAAATACCTTCACACTAGCGGGCTGATAACTGCAACGCATTTCAGACCTCATACGCAGTTAACTTTGAGTTGTGTGCTGGTTAAAAATTCCCGATGGCAGAATTTGTTCGATTTTTTTTTGGCGGCGGCGGCGTGTTTGACGTGTATGTAAAAAGGTATTTCGATCAATACATCGGAATGAATGACCGATCAAATTTACGGCAAAAATTGATTGAATTCTTCTATGACTTGATTTAATCTATTCAACCGTTAAGCTAGGACCTGAATTTTATCTTTATTCCTTCTGAATTCATTTGATCTTCCGGAGACGAGCCAGCCTAGGGCTGAAAGTCTCCTTAATAAAGACACAAAAAAAAAATTTGATCTTTTCGTCATTTCCATGTGACTTTCCTCTAAATATCCGCCGGGAAACTCTTTGAGTTTTCCGTGAATTTTTGAAAGAATTGTCTGTAAAAATTTCAAAGAATTCTTCGTGTAAAATAAGGGGAATTTCCGATGAAAATTATGAGGAATTTCTTGTCTAAACTCAAGAGAATTGAAATTGGAAATTCAGTACAAAATTTATATCTAATAATTTCCGTAAAAAGATAATAAGGAAATCCTCCAAAATTTAAATTGAAAATTCTCCTGAATTTCTTCTGAACTCTTTTAATTTCCACAAGAAAATTGTCTCAATTATTGTAATAGAAAATGTTTACGAATGTCGACAAGAAATTGAAATTGTTCTGGTGTTGAATGGATATTTCTCATTATTTCCATGGAAAATTTCTACCTGTAAATCTTCCTAAAAGGAATTTTAATTTATGACTAAGTAGCAAAATCAGAGGAAACTTGTTACACACTTTCGTTAAATTCTTCCTTGAATTCCTTTGGTAATTCTTCTAGAAATATCTTTGGACATTCGTCCAGTATTTTCTCTGAGTATTCCTCTAAGAATTTCTTCAAACATACGTTCTGGTATTCTTTCCGAAATTCATCCAGGAAATTGTCCGGAAATTCCAGGGATTTATTCTAAAAATCCCCCAGGAATTCATTTGGAAGATCCTCCAGAAGTTCCTCCAGAACTCTTTCGGTAGTTCCTTCATCCAAAAGTTTCCCCCGGGATTTCAGCGGAAGCTCCTCCAGGAAGCCCTCCGGAAGTTCCTTTTCTGGAAGATCCTTCAAGGTTGCCGAATTACACTCCAAGAATGCCTCCGAAAGTATACTTCTATTTCCTCCAGGATTCCTTTCGGAATTTTCTGCAGCAACACCTCAAGAAGCTTCTCCAACTACCTTCAAGAATTTCTCCAGAAGTTTCGTCGGGAATTCCACCGGAAATTGCCTCAATGATTCCTCAGGAATATCCTTCAGAAATTCATCAAGGAAAATCCTTCAGGTATTCCACCAGAAAATCCCTGCGGAATTCATCCTGAAGGTTCTACAGGAATTCCTTCTTAAGTTTTTCTAAGTATTCCTCCGGAAGTTCCTTCAGAATAATAAGAAATAATAAGAATGATTTAATTATTTTAGAGCGTCTTAGGGGAAATGCTACAAGGTTAAAAGACTATTATTCTTCCATTTACTTCCACTATTAACTTTTTTATGTATCAACAATCAGATACGCATTTCGTTTCCTACTTGGAAACTTCTTCAGTGTTTGTTATCGACTCAAACACTGATCGTCGATAACAAACACTGAAGAAGTTTCCAAGTAGGAAACGAAATGCGTATCTGGATACATAAAAAAGTTAATAGTGGAAGTAAATGGAAGAATAATAGTCTTTTAACCTAATAATAAGAAGCTCCATCCGTTCGTCCCTTCAGAAAATTCTCTGGATGTTTCTTCAAGTATTCCACAGCAAATTTTGTATCCGAACAGGGTATTCTTTAAAAAGAAATTTGGAAGAGTTCCACGTGGAAATTCAGTTTAAAAATCCGACTCAGTACAAAATCCAGGGGAAACTCTTTTTAAAAAACTAGAGAATTTTAAAAAATATTCTCTTGAATTCTAATAATTTGAATGTTAAAAAAATAAATATTATTCAACATCAGTATTTAATACAAGGAGAGATTATTGAATTTACACACCTATTGGATTTTGAAATTTCTCGCTGATAATCATAATCTTATTATTGAAGACATTTGAAGACATTTTTGAACGACTGTGAAGACATTAGAAAATATCATCTGGCATCCCTGATATACACGTCGAAAACTATCGCACAACCTCTATATGGAAGCTTTTGATGTGCTCTACAAGTCTTGTGAACATTGCGATGCGTTCCGTTCACGTTTTGTCCATGTTAATGTGATTTTCGAGCTTTTAAGTGCATAAAAATACTGTTTCCCCCAAAGGTCGTTGTTCTACAAAATTCTTGAATTTATGACAAATGATTTCTAATTTATTCTATTATTATTCCTCTTTTTTCCTGGAAATTTGAGTTATAAATTTGCCCATGTGTGATTTACCGTTAAATTCTTAAAAATCAGAAGCTGAACATTTGTCATAAATTTGCACGCTGAGATTTCTTCAAACAAGTTGTTCGAACAAAGAAACTTCGATTTCACTTGTTGCTACGATGCATTCGATGTTAAAAGCATGCAGACATATGGTGAAATTAACAAAATTTGGAAGTCGTTTGTTGTAAGCATCAAATATCATATGATTTGATTTATGTTTAGTTCGAACAACTTGTTTGAAGAAAACCTGGGGCCGTCCAGAAACCACGTGGTCATATATGGGGGGAGGGGGGGTTTGGCAAAAGACCACGATAAGCCACATGGGGGGAGGGGGGGTGTTGCTCTCGAACCACGTGGTTTTTTTTACACGAAAATTTTTTGGTGGATAACAATAGAATACAAATCATTAAAATTTAATGATTAAATATTAAACGCAAAGCGCATCTAAGGGCCGATGCCCACGTAGCGTCTTTTCAACTCAGCGTTAAAAAGACGTAGGTGCACATCGAGAAAAATCGATAACGCAGCGTCGGTCGCAACGCCGATGCATATCTGCATTATTCGACCATCTTAGCCTAAGATCCTATATCCATACATAAATAAACGAAAAAACAGGTTGCGATTCAGTCTCAATTTCCACAAAAAAAATTTGGATAGAAAAAATGGAAAAGTATTTTTAAAAAAATTCCGCCGCAGATGGTTTTTGGCATCACGCCGCCGACACTTTTTCATCAGCGGACTGTAGCTACAATTTTGAGAAATGTTATGTTTTTACAATAATCCAAGAAAAAATCTTAAGAAGAAAAATTCAAAAGAATTTTTTTTGTGGATATTCAGGAAAAATCAAGTAAAGAAATTTCCTGTAAAAACATTGACATTACTTCATACAATCCTGATAAAGTGCTGGCATTCAGATTTTTTTTGATCAATTCTCTCTAAAAAATTTTGCTTGGAAATTTTGCTACAAATTTGCAATTTAACAAAAAACAAAACATCTCCAGTGTTAATTCCGAAAATTTTCCCGTAACACTCCGAAAAAAATTCCATGTGAATTCTGTCTTTTAAATTTTCAAATCAGTCCTGTGGGAAATACATATAATTTCCGGTGGAAAAACATTCTAATGAATTTCTTCGCTAAGTTCTTCCGAATCTTCACCAGAAATTCTTCTTCATTTACAAAAGAAGTTTTTCGAACATTTTAAAGAGTGCACTTCAAAATGTTCAGTCTCCAGTTAGCCTTGCGAGCAAAGGCGTAGGATTGCCAATCCGGAGATGACGAGTTCGATTCTCGTTCCTGTCTAGGATGTTTTCGGGTGGGAAACATTCTCGACACCCTAGGTATAGTGTATCCATCGTACTTGCTACACAAGATATATAATCGTGCAATGTCAATTTATAACTGAGGAAATGCTAATAGAACATACTAAGTTGAAAAGTAGACCAACTTCCAGTTGGAATATGGTGCCAATGTCACATAAAACACTTTTATATTTCCGTTGATTTTTTTTCAATTATGGAATTTTGAAATGAAAATTTTTCGGAATACATTTTTACGCTCTTTGTGAGTTCCATCACATTTTTTTTTAAATTTTCCAAGTACATATATTTTTTTTTGGGGCATTATTTAGAATTTCCACGGAAGAGTCTATGGATTACCTTCAAAAAATTCTTTGGATTTTCAAACAATAAATCTTTAGAATTCTCAAGGTTCATATTTTTTGAATTTGAACCAGAAATCATTTCAAAATTTAATCGGGAATTCATTCTTTTCGGGATGTCATTTTGATTTCTTTGTAGGTTCAGCTAAACATTGCTTTAAATCTTTACCATGCAAAGATGCACATGATTTAGAAAGTTTAAGGAATTTTAACATCAGAAAATCTTTAAAATTTTGATTTAATTTTTTAAGGAATTGCTACTGGAAATGCTTCAAAAGTACAACCTTCACAAGTACTACAAAAGTACAATTTTTTCGTTATTTCCACTTGTAAAAACATCGGAATTTACTCGGGAAATTCATTATTTGTGATTCAGATGAACTTTTTTTGATTTTCTACTGGAAAATCTTAGGAATTGCCATCGGAAATATTTTGGCATATTCCTAATAATTTCTTTTGGAAATTAAAAAAAAAAACTGCTGAAAATTTCTAAGAATTTCTTTTGGGAAACGAAAAAAAATTCCATTGGAAATTTAGGAAAATTTTCTTTGAAGATTCATTAAAGTTGCCCAGGATTTTGGAAAAAAAATCTTTAGAGATTTTGTAAAAAGTAAGCTGGATTTTTTATACTTGAAATTCTTCGGAATTTGATGTTTATTGGAATTTTCATCGTAAATATGCATTTCGGATCTTTCTACGGATTCTTCTAGTTCTCAAAAATTTCTACCGACCATTTTTCGGAACTCTTCCACAGAATTTCGGAAAAAATGTCTTTGAAATTCTAAAGATTTTCCGGGGAGACTCCGAAAAATTTCTTATCAATATTCCGAAGGGTTTCCCTTACAACTCCAGAATAATTATTCTTAAAAATTAAGAAGATCTTGGAATTTAAAATTAATCCAAGCAATAAATGTAGACAATAATTTAGGCTTAAGAAGCCTAGTTTTTATGATATTGAATAATTATCATAATTGATCGAAAAAATTAATAATGCACCTAAATGTTCTAAATGCACAAAATTCAAGTAGTGCGCATGAAAAAGGTTATGACATAGAGAAGCTTGCATTTAAAAAATCAACATGAAATTCTAAATAAAATGCTTTTAAATTCATAAAAGGGTCTTAGAACTAAGGAGATTCCTACGATATGACAAAAAAGTGGCAGTGTTCCAGAAAAAAACTCTCCAATTCCTTAAATAATCTAGGCTAAAAAATAGTGTTATAATAACGATTGAAATTGAATTCTAAAACAAATCTCAACCCTTTCAGGAATGAAGGGTCATATATGCCCAGCGTTTTAGATTGTCTATAAAATCACAAAAGAAAGCTAGGCCACCATTTTCTTCAGTAAAATTGTTCATCTAGATATTGGCTTTACAGAAAAAATATGGGAGCTCAAATTTGACTGACCATGAAAACTCAGATATGCAAAACCTTGGGAAGATTTCGATTCTAAGAGCGTGTAAATAAAGTTTAAATGTTTGAATCATTCTAAACAGATGGGTGGTCAGATAAGATGGGTCATCCTGAAGGTTAAGCCAGTGATTAATATTCAGGAACACGAGATGCTCAAAGTACTTCAAAATGCTCTCAAGTTCAACCCACGAATCTACCAGATCAATCAAGACATTTGTAATGTTCTCATCATCGGTATATACCCAATCCGATGAAATAAGCATATGACCCTAATTTCCATTAACATGAGATTCAAGAGACAAGGTACCCAAAATTATCTTGAGTCAACAGCAAGTTGCGCAATGACTATGAGGAATGTTCGCAAACTGTTTTTGTAGGGCCTTAGAAGCACTGGGTTCACGGACTTGAATGATCAAGTAGTTCCAGGACGTTTTGTATAAACTAAAAAGTCTGTAGTAGCTTGTGTAAATAATAATTGAAGTCATATTAACCCAATGGACCTACTGGGATATTATATCATACATCATTCATAAGTTGGTTAATTGGATAAATCGAATGATCCGAACTCCAAAATAATAATTGGTCTATAATACATCCATTTCTCTATGAGTCGCTTATGAAAGGACCATTGACTGAAGCATATTCGAGATATGGAATAGAAGTTCCTTGGAAAATTATTCCAAAGAACCATCAGAGTGACCGAGAAAATATTTTTAGTATGGCAACATTTGCTTCCACGAGTCGATATCAAAATAAAATTTCAATGAAGAATTAGAAATTTTGAGAGATGAGCCAGATCTGGATTTAAAATCTCTTCAGTAGAGAAAAAATAGAAATTTTCCATAATAAAATAGGAAATTGCCAATAAAAAACAATAATACACACAACAATAATAAATTAGCACTTGTAAAAGTAAAAATTTCAATGAGGAAACAAGAATTTTCCATAAAGAAATCAAAATGTTCAACGGAAAAGTTCAAAATTTTCATGAATAAATCAATATTAGCAATGAACAATTAAAAAAAAAAATTTATAATTATTTATTTCTAATATTGATGATTCTGAAAACAATACTGAAATTTCTACAGGAATGCTACTCAAAAGAAACAACAGTAGGAGGTTTCATTTGCATCTCTAATATTACATATTAACTTTGTGTTTCTCTGATAAACCTTCATTGTATAAGTTCAGTTCAGATGCTTCGCTGAGGTTAATATCTTAAGAATTTCCAGTAGCTCCAGAGCTATGGAAGGTCCCAAATACTCTATGGATTCTATAGGGATATTCAGCAATGAACTTTATAGTTATTCAAAAAAAAAACACTAATAAAAAAATTTCGAAAAAAATTAAAAGTATATGGATATTTTGGGAAATTTCTAAACCATTATAAATTTTTCTCGAAATTTTTATAAGATATTCGCGAGCCCACATTTTTTTGTATCCTCCTGAAGCATTGAAGGTGTGCGAGTTCTAGATATCCTAATACCTGATACACATTACAACATGATAACATAATCAAAATTTTCGACTTCATGAAAATTTATAATTCCCATGCTGGGTTTAGTTTAATTTTGAATCAATTGAAATTGTCCATCTTCAAAATTGATCGGATTAACCATATGTTTTAGTTACATAAGGTTTTTTTTTTTAATTTTTGTACTTGAAAAAACCACGTGGTCATAGGGGGGGGGGGGTCTTCCAATTGACCACGATAAGCCACATGGGGGGAGGGGGGGTTGAAAATCTTCAAAAATATAACCACGTGGTTTCTGGATGGCCCCTAACGAGCAAATTTACGACAAATGCTCAGCTTCTGATTTTTAAGAATTTAACGGTAAATCGCACATTGGCAATAATATTACTCAAATGTTCAGGGAAAAAAGAGGAATAATAATATAATAAATTAGAAATCATTTGTCATAAATTTAAGAATTTTGTAAAATAGTATTTTTATGCACTTAAAAGCTTGAAAATCACTTTAACACGGACAAAACGTTAACGGAACGAATCGCAATGTTCACAAGACTTGTAGAGCACACCAAAAGCTTCCGTATAGAGGTTGTTGCGATAGTTTTCGACGTTTATATCTATTGTTAGATTTTTTACAAAATTGAAAATAACCCAAAAACACTAAATCGACTTGAGCCACTTCGAAATTTTATTCGAATTAGCTGAAAATTTGACAGGAAACTTATTTTAGCATAAGAATTGTGATTCTGGGCTGACCGGTTGAATTTTTGATACTTTTTAAAAACATGAAGAGGTCTAATAAACATAAGCTAGGGGCCGGAATTTTAGAAGAAGTGCATGAGCACAGCCACCCCCGAAGTAGTCGCAGCATCCCGTGGTCCCGGGGGGATCGAGGCAAGGAGGATAAGGGACCCGGTTTATCCGGGAGGCACATTTTTAGCAGGTCGGGAGGAACCCATCCCTGTTCGCCTTCGAGCATAGTGTGGATGCTCGAGGTGTCTGTCGCGCAGATTTTTGATGGCCTTTAACCCTTGTAAAAAAAACACACACACACACACACACACAGACATCGGGGGCAGCAGGGACTTTGTGCAAGGGCTTGACGACCCCTCCCCATGGCCACTACGAGTTAGACCGGGACCATCGTCCCTAACCCCTAATCCCAAGGCGTCAAGCGACCCGTGCCGAGGGGATGCATGGCCAGGGGGGTGAAATAATGAGCTAGGCCTTTAACGGAGCCTGTGGGGTACCTGGGCACCCTCCACAGTAATTGTCCCTTACCGCGTCATGCTGGGCTCTGGCGTGGTGGACCTCTTTTCCTGAGCAACTCGTGGGACAAAAATGGAAAACCAAGTCAATTCTTCAATTAGTGGTAGTAGTGTAGGCGACAACCCCTTCGCAAGAGGTGGGTTGTTCAGGTCTCCGCCTAGGAGGCCAGAGGCAATAGTCGGCAGCTCGGTGCGCAGTGCCATCGTGGGTCACTTAACCTTCATCTCGGCTAAAAAAACACCAGTAGAGGTTATTGACGGCCCATGGCTTGTGGAGGCGATGAACCG
The DNA here is from genome assembly GCF_024139115.2 of Armigeres subalbatus. Taxonomy (NCBI): domain Eukaryota; kingdom Metazoa; phylum Arthropoda; class Insecta; order Diptera; family Culicidae; genus Armigeres; species Armigeres subalbatus. Next base: position 236,305,367 of record NC_085139.1, on the reverse strand, counting down.
CAAACGCGATGGGCTTTCGGCCTTCGAGGTGGCGACGGAACAGCTGGACGCCATTATCGACTTTGCGTCATCGAAGCATAATATCAGTAAGGACCTCAAGAGTAGACCTGTGCGCCGGTCATATAATCGGCGGCGGCGGCGTAGTGGTCACTTTTGCCCCGGCGGCGGCGGCGTCACGGCGGCGCGCCGTTGGCTTTTTTCGGCGCCGGCGGCGGCGGCGTAAACCGGCGTGGATGAACAAATCAGTGGCAAAAACAAAATCTAGGGCGGATTTTTGAATTCACGTGGTTTTGATTCACACCGTACAAATCGCCCGTATAAAAATCGACTTCAGTGGATTAAAATTGAAATATTCCATGTTTGTCGATCATCAAACAGCACATTCCATAGTAAATTACCAGCGACACTAATAAATACCTGATCTCAAGATGCTATTTAAATTAAAACTATTTTATTATTCTCTGATTTTGATGAATCAAAATTTAACAACGAATCCTGCTTCACTTTTCGTAACCCTTGAGCAGTATTGAGAACTAGACTTCGGTGTCATAGGACTAATTTGTTAATATTTTTTTCCAAAAATTTTCCCAATTCAGGATTTTGATAAACTCCAGTCGATTTACTTCTCAATATATCTACTATTCTTTGAGTTACATAAACAATTGGGTAATGTTTGAGCGGCTGTACATCTAGTATATTTAGAAAATTTGCAGTGCTATTTCGTTCACCTACTGTGACCCTTGGATCCTGTAAGGGCATTCACGATGGAGTCCACTAATGACAACCAAAACATTTTCCGTCGATATTTCAAAAGAAATTTGCATATGATTTTCGGAAGGTATATCCGAAAGAATTTCTAAAGGAATTACGAAAGAATTCCTAAAGGATTTTATGATGCAATTCCTAAAGCAATTTCCTAATAAACTTTTAAAGGAATTCCCAAAAGAACGAACCTTAACGAATTTCCCAATGGTTTCTTAAACAAAGGAATACATGGAGGAAATTCTGACGTAATCCCTGAGGTAAATTTTAAGGAATATCCGGAAGAATTTCCGAAGAAATTTCTGGAATTCGTTTACGGAGGAGTTTTTATAGAGGCAATTTCATAAGGAATTCCTGGACGAATCTTCAAAAGAATCTCTGGAGAAAATTGCGAATAAATTACTGGGAAAAATTCCAAAGGAATTCTTGAAGAAACCTAGGAATTACATAAAAAAACAGTAGGCATTTTCTCTGAAATTCTATTAGGATTTTCTTCGTAGCTTCCTTTGAGAATTCCTTCGGAAATTCCATCATAAAATCCTTCAAAAATACCTTTATCGATTCCTCTAGAAATTCCTTAGGAAAGTATTTTACCTTCAAAAAATCTTTTAGAAGTTCCTTTAGGAATTATTTTCGAAAATCCATTCAGGTTCTCCCTTCAAAAGTTTATTTGAAAATTCCTACACTAAACCCAACTTCCAACTAGTTTTTCAACAAACTTCCACCTATATGGATTCGCATTATGCATTTTTTTACAATGTACTTTGTGTTTGTCACCTATATGGATTCGCATTATGCGCTTTTCACAGTGTACTCTGTGTTTCGTCTTTGACGTTCGACTTCAGCTACTCTTGAGGTTGAATAAGGGTGGGATTATGTTTTTTACTTAGTTTTTCAACAAATTTTCACCTATATGGATTCGCATTATGCGTTTTTTTTACAATGTACTTTGTGTATGTTACCTTTATGGATTCGCATTATGCGTTTTTCACAGTGTACTCTGTGTCTCGTCCTTGATAATCGGCTTCGGCTACTCTTGTTCAATCTCAACGTGAGGTTAAATAAGAGAGGGGTTATGAATATGTATTTTACTTAGTTTTCAACAAATTGTCACCTATATGGATTCGCAATGTACTTTGTGTATGTTACCTTTATGGATTCGCATTATGCGTTTTTCACAATGTACTTTGTGTATGTTACCTTTATGGATTCGCATTATGCGTTTTTCACAGTGTACTCTGTGTCTAGTCCTTGACATTCGGCTTCGGCTACTCTTGTTCAATCTCAACGTGAGGTTAAATAAGAGTGGGGTTATGGATATGTGTTTTACTTAGTTTTCAACAAATTGTCACCTATATGGATTCGCATTATGCGTTTTTCACAGTGCACTCTGTGTTTCGTCTTTGACGTTCGTCCATTGTTACGTCCTCTGTGTTTTTGTGACACCTCTCTTTAGTCCCTAGCTGAATGCGTGTGAGTCTACATAATTGGCTTTCCTATAAATGGTTCCATTTTCCTATACAACTTCACTTCCTCTTCCTTTCCCTTTTTCATTTCCTTTTCCGTCAGGTAAATGATTAGAAAGGCCAGTGAAAGCGATGGCACAAATCTCCTAAATTGAGGGGAACGTGCTCCCTTGAGCCGACGTTCTGATACATGATACCTGATACACTAAACCCAACACAAATTTATTTAAAAACGCCTCCAAAAATTTGATTGAGAACTCCTCCAGAATTTTATTTCTTAAATAATAAAAAATACCGCCCGGAATTCATTCGGATATTCCTCCATGGACTTCTTTAAAAGATTATTCGTAAAACCTCCGAGATTTCCTTCGGATATTTCTCCAGATTTTTTTTCGGAAGATCTTCCAGGAGATCCTAAGTTATTAAAAATGAAGCTGTTTCCGATGTAGTTACTTATTAAATTTTCGAAAAAAAATCTAAAAGTAAACAACAAACAAACAAATACTGTAGGAAAAATTAAGGCATTTTCGAAGAAATTCCTGCAGGAAGTTCCGGAAGAATTCCCGAAGAATGTTTTAAAGGAATTGCTGGAAGAAGTTGTGAAGAAATTCCTTAGGCAAATTTTGAATGCATTCCTTATGGAAATCTAGAATAACTTTTTCTAGTGATTCATGAAATAAATGCCGAAACAATTTCAGAAGGAAGAATTTCCGAAGAAATTCTCAAAAAAAAAAACCCAAGGAAATTATCAAAAGAACGAATGAATATTTTTAAGGAATTCCTTGAGGAATTTTCACATCCAAAGGAATTTATCAAGAAGTCTCCGATGGAGACTGAAGGAATTCGGAGAACAAAATCCGAAAGCATCTCTTTAGCAATTTCCGAAAGAAATTCGTAAAGGATTTTCTAAAGAAATCTGTAATGAAAATTCTTTGTAAGGGATCTCCGAATGAATACCCAAGCAAATTTTATGAATAGGTCCTAAATTAATCTTCTTAGGTTTTTTAAAAGAAACTTTTCGGAGGAATATCTGGAGGAATTATCAAATATATTTCTTGATTTATTTCCGAACTAATTTCTGGAGTATTTTTCGAAGAAAGTCAAAAATGAATGTTTGAACGATACTTCTTCGAATATTCTCAGAAGTTCCAGGAATTTCACAATAAGGCTTTTACAATACAGTATTAAATAATTTCAAGACAATTAAATTAAATTTTCGTATTTTTTGAAAATACCTGACGTTTTAACTAAATAATTTAACTAAATACTATGCAGCGAGGCGACAACACCCCAGGGTTACAAAAGCTGTGAATAATAAAATAAGAAGCGTTTTTAACTGATGCTCGTAATGTTTGCTCAGTAATATTTGCTTTGCTGATACTCAGCATGTGGTTTTTTTCAGTTATATTCAGAAATTGATTTCAAAATATAAATCACTCCCGAGTAGTCGGAACAAAAAAATCGGTAAAGCATTCACAGTTGGGATTTAATTATTGTGCTAAATCAGTTTGATTTATAAGCCAACTGTCCTAATAGCACAAATCTTAAAACAAGGGAATATTTTGATTTAAATAAATAAAAAAATAACTGTTGTCAACTTGACCTGATATTTCTTAACTGCAATAATTTTCCTGCACCAATGCCAGATCCTTCAAGAATGGGGACGCTTTGGGCATGTATCCAGGCCTCACAACAAACCCATTTTGCGAGTCACCTACAAGTTTAGGTGCCCGACTAAATGAGGCCTTGGCTTAACGCATTCCAAAGATCAGTTTAACAATTTATGTATTATTATACTAGATAGAGCCTCATTCAAACTCTCAAACTAATCAACCAACCTATTAAATAACCAACACAATGTATGTCACTAAACCGACTTAGAGACACCATCGCATGAGGTAGATTTAAAATTGAATTTTGACGAGATCCACCTTAACAACATTTATGAACTTCCATAAGACTAGTTTAGTACAATTCCAATTAACTCTACCTCGCTGTATTTCTTCACAGATACGTCTTTCGACCTCAATAATTTGGCCGTTTTCAGTGTCTCGTGCTTGGCTCGACTCGACTTAATTTGATTGATTTTTTTTATTACGATTAGTCACCGGCGTGGCAAAATTATAATCGGCGGCGCGCCGACCCAAAATCGTCGGCGGCGGCGGCGCGAGTAAAACCACCGGCGGCGGCGGCGTGGCGCGGCGGCGCACAGGTCTACTCAAGAGGAGCTTGCTGAAACTTCGAAAGTCGATGTTAGACGCCAAGCTGGAGATGACGGTCGGGACGGCCAAGTGTAAACCCGTGAATTCCGTTGAGTCGAGGTCTACCCAGACTGAGGCCCAAGGATTCGCGGACTTGGGGAAGGTCGAATCGACCGAGGGCGTGCCAGCGAAGACGGTGGTGCCAAATTCTACCCAGACTGAGGCTCAAGTATTCGCGGGCACGTCGAGGGGGACTGCACCAACGGAGTAGACACAATAACGGGGGAGACAGTCTCCAGGGATGAACTCCCTGGGGGCCGCTCCAAAACGCGGAGGGTTACTACCCCCATTGGCGTAACTAAGGAAAAATTCTAGGGGGGGCTAATTTTTTTTTTATTCTTTCAGTCAAACACAAAAAAGTTATTGTTTCTGTTCAACTGTCCGCAAGTTGGCCTACCAAACAGGTATTTTAATACATCCAGTGACGACTTGAACAGCTCTGACATAAAAATCTAGAAATGTCGTGGGATTCCAAATAATTTTGATACATAAACAACTTAAGAGCTTTAGATACATAAGACTTTCGAGTTTTACATATCCATTAGAAATAATTTCAAGTTATTGTGGGCTTCATGGCCGTGCGGTTAGCGACGTCAATCGTCTAGACGCATGTGGAGTATGGGTTCGGAACCTGCTAGGGAGTATGGGTTCGATTCCCCCCGATAAGGAGGAAACTTTTCGTGGTCGAAAAATTCTCCACTGGTCCACTGGGTGTTATGTGTCCTGTCCGTTGTCTCATGCTAAGTGTTAAGTGCTCAGTCTGTACGACCTCTGGTCGAAGACGGTATTCCTGTCTTTTTACATTTTAGTTACCTCTCTTTGAAATTTCAGCATGAAAATACTGTTCCAACTCCAACATTTATCTCGACAGAGTCCCAAAATGACTGTAACCATGCCCGTCCTATCTCTCACCTTGGCTCATTTCTCATTTTGGCAGCACAAATGTCAATGCATAGGTGATAAGCACATCTAAAAAACATTTTTGTGCGTACTGAAAACGAGTTGTGTTTTAGCGTTATGTTCCTCCGAAAGTGTAATTTACTTCAGAAATTAGATTCGTACGCAATTCACCTTAAACAACTATATGTGTGACTGAGAATAAAGGGAGCATAATATCTTTCGTGTTTAGCATTTCTCACCCAAGATATATCAATTTTTCGAAGTTAGAAAACATGATAAAATATATTCAACTCACTGTAGAGAGAAATGATAAGAATTCATTATTTGCAGTTACGCCCAGATATGATCAGAGCGCTAGATATGTGCCATACTCATACAAAAACCTAGGAACTCTAGGGGGGGCTAACTTGATTCTAGGTGGGGCTATAGCCCCCCCTAGCCCCCCTGTAGTTACGCCAATGACTACCCCGAACAAGGGTAGTGGGGCTGGGAAGCTGAACCCCGGCCAGGTACCTCCAAAATCGGGGGAGGAAGGACCTGGAAAGGTCCGTCCACCCAGGAAAGACGGTGGTAAGGGGTTACGGCAGGCTGAGAGCTCTCAGCCGCACCAGACCAGGGAAATAGAGGGGGATGACGCCTCCTGGACCCTGGTCAAGAACAAGAGGAAACCGAAGACGTCAAGGGCCAAAAAGAAGGCCCAGGTGAACGAGGGTAGCAAGAAGTCTAGGGTAGGCGCCAATCGCTCCAGGGGCGATGCCCTAGTCATCAAAACGGAGGAGTGACGTCAAGCTCGGTGAACTCGGCGCCGACGTACGTCGAATAAGACGTACTCGGATGGGCGAGATGATCCTCAAGCTGAAGCGGGGCGTCTCGCAAAAGGGCGCTGCCTACAAGAAGTTGGCGGAGGAAGTCCTAGACGAGACGGTCAAGGTGAAGGCACTCACGACGGAGGTGAACCTAAGAGTTAGATACCTGAACGAGATCACCGAAGTCCAAGAGCTCGTCACGGCACTGCGGCGACAGTGTGAAGTGGAGACGCCCACCGCAGCCGTTCGGCTACGGAAAGGTCCGGCAGGGACGCAGGTAGCATTGGTTCGGCTATCTGCAGCGGACGCCTCCAAGTTAATCAAGTTAGGGAGCGTCAAGGTGGGATGGTCGGTGTGCCCTGTGGGCATATACGAGCAACCCTAAGTTTGCTTCAAGTACCTGGAACCGGGGCACAAGCAATGGGACTGCAAAGGCCCTGACAGAAGCAAGCTCTGCCGACTCTGCCGCAGGTTTAAAGGAAACGGCGGAACACGTGTTGTTCGTGTGCCCACGTTTTCGCGCAATGCGTGACCACATGCTTGCCACATGTGGTCTGGACACTACCCCGGACAACCTAGTTCGGAGGATGTGTAAAGATGAAGTTAGCTGGAACGCCGTTTTATCGGCTATCGTCCAAATCGTCTCGGAGCTACACAGAAGGTGGCGCGTGGACTCAAGGATGGCTAGTTCAGGCGCAAATAAGAGGTGGTCCAAGGGATCGGAGTCGGCTTCATGGGTCATACCGGTGGTCATGCCCTGTGGTCGAACTCGATCCTTTTATCGAACAAGTGGCCGACGAACATGGTATCGTCGCTTTCGCGGCATTTGTCAACCGGGCAGGTTCCGAGCCCGAGGACGGAAAGGGGTCCTCGTCAAGGCTGGGCAGGGGTAGGCGTAGGCACCGCGTCGACAAGTCCCTCTGTGTGTTGGCTAATAGGCCCTATCGCAGAAAGGTCAATTTGGGGTGGACGCGGAATCATCATTATTGATACCAGTCGAGTAGAGGGAAGAGCGCGAAGTCGACCCTTCCCACCTTTCGAGGACATAGGGCGTGGTAAGGGCACCTGGGAAGCCGGCAATGCGCTGGCACGATACCATGGTGTTCTTCTAAAAAAGCGAGTCACGATGTTCGGTGCTGCAAGGACAAGCAGCTCGAGGGTGCGTCGTGCACTGGCCCCCATTTGAAGCATTACTTTCTGGTTGTACCGAAGGGACTATGGGCTTGGCGACAATGGAAACGGTTTAGCGGGTCGGGGATGTAGTCCTGCCTCCCTCGTTTGCTGTCGGAGGTGGTCCCTAACCCCGCACTTCCTGGACAACCCAGGCTGTCTGTTTAGTAGATTCCCCCTCCATTGTTTAGGAACAAAAAAAAAACGCACACACACAGACACCACCTCAATTCGTCGAACTGAGTCAATTTGTATATAACACTATGGGTCTCCGGGACTCCTATAAAAAGTTCGTTTTTGGAGCGAACATATAGCCTTTACGTATACTTTGTATACGAGAAAGGCAAAACGCCCAAAATACTGAGCACCACTGGTCTAGTAGCTTGAAAATTTAAACATGATATAAGGTGAGTGAATCCTTAACAAAATATGCTCAGAACACATCGAGATAGAGAGATATCGATATAGGAAGGTTATCGAGATGTAGAAAGCCCAAATGTATGTAGATTGAAGGGACTGAAGAAACCATCGACATATCGAGGTATAAAACATTGAGATGTAGAGAATCGACTGTATAAAAAAATAATCAACACGAACAACCCAGTGGATATTACATTAATATGTACAGATCTACGAATAAACTGACAAGATTAGTTAACACGAAGATGGATGGAAAAACGCGCATCACTTTCATGGATGTTCTCGAGTTTCTATTCATGACTAAAAAACCCTCAAATAATACATGTTACTGTTTGTATTGCCAATCACAGCAAAACGATCCAACTCTATTGAAATATTCTGTTCGCTTCCTTTGGAAATACATCACTCTATTTATGTTACCGTGGTAGTTTTTTACGGCAGGTGCTTTGATGTTAGCTTCTCACCATTTCAATTTCGTTCCTACATCTTTTCCAACATCAAAATTATTACGGATATCTTATGGGGTACGTTCTCTACTTTTATCGCCCTCCTTCTTAAACTCGGGCCCAGGACATCGAACCACGGATGCGCATGTATTCAGGCAGGTTCTCGACTGGTCCAACGGCTGCTACCGCCGGGCACCGGTCGAAGATGTACTTCATGGCAACATCACGAACATTCTGGGCGTTGACGTTCTGTAAGTTCAAAGTTGAGTTTCAGTAAATTGCACTTGTGCATTGATGTGGAAAAATCAAGAAACTTACGTCGATCCTCTTCTCCAGCTCGTGCAGTGGGATGCGGCGGTTGTAGCACAGCATTTGGCGACCAATGTCTTCGCAAATGGGGGTGGTTCCATCCAACTGCAGCAGCATGTTGGTCTTCAGTAGGTTCTTGGCGCGGTCAACCTCGCTGTCGGTGACCATCGTGCACAGACGCATCCATTCGTTCTGCACGTTGTACAGCATGTCTTCGCACTTCAACGGGTCACACACGAAGTAGATGCCCCACAGACCGGTGTCCTTGTAGCAGGTGTTGAATGACTGGAAGCTGTGGCAAAGGCTGTCCTCAGCGGCAGCCGCTGCCAGGCGGGAGGCGTTGTTGGCACCACCTCCCTAGAAAATGAAAAATGTTTTATGTTTTACATGAAAAAATGGTTACTTTATTGTGCCGAACTCACCTGGGAGCGATCCCAGACACCAATCAAGGTGTTGGCAACCATCAGTGGGACGTTGTCCTGATCGGTCCATCCGCAGCCCTCAACGGCAATAGCAACATGGGCCAGTGGCAGCGAGTCATCGCGAACGCGTACTTCCGATCCGGTGAAACGGCATGCCGAAAGCTGGGGAGCCTTGCCATCGAAGGTGCTACCCACCTTACCCAAGCTGGATTGTGCGAGCTTAACCAGATCGGTGTGCTTGACGCCACCGGCGGCGGCCAACACGATACGAGGAGCCTTGTAGTGCGAATCGATGTAAGCCTGCAGATCCGATTTTCCGATCGATTGGATGTTCTTGGTCGGGCCAAGGATGGTGTTGCCCAGAGGTGTTCCCTGGTAGGCGGTGGCATGAAGGTGATCGAAAACAACTTCCTGCAAGTTGCTTTCAACTTCCTGCATCTCACGCAGAATAACTCCACGTTCGCGTTCGATCTCCGATTCTCCCAACTTGGAGTTCTGGATGATGTCGGAGAGAATTTCGACAGCCTTTGGCACATCTCGGGACAGACACTTGGCGTAGAAGACGGTCTGTTCGCGAGAAGTGTACGCATTCAGGTGGGCTCCCATGTTTTCCACCTCCAGCTCCAGATCGGTCTGGGATCGCTTGGCCGTACCCTTGAAAGCCATATGTTCCAAGAAGTGGGCAACACCATTGTTTTTGGCGTCCTCGTAACGCGATCCGGCATCGATCCACAGACCGACGGTGGCCGTCTGGGATCCGGAATCCTCACTGGCAACGCGCAGGCCACTGTCCAGCTGGGTCACCTCGGTGGGAGGAACATTGACCAGGGCGGCACGGAAGTCGGCGGCGTTTGAGGACTTCAGACGCTAGAAATTGGAAGGATTTCAGAACCAATTAGCAGGGCTGGTAACAGGCTATTCTATTCCCTGTTGAATCTCAGACAGATCGACTAGCAATGATGAATTTTGCCTCTTTAAGAATGTTAAATCTATCTTAGCAAGATGTGCATTGTATATCGTTTCATCACATTATTAAGGCAAGGTAAAATTACAAATATTCCAATCATACAAATTTCTGATAGAGATTAAGAACAGAATAGTTACTCAGTTCAATTAGGGTTCGAAACAGTTATTAACCACGTCTAGGGGTTTAAACAATAAAATTGTTCATATCTGCCTATCACGCCACAAAAAAATCGTTGCCAGCCCTGCGATCAAAACTGCTAACCTCACTCTCAGCAAGGCAAAATAATCACGAAATTCCGGTGATCTGATCCAGGGTTCCAATTTCGTTACTATTGTGCAAAATTCCCAAAACTCGAACTAAAAAACATAACAGCTAAACCGCAATCTAATCCGTAATCCCACAAATTCCGCTTGCAAAATTACGTAATTGAACTGAAATTTTCTCCATCTTCCTACTGCTGAAAAGAGCGAACATTCATACCTGGATCAGTTTGGTTCCGTTGCCACACACCCGCAGGGTGCTGGTCAGCTTCAAAAGCGATGCCATGCTGGTTGTCGTTATCCTCTAACTAAGCCGGATCTGCAATTGAATGGATTTTCACGGAGAAATTGAGCCGGAATTCACTCTCGGTCAAACACAAACCAGACACTCACTTCTGTTTTCTCGATGGTGTCTCGTCCTCGTCGCCTTCGTCGTCGTTTTGCATCAGATTCAGAAAAGGTTTGGTTTGACAGATCCCGCAAAAGGGAAAATCGGGAAAATCGATTGTCGACATTCATGACAGTTTAATCGATCAAAATGAAATGTTGATCGACGAACTGGGGGTGATGCATAAAATAAATTAGGTTGTCCAAGGAGGTCCAAGCAGAGATGCCAGATTTGAAGACATGTCTTCAATTTGAAGACATTTGAATCTCTGTGAAGACATTTATTTCGTGAAGACATCTTGAAGACTTTTCAAAATTTTCGAAGACTTATCTACTTATTTCAAGATACTTAAAGACAATCAATAAGCCAGCCAATATTTTATTACTTACTTATAAATTCTGCGACGTTTACATGCAAATTATATAAGTATTACAAAAGTTATAATAGTCTTTGTCTTAGGATTTAAATCTCAAACATAAAAATACATTTACATTAGCCGGTTGATAACTGAAACGCATTCTAAAAGTCAAACGCACATTCGTTTGAATTTTCCTTGGCGGCGGCGGCGTTTTCAACGTGTCTGTAAAAAGGTGTTTCGGTCATTACAACGGAACACAATGACCGATCTCATTTATTTTAAACGGCAAAAGTAGACTGAATTTTTCTAGATCCAGATTTTTTTTCTAGATTTCTTCTGAAATAATCTGATCTTTTCATCATCTCAATTCCTCTGAATAGGGTAAACTGCCCAATAGTGGACCCCCTAGTAGCGGAATTTTGCTATTCTTGTCATAAGGCTTAGAAATTTTCAACATATTAACTCTGCTTGATATCTAACAACAAGCTCGGCATCCCCTCTTCACGATACATACATAAAACACCCAAATTCACGACGTTATTCATTGAAATTGAAATTTTAAAGACTAGCTGAATTAGCCCTATAGTAGACCCCCCGGGGGTCCATAATAGGAAATTCCTTCCCTATAGTCGACACTTCATTTGATTTTCATGTCCCGTTTCGGGACGTTCTTCTTCCCTATTATGCCCCCCCCCCCCCAAATATTCCTATAATGGACACTCTGGTGTTTATTTTTTATAGAATTGTAAAAAATCATCTAATTTTACTTTCCATAGCATTTCCAATGCATGTAATCAAATCATAGGACTGTAAGGTAGGTTCTCCCGATATAATTTCATAGCAAAATGTTGACATTGTGCATCACGGATACAAATTTCATCCATTTGCTTCAAAAATATACATGTTTACTTCCAAAATGGTAAAATGTTTGAATCAAACATATTTATTTTTAAAACCAAATTAAATCCCTGTTTGTTTTATACGTACACTAGTGGGCAGCCCCTCGCTCGCTCTTGCAAAAGTAAACAAAAACTCGAGTTCGGATCGGATCCGATCGGAGGTCAACAGAGGAGCAGGAGCAAGCGTGGAATAATATGTTTTCTTGCTTCCAAATTGATGATAAGGATGTTTTTCAGGTACAGAAAGGTAAGTAAATGAAATATGAACGATTGGAATTGTGAAATCTGGTAGTCAAAATCTACCAGAATACGAAAATTGGTAGAGTTGATAAGAAAATATTATGAATGGCCGAACCAAAACAATAATATCCATGTTTGCTTCAAACATTTAGCTGGTTGAAACAACTTGAAACGCACATTTGATTCAAAAGAAAGTTTTCGTTCGCTTCAAATGCAACAATATGTTTGATCCAAACATATTTATTTTTGATGCCAGAACAAACTGAATTATTGTTTGGATTTACCTAAAATATGTTTGTTTTTAACGTAGTTTCTTCTGCGTGATTAATACAGTAGACGTTCGATAACTGCAAGTCATTTAACTGCAATGCTTTTTAACTGCAATTCGATAGTTGCAACAGTTTTGCAGTTATCGGACCGCTAAACTTCAAACTGACGTCAAACTCAATTACAGCTGCATTGCACTGCACATTTAGATGCACTTTTATTGCATCTGACGTCAATTGACAACCGTTTGACGTCTAAAATGGGTTGCAGTTATCGAACGGCATTCGTTAACTGAAAAGTAAACATTTTGCAGTTATCGAACGGCTACTGTAATGCAAAAATGGCTGGAGGGTGCACTATTGGTTGGGGGTCCACTATTGGGCACTTTACCCTACCCATGCAGAATGAAAATAGATTTTGTGAAAATCCCGTGCACTGTGCCACCAAAGTACTCTTTAATGGGTAAAAAAGTACCCATTATGAAGTTAAATAGTTCAACTCATTAAAAGAGTAAACAGTGTTTACTCATTAATGGGTAAACCACTCGAACTTCAAGTCACAGAGTGATTTTTACCCATTAGCTGGAAAAAGTTTGACCGGAAAATGGGTAAAAAACATACTTTATTGTTTTAATAATGCATTCCCGAATGGAAATAACTGGTTCTCTCAAACTTGATCATGAGATCTACACTGTTCTCGGGCAAATCGGACCATTTAAGCTACAAACGAGGTTCCATCTGGTGGCGGCATTCTGCGCCGAACTGCGGAGCACCACTACTAGCTGCTTCAGGGCCATCAGTCAATACCGGAATCGAAGGCATATTCCGTATTACCGTCAACCGTTTCGTCCTCCCGATACCAAGCTCACTACGAATCCTCTTCAGCGGTTGCATCCGGGACCAATGTTGGAAAAAAATTGCCGTTCCTTACTGTCGACTACCGCCTTCAGCTTCTTAATCTACGGAACATCACCAGCAGCTGCAGTTGCATCAGCAATCAATTCCAGAATCGGAGGTTTCAGTTCGAGGCAACTTTGTTGGTGGCTTATAACTTTTTCGATCGCCTGGCTGAAATAGGCATAATTTATTGGATATTTATTAGGAATAACCGTAACAAATGCATAAATTCTCACCTCTTCCGCTATCAGCATCTTTGAATGTTTCTTTATCAATTCCAACTTGGTTTTCACTCTTTAATGAGTAAACGCGAGGAACTTGAAAGTGGGCACAAAATACACATTACCTGGAAAAAATAATTACCCATTATTTTGACAGTTCCATATGTCGAAAAATAATGCGTGTTTTTTACTCTTTAAAGAGTATTGTTAGGTTTACAGTGTGGATTTTTGAAAGAATTTTAGGCGAAAATTTAAATGAATTTTCCGTGTAAAATAAGGAGGATTTCCGATGAAAATTATAATAAATTTCTTGTCTAAATTCAAAAGTATTGAAATTGGAAATTCAGTATTTACAATTGTGGACATTTATTATAATTTTCATATGGAGAAATTTGAACGGGAAATTCTACTTGATTTCCACCTGTTTTTTTTTTCTAAGTTCTTGAGATAAAATCTTCGGAGCTCCCACAATAAATCTCTTCCAATTTTCAAATAATATTGCCTCTTCTGGTGTTAAATAAATATTTCTCAGAACTTCCACGGTATATTTCTACAGGAAAATCTTCATAAAAGAAATTCAATTTTTTGTTTCTTCTTTATTAAAGAGGCTTTCAGCTCTTGGCTGGTTCACCTCTGCAGAAATTCAAAGAAATTCCACAAAAAAAATCCGGTGTAACCGGTTACACACTCTCGAATTATTCCTTGGATCCCTTTGGTAATTTTCTAGAAATTTCTTTGAACATTCCCGGATTTTCTCTGAGAATTCCTCTACACGCAAAATAATCTTCACGTCATGTCTACGTGAAAACCTACGTGGTTTTTTTCCACGGCACTTTTCACGTAACGGACAAGTGATTCAATTGTGAAGGAACTCAGTACCCGGATAAAAATTAACATTAACTTGTATATGACATAACTCATTGAAATACAATAGATTGTGTGGTAAACAATACAAACTATTGTACGCTTATTGTAAAATTTTCGCGGTTGTAAAAGATCTTTATTGTACTTACATTAAAAGTGCAATAGATTTAAATGTTACCCATACATTCTATTATATTTTTATTGTTCGCTTATGTTTAGTATTGCTCATCCAAAAACTGAACAAATTATAAAAGTATTCTGTCTGGATGATCAGGAAATCAGTCCTTAAAAAATAATATAATTTTGGAATGTTTCATTGATTTATTATATTGATGAAATTATAATTGAAAACAATAAAATAACAATAGCTTTGCTTATCAAATGAAACAAAAAATTATCCCGTTTCTCAAGTATTTATTTTTATATTGCAGGTCTAGAAATGTTATGTAATAAAAATTTGAATTAAAAAATTAAAGGGAACCAAAACTTTTGCTAATCATTTCACTCGGAGAAAGGATGGATTCATTTGAGCGTGTACAGTTTTGTTTATAAGGGGTCGTACACTAGTTACGTAAACACTTATGGGGGGAGGGGGGGTCGGTCAATTTCTTATGCTCCATATAAATAAAAATTGATTTGTATGGGAGAAATCTTACATGGGGGGAGGGGGGTTGAAAAACCCGGAAAAAATGCTTACGTAATTAGTGTACGGCCCCTAATTGGAGAAGAAGAAGATGGTGAAAAAAGTGTCCTTTTCATTACTGCTTCTGGTGCTGGGCAAGCGGTAGTTTACTGGCTTCTGAATCGAGGTATTTTAAGTGTTATACAACAAAAGTTCAATGTACAGTCGCGGTTCGCTGCTTGGGTCACAACCTGGACCCAACTATTTATGTTCAACGAATTCTGTTTTTTAGTTAGTTGGGTCAACTGACACCAATTTGAACTCGTGCATTCCAATTTGAACATCACAAATGATGTCCATAATGCCGTCAAAACCCATTTTCGGCGTTTGCATTGAATTTTGATGTATGAATGCTTTTAAGTTGGGCCATGGTCCAACCAGCGGAGGCCAAAATGACCCATGTATTGTGTATCCGGAATAAATTTATACCGCTTTTTATACCGAAGTTGGATTTTTCTCCAGATACAGGCAACTTTCCCAACTTCGGAAGTAGTGCGCTGGATTCGCCTAAAGATGCACTAAACAACGCATCAATTAGTTTGACAAATAAAACTTCGGAAGAAAGTTCGGTTCGGAAGTCCCGACTTCCGAATTCTAACTTGGTGCTACGCCGACAATATTAAAAGCCAATCAGCGAATCACGACTGTAATGCACGCAGTGGTTCATCCCGATCAACAAAAAAAAAGTGTTATCATCATAACACCTGGTGATATTGAAATCTTTAAAGTACCTTTAAGAGGGTCCCTAATTTCCATCGCCAAAGCAATTTGAAACATTTTTGGTAACTTGTTCCTTTTCAGAAATCAAGCTTATGATAAAATATTGCTGCTCGCTGCCTTCACTGATTCAAGACCGTTCAGTGGCTATCATTGGCCAATCACACAAACGGGAGGTAATTTTTTTCTTTTCTTCTCGACGTACACTTTCTAATAAAACTGATATTCTTTTATAATTTACATTTTCACAGGTTTATATTTATATTAAACTTTGATCCACCTATGCAAGGAAAAATAAGCCATTGGAGATAAATCGAACCCCCTTCTCTAGTAGCAGCAGTTACGGCGCATTTAACGAGTATAGCGGACTGCGTCATTGCCGACTTTCAGCGTTTATGCACCCGTGTCAAAGTAACAGCAAAGCAAGTTAGAATGAGTAAAAATTAAGTCTGAACTTAAGGTACACCGGGGCAAGTTGAAACGGTTTTTTCAAAGTTGAAATTCGAAGTGCTGTAAAAAAATCACCCTTTGATATATTTTGAATCCGTTTGCGGTGTTTGCTAGTTCGGGGCAAATATTTTGTATAAAAAATAAACAACCTTAACAATTTTTTTTATAAATATTTTTTATATTTGAAATATTTTTTTATATGCATCATTTCAACTTGCCCCGCGAATCGGGGCAAGTTGAAACATTGCGTTATATTCAGACGTAAGCTAATTTTTCCTTATTAATAACAAAATATATGTACTCAGTGAGACTCAATAAGCACAAGGTTTTAAAGGGGACTATAATACTGTCAGGATTCGCATAACAGTCCCATGTAAGTTTTTGACGATTTTGATTTTCTTTCAGAAATTAGCTTAAAATTGTCTCCTGTTTGAGAAAAACTGATAAAATAGTAGGCTTTGTTCTAGAAATTTGAAAACAAATCCCACTTTTGTTGTCTCATCTTGATATTTACTCGCATAAAAATCAGATTCCAGATTTTGATAGGTACTCTTTTACACAAAAAATAAACTTAAGTAGGGTTCATTTAATTGTCCCACAGCAATAAATACGGATAAAAAATATTATGTAAATTTTTTGGAAAGATACCAATTTTTTTCAATTTATTATATTTTTTTTGTATTTCTCCATGTAAAACAAGTTTGATAAATTCTAAAGCTTATTGCTCAAGTCGGCGAAAGTGACATGGGACTCTTATGCGAATAAGGGCAGTGTACAACAAAGTAACAAGCGTATTTTCAGAGACAAAATTCTGGAGAACGCACTACGCTGAAAATTTATCAAATTGATTTTCTCCTACTGGTGACCACTCGGATTACTATTCAGGCAGGATGCTTCATTATTTGGTTTACTTGTATATTGCGCAGGCACGGCAAATGCTGGGTAAAGCGTACCATTGGTACTTCGCGTACCTGAAGGAATAAAATAGACCCCATCTCGCGGTCCTTAGCCTCTTACCCAGCAACTCCTATCCCTACCTCCCCGCGGTGCTGGCCGGGATACGAGCAACCTTAGGGAAGATCGGGTAACCAACCCCGGTGGGAACTATGGTCGTATGCTGACAGGGAAGGGGGTTTGCTCCTCCGGAGGTGCAAATCTTATTGAGCGTCTGTTCTCCATGTCAGGATCGGCTCACAACAGCGTCTGTTCTCCATGTTAGGGGCGGCTGATCATCGTCCGAGTGCCAGCGAGGGACTCTAAGTGAAACTGTGCACCATGGTCCACCGGAAATAAGGAGGAATGGTCCTCCGGAAATTTAGGGGTTTGGTGTCAGGCCTTGCAAGCCAGCCTTTAAAAAACATAAGCAACGAACAATCAACAAGAGAGCACGGACCGGAACCATCCGCGAAGACCACTGCGACGAAAAGGACTAGCGATTGGAAACTCGGTTCGTGGAACTGCAAATCTATCAACTTCATCGGGAGCACACGCATACTCGCCGATGTGCTCAAGGACCGTGGATTCGGCATCGTAGCGCTGCAGGAGGTTTGTTGGAAGGGATCAATGGTGCGAACGTTTAGAGATAATCATACCATCTACCAGAGCTGCGGCAGCTACACGAGCTGGGAACAGCTTTCATAGTGATGGGCGACATGCAAAGGCGCGTGATCGGGTGGTGGCCGATCAACGAGAGAATGTGCAGGTTGAGGATCAAAGGCCGGTTCTTCAACTTCAGCATAATCAACGTCCATAGCCCACACTCCGGAAGCACTGATGATGATAAGGACGCATTCTACGCGCAGCTGGAACGTGAGTACGACAGCTGCCCAAGCCACGACGTCAAAATCATCATAGGAGATTTGAACGCTCAGGTTGGCCAAGAGGAGGAGTTTAGACCGACTATTGGAAAGTTCAGCGCTCACCGGCTGACGAACGAAAACGGCCTACGACTAATTGATTTCGCCGCCTCCAAGAATATGGCCATTCGCAGCACCTACTTCCAACACAGCCTCCCGTATCGGTACACCTGGAGATCGCCACTGCAGACAGAATCACAAATCGACCACGTTCTGATTGATGGACGGCACTTCTCCGACATTATCGACGTCAGGACATATCGTGGCGCTAACATCGACTCTGACCACTATCTGGTGATGGTTAAACTGCGCCCAAAACTATCCGTCATCAACAATGTTCGGTACCGACGACCGCCGCGGTACGACCTAGAGCGACTGAAGCAACCTGATGTCGCCACTGCATACGCGCAGCATCTCGAGGCAGCGTTGCCGGAAGAGGGTGAGCTCGATGGGGCCCCTCTCGAGGACTGCTGGAATACAGTCAAAGCAGCCATTAACGACGCAGCGGAGAACAACGTCGGGTATATGGGTCGAAGTCGACGGAACGATTGGTTCGACGAAGAGTGCAGACAGATTCTGGAGGAGAAGGACGCAGCGCGGGCGGTCGCGCTGCAGCAAGGTACCCGGCAGAACGTGGAACGTTATAGACGGAAGCGGAGACAGCAGACCCGCCTTTTCAGGAGAAGAAACGCCGCCTGGAAGAAGCGGAGTGCGAGGAGATGGAACAGCTGTGCCGTTCTCAAGATACACGCAAGTTCTATCAGAAGCTCAACGCATCCCGCAAAGGCTTCGTGCCGCGAGCCGAAATGTGCCGGGATAAGGATGGGAGCATTTTGACGGACGAACGTGTGGTGATCGAAAGGTGGAAGCAGCACTACGAGGAACATCTGAATGGCGCTGAGAGTACAGGCAATGAAAGTCAAGGCAGCGGAGGAGATGACTACGTCAGTTCAGCGGACGATGGAAGCCAACCAGCCCCACCTTGAGGGAAGTTAAGGATGCCATTCAACAGCTAAAGACCAATAAAGCAGCTGGTAAGGATGGTATCGGAGCTGAGCTCATCAAGATGGGCCCGGAAAAGCTGGCCACTTGCCTGCACAAACTGATAGTCAGAATCTGGGAAAACGAACAGCTACCGGAGGAGTGGAAGGAAGGGGTTATATGCCCCATCTACAAGAAAGGTGACAAACTGGAGTGTGAGAACTTTCGAGCGATCACCATCCTTAATGCCGCCTACAAAGTGATATCCCAGATCATCTTCCGTCGTCTGTCACCATTAGTGAACGAGTTCGGGAAGTTATCAAGCCGGCTTCGTTGACGGCCGCTCGACAACGGACCAGATCTTTACTGTACGGCAAATCCTTCAAAAATGCCGTGAATACCAGGTCCCAACGCACCATCTGTTCGTTGATTTCAAGGCGGCATACGACAGTATAGACCGCGTAGAGCTATGGAAAATTATGGACGAGAACAGCTTCCCTGGAAAGCTTACCAGACTGATCAAAGCAACGATGGATGGTGTGCAAAACTGTGTGAAGATCTCGGGCGAACACTCCAGTTCGTTCGAATCGCGCCGGGGACTAAGACAAGGTGATGGACTTTCGTGCCTGTTGTTCAACATTGCGCTAGAAGGTGTCATGCGGAGAGCCGGGTGTAACAGCCGGGGAACGATTTTCAACAGATCCAGTCAATTTATTTGCTTCGCGGATGACATGGACATTGTCGGCCGAACATTTGCAAAGGTGGCAGAACTGTACACCCGCCTGAAACGTGAAGCAACAAAAGTTGGACTGGTGGTGAATGCGTCAAAGACAAAGTACATGCTTGTGGGTGGAACCGAGCGCGACAGGGTCCGCCTTGGAAGCAGTGTTACGATAGACGGGGATACCTTCGAGGTGGTCGAGGAATTCGTCTACCTCGGATCCTTGCTAACGGCTGACAACAACGTTAGTCGTGAAATACGAAGGCGCATCATCTGTGGAAGTCGTGCCTACTACGGGCTCCAGAAGAAACTGCGGTCGAAAAAGATTCGCCACCGCACCAAATGTATCATGTACAAGACGTTAATAAGACCGGTAGTCCTCTACGGACATGAAACATGGACAATGCTCGAGGAGGACTTGCAAGCACTCGGAGTATTCGAGAGACGGGTGCTTAGGACCATCTTTGGCGGTGTACAAGAATACGGTGTGTGGCGGCGAAGAATGAACCATGAGCTCGCCCAGCTCTACGGCGAACCCAGTATCCAGAAGGTAGCTAAAGCCGGAAGGGTACGATGGGCAGGGCATGTTGCAAGAATGCCGGACAGCAACCCTGCAAAGATGGTGTTCGCTTCCGATCCGGCAGGTACGAGACGACGTGGAGCGCAGCGAGCGAGATGGGCAGACCAGGTGCAGAACGACTTGGCGAGCGTGGGGCGTATTCGAGGATGGAGAGATGCGGCCTCGAACCGTGTATTGTGGCGTCAAATTGTTGATTCAGTGTTATCTGTATAGATGTAGACTAAATAAATGAATGAAATGAATGTATATTGCGCAGTTGATTAATTCTGTTGTGGCTTCTTCATGAATGCACATTAATTCCAGCCATCATATCTCTCATAAACTCTTCGATTGCAGAAATAGGCAGCTGGGGAAGTGAAAGGAGGAGTCAACGTAATCTCGCTTAACTTTTGAAAAGGAACTAAGTAAATTTTTTTTCATGAATTAATTTGAATAACGCAATCAAAAGCTTTCATGTTGTTCTGTTGATTGCGCTATTCAAATTAATTCATGAGAAAAATGTTACTTAGGTCCTTTTCAAAAGTTAAGCGAGAAATGTTTACATACTCTATGTTTTCTTTTCTGAGTGTCAGTGCTCAGAAGATTGAGAATCTCAAAACTGCAGTTTAAACATGACCCCTTTTTATTCTAGTGGAGATTGTAGGAGGATTGTATTCATGACGGGATGGGCGGAAATTAATTAAATTTGTGTTCAGAAGTTTGCATGTTTTTATAAATTTATGTTTTTCGAATGTATTTACGGACCATGTTGAATTCTGAAAAAAAACTTTTAATTGCGAGGGTGACGTTTTGAATCGTTGGTTCAACTTGCCCCGCACCACGCATTTCTATTTGCCCCGATGAGTTGAACATGCAGAGCAATATCAAACAACCAAAATACAAAAATTACAACGGGTCTTTCATCGATTTTTCATAATCATTATGCTTATTCAACATTGAATGATTACCTCCCGTGAAAATTTGATGAAAAAACTCTTCCAAACATCGTTTTGAGACCTGTTTCATTCCCAAGTAACAATCAGTTACCACAAATAGACATCATTGTCGAACTAACGTTTAATTAAAGTATTCGTAGCTGAACAATATGTAGTACGGAATAACAAATTGGGCAAACATTGTTGACATTTGTAACCAGCTTCTGTTCTGCTTTCAGCTATGTATCTGAATAATACTTTTATAAACGCTACCGACTTATTTCTTTTTAAATCGAAATGTATATTGAACAACTAGCTAAATACAAACAACTTAAACTTGCAAAGTTTATGCTGTTCATCGTGATGCATATGTTTAAATAATTTGTTTTTGAAGCATCGAACAAACGTTTGAAAACTCTATTACAATCTACGCACGAGCATGAGTTTATTAAGAAGTCTAATAATTGACGTTATCAGTAAACATTATTGCTTCTGTATCCAATTTCAATTTTGTTTATTTATTTAATTTTGAAACATTGAATAAACGTTTGATAATTCGCTTATTGCAATAACAACAATGGCTTTAGTTAAACGTTGTACGAACGTTTATTCAACTTTACAAATTAGTTTTATTTTTAGCTGATTTACTCTTATTAACATTTTGCACTTTGTCATTCACTAGAGAATAAATTATTATTTTTATTCTTACTTCAAGAATGATAGCAGAAATCTGCAGGAAAAATCTACCTCCATGATGGCAGTTAGAAGGCAGCAGCTTCACAACTTACTAAATCAAACTATCAAATCAAGACTGATAACTCACTTTTCGGAATGACATTACACTAACTATAACGTCATTGACTCCTATTAAGCTTTTGTTCGATTGTTGGCAATTTTGTTGAGTAATGACCAACAACCCCATTACAGCTGTTCAACCAGAATTGTTCAACAACGTATGGTTTATATTTCTAATTCAGCTTGGTACTTTCCAAGGTGACAAATATAGCTGATGGTAAACAACTGGGCTGGGGATTCAAAGGTCGTTGGATCGATACCGGTATCCTGTTCATAATTTATTTTTCATCTTATTTCCAGTATGTTGAACAATGCCTTAATAAGTGTAACAATGTAATGAAATAAATGTATTTATAAAGGCATAATTAAAAAAAGCCTAATCAGTGAGTTGCTGACTAGTTGAACTAACAATATGTTTAGTTTTTGAACAAAGTTGATGAATAAATATTTTAATCTATTATTTAAGTAAAGTTGAAGAGAGGTTGCTAGTTGTTGTTGAATAAATACTCCATTTTTGGGCGAACAATGCTGGAACAAATGTTGTCATGTATGATAGTATAATTTTTAATCAACGCTGGCAAAATAAATATGGCAAAACTGATTTTTATTCAACTGGCAATTGTTTCTTGGGTTGGCACGTCAAATAGTTGGTTTGGATTTTGCAAAGGGCGAAAAATAAATAATGGCAGGGATTGCTTTTGAAAGCTGCAATCTTTCGGGAATGGCAGTCAGAAGATGCGTTTAGGCGAGTAGTTTGTTGACAAAAAATATCAGAACATTCGGTCATTTCCTTTCTGAGTTACAGCTTCTGTTTCAACTTACCCCGCATTTCAACTTGCCCCGGTGTACCTTAATTAAAATTAAATTGGAAATAAAATAATTTGAAAAACAATTAATTGTATTGTATTTTTGTTGTAATATTGGAGTATAATGTATTCTAAATCCTGTTGTTTTTCTACTGTAAAACAATAGAAAAAGTAATTGAAAACATTGAGAACACAATGTTTTCTATTGTTTTGTCGCTCGAAATCATCCCATTGAAGAACCGTAGAATCAATTGTTTTGCTCCGAATTTTGTATGGAAAATTTTCGATTTTTTTATTGTAAAGATACATAACAACCCCCCTTTTTTATTGTAAAAGTCCCATTTACCATTTATTTTATCGTGGAAACCATTATTTTTCAAGTGATTTTATTGTTTAAATTCCATTATATTCAATAGTGAAAATTATGTTTTGAATGGTGATGTAACAATAAAATGTATGATATTTTAATGATATTTTTTATCCGGGTACCACTTAATCGGATGTCACAGGCATTCAACATAAAGTCTACGTGACTTCTTCAATGGGTTACATGAGGAACATGAATAAATAATATTTGTTTTTATTTAAAAAAAAATGAAACAGCAATATTTTTGATTTCTCTCTTTGATTTTTATTTCTATTTATGTATTAAAATCTTTCCCACATTCGGATAATTATTACATCATCAATAATAGTTTGCGATGATTATTATGTTCGGCCACCGTATGACGTAAAAGAAATTGATCCAGATATATATGAGAAACGAGATGTTGTATTTTGGATAAATATGAGCACGATGCTGGCGAATGCGAGCGCGAGGAGCGTGTGAAAATTGTACACATGTGCTCAACAAATGAGCTGTAGTTGGAAAATGTTCATCCATGTTCTAGCGATATTTTCCTGCAACATGTTTTTTAAAACTAGATGAATACAATTATCGCCACACGAATAACATGGGCATCTGTATCAGCATTCAGCAATACATACCTTATGAATCTCGATGAACAATTAATTCACGCTA
The DNA here is from genome assembly GCF_024139115.2 of Armigeres subalbatus. Lineage (NCBI taxonomy): Eukaryota > Metazoa > Arthropoda > Insecta > Diptera > Culicidae > Armigeres > Armigeres subalbatus. The sequence continues at coordinate 236,281,522 of NC_085139.1, read as the reverse complement.
TTGAGAATTTGTAAAAAATAATGGATTCTAACATAGCACTGATTTGGTGAAAACTTTTGACATACGAAAAGTTTTGACATGTAAACATTAAGCTGAGTTAGGTTCTCTCTCAGCTTATGTTTCAGTGAAATGAAATTCACGTAAATCATATCGTTTATTTAGGTTAATTTCAAAAAGTTTCAGTCAAGGTTCATGTTACACTCCTTATGGGTCAAACACAATTGGTACGTTTGCGTGCGTTTTGACAGTTTTTCCATGGAAAAACTGTCAAAACGCACGCAAACGTACCAATTGTGTTTGGCCCATTACTTTTCATAGTCATCCGGTAATTTGAGTGGGGTGAGTGAATTTAGTGGGTACGTGATATTTCACGTACTATTAATGTGTAGATTATTTTGAGTGTATGAATTTCTCCAAAAAGTCGTTCATGAATTCTTTCTGAAATTCCTTCTGAAGTTCCCCCAGGAATTCCTCCAACAGTTCTTGCAGGAATTCCTTCAAATGTTCTTCCAAGAATTCCTCCGGAAGTTTCGTCAGGAATTCCATCTGATGGAAAAATCTTCAGGGATTACTCCAGAAAATCCCTCCGGAGTTCATCTTGAAGTTTCTACAGGAATTTATTCTTAAGTTCATACTGGAATTCCTTCTGAAGTTCCGTCAAAAGTTTCTCCGGAAGTTCCTTCAGAAAATCCTTTGGAATTCCTTTGTAAAAAAATCTCAAAAGTTTTCCAGAAGGTCCTTCAGGAATCCCTCTAAAAGCTCCATTAGGAATTTATCCGAAAGTTCCTTCAGAAAATCCTTTAGAAGTTTAATTAAGTATTAATTCTAGCAATTTGAATGGTAAATAAATCACATTTCTACATCAATAAATCAAGCAGATTATTAAATTTACAAGCCTTTTGGATTTTGAAATTTCTGATTATCAGAATTTAAATATTGAAGACATTTGAAGACATTTTTACTCGACTTGGAAGACATTTGAAAATATCATCTGGCATCCCTGGGTCCAAGGTTGAACGAACAGAGGTTTTCCATACCAGCAAATTATTTTCATAATTTTTACATTCACTACACACTTAAAATAAATCACCGAATTCGGTGAAATTTTACTGAAATCTCAACAGCAGAACTTTTCGGTAAATAATTTTACTGATTTTCGGTGATTTTGACAGTTGAACAATGGAAAAAAATTACAGAAAATAATTACCGAACAGTTCTGCTGTTGAGATTTCGGTAGAATTTACCGAATACTGTGAAATGAGTTAAGTGTGTAAGGAAAATTGACGTATGATTTTCAATCAAACGCCATATGAAAATTTGCCACAAGGAAACGGTATGAATGTTGCCTTGAATGATGATTCTCATTTGAAAAAAAGTGAAGTGCGGCAGACTGAGTTCGAACCATGGACGTCGGGGTTGAGAGGCCGGTATGTATCCAGTTTTCCGCGAGCGGTAATGGCCGCCAGCTTGCCTGCGGGTTAGTCTCTGATTTGACATTTCTGGAGGTCAACTGCACCCACCATTCGAGCATTTTGATCAATGTGGTATATAAGAAGGCTTGAATTCACTGAATCAGCACCTTCTTATATGCAACATTGGTCAGAATGCTCGGAGCGGTGGGTGCAGTTGACCTCCAGACACGTCAAATCAGAGACTGAACCGCAAGCAAGCTGGCGGCCATTACCGCTCGCGGAAAACTGGATAGACCACACGCCCATTGACGCTTGATTACTCGGGGAGGTAACTGCGTATAAGAAGCACTGTTGGTGGAATAATCAGTCGAAGATTCATAAGGCGCCAGTTATGAATTTCGATAGTCCAGTTCGCTGAGTGTTATGAACAGTTCCGAGCAGGGATATTAAGAGATGTGCGAATACTTTTCCAGACGTTTTAGCAACGCTGTTACTTTCGTAAACAAACGTTGCCAGCACTTGCCGTGACGCAAAATGTTGGAGCTTGAACATGACGTTGCGCAAAATGGCATTTTCAGATTTCGTTATACAAATGAACAAAGTACCATGCACTAATTAGACTATTTCAACTTGCTAATTTAAAACAAATTGTTTATTCGACAAAATCTTTTTCATTACAATCGCAATACCTTTCAATCCGCAACAATAAAGATGTTCATTTGGCTCAGATTCTGACAGCTCTCAATCCTCAATGCTCGATTGGCTCAAGATGGCCGCTTTCGCATATCTCTGAATGTAGGATCCCTAGTTCCGAGGTTCCTACATTCCGGTTTTAAACTTGACTGATTGAAATGAGCTGAAAATTTCAAGTTTTGCAGAAAAAGCATGTCCAACACTGGAAAAATTCCACAACTTTCTTCATTCTCATCCTTGTACTGACATCCTGTACAGCAGAGTGTACACTCTGCTGTACAGGTTATTTGGAGATTATTGAACTGTCATTTTTTTTTGTCTACACTGGATTTTGTTTTTACGCGATTTACATTTTCTCAATTTTCCACTCATCCTAAATGTTTAACGTATATTAATTATCATGTGATTTTTCTTTGATTTATTCTGGATTTTTTTAAACATGTTGCGAAGAGTTTGGTGGCAAATTGAAGTCACACGATCAAAAATACGAGCGAGAAAAAATCGTGTAAAAACAAAATCCTGTGTATTTGAGAGGTTTGAGTGGAATCGCCAACTTGCTATTGTTAACATCTCGTGGATAAAGGGCGAGCTCTTCTCCCCATCTATTGGGTCAATCTGGGAAACGAAGGCTAGATTATAATATTGCATGTACGAACTTTCTTATGGAAGGAGATTCTCTATTCATCCCGTGGATTCGCATAAGCGTTTTTGCTTATGGAACCACCCCACCCATTTTTGGCCCTTCATACAGGAGTCTGATGAAATACCTGAAATACAAACAATAGCATAATCATGATCAAATCGTTTGTCAGATATGGCCAGTGCTATCGGCAGGTGCCTTGCTACAATAGATGGTAGTATCATCATTTGAGAGGTTTTCAGCCCTAGGCTGGCTCACCTCTCGAACTGTCATTTTCAAGTTAAATTTAATTTTAATTCGCGAATCGGACCAAAGCCTAAAGCCCCAAACGCAATATAACGGAACGGCGACGGAAACGGCAAATTTGACAGAAAATATATGGGCTAACTGTCAAATTTTCCGTTTCCGTCGCCGTTCCGTTGTATTGCGTTTGGGGCTTAACAGGTTTTCGAAAAAAACATAGCAAAAAAAGTTGTTTAAAAAAGTTATCGTAAAGATAATAAGCAATATGTGGCTCTGTAAAGCTGAACTCGGCAAGTGAGCCTTTAAATAAACGAATAAACTTTAAAAAATAAAAAAGCATTTATTCTGCAAAAGTACATTCTACAAAAGTACTAGGTATACAAAAAAGCGTGGCAGAGGAAGCAGGGGGAAGGGGTCTAAAAATCTCAAAAAGTAATGGACGTCATATTTGAATCGCCCCTAAAGACAAGATCTGGTTTGCAATAGGAATAATTAAAAATGTTTTCAATTTATTTCAAAACTTTAAATATATGGACAATTCTATGCATCTGTCTGATTCATTACTCAAGGTTATCATTCTGATACTTGATCGGGATTCCACTGCGCCCTTCTTCTACCACGGCCGGAGCATCTCGACCCAAATTTTGCTCCAAACCTTGCCACGTTCTGTTCTGCAGCACATCGCCGGAACTAACCTGCGCCACCTCATTCTTCCCTCTCAGTTGCACCACTTGGCATTCACCACCATTTGTCATCTCGGTTTCCACCCGGTTCACGCTTCTAACCTTCCCCGTCACCAAACTGATATCCGTTTCCGTGTTATCCACCGACTCCGCCAAAAAATCTTTGTACAATCGTCCATTGGGAAGTAGATCGCTGAAGTCTGTGCTGTAACTGTCGGGCAGCTGATTCTTCCAAGCCGGATTGAATGCGAGTTCACACTCGAAAACCGATACCAACGGTTTGAAGAAGTCCCTCGACGTGAACAGATCATTCTCCGGGCAACCGATCAGCACGAAACAATCGATCTCCACAAAATTCGCCAATTTGGCAGGATTGATTTTCCCAACGGAAATGATATACGTCCGAATGCCACGGGCCTTCGCCATCTTCTGAACGCGGTTCACCACGTCCAGATATCCATTTGCCGTCAAAGTTGCCACCACGATTCCCAACGAGCTGGCATCCTTACACTTCTCAACGTAGTACAACCGCCGTCGCAGCCACTTGGAATCCAGTGGACTGTCTTGAGTCAGCGCATCTGATTCTGGGTCGTAACGGAACCACTGCCTGGCTTTAATTCCGTTCGATGTATGAAAGAAGCTCTTGTTATCGCCCCCAACAAATACACAGACGGAATTTTCATAAGTACGTCCATTCAGCTTCCAGCACAGCAAATCCGGCTGCTCTCCGGACATTGCCAACTGACCGAAACTAATGTTCGGGAAGTCATTCTCCAGTTGATCTTTAATCTCCCGCGTAGCATGCGCTAAACTGACATCGTAGAAAATTCCCAAATCTATATTCCGATCTGTGAATTCCTCCCTCATGGCATGTACGAACCGATCCACACTCATCTGACCCCGGATAAAAACGTACTTGATCGGTAGACGAACGGCGCGGCTCAGGCAGGCATGTCCAAAGTGTATAATCGCATCGGCACCGACGTGTGAGGCAGCTATTTCATCCGCGCAGCAGCTGCCGTAGGAAGTATCCCCCAGAATATAAACACCTGTGTTCACCGCTGAAGCCACTTCGCCCAGCTGTTCGGAAATCTCCGTACTGAACGGGAGCAGAATATCCGGGAACTGAAGACAAACCTGGCAAAATATCACCCATGTAAGGCACTTTCCCAATCACCGAATTATTTGTTTGAGACTAACCTTCTTGAAATTTTGCTCCCGGATCCATTGGGCACATTCCGCCAGTTGGGCTTCGCCCCAGAAATCGTTCAGCCGAATGTCGACACACGCCGGCTGATTCGAGTCTGTCAGATCCACTTGCCGCTCGATTGCAGCAGCTTCGCTGGAACTGAATGCGGACGTCATCGGAGATTGAGTACTTGCTGCAGTTTGTCAAAATGAGATTAATTTATTGAAGAATGGTAAATATTTTAAGCACTGCGTAATAATTAATATTCTTGAGGCAAAAACCGTGGAAACAGCGTATTTTTTTTACATCTTCGTCGATAAAAAAAGCTATCACGATTATAAACAATCATTAATGACACTTTGAAAAGGGAAAAAAATGACATTTTCATCAAAGGGCTGTGCGATTCACCGCGGCAGATACCGAACCGGTTTTGCATTATTCGAGATCAGGGGGATAGCAAACAAGAATTTCACCGTAGCGCACATCTATTTTTGTGCTATCCCATGAATAATGGGGTAAGGAGATTGCAAAAGTTTGCTCTTTCTGGCTCATGGCATTTTCATATATGCTCATTGTGTCGTCATGATATGGCATGGTGTGTTAATCACAAGTATGAAAGAGTAGACAATTCTGGTTTGTCGTGCCTTGATAGACATGTAAGGCCATCACGTATTTGTTTATTTACATACTGTGACAAACAACAAATTTTTTTTTTCCTTTTATCCATACTTATCAGGGGGATAGCAAACAAGAATTTCACCGTAGCGCACATCTATTTTTGTGCTATCCCATGAATAATGGGGTAAGGAGATTGCAAAAGTTTGCTCTTTCTGGCTCATGGCATTTTCATATATGCTCATTGTGTCGTCATGATATGGCATGGTGTGTTAATCACAAGTATGAAAGAGTAGACAATTCTGGTTTGTCGTGCCTTGATAGACATGTAAGGCCATCACGTATTTGTTTATTTACATACTGTGACAAACAAAAAAAGTTTTTTTTCCTTTTATCCATACTTATACCTAAATTTGTTTAAAAAAATCAGGATATATTTTTACAAAAAAAGTTTAATTTTATTGCACGCGTTTTGTAAGTAAGTGGTTTGAAGTTATGCATTGCTCAATTCCCTGGTGCTCTCGAGATTTTGAAGAACGTGGGATATCACGACATCGGTAATATTCGACAAAATAACTATTATTCGCCTTCATACTCACAATATTGTTACTATCTTACTATGATACGGATAACACCTATAGGTTTCCGAAAGATCCGGTTCAAAATCTACGGTGGAAGCAGGCGTTATCATCAATTTGGCACCTTTTGTCAGAAGCTTTCACGAATGACGAATCACAGCAAAGGATATGCTCGAACCATTTCCGGGAGCAAGATTTTTACATGGCTGGTGGGAAGAAAAGATTAAAATGTTGCGCAGTTCCAAGTAAAAATCTGGAATGTTTTGATTATCAGGTCGACGGTAAGGAGAATCGGTGCCCTCAGACGACAGTCTGGCAAAACAAAAATTCCGAAAACAGCAACAGTCATTTATCTACGATAAGGATACCGCTATCAGAGCATCCACGGAATATTCCAGACCTCACAGCGTCGAGAAGTCAGCAGGCTATTCAATCGATTCAACCGTTGACGAAAACCAACAAAATTGATGCAATTGAATTGAAAAGAACACCGAGCATCACGTTACCGGATACGAACTTCACGCGCAAAGTCGATGATCCTGGCGAAATTTCATCATTAACGGATGGTGTCGAAATCCCTACAAAGAAGCGACAACTGTACGTTGGTCATGCATCTAGTATGTTGGAGTAATATGTAGCTAATTATTTTGTTTACAGTTTCCGTTATGCTGGCGACATCAAAAACGTCGATGAATTGTCGTTGGACGAGTCTAAACTAGCTCTTCGCGTAGTGCAGCAGCAATTGAAGAAGTCTCAGGGGGACATTAAAAAACTGAAACAGCGGAATCTAAGACTTAAAAGGAAAAACAAATCGTTAGAATCTATATTGGAGGAGTTGAAGATTAAAGGACTAATATCAGCCCAAGGGCAGATACTTCTCCAGGTACAGCACTTATAATGAGCCCACTATTGATGCATATCATTTAAATTTCTTTTTTATTATTATTGCAGCCCTTCAGTGTAGATTCAGAACTACAAAAAGAATTAATCCATGGGAGGAAAGGACAACCGTGCAGTACAGCTCTACGTTCCTTTGCGACTACACTCCTATATTATTCGCCGAAAGCTTATCGATACGTGCGCGAACAGTTTAACAAAAAACTACCCCACGAGAACACTGTAGTAAGATGGTATAGACGTATTGGTGGAAGTCCTGGCATCACAGATGAATCAATAGCGGTTTTAGAAACCAAAGCGAAGGAGCGCGCTGTGGAAGGCAAACAACTTTTCGTTGCTTTATGCATGGACGAAATGGCCATTCGTCAACACGTCCAATTCAACACATCTACCTGCAAAATCGATGGAGGCGTGGATTATGGTGGAATGTTACCCGGTACGGAATCGGAGGACAAAGTAATTCCTGCAGTAGAAGCCCTTGTATTCGTTGTGATGGGTATCGACGAGAGCTTCAAAATTTCTGTAGCATACTTTTTTTCGAATGGGCTCAATGCAGCAGATAAAATGGTTATTGTATCAAATGTCCTTAATGTTCTTGAAAATGCAAATGTCAAAGTAATCGGTTTAACATTTGACGGCACTAGAGCTAATATTTCAACAATTGAACGTTTTGGATGTCACCTCCGCATTGATGGTCAACCACTGGTCACTCATTTCGTCCATCCGTCGGGCGGACATAATGTGTACGTAATATTAGATGGGTGCCATATGATTAAACTTGTACGAAATCAATTCGCCTCACAGAAAATATTCTCCACCTTGCATGGTCTGGTGAATTGGAGTTTCATTGACAAGCTCAACACGATGCAAAATTTGAGAGGTGCATCATTAGCGCCAAAGCTAACGAACAAACATGTTCATTTTTCAAACCAGAAAATGAAGGTGTCTCTAGCAGTGCAGACTCTCAGCAAATCCGTAGCAAATGCCTTGGAATACTTGCAGTCCACAGATCCGGAGTTTTCTGATGTTCTTCCAACTGTAGAATTCATATCTGTTTTCAATAGTCTCTTCGATTTCATGAACAGTAAGGATTCAAAAGCTCAGGGCTTTAAACAGCCATTAAGTGAAAATAATTTTGACACATTAGACACATTATTACAATATTTTGAAAAATATGTTCGAGGAATAAAGACGACTAATGGGGAGGAAGTTTTACGAACTAAATTAAGGACAGGATTTCTGGGTTTTGTTGTAGGTATAAATAGTTTTCGCCTCATGTTTATTGAATATGTACGAGACAAACGAGTTTTCCAGAATATTCCGACCTATAGGTTTTCACAGGATCACGTAGAAACATTCTTTGGTGCCATTCGCGCTAAATGTGGCAATAACAATAACCCAAATGTTAGCCAATTTATTGCCGCGTATAAAAGGCTCCTGACGCATAATGATGTATGTCCCTCAGATAAAGCAAATTGCTTAAACTTTAAAGAAAATGCAATACTTTCTGCCACTAATGTAATGAAAATAAACTCAAAAAGAAAGGAATCGGTACAATGCGACCTGGTAGTTCAAGATAAAGTACCAGAATATAAAGCAAATAACTCATATATTTCAAACGACAGTTTCATAGCGAGGACGGTTCAACGAGAAGCAAACCAAGTTCAAAAAGAATTAATGAGACATTTAAGTTGCAAAATATGCATTCAAAAAATTGCTAATGAAACTAAAACCGAAATATGCTGCGAAGAAATTTTGTTAATATGCCAAATTGCAGATTTTGAATTTAGAACGTTAGTCCAATCGAAGAGCAACGTAGACGTAGGCAAACGTTATAATTCATTAGTTGAACGTATTCAATCAATAATTCAAAGTAATTATTCTGAATTGTTCAACGAAAAATGTAAGGACCATCGCGTCAGATTGATAAAACTGGTCATCGACATATATCTGAAAAACCGTATTATCCAATACACAAAATCAATTATACCATTCAAAAAGCCAATTCGCAGCACCTGTACTAAGCTTGTTCTCTTCAAAGGCCAATGAATAAGAGGCTAACCAGAAGATTCACTAAGACACTAAACAATGTAGATAGAGAACGAAATATGTTGTTAATAAACGCTTGTCAATCAACAAAAGTTATAAATATCAAACCCAAAACTCAATGGAAGCCCATTAAAAGTGTGCTTTTGTCCTTCTTGTTTACTGGAGAAGAGAAATAAGACAGTTTGAAAATATCACTTTTATGGAGATAGATCATCCCTAAACTACATCATGCTTCTGATAACATTATAGGTCATGCAGACAATCGAGATGCGTTTACTATAAATCACACAAAACCATTGAAGAAAACGAAGCATATGTTTATATGAATAGCACAGCTATGGGTACTTCAGTAAGTAAAATTATTAGAGATCCCTAAATGAATGCATGGCCACCGTAAATTGAACACATTTCTTCTATTGAGCCACATGCGTCACTAGTTTTCCCGTTTCTTTCCTATTTGCGAAATTCATTACTATACATCGAAATTTGTCATAGGATATGGTCATATTCAAACCATCATATGTATTTCATTCACTCATAGATGTTTTCATTCACAAAATAGCTTCATATATCACAGTTCACTATAGCGCTGTCAGCAGCTCCCAAAACAATATTGCGGAATCTGCTCTGGAATCTACAGGCACCTCGCTTTTGTAGGGCCATTTGTTTAACCCATCTCGAACATATCGATTCCCAGGATCCTCAACGAAAATGCTCAAGCATGAATAACGCCAGTTTTTCACGGGTTTGGTTGTTGCGACTGCAGAAGAAAGAAAAACAATTAGGTACATTGAATTATCTACAGAAGATAGTATATCATGCCGAATACTTACAGGTGCTAGGTAACATGCGCGGGCATCTCATCTCTTGATTCATCATCCTTTTACAATCCAAGCGATCCATGTAGATGAGTGTGTTCGGAAATGTATAAATTTCGAAGATATTTCAATAAACCGGAAAATCCAACTATTTACAATGCAGCGACAATTATTCACAAGCAAAACTATATTTGGTTCTACTAATCGTTCAGTTCAAAATGCTTTTGATATTCCCGTTCTTGCGTTTTCCAAATCCGGGAAGCAAATATCAACAAAAACAAAAAAACACAAAAATCCAAGGCTGTCAGATTGCCCAAAAGTGTCAAATTTCCCATAAATGTCAAATCATGTGGGCTATGGTGTATCTATATGTGGTTGACAGCGACATTGTACCCTTGGATGGCCTTACATGTCTATCAAGGCACGACAAACCAGAATTGTCTACTCTTTCATACTTGTGATTAACACACCATGCCATATCATGACGACACAATGAGCATATATGAAAATGTCATGAGCCAGAAAGAGCAAACTTTGCAATCTCCTTACCCCATTATTCATGGGATAGCACAAAAATAGATGTGCGCTACGGTGAAATTCTTGTTTGCTATCCCCCTGTGTTGCCGTGTAACTGACGTTTGTGTTCTTTTTTTATATTTACATTCTCGATACACGATAAACAAAAACCTTCAAAATAGTATTAATGCTTGAGTTTTTGTGCAACAGATGGAAGCACTTTCATTGATTTCAGTGTCTCCGGTGAGATGCATGAAAAGTTTCGAACTCGGTTATCTTGTTGCTTCTTGCCATCTTTGATGAAAAGTATCGCCGCGCTGTCTGCACTCCGTTTACTTGATTCTTATGGGTGAATACAGGGCTTAAATGAATGAAGCAATGAAGATGAGGACCGATGCTTCAGCACCAGATATACTCCCGAGGAAGGTAGCTTCATGAGAGAACAGTTTCAAAGTGCTTAGTGAAAAATACTCCCTCGCTCTATATGGCACTGCTGTATGAAACAGTTGGAGAGTGAAATCAAGCACCCGCTTGTGCAGAGAATATTTAACTCTCTTGTCTCACTTCTACTGAGTTGCGCATTTCTGTTGAAATGAATGTGTAAAAGAGAGGTATATAACGCTATCTCTTTCCCGTTAATGTGGTTTTGTAGGGTAAAAATGCTATGGAAAGTAAAATTAGATGATTTTCTACAATTCTATAAAAAATAAACACGAGAGTGTCCATTAAAGGAATATTTTGGGGGGTCCATAATAGGGAAGAAGAACGTCCCGAAACGGGACATGAAAATCAATTGAAGTGTCGACTATAGGGAAGCAATTTCCTATTATGGACACCCAGGGGGTCTACTATAGGGCGAATTCAGTTAGACTTTAAAATGTTAATTTCAACGAATAGTGTCGTGTATTTGGGTGTTTTATGTATGTATCGTGAAGAGGGGATGCAGAGCTTGTTGTTAGATATCAAGCAGAGCTAATATGTTAAAAATTTCTAAGCCTTATGACAGGAAGAGCAAAGTTCCGCTACTAGGGGGTCCACTATTGGACATTTTACCCTATTTACTCAACACTCACTCGCATATGAAACACTGCGATGAACGAAGGAAGCATCCATTCACGCTTCCCTACTGAACGATGCCTCTTCGGTAGTACCCGGCTTGTGAAGATTCCACGTTCAAAACTCACCTCTTTCAATGTACACACTTAATTTTTTTTGCCAGGTTTGGTTACCAGTTTACCGAATTCTCAACAGCTGAGCTCTCGGTAGTCAGCTCGGTAAACCACATCGATAACCGAGTCCTCGGTACTGTATTTTATTCGACGAAATGTCAAAATTTACCGAAATATTCTGTAAAATCAACTGAGCAATCGGTAAAACAATACCGATCATTTCGGTAATTCACCTACTCGTTCATATGTCAACAAATCAGTTTTGCTGATTTCTCAGTATTTCTTTTACAGTTTTCGGTACTGGTTTAGCGGTGCTCCCGTAAAAAATACCGAGCAAATTACAATTTTGTTTTTTATTTCTCTCGTAAAGAATAAAAACAAATAATATTTCAATTAAACATATTTTATTGCACATGTGTATTATTTTGTTCATAAACCTTGTTGCATACACGTTTCGCAAATCCCGGTTCATTGAAAACTAATTTCATTCATGGTGAAAAGCTTGAAGTTCGGCGGGGCGTAACGCCCTTTCTGATGATAAATGCCACATCGAGGAAAATTTATCCACTGCTGAAAATATAATGAAAACCCTCGTGAAAATAGCCACCCTATAACCAGAGACCGACGGAGTGAAAAACTGTCGAAATGACAACGTATGAAAATGCATGAAATCGTGAAAATAATACTGGCATCACTTGAACTTTTTGCTTGCTTCTTATGGATGCAAAAAGTAAACAAGTCGAATTGGAACCGCTTTTGACGGTTCGATTGGAAACAAGATGGCGTCTTCGCCGATCTCTTATTGTAGTATTTCTAGTGAAAACCTACGATTTTACAGCATTTTACAGCCTAATCAAACAACTTACCACACAAAACGTTGATTGCAGTCATTTCACTGCACTTGATTCGTATCTAGCTTTTTTTCACTTGACCTTCCTTAGTTTGCAACACGAGGAGATGATTGAAAAATGGCGCTTTCTAAAGTATCACGAAAGATGGCTGCTAACTGAGAACTCGGTTTAAATTTTAACGACGTTGGTAAGATTGATTACTGAACACGGTAAAAATATAAAAAAATATCTATACACAGCAAAAAAATCTGTTGAATATTACATCGAAATCGCTGCAACCAGTTGAATCCATCGGCTGTTGAATATTACACTGCGCGATGTACACAAGAACCTTCTGTGTAATAAACAGGAGCGATGTAATTTTGTTTCGATGTAATAAATTAGACGACGTAATTCAAGCAATGTAAATGTATATGATGTAAAACAGTAGTCTAAAATTTGTGAATTTAATTTTGATGGTGATTTTCTTTCTTGAAGTTATTTGTTTTTGTTATTTTTGAAATTTTTGTTCGTAAATATATATTGATAAAAACAATTTGATAATACGAACTTAATTAATTAAATAGATTGCGTAGTGGGTGGAACTTAACGATTTTGCTACATCAACGGTCTTTTTTTACACAGAGAAGGGTCGGAGGTCGGAATATAGTCGGTTTGACCTCTGCAGTAACAGTCGCATCCTCTCAACACGGTCCATGCCTGTACGTCGCCAACCAAGCAGTCTACAAATGGTCCGTAAATCGTCTTCCACCTGATCGATCCACCTTGTAAAATCCTCGAGGTTATACCAGTTACCTTCACGGATACAGACGGGTCTTCTCAGTCTGTAGATAGATTTGACGTTCGGTGTCCTATAAGAGAAAAACGATTACTCACAGTTACCATGAACTTGAAATTTATGTTTGAACATATTCTGCATCTAATCTACTAACTCTACATAACCAAATTTTAAGAGTATTGGTGCACTTTAAAGGAATTCATACTACTGGATTCTTTATGGAATTCTTTCTGACGTACCGAATAAAATCCTTCTGGGATTCCGAATAGAATTCTTTTAGGATTACGAAAGGAAGCCTTCTGGGATTCCGAAGTGAATGTTTTTGGAATTCTAAAGAATTGGGAATCCATTCCGAAGGGACCCTTCTTGAAATCCGATGAACATTCTTCTGATGTTCCGAACGGAATCCTTCTGCGATTCAAAAGAGAATCCTTTTGAGGTCCAAAAAGAATCTTTTCTGGGATTCTTCTGAAAGTAATCTATCTGGGATTTCCAAGGGAATCCGAAGGGAAACCTTCCGGGATTCCATAATATCCTACTTTGATTCCGATGCGAATTTTCGTTAGATTCCAAAAAAAATTCTACGAGCGGAATCTTGGGGTTAGAAACGGAATCCTTTTGAAAGTAAATCCTTTAGGGATTCCAAGGGAAATCCATAAGAGATATCATTAGGAATCTTTTAAAAAAATTTTTTTGGAAAATCCATTAGGTTCAATGAGAAATCCTTCAGGTACTCCATGAGTAATCTTTAAGGGATTTTATAAGAAATCCTTTAGGGATTTCATGGGGACTCCATTACGCATTACATGGAGAATCCATAAGGGTTTCCATGGGGTATATTTCAGGGATTTCAAGGAGAATACTTCAGGAGTTCCAGGGAACCCTTTGGGGGCATCCACAAAGTACGTTAAGTCTTTAGGAGGAAGGGGTACAGAGCAGCGTGACGATCCATACAGAAATTTCAGAGGTTTGTTACAAAAAGCGCGACGAGGAAGAGAGAGAGAGGTTTGAAAATCTTCAATTTTTGATTCCAGGAGGAACCCTTTGGGGATTCCCGGGGGGAATCCTTTGGGTATTCAGGGGAATCCTTTGGGCATTCAGAGGGAATTCTTTGGGGACTCCAGAGGGAATCCTTTGGGGATGCCAGGGGGAATCCTTTGGGCATTCCCGGGGGAATCCTTTGGGCATTCCCGGGGGAATCCTTTGGGCATTCCCGGGGGAATCCTTTGGGCATTCCCGGGGGAATCCTTTGGGCATTCCCGAGAGAATCCTTTGGGCATTCCAGGGAGAATTCTTTGGGGACTCCAGGGGAATCCTTTGGGGACGCATTTTTTATCATTCGTCGAAGTAATATGAAAGGTCACACTCCCTAGTATAAATCAACTAAACATTTGAATGATTTTTTGAGGTTTTCAGCCCTTCTCGGAACGATTGCTTTAGGTGGCCCATATTGCCCCGATCACCCAACCCCTATTATTCGTTAAACCTACCTCACTTAAAACTGCTTCATTTTCCGCTTGGCGTTTGGGCTTTCGACACGATCCTACCCAACAACCACCAGCAACCATGATGAGATGGGTTCCGTTGGTTCCTTAAACCGCAGATGTATAGGTGAGTAGTAAGCGTACGGTGGTAATTAGTTTCTGGGGCTATTCTTCTGGGGTGTAATGTTTTCAACCTCTGAAAAATGTAGTTGAGGAAATACAAGAATATAAAAAAAAACAACAAATAACAATTATTACCTTACCCATAGTTCAAGTGATTTTCTAACGAAGTTGTGGAGAATGGATTTGTTTGGCGATCAGAGCAAGTCACTGGTGGATGCAGCCACAATAACAAATCACTTTCTTCGCACCGGGTAGAATCTTGCTTGTTGCACAACCGGTATCACTTAAATTGGCCTCCTGGTTTTCTAAATTTGCCTCCTGGCTGTCGTAGCCGAGCGAATAATATATAAATAACAATCCGCTACTACCACACTGGCTTTCTAAACTGGCCTCCGGTTCGGTACATAACGGACCGGATAGATGCAACTGCCGCTCCTTCCATCGGGAAACTGTCGGCACAAAACAACTCCATTAAAGTCGAGAATTCCGTGTTATCGATGTCCGTTTCAAATAAACCTGTAATAAAATCACATCAGAGAATGCTTTAGCGAACAGAAATAAATATTTTATCACCAACAAACCTTCGAAAAATCGAAATTAATATAAATGATTGTGTTGCGAACTGCGCTGCAAAAAAAAAAATGGTGGACGCGAAACTTCTTGCGGTTATGATCAAAACGATCAAAACATTCGAAGCGGAACAGTGCTGCGAGATTTGAAATTGCATCATCATTTAATGTGATCTTACATTCAATTTGTGTAATTTCACACAGTCATAGTTATAATCATTTGGTTGCATCTATATCTGTGTAATATTAATGTTATGTTTATGTATTCATACACAAATAAAACGTAATCCATAAAACAAATTAAATTTGTGTGTAAATTGAAGAGCGATGTAATATTACATCAAAGTGAATGCAATGTTACATCTAAAAATACCTTTTACATAGCAATGTTAGTACAGTATCCCCCGCTTATCCGGACCTCGCTAATCCGACGACTCGTTAGTCCGGATCTCGCTAATTCGGAATTTTCCGGATTAAAAAGTATCAACACCCATTTGAACACATTATGCTGTCAGTTTTCAAATTTGTGCTGTGATTTTGTTTTGGTTCATTTGTATGGATTTGACAGTCGGATTAACGAGAGAAACCTCGATAGTCCGGCCATACATTTTTCGGATCAGCGGGGATACTGTACATAGTGTGAATTACATCGGAGCACATTACATTTTTTTGCTGTGATATAAAAACCGAGAAGCACGGTAGTTAACATTTTTGACATTTCATTTTTACAGAGGGTTCGGTAAACAATATTACAGTTATCAGTAATTTTTCAACTATTAACCGAGCCTCCGGTATAAATTAGTTTTACAGGATAAAACCAGTAAAAAAATTATTGCGCATAAATCCCAAAATTTTATTCCCACCTTTGGGTTTCCGCGCCGAGCTCTCAGCGCCAGACTCGGCGACAAGGGAAAAGATATAAAGTTGGTAACCCTGATTTTTGATAAAAATGTCGATTGTTTGTGTGAGTGCACCGATGTCAAAAAATAGAGCTTTTAGCTGATTTTTTTGTTGTCAAATGCAAGTTTTGACAGTATTATTCATGTATGAGTGTAAAACATGTACAAAAGTGTCGTAGCCAAGCAAATTCGTCTTCCGATTTGCTTCTTACCAACGAAAACAAGCGCGGAACACCGAAGGATAATTCGCATGTTCACGCCTCAAAAACAGAACACTGAATGATCGTTTATTTTCACCGTTCCTGTCAGCCTACTGAGATTGAATTTCAAATTTCTTCTCATTAGCTTCTTAGTATGCTGGCATTTCAAATGCCAACTACGATTGAATTTCAAATTCGTTATCATTTATTCTATTAATTTCATTTTGAATATTTTTGTATATTTCATTATTTTTATCATGAAATAAGAAATACGTTCCACTTTATCCATCAATGTAACCAACAAATGCAAATGCATTTTTCGGACTCACTTTATTCCCCACAATATTCACCGTCTCTACTCTTTCTTTTTTTTCGGTTAGGAAATTTTTTTTTTTTGAGCTGTTATTACGAAAACATAAATTTAATTGTCTTCTTTTTTTCATACCGGCGCAGTAGTTTATATATCAATAACAGCTGTGAATTTATTATTTGTGGCACTAAAGCATTGACGCTGTCCTTAAACTGTCCTTAAATTCTATTGAAACTATTGATTTACTAAACCATTAACTAAACCAATCTAACCCAAATCTAATCCACATTCTACACAAATCCAATCCAAATCCAATCAGAATCCAATCAGAATCCAATCAGAATCCAATCAGAATCCAATCCAAAACTAATCCAAATCCAATCCAAATCCAATCCAAATCCAATCCAATCCAAATCCAATCCAAACCCAATCCAAATCCAATCCAAATCCAATCCAAATCCAATCCAAATCCAATCCAAATCAACCCAAATCAATCCAAATCATATCCAAATCCAATCCAAATACAATCCAAATCCAATCCAAATCCAATCCAAATCCAATCCAAATCAATCCAAATCAATCCAACTCAATCCAAATCCAATCTAAATCCAATCCAAATCAATCCAACTCAATCCAAATTCAATCCAAATCAATCAACTCTAATCCAAATCAATCCAAATACAAATCAATCCAAATCAATCCAACTCAATCCAACTCCAATTCAAATACAATCCAATTCAAATCCAATCCAAATCCAAATCCAATCCAAATCCAATCCAAATCCAAATCCAATACAAACCCGGATAAAAAATATCATTAAAATATCATAAATTTTATTGTTACAACACCATTTAAAACATACCCAAGTAACACCAAGCATTACAATATTGCACGTATATCAATCACAAATCGGCATGCTGAATGCTAATTGCATTAGATCTGTTTTAACGATGTGTTGTTGCATTTATTTATCAACTGTCAGACAACGATACTCTAAATCAGCAGTACGAATGCAGCGATGCATTACTAGTGCTTTATTTCAACATGCCAAAGTAATGAACCATTATTTCGGTCTTATAATTGCCCTTTTCCACTTTAAGTCAACTTTTAGGGCTGTGTCAGGGGAAGACACTCGAATCATTTGATTCGGTTTTATTTTCGAATCTTTTGTAAATCTTTTTATCATTTTAAATCTTTTTGGATCTCGCCTGATCACAATCCCGCCTGCCTTCTTGTTTCAGTGTACATGCAGTACATCTGTCAAACTCAAACATAGAACCCATGCGAGTGATCTGGTTTTGCCGTTCAGCTTCCGAAGTGCCGGATCAATCCGGTCATACTGCCAAGGGTAAGTTTTGTAGTTTGTTGGTTGAATTGCAGATCGTATATAACTGATATTAATTCATTGTAGGAAGAACACATGCAACGGATTGCTGCAAACAACACGGCCCGGTGGAGCAGATGCCGTTAACGAGGAGCATTTGAGGGGCTACTTTGAGTTTGCTCTACGGGCATGGTTACAACACGGTCTGGCAAGGCCTCTCTCCGACGGAAATGGGCCCTTTGGATCACTATTTTAAACAGGTAAGCAAACCAGTTTAGACGACGAATATTGTGAAAGAAAACAACGATCTTCGTGTACAAGTTGATATGCAGTACACTCCATATTGATAGTGTTTGTGATAGATAATTGCAGATATTTTGAGGCGCGTGTAATCAGTGCTTATGTCCAATTAAATAAATATAGCTATCTACAGTCCAGACTTTCAACAACCTAAATTGCTAAATGTTAACTCATCATTATAACTTCCATCCTTTCTGATCTTTTATTCCATTTTTCCCTTGCAGTGAACATGACGATCCATTGTAGTGAACGTACGATCACGCTTGGAATTTGCAGAAATTGGAGCCACTGGCGGAAGCGCTGTTGTCGAACCACCTGCTCTCGAACAGTATGAAAACTTCTAAGAGCAACTGCTTAATCTGCAGCTTTACCATCGATTAGATGTAGTGGCAGCCAACCGAGCGTACGAATCAATTAACATCAAGCACATCCATGTAGACTCGCTCGGTTATTTGCACTGTAGCCACCGTAGCAACGGGGCCAAGCAAATCTTAAACCAGATGCTCAACTTCTTTATCAATGTTCACCAGAACAGCGTCGGTTTTCAAAATGTGCAATATCAATTCGTTTCCAAAGTAGAGTTCCTTGACTCGAACAATTTTAACGCTTATCTCGGCATTAGCTTCAGTAGAAGCTCATTTGCTTCAGTAGAAGCTAGTGAATAACCTGGTTGCCCTGCCTATCGGTTGATGCGAATAACACTACAGGATGATTGATTCAATCAATCAGACGATATTTGTGCACTGGAATCGAGTGGTGGATTATTCCAAGGTGCTTCCGTCAGAAGACAGAGTCCGTACGGAAACAATGCCATCATGCTGGAGGCGAAGGACGTTTAGTAGTTGTGCTGGAACCCGATCCGCTCCAAATACTCTCAGGCTTGTTGAGGCTGAAGTTCATCGAGCTGTTTACTAAGCGCGGCAATGAAAAATACCAAACTGTGTTACATTTGAGTCGTCACTTGGATGAGCTCTTCGTGAAAGTGCGATTCAAAAACCGTTTTCCTGCATGCAAGAGTTTTCTAGTCAAATTATTACCATCTCGTTTATATGCGGTGCATGCAATGTCCAAAGAAAAGACACTTGCCCTATATTTCTTTGCTCTGATTAGTGAGCTGCTGGTAATGACAATTTGCAACGATAAGTACGTACAGGCACGTGCTCTTCAGTCAACGAGGAAGGCCGAAAAGAATAATTCGGAGCAGAACAACCATGAAGCCGTAGTGGTCCGGATGGCGGATATGCTTTTCACCCTAAACAGCTTCCTGGGTAGTACCATTGCTTTTGGACTCACTAGTGGCCGCCCTCGAACAGATGTCGCATGATGCCAAGATAGAAAGCCGTTTGATTGAAATCAGTGGAAAAGTGAGATTAAAGAACTGAAAAGATAGACAAATTCAATTGATCAATAAATCGATTTAATGATTGGTACTGTACAGTAGAATATCGCTTTTAAACCAGAAGACTGGGATCAATCACAATAGATTTGAAAAGTACGAAAAGTAAGGCTAGAGTAGTATCACGCAGAGTGTGATTTCAGCGTTGTACGAACAACACCAACTGTACGTATCATCGTGTTAGCATCATGATATAAGAATGCAAAAATGGTAACTTGCCTTAGACACCTTGCAGTTAATAATTGTGGAAGTGCTTAATGACCACTAAGCTGCGAGGCGGCAATGTCCCAGTGGAGGATGGAATGCCAATAAGAAGAGAAGAAGACTACGTTCAGTTATAGAAACATAAAGTATATGTAATAAGTCCGGAATAAATATAATACTTTTGATAGTTAATCCACAGACAAACAGACATAACAGCTTGAACATTTTTCTGAAAAATCCATAGCCCAACTTCTCTACCACCATCTTGCGAGCATGTTACACGAAACAATGTTTCGTAAGACATTGTCACCAGAAGGCGCTGGAGTGAAATGTCAAACTCGAAGGATTACGACGCTAGCGCCTCTAGTTGTGAAACTCGCAATCAATCAAATTCAAATTGATCGTTGAAGTGATGGTCGATAGTAATTTCTCTAGTGTTACGTCTGTTTGTCTGTGGTTAATCTATAAATAATGAAGGAGAATAATGATAAATTATTTTAGAGCGTCTTAGGGGAAATGCTACAAGGTTAAAAGACTATTATTATTCCATTTACTTCCACTATTCCCTTTTTATGTATCAACAGATACGTATTTTGTTTTCTACTTGAAAACATAGGTCGATAACAAAACACTGAAGAAGTTTTCCAGTAGAAAACGAAATACGCATCTGTACATGTGAACATAAAAAGTGAATAGTGAAAGTAAATGGAAAAGTTTGTATTGAACTTAGAAATAACAAAAAAAAAACACTAATAAAGAAAAAAGAAGAAGAAAGAGTAAATGGAAGAATAGTCTTTTAACATGTTTTAAACTTGAAGGAGAATAAATTGAGTAAGCGCAATACTTTTTCAGTTTTTTCAATGTATTTTCTAGAAAATTTCTTGGTCGCAAAATGTGAGCAATTAAATAATTCAAAAATGGCAATTTTGGAAGCACATGCTTTCATTTTTTGCGTCTCGAAAAAGAATTCCGAGTTCCTAGGAGCAAACCATCCTACTTCCGAACAGCAAATTGTATTTTTATTGTTCGCATTATTATTTATTTATTTATTCAGTCTATGGCTAAAGTGACCTGTGCAGAACATAGCAATTGTATCCATTCAGCTCGGTTCATGGTTGTAAGTCACCAGCCACGCAGTCTGCGGAAGGTTCGCAAATCGTCTTCCACCTGATCGATCCACCTTGCTCGCTGCGCCCCTCGCCTTCGTGTGCCTATCGGATCGCTATCGAAAACCATTTTAACCGTCCGACATTCTGGCTACGTGCCAGGTGTGGTGTGAACGATGGATGGTTCTCCCAACAGCTATTGTAACTCTTGGTTCATTTGCCTCCTCCATGTACCGTCTTCCAACTGCACCCCGCCATAGATAGTACGCAACACTTTCCTCTCGAAAACTCGAGCGCGTTGGTCCTCCACTAGCATTGTCCAAGTCTCATGTCCGTAGAGAATTACCGGTCTACTGAATCCCTGAAGCACCCACGTGGAAATCCCTGGAGTATTCTCTGAAAATTTCCTGGAGGATTCCTTTTAGAATCCCTGGAGGATTCCTGTGGGAACCCCTGGAAGACTTCGGTAGAAATCCCTGAAAGATTCCCGTGGAAGTCCCGGGACGGTGCCCATAAGAATCCCTGGAGCGTTCCGATGGAAATTTCCTGGAGCATTCATGTGGGAGTCCCTGGACTATTCATGAAGGAATCCCTGGAGTATTTTTGAGAGAACCCCTGAAGGATTCTTGTGGAAATCTTTGAGGGATTCTTGTAGGAATCTTTCAGGGATTCCTGCGGGAATCCGTGGAGGATTCCGGTGACAATCCTTGGACCGGTAATCCTGTGGGAATCCATGGAGGATTCCTGTGGGAATCTCTGGAGGATTCCTGTGGAAATCCCTGGAGGATTCCTGTGAGAATCCCTGGAGGATTTCTGTGGGAATCCCTGGAGGATTCCTGTGGGAATCCCTGGAGGATTCCTGTGGGAATCCCTGGAGGATTCCTGTGGGAATCCCTGGAGGATTCCTGTGGGAATCCCTGGAGGATTCCTGTGGGAATCCCTGGAGGATTCCTGTGGGAATCCCTGGAGGATTCCTGTGGGAATCCCTGGAGGATTCCTGTGGGAATCCCTGGAGGATTCCTGTGGGAATCCCTGGAGGATTCCTGTGGGAATCCCTGAAGGATTCCTTTGGGAACCCCTGAAGGATTCCTGTGGGAATCCCTGGAGGATTCCTGTGGGAATCCCTGAAGGATTCCTGTGGGAATCCCTGAAGGATTCCTGTGGGAATCCCTGGAGGATTCCTGTGGGAATCCCTGGAGGATTCCTGTGGGAATCCCTGGAGGATTCCTGTGGGAATCCTCCTAGGATTTCACGGAAAACCTCCAGGGATTCCCCAGATATCCTCGAGGGATTACCACAGGAATCCTCCAGGAATTCCTACAGGTATCCTCCAGCGATTCCCACAGAAATCCTCTAGGGATTCCCAGAGGAATTCTCCAATGATTCCCAGAGGAATCCTCCAGGGATTCCCACAGGAATACTCCAGGGATACCACAGGAATACTCAGGGATTCCCACAGGAATCCTCCAGGGTTTCCAGGAATCCTCAGGGAATCCAGGAATCCTCCAGGAATCCTCCAGGATTCCCACAGGAATCCTCCAGGGATTCCCACAGGAATCCTCCAGGATTCCACAGAAATCCTCCAGGAATTCCTACAGGAATCCTCCAGCGATTCCACAGGAATTCTCCATGGAATCCACAGGAATACTCCAGGGAATACCACAGAAATCCTTCAGGGAAACCCACAGGAATCCTCCCGAGAATCCCACATGAATCGTCCATCCCACAGAATTGCTTTAGATTCGCAAAGGAATCCTCCAAGTATTCCCACAGGAATCCTCGAGGGAATCCCATAGGAATATTTCAGGGAATTCCACAGGAATCCTTCAGGCAATCCCATAGGAATCCTCCCGGGAATAATCCAGGGATTCCCACAGGAATCCTCCAGAGAATCCCACAGGAATCCTCTAGGGAATCCCACAGGAATCCTCCAAGTATTCCCACAGGAATCCTCGAGGGAATCCCATAGGAATATTCCAGGGAATCCCACAGGAATCCTCCAGGGAATCCCACAGAAATCCTTTAGATTCCCACAGGAATCCTCCAGGTATTCCGACAGGAATCCTCCAGGGAATCCCATAGGAATCCTCCAGGGAATCCCACAGGAATTCCCTCAGGAATCCTTCAGGGAATCCCATAGGAATCCTCCCGGGAATCCTCCAGGGATCCCACAGGAATCCTCCAGGGATTCCCACAGGAATCCTTTAGGGAATCTCACAGGAATCCTCCAGGGAATCCCACAGGAATCCTCCAGGAATCCATAGGAATATTTCAGGTATTCCGACAGGAATCCTCCAGGGAATCCCACAGAAATCCTTTAGATTCCCACAGGAATCCTCCAGGTATTCCCACAGGAATCCTCAAGGGAATCTCATAGGAATCCTCCAGGGAATCCCACAGGAATCCTTCAGGCAATCCCATAGGAATCCTCCCGGGAATAATCCAGGGATTCCCACAGGAATCCTCCAGAGAATCCCACAGGAATCCTCTAGGGAATCCCACAGGAATCCTCCAAGTATTCCCACAGGAATCCTCCAGGGAATCCCACAGGGATCCTCCAGAGAATCCCACAGGAATCCTCCAGGGAATCCCACAGAAATCCTTTAGATTCCCACAGGAATCCTCCAGGTATTCCCACAGGAATCCTCCAGGGAATCCCATAGGAATCCTCCAGGGAATCCCACAGGAATCCTCCAGGGAATCCCATAGGAATCCTCCCGGGAGTCCTCCAGGGATTCCTACAGGAATCCTCCAGAGAATCCCACAGGAATCCTCTAGGGAATCCC
The DNA here is from genome assembly GCF_024139115.2 of Armigeres subalbatus. NCBI lineage: Eukaryota > Metazoa > Arthropoda > Insecta > Diptera > Culicidae > Armigeres > Armigeres subalbatus. The sequence goes on along the minus strand of NC_085139.1, from coordinate 236,257,690 downwards.
ACAGGAATCCTCCATGGAATCCCACAGGAATCCTCCAGGGAATCCCACAGGAATCCTCCAGAGAATCCCACAGGAATCCTCTAGGGAATCCTCCATGGAATCCCACAGGAATCCTCCAGGGAATCCCACAGGAATCCTCCAGAGAATCCCACAGGAATCCTCCAGGTATTCCAGGATTTCTGTGGGAGTACCTGGAGGATTCCTGTGCGAATCTAAAGGAATTCTGTGGGATTCCCTGAAGGATTCCTAACGGAATACCTGGAGGATTCATGTGGGATTCCCTGGAGGATTCCTGTGGAATTCCCTGGAGGATTCCTGTGGGATTCCATGGAGGATTCCTGTGGGATTCTCTAGAGGATTCCTGTGGGATTCGTTGGAGGATTCCTGTGGGATTCCCTGGAGGATTCCTGTGGGATTCCCTGGAGGATTCCTGTGGAATCCTGGAGGATTCCTGTGGGAATCTCTTGAGGATTCCTATGGATTCTATGAGATTCCTGGAGAGTTCCTGTCGGAATACCTGGAGGATTCTCACAGGAATCCTCCAGGGAATCCCATAGGAATCCTCCAGGGAATCCCATAGGAATCCTCCAGAGAATCCCACAGGAATCCTCCAGGGAATCCCACAGGAATCCTCCAGGGAATCCCACAGGAATCCTCCAGGGAATCCCATAGGAATCCTCCAGGGAATCCCACAGGAATCCTCCAGGGAATCCCACAGGAATCCTCCAGAGAATCCCACAGGAATCCTCCAGGTATTCCGACAGGAATCCTCCAGGGAATCCCACAGAAATCCTTTAGATTCCCACAGGAATCCTCCAGGGAATCCCAAAGGAATCCTCCAGGGAATCCTCCACGGAATCTTATAGGGATCCTCCAGTGATTTTCACAGGAATTCTCCAGGGATTCCCACAGGAATCCCCAAGAAATTCCCACAGGAATCCTCCAGGGATTCCCACAGGAAGCTTTTAGATTCCCACAGGAATCTTTTAGATTCCCACAGGAATCTTTTAGATTCCCACAGGAATCTTTTAGATTCCCACAGGAATCCTCCATCGATTCCCACATGAACCCGTCAGGGTTTCCCACAGAAATCCGTTAGGGTTTTTCACATGAATCCTCCAGGGATTCCTACAGGAATTCCCTCAGGAATCCTCCAGGAATTCCCTCAGGAATCTTCTGGGGATTCCCTCAGGAATCCTCCAGGGATTCCCTCAGGAATCCTCCAGGGATTCCCACAGGAATCCTCCAGGCAATCCCATAGGAATCCTTCAGGGATCCCCACAGGAATCCTCCAGGGAATCCCATAGGAATCCTCCACGGAATCCTATATGTCCCGCTTGAAGATTTCCGTGGGAATCCAGTAGAAGCAGCTTGGGGATTCCAGTAGGAGCAGTTTTGGGACTCCAGGACAAGCAGCTTGGGGATTCTACCAGAAGCAGCTTGGGGATTTTAGCAGGAGCAGATTGGAGATTCCAACAGGAGCAGCTTCGAGTAGGAGTAGGAGCAGATTCCAGTAGGATCAGCATGGGGATTCCAGTAGTAGTAGCTTGGGGACTCCAAGAAGAGCAGCTTGGGGATTCCAGCAGGAGGAGCTTGGGGATTCCAGCATGAGCAGCATGGAGATTCCTGTGATTTGTCGGGGGTTTCGAAATAGCTGCGAGCTTCCTATGGGAATACGATCGGTTTGTTTTTGTTGGTTAACGCAGCATTTGTTGTGGTCCAGCAGAGTTTGTATACGACTGTAAAACAGATGAACATTATTGCTAAAAATATTTACAATCAGAAATTTATCTGCAAACTTACCGCCAGAGTTTATTTCAAAATTTAATAATTTATTCTGGGCCAGCAGAAACCATGTGGATAAATTATTTTGTCATTTTGTTTTGTTTTATATAAATCTCGCAGTTACACTGAAAAAAATCATTCTATAGGCGGGCGTTTCTTTCATGTACATTAATCTCGCCGATTTTTTTTAAATCATTTGTAAATCTTTTTAAATCTTTCTGAATCTTTTGAATGTTTTATGAAATGATTCAAGTGTCTACCCCCCTGGGCTGTGTTTTTTACAAGCATATATAGCTTCATGGTTACTTGGGTAATTTTTACCATTGAATATAATGGAATTTTGACAATAAAATCACATGAGAAATAATGGTTTTCCACGATAAAATGAATGGTAAATGGGACTTTTACAATTAAAAGGGGTTGTTATGTATCTTTACAATAAAAATCGAAAATTTTCCATACAAAATTCGGAGCAAAACAATTGATTTTACGGTTCTTCAATGGGATGATTTCGAGCGACAAAACAATAGAAAACATTGTGTTTTAAATGTTTTCAATTACTGTTTCTATTGTTTTACAATAGGAATACAACAGGATTTAGAATACATTATACTCCAATATTACAATAAAAATACAATACAATTAATTGTTTTACATATCATTTTATTTTCCTCCGTTTATTTAGCATATCTTTAGACGAATCCAGCGCACTACTTCCAAAGTTAAGTGGGTTGCCTGTATCTGGAGAAAAATCCAACATCGGTTTAAAAAGTGTACTAACTTTGTTCCGAATAGATATAAACCTGTGAAAAATGTAAATTATAAAAGAATGTCAGTTTTATTAGAAAAAATACGTCGAGAAGAAAAGAAAAAATTACCTGCATCAGTTCTTATTATATCCCCTTGGTGAGATTGGCCAATGGTAGCCACTGAACGATCTTCAATCAGTGACCAGCAAGCAGCAGTATTTTATTTATCATAAGCTTCATTTCTGTAAAGGAACAAGGATACATGTTACCAGGCATGTCATCAGGTACTATGATGATAAAATTTTCATTTATTTTTTGTTCGGGATGAACCACTGCGTTCATTATGTACATTGAACTTTTGTAGTATATAAGATTACGATTACCGGTGGTGAGTATAAGCCGTTTGTCAGCGCAGTATCATTACTTGATACTTTACCGGTCGCTACTAAACGCGCTGCTAAAACAGTAGCGCAGCTGACAGGTGACCAAATTGACCAAATAACAGCGCTACTATTTGATGAACTATCAAACGTCGAACGTCACCGATACGGAATGCAGCCACCGAAATGATAACCGAAAATACCGAAAATAGTGACCGATGCGAAAAAGAGTGACTAATCTAAAATGACAGTACAGTGAGAGTGATCAAAATACTCGCGCCCAGTAATGATGCTCTAACGCGCTTCAACACTTTAGATACTCACCACGGTACAGAAGCCATAGTGATCTACCGCTTTCCCAGCAGCAGAAACTGCAATGAAAAAAACACTTTTTGCACCATACAGTTTCATTATTTTCATCTCTTCACCAATTATAAACAAAACTGTACACGGTCAAATGAATCCAGCCATTCTCCGAGTAAATTAAAAGCAAAAGTTTTTGTTCCCTTTATTTTTTTTGAAATCAAATTTTTATTGCAGAACATTTCTAGACCTGCAACAAGACCTGCAATATGAAAATATATACTTGAGAACCGGTCTAACATTTTTATTTATTTAACAAACAAAGCTATTGTAATTTTATTGTTTTCAATTGTTATTTCATCAATATAATAAATCCATGAAATATTCCAAAATTATATTAATTCAATAACATTAGACGGATTTCCAGATCAAACAAACCGAATATTTTTAAAAATTGTTTAGTTTTTGGATGAGCAATACTAAACATAAGCGAACAATAAAAATATAATAGAATTTATCGGAAACATTTAAATATATTGTGATTTTAATGTACGTACAATAAAGATCTTTTACAACCGTGAACATTTTACAATAAGCATACAATAGTTTGTATTGTTTGCCACACAATCTATTGTATTTCAATGGGTTATGTCATACAAGTTACTGTAAATTTTTATCCGGGAATCCAATCCAAATCCTATCCAAATCCTATCCAAATCCAATCCAACTCCAATCCAAATCCAATCCAAATCCAATCCAAATCCAATCCAAATCCAATCCAAATCCAATCCAACTCCAATCCAAATCCAATCCAAAGCCAATCCAAATCCAATCCAAATCTAAATCCAATCCAAATCCAATCCAAATCCAATCCAACTCCAATCCAACTCCAATCCAAATCCAATCCAAATCCAATCCAAATCCAATCCAACTCCAATTCAAATACAATCCAATCCAAATCTATTCCAAATCCAATCCAAATCCAATCCAAATCCAATCCAAATTCAATCCAAATTCAATCCAAATCCAATCCAAATCCAATCCAAATCCAATCCAAATCCAATCCAAATCTAATCCAAATCTAATCCAAATCCAATCCAAATCCAATTCAAACCCAATCCAAATCCAATCCAAATCCATCCCAAATCCATCCATCCATTCAAATCCAATACAAATCTAATCCAATCCAAATCCAATCCAAATCAAATCCAAATCAAATCTAAATTCAATCTATATCCAATCAAAATCCAAGATTTTGAGATACTTAACCGAATTGGCAAACTTATTCAATCTGATGCCACCAAGCAGATGTATTGCAATCAACACAATCTTCAATTCAGTAATTTTTTAATTTTTTTCCACAACTTTTAGATTACGAAAACTTTTCAAATCTCACCGACAAAGAGATATTCAACTCAACCTACTATCTTGAACAACAGCTCCGTCGATCAGATAAATTTAAGACTTAACAAATATTCATCTCATTGATTTTGATTTTCTCAACGACTCTGTAGAAGACAACTTTCCAAATCTTATAGATGTCAAGATATTCAACCGAACTGCCAATGTAACTGTCAATATAACGCGCTTCATAGCGGATGAGTTCCAAACATAACTGGTAACTGATCTTGAAATGGTAGACCTTCGTTTTTTATATTTCTCAATATTGTTTATTTCGCTCATTGAAACACAATCTATTTTTTTCTTTATCACTATTCTATCAAGAACCTCTCTCGCCTATTGACACCCCTTATTTTTTTATATGTGTGTAATTTTTTTCATGACTTTTCTTAATTTTTTTTTGCCATATTATTTTCTCGCGTTCTCTCTCTCTCTCTCTTTCTATTTGCCCTTAGCATATCATGGCTTATCTTTTTTTTTTGCCGTTCTCTTTTCCAACTTAGGCTTACCTTTTTTTTTTGCCTTTTGTATAGCATGGCTTACCATTATTTTTTGCCATTTTTTCAGGCTTACCGGGCTTTTTGAGGCTTACCATTATTTTTTGCCATATCTCGTCTGGGGTTTACCTTTTTTTTTTTTTTTACCCTTCACCAATCATAGCTTATCTTTTTTTTGCCATGTTTTTTTACGTCGGAGGCTTACCATATTTTTTTGCCTCATTTAGCTTTTCTACTACTGCTGAACTCTCTTACCTTGTAGGGAGCAACGACTACGTCATTGTCATAGCCAAGCAAATTCGTCTTCCGATTTGCTTCTTACCAACGAAAACAAGCGCGGAACACCGAAGGATAATTCGCATGTTCACGCCTCAAAAACAGAACACTGAATGATCGTTTATTTTCACCGTTCCTGTCAGCCTACTGAGATTGAATTTCAAATTTCTTCTCATTAGCTTCTTAGTATGCTGGCATTTCAAATGCCAACTACGATTGAATTTCAAATTCGTTATCATTTATTCTATTAATTTCATTTTTGAATATTTTTGTATATTTCATTATTTTTATCATGAAATAAGAAATACGTTCCACTTTATACATCAATGTAACCAACAAATGCAAATGCATTTTTCGGACTCACTTTATTCCCCACAAAAAGGTCTATCGGGGAAGCAGTAGCTGAAGACAAATGTCATTGTTTTCAACGACGAAACGAAAAGTTTCAAAGCAAAAAGCAATACCGAGCTGAAATTATCTATTTAAGTGTGTAGGATCTGAAACGAACATAATCACAATCTTCAATGTTTGGCTCCGGCACAAAAGAAAATTTTGGCTTCAGTTTGACAACCAAAACGATTCTATCCGCACCACCCAGGTGTAGAATAGTGGTCGAAAATTTGGAATGAAACTGAATCACTCCTGATTTGACTCTTAGATTGGAGTATTTGAAATGTTTGTCTAGATTTCTTCAAATAAAAATATCGTCCAACTCTATTTACCATCGCGGATCCGCGAACCGGTTCAGGATTGACGTTTCCCTTTCGCGAAAAAGGGAAAATAAAAAAATCTCCGCGCGACCGTTTCGGATCGGATTTTCCTCTGCCGTCGTTTCGTCGGTTTGTCTGCTGCGGGCGCTGCAGCGATTTTTATTCGTGTCGTAATGTTTGTGGTGATCGGTCGGAAGTGATTGCGTTCGAGACCCCTGTACCAGTGAAACGGGACGTTGTGCGGTGATTGCGCGGGGGCTGGACAGTGGACAGCACTGACCTCGGTTTGGCCGCGGCCGCGCTACATTCCGGATTGCGCGATACCGCCGAATTCCGGGAACATTATCCGCGGAGCCACGGATCATCGAATACACCATCTAAGAAGATAGCGAGACGATATGAAATGGACTGTGAAAAATTTAGGGCGTTTGGGAGGATCTGGATTTTCTTGTTTTGTGTAGAAATGGAAGCAATAACAAACGTATGAAGATAATCATCGGTAAACGTAGAAAAATAGTTAATTTTTTGTGCAAAAACTGTGAAAACATGCTGCAATAATATTACAAGTAAGTAAAGGAATGATTGGATTTTTGTCCACTTTATTTTGAGAGAGTGTGCGTGATTTGCATTTTGATTACGACGTCCGTCGTGCGTTGGGCAGAAGGATGGAGCTGATGTTGAATTACAGCTGAAGGGATGGATGAGAGGCTGTCTCAAGGCCGGATGGGCCTTAGAGACTCAGAAAATCTTGGAAGTGAATCAGGAAGACAGTCACAGTGGTGGTGGATTACTGCAATCTCTGGATCGGAATTGCCATTACGGAGAATGTAAAAAAAAAACGGAAAAAAACTGCTGTTAAAACATTGACGATCCACGGTGGAGGGCTGTCAGCGACCAATGGTCATTCAAGAATTTGCGAGAGTGGCTGTGATAAATAACAAAACTAAAAATAATATCTAAACTCATAGAACTAATAGAATAAGGTATCTAGCAGTTTTTTAGTCATAAACTTGGGCTTCGTGGCCGTGCGGAAGTGTCGATAGGCACTCGATCGCATTTCGTAGAAAAAAAAGGGTTGTCTAGTGTGATGCTTTCTTCAAAGAGCGATATACTTATTGGCATCATTAGAAGTGTAGTTGTCTATTTTAGAACTTCTTTTTTATCTTCATTTTTATAAATATTTCAGATTGTAATTATAATTACCAAAATTGTACAGTTTAATTTACACAATCATTATTGCCAATAAATCATGTTGCTGCAGATAACAATTATTTGGCCACATTCCATAGCCCGACAAACCATGAAGCAATAGATGAACTTGCCTTTAGAAAATTTTGGTGTCATGTCCATTAAACTGTTTCATTCATTACGCGACGTAGAATACACTATTTGAATACTTATCCAAGCTAATTCAGCAAAATGTATTCATGTAACTACTGTTCTGATGTTGGTTTTCCATTCTTCTTCTTCTTATTGGCATTACATCCCCCACACTGGGACAGAGCCGCCTCGCAGCTTAGTGTTTACTAAGCACATTCACAGTTATTAACTGCGAGGTTTCTAAACCAGGTTACCATTTTTGCATTCGTATATCATGAGGCTAAAGCTATGTCCATTTAGAATTCGGAATCATTTATTGTATTGCAGCGACACGGAAAGTGATCACTGCAAGAATTCTTTTGCAGCGGTTCGTCTACCTAGGCGCCCACTTGCTGTGGTATAAATTTCACGATGTTTCGTGCAGCGAGTCAAAAATTATTCCAGATGGAAGCCGAAAGGAGGGAAAAAAAATCTCCACACCCACGTTGATCATCCTGCTCATCGACGATGAAACCTACGTCAAAATAGACTTCGGACAGCTTCCTAACCAAAAATTCTACATGGTGATGGCACGAGGAGTAGTTCCTGCGAATTTTGAGTTTGCTTTTTGGACAAACTTGCAAAAATAAACAGATGATTTTGGCAAGGGATATGCAGCTGTGGAGCAAAGACCTAAGTGTTTGTGACGAATAAGACGATAAACTCGAAACTGTACAAGGAGGAATGTATCAAAAACCGCGGTCGATTTTCCATAAAGCTCATAAAGGTCCCGTGAAGTTTTGGCGAGTTGCCACTACAGCCGGGAAGTCATCCAGTGGTACCACGATAATAACGAAGATTTCATCGATAAAAACATAAATCCACGCAACTTCCCACAGCTCCGGCCCATCGAGACATTTTGGGCAGTAATGAAGCGGAAGCTTAAGAAAAGTGGAAAAACAGCTCGGGACGCGACTCAGATGACCAAAATGTGGAACAAATGTGCCAAGGCAGTAGACTCCGGAGGTGTGCAACTTTTGATGAGAAGAATAAAGAAGAAGGTGCGAATTTTCACTAGAAACAAGAAGAAATGATTTGTAACAATATTTTTTCTTTAAAGTACAGTGAATTACCTTTGTTTTGATGTATTAACCTTATTTGTACGTCAATCCGTTACCGAGATACAGATGATTTTATTTTCCGGATTCTAAATGGACATAGCTTTAGCACGATGATACTTTTTTGCCCAGTGAAGTCCAAACCGAAAATTGTCTAGACCGGCACTGGGAATCAAGCCCAGCCATCCGCCCTCAGCATGGTCTTGCTTTATAGCCGCGCATCTTACCGCACGACTAAGGAGGGCCCCCTGGTTTTCCATTATAGCACCCAAATGAGTGTTATAATGGATTTTATTGGTATGGAAAAGTAGTCCGTTTTGTCACTCAAAGACGAACTGTAAACCAGGTATGATCAGGAATTGCAAAAAAGTTTATTTCTTTTTTAATACGAGTCAAAGAAAGGACAATAATTTGTGAGTTTCGTTTTGCGTCATTGTTTTCAAAGACGTAAAAACCTTACAATCAAATGAAATTAATTCGAAGAAAAAATAAAGCGCTGTTCCAATTTAGATAAGATAAAGTTTTCTTAGATATATTTATTGTGAACACTTTTGAGCAGATCGCATACCACGGTTTGCGATAAAAAGTTGCACACAAAAGTTGCAATGCATTATCTTGCGATGATAATAAATTCTACGGTAGTTTTTCTTTTATGAATATTCGAGAAGAGGTTAACATAGGTTTATATTGCTTTATATTATTTAATATTTATTAAGACACATATATTTTTCTCGTTAACTGAAAAAAGCATTCTTTCATTTGTAGCTAAGAAGAAAGAAGAACTTGGACAAAGCGTTGGCAAGTTAAAATAATAACGCTGGTAATCAAGAAAGAAGTTCAAGACATAAATACGAAGCTCACGCCGATCCGAAGTAAACTGTTGTGCAAAACATGTCATGCATTTATTGATTTATCCTGACAGCTGTTGTATAAAGCTGAACAAACTGATCTGCAATATAAAAACTCGACATAATAATTAACGAAATAACTCAACAATTCTACCCAACCTACCGAAAATAAATGATGTTTTCAATGATTTTTTTAGCGTCCTTAGCATGCCAGATGATATTTAACACGTTTCCTTCCATTTCTGACCATCCGATTTGATCGTGAAGCAAGATTTCCTGTTTAGTCCTGACGCGGAAATGTTTTTCAATTGTAGATGTGTGACGTTTTGCGAACCGACACAATTGATTTGCTCCGATTGATGAAGCTTCCACGTTCGGTTCATTCTGATGGATACAGCTATTTTGCCTATTTTCATGTCCGCACCAAGTGGCCATAAATTCATATATGTCCCATCTACAAAAAGGGCGATAAGGATGGGTTGGTTCGATGTGGAGTGTCAGAGAGTGACAGACGAGAAGTACGTTGCCAGAAGCCGAATGTTGGTGTCGGGTACCCGATCGAATAGAGATCGGTACAAGGATTGCTTCCGCAGCAGAAAGACGAACCCACCGCAGAAAGAAGAAAGAATATGAAGAACAAGTGATTAGCGAGGCGCAGGAAAAATGGAGCAGTGTGATATGCGGAGGTTGCGGGGAAAGACAGCGCCATCTCCCGTCATGTGCAATGACCAAGAAGGGAATTCGCTAACAAACCGAAGTGGCTGCCAGGCGGAAGCAACACTTCGAGACTTTGTTGAATTGTGGAAGTGACGGTGCATCGGTGAACAGAATAAATATTAGCGATAGAGTTTCCATTTCCCGGCCATTTTTGCTGTCCCGGGATGAAAATTCTTGTATATCCCGGAAGTTTCCGATATTTTTAAAACATTTTTTTTTGTTTTGAAAAAGTTTTTTTCGAAGTTTAGGGGTACCGTGCGAGACCGAAATCCGTACAGCACCGAAATCCGTCCACCTCATGAGATATCACTAAATTAAAGGAGGTTAAAGGTAATTACTGTAGAAATAATTAATCTTATCCTGTGCAGATACTTGCCAGTAATTTTTAAAGGCATAGAATTGGAAAGAAGGCTTTGAAATTAAAACAACAAAAATCAAAAACAAATCTCCACCCACCAAACGCGGAGTTTGTGCGGCCATTTTGTTTTCGGGTAGAGCATAATTACACCAAAATTAACTGTGTTTTAATTGCTAATTGCAAATCATTACATAAGATAAGCGGAATACAAATCGAAGGGGTCGCTTCTCAAGGTGCATATCGAACTATTCACAGTGGTAGTTTAGTCAATCAGACTGCTTCAATTTGAATATTTAGTTAAAACATAGCTGTACGGATTTTGATCCTTTGATTCGGACGGATTTCGAGTCAGGAGTAGTTGATTTTATTCATTATTTTATCATGTTTTCCGCAATGAGTAAATGTGAAACACTTCAAAAGTAGAAGCATTCATGCTCCTTTTTCAATGACAAACGTTTTATTTACATTCGATTCCTATTTTCTAATGACTTTTTCATATACTAAGGTGCTTAAGTGTACGGATTTCGATGCCCCACGGTAAAGTTCATATTTTAGGAAGGCCAGATGATATTGCATCAATTTTTAGACTCTGGCGCAACTTCCTATTGTTTTGAATTTTCAGCGTGCACACCAATACATTCAAGCTATCTTTGTAATTTTTTGTTGGTGTTATCCATCGGACACACGTGTTTTTTGTTCACTCAAACAAACAGCAAACAGTGTCATTTGTGTGTCTGACACGGGGAAAATATTCACGCAATTAATTTTCGCGCAAGGGTCTAATAAGGCGGAATCTGCGCAATACATTTTCATTTTCATTTTGCAGCGTTTGGTGGGGCAATGAGAGCGTAACTCAATCCAAGGCCGATAATAGAGAGGGTAATGGCAGAAGAGTCCTTGTAGACCACTTGATTGCCATGGGGTATGATAAGGATGGGGTGAAGTAAGGTTCGGATTTAGAATCGACTCGACGCTAATGCAAAATGTAATTGCATGAGCATGAGCATGATTGACCGCCCACGGTTGCTCCTCCGTTATTGCCAGGTCAGCTGTAATTACACAGAGAACCAATAGATAATGTTTGGGACTAACATTATCTTCAATGTGTAAGAACTGGTGACCAAAAATTAAGCAATACCAGCGCCGGCCGTGTCCGAATGCAGGTCAATTAAGGAATGGGTAGGAAGATGTTGACGTGATACTCGCTTTGATGGAAGCCGACGAGTCATCTGCACTTCCACGAGAAATCACAGGGATGTTGGATATATGGGGTAGGTAGTGTAGCAGGGTTCGTTTTGGTAAACGGAATGCGGGGTGTAGCGTGTAATTTGATCAACGTTTAACAAGAACACAAGCGAACGCGCACTAATTAATTGAACTACCGACCGCACAAAGCAGAACCAAATATTTTGAAGATCGCGCGATCGTTCTGCGTGATCAACTAAACACGTTAGGAGGCGTCCTGATTTTTATTTGCTAAATAATTAACTCACCCGCACAAGGCAGAACAAAGTATTCCGATGATCGCGCGATCGTTCTGCGTGGTCAACATAACACGATAGGACGCGCACTCACTTTAATCAGTTTCCCGATTGTCATCTACAAACAAACTGCACAAACTGCATAAAACATTAGACACAGATCATCTATAAATTCATTTTTTTAAATTCCTTCCCGGATCATGGTGGTCTAAGCTAAAACTATAATGAGGAATGAAAAACAAATCGGTTTATGCTAAAATTCGACGCGAGAAAAACAAAACATATCATCACTGAAACGCGGTACACTTCGATCCTCCATTTAGATGATGTATTCACTCATAAAACATAGAAAAGAATAAAAAAAAGTGATATGATGACATGAATTTACAAGGAATAAAATTAATATAGGGTATCTGTTCCATCATTAATAACATGCTCCCACATCAATAACATTCGCAAAACAGGCAATTTAGGCTAAATTTGTGTCGTGTTTCGTTGTTATCCGGCGTGCTCACTGCCAATTCTCTGTACTCGAATGGTATTGACCCGGGTACATGCTATGAATATGAATTCAAGGAGCGGTAACCCTATAATACATACAAAGTTGGAAAGTAGTGGAACAGATATTGATAATGTTAAGAGGCAGATCTATAACGAGACGTTTGTTGCTTAACATAATATTAAAGAAAATGAATGAGCGGCATCCAAATATAGTTACAATATTGTACTTCCAGTTGAAAACCGAAGTGAGCTCTCGCGACAATCGAGTTTTCTCCCGTTTCCTTTTGTCGCAACTACGTCGCGACTAGTGCGCATCATGGCGCACGGCGGTGGCATAGATGCGCACTAGTCGCGATGCAGTTGCGACATCAGGAAATAAGGAAAAAATCAATCGTCGCGAGAGCTCACTTCGGTTTTCAACTGGAAGTACAATAATGCTGTCCAATGAGCAGCTCGAAGCAGCCCGAAGCTACTCCCATCCCTCCCATGTCCATTTGTTGACAAAAAAGAACGAGCAGGACAAGAACAACCCCGAGCCACCTCGATCCGCTCATTGGACAGCACTAATAAATACACCCAACCAACGTCCTTCAGACCTCCCCCTTACAACTCCGAACAAGAACCCACCAAAATCCATATGAAAACCAGGCACATGCGAAATTTCCAGACTCTTGTATAAATATTGTATCCGACCTACAATCCTGCAAGAAATTCCTCACATACCCAACTCCCACACAGACCCCGGCAGGCTCCAACACAGAACCGCATGAAAATCTAATAGTCCGCTGGATGTAACATTAAAAGTAGAATATTGGATTGATCTCACCAAATTGATGAACGTCCAGCAAGTACGGAAAAACAGGTAGGTATTGAGTGGCTGCAACTGCAACTTCGGCACCACCAACACGCTGGGAACTGATCACGAACTACGACCGGACAAGATGCACTACCGCGAGAATAGTTAAACTACGGCACAGATGCGTGATCTTCCTTTGTGTCCTATCTATTGAAATGTGAATAATTTGTCCACTTTCACTTAATCAAATTAATAAAAAAATCAGCCAAAAACCAGCTGAAAATGAAATAAAAACGTCACCAAACACAAAACATAACCGATCGCGCAATGGCTACTACGACCAAACTCAACGCTAATGCAAAATTTCTAGTACAAATAATTTCTAGTACAAAATTCTAGTACAACGTTTTTCTAGTTTTTAAAAGCAATGTTTAAAATGCAATGTCTTCTTCTTTTGCCTTGGAAGCAGCTGATGTGGTTTGAAAAGTCATATAGCCATATAGTCCAATTATAAGTTATTTAATTTGTTAGCTTTATGTGACCACATTGAAAATATAAAAAAATATTGCATATTAGTATTCTATTTTATAACTTTTATTTATGCAGAATGAAAATTAATTAACTTTGTTTGTTCTGGGTGTAGTCGTCAAATCACTTTGTTTACCTAAGTCATTGCTTTGTCAATGTTCTTAAGCTGTGTCGAAACTACAAACTCAATGTAAGATGTATCATGTAAAAGCGGAAACTGTTAAAGAATTTAGTTTGTTCTATTATATTTTTGTCAAGGTTTCCTATAACTGTAAACTGTTCTAACAAGTAGCTTTATCGTTGAATCATTACGGTGATTATCTATTAAGTTCTAATCAATGTCAGCTATAGGATTCACTTTTCGGTGGCAAAGTGAAGCTTCATCACGCCTATTGCCTATCTATTTTAAAAATTATCGAGAATGAAGCCGTTCTAAGGTTGTTCATATATGTTCCATCATTACAATGTATGGTATTTTTTATTATTGTTCTTCGAAGAACCACGTACCACGTTCCTAGTTTTGAAAAAAACTTCTACTCAGTAAATCCAACAGTCGATTCCCTACAAATGCCTTGAATCAAGGATGTTATCGATCATTTAGTAATTTGCATTCCATCCTTTAGTAGTTTGTCAATAGCTCATTCCAGAAGCTGTATTTCAAAATGTTTTGTATGGTGGACTTCTAGCGCGATGGATTTTCTACAACACTGCGGAATGGTTCGTTGTTAGAACTCAACTAATAACGGAGTTATAGCACTAGTTGCAGTAACTTTAACAAAATGATTGGAATTTTGTTATCATTTAGTCTAAGTTACTGAAACTATACCTATAACTCCGTTACTAGTGGAAATCAAACCACGAACCATTAGGCAGAGTTGAAGATAAACTTTCGCACTAGAAGTCCACCATACAACACATTTTGAAATTCAGCTTCTGGAATGATTTATTGACAAACTACTAAATGATCGAACGCAAATTACTAAATGATCGATAACATCCTTGTCTTGAATACTTTGTTTTTCAATAAATGCCTAGCTAGCTAAATGTAAGCGTGGCTACGACTTAGCGTCACAGGGAACGCATCAGAAAAGTATTGCCGAAAAGAAGAGAACTCACATCATTATCACTGATGAAAAAGGCCTCTGCCTGACTGCACTACCATTCGAGGCTCCAAGATACGATGTCCGTTGGATCACTTGCACATGCGTTAAATCAGTGCGCCAATGCCAGATATGTGTCGCGGCATCAAACAACAATAGTCAACATGCGGTACCACCACGACAGGATATGTCTTTGGTTGCCATATCAGTGCTAATGGCGTAAGCCCACCCATCGCGGCAAGATCACATATCCGAGGAGAGGGATATTTTAGAAAGGCCAGATGATACAGAATTCAAATTAAAACTAAATTCTATTTCAATTTAAATCGATCCTTGGTTTGACTTCAAAAAGCAAATAGTATTTGCGTTTGTATCGGAAAGTAGGGTCTCTGGAACAAATGTTCGCCGAGTTCGAAAAGACGCGTTCGCTGTCCGTCGAAGTAGGCTTGATTGTTTGTATTATATATTGGATTTAGACAATTTCTAAGTTTTCATTCAAGCAGCGTATTTTCTGTGGCAATACTAGGTAGTGTCAGACACCTCGCTCTAGATGGAAAATGCGCAGTGGAATCGTACAGGGACCATAAACTCACGAGTCACAACGAAAACACAATAGTACATAGTAGAGTTCCCTATACTCCATTGCAGGTTACTGACTGATACTTCTGCCAGCAGTTACATTTCCCCCTATTCATCAACAGGTTATAGGCCCAGGAATGGTTCCAGATCTACAACTTAGTGTCGATAAACTAGTCCCAAAGACTTTATCAAAGACCAACTAATTAAGTAACCAATCTTTGACGTAATCGCAGTACGTGGGATCATGAATTGACTGCGTTAATCATGGGTAGCGCCGTACCGAATTTATTGGCGCAGGTCAGCAAAAGTCTAAGAAGAGCTTTAATCCAAAACATTCAGAAGCTGGTCAGCAGAAGTCCTGAAGAAACTCGGACCAAAACATAAACATAGGGGACGAAGAGCTTAGGATGACTAGCTCGGCGTTAGGAGGGCCGAGAAGATTAACGAGGGGTACACAACTGTATCAATTACGCAAAAAATCGCAAAATAAAATAAAATAGAAAAGCAAATATAAACTCAATGAATTAAATCAATTTAGATTTAAAATTAAAACTTTTATTTTTGCGTCCTTTTTTATGCTCCAAATATGTGCATCAAAATGAATGTAAATTTACAAAATATTTCAGGCTGTGTAGAGAAATGCTGAAATATGTATCGGATAGTGTGCGACTCATCGTTGTAGACGGAAGATAAGCAGGAACTATACACCAGTTAGATGTATCTGCTCTTTTGTAATATCAACAGCCAACAATGTTGGCTAGCCATATATTGTAGATACTTGTTTAAACATAAGAGAGCTGCAGTTGCTGGCAGAAGTATCAGTCAGTAGACCGCCATAGGGTAAATAAAACTCTAGTCTAGTGTTTTCTTTGTGAGGGAGCTCCCTTAGGCGTTGGGCGTTCAATGCAAATAAAAATTGTGAGCAAACACACTATTAGTAAGCTTGAAGTAAAAACAAAGATTTCTGGGATTTCAAAAGTAATATCCCGGGAATCGGGAAATCCCGAATTTCCGGGATGGAAACTCTAATTAGCGACGATGGACAAGCATTGGAGTCGCCTACACTAAATGAGGTTAAAAAGACTGTTAAAGAGCCGAAAAACAATAAGGCTGCGGGGAAGGACCAGCTCCCGGCTGAACTTCTCAAACATGGCAGTGAGCAGCTTTACGAAGTTCTGCGCCATGTTATGACGAAAATATGGGAAGACGAGGAAATGCCTGCTAACTGGTTGTTCGGCCTCATTTGCCCTCTTTTTGAGAAAGGGTACAGACTGGAGTGAGGAATAACCCTCCTTAATTCGGCGTACAAAATTATGTCCCGTATTCTGTTCAACAGATTGAGACCGCTTGAAGAGTCCTTCGTCGGTGAATACCAAGCAGGTTTTCGTGAGGGCCGATCAACGACGGATCAAATGTTTACCCTGAGACAAATCCTTGATAAATTCCGGGAGTACAACTTGCAGACACATCATCTGTTTATTGATTTCAAGGCGGCGTACGATTCAGTGAAACGGAATGAATTATGGCAAATTATGCTTGAACATGGTTTCCCGGCCAAACTGATACGGCTTATTAGTATAACGTTGGACGGATCGTTTCCCATGAGAAAATTGTCAAAACGCACGCAAACGTATCCATTGTGTTTGGCCCATAAGGGTTTTTAGTTTATGGATCCTGTACACCTCCGGTGGTGCAAAGGGCCGACTTGAAAGATCTCCATCCTGAGCGTTGCCCGGCTATCGCTTTAACCTGTTGGCAGGTTAGATTTCGGTCGACTTTTATTTCTTTATTGAGGCTTCGCCGCCATGAGCCTCTGGGTCTGCCTCTGCTGCGATGTCCCGCTGGGTTCCAGTCTAATGCTTGTTTACAGATTTCGTTTCCGCCCTCACGTAGAGTGTGGCCGACCCAGCCGACCACTTCCGATCCAGAATTTCTGTTGCTATCGGCCTCTGGTGACAACGACGATGGAGCTCGTTGTTCGAGATCCAGTTATGAGGCCACCAGGCCCGAATTATATACCGCAGGCATCTGTTAATGAACACCTGCAGCCGTTGAGTGTTCTCCACTGATACACACCATGTTTCGCTAGCGTATAACAGCACAGATTTCACGTTAGAGTTGAAAATTCGTATTTTGGTTCGTTCACTTATCTGCCTGTTTTTCCAGATATTTCTTAAACTCGCAAAGGCAGCCCTTGCTTTTTTGATCTGTGCGCCGTTACAAATATTTAATTAACATTTTGTCCCACCGGTCTCCGAAAGGTCAAGGGGGGATGGGGGGGCATAATAAAAAATGAATATTAAAATGAAAAAAAAAAAATCGAAAAAACTCGTCAGATTTGTTGAAGAATCTTTTTAAAATCCTCAAAATTATCCGAATTTTATTTTGTTCCCCCTCAAAACATTATTTTTTGGCAAAAAAAATCCGAGGGGGAGGGAGACAAAATAGTTTTTAAATATTTGTATCGGCCTTACTTACCATGAAGAAATTCGAAAATTTGAAAAGATAAACTGGAGGCATATTTGTGAAAACATCAAAAGTACTCCAGTATCTGATAGATTGGTAAAAAAGTCTTTGTTAAAGATCACGCAAATGGATTTGCAACTATTGAAAAGGCTTTAACCAAGACAAGTAATGAAACATAATAAGTTATGATGCAAATACACCTTGTTCTACCATTAATTCACATAAAGATCTGGGATGAATTGCACCATGACAGGAACGATAACGGATGCCCGGCCAATTAAATATTTACTGAACTTTCTGTTGAATGGGCGATAGATGCTTTCTAACCCTTCAAAGCGCCATCCCAGTTAGGGATGGATTTTTCCAGTACTTCTACAGAAGAGAACATTATTTTTAACACCTATTCTGACTGATGCTGGGTCATTAGGCCGAAGGCCGTTAGGCCGAAGGTCATTAGGCCGAAGGCCATTAGGCCGAATGGTCATTAGGCCGAACGGTCATTAGGCCGAATGGTCATTAGGCCGAATGAGAACTGGGGAGTGAGAAGTGAGTAGTGCGAAGTGAGGAAGAAGTAGAACGGATGAAGAAATAAGAAAAAAGGCGGAAGATTTAAGAAGAAAGCAGGAAGACGGAAAAAAGAAGAAGGAAGAAGGAAGAAGGAGGAAGGAAGAAGGAAGAAAGAGAAGGAAGAACGAAGAAGGAAGAAAGAAGAAGGAAGATGGAAGAAGGAAGAAGAATGAAGGAAAGAAAGAAAAAAGAAGACGGAAGAAGGAAGAAGGAAAAGGGAAGAAGGAATAAAGAAAGAAGAAGAATAAAGGAAGACGGGTGAAAGAAGGAACAAAACGAAAAAGGAAGAATGAAGAAGGAAGAAGGAAGAAGGCAGAATGAAGAAGGAAGAAGGAAGAAGAATGAAGTAAGAAGGAGAGAAGGAAGAAGGAAGAAGAAAGAAGGAGAGAAGGAAGAAGAAAGAAGGAAGGAGAAAGAAGGAAAGAGAAAGATGGAAGAAGGAAGAAAGAAAAAAAAAGAAGGAAAGAAAGAAGAAGGAAAACGGAAGAAGAAAAATAAAAAGATGGAAGAAGGAAGAACGAAGAAGGAAAAAAGAAGAAGGAAAGCGGAAGAAGGAAGAAGGAAGAAAGAAGAAGGAAGACGGAAGAAGGAAGAAGGAAGAAAGAAGAAGGAAAAAGGAAGAGGAAGAATAAAGAAGGAAGAAGAAAGGAAGAAGAAAGAAGGAAGAAAGAAAAAAGGAAGAAGGAAAAGGGAAAAGGAAGAAAGAAGAAGGAAGAAGAAAGAAGGAAGAGAGAAAAAGGAAGAAGGAAGAAGTAAGCAAAAAAGAAAGATAGAAGAAGGAAGGTGCAAGAAGGGAGAAGAAGAAGGGGTAAGGTGAAGAAAGAACTTCTCATTTTTCACTTTTTGCTAATTCGGCCTAATGACCATTCGGCCTAATGACCTTCGGCCGAATGGCCTGACACCATTCTGACTATAGATGTTCCGATCGATCTTTATATTAGGCCATTTTCCGACTGCAGAGCTTATTTCCAATTTTAAAATTGAAGGGATCAGATTTGAAACTCAGTCCTGGAGATCAACTTGACAGTAGACTGAATTGGAATTCATCTAATCCGATAACGCTGAATCAACAATTTGACTTCACAATACGCGGCTAAAGGCCACATCTCTTCATTTTGCCTGCTTATTCAGATCGGTTCGATCACTCATCATTGTAGGGTTGTCTTCTTTTTTGTTGCTGACAAAATTTTTCGGATCTTTGTCATTATTATCTCCGACAAAAACAAAGCTTTGTCGTTGGTCCTCTTTTGTCGCTTGTTTCGTAGGCGCATCTCTGAAAAATTGATTCCCTGGTTGTTGTCCTACATTCTTGCAACTTGCACGGCCTATTGTATCTTTCCAGCTTTTGCCACCTTCTGAATACTGAGTTCGCTGTAGAGTTGGGCGAGCTCGTAGTTCATCCTTCGTCGCCACTTAACGTTCTCTTGCACACCATCTCTCGAATACACCGATTGCTTGCTAGTCCTTCTAGAGCATGGTTCGAGTTTCATGGCGTAGAGGATCAACGGTATAATGAGCGTTTTGCACATTTTGACTGCAGTTTGTTCCAGAGCCCGTAGTAGGACTGCGCCTTTGTTTTTCACGGCTAACATTTTTTAAGCCGTTTGCCAAGATCCGAGATAGACCACCTCGAAGGTATCTCCGCCTATCATAACACTTTTCCCATGAGGGCCCTGTCGCGTCAGGTTTGAAGCATTCATCATCCATCCGAATTTTATTGTGTCACGTTTCAGGCAGGTGTATAGACCTGAAACCTTTTCAAATGTTCAATCAACAATGTCCACATTATCCGCGAATCAAACAAATTGACTGAATATGTTAAAAATCGTACCGGCGCATTCCAACGAATAGGAGTGTTCGTCATAATTTTTCACACAGTTTTGTACACCATCCATCGTCTTGTAAACTTCCCAGGTTTTCGTCTATAGTTTCCCATTGCTCCACGCGGTCTATACATTTCTTTTAAAATATTCGATTTCTCTAAGGACTTATTCTGCTCAAAACTCGTCTCAATCTGGCAGCTATCTCCTATAGAGAGTACAGACAGAACCATCAGTATGCACTTTACTCACTGAGATTGCAATTTCGTCGAAGAGAAAACAACAAAAAGAGCGACCAAACCCCAAACAACATAAACATTCACCGGGCACACTTCACTATACGACGACGACGGTAAGGACTGATGGTGATGGCTTTTGTTGGGCCATAATGTGCCGTTGCGTGGGTCTACTTGTTTTTGCATACCTTACTCCACACCCTCTCTATCTCTTTTTTCAATTTTCTCTGGCTCTGGGTTTCTCTCTGAATCAAACCGAGCAAAGCAAACCCCCTTCATTCATTTGTTATGGATTGTGGTCAGCCAGCAGCCAGACCAGAAGCAGTGATGCGGCCATTCATTCGCGCTCCTAAGCTCAGTCCAAATTCAGTCCGCGAGAGGTGAACATCGTAAAACGGCCGTCCTTAGTTGAGATCTCAGTGAAACTTTTATAAGAAGGTACATTCTGGATCCCCGCCCTTCGAGCCCTTCGTTGGTTGAACATTTTCATAAAGCCGGGAAACCGTATTTGACCGTATTAGGCATACGGAAGGGGTTGTCCCTGCACCCAGACCATATTTGCATCTCACGTCTCATACAGATCTGTGAAAATGATGCGCGTTTGCGAGCAATAGTGACGAATATCTTCGAGTGATCCTAAACGAGCGAATGCGTTTGTGTGTGTGTGATGTCGGAAAATTCTTCGAACTTGTTTTCTAATGAAAGTTGTTTTCTTCATTTCCCAGGAAGACGAAACACGGAAAAGTCGAGAAAACGGTCCACAAGCCGTCAGCATCCTACTGAACTCGGGAGAAGTGAGCGCGCATTCGGTGTGTTTGGCACAGATCACATTGAAGTGGACCAGTCAGTGTGGGAGGAGTGGGTGAGGAAAACTCGGTGCTACGGGGAAATGGGTGTACAAAATTAGGTGGAAGAAATGTCACACTGTTCGGGCGAGAGGAAATCCCGGTGCCGCCGTGCTGAACGGTGAAGAAAAATTTGTTCCCATTCTAAACCTGGAACGGTGAGATAGAGAGCGAAAAAGGTGACGTCATCGAGTGTGATATTCGGAGGTATCGAGTGGTGTTTTCGGTTCCATGAGATTGAATATTTCGTGCTACGACGGCGTAGCGAAGGAATAAAGCGGAATAAAGTGAATCAAGAGGACCGTAAACAGGTACCGTTTTTTTCTACGTCCGTGTGATTGTTTTTGTTTCGCCGTTTTTCTGCTGCCTGTGTCAAGTGTTACTGCAGCGTGCAGTCTCCGATGTGATTGTGGTGCTGTAAGTGAGCGTGCGAAAGATAGATAACGAGAAGGTAGAAAGTTGCCACCCTTTACCGGTGAGGAAGTTTTCAATCAGCTGATAAGCCAAGTGTCGGGGAAGGATTTGCATGTTGTGGCTCGCTCGGTGGTGCAAGTGTGAAAACGGGGTTCAGGGTGGATTCTTTTCATTTGTCAATTAAGCCGTGACACAGTATCAGGTGAGTCAGAGTTTTGAGAATTTTATTTTTAAATTAACTTTATGAACTGATAAATCAACGCTTTCGAACTGGAACGAGTTTGGGTTTTTTTTGTGTATTATTCGAGGAACTACTTACAGTAAGATAAGTTATCTGATTCAATTTCGGTAAACGCAAACGCGTTACTTACTTTAACGCTTGTATGGATTGAAAAAAAGCTTTTGTGGTTTCGTTATTTAAATTTTCTTTCTGAAAAGTTTGCGTTTAGTTTACCTAAAATTTTGCCTCTTTTTTATCTAGAATTTCTTGAAACCAGAGTCGTTTTTAAAGAGTTTTCCTGAAGATTTGATCTAGATAAGTTCATTGAATAGTATTCGGAAACTTGATGAATCTGCTTGTAACGCTCATGAGTCCTTTTATAACATTTATTTGTTTTTAACAATTAAAGTTTTTTTTTTCTAAAACTCTTGATTTCTTCGTCTTAATTTCTAAAATAAATTAATTTATTGGTTTTCTTCGGTCAAAATTATTACAACTATTCTTGGGAAATTGAACCTCAAATAAGTTAATGAACGGACGGAATTCGTCAAATGCTTCCCACTATTCGTTGCGATTCCTCACAAAAATAATTTGTATAGGGTAACGGTACCAATAGTGGAGGTATTAGTAGATCCACAAAAGAAAATATTTTTTTTTTAAATTGATAATTATGGGAAATTCAAAGCTTTAATATCTTATTCAATAGAAAAAACTAATAAATTTGCTAACAAAAATGAGAGAGATGTCATTTAACATCAACAATTACTAAATCTCGCTTAACTTTTCAAAAGGTCCTAAGTAACATTTTTTTCATGATTTAATCTGAATAATGCAGTCAACATATTTCATGTTAATCTGTTGATTGCAATACTCAAATTAAATCATGAAAAAAATGTTACTTAGGACCTTTTGAAAAGTTAAGCGAGGGTTGCACCACTATGGGTACACTGTTCCTTTAGTGGCGGTAAAAATTAATTTTGGTTCCCATAGTGGTGCTATCCATTGTTTTCCTATGAGACTCGCCACTACTGGTACAGTTGCACCACTATAGGTGCAAGGGAGTCAATTTTGTTAAGAAAAATCATTGTTTTCAATAGTTTTTAAGCGAAATCTTAAGATAAGTTGCATTTAACAGGATATTTAAAGCACGACGCATCAACTGAAACCATAGTAACGTATATAAATATGATAAATCTCATTAAAACCCCACTACCTCCACTATTGGTGCTACCTCCACTAAGGGTACGGTTACCCTATCTATCTGAAATATTGATGAATGATTTTTTAACTTTTACTACTTTGACTGACTTGACATTTTCTTTGCTTGCTACTTCAGCTGACTGGGATTGGTCAAAATTCATAGTGTGCAAGTTCCATGACTCAAACGTTCAAATGATCAATATCAGCGCCGGCCAAGTTCTTGTAGTCAGTTAGAAATGTGGATAGAATAGAAGTAGACCACCACGTTTACCTCTGCGATTCCATAAAACCACCTGGAATGAATATACAGGGTGTCTGTCTGAGCTGTAGAACCCACAGAAGTACTGATTGATTCAATTATCATCTTGTTTTGCTCTGTAGAAGCAAACTGCAAAAATGTGTACGGATAATTTGCTGACACCCTGTAGTTAATGAATATGAATGTAGTTGAATAAGTGAAATTGAGTGGTCCCAATTTGGACAGTCCCATAAGAAAACAATGGGATTTGCCAAATAAGGAACCAAAATTAAGAATAGTGCCATAACTGGTGCATGCGTTCCTATTATGGATTAATCAATTTTAAGGATAATAACAAATTTTATTGTGGTTTTCACAGCTGTTCTAAGGAGCAGGAAGTAAAACCTTTCGCTTGATATATAAAGTCCACCCACACGCCTTTTAGATATTTTTAAAAAAATAGTTGTTCTTAGGTATGGCGACAATTGGTACACCCACCCTATTTGCATCCGAAAGTCACTGAAGTCACTTTTTTCGCGCCGCCAACTGTAAAAAAATTGAAAACAAAAATCATTTGTACCTACTGTTTAGGGTGGTCTAACCGGTAGTACCGAAACCGGTAATACCGGTATTACCGGGCAATTTTAGGTACCGAAAATACCGGTATTATAGACGGAAAATACCGGTATTTTCGGTATTGAAAATTTTGCTGTCAGTATAAAAAATCTGACTTTTTCTTCAATGAACATTGTTGATATCGTCCAGAATTTTCTCGCAATGTATGAAAAATCGGTACGAGAAGTAGTAGCTCTTTTCCGTAGATCACCTATGAAACACGATTTTCTGCAAAAATATGTCTGTCCTGAATTCGGAAAAGAATTTGAATTAGTGGCTGATGCCAAGGCACGCTGAAATAAGCCCTCGAACATGTTCAAGCTGTTTTGGAACTACTGCTATGTGAGTTTTGCACTCTATATGAAGCCGACGTGGCGTTCCAATTTACCAATTCCAATTCCAAGCCACAGATATTTCCGCCACTATTTCTATGCTTTTTCTATAGAATGAATCCAAGAGAGACGATCCAAATACGCCGATCTTGTTGCTTTTTTGAATAATTCTGCCGTGAAGCAATGAATCGCCTGCTTTGAGCGTGCTTACAGCGGCACACTAAGAGTTAACTTTGGTAAATCAGTATGGCGAAAGGCATCTAATGTTTAATATTTCGAAAATAGGCACTTTAATCGAAACAATATTTGGTAGGCGTAGTAGCGGACACCTTCTTACATAACTGGTACCAAATAGTTTTTCGTGAAGAGCTCCTACTGTTGAGAAAACCCGCGTTAGATGTCTTTCGCCATACAAATTCCTGGTGGTTAACTCATGCTGGCTATTTTGCGCATATACTATAGCGCCTGGATGTGATAGAAAATCAGCCACTCCAATAATTCATTAATCAGAAACGATTTTGGCATCCAGGCATCCAGAGCTACTTTGATTAAGCATGCGTTAGGGATCTTGAAGCGTCTAATCATTCCTGATGCGATCGTTGAAACTGATACAACGATCATACCCGATCGGTACGAATAAGATGCCTCTATGAATATTCCTTTGGTTTTTCGATTAAAGAACAACTTGTGAAGAGACTGTAGCAAAGAAAAACACTTACGTTGCTGGTGGCAAATACGTTGACGCCAGGATCCTTGCATACAATCCGTAAGGAATTCTCCTATTATGAATCGGAAGGGATTACGGGCAAGTATTTGACACTGATTTTCGACGGTCTTGGAACCATTCGTCCTACTTCGGTTGAACCAGAGAGGGCATTCTCAGTAGTTGGCAACATTGCTAACAAAATCCAATGCGGATTGGGAGATGAGTCGCTCAGTATGTAATGTCTACTTTTTCGCTTTGCCCAGCTCAACAAGCAATGATTTTAACATTTGATGTTTGTCTACAAATATTGTTTTTCATCCAGAAGTCCAAATCAAAAGTTTTTCTTCTACTACCTGAAACTTTTCACAAAAACCGGTATTCTACCGGTATTACCGGTATTGACTCCATCAAATACCGAAAACCGGTATTTGACAAAAATGGCCAATACCGACCACCCTACTACTGTTACTATCAACCAAATCAAATGTGAATCTGATAGGGGAACTGTATCGGTTTTGGCCATGTTCCTAATTTGGCCAATTTTGCGAATAATTCCAAAATAAAGCAATACTCAAGGGTTTTATTAGTTCCAACAAGAGTATATCCCTCACGCTTCAACGCTGCATTCAACTGATCGACTATTTTGGAAAAATATGTATTTTTCAGGGTTGGCCAAATTATGCACTAAGTTGGCCAAAACTGGTGCACTTTCCCTAGCAATACAGTCGCCCCTCCACATCTCGATAGGTATTCAAGGGACCATCAAGATAAGGAGAGATCGAGGAATGGAAGAATATTGAAATGGGTACTAGATCGAGAAAAGCTCGTTGCTATGTATAACGGCAACAAAACAAATGTCATCTCTTGTTGTTGAAGTGTATGTTATTGTCCAAAAATGATCAAGTAGCCTAGAAATATGAATAGGTAGAGAGAATTCTAGACCAACATTTGAAAAGGGCGTAACAGTCAACAGTTATTCCTTCTGATTTTTCGTCTACATATATAGCTATATATGTGAACGAAGAATCATAAGGAATAAATTTTGGCTCTTACGCCCTTTTCAAATGTTGATCTAGAATTCTGAACAAAATTACTAGAGTATAGGGAGGTTATCGAGAAGTAAAAAGTATGTATCCAAATGTATGTAGATTGAAGGGACCGGGAAAACCATCGACATAGGGAGAGGTTTCGAGATATAGAACATCGAGATGTAGAGAATTGAATGTGGCTTCAAGTGTATTTTGAATGAAAATCGCTAGGTTAGTTCCGGTTTAGTTCAATTTTGATCTTCTTCTTCATGAATGGAACTTGTTAAAATGCAAAGTGCGGATCTCGTGTATAGAGTAAATAATTGAGGAGTACTTGACCCAGCGTTTAAAAAAATGAAAGTGAAAACAGCATGAGCTGCATCACACGACAACGCCGATGTCGAGCAAGATTTCTATACATCAAAGTAACAATAGGGCGTCGGTGATTGAAAGTATAATTAAATCGTTTATGATTGTGAAATTCTTTGGGATAAGTAAGATTCTGATTCTTCGGGATATGAAAGAAGAAATGCTGTCACTTATCCATCAGACAGACTATATGGTTTTTGGACAGTGTATAAAAAAAGGGTGGGGAAGATCCATCAGTTCTTCTTCTTCTTATTGGCATTACATCCCCACACTGGGACAGAGCCGCCTCGCAGCTTAGTTTTCATTAAGCACTTCCACAGTTATTAACTGCGAGATTGCTAAGCCAACTAACACGATGGCTAACACGATGATTCTTTTATGCCCAAGGAAGTCTGGACAATATCCAAAATTGCCTAGACCGGCACCGGGAATCGAACCCAGCCACCCTCGGCATGGTTTTGCGTTGTAGTCACGCGTTGTAGTAATAACATAGTAGGCTGACCTAGGAAATAACTAAGTTTGACACTGACGAATAATTCATTATGTAATAAACCACTGAACTAGAAACACACGTTTTATTACTTCAGTTCAGAAGAGGGATAAACCATGATTTTCCAGTCTAGTCAAGAGCCTTCGGTAGATTTGGAGCCGATTGATGCAGCAATTCAATCTGTAGAAGAAAATCAAAGCTGTTTTGGAGGAAGTTTAGATGAAATGTCAAATTTAAATTTTGCTGCCGAACGTTCTGTTTCTGGTTCACTATTAGAAGGTAGAAATCAAGATTTTTGCCTTCCTGTTGAGTCGAGCGAACATTTTAGAAGCTCCAACCACGAAAGCGGATCTTTTGCAACAGGTATCGTCGCTTCAAGCGCAATGAATGCTGCTGTTACCGCTGTCAAACCATTTTCTGAAACGTTGCCGAATCGCATTGTATGTGGAAATGGAGACAACATTCGTGCTGTTGGTCAAGGACTATCTTCTATGCAAGCAGGAAGCCTTGCAGTTAACGGTAATTCTACTTTGCTACAAAACTCAAGGAACTGTAGCCTTCTTCATGGCCATTTCGGTGTTGAAGAAATTTCGAAGATGTTGCCGTCGTTTTCTGGACATTCTGAAGAAGATGTGAGTCATTTCGTAGCTGTGTTGGAAAACTCGAAACAAGCTCTTGGCGTAAGCGATTTCATAATGAAGCTAGTTGTTATCCGAAACTTGAAAGGGAAAGCTCAATCCTGGTTACATGCTCAAGCGGATTTCATGCTCAAAAGCTATAATGAAATTACTAGAGGTCTTCAGGAATTTTTCTATTTCCCTTTGAGCAGATTCGAGTTATGGAAGCGTTTGGAGAAGAGGGTTTGGTCAGGTTCTATTGAAACGTTTGTTGATTATTGTCAAGCCAAACAAGGTTTAGCGCAGAAACTACAGTTGTCTGAGTCGGAGCTATTAGAGTATATTGTTGAAGGAATTCAAGATCCGTTTTTGAAAAATCAAGCCAGATTTTCAAATTTTAAAACTATTGCAGACATAGTCAGAGCTTTTCGCATGGTTGAATGTTGTTCAAGTTCACGTTCATCTCCAGTCAAGTCATTGAAATGTTTTTCTTGTAATCAAGTTGGACATATATCAGCATTTTGTTGGAAGAAACGTGATGCAATGCGGAGAACGAATCGACGAGAAGAGAACACTTCTAAAAAAGTTCTTACATCTGAATCCATGACGGCTACTGTAAAAAATGACGTAGGAAATGGACGTCAGGGATTGATAGATTTTAGCTTTTTTAACGAAAACAAAATATTCAAAGCATTATATGATACAGGAAGTCCAATTTCACTAATACGGCGCAGTTTAATTCCAAAATCTAAGATATTTAAACATGATGATAGTAAAAAATATCGCGGTATTAGTGGAAATAGACTTAAAATATTAGGCGTCTGTAGAGATGTTATAATTATTCAAAATATTAATTTCAGAATTGAATTTCGCGTTATTGCTGACAAGCACATGGGACTTTTCGATGCCATAATCGGAAGAGATGTAATCATGCGTCCTGAAATTCGTACGATCATTCAAAATGGAATTCAAATTTATAAAACGGACGAAAGGTATGTGCAGTTTGATAATTCATCGTGTTTAACGAAATCCTAAAATAGTGTGTAATATCAGTCCAGATACATACCAAGTTTTGTTATCAAATATCGGAAACATATCTGATAACCATAAGGCAAAATTTTTAGAATGTTTTAAATACAAATATTATTTTAACCAAAAACCCTTAAAGCCTGTTACAGAATATGAAATGAATATTAAATTGAAGAAAGAGGAATATTTTCATTTTAAACCTAGAAGATTATCATTTGATCAGAAAAACAAAGTTGATCGCAAAATTCAAGAGCTCTTGAAAGATGGAATTATCAAAGAGAGTGACTCACCATATGCTAGTCCTATAGTAATTATTCCTAAAAAAGATAATGATTTCAGATTATGCATAGATTATAGGAAATTGAACAAGAATACAGTTAGGGATAATTACCCTTTACCTGTTATTGATGATTTGATTGATACTCTAAAACATAAAACTATATTTTCTATCATAGATTTAAAATCTGGATTCCACCAAATTAGGATAGCGCCAGATTCAACGAAGTACACAGCATTTGTAACTCCGAAAGGACAATATGAATATTTACGTGTTCCGTTCGGTTTGTGCAATGCACCTGCAGTTTTTCAAAGATTTATAAACAAAATTTTCAAAGAATTGATTGACGATGATAAAATTATTGTATATATTGATGATATTATGATTGCCAGTAAAAATTTTGAAGAACATTTAGAGACTTTAGGAAAAGTATTTCAAATATTAAATGATAACTTGTTGGAGATAAATTTGAGTAAATGTAAATTTTTGTTGGAAGAAATTGATTATTTGGGATATACTATTAATAAATTTGGGAACACTCTTAATAAATCTCACATTGAAAGTATTGCAAACTTTCCCATTCCTAACAATTGCAAAGATGTTCAACGATTTTTGGTACTTACAAGTTATTTTAGGAAGTTTGTACAAAATTTTGCAACTATTGCAAGTCCTTTGTATTGTCTTTTGAAAAAAGAAGCAAAATTTGTTTTTGATCAGGAACAGTTAGATGCTTTTAATGCACTTAAAAATAAATTTATATCTCCGCCAATTTTAGTGACGTTCGATCCTAATGCTGAAACACAACTTCATTGTGAGGCAAGTTCTTTTGGATTTGGGGCTATTTTGCTTCAAAAACAGAATGATAAAAGTTTCATCCAGTTAGTTACTTCAGTAGAAAAACGGATGAATATGAATCAAAGCTGCACAGTTTCGAATTAGAGACGCTGGCAGTAGTATATGCTGTCAAAAGGTTTCATATTTATTTATCAGGATTATACTTTAAAATTTTTACAGATTGCAGTGCATTAGTACAAACATTGTCTAAGAAAGAAGTAAATCCAAAAATTTGTAGATGGGCAATGTTTCTGGAAAACTATAATTTTAACTTAGAGTATCGGGATGGCTCTAGAATGCAGCATGTAGATGCTTTAAGCCGCCAAGAGACAACGTTAAAAAAGTGCTTAGAAGATGCAAGAACGGAGGATACTAGTTGTTCTGATGAAAATGTTGAAAATAAAACAATTAATGTTCTTCAAGATGTTGAAATAGAACGAAATATTATTATTGCTCAAGAACAAGACGAGAAAATATTAAAAATTAAACAGTTGTTAGAAAGGTCATCTTTCCCAAACTTTGAACTTGTTAATGGAGTACTTTTTAGAAAAGATGGCGTTAAGCGTTTAATGGTAGTTCCTAAGTTAATGATTGATAACATCATTAAATTATGCCATGATAATTGTGGTCATATTGGTATAGATAAAACAATGTTTGAGATTAAAAAGCAGTTTTGGTTTTGTAGAATGAAAAAAATTGTAAAAAAATACATAAATAATTGTTTAACATGCATATTTTATAGCCCTTCTGGGAAAAAAGAGGGTTTTGTAAAAGTCATTGATAAAGGAGATAAACCATTCAAAACTATACATTTAGATTATTATGGGCCAATTCAGTTACCTTCATCAAATAGAGCGAAATATGTGTTTATAATAGTAGATGCATTTACCAAATTCATAAAGCTTTTTCCTACGAAATCTACAGGCTCAGATGAAACGATTTCTCATTTGATTAATTATATTAATTTTTATAGTAAGCCTAACCAAATAATTTCGGATAGAGGCGCCTGTTTTACATCTCAAAAATTCAAAAATTTCATTAACATCAATCAAATTGAGCATATAAAAACAGCTGCCTATACACCAGAAGCGAACGGTCAAGTTGAACGCATGAATAAGACATTAACGCCCATGCTTGCAAAGTTATGTTACGATTCATCTAAAAAATGGGATAAATTATTATCAAAGGTAGAATTTATATTCAATAATACATATAACAGGTCAATTGGTAATTATCCTAGTGTATTGCTGTTTGGAGTCCAGCAAAGTAATTTAGAGTGTGCACATCATAATATAAAAAAAAATGTTGCTAATAGGCAAACAGTATCTGAGGCATTAAACATTTCACACGTTCGTGAAAACGCTCTTAGTAAATTTTTACAAAATCAAGCATATATCAAAGAGCACAATTTATAAATTAGGTGATTTCATAATTCTTAAGGCTAGCGGCAGACATCAATTAGCGCCAAAATATAAAGGGCCGTACAAAATTCATAAAATTTTGCCAAATGATACGTATGTTGTGACTGACATAGATGGATTTTAAATTGCAAATACCCCTTTCAACTCGGTTTGTTCAACTCAAAATATGAGGAAATGGATGAATGATTACATATCTGAAGTTAGTGATATCGATGAGGACATCGATAATGTCAGGATGCCTGAGATGTAGTAATAACATAGTAGGCTGACCTAGGAAATAACTAAGTTTGACACTGACGAATAATTCATTATGTAATAAACCACTGAACTAGAAACACACGTTTTATTACTTCACGCGTCTTACCGCACGGCCAAGGAGGGTCCATTCCATCCATCAATTACGTAACGCAAGAATTGGCAATTTTCAACCACCCCCCCTATGTCATTCTTTTTATATGAATCATTTGACATTTTTATATGTATTGTCACACTTCAGGGAACCCCCTCCCCCTTTAAGCGCTATGTACTTTATGGCTGCGCCCCTATGCAAAAGCGAATTGCAGACCAAGTGGAGTGGACCGTGGCATGTTTAATAACAATAAAAGATGGATTCCTAAAATAGGGTAAAATGCCCAATAGTGGACCCCCTAATAGCGAAATTTTGCTCTTCCTGGCATAACGAGTGGAAATTTTCAAAATATTAATTTTGCGTGATATCTAATATCAAGCTCTGCATCTCCTCTTTACGATTCCTACATAAAACGCTCAAATGCTCGACGTTATTCTTTAAAATTAACATTGTAAAGTCGGACTAAATTTGCCCTATAGTAGACCCCCTGGGGGTCCATAATAGGAAATTGGTTCCCTATAGTCGACACTTCATTTGATTTTCATGTTTCGTTTCGGGACGTTCTTCTTCCCTATTATGGACCCCCCAAAATATTCCTGTAATGGACACTCTCGTGTTTATTTTTTATAAAATTGTAAAAAATCAACTAATTTTACTTTCCGTAGCATTTTCAATGCATGAAATCAAATCATAGGACTGTAAGGTAGGTTCTTCCGATGGAATTTCATAGCAAAATGTTTCCATTGTGCTGTAATAATGAAAAAATGTCTGGAGGGTCCACTATTGGTTGGGTGTCCACTATTGGGCACTTTACCCTAACTAATGTGGATATAAATCATTCCGAAAAATAAATTTCTGCGTATTTTGATAATCACTGAATAGGCTTCCGATATCATTTCTGGGCCATTTACGAAGTGATCCTTTACTTTGAACACTATTCCATACATTTTTCACGATAGTTAGCCCGGTGATCATGAGTAATTCTTCCTCAAAAGATATAAATAATACTTTGAACAAATGTACCAATCAAAACGTTTTGCCTTCTTCAAAAGAATTCCTGGAGAGATCAAAGAATTTATTCCGCAAATAAATTAGGGATTGCTTTGTAAATTCATTTGAGAATTCTCACGGAAATTTTTCAGGAATTAAAAAAAAAACATTATCTAAGGAGTTTTCAAAGCAATTCCTTGAGAAACTTCCTGAGGAATTTCTGGATCAATTTTCAAAGGAATGTCCGAAGAATTTTCTAAAGGAATCAGTAAAAGAGTACCCATAGAAATAATGGGCGTATCATTCCTGAAGGAATTTCCAATATGAATCCTTTAATGAATTTCTGGAGGAATTTCAGAATTTTGACCTTTTGTTGTTCATCATGTTGTAGTGCA
The DNA here is from genome assembly GCF_024139115.2 of Armigeres subalbatus. Lineage (NCBI taxonomy): Eukaryota > Metazoa > Arthropoda > Insecta > Diptera > Culicidae > Armigeres > Armigeres subalbatus. Next base: position 236,224,806 of record NC_085139.1, on the reverse strand, counting down.
TGTTTGGCTTTATCACCAACGTCGATTTGACACTACAGAGTCGGTACTTTGGCTGTTAGGAACAAGCAAACTAGATGTTCGGCCCGCGATCGAAAGCGACATTAGCAAACTTATTCATTTGCATAAACTGTTTTTCCCAACTAGTTTTTAAAGGAACTTACAAAGAATATCTGAAGAAATATCCAAAGCATTTTACGAAGGTGTTTCCCAGGGATTTTTAATGAAATTTTGGAAAGAACCCCAAAGGAATTTCTTAATGACATTCTTGTAGAAGTTCCGAAGGAATTTCTGAATAAATTTCTGGAGGAATTTTGATTGCATGGCTTAAGCAATTCCTAGAGGTATTCCATAAAGAATTACTTAAGTAATTTACGAGAAGACATATTATGAGGCCCTTAATAATTTCTTTTGAAAAACGTTTTAGCAATATTTAGGGTAATTCGCCAAATGTTGATCGGCTAATTTGTTGAACGGCCTATTGTTGAACGCACGTGCATTTCTTATGGAAGTTCAGCAATAGGCGACAAAATTTGCCGTTCAACATTTGGCGGTTTCCCTACTTGTTTGAATTTATTATTTGGCTGTAAAAATCTATATATGGCACGTTTGTTTTTACCTGCAAATTATTGTAAAGCACCTGAAAAAAATCAGGGAATTTTGTTTTTACTGATGAGTAGACACCTTGTTAAATGTAATTGGGAAAATCTCACTTTAAAAATTTCTCCACCCTTACCTTTACCTTTACCTGATGTATTAATGTATAAATACATAAGATTTACCATTGACCTTGGGGGAGAGAGGTTTTTTTTTCTGTTCGGGTGTGCCACTGCGACCAGTTATTAGATCTATTGTAACGTTACCCGTATCCTTAGTGTTTAAGTGCATGTCGAATTACTCCATTACTATTGATAAGCAATGCAGTATCGGTTTCGATACAGTTGTTGTTTTGTTTTCTCAAGAGCACCATGACAGGGTCCCGCTATTTAGACCCTTCACAGAGAGCAATCCCATTGAAGGCGCGCACCTCATCAATAGGAAATCAATCAATAGGAACAATAATACTGGTTTTGGCCATGCATCGAAGCCCTAGCCACAGCCTTGTCTTGCTTCTAGAATATCACCGGTAAAGCTAGAAACCCGGGATTTAGCTCTGTCTACAAGACGATCTCAAGCAAGCAAGGCATTTACAATCACCATGGCTTGGGTCCCTTCTCATTGCTCGATTCCGGGAAATGAGAAAAAGCGGACTCATTGGGTCGTATGAATAAAAAGTAGTAAGATCAACTTTACTACATTTTCAGTAGTAAACGTCACTTGTGGAACATGTTCGTATGAATAAAAGAGACTTTACTACACTACAAATTTCGAACATACTACAAACAACTGATTCGGTATGAATAAAACAAGAGTTTACTACTGATTTCTTGTAGTCTGCTCAAGATGTTGCTACTCATGTTTTCAAATGCAGATTAATCATCAGAATCGAAGCGAATCGGCTTTGTTCTTGAAAACAGAAGTCCAATTTAGGGAAAACAAACAAAACAGACATGTATTTTGTTGATTGGCCGCAAAAAAATGATGAAATCATCATCGTCATCATGGGGTCTATTTTGTTTTGACGTTTCTCTGTGTAGTAAATGGTAGTAAACTGTAGTAAAGGCTAAGTTCGAATGTAGCATTTGCCATAAGTTCGAAAATGTTTTTATTCATATCAAACATGTAGTTTTCTCTGTGGACTTTATTTTTGAGTAGATACTACAAGCGCTGAGTTTTGCTACTTTTTATTCATACGACCCATTGGCTAAGGTGGGCGCTATGGAAGGTGGTATTTACGATCGACAAATCACCTTTGATGATTTTTTCACATTAGTTCGTCAGGAAACCTTGACAAGCTGGCAGCAGAAATGGACAAATGGGGAGATGGGTAGATGGCTGTATTCAATTCGCCCGCAGGTGTCGAAGCGTCCATGGTTCAAAAAATTGAATATGGGACGAGACTTCATTCGAACCCTGTGTCGTCTAATGTCCAATCATTATTTATTATTTATTATTCAGACTAAGGCCGAAGTGGCCTGTGCGGTATATAAGAGTCTTCTCCATTCGGCTCGGTCCATGGCTACACGTCGCCAACCACGCAGTCTACGGAGGGTCCGCAAGTCATCTTCCACCTGATCGATCCACCTTGCCCGCTGCGCACCTCGCCTTCTTGTGCCCGTCGGATCGTTGTCGAGAACCATTTTCGCCGGGTTACTGTCCGACATTCTGGCTACGTGCCCGGCCCATCGCAGTCGTCCGATTTTCGCGGTGTGAACGATGGATGGTTCTCCCAACAGCTGATGCAATTCGTGGTTCATTCGCCTCCTCCACGTACCGTCCGCCATCTGCACCCCACCATAGATGGTACGCAGCACTTTCCTTTCGAAAACTCCAAGTGCGCGTTGGTCCTCCACGAGCATCGTCCAGGTCTCGTGTCCGTAGAGGACTACCGGTCTAATTAGCGTTTTGTAGATTGTCAGTTTGGTACGGCGGCGAACTCTATTCGATCGGAGCGTCTTGCGGAGTCCAAAGTACGTACGATTTCCAGCCACTATGCGTCTCCGAATTTCTCTGCTGGTGTCATTTTCGGCAGTCACCAGTGAGCCCAAGTACACAAATTCTTCTACCACCTCGATTTCGTCACCACCGATGCAAACTCGCGGTGGGTGGCTCACATTGTCTTCTCTTGAACCTCTTCCTATCATGTACTTCGTCTTCGACGTGTTGATGACTAGTCCGATCCGCTTAGCTTCCCTCTTCAGTCTGATGTAGGCTTCCTACATCTTCTCAAAGTTACGTGCCATAATATCTATGTCGTCGGCGAAACCAAATAGCTGGACGGACTTATTGAAAATTGTACCACTCGTGTTAATCCCTGCTCTTCGTATTACACCTTCCAAAGCGATGTTGAATAGCAAACACGAAAGACCATCACCTTGCCGTAACCCTCTGCGGGTTTCGAAGGGACTCGAGAATGCCCCTGAAACTCGAACTACGCACATCACCCGATCCATCGTCGCTTTGTTCAACCGTGTCAGTTTATCCGGAAAACCGTGTTCGTGCATTAGCTGCCATAGCTGGTCCCGATCGATTGTATCATATGCGGCTTTGAAGTCGATGAATAGATGATGTGTGGGCACGTTGTATTCGCGGCATTTCTGCAGTACTTGGCGAATGGCAAACACCTGGTCCGTGGTGGAGCGTTCGCCCATAAAACCCGCCTGGTACTGCCCCACGAACTCCCTTGCAGTTGGTGCTAGTCGACGGCATAAAATTTGGGATAGTACCTTGTAGGCGGCGTTCAGCAATGTGATTGCGCGGTAGTTGCTACAATCCAGCTTATCTCCCTTTTGTAGATGGGACACACGACACCTTCCATCCACTCCTGCGGCAAAACTTCCTCCTCCCAAATCTTGGTAATGACCCAGTGCAGCGCTCTAGCCAGTGCCTCACCACCGTGTTTAAATAGCTCTCCTGGTAGTTGGTCAACCCCAGGGGCTTTGTTGTTCTTGAGCCGGCCAATCTCCTCCTGGATTTCCTGGAGATCCGGAGCCGGTAGAATTATGTCCTGCGCGCGTTCTCCCAGGTCCATCACCATACCGCCATCTTCGTCTGCCACATCGCCATTCAGGTGTTCTTCGTAGTGCTGCCGCCACCTTTGGATCACCTCACGCTCGTTCGTAAGAAGGTTCCCGTTTATGTCCTTACACATATCGGGCTGTGGCACGTGGCCCTTACGTGAACGGTTTAACTTCTCATAGAACTTTCGTGTGTTATTAGCGCGGTACAGTTGCTCCGTTTCTTCACGGTCTCGATCTTCCTGCTGGCGCTGTTTCCTCCGGAAAATCGAGTTTTGTCTGTTCCGCGCCTGTTTATATCGTGCCTCGTTCGCCCTCGTGCGGTGTTGCAGCAATCTCGCCCATGCTGCATTCTTCTCTTCCACTAACTGCTCACATTCGCCGTCATACCAGTCGTTTCTCTGATCCGGGGGCACCGTGCCAAGTGCAGCGGTTGCGGTGCTACCAATGGCGGATCGAATATCTCTCCAGCCATCTTCAAGAGATGCTGCGCCTAGCTGCTCTTCCGTTGGAAGTGCCACTTCCAGCTGCTGCGCGTATTCTTGAGCTAGTCTACCGTCTTGTAGCCGCCCAATGTTAAGCCGCGGCGTCCGACTTCGACGCGTGTTGTACACCGTCGAGAGTTTTGAGCGCAGGCATACTGCAACGAGGTAGTGGTCGGATTCAATATTCGCACTGCGGTAAGTGCGGACGTTCGTGATGTCGGAGAAGAATTTACCGTCGATTAGAACGTGGTCGATTTGGTTTTCCGTTTCTTGGTTAGGTGATCTCCATGTGGCCTTGTGGATATTTTTGCGGGGAAGAAGGTGCTCCGGACTACCATTCCGCGGGAGGCTGCGAAGTTTATGCATCTTTGGCCGTTGTCATTCGATACGGTGTGCAGACTATCCGGTCCGATGACCGGTTTATACATTTCCTCCTCTCGTACCTGTGCGTTCATGTCACCGATGACGATTTTAACGTCCCGCAGTGGGCATCCATCGTATGTCTGCTCCAGCTGCGCGTAGAACGCTTCTTTCTCGTCGTCGGGTCTCCCTTCGTGTGGGCAGTGCACGTTGATGATGCTATAGTTGAAGAAACGGCCTGTAATCCTCAGCTTGCACATCCTTGCGTTGATTGGCTGCCACCCAATCACGCGTTGGCGCATCTTACCCAGCACTATGAAGCCGGTTCCCAGCTCGTTGGTGGTGCCACAGCTTTGGTAGAAGGTAGCCGCTCGATGCCCGCTTTTCCACACTTTCTGTCCTGTCCAGCAAATCTCCTGCAGCGCCACGACGTCGAAGTTGCGGGGATGTAATTCATCGTAGATCATCCTGTCGCAACCTGCGAAACCTAGCGACTTGCAATTCCATGTTCCAAGCTTCCAATCGTGATCCTGTATTCGTCGCCTAGGTCTTTGCCGATTATATCGAGTCGCATTATCTCTTATATTGTTCGTAATGATTGGTTTTCTAGGCGGCTTATTGGGCCTGCGCAAACCTCCTGTCTCGTCGGAGGGCCGTCGTGTCAGGGCTGTTTAGCGTCCCACCTAACACCAGGACTTGGGCTTGTGCGCTTTGAGCGGCACACGGTCGCTTTGGTGGAGCCTACTTGCGGATACATGCAGCTTTTTATAGAGGTTTAACAGGGCCCACTGTCAAACCCCACCACATCCTAGGCAAGCCCCACAACTCGCAGATGGCCTGGGGAGGGATCGTCAAGCCCTTGGACATAGTCCCTGCTGCCCGTGATTTAATGTCCAATCACTACACTTTAAATGCACATCTTTTCAGAGTGGGGCTCTCGGAAGGAAATCTCTGTGTTTGCGGCAAGGATTATCAGGACATCGATCATGTCGTGTAAGCGTGCGAGTGTGAGTACATGTCCCTGGTCCACCAATTTTTGAAAGTTGCTGATGTAAGACTGTAATCATTGTCTGCCCATTCCCTTGTCTGTCGTACCCCATTATGAATGTCTCCCTTTTGTACATTTCAATGCCTGTCGTTAATCCCTTTCGTATGTCTTCCTCTCGTCGTTGTCTCCCAAAAAAAGTGTGTTTGTCCCGTTACAGATGTAAAAATGCGAGGAATGTCAACTTCCTGAACCTCAGCATCATAATTACTTAAGCTCCCTAAAACCCTTTCTTTTCCTACTGTATTATTGTATTCCTCAACCTCGACGAAACCACGAATCTTTCGGTTCCCAAAAGCTAACATTATGTATAAGAATCGATAAATGTATTGCTAAACTTGATTTCGGCTCCGCTTCACAGGGAAATGAGCCTTCCAAATAAACGAAAGATTAAAAAAATATTAAAATAAGAACTTCCGTGTGTTCCTCTCACTACCATTGTTTACAAGTTCATGAAGAGTTAGTACGTGTTCAAACCCTTAACTAGATTTTTCCAGAATTCAGTACAGCCTAGGATAGGGTTTTTTAATTAATTGCTTGAAAAATTGCTTCCGCTGCATACAGTTAAGCCTCAAACAAGAGGAATTCGAGTCTTTCAACTGTCTGCAAGGTAACATTACTTATGTTTTATTTCTGAGACTGCTGTTGCTAGCGGGGACTAAATACGATGAATCCTTAATTACCACAACTTATTGCCCTAGCTAGTAAAATGGATTAAGCTAGGGCTCTGTTTGGTAGATCTTACACCGTAACACGCTACGTCAAAGTGATCTACCGTGTTCAAGTTGTTAACATGAATGTCACTCTTCAGTTCGGTAACATAAATATTTTCACTCGTCTGCAAGAAACTATGAAAAGATAACACATAAATTAGTCTTCATGTTTCTTTTTGGAATCTCCAGTTAGTCTTTATCCAAATTTATTCCCTGATCTTGCACACCATGTTAGATATCCCGCAATTCTGCCTCGATACCATGGATCGAGCTACCACCGGATCGGGTAGCGGATTGGCTTCACGGGAACTTCGGGGTCGGGCACGGCACAATTCGGAGGACACAAACTCCTCCAAACCGTCAAAAAAACGCAAACTAACGATCGGACGACTGGCAGTAAAAAACACTGTGCGATCACTTTCGCTTTCAGTTGGCTAATGAGTCTTGTCTATTGTATTGATAAGAGATACAGCAGTTGGTGGCACGGTAGAGGCGATCGTACCTAGCAGCTTGCAGAATTAGACGAGCGTACAAAAAAGTGCGTTCCATTTGGAACTGCATCATAATTCGAGAGATGTAGCATTAAAAGATTTAATTAAATTAATAACTCAAAATGTGATAACTATCATACCGGCCACCTTTGGAAATCTTTTCAAACTAGTTAACAAATTCAAGATTACTTATTACTAAGATTCTTCAAGAGTAACTTATTTTTCGTTGGCACATTCCAAAGGGCAGATTTTGGACGCAGCTCTCTTCAGCACGCCGGATGAAGTACGAAGGGTTGCCACTCGAGTCACGCCATCGGGCCCAGGGTGCGTCTCCAGAATGCGGGCCAGAGGCCAGCGGGCAGGTGGAAGGGACTCATCCTTCAGGATGACGATGTCTCCAACGTTTATAGGGTAGCGGTCCGGATTAGCGTTGTACTGTAGATTCAGCTCCTTAAGGTACTCATTACGCCACCTGTACCAGAAGGTTTGGGCGTATTTCTGCAGCTTTTCATATTGACTGAGGCGGTTGAGCGGTACATTACGAACATCAGCTTCCGGTAGTGGACGAATCATGTTCCGTACGAGGAAGTGGGATGGGGTAAGCGCCCCAAGGTCGTTTGGGTCACTTGAAAGCGGCAACAACGGTCGTGAATTCATGCATCCTTCTATTTTAGTCAACACGGTCACAAATTCCTCAAACGAGAGGAGCGATGAGCCAAGTTGGCGCACCAGATGAGTCTTGGCGACTTTTACCGCGGCCTCCCAAAGGCCACCAAAGTTGGGAGCTCGAGGGGGAATCAGGTGCCACTGGATGTTGTTTTCGGCGAGATGTTTGGTGATCTTATCATTGTCGGGTCCTGGTTGAAGCATCTGGTACAAATGATGCAATGCGTTTTTTGCACCGATGAAATTCGTTCCATTATCGGAATATAGGTGTTGCGGCTTATTCCTCCTCCAAACGAAACGATCGAGAGCCATCAGAAAAGCAGGCGTGCTTAGATCACTGACGAGCTCAAGATGAACTGCCTTAGTGCTTAGGCACACAAATACGCAAATGTAGCATTTGCATGCTGCAGCTTTTCGGTGGGTAGGTTTAAGGAAAACAGGACCGCAATAATCGACTCCTGTGCAAACGAAGGCTTCATTTGCTGTAACTCGGGGAATCGGCAATTGGCCAATCGGCTGCTTGATGGGACGGGGGTTGGCTTTGCAGCATTGGTAGCAACTTCTAATGGCGCTGCGCACAGCTTTTCGACCATTTAATGGCCAAAATTCGTCGCGAACGACCGAAAGAGTCATCGCATTTCCACCGTGTAGCAGCTTAAGGTGAACATGCGCCAGAAGAAGTTTCGTGAACGGATGGAATCCAGGAAGAACCAGCTGGTGCTTCACGTCGTAAGGTGCGTCAGCTAGCCGTAACCGGCCACCAACACGAATCATGCCCTTGTCGTCCAGGAACGGGCATAACAGGCGGAGAGATGATTTGGTCGATACCATAAATCATTTTTTCATGCGTCGCAGATCATCGGGGAACGTTTCAGCTCGAGCAAGCTTTACCAAAGCCATTTTAGCAACTCGGCAACGGTAAGTACATTACCGGAAATCCTCTGCTCTTTGCCACGGGAGTTGAGGTAAAAACGGAAACAGTACGCAACAACGTTGAGTAGAGTACGGTATGACGAAAACAGGAAGGGCGATCTGGGTCGTCAGGATTGCATTTTTGCTCACCTCCAATTCCTCCACAGTAAATTTGGTTTCTGGAAGTATTTGAACTTGCCACGTTGATTTATCTTCGCGTAGCCACTTAGGACCACGCTTCCACAGTTCGCTGTTGATCAACTCCTCTGCGGAAACTCCTCGGGATATCATGTCCGCAGGATTTTCCCTGCCGGAAACGTGTTGCCAATGGGAACCAACAGTTGTGGCTTGAATTTCGGAAATCCGGTTTGCTACGAACGTCTTCCATGTTCGCGGCGGAGCCTTCATCCACTGAAGTACAATCGTGGAGTCAGACCAGAAGAAACATCCTTCTATTTCCATTTCTAGGGAACGGATGATTTTTTCGTACAGTCGAGAAGCGAGCAGAGCGGCACAAAGCTCTAGCCGTGGTATGGTGAGTGGCTTGAGCGGGGCCACTCTAGATTTCGAAGCTAGTAGACACACGTGTACGCGTTTATCAACAGTTTCGGAGAGAGCGTAAATGCACGCACCATAAGCGAGTTCGGATGCGTCCGCAAAGCAGTGCAACTCTGCAGAGAGAAAATCGGGAGCGAATGCACATCTTTCGATGCGAAAACTGGAAAGGGCGGGCAGTTGCTCGCAAAATTGAGTCCACTTGCGCCCGAGATCCGGCGAAACTTCATCGTCCCAGCCTAAAGCCAAGAGCCAGAGGTTCTGCATTAATATTTTCGCAGAAACGACGACGGGAGAGATGATACCGAGTGGGTCGTAGAGCTGTGCAATAGCGGAGAGGATTGTTCGCTTAGTAGGTCGCTGATTCTGCACTGTAACGGCTACGTCAAATCGGAACACGTCTGCTTCGGGTTCCCAGCGTATGCCGAGAGTTTTGATGCTTTCTTCGGGGTCGAATTTCATCGAATGTTGGGTCCCGAGTAATTCGGGCGGTAAATCAGCCAAAATGGGAAGTGCGTTGAGCACCATTTTTGGAAGCGGAATCCACCCTTTTGTAGAAGATTGGAAAGTTCATCTCGTAGCTGAATGGCTGCTTCGATGCTGTTGGCGCCTGCGATAAGATCGTCCACGTCGTCGTCGTCGTTCTTCTTAATGGCCGTGCTTGCGTTCGGGAACGGGATTCCCTCATCTTCGACTAGCTGTAACAGTGTTCGGGTGGCGAGGAACGAGGATGGAGCGAAGCCATATGTGACGGTGCCCAATTCATACGCTTGAATGGGCTCAGAAGCGTCGAAACACCATAAAATCCGCAACAAACCGGATTCATCGAGATTTGGCGATACATATTCTCGCTATCAGCCACCAGTGCTATCGGAAACTTACGGAACCGGATGATCTGATTGAGCAGTTCATCCTGCACAACGGGACCGACAAGCAAGGAGTCGTTGAGGGAATGACCAGAGCTCATCTTCGCTGATCCATCGAAGACCACTCGCACCTTCGTGGTCGAGCTAGATTCCTTCACGATAGGATGGTGTGGGAGATAACACACCTTTGAAATGTTTTCCCCATCATCCTGCACAGGAGCCATGTGACCAAGCGCCACGTATTCTCGCAGAAAATCGTGGTACTGCGTCCTCATGTTATCGTCTTTAGCCAATTTTTGTTCCAGCCACTTGAACCTGCGGATGGCGGACGATTTGGATGCACCGATCATCTGATCGTGCTCGGGATGTTTTGGCAAACGGACGACGTATCGACCGGTCGGGTCGCGACAAACAGTCCGGCGATAATAATCCTCGCACTTCTGCTCGTCGACAGAGTAGCTCGAACTATGCAATTCTTCGATTCGCCAAAATCGTTCCAACTGTTCACTCACGGTGGTAACTGTCGCCACATGACAAGTTACTGTAGGATGCCGGGGTTTTTTCCTAGAATTTTCCGGCTACAATCCAGCCGAATACCGTCTCGACCAGCGTGGGGCCTTGCTCAGGCAAGCGGAATCGTCCGCTTTGGAGGAACGAATAGAAACTCGCAGCCCCTAGGATCATATCCACCTTCCTAGACGTATTGAAATCGGGATCGGCGAGAGCAAATCCTTCGGGAATTTTCCATCGACTGGTCGAGAACGACGCAGACGGGGTATCACAAGTCACCCTCCGTAGAACCAAAAACTCCATGGATTCGGCGTAGTCGGATTTCGTGCTTGGCGTTCGTGACGATGCTGTCCACTCCAGCTATAGGCACGTTGACGACCTTGCGTGGAAGATGGAGCAGTTGACACAGTCGTTCACTTATAGCATTGGGCTGGGATCCAGTATCCAGCAGGGCGCGGGCGATATGTTCCTGACCGTAGACGTCGACTACTATCAGGACTACCGTGGTTAACATTACGCTGGCGTTGGACGATTTAACCGTTGATACAATCTCGTGCGTCGGGGTCGGGATGGCTGTGACAGCTGTTGTTACGGGGAGCAAGCTGACCGAGCAGTTTTCTGCGCATGCTTCGGGAACTAGTTTTTCCAACTCAAACGGTCCAGAGTGGATCATGGAATGATGTCGCTTCGAGCAGTGCTTGCAGTTTTCGCCCTACAGTGACGGGCGAAGTGGTCACTACGGAAATAATTGCTGCACAGCCTTTTGTCCGTTACCACCTTCAGCCTGACTTTCGTATCCATGCCGTTGAACACGGCACAGTCGAAAATTGAATGTTTTTGCTTTTCGCACGCAGGACAGGTGGGAAACGATTTGGATGGAGCTTCAACGGCGGCGTTCGAAGTCAAACGATGCGGGTTGTGCTTCTTCTGGGTGAATGACTGGCTAGGCGATTTCGAAGACAAATGCCGGCCGGCACAGCGGGGGCAACAACAGCAGCGGGAACATCCGGTACTGGCATTTTAGACGATAATCCAGCCTTCACACGCAGGTACATTTCTTCTACTTGGCCACGCAGCTCCAAATTCTTCTGGACGAACTCATCAGTGTCATCCAGCTCCTCGTACTCCTCTTGGATGATTTCGAACGCGTTCCACACTTTCTCCAGGCGCTCCAGACGATGGGACACTTCATGCTGGTGCTGGTCGGGATCATAGGTGCTGAGAAATTGGTTCAGTCGTTTCAGCGCCTCGATGACGTTCTTTCGTTTCATCTCCTTCGCCTTTATGCGCTTTTCATCCACCATGGCTGCAACTCACTCCGAACAGCAGGGCTGAAACGGTCGAAAAGACCCAGGAAGTACCGCAAAACGGGGGGTAGAGTGATTGGAATGGTACTCACCTGGTACCTCCAATCTCTGGGGGCCTTGTATTTATAAAAATAACGGGAACGAACGGCTAGACGCGACCCCGGTAAGGTAGCTTACTGAAGACTCTCAAATACCACGAAAAATGGAGAAAGAAGTAAAAAAGAACGTTATTTTTGGTAACCGACCCGGCAACGAAATAAGGACTATGATTGGAAGTTATACTGTACACGTGGTGTTGTCGGGACGGGAAGAACAGGATCCTGGTCACGGCACCAAATGATGATTAACGGATCGAGCTACCACCGGATCGGGTAGCGGATTGGCTTCACGGGAACTTCGGGGTCGGGCACGGCACAATTCAGAGGACACAAACTCCTCCAAACCGTCAAAAAAACGCAAACTAACGATCGGACGACTGGCAGTAACAACAATGTGCGATAACTTTCGCTTTCAGTTGGCTAATGAGTCTTGACTATTGTATTGATAAGAGATACAGCAGTTGGTGGCACGGTAGAGGCGATCGTACCTAGCAGCTTGCAGAATTAGACGAGCGTACAAAAAAGTGCGTTCCATTTGGAACTGCATCATAATTCGAGAGATGTAGCATTAAAAGTTTTAATTAAATTAATAACTCAAAATGTGATAACTATCACTTTTCATTATAGATAGGGTATCTGTTCCATAATTAATAACATGCTCCTATATCAATAACATTTGCAAAACAGGCTATTTAGACTCAATTTGTGCCGTGTTTTGTTGTTATCTGGCGTGCTCACTACGGAAAAAAATCACAAAAATGAGAAATAAAATTCTCATTTCTTTGTTTTCGAATGGTATTGATTTGAAAACATGGTCTGAATTCAACGAGCAGTTCCCTTATTAGTTGATCGTAACAGCTGTCTCAAGACCTCCGGCGTGGTCTCCACTGCCCAAAATACGCCTTACCTATTTCGTGAGCGTATTTTCGTTTGTCGGGGACATACTACTTTGAACCAGAATTTGTTAGGGTGAGTAGAAGCCTCACCAAGCTGTGGATATCTCTTTTTGATTCCCTTTCGATTAGAGCAGTGCATTTGGTAATGATACATTCTCTCAATACGGACTCATACAACATGGCCTGGCCATGCCATTCCTTCGTATCTCAACGGATGCCGGTTGGAGCACTTTTTACAACTTCCAAGGATTACCACCATCTCGGTTTGCTTACCCATACGCTTGAAAGTGGTTTAAAGCCTAAGCGGAGGTGAAGAAATTGGCCCTTAGTGTCTAATTATTGTTAATGGGACTATTGAAGTTCACCAATAATACAATTTGAACCTAGAAATTATTTTCTTTGAACTACAGAAGGAATTAGCTCACTTGGAAATTTTCCCATTATTACTTCTTGAAACACAGCAGCGTCCAACAAATCGAATTTTAATTCAGTAACGCTGCAGCAGATACGGCATGATTCAAACCCCCTTCATTTGAACTAAGCAAACCTCACTCATCACCATCGATCTACCAGAGACGACGGTGAAGGTTGTCACTGCCAAAAAAAGAACATGTCCTCACATCACATCCCACTGGTTGACTGACTGGTTAGATGATGGTGTGTGGTGTCACAAGAAAAGTTGCAAAAGGTCAAACCCAACCAGCAGACACTCCCAGCCCCATCACGGACCCCAGCTGGATGGCGACGACGACGACAACGACGCAGGAAATGAGTCATCTCTCTATCGTCGGGCGCACACAATTCTCTTCACACGTCTAACGTCCGACCAACCAACCAACCAACAAGCTAACGAGGGAATCACGACGAAAATGGAACACACTGTGCACACAGGATGGATGCTGTCGCAATTTGTTTCTCGCATCCCGTGTGTCCCGCGCGACAGCAGCAACGAGCGCCGCAGTTTCCGAATTTCTGCCGCAGCCAGGTTTTCGCCGCCACACGCGCCGGCGACGACGTCGGGCCGGCAAAGGTAAAGTGAGTAAACAACAACACCTTTGCTGTGCTGGCGCAATACCGACCGACCGACCGACCGGCTTGTTCGTTTGCTGCTGGGAATCTCGAATAAATTGGGAATGGCGCAGTGTGTGATGATTCTTTATGGCGTTTTGAATCAGGTTGAATGCAACCATATGATGCACATTTTAAGGAAAATAATTTGGACAGAAGAAGTGTGCTGAATATATAAAAAAATCCTTTTTTCAAGTTCATTAGAGATCATAAAAATAAAAATAAATATGAAAGAGATAAACAAAACAAAAAGATGTTTTCAACTACTCAACAGCTGATACAAAACAATAAACCACCTAACGGTTATGATCTAATTGGCAATCAGCCACAATCAATTGCTCTGCATCGTCGTAAAGTAGCCATCTCATATCTCGCATTTCCCTCTTCAAAAACGCCATTAAATTAATCCACCATAGAGACTTACTACACGCGATGATTTTTGCTCTCAAACAAACTTATCTTCATTCCACTAATGAATCCACTCATTTTTTTGTCGCTCAAGTTTTCCATTTTTTCTCAAAATAAATTTTGCGTAACATTCAAAAGCAAATTAATTATCTGAATTTTTATTCGATAAAGCATTTCTGGAGCCCGTTGCAAAAATTTCGTAACGTATCTGCGCAGGTTGGCTCAGATTACACAAACCTGATAACAAAGCCATAAAACCCGGTCAGTTTGAAACAAAAAAGACCAATTAGCAGATGATAAATACATTTTAGTTTCACAATCATAGCATCATCGGTCGAAATGAAAAACGTTCGGAAAAAAAGAAAACTTTCGATTGGATCACTCGCGCTGGGGCTGCCCCAATAAAGGTCCCACCAGAAAGCCATTAGGTCAATCGATCTATTCGATAATTGATTTGCCATAACCGCAACAACTCTCCATGTTCGATCTGATTGTTATTATTGTTGTTGTTGTTTTTTGCCTGTCTATCTTGGCGAAGAAGAAAGTCGGTGGAAAATTGTCGCTGGTCCGAGACCGAACAACACTTGCGGTCCGGACCGACCAACCAACGACGACGATGCGGTAAGATATAAAGGAAAATCGAACGTGGTACACAAGCTAGCCGCAAGCCAGCCAGCCAGTGTGGCCCAATTCATCCGATCGAGAGTGCGGCGTCATTATTGATTTCAAAATAGAAACCGTAAATAAAACAAAGGCACTTGATGCCGTGGAAGTCGAGGCACTTGAGATAAAACGTCTCCTCGCCAAATTATCGATTGAATCTTGTTAAAACGTATTGAACAAGATGTTTTGGATTAGATCAAACTCTATGTGGCTTTGCGAAGTTAGATATTCGTTTGAGCCTCACGCTATAAAATTTTATAGCTAACGTCTTAATTCAATTATTCTTCAACTCATTATTATTCCTATCAGAACATCATTTGATTGTTTCGTCCCACTATAATTCATTTTTTAGATACGAACCAGTGTTCTCGTTTCATTCCACAATAAAGCACCATCCATCACCGACTCCGGGCTGCAAAATTGGGGGAAAAACTCCAAACGAAACCGCAACGAATTAGTGGTGCTCTCGGGCGATCGAACTGCCTCGATTAATTAATTGGCATGAGAATCGAGTGTCGCACCGCGCGCACCCCGTCACTATTATTGGAGCGGTTGTGCTGGCGATTCTTCAAGACCGATAGACACACGGCGACCGACCGAGAAAGCGAGAGGAATGTCGGCGCGACATTGTTGCAACAAAAATGCCGACAAAGTGAGGAAAAATGTTGCGAATTGAGGCTGATGGATTTTTTTTTATTTTGGTGGTTTAAAGTATTCGAGGCAATGAACCGTTGCACAAACATACGATAGAGAGTGGTAATCAAATTTCTTTAGCCAAATACAATTACGATAAAAATCAACATTTTCTTTTTTTATGAGAAATTGAAGAAAGTTCTGAAACATCTAATGCAAGATTTGCGAATGATCTTTGAAATTTAACAAATTTTGGAAGTGATTTTGGGGAAATTTCAGAAGAAGATGATTAAAACTACCAAAGAATTTCATGTAGGATATCAAAAGAGTTCAAGAAAGATAGTTTTTGACAGAAATCAACGAAAATCGGGTAAGATCAACTTGACGACTCTCTGTAAAGAATCAGCAGATATTTAGAAAATGATTTATTAAATTTATTCAACGAATCATCGAAAGATTAGATTTTTGTATTTCTGAAAAAGCATTCTACAAATCGAGAAATTTATTAGAAATCGAGAAATCGATCCCAACATTTCAAAAGGGCGATACAGCTATTGGAAACAAGTGTTTCTCACGTCGCTTGTGGGCTCATTTAAGCCCTTCCACGCAATCCTGATGGAAGCAGCGAATTCTCTTCTTTCATTAACTAGATTGCATTGGTGGGGCCCACCAACGACGGGAGAAGTTTTTGTTTGCGAAAGCAATTTTGCCACTTTGAGAAGTTGATATCGAAATGATTTATGATTGTCAAATCTCTGGAGCAGGGAATCAATTGTTCTTTGATGCGCATGCAAAATAAGCAACAAAAGATAACCAACGACAAAGCGTAGTTTCTGCTTTTATGGAAATATTAAGAATCTAACTCTGATTACAAAAAAGCATCGTATTCTCGGAAATATCAGAGCATGCAAAGCAAATGATTGTTGACATATTGTGTTCGGGTTCTGATAAAGGCTTGTTGCGAGGGGCGTTTGTCAGCAACAAGCTCTGTTGATGACAAAGGGCGTTTCACGAATATTGATTTCATGCTTTGGAACCGAAAAATCGTTGAAACGACGAGCTCGATAGTCTAGTGGCTACCGCTCCTGCCTTATAAGCAGGAGGTCGTGGGTTCAATTCCTGGCTCGTTCCTTTCGTACTTTGTATTTCTATCTTAGTTCTTTCTGTGTTTCACGTTCTACCAAAACGATTCCTACTGTTATAGCCTTCCACACAATCCCAATTTTTTTGGCACCTATGAGAGGTCGTAGAGTTCTCTGCATCTTTCTTAACTAAGTGTCCAACTAACCATCCTTTCCCTTACTCAGCGTTCGCAAGGACGTGGTCAGGACAGATCTCGACTATTGGAGAGTACATTGCTTCCATCTAAGAGATAGTGATTAGTCCCAAATCAATATCTTAGGTAACGGATGAAAGTAATGCTACTCTCATACAATAGTCTTGGCTTGTACCACCTACGAATTTGTGCGAATTGCTCAATGCTAATGCTAATGCTAATGGAACCGAAAAACCGTTGAAACATTCAGAGATTTTTTATTTGATTTGATTTGATTCGGATTTTTTGCCTTTCTCGTACAACAACAAAGTTGGGGGGGTCCCGTAGCGTAGTTGGCTACACGTGGTCATGGGTTCGATTCCCAGCCCCTCCACCAAAAACCCTCGTCAGTCGCCGGATGCGCAGCCTATGCGGTGGTGTATTGGGGTGCACGCCTCACCGTGACGGATGCCTGATGACGACTGACAACTTGTTCTTCTCGGAGGCATTCCTCCAAACTTTACCCGGATAAATGGCCACCGGACAATACAACGATCATTGGATACACGACATGGACCAAAACGAACACAATGGACTCACGACAAGATGGACCAGCAACGACAACAACAATGAATAATGGAAAAATCTAAAAATAGATTCTGTGTGGATTCTGGCTGCAGAATACCACAGTAGATCTCGGCACAGTAGCGGTTAAGTAACACAGAGTGCCTACCAAAATAAATAAAGGAATAAAAAAAAACAACAAAGTTGTACCGAAAGGCTATCATTTCACTCCGAAAACGAACTTTTTTTAGAAGCCTCGGAGACCCATGTGTTATATACCAATCGTCTCAGCTCGACGAGCTGACCAATGTCTGTCTGCCGTTTTTTACACCACAAACTAAACTACAAAAGTAGATTCAACCGTTTTCTGGAGGAATGTTCAACGCAATAACTCAGGAATAAGGAAAACATAGTTTCTTGAAATTCGTTACGCTCATGCAATTGATTACCGGAAAATTTTGCGAAAAATGAGTGAGGCGTGGAAATGATAGAAAAAATCATCAAGTAGGAACGGTTTTTTTAGTTTCTTACTTGAGAAAAACGGGACGAGGGAAAGATCATTTTTATCACAAACTACGAAAAATATTCTCCTGCGATCCGCAAATCGCTTGCTTTCGTCTCATCAGAACGAAAAGAATAAGCCCTGATTTCTAACGTACCGATAGGAAAATCCAAAAACAAATTTTCCTGATATTTCCAGGTTTTATTTGGGGTGTTTTACATTGATTGCCAGGTGAAAACAAACGTGCTGTATATGAATGTTTGCAGCAAAATATTCAATTCGAACAAGCAAATATTTCAAAAAACGTATATCAAAAGAAATTATTGGCAGCCTCACAACAGTTGATTGAGAAATTCTTTAGGAAATACCTCTAGGAATTTATCAGCTATTCAATCAAAAATTCCTGCAGGAATTCAATCGGAAATTTCTTCGAAAATTCCTCCAGGGATTTCTTCGGGAAATCCTCCAGAAATTAATTCAGAAATTCCTTCAAAGAGGGAATTGTAAGAATTTCTTCGGAACTTCCTCCGGGATTTCATTCAGAAATTCCTTTAGGAGCTCCTTCGAAAATTTATTGAGAACATCTTTCTTCTAAAATCTCTTCGATATTTTCGGATTTTTTTTTTTGAAAATTCGCTCGAAATTTTTTTTAGAAATTCCCTTGGATTTAAAATTTGGTCAGGAACTTTAGAAAACTTCTTAAGGAATTGTTTCGGAAATTCGATCGGGATTTCCGTCAGAGCTTCTTACTAAAATTCCTTAAGAAAATCATTTGGGTATTTCTTTGGACATTCCTAGAAAATTGCTTTTGGCAATTCTTCTAAAAATTTCTTAAGTTTCTATAGAAATTACTTTCAAAATTCCTTCAGGAATCTAATCAGAAATTTATTCGGGAATTCATTTTGGAATCCCTTTGTGAAATTATTAGAAAATTCTTTCGTTAATTCGTTCAAGTACACCTTTAGTAATTCTTTGAAAAAATCTTCTAGGAATTAGTTTGGAAAACCAATTCGGATTTTCTTCGGGAATTATTTCGAAAATTCCTTAAGCAAACATCCTTTTAAAATTCCTTTAGTTTTTTTTTTCGAAAATGTCTTCAGGTTATCCTTCGGGAATTCCTTAACGAATCCATTCGGAAATTCCCGCTGAAATGTTTTGGAGGGCTCTTCTACTTCAGGAATAATTTAGAAAATTACGCTAATAATTCCTACGGACACTCCTTTAGCGATTTCTTCGGAAAATTCTCTAGGGAATTCAAAATTGATCCAAAAATTATTTCGGAATTTGCTCCTGAAATTGCTTTGAAAAATTCGGAGTAATTTTGTATTTTGTTAATACATTCCTAAAGAATTTCCGAAAATTACAAAGCCCTAATTGATTTCCTAAATATAAGTAAAGAATGCTTTCGTAAATTCCCCAGGAATTCTTTCGGAAGCCTTTTCAGTGGTTATCAAAATACGCGGAATTATTTTTCTTTCTGAATGATTTTGAAGTAGGTACAAATTTAAGGTAGGTCAAATTTAAGAATTTATTCAATTCGATAGCCGATAGCAACTACAATTCGGGAACGGGAGTGAGGCTGAGTTGGCCACACCTCACGTAAGGGTGGACATCGCAGCAGAGGCAGACCCAGGTTCATGGCGGCATAGCCTCCACAAAGAAAAAAAAATCGAGCCAAATCTATCCTGACAACAGGTTAAGGCGATAGTTGAACATCGCTCAGGATGGAGATTTTTCAGTCAGCTCAGGACCCATAAGTAAAAAGTAAGTTAGTAAGTATGAACAGAAGTTTATCCATACATCTTTTTTTAGATCCTTGCTTAGCTTACTTTAGGTTAAATCAAGATGAAAACAAACAGGTGTTGCAGTAGTCAATTTCATGATTCACCCATCTTAGATTTTTGTATGGGATAGTCACCAAGTTTGTTTAGTATTGCACTGAAAATCAATGTCAATTGAAGAGTTCAGTGCGTGTTTTCTCTTGTTTTGGACAGCAGAACGATGCATTGCGCGGCCGGTTTTTTTTCGGAGTAGCTATCGAGCAAGCGTTGTGCAGTGCGTGTTTTAGTCGTCACGAAGTAGTTAAGATATCGAATCAGTCTTCGGGAAAATACGTAAGACACGCGTTGCTTTTCCGTTTTTGTATCATCATAAATATGGCGTCGTTCAAATGAAATAATTAGTCGCTTACCAAGGCGATTTCCAATATATTTCCTTCCCAACTAACATACTATTCCTTTCCAGTGCGCTCATGGAGATGCAGAGGATTCCTCGGTGTCTTGTAGCAATGAGTGTCGAACTAATTTTCCTTCCCTTATCCTAATTGATTGTGAGGACGTGGCCGGCTTCGTTATTGGTCTTGAATTAAAGAAACTCCGAAGCATGTACAGTGAGAATAGCCTTCCAGTCCCGAGAAAACTATTCGTTCATTATTTGTTGTTTCTCGACCAATCACGACTAGCAACTACGATGGGTACAGTCAATCAAGCTAACCTAAGCCAAGAAAATCAATGTCGTCAATTGAACTTTTTGACCTGACTGAGAACTTAGCCTACGTAGATCTTAATTGCGTACAAAGAGAGATGTCAATTGAGTATTATTTATTTATTTATTCAGACTAAGGCCGAAGTGGCCTGTGCGGTATATAAGAGACTTCTCCATTCGGCTCGGTCCATGGCTACACGTCGCCAACCACGCAGTCTACGGAGGGCCCGCAAGTCATCTTCCACCTTTCTTGTGCCCGTCGGATCGTTGTCGAGAACCATTTTCACCGGGTCACTGTCCGACATTCTGGCTACGTGCCCAGCTCACCGCAGTCGTCCGATTTTTGCGGTGTGAACGATGGATGGTTCTTCCAGCAGCTCATGCAACTCGTGGTTCATTCGCCTCCTCCACGTACCGTCCGCCATCTGCACCCCACCATAGATGGTACGCAGCACTTTCCTTTCGAAAACTCCAAGTGCGCGTTGGTCCTCCACGAGCATCGTCCAGGTCTCGTGTCCGTAGAGGACTACCGGTCTAAGGAGCGTTTTGTAGATAATCAGTTTGGTACGGAGGCGAACTTTATTCGATTGGAGCGTCTTGCGAAGTCCAAAGTACGTACGATTTCCAGCCACTATGCGTCTCCGAATTTCTCTGCTGGTGTCATTTTCGGCAGTCACCAGTGAGCCCAAGTACACAAATTCTTCTACCACCTCGATTTCGTCACCACCGATGCAAACTCGCGGTGGGTGGCTCACATTGTCTTCTGTTGAACCTCTTCCTATCATGTACTTCGTCTTCGACGTGTTGATAACTAATCCGATCCGCTTGGCTTCCCGCTTCAGTCTGATGTAGGCTTCCTCCATCTTCTCAAAGTTACGTGCCATAATATCTATGTCGTCGGCGAAGCCAAATAGCTGGACAGATTTATTGGCAATTGTACCACTCGTGTTAGTCCCTGCTCTTCGTATTACCCCTTCCAAAGCGATGTTAAATAGCAGACACGAAGGACCATCACCTTGCCGTAACCATCTGCGGGTGTCGAAGGGACTCGAGAATGCCCCTGAAACTCGAACTACGCACATCACCCGATCCATCGTTGCTTTGATCAACCGTGTCAGTTTATCCGGAAATCCGTGTTCGTGCATTAGCTGCCATAGCTGGTCCCGACCGATTGTATCATATGCGGCTTTGAAGTCGATGAATAGATGATGTGTGGGCACGTTGTATTCGCGGCATTTCTGCAGTACTTAGCGAATGGTGAACACCCGAGCTTTGTTGGTCTTCAGCCGGCTAATCTCCTCCTGGATTTCCTAGAGATCCGGAGCCGGTAAAATTATGTCCTGCGTTCTCCCAGGTCCATCACCATACCGCCATCTTCGTCTGCCACATCATAATTCAGGTGTTCTTCGTAGTGCTGCCGCCACCTTTAGATCACCTCACGATCGTTCGTAAGAAGCTTCTCGTTTATGTCCTTACACATATCAGTCTGTGGCACGTGGCCCGGTTTAACTTCTCATAGATCTTTCGTGTGTTATTAGCGCGGTACAGTTGCTCCGTCCCTTCACGGTCTCGATCTTCCTGCTGACGCTTTTTCCTCCGGAAAATCGAGTTTTGTCTGTTCCGCGCCCGTTTATATCGTGCCTCGTTCGCCCTCGTGCGGTGTTGCAGCAATCTCGCCGATGCTGCATTCTTCTCTTCTACTAGCTGCTCACATTCGCCGTCATACCCGTCGTTTCTCTGATCCGGAGGCACCGTGCCAAGTGCAGCGGTTGCTGTGCTACCAATGGCGGATCGAATATCTCTCCAGCCATCTTCAAGAGACGCTGCGCCTAGCTGCTCTTCCGTTGGGAGTGTCACTTCCAGCTGCTGCGCGTATTCTTGGGCTAGTCTACCGTCTTGTAGCCGCCCAATGTTAAGCCGCGGCGTCCGACTTCGACGCGTGTTGTACACCGTCGAGAGTTTTGAGCGCAGGCATACTGCAACGAGGTAGTGGTCGGATTCAATATTCGCAGTAAGTGCGGACGTTCGTGATGTCGGAGAAGAATTTACCGTCGATTAGAACGTGGTCGATTTTGTTTTCCGTTTCTTGGTTAGGTGAGCTCCATGTGGCTTTGTGGATATGTTGAGGGGAAAGAAGGTGCTTCGTACTACCATTCCGCGGGAGGCTAAGAAGTTTATGCATCGTTGGCCGTTGTCGTTCGATACGGTATGCAGACTATCCGGTCCGATGACCGGTCTATACATTTCCTCCCTTCCTACCTGTGCGTTCATGTCACCGATGACGATTTTGACGTCCCGCAGTGGGCATCCATCGTATGTCTGCTCCAGCTGTGCGGTGAACGCTTTTTTCTCGTCGTCGGGTCTTCCTTCGTGTGGGCAGTGCACGTTGATGATGCTATAGTTGAAGAAACGGTCTTAAATCCTCAGCTTGCACATCCTTGCGTTGATTGGCTGCCACCCAATCACGTGTTGGCGCATCTTACCCAGCACTATGAAGCCGGTTCCCAGCTCGTCGGTGGTGCCACAGCTTTGGTAGAAGGTAGCCGCTCGATGCCCGCTTTTCCACACTTTCTGTTCTGTCCAGCAAATCTCCTGCAGCGCCACGACTTCAAAGTTGCGGGGATGTAATTGCAACCTTGGATGTTGTTGCAACCTGCGAAACCTAGCGACTTGCAGTTCCATGTTCCAAGCTTCCAATCGTGATCCTTTATTCGTCGCCTAGGTCTTTACCGATTATATCGAGTCGCATTATCTCTTATATTGTTCGTAATTATTGGTTTTCCAGGCGGCTTATTGGGCCTGCGCAAACCTCCTGTCTCGTCGGAGTGCCGCACACGGTCGCTTTGGTGGGGCCTACTTGCGGATACATGCAGCTTTTTATAGGGATTTAACAGGGCTCACTGTCAAACCCCACCACATCCTAGGCAAGCCCCACAACTCGCAGATGGCCTGGGGAGGGATCGTCAAGCCCTTGGACATAGTCCCTGCTGTCCGCAAATGTCAATTGCCGGTTATCAATTTATGCTTCAGCTTCCTAGTTTTGGCGGTTTAGCGAACCAAAAGTTGATAAACATATCGAAGGGTCCATAAAAAAATTAATGCATAACTAAAGAGGGGTTCATCTTTCTGAGGAATTCAACCCGGATCTTTCATTAACTCGACAAAAGCTTTGGAACGACCATAAACTTAGGAATTTTTGAGAACCTCGTGTTAGTGGCTCAGCCTCAGCGAAAGTGCTAATGTAATAGATTTGATCATCTCTTTGAAGTTATGGATTAAAATGTGTTTGTCAATACAAATCAATTCTGTATTCGGTGGTTGTTCTATGTTTGCTAAAACAAATCACCACGCTGTCGTCGATTGTTAAGTCTTTCTGTTAACAATGTTGCTCTCTAGGCCTCGAGAAGAACCAGAAAGCAGAAGCAGTATGTCTTTGATTATGTACAAATAAAATAAAGTCGAAAAAAACATCTACACAGACTCACTGACTGTCTTCGCTGGAAACTCCCCTCCTCCTCCGCTTACGAATCCATTCAATATGCATAACATTCCGAACACAAAAGACCGGCTATCACCGCCGATGCGTGTGCACATGTTCATTATCATAAAATTTGTTATTGTTCGTACAGCCGCGGGCAACGGGGGTTGGGCCGAGAGAGAGTCCCGCACACTCTGGGTGGGACCCGAGTGCACCAGGAGGGGGGGAGTGTGACGGAGCGGTACTGCGAGCATCGATCGTCGCGTAAGTAAACAAATACGGGGCGAGTGCGACGAACGAACGGGTCTTCGAGATTTGACTCTCGCTTCTGCTTGGTCGTCTTCGTCGTCGTAATCTCACCCCGCGGTGCACACATGAGCATTTTGGTTGGAAATTGTGAACAAAAGTTCCTAAATAGAAAATCTGATATTTATCATAGATAATTTAGAAAAAAAAACAGTTTCATAGTTCAAGGTCAATATCAATTCCACATTTTGAGATGAATCTCCAAATTATATGTTTACTGATTAAACATTCACATTTTTGACCTTCTATTTACCAGAAACACCCACATGTGTTTCGGACGGAGCCAAGTTTGTACTTCTTTTTCTTCATAAAAGCCGTCTTTCGGTAACCCCGTGCGCATATTTGCCTTGCGGCGCTAACCGTCACCAATCGATGGACCAACACAACGTATGGACCCGAACGAGGAGAGCAGTATGAGAGTATGAGATAACATCAAGGCGCAGCAGCATCTTTTGGCGAGGAAAGTCGGAGAAATGTATCAATGTGGAGCGAGTGGTGGAGCTGTACTTGTTCGTGAAATTCACTTGACTTGACATAACCGGCCGGGCCGACCAAGACCAACCGTTTGCTTCTGATGCCGATGGCTTTCTTTGGTGGTCTCCGTTGTCGCTACGGCCGATGTGTGTGATGTAAGGCACCACACACCAAAGCTGAACTTGATGAGTGGAGATTTAAAACAATAATCAAGCGTCGTTCCCAGCCGGCGTATCTTAAGCTTGCTCGGAGGCTATTGTGCGAGCGTAGAGGCTAGCGCGCGCCTCATGTTGTTCGAAGTCATGCCAACACCTAGTTCGATACGGCAATCAATTACGGTGGTCATGTAATGAAGACATAATCCGGGCGATTACGATCATGCTTTGGATTAGTACAGGGTTTAAGGAAGGGACCAGACTCAGAGAAGGATAAATCGCCAATAAGGAAAGTGAAAGTGTAGGAAAATGAGAAGCAGTTGATGGTGTAGTCTGGAAATAATTATTATTTTTGCGGCATTACGGTTGGAAACCAAATTTCACGGAATGTTTTACAGGTGATAGTCAATGAAGTAGATGACTGAGAAAGTTGAGTATTAAGCTTCAAATAGTCTCACTTGTTACCTGCAATTCAAGAAAAGACGAATTCTTTGTTTGCAAAATATCAAATTATTCTTGGAAACTGCTTTTCTAAGATTTCAGAAAACCAAATATGGTTTTGATTTTAGCTACGCAGCAGCGTATGAAGTATTCATGAGCAGTTCCTTTGTTCGCATTTGACGACGTGCTTACCAGACTATCATGTGTCTCGATATAATGGACAACTATTAGGATCGTGTCTCATTCAATCACGCGCCAGTAATAACGTGCTTTTCTAATAAAGTTGAAAGTGGCAACCGACGCACACGATCGTTGGCGGCCCTTAATCGATATTCAATGCGACGCGACACGGCTGGACGGCGACATCGGCAACGATGGTATAGGATGCCATTAATATTATTATTAATAATCATTTGATGGTAGTAAAGTTGTCGTTGCTAGTAGTCAGTGCGTGTTGGCTAGTATGACGTTGATCACGATATGTGAAGGAAAGCGTCTACTTGTAATGGTGCTCGTATGTCTTCTATGAATGTAAGGAAGCGGACATTCACGACTTTTGAAATATTATTCTATAGAACGGCGGTAATCGGTTGAGTTGAAGTTTATATCAACTAATTATGCAAGCATTCAAGACCAACAAAGGTCATCTTGTCATACAGCACATGCATCTTTAAAAGGCTCGATAGGAGATTTTATTTAATAGAATCTAAAAAATAATGCCATTATTAAAATAAAAATGGTTTTTAAAAGGACTTTTTTTTATTCCGAAGCAAAAATATTTTTTTTTAGAATTCCAATAGATTTTTTTCAACGACAATACATTTTTATTGATTTTCCTATGGATTTTGTTCCAAAATTAAATTCTAAAGTTTCCGAAGGGAAAAAAAAAATCCGAATTTCCGAATGAAAATTCTTCCGATTTTCCGAAGGAAAATTCTTCCGTAGCTCCGAAGGGAAATTCTTCCGAAGCTCCGAAGGGAAAATCTTCAGAAATTCCGAAGGGATATTCTTCCGAATTTCCGGAAGGAAATTCTTCCAAGTTCCAGGAGAGAAATTCTTCCGAATTTCCGGAGGGAAATTCTTCCGAATTTCCGGAGGGAAATTCTTCCGAATTTCCGGAGGGAAATTCTTCCGAATTTCCGGAGGGAAATTCTTCCGAATTTCCGGAGGGAAATTCTTCCGAATTTCCGGAGGGAAATTCTTCCGAATTTCCGGAGGGAAATTCTTCCGAATTTCCGGAGGGAAATTCTTCCGAATTTCCGGAGGGAAATTCTTCCGAATTTCCGAAGGGAAATTCTTTCGAATTTCCGAAGGGAAATTCTTCCGAATTTCAGGAGGGAAATTGTTCCGAATGTCGAAAGGGAAATTCTTCCGAAATTATGATTTCCGGAGGGAAATTGTTTCAAATTTTTGAAGGGAAATTGTTCCAAATTTGAGGAGGAAAATTGTTCCGAATTTCCGGAGGGAAATTGTTCCGAATTTCCGGAGGGAAATTGTTCCGAATTTCCGGAGGGCAATTATTTCTAATTTCCGGAGGGAAATTGTTTCGACTTTCCGGAGGGAAATTGTTCCGAATTTCCAGAAAGAAATCCTTCCGAATTTCCAGAGGGAAATTCTTCCAAATTTCCGAAGGAAAATTCTTCTGAATTTCCGAAGGGAAATTCTTCCGAATTTCCGAAGCGAAATTCTTCCGAATTTCCGAAGGGAAATTCTTTCAAATTTTCGAAGGGTAATTCTTTCGAATTTCCGAAGGGAAATTCTTCCGAATTTCCGACGGGAAATTCTTCCGAATTTCCGACGGGAAATTCTTCCGAATTTCCGACGGGAAATTCTTCCGAATTTCCGAAGGGAAATTCTTTCGAATTTCCGAAGGGAAATTCTATCGAATTTCCGAAGGGAAATTCTATCGAATTTCCGAAGGGAAATTCTATCGAATTTCCGAAGGGAAATTCTATCGAATTTCCGAAGGGAAATTCTATCGAATTTCCGAAGGGAAATTCTTTCGAATTTCCGAAGGGAAATTCTTCCGAATTTCCGAAGGGAAATTCTTCCGAATTTCCGAAGGGAAATTCTTCCAAATTTCCGAAGGGAAATTCTTCCGAATTTCCGAAGGGAAATTCTTCCGAATTTCCGGAAAATCTTCCGAATTTCCGAAAGGAAAATCTACCGAATTTCCGAAAAGAAATACTTCCGAATTTCAAAAACCAAATTCTTCCGAATTTCCGAAGGGAAATTTTTCCGAATTTCCGAAGGGAAATTCTTCCGAATTTCCTAAAAAATTGTTTCGGAAGGGAAATTCTTTCGAATTTCCGATGGGAAATTCTTTCGAATTTCCGGAGAGAAATTATTTTGAATTTCTGGTGGGAAATTCTTTCGAATTTCCGGAGAAAAATTCTTTCGAATTTCCGAAGGGAAATTCTTTCGAATTTTAACAAGGGAAATTCTTTCGAAATTCCGGAGGGAAATTCTTTCGAATTCTCGGGGGAAAATTCTTTCGAATTTCTGGAGTAAAATTCTTTCGAATTTCCGGAGGAAAATTCTTTCGAATTTCCGGAGGAAAATTCTTTCGAATTTCCGGAGGAAAATTCTTTCGAATTTCCGGAAGGAAATTCTTTTGAATTTCCAAAAAGAAATTCTTTTGAATTTCCAAAAAGAAATTCTTTCGAATTTCCAAAGGGAAATTCTTTCGAATTTCCGAAAAAAATGCTTTCGAATTTCCGGAAGGATTTTTTTTTCTAATTTCCAAAATGAAATTCTTTTGAATTTCGGAAGGGAAATTCATCCGAATTTCCGAAGGGAAATTCTTCCGAATTTCCGAAGGAAAATTCTTCCGAATTTCCGAAGGGAAATTCTTCTGAATTTCTGAAAGACTTTCTTTCGAATTTCCGAATGGAAATTTTTCCGAATTTCGAAGGAAATTCATCCGAATTTCGAAGGAAATTCATCCGAATTTCGAAGGAAATTCATCCGAATTTCGAAGGAAATTCATCCGAATTTCGAAGGAAATTCATCCAATTTCGAAGGAAATTCATCCGAATTTCGAAGGAAATTCATCCGAATTTCGAAGGAAATTCATCCGAATTTCGAAGGAAATTCATCCGAATTCGAAGGAAATTCATCCGAATTCGAAGGAAATTCATCCGAATTTCCGAAGGAAAATTCATCCGAATTTCGAAGGAAATTCATCCGAATTTCGAAGGAAATTCATCCGAATTTCGAAGGAAATTCATCCGAATTTCGAAGGAAATTCATCCGAATTTCGAAGGAAATTCATCCAATTTCGAAGGAAATTCATCCGAATTTCCGAAGGGAAATTCATCCGAATTTCCGAAGGGAAATTCATCCGAATTTCCGAAGGGAAATTCATCTGAATTTCTGAAGGGAAATTCATCCGAATTTCCGAAGGGAAATTCATCCGCATTTCCGAAGGGAAATTCATCCGAATTTCCGAAGGGAAATTCATCCGAATTTTCTTAGGGAAATTTTTTCCGAATTTCCGAATGGAAATTCTTCCGAATTCCCGAATTTCCGAAGGAAAATTCTTCCGAATTTCCAAGGGAAATTTTTCCGAATTCCGAAAAAATTCTTCTTATGAATTTCAGAAGGGAAATTCATTCGAATTTCCGAAGGCAAATTCAATCGAATTTCCGAAGGGAAATTCTTTCGAATTTCCGAAGGGAAATTCTTTCGAATTTCCGAATTACCCTCCGAGAATTCGAAAGAACTTCCCTCCGGAAATTCAAAAGAATTTCCCTTTGGAAATTCGAAAGAATTTCCCTTCGGCATTTCGAAAGAATTTCACTACGGAAGTTCGAAAAAATTTCCCACCATAAATTCAAAAGAATTTCCCTGCGAAAATTCGAAGGAATTTCCCTCCGGAAATTCGAAAGAATTTCCTTCCGAAACAATTTTTTTTAGGAAAATCGGAAGAATTTCCTTTCGGGATTCCGAAGGGAAATTCTTTCGAATTTTACCCTCCGAGAATTCGAAAGAACTTCCTCCGGAAATTCAAAAGAATTTCCCTTTGAAATTCGAAAGAATTTCCCTTCGGCAATTCGAAAGAATTTCACTACGGAAATTCGAAAGAATTTCACTACGGAAATTCGAAAGAATTTCCCACCAGAAATTCAAAAGAATTTCCCTCCGGAAATTCGAATGAATTTCCCTCCGGAAATTCGAAAGAATTTCCTTCCGAAACATTTTTTTTAGGAAAATCGGAAGAATTTCCTTTCGGAAATTCGAAAAAAATTACCTTCGGAAATTTGGATGAATTTCCCTTCGAAAATTCGAAAGAATTTCCCTTAGGAAATTCGAAAGAATTTTCTTAGGAAATTCGAAAGAATTTCCTTAGGAAATTCGAAAGAATTTCCTTCGAAATTCGAAGAATTTCCTTCGAAATTCGAAGAATTTCCTTCGAAATTCGAAAGAATTTCTCTTCGGAAATTCGAAAGAATTTCCTTCGAAATTCGAAAGAATTTCCTTTCGGAAATTCGAAAGAATTTCCTTCGAAATTGAAAGAATTTCCTTCGAAATTCGAAAGAATTTCCTTCGAAATTGAAAGAATTTCCTTCGAAATTCGAAAGAATTTCTCTTCGAAATTGAAAGAATTTCCTTCGAAATTCGAAAGAATTTCCTTCGAAATTCGAAAGAATTTCCTTCGAAATTCGAAAGAATTTCCTTCGAAATTCGAAAGAATTTCCTTCGAAATTGAAAGAATTTCCTTCGAAATTCGAAAGAATTTCCCTTCGGAAATTCGGAAGAATTTCCCTTCGGAATTTCGAAAGAATTTCCCTTCGGAAATTCGAAAGAATTTCATTTTGGAAGTTCGAAAGAATTTCCTTCGGGAAATTCGAAAGAATTTCTTTTCGGAAATACTAAAGAATTTTTCTTCGGAAATTCGGAACAATTTCCCTTCGGAAATTCGGACGAACTCGGAAGAAATTTGAAAAAAAATCTCTTCGGACATTCGAAAGAATTTCCATCCGAATTTCCGAAGGGAAATTCATCCGAATTTCCGAAGGGAAATTCATCCGAATTTCCGAAGGGAAATTCATCCGAATTTCCGAAGGGAAATTCATCCGAATTTCGAAGGAAATTCATCCGAATTTCGAAGGAAATTCATCCGAATTTCGAAGGAAATTCATCCGAATTCGAAGGAAATTCATCCGAATTTCGAAGGAAATTCATCCGAATTTCGAAGGAAATTCATCCGAATTTCGAAGGAAATTCATCCGATTTCGAAGGGAAATTCATCCGAATTTCGAAGGAAATTCATCCGAATTTCGAAGGAAATTCATCCGAATTTCCGAAGGAAATTCATCCGAATTTCGAAGGAAATTCATCCGAATTTCGAAGGAAATTCATCCGAATTTCGAAGGAAATTCATCCGAATTTCGAAGGAAATTCATCCGAATTTCGAAGGAAATTCATCCGAATTTCGAAGGAAATTCATCCGAATTCGAAGGAAATTCATCCGAATTTCGAAGGAAATTCATCCGAATTTCGAAGGAAATTCATCCAATTTCCGAAGGGAAATTCATCCGAATTTCCGAAGGGAAATTCATCCGAATTTCCGAAGGGAAATTCTTTCGAATTTCCGAAGGGAAATTCTTTCGAATTTCCGAAGGGAAATTCTTTCGAATTTCCGAAGGGAAATTCTTTCGAATTTCCGAAGAGAAATTTTTTCGAATTTCCGAAGAAAAATTCTTTCGAATTTCCGAAGGGAAATATACGGACGCTATTCCTTCAACAAAATAATTTTACCCCTATTCAAATCAACTTCTCTAGTAACTTGATTTCAATGTGTGCCCCAATTCCAAAGCGAGAGATGAAGCAAAATTTAAACTTGGCATCGAAACGACCGACAGCTTGACGTCACCAATTGATCGGTTGTGGTAAAAATAAGTCGGAAGCAAAACTCGAACAAATCGATACGTTTATAATCACGGCTTACACAGAGCAAATAGAACGCGACCAAAGACCAATCCCCGGACCCGGCGGAAAAGAAAGCTACGGGCGATGTTCGGTTTTCAATTTTCCTATAACCTGTCGCATCGACGACGCCGAGAGCACTCGAGGAGGCCAGCACAGTCAGCCGCCCTCGTCTCTCGTTGTTTATCAGTGCGTTGAAATGGGCGGGTAATTTCCCCCCATATCCAAGGAAATAGGTTTTGTTTTGCACCAGCCAACCTCATTTCGATGTTCGACAACCGATTTCCTACGGAGGAGAACGAGATCAGAACTGCAAAGCATGTAGGGGTATTAATGTGGACGACGACGACGACAAATTGAACATTAGCCAATGAATGGTAACTGTAATTAATTGCAGAAATTGCACACCATGGCTATTTGCGACTTGAGCCACTTGAACTCTCTGGTAGTTAGAGCTTGCGAGCAAGTCATGTATATCTGTTGAGTAAGGGTACAGTCGGTATCATCGGCACGGAATCAGAACGGTCAATCAATCAGCGGAACGAGAGGAGGTACACGTGTATGTGACGAGTTAATTTGGCCTGAATGGCAATCGTTGGCGGCGTTTTTTCAGTAGTGAACACGGCAGGAACAATTTTACGCGATGGGTCGTTATCTTTGCGAAGTGATATGATATTTTTGTTGTAAACATACTCATTAAGGTGGCAAAAAAGCTGGCAAATACGAATTTCAAGACTGTCTGGCATACTTGAATTTGGTAAATTGTTGTTAGACAGTTTACTTAAGTTAAGTGGAGCAGATTTGTGTTATCGCCTTGTTTTGCGTTATCAAATTATGTCTTCGGTGCACGCAGTTGCTGTGCAACATAACAAAAAACATTTCTATCATTGCAATGCATTGTTTTTCACACTAGAAACCACATCGTGTCGTCGTACGGGATATTTTTAAGAACATCCGAAAAAAAACTAGTGCAAGCGATTCCAACTATTTGACATGCTTTTCGCTCTTTCTTTCTTCCAAACCAAGTGAGCAAACTATCAACCGACGACACTTTTTAACTCGCGCGCGGTGCGGTGCATGTAGTTTGAAAACATCGCGTATCAGCTCTCACGACAACAATACGAACACCGACCGACCGTTACGAAAGAAGAGCATCGCAAGCAAACAAGCAGCTCAAATTATTGTCACACCCATCGCGTGCGTCGTCGTTTTTTTTTTGGTGGTGGCTGTGTGTTTAGAGGAAAGACAGAGAGTGAAAGAATGAGGCAAAAAACTGCTTTTTGGGATCTATTTTTGAACACTAACTAGTCTCGGTCACTCAGTCGGTAGTCGAAAAATCGCATCTCACTATCAAATAAAGATCGTTGACCGCTGATGTGCAAGGTGAAGTAGGCAAGCTGGGGTTTTTAGGTTTGTTACTTTTGTTGTTATGGGCTGTTGTTGTTGGTGTAGTTTCTCAAGCTGAATGTGTTGCATTGTTGCACAGCTCTGCTACGCAGCTACTGTGCTTTTGGGATCGCAGTGGATGAAACTTATGTAAGAAGCTGCCCTCATGTGGGGTCGGAGAATGTGACCCCTGTTTGAGACGCTGATCTCCTTGTTTCGTTTTTTTTTAAAAGACATACATACATTGTATTTGTGGGTCGTTGGCTAAGATCTACTGAAACATCATTACTTTGTTGTGAACTGTGCGTCATGAGACGTGAATTATTTTTACTGATGTTTTATATAATCGGGATTTTGTAGATGGATCTTCTACATGATTAAGTTAAAAGTAGTTGCCTTCCTTAGCCGTGCGTAAGGTACGCAGTTGCAAAGTAAGATCATGCTGAAGGTGGCTGGGCTCGATTCCCGGATCGGTCTGGGAAACTTTTGGGTTGGAAATTGTCTCCACTTCCTTGGACATAGAAGTACACGTGATAGCTTCATGATAGATGTTAACACACGTGCTTAGTAAAAAAAATATTGAAACAAATGCAAAACTATACCCAACAAGCGGGTAGAAAAATTTATTACAGTTCTGTATTAAAACCTTGTAAAATCTGTACAAAATTTTGGCATATACAAAATGGGAGGGGTTTATTACAATCATTGTATTAAAATCTGACAATTTTGTATTATTTCAATTCGTCTTGCTTACATTTCGTGTTGTACAACCTTACAGAATTGTGTCAATATTTTATATGCAAAATTTTTTTTCGTGACATTTTCAAGGGGGAAATTATTTCAAAAATCTACAGCAAAGTGTTCAGTGTTCATAAAAAACCTTCGGAATTTCTGTTAAAATTTGTTCGAAATTTACACAGAAAATTCTTCGAAATATCCACGGTAAACTCTAAACAGTTTTCACAGTTTTCAAACTTTGGATTTCCAAGAAAAATGGTTCTGAATTCTCATAGGAAATTATTCAGAATTTCCACGCGAATTTTTTTATTATTATGAAGATGCACTAACATTATTCAGAATTTCAACATAATTTTTTTTTAATTTTCACTCGGGACTATAGTAGGGGGAATGACGGCTTTGGCAGGTTTTGTTCTATTATTGGCAGGGGTTTTTTTCATGTCTGACTATGCTCAAATTTGGCCTAAACATTCTTTTCATATCAAAGAACATTGTGGCCAAATTTCATAAAATTTGGTCGCCAAAAACCCCCCTGCCAATAATAGAACAAAACCTGCCAAAGCCGTCTTTTCCCCTTTTTAAATGGATTTTAAAAGGAATTTTAAAGGCATTTCTTTAAATATTCACGGGAATTTCTTTGTATTGTCCATAATAAACTGAAAATCATCCGGCGGAAAGCCATTTGCGCAGCCAAGTCGAAAATTATCTAACAGAGTTTCATTTTGCCAAACCGTTTGCCTAGCAGGTCGTTTGCCCGAATAAGCCATCTGGCCAAAAATTCCGTTCGGTCGAAATGGTCGTAATGTAATTCGGTCACTCAAAGTTTCTTTTTTTGACATCAAGTCACTAAAGTCACTTTTTCTCGGAAAAAGTCACTTTTTTTTCAATTATTTTGAATATATTGACTAGATTTTGTTAAGAGCATCTTCGCGGAATAAAAAAAATGTTAAAAGTTTTATCCGCCGGAAGATGCTTTATTCATGACAGGAAAGATATGAAATGACGGATTGAGAAAAAAATACCACTTAGTCCTTTTTGGTTTCTATTCGCAACTTCTTAGTGACTCCAAATTCGATACGAATATCGGTGTTCTTATTAGATTTACACCAGCGATTGATTGAAGGGATTTTATGTCACAGTTTATGATTGAGAATCTAAATATATTCACAAGGCTAATAGCAGACCCTGCTTATTTTAAAACCTTTTTGAAAAACTATTAAACTCTACACCTTATCAATTGAACTGTTGAGAACTCAGATTCATCTTTTCAATAAAATTCTGATATTTTCATCTGAATCCTACACACTTTTAGATACATTTCCTGACAATTGAGATATCCAAAACTGCAAAAAATTTGGATATTCCATCAAGAAAAATCGTTAATTTCTGAAGACTTTCGGCCCTTGGCCGGCTCATCTCGTATCTCGAATTTCTTGTTTAGGCTTTTTGAAATCCTTAACTTTTTTTTCAGGTTTCGAAATGGTTCTGGGTTTCAGATTTATAAACTTCATGAGCCAAATTAAATCTATGTCGAAAAATTATTTAAATGAATTTCTATCATAAAAAGTGCCATTTTCACACACAAGCGAAGATTTTCCGAATAAGTTCAAACCCATATTTAAAATTATTGCACCACTGGAGCGGAAAATACAAAAATAAATATTAAACAAAAGAATTGCTACTGGAAGATTTGGTGTTTTATTGTGTGGCTTTCTCAGTCTACTTTAGTCAAAACGATTAGTTTCGTTTTGCCCGACGTCTCGGCCTGTATGTTTGGCCTTTTTCAAGGGTGAAACAGTCTACCGTTTTTCGTTATTTAATTTGCCGTAGACGGTAGACTGTTTCACCCTTGAATAAGGCCAAATATACAGGCCGAAGCGTCGGGCAAAACAAAACTATTCGTTTTGACTAAATTAGACTGAGAAAGCCACACAATAAATATCAAAAAGAATGAAATAAAACAAACTCATCATATTTCACTTGAGTCACAATTGTCATAAGACGAACTATTCCATTTAATTCCATCGCTTTGTAAACTTTGATCAGTGTCTCATACTTGACTCGACTTGAGAGACAAAGACGTCATTACCGTCATTACTGTTGAGGTCGAAGAACGTATACTTGTAAAGATTGCAAAGTAATGGAATTAAATAGTTAAGGACAAGTGAATACATTCCACTATATAAAAACACAATTTTCTTTTTATCAGTTTTGTTAAATAATGTTTTGTTAATTTTTGTGGAATTTGTTGCTCCTTCAAATAGAAATTTTCGGCCAAAAGATATTATAGGGAGACATAATTTTTGAAAATTATTTGTATCGGCCTTATCAACTTCATACAAAATTCATTTTTTGTCACTGCAAATAAAATTAAAAGTCACTATTTGGTCACTATTTCTGCAGTTGAAAGTCACTATTTGGTCCCTTTTTCACCAGTGTTGGTCACTAAAATCACTATTTTGAGCGGTATTGACCGCTACCAGCCCTGTAGATGACATGCGAGGAATGTTCACCTTGCTGTATACCTTGCCTGTATACCATTGGTTTCTTGGCTCACGGTAGCAGCAGGATTGGCTTCGGTTTGACGTGTCCGGAAGGCGGTGCTGAAATTCTTCGCCAGATGACAACCAGGTATGGCAAGAGAGTCGGTAACGGATCACAACTGGACGATGGTATTTATTTTGCCGCCGGAGAGCAACTCGCCTCCAACGGATGCAGCCGAGGGACGCTGGTACCACGAACGGAAGACGGAGATACTGATGGAGGCAATTGTTGGCCTCGTTGGCGCTTTGGTCCACTTGCGGACCCGCTCTTCCGTGAACGGATAACGGTGGTATGTCTGGTAACGATAGGGCCCAGCCGAAGGCTGGCCGATTGCAACGAGCGGCCGCAGTTGAGGTTATTGTTGCGAAGTGGATCCAGGTAACGTTCGGGCGCTAGCTTGTTCCAGCCGAGAGAGGGTGGCAAACGCCTTGCGAGATTTCCAGCTGCGTGGAAAACAGAAGCGGCCGGTTGTCGGCCGCGGACGACGAATAGGCTCTGTCGTGGGGAATCGGATGACGTACAAGACTCCCTGGGTTCTTGAAACGGTCTGGTGAAGGATTGACCAGGATATAGAATGTTGGATTTCCGTCGGATGATGACCTGGCCTGGTCTGGCAGGTACGGCAGAGGCCGCAGGAGAGGTTATGGTTACTCAATTTAGGGCGCTGAGACCACCACGTGGAATGACGGCTGGCTGAGTTCCAGAAGGACAAGGGTTGGACGCGCTGAATTCCGGTGATTGGAAATAGTCGATAAAATGTCTGCAGTTCCAAGTTTTGCACCCGTAAACTCCTGTTTCCGATTAGCGAAGGGTCCACCGTTGAGCGCTGATTCTCGATACCTTCTTCTCTTTGGCACACGCGGGTTGGTTGTAAAAACGATTTTTTTTGGGAGTCTTCTTTTCCGATCTGACTCCTAGGTCGGTACCTGCTCGACTGCCTCGTTTTCGGATCCTCTTCGTTCCTCCTCGATTTTGCCTTCTCTTCCTTCGCCCCAGATTTGGTATTGTCGCGAGAAATTCGCCTTGGTAGATTTGTGCCATCAAGCAGGGGTGTGGGAGGCGTTAGTGGTACATACACTCTCAAGCCAGAATACTCACATAAATTGAAGATTTATGTGGTATTCTTGGTCTTAAAAATACTACGTGCGAAGTCTTACAATTTTTCTTTATTATTTATATATGGTACCGCATCTCGTGTTTGTTCGTTGACTTATTGTTACCTTATACGGTAACAGGTTATTATGTCAAAAATGGTTCGGTCAGAAATGTCATTTGGCCGAAAGCGACGTACAGCCGAAAGAGACATTCGGCCAAGCAGGAAGTTTGGCCGAACAAACTGTTTGCTCTAACAGATCATTTGGCTGAAAATGCCGTTTGGCCGAAATGGACGTTTGACCGAAAGATCATTTGGTATAAAACGCCGTTTGGTAGAAACGGTCTTTTGTCAGGAAGAGCCATTTGGCTCGACAATGTGCTTCCTGCCAAACATTTATTCGGGAAAACGGGATTTTCGGCTAAACGACTTTTTCAGCAAAATGACCCTCAAATGACATTTTCGGTCGTATGTCCCTTTCTACCAAAAGACCTTCGGCTAGATGGCCCGTTCGTCCAACTGGTTTGTAAAGTAAAATGGCATATATGGCAAACAACTTTCAGCCTTGTGGCTTTCGGCGAAATAGCTTTCTGATAGATGGCCCTTCAACCAGAAATTCTTTGGATTTCAACGGGAAATTCTTCAGAATTTCCACTGGAAGTTCGTCTCGCAAAGCTGTGTAAAACTAGTTGAAATGCATCATCAGAACCGGTGCCCCCCGCAATTGGGGCTTATGAAAAGAAATTTATCATGGGTTGTAGCCCCCCGAATCAGATACCGAAAAAAGTCTCTCACGGTATGCTACGTATCGAGAGTGTATACAGACACGATAAGTGAAAATTTTTCTCATTCTCCTCTGGATTCAAACCCTGGCACAGTCTAAATCTATTCATTATTTCCAAGATTGCGTCAAACTGTGCAACATTTTGTATGAAGATAGGGATGTCGTCTGCATTAGAAATAACTTTGCAAAAGCTACCTCCTCTTATGGAGTTACTATTTTTTCTCGTCAATAATTCGATGTACATCACAAAAAAGATTGATTTCAATCCGAGCATATTTTATAAAAAAATATGCCTTCGAAACATTGTATCCATTCTAATTATTTCTCTCTTTTTCTTCCAGGTATGTTTATAATCAAAAATCTCAATTGAACAAAGTTTTCATTTCCGATATCAAATTGATAAAACAAGTAAGTAAGTCCTATACTTTTTATTAAAGTAATGTCATCCCTTTCGGGTTCTTCAATCTAAAATGTGATTTTCAATGCCAAACATACAATATCATACAATAGTAGTTTCATGAATTTCTAAAACAACGAATCCTTGAATCCAAATCTCCACATTCTTGGGGGTAGCATATATTAAATGCGAGTTTGATACTTCCAGAAAACCGTGATTATGTTTCGATATATCAAGCGGCAGAAGAAAGAGGATGTGGATCAATGAAATTTTTATAATGCTTGTTTAAAACGGCCGAGGCGGTCAAGTAAATGCGATTTGCTTCGATGTATGCTTGAGAAGGGCAAGTCCTACGGACCATACTGCGGATGGATCTATTTAATCGAGCTTATTGGGTCAAACTAAATGGTGTGTCATCTTGGTCAATATTACCTTTTTCGGGTGTCGGCCAAGGGACTGTCCTTGGACCCCTGTTGTACTGTTTTTCAACGACTTACTATTCAAGATAGCAGACTTGTGCTGGACATCTGCTGACGGTATGAAATCTGACAAGCGCAACACATCAGTCCTCGATATCATTCGGACGATCGATAACATAAAGTAACTCTCCATGTGCGGAAAAGCAAGCACATTCTTATCTCACTTTACAGACGTCCCGTTGAATCATCACATTCCATCTACAGAGTGCCATTGGAGAAGGTTTCCAAGCACGTGACACGAGTGCGAGTGTAGGGAAAGCGCCACACCTGTCTGAGTTGGTGATGAGAATATACAGAAACAATAACCAAATTGAAACTTTGATGTCGCTTTTCAACGGCATCGTGCTAGAATGCTGCTTAGCAGACACTCGTAACGGCGTGGATAGGCTAGGTGATCTTCTTCTTTTTTAATGATTCTTCATTCCTACTAGATGTTGACCTGTTTCTCAACTTAGTATTCTATTAGAATTTCCTCAGTTATTAATTGAAAGCTTTTTTGCCCGACATTGCATGAGCATGTATCTTGTGTGGCAAGTACAATGGATACACTATGCCCATATGGAGTCAATATTGTTTTCCACCCGAAAACATGCTAGACCGGCCTGAGAATCGATCTTGCCATCTCCGGATTGGCAATCCTACGGCCAACTGGAGTGGAAACTGGAAACTTGGTGATAATTTTCTTAAATTTTCTGGTAAATTATTTCCAATTTTACTGGAAAATGTTTAAAATTTTCCCGGAAACATGAAACTCCTCTGTATTTTACTACGGGATGTTTTGCTTCTTCCTACGGGAAATTCTTTTATATTTTTAAACTCATTTTAAACTCATGCGAAAGAGGATGGTGAGAGAAACCGTAGAACCCAGGTAGAAGAAAATACCAAAAAAAAATCATAAATTTTATCATTAATATAGAAATAATAGAATAGCAAAATCTGATGTTAGTTTGTTTGGTATAGTTGCTAAAATATCAAAAGTAATAACTCATTTTGATATTATAAGAGCAAATCAATAGCAAAATATTTGCAGAAAGGGATTTATTATTGATGAAATGAATAACAATCTCTGTTATGATTACAAAATGTGTTCTTCATGTGTTATTCTTGTCTTCCTTACAATAACATAAAAAAAACAAAATTTACTATTATAACAAAATTTGTTAATGGGATGTTTTTTTATGTCATTCATGAATAACATAAGAATAACAAAACCTGATATCACAGCAAACTTTGTTATTATTATGTAATTCGTTTGTCATTTACCTCTACCCGTGAAAGCTGGCAACGCTCACGCTGGTTGTCCGCGCGCGGAGAACGAGTGAGCCTACGCAGTGAGTGAATCATTTCAAAATATTTCTCACGAAGCAAAATGTTAAATTTGACTTCTGGCAGCGCTGCTGTTGGTTCTTTGATATGAATCATACCCGTAAAAAAACTTCGGAATTTCCAGGGTACATTATTAAAAAAGAGGAAGTGTGGTTTGGACGAAAATTTGTTTTTGTTCAACACACAGCTGAACTGGAAATATGGCCGAAAAAGCTATTTGCCTTAACAGGTCGTTTGGCTGAATTAGATCATCAGGCCAAAAATACTGTGTGGTCAAAATGATCGTTTGACAGAAAGGGCCATTTGGCCGAAAATGTCAGCTATTGGATCATACGGCCAAATGTCAATTACTGAACGG
Organism: Armigeres subalbatus; assembly: GCF_024139115.2. Taxonomy (NCBI): domain Eukaryota; kingdom Metazoa; phylum Arthropoda; class Insecta; order Diptera; family Culicidae; genus Armigeres; species Armigeres subalbatus. Next base: position 236,184,821 of record NC_085139.1, on the reverse strand, counting down.
GTGATATGATATTATGCGTCCGATTTACTATCCGACCGCACAGAATAAAACTAATTCACGGATCCGTGTCCGGAACATAACACGTTAAATTACGAACTATTTGCTTCACTTTTCGACCGCGTTCTATACGAATCTCGTTTAATCCCACACTAATTGACTTACTTTCCGACCGCACAAAATAAAACTTATCACCGAATCCGCGTCCGATATATAATATGTTCAATCACCAACTAATGGCTTAACTTTTCGACCGCGTCCCATGCGAATCACGTTCAATCCCGACCTCCTCATTTGTCTCGACCGGAGCCAAGAGCAATGCAGACGCGTGGTCCACCGAAAACCATACAGATATCTTCTCGTTTTCGCGGCGAATAAAACAGGCACTGTAATAGCCCGATGACTGCTGCAAACTATTGGTTTGTTCGGCCAAATGACATATTCGGACAAACACATTTCGGCCTTGTGGCCTTCGGCCAAATGGCCCATCCCGTCATTTAAATAAAAGTCATTCGACAGAAAGCCATTTGTGCGAAGGTCACTTGGTTGAAAAACACGTTAAGCCGAGAGTCATCTAGTCAAATTCCATTTGGCTGAATTGAACGTTTGTCCTAAACGGTCATAAGGTCGAAAATGGTTTGACCAAAAATGTCATATGGCCGAAAGAGATATACAGCCGAAAGACCCGAAAGGGACATTCGGCCGAACTGGTAATTTGGCCGAAAAAGTTGTTTGCCTTAATAGGTCATTTGGCTGGAAATGCTGTTTGGCTAAAACGGTCGTTTGGCCGAAAGGGGTGGGTGGGAACTGGGTACATAATACAGGCATACCTCGATAGTACGCACCCATGCGTAATTTTAGTGTACTATCGAAGCAAAAAAAAATCCGAAAAAAAAATTTGCTTTGCCATTTTATTTATTTAGGAGTGGTGGAATTTTTATAAAACCACTAGGAAGCCAAAATTTAGTTGGAAGGCTCTGTACTCTAAGCTTATTTATGTTTGATATAATATACAACGAACAAGCATGACCAAAATTTTTCTTGAAATAGTGCCTACATTAAGCAAAATCATCGTCCTTGTAAATGTGGGGCGAAATATGTTATGGTGTTACGAAATATTGTATGTTAATGTTTCGGAACATCCATAAACTACGTGACATTTGTAGGAGTAATGTTGCAAAGATATGTTACACATCATACATAAGTGCATGTTACTACAAAAGGTGACGATTGGGGGTGGATCACTACATTTTTACGTGACGTATTTTATGGATTCCACCTATAGATTTTATGGGAGTGAAAAGCTGTAAGGTTAACCCGAACTGTCACTGTCGTTGCGATTCCTTTGGCTGGAGAAAGCGTCAATCCTTACCAAAGCGACAAACTGTCAGCTAGAGCAACAGTCACATCGCGTTGATTTAGATGAACCTTTATTATGATTCGTAATAGTATGGGCGTACAGTCATAGCAGCTGGCCCTCAACATCAGGATCTACAAATGTCAGATCCGAAGCAGAGTAAAGAAGAAGAAGAAGAGTACATAACACTCAGATGAGTACAAAAAAATTGATCTTGAAGATGTAAAAACAGGATTGTTTTCAAAGTTATTTTAATTTTCTCGTCTGTAGAATCGTTGATTGGATCGTTTTGATAGGAGGACTGGAGGCCGACTTTCATATGCCGATCAACTCAGCTTGGCGAATTGAGGTGGTGTCTGCCGATAAAGTCTTTAAATATATAAATTTTTGGATGGCGATCTACTCACAAACTGCAACTAGCGTGGAGCCAATCTCTGGCCAAAAAGTACGACGTGGGAAAATATGCTTGGCCAAATATACATGGCCACTAGATCCCTTTCTATTCAACACATTCTCGGCCAAACATAAACATATTTTTTCTGAAAATTTGTGAATTGTTCTTCAGAAAACTAAGGAATCGCTTCGGATACTCCTACGGAAATCCCTTCGGAAATAATTCCTGAAAAAGTAACTTCCCGGAGCAGGTTCTTGGAGGATTTTATTCGGAATAGCTTGAGAAATTTGTGTGGGAATTCTGAAACGAATTTTCAGATAATACTTGAAGTTATTTCCGGGGAATTTCTTGGCGGAATTTTTGGGAGAAAAATTGGGAGAGTTTCTAGAATAATTTCCGGGCTTATTATTTTAAGATATTGCTGCGAATTCCTGGAAAAAAATCTCGGAAAATCCTGAAAGGCATTTTGGATGATTTTTTGTAGAAATTTCAGGGGAAGTACTAGCAGAAATTTTGAAAATTTTTGCAGGATTTTCCGGGAGTATTCCTTAAATAATTTTAGGAATTTTAAGGGAAATATTTGTTGGTAATTCCGAAAGAGTTTTAACGAAATTTTCCTTAGAATATCTGAAGAAATAGCCAGATGAATTGCAGATGAATTTTGCAAGGAATCTCCGGGAGAATTTCCGAAGAAAAATATCCGCTAACAATTTTCCGAGAGAGTTCTTGGAGGAATTTTCGGAAAATTACCAGGGCGTGAGTAGGAGGTGGCTACCAAAGGCTTCCACGTGAGTTTCTGCAGAAATTCGAAGGGAATTTCTGGAAAGACCTCAAAGTAATTAATGAAGAGATCTTGGTGGAATTTCTGGAGTAACTCCAGAGAGAATGCCAGGATGAGTTAACATGGGAAAAGAGATGTGGAAATTTCTAGGAGAACTTATAAGTGAATTGCTGTAGAAATCACCGAGAAAATAAGGGAATGTCTAGGGCATATTTGGAAGGATTAACAGAGAAATACTTGGCAATAATTTAAGATGGATGTTCGGAGGAGTTTCGTTTTCGAATTGCGGAGGAGAAATTCCTAGAGAAACTTTCGGAGAAATGGAGAGAGATGGAGAGATGGAGGAACATCCGGATAAACTGTGGAGAATTTGTAATGCACGAAATTAATTCACGCTGACTCATGCCGCCGCCAATCCACAGCGGTCCAAATCCTGTGATCTAAGTGAAATCCTGTATAGAATTTTCGACCAAACTTCCAAGGTATCCATTTGGGAGAAACTACTGTTCCAGGATAAATTTCTTCGGGAATCACAGTAAGACGTCTTAGGGGAACTGCTCCTTGAATTCATACCATGTACCCAAATCAATACCATCCGAAAACAAAGAATTGGTGCGCTATTCGTTTTGTTTCTCATTTTTGTGATTTTTTTCAGCAGTGAGCACGTCGGAAAACAACAAAACACGACACAAATTGAGCCTAATTCGCCTGTTTTGCGAATGTTATTGATATAGGAGCATGTTATTAATAATGGAACAGATACCCTATATGAATCTTAGAAGGAACTCCTGATTGAATCGCTAGTGTAGCAGTTCTCAACCTTTTTCTTGAGAGGTACCCCTTCGCGTTTTTGTATTCATTGAGGTACCCCCTATTTCGATAAGCGTAACTCATAAGATTATTTTCAAAGAGCGCTTTCAAACCTATTGAAAAAAGACTTTTGAGCTGAACTTTTCTGAACTTTTTGAAAGTAGGCTTCCAAGCTTTTTGAAAGAATAATTTCTAGCCCTTCGAAAGGAGGTTTCCAAGCCATATGAAAGGGGCCTTTCGAGCCTCTTAAAAGTAGGCTTCCAAGCTTATTGCAAGAAGAATTCCGAACCACTTGAAAGGATGTTTCCGAGCCACTTGAAAGGGGGCTTCCGAGACTCTAGAAAGGAGGCTTCCAACCCTCTTGAAGGGGGGCGGTGTCATCCGAACATTTTAAAAAGAGGCTTCTAAGCCACTCGTGGGGGTTGGCTAACAGAATTCCGAGCCCCTCAAACGGAGGTTTATGAGCCTCTTAAAAGGGGGCTTCCCAGTCTTTTGAAATAAGACTTTGGGCAAGTGACGTTTCTGAGCCTTTTAAAAGTAGGCTTTTAAGCTTCTCAAAGTTAGAATTCCGAGCCCCTTGAAAAGAAGTTTCCGAGCCATTTGAAAGTGGGCTTCCGACCCTTTTGAATAAAAACTTCCGAACCACTTGAAAGGGGCTGGCTGAAAGAAGAATTCTGAGGTTTTCGATCCTGATGAAAGTGGTCTTTCGAGCCTCTTGTAAGGAGGCTTTGACCATCTTAAAATGACGTTGCTGAGTCCCCGGGGGTACATGTACCCTAGGTTGAGAACTGCTGCTCTTGTGGAATCCAGGGATAAATTTTTGAAGGAACTCCTGAAGACCATAACTCAGCATCGCTCAACGTGTCAGCATGTCATCACCTTCAAAGAATGTAATCAGCTGTTTCAGACGTTCCTTGAATTGTTTAGAATAATAGTATGATATGTGTTACGTAAGTCTGTCAAACATTTATGACGCGCTGCTTTTTCAAAGTTTTGCTACTAATTTCGTTATTAGCTCACGATGGTGTTTAAATCATATGTGAATTTTTTATGTAGCATATGAAGCACCCCACGCATGTGCCTTGACCAAAGCATACTCAAATTTTAACTAAAATCATACAGAAAATTGAACGAAAAAAAAATTGTTTACGTACAATCGAGGGTACGCACTATCGAGGGTACGTACTATCGAGGTATGCCTGTATTACAAAATGTTACGATTTGTCTAGGAGGTGGGTGGGTTTGTTAAGTTCTGTTACGGGTAACATTCATAATATACACATTTATAATATATTTATAATAATAAAATAATATACAAAACGAAATTGCTAATCAAATTCAAATTTGACAGTATTATTATGTGCTATAATTTTCTATAAGGTAGAATTCACTAAAAATACAATTTATATTTTTTTGTGAAATTTTAGTAAGACGTTATGTGTCACAGATGGGGGTGGGTGGGTATAAAAGAAATGTTACAATCAAGTCACAGAGGGGTGGGTTGGGGTTCAAATCTGTGTTTTTTACGTTATGTAATTTGTGAATGAGCCCAAAGTCGTTTGACCGAATTAATCTGGTCGAAAATGTTGTTTGGTAGAAATGGTCGTTTGGCCGAAAGAGTCATTTGGCCCGGAAATATCCTTTCTGTAATACAACCATCTCGGTCAAAAGGCACTTTCTGCCAAGTGACCTATTCGGCTACGACACTTTCGTACGAATGTCTATTTCGGCTAAACTACCCTTTCTTCCAACCGATCATTTTGACTCAAAGGGTCAATTAAGCTAATCATTCTACCGATTTTTTTTCCAATCCAAAGAAACTGATGACATTTTTCGACCAAATAACTTTAGCCTAGATGGGCTTCGACCAAATGGTTTGTTCGGTCAAACGATATATTCGGCCGATCAACTTTCGGCCTTGTGGCTTTCGGCCAAATGGCTTTCTGGACAATGACCTTTTTCCGTTCCAAAATTCTATTTCAACGCGGAATTCATTTTGATTTCAGCGGAAATTCCTTCCCACGGAAAATTCTGTGGGTTTCATGGAAAATTATAGATTAGCATTGTACCCAAGGCGATGGCGGTGTGTTAACCATGATAAATCTTATCCCGCACTCATCACATAAAGGTGTCTATCCAGTGTTACGGATTACTTAACCTAATTCTGGTTAAATCAAATCCGAACAATACCAGGGCAGATTGGAGTCCCTCTCTTGTTTTCCTCTGAGAATTACGGACACCGCACCTACCCCAACCGAACACCACTGAACCATATCTCCACCGATCGATCGATAGGAAAATGAATCAAAAACCCATCTGCTTGCAGATTGTGCGAGTCAGCCACAGCCAGCCGATGCGATGGACTGCACCCAATTAGGAAAAAACGCCGCCACCGTCGATATTGTTTCGATGACGTACCTTTACTTCATTTCACTATCCATCACGCGAAGCGAGCGGCTGTCACTCCGGTGCCTACGAAGGTACTATCGTTCATTGTTGATAAGCAGCGAGCTATGAAAATGTTGATGGGCATTTTCCCGGAAGTACCGGATTTAAGTTTTTTTTTATTATTTTTGGTTTGAATCAGTTCGTCATGGCTGCACTTTGGATTCGTTCCGACAGTCATACGGAGTCACACCGAACTAATGGTACTTTGAGTGGTTTGTTTTCGATCCAGCAGTTGGAAAGTTACGACACGAAGTTAGCCGCATCCGTCGCGACGGTCGTTAGGTGACGACTATTAGACGTAACTTGTGCCTTGTGCTAAATTGTATTTTCTTCCGCCGGTGCGCGGCGGTGTAGCGAAAATAGGAAAATTATTTTTTAATAGCAGGTCCGCATTAACTTCGATTAATTTTAATAATAATTGCATTCGATTGTGAAGCGGAAGGCGCCGATGCAGTTTCTGCACAAGCTTCTGCAAGGAATCGGACCGATGATGATGGTGGAAATGTGGACGGCGAAACAACTTTGATTGCCTTTAAATAATCCGTCGTCATCATCATCATCATCACTTCATTATACCTTGTTGCACAACGCATAATAAAATGGGAAATACGGCTGCAACCGGTTGTCGATGAGTTTTTTTTGGGAAAATGTGGCCTAGTTTCTACGGTTTTAATTGATAGGTTACTAATAGGAGTGATGTGATCGGTGGGAAAAAAAGTGATGCGAAATTAACGCGTTACTGAAATGTAGCACTCGTTTCCGTGTCCATACCCACAGTAACGAGAAGAAAAAGATTACGACTTTTGCCAAGTTGCTCGAATTGAAATTCATTGATTGGGGTATACAGGTAGCTGCGAGGCCCCCCTAAAGAAGGGGAGATGATCACTAGTAATGAATAATTTTGGGCCTTATTCGCTGTTTTTGTTTTTTTTTATTATTATTATTAAAAGTGGCATTCATCACATAAGCCCGATGGAATAGCGAGCAAACACTCAATAACCCACATTGCCCCACAAATTCCTGATTCTGCAGCAATTGTCCACTTGTTGACCATGCGACGACGCCCCACATGCACGAACCTTTTACTCAGCCACAGAGCAATTTATCTGTCGGTCTGCTGCTAGTTGGCTCTCAAATTTCGAATGCAAATTCAGAATAATTGGCGGGCGAGGACAGCGCGCCAAACCATCTGGCCAGTGGAAGTCCTTGACTTGACGCAGGTTCTCCTCCAATAGTGCGGCGCACCAACGTCAAATCGGTTGTAAGTGGGCTTCTCCTCCACCGCCGGTCCGCCACAGCATTCAAGCGCGGGCCGTCGCCGTCGTGGTGTTGTCATTTCTCGCGCAAGCGTGGGTACCCCTCGCCAGATGCCATTATAACGAACATGCAATCCCGAGAAACAAGTGCCCGCTTGTGTTGAATTTGATGATGGTTATGGGAGGCGATCTAAACAGCACAAATTCCATTAGACCCACGCCGCACTGCGCGCGATTCAGTCGACGGACGGTCGCCATAGTAGTCGTCGTCGTCGTCGTCGCGAGTGCAACTCAAGATCTTGTCTATATTTTGTTTGAGCATTCGGCAGAAACTGATGGACTGTTTGCTATTAGAGTTTAACTTGGTGTCGATGTGGTTCCCAAATCATTTGATTTACGCGACAAATCAATCCCTATTTCCAACCTCCTTTTTTTCCTGATATTTGTCACTTATAAATAAAAGTTAATAAGGCCGTTACAAATATTTAATTGACTTTTTGTCCTACTGGTCTCCGAAAGGTCAAGGGGGGGGGGGATAATAAAAATTAAATATTAAAACAAAAAAAAATCAAAAAAACTCCTCGGATTTGTTAAAGAATGTTTTGAAAATCCTTAAAATTGTCCGAATTTTATTTTGTTGCCCCCTCAAAATATTATTTTTTGGCAAAAAAAATCCGAGGGGGGGGGAGACAAAATGGATTTTTAATATTTGTATCGGCCTAATCCACATTAATTTATGATTTTGATGAATTTCAAATAAATATTAATATGTAATTGGCGTTTCTAAAATTTTACGAGTATTCGCATCTTTGAAATTTTGCGATAATTCTGATACTCGATACTCGTCCAAGCTTGGCGGGTGAACCGCTGTGCCACCGCAAACCAAAGCGGTTCCGTTCGCACTCTCGATTTCAGCAAACGTCGCATCGAGCATTAATGACCGGTTTGCGGGCGAGGGCGCGCGGCTACTGTTATTGTTGCTCGAAGGAATGGGAAAAATGTGGGTATTTTTTCTTGATTCACGCTATACGCCCCATTTCGTGCCCTGCGAACTATTTCTGTTACTCAGCTCCCGATTGCAGTTGCATTGCAGCCCGAAGGAGCTGCGGGGCAGAAAAATCATCTGTTGGCAATTTTCTCGTCGAAGATTCTGGGTTGAAGCGCATTTTCCTGGAAATTAAGACTCATCTGGAAACGACTTCGCTGGAACGTGATTTTCCATTCTGGTGTGATTCAGACACTGTTAATCGTTTGAGTGAGATTCCGAGGATTTATTGGCGATGATGAACCTCGCCCGAGGACTTAAAAATAGTCTTGAAATGTGGGTTTATAAATATCAAACGACCAGGGTCGAATAAATTTCCGGAAGTTTATGACCGTTTACAAGCCGAAAAGTAAGTGCCCCGCACTGCCAAGAGAAGAGAAATGGTACACCGTCAATCATCGTGTAATTGTGGCTGTCGGAAGAAACCGACCAACGGACACCGACCGGGATGCGCCTCACCCTAGCGGGAAGGCGAGATTTTTGGCACTGCATGGTGACAGACTGTCGTAAAATCCCAATGACCGGGAACAGAAAATTGTTGACACGGGGCACCAGTTTTACGAGAGGATTTCAGAAGCGATGAAACGTAATCAACAAGGGATTTGTAACACCGGAAGTTTATTTTAGTAAATGCAATCAAATGCTGTTTTTGAAGCATAGAAAATAATTTTTGGAAATTCAACGATGCTTCATGAGAAAACTGTAGATTTAAAAGGGGGTGGCTTTGCGTTGGTTTCCCGTAGGAATCTTGGATGGAATTCCAGGGGGATTCCCGAAGAAATTTCGAGAGAATTCCCGTAGGCATACCAAAAGGGGGATAATTTGAGAAGAAATTCCGGAGAAAATTTTAGAAGGAATTCAAAAGTTTCGGTCCGTAGATGGCGTAGACGGTGGGATGGTGAGTGTAAAGAGCTCTATCGCGAAAAATCCGCATCGTTTAAGGATTTTCGGAAACATGGTTCGGTCGCACTTAACAAGCCACAAATATATAGCCCTAGAAGACGATTGCTCTCTTTGACATTGGTTTCCATGTAAGGAAAAATTGCAAATTATGCATTTCTCCTTTTTTAGTTCTTCTTCTTTTCCTTCAAAGGCTCTACATTCCAACTGGAACTTTGCTTGCTTTTCAATATATTTTTCTATAAGCATTTCCTCAGTTATTAATTGAATGCTTTTCTATGCCCAACATTGCATGGATATGTATCTTGTGTGGCAAGTACAATAGATACACTACCTCGATACATACCAGGGTGTCGAGGAAGTTTCCAACCCGAAAATATCCTAGACCGGACTGAGAGTCGAACTCGCCATCTCCGGATTGGAAATCCTACGCCTTTGATAGCAAGGCTACTTGAGACCCTAATTTTATATGCTTGCTCATGCGTTCTGAAAAATATGTTTTGAAAAGGAAACTCTTTTGCTCGTACATGAAGACATTACTTCTATTTGTCGATCTTATTCACCATCAAACCTAATTTTTTTTACCGGTATATCAGCATTTTATTTAATTTTTACCGAGATTTACACAGCCGAGCCCCAGTAAACACGTTTTTCGCCGATATTTCTGTCAAATGAAAATCAGCAAATAATTTGCCGAAAATCAGCTAACAATTTGCCGGGGTTTTATTTTTCTGGGCACGCGGCTGTGGGGATTTTTGCCGAGCTGCAGAGTTAAAAAATAAGTGTGTATTATTCATATCCTACCTTATCATCAGCTGAAAAAAATGCACTCTTTGAAAGAAGGGAGCATATCTTCCCTTTCCTTAAACTGCGCAAACGCTAGAATTAAAAGAAGGAATCGTATCCTCTCTAGCCTTCTACCGGGCAAATACATCCCTCAAAAACAGATTATATCTTCCTTTGCCTTAAACAAAGCAACTCCCTGAATTGAAAGAAAGAATCATATTCTCCGGTGCCATCTGCCGGGCAAATGCATTCCTTGAAAGAAGGGATCATATCTCCCCTTGCCTTAAACCGAGCAAATATGTGAATTAAAAGATGGCATCATATCATCGCTTGCCTCCCTAGCAGCACAATCTAGACCGATTTGGTTGCATCAACTCAAATGTGACATTATGCCAAACGACTTTAAGCCAAATGACCTACCACCTAGAAGACCAGTTCAAAAAAAATGATCAAAGCAAAGAAAAGCGATTACTGGAGGCACTTGTGCCAAACGACCTTTATGCCAAACGGCACTATGCCATCGACGTCGTGCGATTTTTTTTATCGTGATTTGCAGGTTTGCTGCAACAGTCGCGGATTTGTCGCGGTTTGCCCTTCCACCCTAAAAAATCACGGCTCTTTTTAATCTTGTCACGAAAATCGCTGATTTTCAATTTCGTTCCTGTGAAAATCGCGCTTCATGAATTATCTTTAACAAAATGATAGAATCATTAAATATTTGAAAAGTTTTTCTTTTATATAAATTTATGAAGAATAAGCTCTCAACATCCAAAAACGGGATTAGATAAAAACGATATTAGGTGACAGTCTGTTGAACTATCAGATTGATCTCGAACCACGTGGTTTTTTTTACACGAAAAACTTTTGGTGAATAACAATAACGGTGTAAAAAATACAAATCATTAAAATTTAATGATTTAATCAATAAACGCAAAGCGCATCTTAGGGCCGATGCCCACGTAGCGTCTTTTCAACTCAGCGTTGAACAGAAAAAATATGGGAGCTAAAATTTGACTGACCCTGAAAACTCAGATATCCGAAACCTTGGGAAGATTTCGATTCTAAGAGCATACACATGAAGTTGAAATGTTTGAATCATTCTGAACACTCAGATAAGATGGGTCATCCTAAACGTTAAGCCAGTGATTAATATTCAGGAGTACGAGATGCTCAAGGTACTCCAAAATGCTCTCTGGTAGTACCACGATACTGGTAGATATTTTGCAATGTTCTCATCATCGGTATATACCCAATCCGATGAAATAATCATATGATCCTAATTTCCATTAACATGAGATCCAAGAGACAAGGGGTACCCAACATTATCTTGAGTCAACATCAAGTTGCAAACATTACAACTTCCAGGATGTTTTGTGTAACCTAAAAAGTCTGTAGCAGCTTGTATAAATAATAATTGAAGTCATATCAACCCAATGGTCCTACTGGGATATTATATCATACATAATTCATAAGTTGGTTAATTGGATAAATCAAATGATCCAAACTCCAAAATAATAATTGGTCTATAATACATTCATTCCTTTATGAGTCGCTTATAAAAGGACCATTGACTGAAGCATATTCGAGATGTGGAATAGAAGTTCATTGGAAAATTATTCGTAAGAACGATCTGAGGGACCGTGAAAATATTTTTAGTATGGCATCATTGGCTTTCACCAGTCGATATCAAAATAAAATTTCAATGAAAAATTAGAAATTTTGAGAGATGAACCAGCTCTGGATTGAAAATCTCTTTAAAGAGAAAAAAAATAGCGATTTTCCATAATAAAACAGGAAATTGCCAATAAAGAAATTAAATAAATATAGAATTACTACAAATAATGCAAAATTTCCAGAAACAGTTGAAAATTTTCCACAAAACAATAATAAATTAGCACTTGTAAAAGCAAAAATTGCAATTATGAAATAAGAATTTTCCATGAAGAAATCAAAATGTTCCACAAAAAAAAAATTTCATGAATAAATCAATATTAGCAATAAACAATTACAAAATTTTTGTTTTGTGGAAAATTTTTGTAATTATTTATTTCTAATATTGATTTATTTATGGAATATTTGTATTTTTTCCGTGGAAAACTTTGATTTCTTTATGAAAAATTCTTTTTTTATGTTTGCAATTTTTGGTTTAAAAAGTGTTAATTTATTTTTGTTTTGTAGAAAATTCTAAATTGTTTATGGAAATTTTGCATTATTTGTAGAAAATTTAATATTTTTTATTGCTCATACCATAATATCTTTATTGGAAATTTCCTAATTGTTATGCAATTTTTTTAAAATTTTTAAGGCTGAGTTTTTATTTCAGTCGTATTTATCGTATCTTAGAACATCGACTCCTGGAAGGTCTGTTGTAGCTTGTGATAGTATCAAATGAAATCGCATCGGCTCAATGGACCTGCTTGGATGCTTAGCGATACACGGATACATCAAAATTTTCGAATTCATGAAAATTTATAATTTCTATGCTGGGTTTAGTTTGATGTTGAATCAGTTGAAATTGTCCATCTTCAAAATTTGATCGGATTAACCATATGTTTTAGTTACATAAGGCTTTTTTTTTTTATTTTTGTGCTTGGAAAAAACAACGTGGTCATAGGGGTGGGGGGTGGTGGGTCTGCCAAATGACCACGATAAGCCACATGGGGGGAGGGGGGTTGAAAATCTTCAAAAATATGACCACGTGGTTTCTGGATGGCCCCAAAATACTCGGCTCAATTAAAACTCGTGAAGAAGATTCCAGAGGAGTTAAACTATCTTTAACTAGTCTCTTTAGTTCCAAACGTTTTCGCACCATTTTCTATCTGAGCTACCTTCCACAATATTTTTCAGTTCGCCAATCACGAGGTATCATATATCGTTGCTTGTATCGTTGTTTACATTCCCGGACCCGTATTGCTTGAAGTTATGTCTTCAGCCATACCATACGCCCAAAACCGCAAGCTGGACGAAGAAATACCCTTGCCTTCGACCTCATATCTGCGTTCTGTGTTTTCCAGCGTTTACTTTTACAACTACTCCTCGTTCCCAACTGTTAAGTGTATTATAAAATTATACCCGCGATAGATGGATTGGTCGTTAGATGATGCCCTCTCCCAATGATAGCATATAGGTGACAAAATCTATCAAATCCTGCATACTCACCTACTCTTTGAAATGGATTCTTGGATAAAGCTAATGAAACCATACGCCGAATCGAGGATAGAAATATTATCTAACTATCCGGAGACCTTTTAGCTTCTGTCCGTCTTTGGCATAATTTTGTCAGAGAATGTTTCAGATCTCTTCAGGCTTTGTCGGCCAGGATTTTTCTTGTAGAGGTAAGTTTTTAAAGAATCTGTTCCTCTTAGTTTTGAAATGGCAGTCTGTTCGAGGATTGATAAAATTATAAAATGCGATGACCCATCGATTAATCCTATTATCTTTTCATGCTTTTGTAAACCGTTGAATTGGTTGTTTTGACGTACTCAACTCCATGTGCACAACCTGCCTAGAATGTACCTCATTGACGACAGTTCGTTGCGGTTTTGTTTTTGTAGTCGCGGATTTCTTGGGTTGAAAATTGACTGGATTTGTAACAGCCCTGGATTTGACAACTGCATGATTGAGCCACATGGGTCTCCCCAAGGCAGGCCTGGTAGCGGGTCACTTTTTAGTGACTTGGTCACTTTTTTCGGGCAAGTCACTAAAAAGTCTCTTTTTTCGACCTCAAGTCACTAAAGTCACTTTTTCTCGCAAAAAGTCACTATTTTCAACTATTTTGAAACTATTGACTATTTTTGAATGAAGTTTTATGTATAAGTCGGATGATGCTTTGTTCGTGGCGGAAATTATGTAAATTGGAAAAATTATCGCTCTGAAACTTCGCCAGCCATTTTGCTCGTTGCTCTCATTGTCATTTCACCAGTAGCTAATTCACCTTTCCCCTCAACATTTTTTATTTGCTCAATCGATTCATTATTTTATTTAAAGTCAACTTTCCCAAAGAACCCATATTTTTTGGCGCCTCTAAGTATTTTTAGAATTCAAAACAAAATATTAAAAAAGTGTTGTTTTTCAAGATTGGGCTAACATCCGCCTGATTTTGAACGAATACTTTTCTTAGACTGGTTCACTCGTGCAGCATTTTTTCAACTTTTGTTTTCGATTTTTAAAATAGTTAGACGCTTGGGGAGAGTTGAAAGAAAGGGAAAGTTGATCTTAAATAAGCTAAAGAATCGATAAAGACAATAAAACGAGATGCAATTTTTGACGGGAAAGGATATAGATATTATTTAAAGGGAATAAAGTCTCCAAGGATGTTATCGATCATTTAGTAATCTTCGTTCGATCATTTAGTAGTTTGTCAATAACTCTTTCCCGAGGCCTAATTTCAAAATGTATTGTATGGTGGACTTTTAGTACGAAAGTTTTTCTACAACTCTTCTTTACAGGTCGATGTTCGAATTCCACTATTAAAGGAGTTACGGTGCTAGTTGCTATACTCATGCTAAATGATAACGAAATATGCAATCATTTAGTCTAAGCTACTGCTACTAGCGATATAGCTCCGTCATAAGTGAAATTCAAACAACGTTCTGTTAGGCAGAGCTGTAGATAAACCTTTACACTAAAAGTCCACCATATAACACATTTTGATATTTAGCCTCTGGAATGAGCTTTTAACAAACTACTATATTATCAAACGCAGATTACTAAATAATCCATAACATCCTTGAAAGTCTCCCAAATTTTGAAGATTGCATACGCTAATATACATCGAAAATGAGAAAAGTAGATCAAGTCTGCCCAGTCTCCCCTACCAATTGCACTATTGGCGGTTCAGATTAATCTTTTCAATTTTAGATATTCTTCCTGGTGCTTCAGGGAAACCAATAGTTGATTAAAGGTTTATTATTTAGTGCATACCTAAAACAAACATGCTTATCAGTTTTGTTATAACAGAAAATTGTTTTATCACAAAGCTCGTGCTTTGAATCATAGGGGCGTCACTGCATTAATCCATTGCTCTTCGTCGATGTGTTCTTTTTATCATTGTAGGGAATTGCGGTAGTTTGCCGAAGATTTAATGGTTTGATGTGATAAAGAATGGTTGTATCTTGCACCAGACGCAACAATCACGGTTGTAACTGTTGAGTTATTAACGAAGTTATGATTTTCAGTGCGTGATATTTTGGTAAAATAAAAATATTTATTTTCAAATAGAAATAATGATATTTGCATCTATGATTGTACTGCAATCGAATTAAAAGGCGATACATTAAATATGTAAGGGATCCCCAAAGTAATTTTGCTGTAAGAACATGAGAAAATAGAAGTCGTTTTTCCCTCCCACTTTGCTCATTATTTTGGAATTTTTCAAAATATATCGTTAAGATAATTTATACATTTGAAATAGTATAAATGTAAAAGATTCCGATAGTGAATTTTTTTTAGATATTGTTGGATTCGTTATATTTTGATAACTTTTGAATTTGAAGACAAGCCCGACGGTCCTGCATTATAAGCAGGAGGTTGAGCGTTCAATCCCAGGTTCGTTGTAACTTGTAATTTTTATAATTTTTGTTTCGTTTTCTACCAAAACGACCCGTACTGATGTTCCTTTCGCACTAAAAATTTCAAAAACTTTCGTGGCACCTATAACAAATCTGCATTTGTCTTAAGTAAGTGTTCAGCTAATCCAGTGATCGTAATATCACACATTCTCACGAGAAGAGAATGTACGTTCAAGCAGATTTTTGCCTAGAAATCATTTTTCGGGAAAGAAAAACAGGTCTTATGAGTGATAGATAACCATGTTTCACTCACTTCCAGTGGCGCAAAACATTTCATTTGCTCGCAGGACTACTCATAGTTTTGAGTTTTGAGTAAAATTTCCTTGGGATAAAAAGAGAGGGCAAAAGTTAGCGTGCACGATTTTTGTTTCTCTTTTGAGTTCGTTATGAGAGAGTGGTGAGTAAAAGATCCGCCACAAATTACGAAAAAAAAATCTCCCTCGACCCAAAAACGTTAAATTTCGTCTCATCAAAATTGCAACTGAAACTGAAAGTCACTATTTGGTCACTTTTTCTGCAACTGAAAGTCACTATTTGGTCCCTTTTTTCGTCAGCTTTGGTCACTAAAGTCACTATTTTGAGCGGCATTGGTCGCTACCAGCCCTGCCAAGGACTCCATGTTTGAGTTCCCTTCGTCATGAAAAATTGTGCGCCAAGACAGCATGCTGATGATTGTGCTGTATCTTTTACAGGGCCAACAACCGCAGTTGATCTGTAAGGGCCATTACATGATACTGTATAAGTGTAGAGAATTTGTCAACGTGGCCTTACAGATATCGAATTCTCTCCTAAGAAAACTGGTTGTCTTTTTTAAAAAGCATAAAACGGCGTCGTTTTCGCTTACACTAATGGGTATAGCACATTGTGTATCTAAAAATATGTACATAAAAACGCCAGAAGCGAATCTACTTCCTGCCATAACCGGTGCATGGTGGAGAGCACACCCGGAAGATCTGCTTAGGTTGTATTGAACAAAATTCCTTTCGGTCTTGGAATAATTTCGCAACAGTTCATCAGGAGAGCTTGATCAGTTGGCTACGGAAATGGAAACACGAACACGTCGTGTGGGGGTGCGTTGAGCATCGTAAAACCAGATCTAAGTTGACGAAAACTGTCCGGGTCCGAGGAAAACAAATAAAACCCACTAAGGCCATGTTTGCTTTGATTTAGAGTATATGAACCTTATCTTTCTGTATTTGAAAAAGATTGATGTTAGAATTTTATTCTTTGTGTTTTTGTTATTCCCTGCCTGTCGCATTTCGCAATATATCTTCTTCTGTCCATTGTGTGCCGTTTGTTTGTGCTTGTTTTTTTTGCCTTTCTCGTATACAAAGTATACGTAACGGCTATAGGATCACTCCAAAACCGAACTTTTGATAGAAGGCTCGGAGACCCATAGTGTTATATACCAATCGACTCAGTTCGACGAATTGAGGTGATGTCTGTATGTGTGTATGTATGTGTGTGTGTGTGTGTGTGTACAAAAATGTGAGACACACTTTTTGGTACTTAGCATAATTCAATTTGCTCGCAACAAGTTGCAGTCGATGCGGATTGCGGTCTAGTTGTTTCCTATTGAAAATTGGCTCGATCGGTCATTGCGTTCCAAAGTTATTGAAAAAACATTGTTTTTCTGCCAAGGGTCCCCCCTTGGGAAAAAAAATTTCAAAAACGAAAAAAAATTTTTTTTTTCAAAGATTGCAGCAATGCATTCAAGTGACCGCAAATGCATATGAATTGATGGAAAAAGTGAAATCTATCCCCCTAAAGTGCTATTTCGACCGCTCTTATGTGTTTTTCTTATTATTTTAATGCGCGAGAAAGGCACCACCAACGCTAGGTGGATTGATCTGGGTTTTTTTGTTACAAATCAATGCCAAAATCTACTATCAGAAGACAATATCACAATTATAATTTCAGAACCCCGAAACCTCTTCTTATTATGTGTTTGTAGTCCCTCATCTCGAGTCAGCCGCGGGTACGTCGGTTACCCAAATTAACTCTAGTTGTAAGAAGAATTACAAAAATTGTGAAATGAATTTAAAAAATAAATAAATAAAAGTATTCGGCTCCGTAGCACCAAATGCTAAATATGCCTTCCAAATAAACGCAAGATTTTTCCCGGAATCCTTTTTTACGAGGGGATCCCTAGAGGATTTTTGGAAGGAATTCCCGGAAAAGTTTGTGGTAGAATTCCGAGGGGAATTGCTTAAGAAATTCACTGGAATTCTCAGATTTTTAAGGAAAATTTAGTGTATTTCTCGGTAGATTACCGACAGAAATTCTCGCATGAATCTTTGGAGTAATTCCCGGAGGTATTCAGGAGGAATTTACGGGGAATAATCAGGAGGTATTCACGGACTTATTCCGAAAAAAAAAATCCGGGGCAATTCAGCAGAGAAATCTCGGAGGGAGTTTCAGAGATATTCCGGAGATAATTTCCAGTGAAATTTCTTTAGGTGGTTTCCAGAGAGATTCCGAGGGGAATATTCAAAGAATGAAGCCAATGAAAACGAAGAAGATCGCTGAAGGGGAATTCCCGTAGGATTTTTGGGGACGGATTTCTGCAGGAATTTTTCTGAGAGTGATTCTGGGAGGAGTTTCGGAGTGAATTCGCCGCAGAACTTCCAGTAGAAGCTTGCAACAACTTGGATAGCTCGGGAGGTTAAATGGGTCGTTCCATAGTAGTGGTCCGAGGCAAACCTTATACACATCTTCTGAGATCGTTTGAGTGCCAGAGTATAAACCATGTAGCATGGATACCAGACTGATCAAGCATATTCTAAAGCGCTCCAGATCAATGAGCATAACAGTGCCTTTATACAGGAGTCAGACAGTAAACATCGCTGAAGCCTTGGGGCCCTCTTCAGCCGTGCGGTAAGATGCGCGGCTACAAAGTAAGACTAGGCTGAGCGTCGTCTCGACTTCTCTGGGCATGTAAGATGCAGTTATAGATGATAATTATCAGACCCAGGACACTGCCTGGGGCAGCAGGGACTTTGTCCAAGGGCTTGACGACCCCTCCCCATGGCCACTGCGAATTAGACCGGGACCATCGTCCCGAACCCCTAATCCCAAGGCGTCAAGCGACCCGTGCCGAGGGGATGCATGGCCAGGGGGGTGAAATAATAAGCTAGGCCTTTAACGGAGCCTGTGGGGTACCTGGGCACCCTCCACAGTAATTGTCCCTTACCGCGTCATGCTGGGCTCTGGCATGGTGGACCTCTTTTCCCGAGCAACTCGTGGGACCAAAATGGAAAACCAAGGCAATTCTTCAATTAGTGGTAGTAGTGTAGGCGACAACTCCTTCGCAAGAGGTGGGTTGTTCAGGTCTCCGCCTAGGAGGCCAGAGGCAATAGTCGGCAGCTCAGTGCGCAGCGCCAGCGTGGGTCACTCAACCTTCCTCTCGGCTAGAAAAACGTCGGTAGGGGTTATTGACGGCCCATGGCTTGTGGAGGCGATGAACCGCAAACGCGATGGGCTTTCGGCCTTCGAGGTGGCGACGGAACAGCTGGACGCCATCATCGACTTTGCGTCATCGAAGCATAATATCAGTAAGGACCTCAAGAGGAGCTTGCAGAAACTTCGAAAGTCGATGCTGGACGCCAAGCTGGAGAGGGCGGTCGGGACGGCCAAGTGGCTAAGGGGTTACGGCAGGCTGAAAGTTATCAGCCGCACCAGACCAAGGAAATAGAGGGGGATGACGCCTCCTGGACCCTGGTCAAGAACAAGAGGAAACCGAAGACGTCAAGGGCCGAAAAGAAGGCCCAGGCGAATGAGGGTAGCAAGAAGTCTAGACTAGGCGCCAATCGCTCCAGGGGCGATGCCCTAGTCATCACGGCGGACGAGGCTAAGTACTCGGATGTTTTGAAGGCGATGAGGAGTGACGTCAAGCTCGGTGAACTCGGCGCCGACGTACGTCGAATAAGACGTACCCGGATGGGCGAGATGATACTCGAGCTGAAGCGGGGCGTCTCGCAAAAGGGCGCCGCCTACAAGAAGTTGGCGGAGGAGGTCCTAGGCGAGACGGTCAAGGTGAGGGCACTCACGACGGAGGTGAATCTAAGGGTTAAAGACCTGGACGAGATCACTGAAGTCGAAGAGCTCGTCACGGCACTGCGGCAACAGTGTGAAGTGGAGACGCCCACCGCAGCCGTTCGGCTACGGAAAGGTCCGGCAGGGACGCAGGTAGCATTGGTTCGGCTATCTGCAGCGGACGCCTCCAAGGTTGTCAAGTTAGGGAGCGTCAAGGTGGGATGGTCGGTATGCCCTGTGCGCATATACGAGCAACCCGAAGTTTGCTTCAAGTGCCTGGAACCGGGGCACAATGCTGCACGAACCCTCCCAATTGTTTGATTTGTTCCAGCAAAGCTGTGAGCAGCAAGCACCCCATGAAGGGTTCGATGTGCCCGGCGTTTAAGCGTGCTGCAAAATCAAAGTGCAGGTAACGCAGCTGGCTTGCTCGGCCTCGCCCGAGTGTTTGGTGTGCGCAGGTTTAGAGGAAACGGCGGAACACGTGTTTTTCGTGTGCTTACGTTTTCGTGCAATGCGTGACCACATGCTTGCCACATTTGGTCTGGACACTACCCCTGGAACGCCGTTTTATCGGCTATCGCCCAAATCGTCTCGGAGCTACACAGAAGATGGCGCGTGGACTCAAGGATGGCTAGTTCAGGCGCAAATAAGAGGTGGTCCAAGGGATCGGAGTCGGCTTCATGGGTCATACCGGTGGTCATGCTCTGTGGTCGAACTCGATCCTTTTATCGAACAAGTGGCCGCGCGAAGAACAACATGGTATCGTCGCTTTCGCGGCGTCGGTCAACCGGGCGGGTTCCGAGCCCGAGGACGGAAAGGAGTCCTCGTCAAGGCTGGGGCAGGCGTAGGCCTCGCGTCGGCAAGTCCCTCTGTGTGCTGGCGAATAGGCCCTATCGCAGAAAGGTCAATTTGGGGTGCACGCGGCATCATCATTCTTGATACCAGTCGTGCAGAGGGAAGCAGGCGCGAAGTCGACCCTTTCCACCTTCCGAGGACATAGGGCGTGGTAAGGCCACCTGGAAAGCCGGCAATGCGCTGACACGATACCATGGTGTTCTTCTTAAAAAGCGAGTCACGATGTTCGGTATTGCAAGGACACGCAGCTAACCTCGAGGGTGCGTTGTGCACTGGCCCCCCTTTGAAGCATTACTTTCTGGTTGTACCGAAGGGACTATGGGCTTGGCGGCAATGGAAACGGTTTAGCGGGTCGGGGATGTAGTCCTGCCTCCCTCGGTGATCCCTAACCCCGCACTTCCTGGTCAACCCAGGATGTCTGTTGAGCAGATTCCCCCTCCATTGTTTAGGAAGAAAAAAAAAAAGGACACTGCCTTGAGGTACTCCAGAGGTCATTGCAAATGTATGGAAGCGCCTGCACCGTCACCGTCCCAAAATCCAAAAGCCAATCTGTGATCCATGAACATACATATGTATATGGAGTGGACTTGTCGCTTGGCTTCAACCCATCGAGATAAGGTTGACACGTAACACATCAAATTGGTTGTTGTTGGGCGAATTTTCATAAAGCCATGCTGGCAGCTGGAGATAATCAGTGCAGCGGCTGTATACATGCGGGTGTGGATCAGCTTTTCGAAAACCTTGCTTAAACAGCAGAGGATGGATATACCCTGATAGTTGGTGACGCAACTTCGGCCTCCAGATTTATGGATCGGTATTATGGACGCGGTTTTCCAAGCAAATGGAAACAGTCTGTCTTGGAATGAGCGATTGAACACTGTCGAAATGGAGGTCGCTATCGAAGCGGCGCAATGCTTAAAAATGCAAGATTGTCTGTTTGTGGAACTTCGAATATGTCAAGATCATTAAGAGCAGTTCGAATCTCATCAGGAGAAAACTTAAAGCTGGCAAGCTGGTGTTGTAGGAAAGTATTTGTCCAAAACAGTTCTGGCGACAGACATGAGATGCTCTGCGGAAAACACTTTCGAAGTACGCTGTAAAAAGGTTAGCTGCTCCCTTTAATCGTAGTTCCAGAAACGGGAAAGATTTTCCTTGATAATAGCTTGAACGTTGTGCAAATAGTTTTCATAGGCAGCAGAAAGGATTGCTTTATATGCAGCTCTAAAACATGAAGTCTGTCGCTGTCAGAAACGTGCTTTTTTACGAAGTATCTGCTATGCAGCTTGCGGAGATTGTTGCGAAGCTCAGAAGTTAACTAAGGTTGATTAAAACCAGACTTTGGAGCGCGCTTCTTCTAAAGAACATGTCTGTGAAAGAGAAATCCGTCCACTGTAGTGGATATCAATAGGCAGTACTGGGGAAGTTGTCTTAACTATTCAACGATCTCAATGAGAGTGGTAAATGTTAAGTCCTCCATTTATGTTTATAACATGGTTAAAACGCCTCAACCCTTTGATGAGCATTGCTTCCGTGAAGTTGAGCTCGGTGTCAGTGAAACGTTGGAAGGGACGTACCCGTTGATGTAATACCAGCTCAACGTCGGAAAAGTATAGTCACCAATTTATATATCATCCTATAATTCCATTCTAGAGTTTGCCGGAAGATACACAGCAGTTACGAAAAGCGAACGAAGCTTAGACTTAATGTGGACTGCGATTTGCTCCAGTTCAACCAGTTTGGCTTGCAATTCTATTTAACTTTCCAGTGAATGTCTGACTGCGTCCAGAACACCATCGCCTCGTGAATGAATGGTGGCTGGTTAAATTGTTACAATCATATCGGAAAAATGTGTAATTAGAAGAAATTTCGCTACTTTTGTTATCTGCTCGTAGCCACGTTTCCGTGAAAACGAGAACGACATAGTCACAGCTGGATATCCACAAACGAATTTGAGTAATTTTTGTGCGCAATGAGAGGGTTGTACACAGATATCATGTAGTTAGAAGAATGCTGATCGCTGGTAGGCGTAACTGACAGAGCCGGTTTATCGTAATTTGAAGGCTTGCTGGCTGCGACGATATACGGAACACCTTGAAGTTTTTGATTTACAGGGCGGCTGGAATCTCGTGAGACGTCAGGCAGTGAGCCAAACCTACTCTCTCTCCTAACTCATACACAGGACCGGGACGGCTGAAGATCGTAGACTGGAGGGGCTCGACTGTGATGAGCGTATATGGGTCTTCGTCAAGGCCTGAGACAGATATGCGTCCCGGTGATGTGTTTGTTAGTTCGTGATCAGTGTAAAGCGTGGTGAAATCAGGTGACAGGTTAACAGTTTCAACTGATTGCTATGTTGAAAAATCAGTACTTGAGGCGCTTCACAAAGATGGGACAGTCGAAACTCCCGGAACAGTGACTTGCATCGATTAGTTCATCGTATGGTGAGCTGCGACTAGCGTTCAGCAGGAGGCAATTGATGCATTTTACGAAATTCCGAGAGGAATTCCCAGCGGAATCGGGAGCACTTCCCAGTAGGATTCCGGGAGGACTACTCGAAGGAATTCCTGAATGCATTCCTGGAGCAATCCCGAAAGAATTCCGGTGCAACTTCCGGAGAACTTCCAGGGAGAATTGATCAAGGAATTTTGAAGATTTCCTGAGAGAATTCACGGAGATCACCAGAGAGGAATTCCCCAAGGAGTTTTGAATGACATTGCAGAAAGAATTCCGGGGGGAATTTCCAAAAGAATTCTGCGGAGAATTCCCGAAGAAATTCCTAGAATATTACAGGAGGATATCCGGGGAAATACTCTGGAAGAATTATTAAGGGGGGAAATCCCGGGAAAAATTTGGAGGTAATTCCAGGAGAAATTCAGAGGGGGAATTATTGGGCAGTTTTCTCGGAGGGAATTCTAGGATGAATAACTGAGATAAAAGAATTTTTCCCGGAATTCCTTCGGTAATTCCTCACGAAATTCCTTCGGTTATTCTTCCCGAAATTCCTTCGGTAACTCTCCTCAGAATTCCTTAAGTAATTTCCCCCAGAATTCCTTCGGTAATTTCCCTATGAGTTCTTCTGGTAATTTACCCCGGAGCTCCTTCAGCAATTATCACCAGATTTCTTTCAGGAATTGTCGGAGAAATTTAGGTGGAATTTCCGAAGTAGTACCCAGAGGGAATCTCCGACAAATTCCAGGAAGTATTCCCGAAGGAATTCCTGAGGGACTCCCCGGAGGAATGCCGAGGAGAATTCTCCAAAAAATTCCGGGAGTCTTTCCGGAGAAATTCCAGGGGGATTTCCGAAAGAATGGAGGAGGGGGAAAATCTTGTAGTAACTTCATGGGAGACTCCTGGGAGCATTCCCAGAGGCATCACTAGGGCAATTTTCAGAGGTATGCCTGGGGAATTTTCGGAAAAATTTCAGGGCAATTCCCGAATGAATTTCTTGGGTAATTACCAGATGAGTTCCAGAGGGGAATTCCCATCGGAATTTCTAGGGTTTTCCTGGAGGAATTTCGAGAGGAATGCCAGGAGGAATTTCTTGGAAATTCTCAGTGAAATTGTGGAGTATTCCCTGGAGGAATTCCTGTGGTAAAAGGTAAAAGGAAATTCTTCCCGGAATCCCTTCGGTATTTTTCCAGGAATCCCTTCGGTTATTCTCTCCGGAATTCCTTCAGTAATTCCCAATGAATTTCTTCGATAATTTCCCCAGCAAATCCTTCTGAAATTCCTTCCAGATTTTTTCATGTTCATTCGGATTCCCTCCAAAAAAATTTTCGCCGATGAAGTAGGCCTAATCCACGTTACGCCTTGCATCAGGAGAGTCGAGGTTGATAAGCTGACAACGGCTACGGTAGCTTGGTAGGTTGAGCGCATCTCTCGACCTTAGATGTCGTAGAGCAAAGCGCACGAATTTCTGTTGCATATCTTCGATGCGCTGAGCTTCGTTTTGCTAATATGGAGGCCAGACAACTGACGAGTACTCCAACATTGGGCGAACGGTTGCACATAACAGTGATTTCAGACAGTACACATCCCGGAATTTCTTGGTAGCGAAACAGGAAGCCTAGTTGGGAAGATACCTTCGAAACGATATATGCTACATGATCCTTAAATGTCATTTTCGAGTCGACCGAAACTCCGAGATCCTGGCATTTCTTTTGACCGTCCAACTGGAAGAGAAACTGGCGTTTCTCGCTGACCAAGCAGTTAAAGATGGAATCGAAAAGGTCTCTGGAGCCATGACGGGAGAGGCTACCAAAAGCAAGTTGTTCTGGAACTGGTTTCGGCCAGACATACATATACCGATTTCTATTACCTGGAAGAGGAAATGGTGTTTCTTGCTGACCGTGAAACTGAGAGAACATAAACAAACATCTGGAACCATGTCATCGTCGGCAGGCCGGTAGTAGCAGGTTGCACTGGAACCATTCAACATTTTGAAATCGGAAGCAGTATCTGCCAGACATATACCTATTTCTATTAACTGGAAGAGAACATTAGCTTCCCATTCAGTCTTGTTAGCTGTCGACATCTAATGCATTGTCTTGCATTGCCAAAAGAAGGTATGATGTATCGCCCAACCGCTCAGACGGACTTGGTGTCGGTGATCCAGGACAGCCGTTGTCCAGTTTTCCTTAAGGGCAAGCTTCCTGGATTCAAAATTTAAATCTACTCGCGTTTTCAACGACACAACACTTAATATGGAAGCAACGTGTAGCTGTCATCTTTTTAATTCAAGCTTGCTGCATGTCAGCATGTGTGAAATAATAAAAATGACAGTTGTGCGTTGCTTCCATATTGAGTGGTGTGCTCTTGGAATCGCGAGTGAATTTAGTTTTGGATTCCAGGAGGCTTGTCCTTAAAAGAATCACGAGGTTGGTTTACCACAACAGAACCATAAAAATAGCTCCAACTATAATAAAAAGAAGAAGGAAAATCAGTTAACCCGATATCAACAACAATTTGCTGAGTCTACTTAATCGGGTCATGATAGTACAACCCGACTCTGTTGTTCGACAGCTCACTCTCCAACATGCTATCTACGGAAAATCTTCCATAATACCAAGAAACTTCTATCTTAGATAGAAAAAATACGAATTCCAAAGAATGGAAAATTTGTTAGATAGGAACACAGAAAAATAGTTCAAATAACCCAAGCTGGTCTCTGTACACTCGTCGTGGTACCTGTTTTTTATAATTTCTTATTCTTGCCAGCATCTTCTTCGAAACCAAATAGCAATTCATCGAAACTTGAAATGATTAGGGGAACGGGAAGCCAATAGTGCTAAAAAATGTACTTAGCTGCAGGGCGCTTGAAATTCCGACAAACACACTCTACTCATAAATAGACAGTCTATTAGACTACCACGTGCCACTCACGAAAAGAACATGCGTTGGTTGAACGAATCTTTTTCGCCTGTCATTGATGAGCTTCCAGGTTTTCTCCGTGGCTCATTTGCTTTCTCATAAACATAATCATTGTACAACGCTGATATAAATCATATTCTACCTCTTTTTAAATTTTCTTACTTATAAACTAGTAGAAAATCTTCATAGTGCTATGTAAATTGATCGCACAAAAATGACGATTTCGGGCACAGTGCAGCTTAGCGTCATTTGAAGGAAGGTGTAGTCACTCTAAAAATAAACCAATATTTTGCATCAATTACCATCAACAACAAATTACCCATGCAGAAAAGTGAAACCTGCATCCAGCAGCAGCAGCTACGGAAGCACAGGTTAGCTATCTCAAACCCCATCCAAACGCGCTGCAAGCCTCAGTGGAAAGTGTCTCCCGCCATGCAGTGAGAACCCGGTCCCGCACCCCACCCCACGCCCGCACGTGTTAGTTCAACAGGTTGTGTCATTATCGATGACAGGCCATTGCTTCGCAGGTTTTCGACATCATCGCGTACGTACGACGTAGCGCGTTGCGTTGGTTCCCCTCCTGGGGGGCGCTAGCCACGGAACCGTATCGAATGAACGGTAGGGAAAAAATAGAAACAAAAACAAACTCGCTGTCACCTGGGTGGAACAGCGTTGACTATTTTTCTGCTTTTTTCCATATGCGGTGCGCACTGAAGGTTTGCCTATTAGGTGTGCAGTAGGGTGGGGCTCGTAGATGATTCCGTTTTCTGGGGCAATTTCACGTATTGTTCCGAGCTGACAAGCGGACGTGAGGCGAAGGACAAGTGCGGGACGAGCGAGTGGGTAGAGCGACCGTGTGGTTCAATAAAAATAATTCAACTGTATTGTAAACAAAATAAAAACAAGTACCAAATAGCAGTCATCAAATGCGTTAGCCGGGGAAAACAAGCGAAATTGCCAGCGAGCCAATTAATGCGGCGTAAAAAAGGTGTGGTGGTGGTGACACATTGAGTCAGATTGGAATTATTCATGTTTCGATGGGACGTCAATGACCGTTGGAGGAGAAAATAATCGACTGTTAAAAAATTGTACATTGAAGTCAAAATTCTTTTAAATAATGGTCTTTCCCAAAATGTAGTTATCGATTACCGGTTCCCGGTTGATTTAAGTTACGCAAGAATTTGATTTCAGATCGAACAATATGCGAATTTTTATTAATTACTCGAAAATTCTTACAAGCGTCCCTTTCTTAACTTCGAAAGTTAGTGTAAAACAGTCAACATCGTTTCAGAGCTCCATAGAAATTCTTTAAAGAGTTCTACAATTTTTCTCAAAACTGCAGTTCACGTAAATATTTTTTATATTTGTTTAAATTTCTGGTTTTCTTTAAAACAACGATTTTTCTAAATATTTCTATCTAATCTTTTGATCAAATACATGAATTTTTCAAACAATTTTACCTGTGATAGTATTCGCGCAATTTTTGTCCGTGAACTTATTTTGCGAACTGTGACACAACACGATACTTAAATTTCAGTCGATTAGTGTAACACGACTCAAAACACTTTCACCGATCAAAAGTTTTCCATGCTCTCAGATCAAATCATGCTGTGATTACACTCGGAGTCTACCTGCTGTGCAGCTGCTAATATCCAAAACCCCGAAAAACACGTAATTACCAATTGTATGAAAAGCTACCTCGCAAATTTGCCAACCTCTTTCGCTATTCGTTGAAGTCCAAAAGAGTACGGTTGGAGCTCGTGCGGGCAGTCAACCTTGACGCGCATCGGCAACTATAAATATGGGCCTCTGTGTGTTGTGTATCATATTGCGGTAGCGGCTGTTTGCTCTGGTCTACTAACCGGCACTCACCGGCCAGTCCGTGCATAGATATCCACCAAACATTTGAAAATCGCTTGTTTACATTTTGCGATAGTCAACGATCCGGCGCAACACCACCGCCGGTTTGCAATCCCTTTCTTCAGATTGGTACGCATTCGTCGCGCGTTGCTGGCGACGTAAGCCACTTCCAAAGGTCCAAAACATCTGCTCCGGCAATTAGTTTCGCATGACAGACAGACGTCCGGTGGAAGAAGAGATCACATTCTTCACGATGCGCTCGATCGTGGATGTGTGCCGCTGCAATATGGACCAATAAATCGAAGCCCCACCTCCCCTCAGTCAGTGGACTGTTGTGCCGCCATCGTCATCGGACCATGAGATGGGTTTTGATTGAGATGCATGGTCAAATATTTTTCAATGAAGCAATGCATTTTGAAACGCTGCACCGATTCGCTGTGCTTTGAAGCGGGAAACGGTTTCATTCATCACTAGTTCATCCTTCCTGTACCTATTTTTATATTTTCATGAAAAAACAAATCACTCAACCAAGAATTAAAAAAAATGCTTTTTGGGTGTCATTGAATCATTGATTTCCTTGACAAATGTAATTTGCAGATCGTCGCCCGTGGCTGGCTCGTGTATAGCAGATCATAATAGCTACTGAGAGATGTTCATGAGGAAAGCTTGTCATCTAACAGCTTTACACAAATGAAATGCAACCTCATCTTTCGTCGATTGTTGCAATTCACCTGTTTCGAAAAGATGAACACACACAGCAAAAAGCGCCACAACGGCTTCGCCATACAGCTCTTGTACTTCGATCAACGTGGCCAACTAACCAGCTAGTAGCTAATGTTACGCAACTGCTTCTAGGGTCCGTGGCTCCATCCAGCAGCATGTAAGTGGGAAACCGAAGAAAAGGTTTCGATTTATCGCCGAACTCGTGGCGGTTACCAAACTCGTTTAACACAGTTTTGAGAAGCAACATCAAGTGTGAAATTTTTGTTAACCCATTCGGCGTTTGTGCGGCCGGTAAAATTAGGGTCGGATCGATCGATGTTTACGATGCGATGGGAGCGAATCAAGAGCAATTATTTTGCTGTAACACTGCTGACCGGAATTGGGCAATTTGTCGTCGACGTTCACGTGATGTTGTAACTTGTGGAAAACATTTGCTAAGGCAGAGCGCGTGATGGGTTTATGATGAATATTTTGAGCATACTTAGGAGGGGATGATCGATATGGTGTCAAGCCGTTTTAGCGATTGTCGTTCGGTTGAATATGTACTGAAGTATATTAAGGGAAGAAAATTCTTCGAATTTAAAGTTCCTTACAGTGAATGACCCTTTCACTAAATACTTCTTAGGATAGTAATAATTAGCATTGCGCTTAAGAAGAATGTCCTATGTGCTCCTCTATATTTCTTTCTTGTTTTTACCATCTAGAAAAATTAACATAGATCGCTTCGAGATTCTTCTTAAAATGGGTCAGGTATTCCTGTGGAAATTACTTCTCCAGGAATTACGTCGGAGATACCTCCGAAATTCCTCCAGGCATTCCGATCCCCGACCATTAGACATTAAATAACAGAAGGCAGAATTATGAATAGCGTCAAAAGTGTGAGGGTCATTTGGCGTAATGGTAATTTGGCATAACAGATGTTTGGCATATTCTTTTATTTTTATTTTTGCGAATTTAATTATTAGATCGTAAATCGTATCGAAATAAGAATTATTTTGCAGTCATACTGAATTGTGAACTTGGCATTCTAAATATTAACTTTTCATTATACGCCATTACTTCTTGTTTTTCTCGTATGCCAAATAAACGACCTTTTTCGTTGTGTCAATTATTTTAAAGCAAACATTTGTCTGCAATGAGGAAATGGTTGACTTAATTCAAGATGAAAACATGTAGTACTGCCTGGTAGAAGATAAATTTGGTTATCTTTTTTCGAATTATGCTGATTTTACTTCTGACATAACTAGTCTGATTTAGAATTTTCGAGGGAAGTTATTTTGGTCCACCGCGCGACAAAAGAAGCTAAATTGTTGCTCATTTTAACCCACGTTTTATTAGTTTCTAACTGTTGCCCAAAAGGCCAAGGTTTTCCGGAAAGCATAACAAATAAGGGGCATTAGGGTAAAACGACTCGCAGCTTTGTGCAGTGAGCTTAACCATCTTAATCCGCCCTTACCGAATCGAGATATTGAATTTTTTTCGCGTTATTGTCAATTTTTTTTCCATTTGGCGGCGGTGGATCAATCTTACAGGACAGAACGACGAGACCGGTACGTCCACGCGCAACTAACTTCTCGGACGAGTGCCTGGCGTTTCCTAGCTTATTTAGATAACTGATTTACAGTCACCGGCGACGGATCTATCCTATTCCGACGAGAAGTTCCCCGAAAGATAGAATCAACATCATTTTTATTTTAGAATTTTATCACAATAAAAACAAACTAGCGCAATAATTGATATTTTTTAAAGGACAGTCCTATTGTTGGGGTATTGCCTGTATTTCTTATGGAGAGCGATGTCACAACAATACGACCTTAGCACTACCGCAATAATAGGCTCAAAGGACGCAATTTTTCAATCAAAAATGTTGATTTTTCATCATTTTGAACAAAATTTTATCAAACAAAAGGTGTTCTAGTGGCTGATTCGAAGAGTTTTCGCGGGTCCACAATTATTTTGGATGATATTAGGGGTCGTTCAACAATGATATTACAGGTTTTAGGGGAGAGGGAGTCTAAGTTTTTGTGACAGTACATATACTAGGCATACAAAAAGAACAACAGAGGGGGACCCTCCTAGACCCTCCTAGAAATATAAAAAAGTAGTGGACGTCATATTTGAATCGCCCCTAATATCAAGAATGGACTATTTTAACACCACAGCAACATTAGAACAAGACAAGGGAAGATATGATCTCTTCTTTCAAAGGATGCATTTGCCCGACAGAAGGCAATAGAGAATATGCAATTTCCAATTCAGACATTTGCTCGGTTTTAGGCGAGCGTCAATATGACCCTTTCTTTCAAATGGTGCACTTTTCGACAGAAAATAAGATAATAAATGATTCCTTCTTTCAATTCAGCCATTTGCTCGATTTAAGGCAAGATCTATTTGATCGGTTTGAGGCAAGCGCAGATATGCTCCTCTCTTCCAAATGGTGCATTTTCTCGGTTTAAGGCAACGGAAGAGATGATCCCTTCCTTTAAAGAATGTATTTGCCCGGCAGAAAGTCAGAGAGAATATGATCCCTTCTTTCAATTAAGACATTCGCTCGGTTTAAGACTAGCATAGATATGATATGACCAAATTTTGATGCATTTGTCCGGCAGAATGCAAGAGAATATATCTCGCTCAACTTTTCGAAAGGACCGTTGCAATCAGCAATCAGCAGACCAATATGAAAGCTTTTGTTTGCAGTACTCAAACTAATTCATGAAAAAATGTTACTTAGGAGGCATTCCACGGGGGCATGTCAGTCGATCCTGAGCGACCATTTCGAAAATATTTGAAACTCTGCACAGTTTTTCAATTTCATCTAAATCGTCATTTTTCGATATCAAATCTTCATATTGAGTCACGACTAACTTTTCAAAAGGGTATATGTGAAAATGGTTCAAAAATATTTAAAAAGCTGCACAGCAAAAACGGAATGTTCGATTGTTATGATTTTTTCAGCAAAGTTAGACAACTAAATGGTGATTCTTAAAAAAATGTGCACAGTAAAAAAAAATTTTTTGCCTTTAAAAATATCATTTTTGTCACAAAAACTCAAATATCTCAAAACCCTATCTTTTTTCGAACGTAATTTTTTAGGGAAAACGGTCCATTATATTAGCTATCTACCATAAAAATTTGGTGATGGTAAACTAATAAACAAAAAGTTATGACATTTCAAACATTTCACAATTTTCACATTTAGTAAAAAAATTTTTTCTGTGTAAGTTATTTCGAGAATTGCAGTTTGATGCAGATTTTATTGTTAAGGGACGTGATTTAAACAAGTTGTTTTCATGATATTTTGATTTAATTATTCATAGCATCTATAAGAAACTTAGACACGATCCAGTGTTGTGATCAAAAGTATTGATAGTGTCATAATTTTCATTGCACGTGACTGGCGAAAAATTCTTTTAATAGTGTTGAAACCTGCTGATAATAACGTTGATAGAAACATATCAGAAATGTTATTTTTAAGACAAAAGCTGCAAAATCAAAGATTCATATACACGTGTACGTCTATAGTTTACCTGCAAAAAATATACCTCTTAGAGAATAGACTTTATGATCGGGAGGAAACGGGTATCTTCAACAACAACAAATGCATGATAGGTGCATACCATGACAATGCTCACGAAAAAGCAAAAAAATTACTACTACTAAGGTTGTTAAAGATCTTATAGTAATTTTTTTCTTCAGTCAAGCAAATGACACCAAACTAGTCAGTAAAAACTTAAAAGTGATTTTGTTTATTGAAATATTACGAACAACATGAGTAGCCGCTTTCTCAACTGTTGTAGGCCGTTTGATGGAAAAAAGTGTTCAAAAGAGTTACGAAATCTCACCGAAAGCACCATAGATAAACTGAAAGCGACTGGTTATGCTCCAATGTCCACATTGAATACAAATTTACGCATTTGCACGTCCTGCCGTCTAAACGTTGACAAAAGAGCAATCTGTATATCATCGGTTGAGCAGAGCGCAGGAAGTTCGAAAACGCTAGCAACTGAGGAATTGCCAGATGTATTAAGTGCTGAGAGCCTTGCCACCGTACCATCAGCGAAATCTGTTTCAACAAATCAATCGGAAGATGAGTGTATCCAAAAGGTCAACATCGAACGCTTTAACGAGGGCATAGCTGGGATAAAAGTGACTCCGATTAAATGGAGTAAGATGGACTACGTTTATTACCCGGAGAAAAAATACCGTGAAATAAACGAAGCTGTACGAAGAAACCTCTTCAAATTAGGACCTGATGATGTGGAAAATACAGACCACGATGAGGTAATTATAAATATGAAGGAAAGGTTCTCGAATGCAGCCACGACAATGAAAGAAAAATTATTGATTTTGTCGATGCTGCCAAGTTCGTGGTCTATTCAGGATGCCATTGATGAGTTCAAAACCAATAGAAATACAGTAAAAGAGGCAAAACAATTGAAGAATAACTGTCTTTCAACCAAAAATACTAGGTCTAGTACTGCATTAACAGATGAGACAAAAGAAATAGTAGTTCAATATTTTGAAGATGATGAAGTAAGTCGAGCTATGCCTGGTCAAAAAGATTATGTATCAGTAAAAAGATGGAAAGCGTCAAGCAATCCAAAAACGATTAATGATGACGACTTTGAAAGAAGCGTACACACGCTTCAAGGAAATTCACGATAATATTAAAATAGGTTTTTCCTCATTTGCAAGCCTTCGGCCAAGGCAATGTAAGCTTCTTTCCAATTCAGGAACACATAATGTGTGTGTGCACAACCCATGAGAATATTAATCTTATTTTACATAGTTTGAAAAGAATCAATTTAACAAAGGATATTAAAATGTTAACTGGTAGTCTTTTGTGTGAAAATACAACATCAAATTGCTATCTACGATCTTGTTCGGATTGTCCAGATTCTTCATCATTGGAAAATACTTTATTCGCTGAGTTTGAAGAAAAATATATTGATCAGTTATCATTTGAGCAATGGGTGACCACGGATAGGTGTGACATAGAAACTATTGTAAAACCTGTAGATGAGTTTGTGTCATATTTTTGCTTGAAATTAGAAAGTTTAATCCTCACGATTTCATTAAAACAGAACAATCCAGCTTTTTAAAAATACGAAAAATACATTACAAAATGGTGAATTTTTAGTCATTTGTGATTTTTCTGAAAATTACAGCTTTGTATTGCAAGATGAAGTGCAGTCCCATCACTGGAACGTACAACAAGCTACAATTCATCCATTCGTTATTTATTTTATTGGAAGTACGCAAATTGAACACTTAAGTTTTATTATAATTTCCGAAGATTTAAGACACGATTCAGTATCCGTAAACTTGTTCATTGAAAAAATGATTAACTTTTACGCGTTGATAAGCATAAAGAAGTCAAAAGATATATTTTATGTCTGATGGAGCAGCGTCGCAGTACAAAAATCGTAAGAATTTTTCGAGCCTATGTCAATTTAAATCAATGTACGGAATTGATGCAGAATGGCATTTTTGCTACATCACATGGCAAAGGTCCTTGTGATGCTATTGGAGGAACAATAAAGCGCATGGCCACAAGAGCAAGTTTAGCCAAAGAACGTGAGCATCCAATTAAAACTGCGAAAGAACTTTTTGATTGGGCAAATCGTAGAAAAGAAAAAGATTTAACCAAATTATCATTTTGTTTTACTACTACTGAAGAGTACGAAATAAAGGCTTCAGAGCTCAGCGAGCAATTTAATAACGCGAAAACGATCCAAGGAACCCAAAAATTTCACTGTTTCATTCCATTGTCGGAAAATAAAATTAAAGCAAAACTATACTCAAACTGTGCTGATAATAATTCAAAAGTGTTCGATATTTTAAAAAATTTGAATAAAAATAAATAAAAAATAAGTATTAATAAACTGTTTTCATGATATCATAACCCATACCAAAATTCAAACCCAAAACTCTTAGAGTTTCTATAACAACATTGTGTAACTGCCACATTTAATTTAATATGTACTTAGGATAATATTAATTCATTTTTATTTATTTATACATATAATATTTATACATATAATATACATAATATCGATGAATACATAAATATGGAATATCATACAAACAACTTGTTTAACTCACGCAAGGCCCTTAACAATAAAATCAGCATCAAACTGCGATTCTTGAAAAAAAATAAACACGGAAATTTTTTTTTGTTTACTATATGTGAAAATTGTGAAATGTTTGAAATGTCATAACTTTTTTGTTTATTAGTTTACCATCACCAAATTTTTATGGTAGATAGCTAATATAATGGACCGTTTTCCCTAAAAAAATTACGTTCGAAAAAAGATAGGGTTTTGAGATATTTGAGTTTTTGTGACAAAAATGATATTTTTAAAGGCAAAAAAATTTTTTTTTTACTATGCACATTTTCTTAAGAATCACCATTTAGTTGTCTAACTTTGCTGAGAAAATCATAACAATCGAAAATTCCGTTTTTGCTGTGCAGCTTTTTAAATATTTTTGAACCATTTTCACATACACCCTTTTGAAAAGTTAGTCGTGACTCAATATGAAGATTTGATATCGAAAAATGACGATTTAGATGAAATTGAAAAACTGTGCAAAGTTTCAACTCAATAGAAAATCATGAATTAAAAATTTTCTTAAATTTTGATGCTGTTGCTTGGAATCGCTAAAGGTCCTTTTGAAAAGTTAAGCGAGATATGATTTCTTTCTTTCAATTTAGATATTTTGTTGGGTTAAGGAATGCGAAGATATTACCCCTTTTTAGTCTTTTACCTTGTGCCGGGTAAATGCATCTTTTTCAGAGAAGTATCATGGTATTGTGTCATGTTCGTGACAGAACCGCAACCAGTTCATCGCCGCTCACAATTCTCGTGGTTTGGCTCTTCACTGAAGGTCCGCTATCGATATTGACGACCTTCCATGCTTGACCTCAGCTTTCTTTATCTTTATCTCGCTGCCTATCTTGTAGCGAATAGCAAAATGGTCACTGCCCGAGCAGGAGCGAAGACCTCGATAACAGAAATTGGTATGAACTAGTCTTGCATAAGAGGTAAAATACCAAAAAAGGTCGTTCCAGAAACTCTCTGGAAAGAGAAAAATATGTGGAATGTCTTCACCTATCATAAGACGAGCTTAGTACTATTCCATTCAATTCCACCACGTTTTGTAATTCAAGTACGAGACACTGAAGACGGCCTTACAGTTGAGGTTGAAATAAACATCTGTAAAGATTAAAAAACATGGTGGAATTATGAAATCGCGGCGATCGATCCATTGTCATCATGGTGGAATTAAATGGAATATGTAGTATAATAGGCTTTTCTGGAAGTTCGTCCAGAAATATTTCTGGAAGTTCTTCATTGAATTCCACTGGAAGCTCCTCCACCAATTCCTTCTAAAGATTCTACAGAAATACCTCCGGAAGTTCCTTAAGGAATTCCGGAAGTTCCTACAGCAATTTCTCCGAAAGTTCTTACAGCAATCCCTCCGGAAGTTCATACAGGAATTCCGGTTCCCCCGTTCCTCCCAGAATTCCTCCGGAGTTCCTCCTAGAATTCCTCTGGAGTTCCTCCCAGAATTCTTCCGGAGTTCCTCTCGCAATTCCTCCGCAATTCCTGCGGAGTTCCTCCCGCAATTCCTCCCGCAATTCCTCCGGAGTTCCTCCCGCAATTCCTCCGGAATTTCCTGCAGGAATTTCACCAAAAGTTCCATCAGAAATTCCTCCAAAAGTTCCTCCAGGAAAATATTCGGAAGTTCCGCCAAAAGTTCCTCCTAGAATTACTTCAAAAGTTTTTCCAGAAAAATTTCCGGAATTTTCTCCTGGAATTCCTCCGGAAGTTCCTCCTGGAATTCCTCCGGAAGTTCCTCATGGAATTCCTCCGGAAGTTCCTCCAGGAATTCTCCCTGAAGCTTCTCCAGAAATTCCTCACGTAGTTCCTCCGGAGTTCCTCCCGCAATTCCTCCGGAGTTCATCTCGCAATTCCTCTGGAATTCATCCCGCAATTCCTCCGGAGTTCCTTCAGGAATTCTTCCGGAGTTCCCCTTGGAATTGCTCCAGAGTTCCTCCAGGAATTCCCCCTGAAGCTCCTCCAGGTATTCCTCATGAAGGTCCTCCGGAATTCCTCCGGAGTTCCTCCCGCAATTCCTTCGGAGTTCATCCCGCAATTCCTCCGGAATTTCTCTCTGAATTCCTCCGGAGTTTCTCTCCGAATTCCTTCAGAGTTCCTCTCCGAATTCCTCCGGAGTTCCTCTCCGAATCCCTTCAGAGCTCCTCTCCGAATGCCTCCGGAAGTTCCTCCCGGAAATCATTCGGAAGTTCCTCCCGGAATACATCTGGAAGTTCCCCTGGAAATTCCTCCCGGAATAACTTCGGAAGTTCCTACCGGAATTTATTCGGAAGTTCCTCCCGGAATACATCCGGAAGTTTCTTCCCGAATTTCTTCGGAAGTTCCTCCCGGACTTCCTCCAGAAGTTACTCCCGGAATTCCTCCGTAAGTTCCTTCCGGAATTCCTCCGTAAGTTCCTCTCGGAACTCCACCGTAAGTTCCTCTCGGAACTCCACCGTAAGTTCCTCCCGGAATTCCACCAGAAGTTACTCCCGGAATTCCGCCGGAGTTTCTCCCGGAATTCCTCTGGAGTTCCTCCCGGATTTCCTCTGGAGTTCCTCCTGGAATTCCTCTGGAAATCTTTCCTGGAATTCCTCCGGAGCTCCTCCCGAAATTCCTCCGGAGTTCCTCCCGCAATTCCTCTGGAGTTCCTCCTGAAGCTCCTCCAGAAATTTCTCACGAAGTTCCTCCTGAAGCTCCTCCAGAAATTCCTCACGAAGTTCCTCTCGGATTTCCTCTGGAGTTCCTCCTGGAATTCCTCTGGAAATTTTTCCTGGAATTCCTCCGGAGTTCCTCCCTTAATTCCTCCGGAGTTCCTACTGAAGCTCCTCCAGAAATTCCTCCAAAAATTCCTCACGAAGTTTCTATGGAGTTCCTCCCGGAATTCATCCGGAGTTCCTCCCGGAATTTCTCCGGAGTTCCTCCCGGAATTCCTCCGGAGTTCCTCCCGGAATTCCTCCGGAGTTCCTCCCGGAATTCCTCCGGAGTTCCTCCCGGAATTCCTCCGGAGTTCCTCCCGGAATTCCTCCGGAGTTCCTCCCGGAATTCCTCCGGAGTTCCTCCCGGAATTCCTCCGGAGTTCCTCCCGGGATTCCTCCGGAGTTCCTCCCGGAATTCATCCGAAGCTCCTCCCGGAATTCCTCCGAAGCTCCTCCCGGAATTCTTCCGGAGTTCCTCCCGGAATTCTTCCGGAGTTCCTCCCGGAATTCCTCCGGAATTCCTCCGGAGCTCCTCCCGGAATTCCTTCGAAGTTCCTACCGGAATTCCTCCGGAAGTTTCTCCCGGAATTGCTCCGGAAGTTTCTCCTGGAATTGCTCCGGAAGGTTTCTCCTGAAATTGCTCCGGAAGTTTCTCCCGGAATTGCTATGGAAGTTTCTCCCGGAATTGCTCCGGAAGCTTATCCCGGAACTGCTCCGGAAGTTTTCTCCCGGAATTGCTCCGGAAGTTTCTCCCGGAATTGCTCCTGAAGTTCCTTCCGGAATTGCTCCAGAAGTTCCTCCCAGAATTCCTCCGGAAGTTCTTCCCGGAATTCCTCTGTAAGTTTTTCACGGAATTCCTCCTGATGTTCCTCCCGGAATTCGTCCGGAAGATCCTCCCGGAATTCGTCCGGAAGATCCTTCCGGAATTCCTCCGGAAGTTCCTCCCGGAATTCCTTCGGAAGTTCCTCCCGGAATTCCCTGGGAAGTTCCTCCCGGAATTCCCTCGGAAGTTCCTCCCGGAATTCCGTCGGAAGTTCCTCCCGGAATTCATCCGAAAGTTCCACCCGGAAGTTCGTCCCGGAATTCATCCGGAAGTTCCTCCCGGATTTCATCCGGAAGTTCTTCTCGGAGGTCATCCGGAAGTTCCTGCCGGAGTTCATCCGGACGTTCCTCCTGGAATTCATCCGGAAGATCCTCCCGGAATTCATCTTGAAGTTCCTCTCAGAATTCCTCTAGGAATTCCTCCAGAAGTTCCTCCCGGAAATCCTCCGGAAGTTCCTACCGTAATTCCTCAGAAGTTCCTTCCATAATTCCTCCGGAAGTTCCTCCCGGAATTCCAATAAAAGTTCCTCCCGGAAGTCCACCGGAATTCTTCCGAAAGTTCCTCTGGAAGTTGCACCAAAAATTCTTTCCTTTCCTTCGAAGGTTCCTCCATATGTTATTTTATCAAGGAATTCCTTATTTTCCTCCAGGAATTTCTCCGGAAGTTCCTCCAGGAATTCCTTCGCAAGTTCCTCCAGGAGTTCCTTCGAAAGTTCCTCCAAAAATTACTTCGAAAATTGCTCTAGGAATTTCTTCGGAATTCTTCCACGAATTCCTCCGAAAGTTTCTCCAGGATTTCTTTTGGAAGAGCCTGCTGGAATTCCTTAAGGAATTTCTTCTTCAAGTCTTTCGGAAACTTCTACAGGAATTCCTTGGACAATTCTTCCAGAAACTCCTCCAGGAATTCATTCAAAAATTTCTCCCTGATTTCCATCTGCAATTCCTTCCGGAACTCGACCTGAAATTCATCACGGAAGTGCATCTGGAATTCCTCTCCGAATTCCCTCGGGAATTTCTTAAAAATCGTCTAGAAATTCTTTCGGAAATTTTTGGAACTTCTTCTCTGGAACGTGAAAAAGCGGCTTTCATTTTTTTAGAAGAGAAGCTTCCAGACGGGTTCCATAGGAAAACCTAAATGACCGCTTCTTTAAGTTAACTTTTGTGTAATCAAATGCTTTATATTGATGCCCGAACAAAGAACATAGACATACATCATTAAGGCGTTCCAGGCATTTAGAGGTAAATGATCTTTCGTCTTCTATTCACAAATCTTGAACGTGGTTTTGCGTTTAAAGTTAGACGACATAATAAATACAACCAGTAACTAATTATTAAACATCAATATATAAATAAGAAACATTACTGTGACATCTCCGGAAGTTCGATACCGAAACCAATAAGCCATCTCATACATCATCAATACAGAAATTGCGTCCGCCAGACTGGCTGATCAACGAACTTTTCTTCCGAACCGCTTCATTCCGGTAGCAACGCGTGACCCTCCTGATTTTAAACAGTTCGTTCCTCTTCCGTTTTCTATCCTCTCGAACACCCCAAAGTCTACATGATGGAACATATGGCCAGATGAATTAAATACACAGAAGCTTACTCACAAAAGATTCTCTCATCCCTCGTCGAACTTTGCTTTCAATTGGCGTTAAAAAGTTGCATTAGTCTCCAAGACATTCACACCCTGCACAGTGAAAGCATTCAAATATAATATTTCTAATCATTTTGTCAGTTTTCATAACTTACCAATTTATACATGTTCAGAAAATATGTTATAAGTTATCTGTAAATATGACTGTCATAAAGGAGTCGAATAAAAATTGCAGTTAGCAATTTTTGAGCTAAGCAAGCCATGAAGGAAACAACACAATTACTTAGTTGATATTTATATAAAATTATTATTACTATTTTATTCATCCTCGGACCAGTGTGCATCCCTCTCGCGACTGATGATAGCGGAGAAGAAAAAGAACAGCTTGGTAGTCGCTGTCTCGCCGACGGAGGGTTCGACGTTCTCGACACAAAGAACGGCGTCGGTGGCATCGTCATCGGCATTCATCTGTCTGACTGTTTAGGGAAGTAGCTCCTTCCTGGGGCGTTCGTCGTACGTCGTCTTTTCTGACTTTGTCCGAGTGCGTCCGATGACGGATTTGCGTAGGATGTGAGGACGACCGATTCACTTCTACTGGCTGGCTGATAGCTAGGAGGTACTTTATTGGCGTCACTGTGGAATGGAAAGATGCTAATTTGAATGTGAGTCGTGAAATTGATACTGACTGGCGGGCATCATTGTTGACTAAAAAGTACATTGTTGTTAGAATTGGAGCCGAGGATGTCTAATGGTGGAATACGCGTTTGCTCAACAAGGACTAAAGAATGGAATTCTCAAGTCGACTCAATGTCATTAATGTGATGGAGCACGTTTTGACTGTCATTGTTTGGGATGATAACCTTGGAGCAGCACAGAATTGGAAGAGCCTTTTATTGCTTTTGTTATCTAACATTTGGTCTTATAAATAATTATAATCACAAACCTTGAGAATTGAAGAGTTGAGAAATAAACTAATTGAAGAAATGTAGGGTTTGGAGATATATGTATATGCGTCGGGAAAACGCAAAAAGGAAGATGTACATAAGTCCTGACCCAAAATGTTTAAATTAATTGGTAGGATTTTCTGTTAAACCGAATTATACCCATACATTAATCATTCAACTTTAATTGCTATTTTTTCATCTTGCGGATTTT
This sequence comes from Armigeres subalbatus, assembly GCF_024139115.2. NCBI lineage: Eukaryota > Metazoa > Arthropoda > Insecta > Diptera > Culicidae > Armigeres > Armigeres subalbatus. Next base: position 236,144,257 of record NC_085139.1, on the reverse strand, counting down.
GACATGTCACAGAATCGTAATTCAACGTTTTTCGAATGGAATCACTGCTCCCAGGTTTCACGCCACCCGAAAAAGAAAAACGTCGGAACAAGCCCAGACACGGGCACGTCAAAACAGACGTGACACAATTTTTAGAATCGAAACGACGCAACCTACAGTGACGCACCCAACCACTCGCATAGAGTCCGTTGAATGCTTAATACCCTTCAAGCAATGAAACCATCCCACCTCGACCGACTATTCAAAACGGAACTCGTCAACGCGAAAACAAAAACACGACAAACGTGGAATAAAATAAATAAGCACCAAAGAAAGAGCCAACAATAAATCAAAAAGCCAAATATACAAGGCAAACAAAATAAAGCTTCGCGAGATACGACAAATAAAGAAACACGCAGTTGGGGCAAATTCAAAGACAAGTTGCCGAAGAAGTCGATGGATACATTCACAGAAGCACGACGATGGTGGATTTCCTGAGCTTTTGTTTACGAAATTAGTCGCGTCAACGTTCGCTCGACTTACTCATTTTGTTTACCACAGATATAATCGTAAACTATGGGTTGCCCAAAAGGAAGGGATGTCAAAACACTAAATGGAATTTGCCAGCTAAGAACGTATTGAAGCCGTTTCAAAATTATGTCTCTATACACTTCTAGTGACAAAAGGGCTGGAAAAAAATAAAATGATAACTTTGGAAATTTATTAAAGTAAAATAATAACTCATAGAATTTGAAATGAATGTTTTGGTTGTTATTGAATCTAAATCCTAAATTAGATTCAAAGTCAAGTAATCAAAATCCAAATAAAATTAAATCCAAATCCAATTGAAATTTAATCCGAACGCAAGCCATATCCAATACAAATTCAATTCGATGCAGTTTCAAACCTTAAAAAAATCTTTTACAACTCCCATCCGAATCCAATGAAAATCTAATGCAAGTCATGTTGAAATGCAATCCAACGCAATACAAATCCAAATAAACCTGAATCCATATCTTATATATAAAAATGAAATGGTCTGTGTTCGTATCCGCATAACTCGAAAACGGCTGGATGGATTTTCTTCACTACTTCAGCAGATATGTTCATTATCGTTTCCGACGGGTTTATATGATATTTCCTCATGCGAAAATTACGAATAAGTTTCAGTAAATCGTGAAATACTAAAATTTCGATTCGTATGGAAATTTAGCATGGGCATTCACGCCTACTATGCAGGACAACGTCTGCCGGGTCGACTAGTTTAATATAAATTCAAAACCAATCCAATTCCTATTCGAATTCAATATAAATCAAATCCGCGCTTCATATCTAATTTAAATTTATTCCAATCCAATTTCTATTCAAATCTTCTCAAACTTCAATCCAAATCATAAACGAATCCAATCCAAATCTAATTGAAACGCAATTCGATTCAAATTCAAATCCAATCCAAAACATATTCAAATCAACTTTAACTTTAATCTAAATTCATCCCAAATCCGTTAAAAATCCAACTGAAACCAACCAAACCAATCCAAACCAATCCCAATCCAAACCAATCCAAACCAACCAAACCAATCCAAACCAATCCAAACCAATCCAAACCAATCCAAACCAATCCAAACCAATCCAAACCAATCCAAACCAATCCAAACCAATCCAAACCAATCCAAACCAATCCAAACCAATCCAAACCAATCCAAACCAATCCAAACCAATCCAAACCAATCCAAACCAATCCAAACCAATCCAAACCAATCCAAACCAATCCAAACCAATCCAAACCAATCCAAACCAATCCAAACCAATCCAAACCAATCCAAACCAACCAAACCAATCCAAACCAATCCAAACCAATCCAAACCAACCAAACCAATCCAAACCAATCCAAACCAATCCAAACCAATCCAAACCAACCAAACCAACCAAACCAATCCAAACCAATCCAAACCAATCCAAACCAATCCAAACCAATCCAAACCAACCAAACCAATCCAAAACCAATCCAAATCCAACCCAAATCCAATCCAAATCCAATTCAAATCCAATCCAAATCCAATCCAAATCCAATCCAAATCCAATCCAAATCTAATCCAAATCCAATCCAAATCCAATCAAAATCCAATTCAAATCCAAATCCAATCCAAATCCAATCCAAATCCAATGTAAATCCAATCCAAATCCAATCCAAATCCAATCTATATCCAATTTAAATCCGAAGCTAATCCAAATCCAAATCCAATCCAAATCTAATCCAAATCTAATCCAAATCCAATCTAAATCCAATCCAAATCCGAAGCTAATCCAAATCCGAAGCTAATCCAAATCCAATCCAAATCTAATCCAAATCCGATCCAAATCCTACCAAATCCAATCCAACTCCAATCCAAATCCAATCCAAATTCAATCCAAATCCAATCCAAATCCAATCCAAATCCAATCCAAATCCAATCCAAATCCAATCCAAATCCAATCCAAATCCAATCCAAATCCAATCTAAATCCAATCCAAATCCAATCCAAATCCAATCAAAATCTAATCCAAATCTAATCCAAATCTAATCCAAATCCAATCCAAATCCCATCCAAATCCAATCCAAAACCAATCCAAATCCAACCCAAATCGAATCCAAATCCAATCAAAATCCAATCCAACTCCAATCTAAATCCAATCCAAATCCAATCCAAATCCAATCCAAATCCAATCAAAATCCAATCCAACTCCAATCTAAATCCAATCCAAATCCAATCCAAATCCAATCCAAATCCAATCCAAATCCAATACAAATCCCATCCAAATCCAATCCAAATCCAATCCAAATCTAATCCAACCAATCCAAACCAATTTAAACCAACCAAACCAATCCAAACCAATCCAAACCAATCTATATCCAATTTAAACCGAAGCCAATCCAAACCAATCCAAACCAATCCAAATCTAATCCAAACCAATCTAAATCCAATCCAAACCGAAGCTAATCCAACCAATCCAAATCTAATCCAAACCGATCCAAATCCCACCAAACCAACCAACCCAATCCAAACCAATCCAAACCAATCCAAACCAATCCAAACCAATCCAAACCAATCCAAACCAATCCAAACCAATCCAACCCAATCTAAACCAATCCAAACCAACCAAACCAATCCAAACCAATACAAACCAATCCAAACCAATCCAAACCAATCCAAATCCAATCCAAACCAATCCAAACCAATCCAATCCAATCAAATCCAAACCAATCCAAACCAATCCAAACCAATCCAAACCAATCCAAACCAATCCAAACCAATCCAAACCAACCAATCCAAACCAATCCAACCAAATCCAATCCAAACCAATCCAAACCAATCCAAACCAATCCAAAACCAATCCAAACCAACCCAAACCAATCCAACCAATCCAAACCAATCCAAACCAATCCAGATCCAATCAAACCAACCAAACCAATCCAAACCCACCAAACCAATCCAACCCAATCCAAACCAATCCAAACCAATCCAAACCCACCAAACCAATCCAACCCAATCCAAACCAATCCAAACCAATCCAAACCAATCCAAACCAATCCAAACCAATCCAAACCAATCCAAACCAATCCAAACCAACCAAACCAATCAAACCAATCCAACCCAATCCAAACCAATCCAAACCAATCCAAACCAATCCAAACCAATCCAAACCAATCCAAACCAATCCAAACCAATCCAAACCAATCCAAACCAATCCAAACCAATCTTAATCCAATCCAAACCAATCCAATTCCAATCAAACCAAACCAATCCAAACCAATCCAAACCAATCTAAACCAATCCAAACCAATCCAAACCAATCAAAATCCAATCCAAATCTAATCCAAACCAATCCAAACCCATCCAAACCAATCCAAAACCAATCCAAACCAACCCAAATCGAATCCAAACCAATCAAACCAATCCAAACCAATCCAAACCAATCCAAACCAATCCAAACCAACCAAACCAATCCAAACCAATCAACCAATCAAACCAATCCAAACCAATCCAAACCAATCCAAACCAATCCAAATCCCATCCAAACCCATCCAAACCAATCCAAACCAACACAAACCAATACAAACCCATCCAAACCAATCCAAACCAATCCAAACCAATCCAAACCAATCCAAACCAATCCAATCCAACCAACCAAACCAATCCAAACCAATCCAAACCAATCCAAACCAATCCAAACCAATGTAAACCAATCCAACCAATCCAAACCAATCCAACCAATCCAAATCTAATCCAAACCGATCCAAACCTACCAAACCAATCCAACCCAATCCAAACCAATCCAAACCAATCCAAACCAATCCAAACACAATCCAAACCAATCCAAACCAATCCAATTCCAATCAAATCCAACCAATCCAAACCAATCCAAACCAATCTAAACCAATCTAAACCAATCCAAACCAATCAAAATCTAATCCAAATCTAATCCAAACCAATCCAAACCAATCCAAACCAATCCAAACCAATCCAAACCAATACAAACCAATCCAAACCAACCCAAACCAATCCAAACCAACCAAACCAATCCAAACCAATCCAAACCAATCCAAACCAATCCAAACCAATCCAAACCAATCCAAACCAATCCAAACCAACCAAACCAACCAAACCAATCCAAACCAATCCAAACCAATCCAAACCAACCAAACCAACCAAACCAATCCAAACCAATCCAAACCAATCAAACCAATCCAAACCAATCCAAACCAATCCAAACCAACCAAACCAATCCAAACCCATCGAACCAACCAAACCAAACCAATCCAAACCAATCCAAACCAATCCAAACCAACCAAACCAATCCAAACCAATCCAAATCCAATCCAAACCAACCAAACCAATCCAAACCAATCCAAACCAATCCAAACCAATCCAAACCAATCCAAATCCCATCCAAACCAATCCAAACCAATCCAAACCAACCAAGTCCAATCCAAACCAATCCAAACCGAAGCCAATCCAAACCAATCCAACCCAATCCAAACCAATCCAAACCAATCCAAACCAATCCAAACCAATCCAAACCAATCCAAACCAATCCAATTCCAATCAAACCAAACCAATCCAAACCAATCCAAACCAATCTAAACCAATCCAAACCAATCCAAACCAATCAAAATCTAATCCAAATCTAATTCAAACCAATCCAAACCAATCCAAACCAATCCAAACCAATCCAAACCAATCCAAAACCAATCCAAACCAACCCAAATCCAATCCAAACCAATCCAATCCAAACCAATCCAAACCAATCCAAACCAATCCAAACCAATCCAAACCAATCCAAACCAATCCAAACCAATCCAAACCAATCCAAATCTAATCCAAACCAATTTAAATTCAAACCAAACCAATCTAAACCAATCTAAATGCATATTCAAATCCACTTTAAATTTAATCTTAATTCAACCCAAATTCATTAAGAATCCAATCTAAACCAATTTCCTCCTAATCAAAATTTCATTCCAAACCCAATCCAAATCCAAACCGATCCAAATCTATTTCAAATTGAACCCAAATCAAGTCCAAACCAATCCAAACCAATCCAATCCAAACCAATCCAAACCAATCCAAACCAATCCAAACCAATCCAACCAATCCAAACCAATCCAAACCAATCCAAACCAATCCAAACCAATCCAAACCAATCCAAACCAATCCAAACCAATCAAAACCAATCCAAACCAATCCAAACCAATCCAAACCAACCAAACCAATCCAAACCCATCGAAACCAATCCAAACCAATCCAAACCAATCCAAACCAATCCAAACCAATCCAAACCAATCCAAACCAATCCAAACCAATCCAAACCAATCCAAACCAACCAAACCCATCCAAACCAATCCAAACCAATCCAAACCAATGTAAACCAATCCAAGTCCAATCCAAACCAATCCAAACCGAAGCCAATCCAAACCAATCCAACCCAATCCAAACCAATCCAAACCAATCCAAACCAATCCAAACCAATCCAACCAAATCAAACCAACCAAATTCAATCCAAACCAATCCAAACCAATCTAAACCAATCCAAACCAATCAAAATCTAATCCAAATCTAATTCAAACCAATCCAAACCAATCCAAACCAATCCAAACCAATCCAAACCAATCCAAAACCAATCCAACCAACCCAAACCAATCCAAACCAATCCAATCCAAACCAATCCAAACCAATCCAAACCAATCCAAATCTAATCCAAACCAATTTAAATTCAAACCAAACCAATCCAACCAATCTAAATGCATATTCAAATCCACTTTAAATTTAATCTTAATCCAACCCAAATTCATTAAGAATCCAATCTGAATCCACCCTCCTAATCAAAATTTCATTCCAAACCCAATCCAAACCAAATCCGATCCAAATCTATTTCCAAATTGAACCCAAACCAAACCAAACCAATCCAAACCAATCCAATCCAAACCAATCCAAACCAATCCAAACCAATCCAAACCAATCCAAACCAATCCAAACCAATCCAAACCAATCCAAACCAATCCAAACCAATCCAAACCAATCAAACCAACCAAACCAATCCAAACCAATCCAAACCAATCCAAACCAACCAAACCAATCCAAACCCATCGAAACCAACCAAACCAATCCAAACCAATCCAAACCAATCCAAACCAATCCAAACCAATCCAAACCAATCCAAACCAATCCAAACCAATCCAAACCAATCCAAACCAATCCAAACCAATCCAAATCCAATCCAAATCCCATCCAAATCCAATCCAAATCCAATCCAAATCCAATCCAAATCCAATCCAAATCCGAAGCTAATCCAAATCCAATCCAAATCCAATCCAAATCCAATCCAAATCCAATCCAAATCCAATCCAAATCCAATCCAATTCCAATCAAATCCAAATTCAATCCAAATCCAATCCAAATCCAATCTAAATCCAATCTAAATCCAATCCAAATCCAATCAAAATCTAATCCAAATCTAATTCAAATCCAATCCAAATCCAATCCAAATCCAATCCAAATCCAATCCAAAACTAATCCAAATCCAACCCAAATCCAATCCAAATCCAATCCAATCCAAATCCAATCCAAATCCAATCCAAATCCAATCCAAATCCAATCCAAATCCAATCCAAATCCAATCCAAATCTAATCCAAATCCAATTTAAATTCAAACCAAATCCAATCCAAATCCAATCTAAATGCATATTCAAATCTACTTTAAATTTAATCTTAATTCAACCCAAATTCATTAAGAATCCAATCTAAATCCAATTTCCTCCTAATCAAAATTTCATTCCAAACCCAATCCAAATCCAAATCCGATCCAAATCTATTTCAAATTGAACTCAAATCAAATCCAAATCCAATCCAAATCCAATCCAATCCAAATCCAATCCAAATCCAATCCAAATTCAATCCAAATCCAATCCAAATCTAATCCAAATCCAATCCAAATTCAATCCAAATCCAATCCAATGGATTCCAAAGGCACATCATCAGGATTGTTTCCGAGAAAATGCGGTAAATTTACTTTAAATAAAAAAAAGAGATTGGGACATCGATTTTGTTTTTCAACATTTGCGCCAGGTTTTTGTCAGGGTAGTTGTTTTGTACCAGCCCTGAAGATATGTCTGAACACTCCTTTGAATATGACTAGACTGGCGAACTGAATTCAGTTATCCTACCGTTGCGATGACACATCATCCATAAGCTGCCGGTATTATTGCCAAACGCAATGTAGGTGGAGTTCTTTGTTTATAGAATGATAAAATTGGCGCTGGCTTGTAGTATGGTTTCAGAACAAACAAAAAAACACAACGGGAAATCCCGGTAGATTTTCTCCTACCAGCAACTGTCTCTTTGCTTGATGAACATCGTCCGCTCGGTTGTTGTGACGTGCAGACTGGCAGTTAGCCGCGCGGGTTGGTAAACTCTTGGTTGGATGGCCATCGGTCAGTCAGTGGCAGATAAACAGAGAAAAGCCGGCGACGAACGAGGGCTTGTTAAAAATGATTGCGCTCTGCCGCTGTTGCCGGGTTCCATGTTCCGTGAGCTCGTTGTTGTTGTTCTTGGAGGAGCTGACCTGTGCGCGGCTGTGATATGCAGTCATACGTGCAAACATATCGGTAGATGACCGCGCCGCCACCGCCCAGACTGTAAAAACGAATGATGATTACCGGAACCGTTATGAATGCACTGCTCTGGGTTCATTGTTGGGGTAATCTTGTCAGTCCAGTTCGACGTGCTTATCACTTAGTTTGACAACACAGGCGTTTGGGGTTGGTCGGATTCAGATTTTTCCCTGGGAAGGTTATTACTTTCATGTGACTGATATATTTTTAAACACTTATTTTCTAGAAGAATTCGATTTAAAACATTTAAATTATTTCGTTTTTTTTGTCTTTTTTCAGGTACTCACACAACAACTAGAACAAATCATTTGATGAAGCTATAACATAACCCGTATATAAGGTTTGATATTTTTCATGCTATTTATGTATTATGTATAACCAGAATCACTGTTAGCTATGCACAATTATCTTTCAATAATTTTCACCGATTGAGACTTTCTTAAGGCATTTGAATTGAGATTGAGTTCTAACGCGCTTGAACTCAATAGGTTTTGTATTTACCTTTCGGAACTTTTGGCATCCAATTACCGCAACAATAATCGATGTATCAATAAATTTTATCCATTTTGATGTTTCCAATGTTGGCATTATATTAGCTACATGCCACAAAGTGTGAGCTAATCGTTTCACATTGGAACAAGAAAACCTGCCACTCATGCATTCTAACGACGTGACGGGCGCCTTGGTTGTCATCCAGCGACCAAGAACGAGCGTCACCGTTATTGTTAGCAAGCAAAAAGAGACAAAAACGGCGATGATACTATCCATGCGTGTGTGTTTTTAAATCCCACATAGCCTGGTCGATGAAGGTACACAATTATCTAGCCGGAGGTGGTGGATTCGATTCTCGATCCGGCTAAAAAAAAATCTTTCGACATAGACAATTCTTGGGTTTCCTTGTGCTTGTCACACGATGCACACATTCATGCATTACTGGTGCTTGACATTGGAAGCTCGGAATTATTTGAAGTGTCGGTCATAAAATAATAAACCATAACCATTAGGTTCAAAACAAAAAAAACTAGAGGAACAATACACATGCGTGTTGCATACATGTAACAATCGAACGGACAAACGACCATGACCTTCAGTTGGCGCGCTCGTCGACCAGCTGTCGCAACCGCAAAGCGCCATCGAAAGAGAGCTTGACATTCACCATGCTCTTTCGTGATTATTCCACCATCGCGTCATAACATTATCTTATTGGGATCGGCACCAACGCAGCGTTCCGTACGATTCGTGTAAACTGGTTAGGTTGCTGGATTTTTTGAGGGTTATGATCCAAATTAAACCACATACAGTGATAATCTTTTTCTCGTGCTGTAAGAATATTTTAATTATTATAATAAGAGTGTTCCTTGACTCTTATTCCGGTTCAATGCCCTAATTGAACGCAAATTCAAAGCACCAGTTCACAAATCACGAATAACGTCACTTGAAATTAAGATTATTCTGGAAAAACATTGAATTGTAAAAGGAAACTTATTAGGCTCATATATCAGAAAAAATAACCTACGGAAAAACTAAAAAAATAATTTCACAATAGGTAATCCAGAAAATATTTCCGAAGATGTTCTTAAAGACTTCCCGGGAAACAAACGAAATAAATAATCGTCACGGCGCTAAACGCTTTTGTCTCCGGGCCGGACAGAATTAAGACGATCGCCGCCGCTGACGATTTTCGGACCTGCGCACACCTCTATTGCAATTTTGCGTTTGAGTTCCATCGCATTGCAAAGGATTTGGGCGCTTGAACTAGAAAATTAGTCATAATATTGTGACATTTCGAGAAAGTAGACATTCTACACTTATCTGATAAGCGCATAGAGCAGCTGGGTTAACATTACATCCGTTTCTTATTCTTTCATGTGTAATAACGGCTCGGAATACGACACCGTTGCGTTGGTGTGATGACAAAAGTTTTCACTTCAAGTCGGCAACACGGTGCGATGCGCTGCAGTCTGATATCAATGCAAGATAACAAACAAATTTTTATGATACTTTCTTCATCGTTGTAAGACGAAATATTTCTTATATTTTTCTGATCTAAAAGTTACCGACTGTAAAAAGTTGAACACCTTCGAAAAAAGCTCGCTTCTCTTTCACAACAGAGGCGGAACTCCGTGAGTGATCCAGGCCCATGCGAGTCCTGAAAGGTTGAAAAATGTTTTATGCGTTCAAATTCTATCTGAAACAGGGGAACTGTTCCGTTTTCCACCACGCTGAACATATATTCATCTAATCGCAAAGCAATCAAATACAGCACCAATGTCGTGGCTTCTTTTTGCTAACATGCGTGTTCACTGCTGATTTCCTGGAGATCCGGAGCCGGTAAAATTATGTCCTGCGCGCGTTCTCCCAGGTCCATCACCATACCGCCATCTTCGTCTGCCACAACGCCATTCAGGTGTTCATCGTAGTGCTGCCGCCACCTTTGGATCACCTCACGCTCGTTCGTAAGAAGGTTCCCATTTATGTCCTTACACATATCAGTCTGTGGCACGTGGCCCTTACGTGAACAGTTTAACTTCTCATAGAACTTTCGTGTGTTATTAGCGTGGTACAGTTGCTCCGTCTCTTCACGGTCTTCCTGCTGGCGCTTTTTCCTCCGGAAAATCGAGTTGTGTCTGTTCTGCGCCCGTTTATATCGTGCCTCGTTCGTCCTCGTGCGGTGTTGCAGCAATCTCGCCCATGCTGCATTCTTCTCTTCCACTAACTGCTCACATTCGCCGTCATACCAGTCGTTTCTCTGATCCGGGGGCACCGTGCCAAGTGCAGCGGTTGCGGTGCTACCAATGGCGAATCGAATATCTCTCCAGCCATCTTCAAGAGACGCTGCGTCTAGCTGCTCTTCCGTTGGAAGTGCCATTTCCAGTTGCTGCGCGTAGTCTTGGGCTAGTCTACCATCTTGTAGCCGCCCAATGTTAAGCCGCGGCGTCCGACTTCGACGCGTGTTGTACACCGTCGAGAGTTTTGAGCGCAAGGCATACTGCAACGAGGTAGTGGTCGGATTCAATATTGGCACTGCGGTAAGTGCGGACGTTCGTGATGTCGGATAATAATTTACCGTCGATTAGAACGTGGTCGATTTGGTTTTCCGTTTCTTGGTTAGGTGATCTCCATGTGGCCTTGTGGATATTTTTGCGGGGAAAGAAGGTGCTTCGGACTACCATACCGCGGGAGGCTGCGAAGTTTATGCATCGTTGATCTATGCATTTTCTCCCTTCCTACCTGTGCGTTCATGTCACCGATGACGATTTTGACGTCCCGCAGTGGGCATCCATCGTATGTCTGCTCCAGCTGTGCGTAAAACACTTCTTTCTCGTCGTCGGGTCTCCCTTCGTGTGGGCAGTGCACGTTGATGATGCTATATAGTTGATGAAACGGCCTTTAATCCTCAGCTTGCACATCCTTGCGTTGATTGGCTGCCAGCCAATCACACGATGGCGCATCTTACCCAACACTATGAAGTCGGCTCCTAGCTCGTTGGTGGTGCCAAAGCTTTGGTAGAGGGTAGCCGCTCGATGCCCGCTTTCCACACTTTCTGTCCTGTCCTGCAAATCTCCTGCAGCGCCACGACGTCGAAGTTGCGAGGATGTAATTCATCGTAGATCATCATGTCGCAACCTGCGAAACCTAGCGACTTGCAGTTCCATGTTCCAAGCTTCCAAAACACATTCTCTTGCTCAATTTAATGGCCTTGCTTAGGGCTAACTTCGCATCTCCAAATTCTGCGGAGCGTTCGATCCCAGCCGCATTCGTACGGGCTCTTTGCAAGCTGTACTGCATTCCACCAGTAGGTTGGTGACCTACCATTTCTGGGTAGTCGTTTTCTCATCATGGACGCGGTCATGATAGATCAGCATATCAAAGCCTATTGAATCCTACCCACCACAACCAACACAGCGTGTGAAGAGTTGTGGAACAAGAAGTGTGATTGACTAAAATCTAAAATCTTACGGTTCGAAAACCTCTATATTAAAGGCATGAAGCCTTTTTCTGAAAAAGTTCAGTTGCTTCGTTGCAAGAGGATTGGAAGCCTCCTTACAAGCATCTCTAAACCCTCTTTCCAAGCAGCTCGTAATCTTTTTTTTCGAGAGACTCCGAAGCCTCCTTTCAACAGGCTAAGAAGTGGGTTTTCAAGAGGATTGGAAGCCTTCTTTGAAGACGTTCGGAAGCTTCCATTCATTCATTCATTTATTTAGTTAACATCTAAACAGATAACACTGAATCAACAATTTGACGCCACAATGCACGGTTCGAGGCCGCATCTCTCCATCCTCGGATACGCCCCACGCTCGCCAAGTCGTTCTGCACCTGGTCTGCCCATCTCGCTCGCTGCGCTCCACGCCGTCTCGTACCTGCCGGATCGGAAGCGAACACCATCTTTGCAGGGTTGCTGTCCGGCATTCTTGCAACATGTCCTGCCCATCGTACCCTTCCGGCTTTAGCTACCTTCTGGATACTGGGTTCGCCGTAGAGTTGGGCGAGCTCATGGTTCATTCTTCGCCGCCACACACCGTCTTCTTGCACACCGCCAAAGATGGTCCTAAGCACCCGTCTCTCGAATACTCCGAGTGCTTGCAAGTCCTCCTCGAGCATTGTCCATGTTTCATGTCCGTAGAGGACTACCGGTCTTATTAACGTCTTGTACATGACACATTTGGTGCGGTGGCGAATCTTTTTCGACCGCAGTTTCTTCTGGAGCCCGTAGTAGGCCCGACTTCCACAGATGATGCGCCTTCGTATTTCACGACTAACGTTGTTGTCAGCCGTTAGCAAGGATCCGAGGTAGACGAATTCCTCGACCACCTCGAAGGTATCCCCGTCTATCGTAACACTGCTTCCCAGGCGGGCCCTGTCGCGCTCGGTTCCGCCCACAAGCATGTACTTTGTCTTTGACGCATTCACCACCAGTCCAACTTTTGTTGCTTCACGTTTCAGGCGGGTGTACAGTTCTGCCACCTTTGCAAATGTTCGGCCGACAATGTCCATGTCATCCGCGAAGCAAATAAATTGACTGGATCTGTTGAAAATCGTACCCCGGCTGTTACACCCGGCTCTCCGCATGACACCTTCTAGCGCAATGTTGAACAACAGGCACGAAAGTCCATCACCTTGTCTTAGTCCCCGGCGTGATTCGAACGAACTGGAGTGTTCGCCCGAAATCTTCACACAGTTTTGCACACCATCCACCGTTGCTTTGATCAGTCTGGTAAGCTTCCCAGGGAAGCTGTTCTCGTCCATAATTTTCCATAGCTCTACGCGGTCTATACTGTCGTATGCCGCCTTGAAATCAACGAACAGATGGTGCGTTGGGACCTGGTATTCACGGCATTTTTGAAGGATTTGCCGTACAGTAAAGATCTGGTCCGTTGTCGAGCGGCCGTCAACGAAGCCGGCTTGATAACTTCCCACGAACTCGTTCACTAATGGTGACAGACGACGGAAGATGATCTGGGATATCACTTTGTAGGCGGCATTAAGGATGGTGATCGCTCGAAAGTTCTCACACTCCAGTTTGTCGCCTTTCTTGTAGATGGGGCATATAACCCCTTCCTTCCACTCCTCCGGTAGCTGTTCGGTTTCCCAGATTCTGACTATCAGTTTGTGCAGGCAAGTGGTCAGCTTTTCCGGGCCCATCTTGATGAGCTCAGCTCCGATACCATCCTTACCAGCTGCTTTATTGGTCTTTAGCTGTTGAATGGCATCCTTAACTTCCCTCAAGGTGGGGGCTGGTTGGCTTCCATCGTCCGCTGAACTGACGTAGTCATCTCCTCCGCTGCCTTGACTTTCACTGCCTGTACTCTCAGCGCCATTCAGATGTTCCTCGTAGTGCTGCTTCCACCTTTCGATCACCACACGTTCGTCCGTCAAGATGCTCCCATCCTTATCCCGGCACATTTCGGCTCGCGGCACGAAGCCTTTGCGGGATGCGTTGAGCTTCTGATAGAACTTGCGTGTATCTTGAGAACGGCACAGCTGTTCCATCTCCTCGCACTCCGCTTCTTCCAGGCGGCGTTTCTTCTCCTGAAAAAGGCGGGTCTGCTGTCTCCGCTTCCGTCTATAACGTTCCACGTTCTGCCGGGTACCTTGCTGCAGCGCGACCGCCCGCGCTGCGTCCTTCTCCTCCAGAATCTGTCTGCACTCTTCGTCGAACCAATTGTTCCGTCGACTTCAACCCATATACCCGACGTTGTTCTCCGCTGCGTCGTTAATGGCTGCTTTAACTGTACTCCAGCAGTCCTCAAGAGGGGCCCCATCGAGCTCACCCTCTTCCGGCAACGCTGCCTCGAGATGCTGCGCGTATGCAGTGGCGACATCAGGTTGCTTCAGTCGCTCTAGGTCGTACCGCGGCGGTCGTCGGTACCGAACATTGTTGATGACGGATAGTTTTGGGCGCAGTTTAACCATCACCAGATAGTGGTCAGAGTCGATGTTAGCGCCACGATATGTCCTGACGTCGATAATGTCGGAGAAGTGCCGTCCATCAATCAGAACGTGGTCGATTTGTGATTCTGTCTGCAGTGGTGATCTCCAGGTGTACCGATACGGGAGGCTGTGCTGGAAGTAGGTGCTACGAATGGCCATATTCCTGGAGGCGGCGAAATCAATTAGTCGTAGGCCGTTTTCGTTCGTCAGCCGGTGAGCGCTGAACTTTCCAATAGTCGGTCTAAACTCCTCCTCTTGGCCAACCTGAGCGTTCAAATCTCCTATGATGATTTTGACGTCGTGGCTTGGGCAGCTGTCGTACTCACGTTCCAGCTGCGCGTAGAATGCGTCCTTATCATCATCAGTGCTTCCGGAGTGTGGGCTATGGACGTTGATTATGCTGAAGTTGAAGAACCTTTGATCCTCAACCTGCACATTCTTTCATTGATCGGCCACCACCCGATCACCTTTGTATATCGCTCATCACTATGAAAGCTGTTCCCAGCTCGTGTGTGTTGCCGCAGCTCTGGTAGATGGCATGATTACCTCTAAACGTTCGCACCATTGATCCCTTCCAACAAACCTCCTGCAGCGCTACGATGCCGAATCCACGGTCCTTGAGCACATCGGCGAGTATGCGAGCTTCCATTCAAGAGGCTCTGAAATCTCGCTTAACTTTTCAAAAGGACCTAAGTAACATTTTTGTCATAAATTAATTTGAATACTGCAATCAATAGCTTTCATGTTGTTCTGTTGATTGCGCTATTCAAATTAATTCATGAAAAAAATGTTTCTTAGGTCCTTTTGAAAAGTTAAGCGAGAAATCACCGTTGAAGAGACTTGGAAGCCTCATTCCAAGAGACTGGGATGCCTCCATGCAAGAGGCTCGGAAGCCTCCTTTCAAAAGGTTCCTTAGCATTTTTTCAAGGGTCTCGGAACCCTCTTTCAGAAGCCACTTTTCTAATAGCTCCGAAGCATCCTTTTAAATGGCTCGGAAGCCTCCTTTCAAGAGGCTCGGAAGCCTCCTTTCAAGAGGCTCGGAAGCCTCCTTTCAAGAGGCTCGGAAGCCTCCTTTCGAGAGGCTCGGAAGCCTCCTTTCAAGAGGCTTAGAAGTCTCTTCCAACAGCATCGAAAGCCTTCTTTCAAAAGGCTCTAAAGTCTTCTTTCAAGAGGCGCGGAAGCCTCCTTCAAAGAGGCTCGGAAGCCTCCTTTCAAGAGGCTCGGACGCCTCCTTTTTAAGAGGCTCGGAAGCCTCCTTTCAAGAGGCTCGGAAGCCTCCTTTCAAGAGGCCCGGAAGCCTCCTTTCAAGAGGCCCAGGCCTCCTTTCAAGAGGCCCGGAAGCCTCCTTTCAAGAGGCCCGGAAGCCTCCTTTCAAGAGGCCCGGAAGCCTCCTTTCAAGAGGCCCGGAAGCCTCCTTTCAAGAGGCCCGGAAGCCTCCTTTCAAGAGGCCCGGAAGCCTCCTTTCAAGAGGCCCGGAAGCCTCCTTTCAAGAGGCCCGGAAGCCTCCTTTCAAGAGGCCCAGAGCCTCCTTTCAAGAGGCCTGGAAGCCTCCTTTCAAGAGGCCAGAAGCCTCCTTTCAAGAGGCTCGGAAGCCTCCTTTCAAGAGGCTCGAAGCCTCCTTTCAAGAGGCCGGAAGCCTCCTTTCAAAGGCTCTGAGCCTCCTTGAAAGGAGGCCTGAGCCTCCTTTCTTGAAAGTAGGCTTCCGGGCCTCTTGAAAGGAGGCTTCCGGGCCCCTTGAAAGGAGGCTGCCGGGCCTCTTGAAAGGAGGCTGCCGGGCCTCTTGAAAGGAGGCTGCCGGGCATATTGAAAGGAGGCTGCCGGGCCTCTTGAAAGGAGGCTTCCGGGCCCCTCCAAGTTCGGCTATTCGCATGACACCTTCTAGCGCAATGTTGAACAACAAACATGAAAGTCCATCACCTTGTCTTATTCCCGGTGCGATTCAAACGAACTCTTCACACAGTTTGGCACACTATCCACCGTTGCTTTGAGCAGTGTGGTAAGCTTCACAGAGAAGCTGTTCTCGTCTATAATTTTCCATAGCTCCTTGTTTCCATAGCCTTGTAATAAATGAACTGATGGTGCGTTGGAACCTGGTATTCACGTGACAATGCGTGATTCGATTTTATTTGACCATTCAAAAACCTGATTTTCTCAATAGTGACAAGACGGAAATGTGTGTTTCATTTTTATCAGTTGTTTCCGAGTCTATAAAGATCGGACAGGCGGAGAGAAATTCATTTTTGTGTAGGGATGTTCATCTAATCAAAAACAAAGCAATGGAAATGTATTTGATTTAATTCTTATTTTTGTGTTTTTTTAGCAGTGAGCACGCATTTTGACAAAAAAGCGACGAAATTGATGTCGTATTGCTTTGTTTCGCCATGAGATGAATATATGTTCAGTGAGATGGAGATTGGGACAGTTCTCCTATATAGAAGATCTGATGAATCAAGAGAGGAATTTGGGCAAAATGGCATTATTTTTTATTTACCTATTTGAATTCATCCTTTATAGATCTGTACCAGTTGAGATTATTCCAGGGGCGACTCGTCCATACGTTCTACCTGTTCATGGAACAGGTAACCATTTTTAGGTCAGAAGTAAGAAATTAATGTCTTGGCAAATAATTATAATATATAAATAATTTACAATGATTTTAACATCTAAACATCTGAAGCAACAAAATATTTCGTAGGCAGATCAAGTTAACGCCACATGCTTGGCGTACAGTCAAATTGCAGCTAAATGTGTGTTTCTCTGAAAAACCACACCCCATCACATAGAAAGCTTCTGCCAGTCGTGCGATCTATAATGAAGAACCAACAGCAGCAGAGATGCCAGATTTGAAGACATGTCTTCAATTTGAAGACATTTGAATCTCTCTGAAGACATTTATTTCGTGAAGACATTTTGAAGACTTTTCAAATTATTTGAAGACTTATCTACTTATTGGAAGACACTTGAAGACAATCAATAAGCCAGCGAATAGAAAATACAATTTCATTACTTACTTATAAGCTTATAAATTCTGCGACCTCTATGTAAACTAGGTATATGAATATTACAATAGTTATAATAGTCTTTGTCTCGAGCTTAGAATCTCAAACATAAAATACTTTCACACTAGCCGGTTGATAACTGCAACGCATTTATGACCTCATACACACTTAGCTTTGAGCTGTGCGCTGGTGAAAGAAATCCCGATGGTAGCATTCGTTTGTATTTTTATTGGCGGCGTCTTTAAAAAGGTATTTCGATCATTTCGGAATGCATTGACCTATCTAATTTGCAGCAAACATAGACTAAATTCTTCTATGACTAGATTTAATCTATTCATCCTTTGAGCTAGAACCAGTTTTTTTTTTCAAAATTCATTCTGAATGGCATATACATTCATTCCACATTCCGGATATTTAATCCGCCGGGAAACTCTTTGAATTTCACGTGGATTTTTGAAAGACTTTTCAGTGAAAATTTAAAAGAATTTTTCGTGAATTTTATAAGGAGAATTTCCGATGAGGAATTTCTTTTCTAAAGTTAAGAGAATTGAAATTGAAAATTCAGTTAAAATTATCGTGGAAATTTATAATAATTTCCGTTAAAAAGAAATAAAGGAAATACTCCAAATATTAAACGGGAGATTCTTCTTAATTTCCACAAGTTTTACTGAGCTCCCACAAAAAATCCCTTTTGATTTCCACAAGAAATTTGCCTCAATTAATTCTCATAGAAAATTCTTACGAATGTCGACAAGAAATTGAAATTGTTTTGGTGTTAAATAGATATTTCTCAGATCTTCCATGGTAAATTACTACAGGAAAATGTTCGTAAAAGAAATCCGGAGGAAACTTATTACACACCTTCACTAAATTCTTCCTTGAATTCCTTTGGTAATTCTTCAAGAAATATCTTTGGACATTCTTCCAGTATTTTATCTGAGAATTCCTTTATAAATTTCTCCAAAAAATCGTTCAAGTGTTGTTGCTGAAATTCCTCCCAAATTTTCTACACGAATTTGTCCGGATGTTTCAGGAATTTCTCCGAAAAATCCTCCAGGAATACCTTTGGAATTTCTTCTAGGAGCTCCTCCGTAAGGTCGTCCGAGAATTCCAGCGAAAGAACATCCAAGAATTTCTCCGGAAGATCCATGTTCCTGCATCGCAGCAACCAATGTGTAGGAATGTGTTCTGTATTTTTTATCTTAGCAACCACTGTACATTGTTGACGCTAGTTTACTATAAATACCGCTCTACGGGGAGCTAGAGCTCATTCATTATCAAACCATTAAAGCGAATACATGATAAACCCAAAGAACCAACCTCTATTCAAAACCTCTGGATCTGAATCATCCATTATCAATATTCTCCTCCGCTATCGAACAATCCTCCTTAACTACTCCGGTAGTTCCTCCACGAATTCCACCAGCAGTTCTTTCAGGAATTCCTCCGGAAGTTCTTCCAGAAATTCTTCCGAAAGTTCTCCCAGAATTTTCAAAAATTCCCGCTTAAGCTCCTCCACTGATCACTCCGGAAGTTTCCCCAGAAATTCCTTTGGAAGTTTCTCCAGGAATTCGTCTGGAAGATTCTCCAAGAGTGATGCCGAAAGATTCTCCAGAAGTATACTACGGAATTTTCTGGTATTCCCTCCAGGGTTTCTTTCGGAAGTTTCTGCAGCTATTTCTCAAGAAGCTCCTCCAAAAATTCATCCATAACTACTTCCAAGAATTCCTCCGGATGTTTTTCTAGAAATTTCTTCAGGAATTCCATCGGATATTCCTTCAGTAATTCCTCAGGAATATCGTTCAGAAATTTCTCCAAAAACTCCCTCCGGAATTCATCCCGAAGTTCCTATAGGAATTCCTTCTTATATTTCTCCAAGAATTCCTTTTGAAAATCCTCCAGCAATTCCTCCGGAAGTTCCTTCAAAAATTTCTCCAGAAGTTTCTTCAGTAAATCTTCTGGGTGTTCCAACAGGAATTCTTCGGGAAATTTCGTCTGGATGTTTTTCAAGTGTTTCACGGTAAATTTTGAAACCTTACAGAGTATTCTTTAAATATAAATTTGGAAGAATTCCATATGGAAGTTCAGTTAAAAAATCCGGTGGAATTTTAACCAGACTCAGTATAAAATCCAGGGGAAACTCGTTATACACTATCTCGTGGAAATTTTATAAAATATTCTCTTGAATTGTGATGTTTGAAAAAATAAACATTATTCCACATCTTTAAAATAAGGACATGATTGAATTTACAAATCTATTGGATTTTGAAATTTCTCGCTAATAATCATTATTTTTATATTGAAGACATTTGAAGACATATTTAAACGACTGTGAAGACATTTGAAAATATTCACTGGCATCCCTGAACAGCAGCACTGCCAGAAGTCAAATTTAAAGTTTTGCGCCATGACAAATGATTTGAAATAATTTCCTCCTTGGTATGCTCACTCGTTCTACGCGCGCAGAGAACCAGCGTGAGCGGTGAGCGTTGCCAGCTTTCTCCGTTTTCTCACATCATCCTCTTTCGCATGCGAAGCAAGCACGTTTAGATGCAAGTTCTGCTATGCGCGCAGGAGTCAAACCCGTTCGACACGCTGCGAGAACAATCAAGTCGCGACGCACCTTCGGTTAGACTCGATCGTAGTGTCGGGCTGTGCTTTGCCGAAAGGCGCACCGCGCACGCTTTCGCGCCGATGATTAGAAACAGTTTGTTTTTCTTTTTTCTCGTGATGAATATGCAATACATCAAGAACAATATTAAATTAATGTTTGCGTTTTCAAAAGAGACTTTAAATAATGCTTTTTTACGAATACTCAAAATCAATCAACATAGAGAAAAAGTTATAGTTTTCACTAAATTTGAAAAATTAAATAAATGGAACACATTTCAGCTTCTAAATGTGACTCATTGGTCGTCACAATCTGGGGTCGCATCAAAAAATAATTGGATAATTATATACTATAATTATTATATTAATAATGGTTAATAACATTTCTTTCATAGCAACAATATATGTGAGAGTTTAAATATTAGCGGCGATGGGACCAGCGTACCCTGAATGGTAGAATGAGCCGATATGAAAGATCTCTATTCTGAGCAATATCCAGTTATTGCCCAACTGTTACCAAGTTAGATTTTAGACGATTTCCGAGTCTAAAATTTTAAGTGCATCTAAATTTAAAACATTTTTGTAACAAAAGAGAAAAATAAGTCATTTATTGTTTTGTAAATCTTTTCTATTTAAATTGTTTTTTTTTCTTCTAATATTTGGTTAAGTTGTACAAGAAAAGGTTGTAATATTAGATTAAATGCCCAACTATCATTCGAAACCACTCAGCTTGATGTTTTTTTTATCAGCATGGTAGAACAGGTGTAGCAAAAGTCCACGAGACGCCCCTGGATTATTCTACACACGAGAAAAAGTGTTCCATTCCATCAGCTTTTTTTAGACTAAAACACGAGTTTAGGGGAGAATCGATAAAAAAAAACTATTTTTGATTGAAGTCACGTAAAAAGTTCAAAGCAATCCATTTCGCCAATATTTGATCAACGTTTGAGTAATATTTGAGTCATTTTTAGGAAAGGCAAATAAGTAATTTTGCATAATTTTTAAGTTTTTTTGAAGAATTTATGAAAAAATCGGGCAAAATGAGAACTGTCCAATGGTTTGTTAGCAATGAAAATATCACCAATCGATTCCCCGGATTTTTTACATAAGAATGGTACTTCTCCGGTCCTTTAAAATAGCGGCATCTAAATAAGTACCATTACAGGACCGATTATTCCCACTGTGTGATGTGGCATCTTGCAACCATAATGCCATACACATTCTCAATACTACAAATTGAGTATTTTACTTTTCAAGTAATCCTACGTCTACGAATACAAACCCCCACTTTTTTATTTTTATTTCTGTTCTTATCGCAAATAAGTTTAGATAGGGTTTCTTACCCCATTCCCGGCCTAACCTGCATACGACTGCATTATTTAATTGATATTTATGACAGGAAGCAACTTTTCCTAAATTTCGTGGGCCGTGCAATACTGCAATGGGGTTCACTTCTGCTTAAAAATAGCTTTTCTTGGTAAATATCGTTTGAAAAAGCTTTTATTTGATTTAAATTAACGAGGTCCAGCACTCATTTCAGTCATAGCGATTTCGTTCCCGGCCCACTTCCAAACCATTTCCCGGCCTAAGCAAAATTTCACTCAATCTCTCAACATCTTACTCTCATTCTCTCTCGGCGGTAGAAAATGCGACGTAAACAAAAATATGCACGTTCAACGCCGACATGATGCCAGATGGTATTATTTATAATAATTTTTATTTGGTTGAAAAGATATATTCACTCATTCAAATTTCTTCCAAACGCTTGAAAACTATATTTTTTTCACTTTTTGAAATCGAGAGAATTATAAATAACATGATAGCGTCAACGTATTAGATAGTTTTCTTATGAACGTTGAAGGATTTTTTTCATACTAAAAAAGACTTCTGGCTTTTTGGCAGCACGGTGCGGCTAAAAGTTCTTATGCCGAGGTGAATTTTTGTTCGGTTTGAGGGTAGATTTTTAAATGTATTTTAATATGTTTATACTAGTTCTAGTGAAAAGAACAAATAGAAAGATTAATGTGCGTGAGTTTAGAATTATTGTGTGGTGATTAACAACTTCAAGCAATTGTTGTTTCGAGAACTGTGACGATTTTCATGTAGGTGTTTATATAAAAATACCGTTTTGTAAAAGTGGAAAGATTCACCCCGGCTCAGTGGTGTAGCAACGGAGAGCGAATGTACGGAATCTACATTTTTATTTTCTATAATTGGACCAATTAGGAGTGAAATAAATGGTTGGAAAATATTGAGTATTGTGCGATATAAATGAGAGACTTTTTTAAAATTATCAACCATAAACCTACGGCTTCCAAAAAGTATAAATCCTTAGTTTTCTGTGCAGTGAGCCGGGAATCGGGTCCATAGGCCCAAGTAGTGATTTACCCTATTTCAGATTTACTTTTAAATTTGGGTTCTCATGATTTGTTGAAGAAATATCACATTTATTCCTACAACCAATGCCGCAGCTATATTAATACATGAAAATGTTTGAAATTCTAAAATTATTTATCCATACCTAACTCTGTTTTCATGAAAATGTCGCACTTCTACCCCTCTGCTTCCAACCACCTTAAATACCGTTTTGACTCAAATCCCAAACATGACTCATATTCCGAACACTGGCGTTTTAGTGCCCTCAAACTAATCGGTTTTCCGCACTGAGGATTAAAATTTCAAACGAATTCAAAATCCAAAATCCAAAATTCGGAATATGAGTCATGTTCGGAATTTGAGTCAAAACGATATAAATCTGGGCTACGAAATGGTGAGTTGACATCCGGGAAGGGGCGCCTAACATAGCTCTGGTCCTCACAAGATACAATACTCACGCTTCCACTGGTCTTCCGATGACAATTGACCGCCAGCTAAGGGTTGCGTACTTAGCTGGTAATGTAGCCTGGGCACTGTTGTCCTTCTGACATCAGCTAGAGTGAGAGGGTGCGTCCTGTGGAGTCTGCCTAGGATGTGGTGGGGTTCGACAGTGGGCTCCGTTGAACTTCTATAAAAAGCTGCATGTGTCCCCAAGCAGGCCCTATCAAAGCGACTGTGTGCCGCTCAAAGCGCACTATCCTAGTCCTGGTGTTGATCGATCCAACTGATCAAGCGTCTGTTCATCAAGGAGGTGCGGCTCCAACAGCGTCTGTTCTGGCATCCAGCGGCTGAGTATGAAATGCTATTCCCCAGGAGCTATACCCAAAATGACAGCCCCATCCCGGTGGATAGGGAACCTTGGGCCAACAACCTACTGTTCCCGAAACATCAATTTGTTCGAGAATCCGATAATGAAAGAATACGGACTGATTTTACGGCGACATCTCTCAGCGCGAAACAACGGACACGAATAGGAACATGGAACGTTTTAACCCTAGCCCAGCAGGGTAAATTGGCACAACTTGCCAATGAGTCCGAACTTGCCAGTGAAGTCCGTTGACCAAACTTTGGAGAACACAGAACGCCATCGGGACAAGTTCTGCTCTGGTTTACGAGGTGAACACGCTCCCCGGCACCGCGTAGTTGGCTTCCTACTAAGCACTCGGGCACATTCTGCGCTTATGAAGTGGGAACCTATAAGTGAAAGGATAATCGTTGCCAGATTTGGAACACGGGTCTGAAACCTTACTATAATCCAATGTTATGCGCCAACCGATGCTGCCGATCTGCAAGACAAAGAGAACTTCTACAGTCAACTCAATGCCGTCGTTGATAGACCCAAGGGTAATATCAAGATCTGTTTGGGCGACTTCAATGCGAAGATCGGATCCGACAACTCGAACCATGAAAAGGGAGAGCTGTTTGCAGAATTTTGTGGTAATAACGACATGGTGTTCGGGGGATCGCTCTTCCCTCATCGACCAGTGCACAAGGTCACGTGGGTCTCCCGTGACGGCTTTGCAGAAAATCAAATCGACCACATCTGCATCAGCCGAAAATGGAAACGGAGCCTTCTTGATGTACGGAATAAACGTAGTGCCGATATCGCGTCTGATCATCACCTCTTCATCGGCGATCGAAAACCAGAGGAGCCAAAGTCTTAGCCCGTCAACGATAGTCTTAGCCTCCTCTACGATATTTCACGACGCTTAAGCGGGGCGAAGATGAATGCAACGATGCCTGTGAAAGACGCGAATGATCAGTTATTGACCGACCCAACTGACCAGCTGAAACGCTGGTTCGAGCACTTCGAACAACTTTTTCAAGTGCCAGCCAGGCCATTACCACCTCGGCATGATCTGCCTAGGCTCCGACGTATAACACGCGTCAATACCGAAGCTCCATCACTGCTAGAGATTCAAACAGCCATCCAAAGCATGAAATCGAATAAAGCCCCAGGGGTCGACCGCATATTAGCCGAGATGCTCAAAGCTGACCCCATGACATCCGCTCAACTACTGCATCGTTTATTTCGTAATATCTGGGACACCGCAACTTTCCCGGTCGACTGGATGCAAGGTATCTTAGTGAAGGTGCCCAAAAAGGATGACCTGACTGTATGCGATAACTGGCGAGGCATTATGTTGCTGTGTACCGTTCTCAAAGTTCTGTGCAAAATTATCCTAGCCCGGATTCAGGAGAAGATCGATGCGACTCTCCGGCGGCAGCAAGCCGGATTCCGTGCCGGAAGATCCTGTGTGGACCATATTGTCACGCTCCGCATCATTTTGGAGCAGGTCAACGAATTCCAAGAGTCCCTTTACTTGGTATTCATTGACTACGAAAAAGCTTTCGACCGTCTCAATCACGAGAATATGTGGGGCGCCCTGAGACGCAAGGGGGTTCCTGAGAAAATCATCGGCCTCATCGAAGCACAGTACGAAGCCTTTTCGTGTAGAGTGCTGCACAATGGGGTCCTGTCCGACCCTATCCGGGTCGTAGCTGGTGTGAGGCAAGAATGTATTCTATCACCGTTACTGTTCCTCATCGTAATCGACGAGATTCTGGTAGATGCGATTGACCGTGAACCAAACCGCGGGCTGTTATGGCAGCCTATAACCATGGAGCAACTAAACGACTTCGAATTGGCTGATGACGTTGCACTCCTCGCGCAACGGCGCTCTGATATGCAGAGTAAGCTAAACTACCTTGCCGAGGGCTCCTCTTCGGCAGGTTTAGTCATCAACGTCAACAAAACCAAATCGTTGGATGTAAACACGGTGACTCCTTCCAGTTTCACAGTAGCCGGACAACCAGTGGAGAATGTTGAAAGCTTCCAATATCTTGGTAGCAAAATGGCGTCAGACGGCTGTACCAAGATCGACATAGGCGCACGGATCAAGAAAGCAAGGGCTGCCTTTGCGAGTTTAAGAAATATATGGAAAAACAGGCAGATAAGTGAACGCACCAAAATACGAATTTTCAACTCTAACGTGAAATCTGTGCTGTTATACGCTAGCGAAACATGGTGTGTATCAGTGGAGAACCCTCAACGGCTGCAGGTGTTCTTAACAGATGCCTGCGGTATATAATTCGGGCCTGGTGGCCTCACAACTGGATCTCAAACAACGAACTCCATCGTCGTTGTCACCAGAGGCCGATAGCAACAGAAATTCGGGATCGGAAGTGGGCTGGGTCGGCCACACTCTACGTAGGGGCGGAAACGAAATCTGTAAACAAGCATTAGACTGGAACCCAGCGGGACATCGCAGCAGAGGCAGACCCAGAGGCTCATGGTGGCGAAGCCTCAATAAAGAAATAAAAGAAGTCGACCGAAATCTAACCTGGCAACAGGTTAAAGCGATAGCCGGGCAACGCTCAGGATGGAGATCTTTCAAGTCGGCCCTTTGCACCACCGGAGGTGTACAGGATCCATAAGAAGGTATAAAACCGTCGTTTATTGACCCCTGCTAAGATAGAGATATATATTTCAATTTCATTTATTTAGTTAACATCTAAACAGATAACACTGAATCAACAAATTGACGCCACAATGTACGGTTCGAGGCCGCATCTCTCCATCCTCGGATACGCCCCACGCTCGCCAAGTCGTTCTGCACCTGGTCTGCCCATCTCGCTCGCTGCGCTCCACGCCGTCTCGTACCTGCCGGATCGGAAGCGAACACCATCTTTGCAGGGTTGCCGTTCGGCATTCTTGCAACATGTCCTGCCCATCGTACCCTTCCGGCTTTAGCTACCTTCTGGATACTGGGTTCGCCGTAGAGTTGGGCGAGCTCATGGTTCATTCTTCGCCGCCACACACCGTCTTCTTGCACACCGCCAAAGATGGTCCTAAGCACCCGTCTCTCGAATACCCCGAGTGCTTGCAAGTCCTCCTCGAGCATTGTCCATGTTTCATGTCCGTAGAGGACAACCGGTCTTATTAACGTCTTGTACATGCCACATTTGGTGCGGTGGCGAATCTTTTTCGACCGCAGTTTCTTCTGGAGCCCGTAGTAGGCCCGACTTCCACAGATGATGCGCCTTCGTATTTCACGACTAACGTTGTTGTCAGCCGTTAGCAAGGATCCGAGGTAGACGAATTCCTTGACCACCTCGAAGGTATCCCCGTCTATCGTAACACTGCTTCCCAGGCGGGCCCTGTCGCGCTCGTTTCCGCCCACAAGCATGTACTTTGTCTTTGACGCATTCACCACCAGTCCAACTTTTGTTGCTTCACGTTTCAGGCGGGTGTACAGTTCTGCCACCTTTGCAAATGTTCGGCCGACAATGTCCATGTCATCCGCGAAGCAAATAAATTGACTGGATCTGTTGAAAATCGTACCCCGGCTGTTACACCCGGCTCTCCGCATGACACCTTCTAGCGCAATGTTGAACAACAGGCACGAAAGTCCATCACCTTGTCTTAGTCCCCGGCGCGATTCGAACGAACTGGAGTGTTCGCCCGAAATCTTCACACAGTTTTGCACACCATCCACCGTTGCTTTGATCAGTCTGGTAAGCTTCCCAGGGAAGCTGTTCTCGTCCATAATTTTCCATAGCTCTACGCGGTCTATACTGTCGTATGCCGCCTTGAAATCAACGAACAGATGGTGCGTTGGGACCTGGTATTCACGGCATTTTTGAAGGATTTGCCGTACAGTAAAGATCTGGTCCGTTGTCGAGCGGCCGTCAACGAAGCAGGCTTGATAACTTCCCACGAACTCGTTCACTAATGGTGACAGACGACGGAAGATGATCTGGGATATCACTTTGTAGGCGGCATTAAGGATGGTGATCGCTCGAAAGTTCTCACACTCCAGTTTGTCGCCTTTCTTGTAGATGGGGCATATAACCCCTTCCTTCCACTCCTCCGGTAGCTGTTCGGTTTCCCAGATTTTGACTATCAGTTTGTGCAGGCAAGTGGCCAGCTTTTCCGGGCCCATCTTGATGAGCTCAGCTCCGATACCATCCTTACCAGCTGCTTTATTGGTCTTTAGCTGTTGAATGGCATCCTTAACTTCCCTCAAGGTGGGGGCTGGTTGGCTTCCATCGTCCGCTGAACTGACGTAGTCATCTCCTCCGCTGCCTTGACTTTCACTGCCTGTACTCTCAGCGCCATTCAGATGTTCCTCGTAGTGCTGCTTCCACCTTTCGATCACCAAAGGTTCGTCCGTCAAGATGCTCCCATCCTTATCCCGGCACATTTCGGCTCGCGGCACGAAGCCTTTGCGGGATGCGTTAAGCTTCTGATAGAACTTGCGTGTATCTTGAGAACGGCACAGCTGTTCCATCTCCTAGAGAGATATAAGGTGTCCTATAAAGTATAAGCACGATTTAAAAATTGCATTACGACTTTGGTTTTTGGGAAAAAGATCCATCCGAGATCCATTTAATCGTACGCCAAGAAGTGGAATTTTCATCGGATGATATCATTGATATCCTTAAGCTTCAGCGCGGATCGTTTGTCAACAATTTAGGCTACATTCTCAATCTTTTTTCACAAATTGTGATGGAGTCCGCTGCCTAAACGTGATTTCACGAACGTGCCTTTGTCAAAACACAAACAGTTTCGATAGAAATATGCTAGGAATACTTTTGTGAATTCATCTTCTCGAGTACGGATTCGACTTCTTTTGATTTGTACCAAACTACCACGTTAATCGCGTAATACAGTGATGTCAAATCTGGCCAAAATAGTACTGGGTTATAATTGACAGTTGACGCCGATACAAGAGTTGTCAAACGTACACATCAACTATTATTGTATCGGTTGTTGCAAATGGATTTGAGAGCATTCCACACTTTCAAATTGCTTTCAAATTCATTGCTTTTTTACAGATTTTTTTTACAGAACATCGTTAATACTTTACCAGCACGGATCATGTTGAACTGGTCCCGTGGAAGCATCTTATAATCGTATTTCACTCATGGTTCATCACCATCATCACCTTGCATAACGATCTTCCACACAAAAGTTTACTGTATAAATTATGGGCCCATGTCCTGTATATGAGGCATGTTTTTCACTTCTTTTTTTTCTTCTGTTTCCAGCGGGCTTGGTAGTCATATGACTACTGCTTCTGCCTCATACGCAGGAGGTCGTGGGTTCAATCCCAGGTCCGTTCCATTCTCCTACTTTGTATCTTTCTCTTTATTTCTCATGTTCTAGCAATCGCTAGAACTGGAAATGAACTTCCATACCGTTCCATTACTATATTCCTATACCTTCAACTTGAGTATTCTAACAGTAATCTGCTAGAATTGGAAATGAACTATAGAGCTCGTTTCCTACATCCAATTAGAAACTCCATCAGTTACCTTCTCCTATCTATCACATTGGCAGCTCGTTAACCAAGACGGACCTCTGCCTCTCCAACCTAACCCAGAAATTCCAACAAATTCCGCATGAACTCGTGACCAGTGCAGAGGTATATTCGGCTTGCAGTGGGCGAGTGATTGCATCATCATTTCCTCCCCCTTCCCTACATTGACTTGCATTCTGACGTGGCAGGCGCCAGTATGACCTAACAAATGAGATCACCAGTACTTGTACATCGAAGATGTGTGCTAGTCCCAAGCAAACATCTGTTGGTTCCCTGTGCAAGAACAGCTGATCTGGTCATAATGGAGTAGCAACTACGAGCAATTAAGTCTTGATAACTGTAATATTACCAATGTAAAAACAATCGTTAAAAAAAATCAAAAATTTCGGCTCCGTAACGCCCAATGGCAAATGAGCCTATCAAATAAACGAAAGATTAAAAAAAAAAAACTACGAGCAGTCAATCAAGATCAAGCTCTTTTTTTCTTCTTCTGTTTCCTCAAAGTCCGTAGTTCATTTTGGTCTTATTCGGTCAACTTTTTGTGTCGATGCCATCAGATTTTTCCAAATCTTAAACAGAAGAACCATTTTTACGGGAAAAGATTGAACGATGTTTCAATCGAGCATATGGCTCCTAGGGACCGATTCACGTTCAGATTGTTTCATGTCCAGGAATGAAAACTCCTCAGCATACTTCCGAATCGCTTTGCAAACTGCTCCGATGCTCATATCTTCTATTTTCGCCAGCTGACTCAGTGAATGTGAGGAATAGTGCACCATTCGTGCAAAATCTGTGTGTTTCAAGGAAAAAGTTTCGCATTTCCAAATAAACTTAACCAGATGGCACTTATGAATCACAGAGCGACAGATTATAATGTAAACAATGACGCAATGATGTAATTACCGGTCATTTAAACTTCATCTGAAAACAACATTTCATGACAATCCTACTGCTTATGTTAGGCAAAACGTAATAAGTTTGCCAACGTAGAAAATCACAAGACTCAAAAAAAGGATACATGCTAATGGTTTTGCAAATTCGCATTTCTTTACATATTTCCACCTTTTACGAAATCTTCACGGAATCTACAGGTACATATCTGGCTTTGTATTTATTTCCTTACTGCTTTCCCGACTCCATCCAATCCTGATATCATACCATTGCCATAAAACTCTGTCATAAAGACGACGACTTCGACCACAACGATTGGATATTGACATTGACGGCACTGGCTGGCAGCCAGGCGGCAGAGCGCCGCGAGGGCTTTTTCTAAATATGGGCAAAAGGAAGTTTCATTGAGCCACTGACTGCAGCAAGCCACAACAACAACAGAGTGCGGTGCGCCGCACAGTGGGAACCGGCTAACGGCACCAAAGAGCGCAAGCACGCGACAGAGCCCCCCGCAAGGCGGGCGGGCGGCGGCTTGGCGGTAATGGACAACAGCAACAACAACAACAACGGTGGGCTTCTGAGATAAGATTTAGATTTCGAGTGCGGCAATTTCGCGCGGTTGGCTGACGTGCTGTGTGCGAGAAGCAGATAAGTAGCTTTTGAATGACGGGTTCCATGGAAGCGTGAGAGGGAAAAGGCCTTTTGCTTCTGGCGCAATTGGTAATGTTGTGCTGATGGTGCAAAATGGCTTTGTGACCATCTAAGGTCAATACGATGACCGTCGTCGACGACGGGTGATTCCGGTTGGGTTGCGATGTCGCTGATCTCTTCCTATTACAATTGTTGTGCGACAATCGGCGGGTGGTGTGGGGTGGTGACTATTTTATTGCCGGCGAGGGTGGTGCGGTACCGATTGAAGACCTTGATGGAAACAAGAATTTCGTCAACAAACTCGCGATGCAATGCCTCAAAGGGTACACCGACACCCGGTAGGTAGATTGCGATTGGTTGGTGTTTGTTTATTTGGCGCTGCTTCTTTCTTCTCTGGAGCGCAGTGGTGCGGTGCGCGATGGTTTGCCACATGTCTTCTATTGAAAGTGAATGGGTTTCGATTCTTGGCGCTGTGGCGTGCGCAGTTTCGCAGTTCAGTTGCAGCTGGCGAGCTCGCGTGAGTAGGTGTAAATTGTTTGCGCGTTGACGGCTATTAGTCGGATGTCGTGTCTTTAGGACAAGTGTTCTCGAGAATATTTACGACTAGAGAAGCAGAAGGGAGTGTGTGCCAGCGTGGGACGGAGCTGATAGCTTCATGGAGTGGATAAGTTCGAGACAAGTTGGATTAAGTACCAATTATTAGTGACGTTTGAGAAAGTTGCAGTGTTGTGCAAAGATAAATTCATGGGAAGTGATTCCTAGTAATCCTCATAATACGAATGGTTTTAATGGGGTTTTAAATCAGTACACTGAAGTCGGTTTTTATACGGGGTTTATTACGCTGGGGACACGTGCGTTCTAAACAGTAGAGAAAAACCTGCGTAAAAACCCGCTTTTATTCGAAAATCTGCTCATAAACAACAATTTGTGGTAAAGAAGGCTTGGAATAGCTGCAAATAATTAGATAATGAACAATTCGGTTATGATTCAGCATCAACTGATAAGCATCAGAGACCTAGTTTAAACTGATAGTAACTTGTAAATTGTATTTATCTATGGTTGTTGATAAAGGTTTTGCCTTTCTCGTACCCTTCATATACGTGGGCCCACATCACCACATGCATACATTCTCGGAAGTTACGAAGAATGTCCCTATGAAATTGTGGAAAGTTTTGAGAATTTTCCTTTAAAATTGATATTTTTTGTGGATAATCACAGCGTTCGCTAGATCATTTTTCTACCGTACAATTGTCCCTATAATTAATCTAAAACGTTCAGTTGGTTCGATTGTCTGTTGCATCCTACCGACCTTCTGTCATAGATTTTTTCAATAGCCAGTATAATGTGAACTGCGAATAGTTCATGCTCTTGAGTACTTTATTTTTATATCTAGTTTCTATAAATTGTTCTACATTGTCTACTATTTTCTTCTCCTTTCCAGAATGAATCCCGCAATCAGTGAACATGAGGCGGCCTCGCTGGCCGCAGAAATGTTCGATCATTTCTGCGCCGCGACCACCATGCGCCAGATCCTCGGTTTGTACAGAAACATGTGTGATATCTTGAACCTGCGGCCCGGCCCGTTAAATGAGTTCTATCCGAAGTTCAAAGCGAAAATACGGAACTGGAAGGCGCAAGCCCTGTGGAAAAAGTTTGACGCCCGGGCCGCCCACCGGGTCTACAACAAGGGCACCGCCGCTAGCGGCACCCGTGTACTAGTCATCGGCGCAGGACCCTGCGGTCTGCGTACGGCAATCGAAGCACAACTGCTCGGTGCTAAAGTGGTAAGTACACTTGGTTCTGATGTTTCCACTTTGATTCCCCCTAACCGCGTCAATTGTCACCGATTCCATTAGGTTGTGGTAGAAAAACGTGATAGGATTTCTAGGAATAACGTACTACATCTGTGGCCATTTCTGATCACCGATCTCAAAGCGCTCGGAGCGAAAAAGTTCTACGGTAAGTTCTGTGCCGGTTCGATTGATCACATCTCTATCCGGCAGCTGCAGTGTATTCTGCTAAAGGTGGCCCTCCTCTTGGGTGTCGAGGTGCACGAAGGCTTGTCCTTCGTGCGAGAAATTGAACCCAAAGATGGCTGTGGCTGGCGAGCGGCCGTCTCTCCGGAAGACCACGCCGTATCGCACTACGAATTCGATGTACTGATCGGAGCCGATGGTAAACGAAACACCTTGGAAGGTTTCAAGCGAAAGGAATTCCGCGGTAAGCTTGCAATCGCCATCACTGCCAACTTCATCAACAAGAAAACCGAAGCGGAAGCCAAGGTGGAGGAAATCAGCGGCGTAGCGTTCATCTTCAACCAGTCTTTCTTCAAGGAGCTATACCAAACGACCGGTATCGATCTGGAGAACATCGTTTACTACAAAGATGAAACACACTACTTTGTGATGACCGCCAAGAAGCACAGTCTCCTGGATAAGGGTGTCATAATTCAGGACTACGGCGATCCTGCCGAATTACTCTCATCAGCAAATGTAGACACGTCCAAATTGTTAGACTATGCGCGAGAAGCGGCGAACTTCTCGACCAAATACCAAATGCCGAACCTGGAGTTTGCCGTCAACCACTACGGCAAACCGGACGTAGCTATGTTCGACTTCACATCGATGTTCGCCGCCGACAATTCCTGCAAAATCACAGTCCGCAAAAACTACCGGTTACTTTCCTGCCTCGTCGGTGACAGTCTGTTGGAACCATTCTGGCCCACCGGATCCGGTTGTGCACGAGGGTTCCTGTCCAGTATGGACGCGGCCTATGCAATCAAATTGTTCTCCAACTCGAAGAACAGTGCCCTGGGAGTGATTGCGCAGCGAGAATCCATCTATCGGTTACTCGCACAAACCACTCCGGAAAATCTGCATCGGGACATTGGTGCATATACGCTGGATCCATCGACGCGGTATCCGAACCTGAACAAGTCCTCGGTGAACATGATCCAGGTGAAACATCTGCTGGACACCGATGATCCGGCACTACTGGAGCAGCTGTTCCTGGACACGAATGCGCTTACGGCCGGACCGGAAGTTACCATTACGAGACGCAAACGGCGAACGAACGACACGGTACCGCTGGGTACGGTGCTGTTGCGGTGGGTTAAATCACAGCTCAAGGGTAACGACTTTGTGCAGGAGCTGAGTGAAGCGTCGCAGTGTTTCACCAATGGACGGGTGCTGTGCACCCTGATCAATCGATACC
Source organism: Armigeres subalbatus (assembly GCF_024139115.2). Taxonomy (NCBI): domain Eukaryota; kingdom Metazoa; phylum Arthropoda; class Insecta; order Diptera; family Culicidae; genus Armigeres; species Armigeres subalbatus. The sequence goes on along the minus strand of NC_085139.1, from coordinate 236,110,628 downwards.
GGCCGGATTTGGTGAACTTGGACGAGCTGGAAGGATGTGCGGCGTTCGAGTACAACGAAGTGGCGATATCGATTTTCGAAGATCATTTGGGTGAGTTCGCCAATCGGGTGCATCGGGTAGTGTGTATTGTGGGAGTGGCGTTGTGGAATTTAGTGCGGCGTTGTTTCAAAGCTGGTTTCAGATATAAGTATTGAAAACTCGGATTTGTAAAAGAGACATTTTCATTCTGATATCGACAAGCTGAATTCGAAAAATCGCAGAAAATTCCCATGGAATTGGGAGATTTTTCCAAGGAAATTCAGAGAAATATCCCAAGGAATTTCTCAGAAATTTCCCAAGAAAATTCGCAGGAATTTCCAAAGGAAATTCGGGGGAATTTCCCAAGGAATTCGGAGGAATATCCCAAGCAAATTCGGAGGAACTTTCCAAGGAAATTCGGAGGCATTTTCTAAGGAAATTCGGCGGAATTTCCCAACGAAATTAGGCGGAATTTCTCAAGGAAATTCGGAAGAATTTCCCAAGGAAATTCAAAACAATTTCCCAAGGAAATTCAAAAGAATTTCCCGAGGAAATTCGGAGGAATTTCCCGAGGAAATTCGGAGGAATTTCCCGAGGAAATTCGGAGGAATTTCCCGAGGAAATTCGGAGGAATTTCCCGAGGAAATTCGGAGGAATTTCCCGAGGAAATTCGGAGGAATTTCCCGAGGAATTCGGAGGAATTTCGAGGAAATTCGGAGGAATTTCGAGGAAATTTGGAGGAATTTCGAGGAATTTGGAGGAATTTCGAGGAATTCGGAGGAATTTCTGAGGAATTCGGAGGAATTTCCGAGGAATTCGGAGGAATTTCGAGGAATTCGGAGGAATGTTCCGAGGAAATTCGGAGGAATTTCTTGAGGAAATTCAGAGGAATTTCCCAAGGAAATTCGGAGGAATTTCCCGAGGAAATTCGGAGGAATTTCCCGAGGAAATTCGAAGGAATTTCCTGAGGAAATTCGGAGGAATTTCCCGAGGAAATTAGGACGAATTTCCCGAGGAAATTAGGACGAATTTCCCGAGGAAATTAGGACGAATTTCCCGAGGAAATTAGGACGAATTTCCCGAGGAAATTAGGACGAATTTCCCGAGGAAATTAGGACGAATTTCCCGAGGAAATTAGGACGAATTTCCCAAGGAAATTCGGAGGAATTTCCCAAGGAAATTCGGCGGATTTTCCCAAGGAAATTCGGAACAATTTCCCAAGAAAATTCGGAAGAATTTCCCCAGGAAATTCGGAAGAATTTCCCAAATAAATTCGGAAGAATTTCCCAAAGAAATTCGCAAGAATTTCCAAAGGAAATTCAAAATAATTTCCCAAGGAAATTCGGAGGAATTTCCCGAGAAAATTCGGAAGATTTTCCCAAGCAAATTCGGAAGAATTTCCCAAGCAAATTCGGAAGAATTTCCCAAGCAAATTCGGAAGAATTTCCCAAGCAAATTTGGAAGAATTTCCCAAGCAAATTCGGAAAAATTTCCCAAGGAAAATCGGAAAAAATTCCCAAGGAAATTCGGAAAAATTTCCCAAGGAAATTCGGAATAATTTCTCAAGGAAATTCGGAAGAATTTCCCAAGAAAATTCGAAAGAATTTCCCAAGAAAATTCGGAGGAATTTCCCAAGGAAATTCGGAGGAATTCCCCAAGGAAATTCGAAGGAATTTCTCAAGGAAATTCGGAGGAATTTCCCAAGGAAATTCAGAGGAATTTTCCAAGGAAATTCAGAGGAATTTCCCAAGGAAAATCGGAGGAATTTCCCAAGGAAATTCGGAGGAGTTTCCCAAGGAAATTCGGAGGGATTTCCCAAGGAAATTCGAAGAAATTTACCAAGGACATTCAGAAGAATTTCCCAAGGAAATTCAGAGGAATTTCCCAAGGAAATTCGGAGGAATTGCCCAAGGAAATTCGGAGGAATTTCTCAAGGAAATTCGGAGGAATTTCCCAAGGAAATTCGGAGGATTTTCCCAAAGAAATTCGGAGCAACTTCCTAAGGAAATTCGGAGGATTTTCCCAAGGAAATTCGGAGGAATTTCCCAAGGAAATTCGGAGCAATTTCCCAAGGAAATTTGGAGCAATTTCCCAAGGATATTCGGATGAATTTCAAAAGGAAATTCGGAAGAATTTCCCAAGGAAATTCGGAAGAACTTTCCCAAAGAAATTTGAAGAAATTTCCCAAGGAAATTCGAAGGAATTTTCCAAGGAAATTCGAAGGAATTTCCCAAGGAAATTCGAAGAAATTTCCTAAGAAAATTCAAAGGAATTTCCCAAGGAAATTCGGAAAAAATTTCCAAGGAAATTTGGAGGAATTTCCTAAGGAAATTCGATGGATTTTCGCAAGGAAATTCGAAGGAAATTCGCAAGGAAATTCGAAGGAATTTCCCAAGGAAATTCTGAGTAATTTCCCAAGGAAATTCGGAGTAATTTCCCAAGGAAATTCAAAGAATTTTCCCAAGGAAGTTTGAAGAAATTTCCCAAGGAAATTCGAAGGAATTTCCCAATTCGAAGGAATTTCCCAAGGAAATTCAAAGGAATTTCCCAAAGAAATTTGGAAGAATTTCCCAAGGAAATTTGGAGGAAATTCCCAAGGAAATTCAAAGGAATTTCCCAATTCGAGGAATTTCCCAAGGAAATTCAAAGGAATTTCCCAAGGAAATTCAAAGGAATTTCCCGAGGAAATTCAAAGGAATTTCCCAAAGAAATTCGGAAGAATTTCCCAAGGAAATTTGGAGGAAATTCCCAAGGAAATTCGAAGGAATTTCCCAAGGAAATTCGAAGGAATTTCCCAAGGAAATTCGAAGGAATTTCCCAAGGAAATTCGAAGGAATTTCCCAAGGAAATTCGAAGGAATTCCGAGGAAATTCGAAGGAATTTCCCAAGGAAATTCGAAGGAATTTCCCAAGGAAATTCGAAGGAATTTCCCAAGGAAATTCGAAGGAATTTCCCAAGGAAATTCGAAGGAATTTCCCAAGGAAATTCGAAGGAATTTCCCAAGGAAATTCGAAGGAATTTCCCATGAAATTCGAAGGAATTTCCCAAGGAAATTCGAAGGAATTTCCCAAGGAAATTCGAAGGAATTTCCCAAGGAAATTCGAAGGAATTTCCCAAGGAAATTCGAAGGAATTTCCCAAGGAAATTCGAAGGAATTTCCCAAGGAATTCGAAGGAATTTCAAGGAAATTCGAAGGAATTTCCCAAGGAATTCGAAGGAATTTCCCAAGGAATTCGAAGGAATTTCCCAAGGAATTCGAAGGAATTTCCCAAGGAAATTCGAAGGAATTTCAAGGAAATTCGAAGGAATTTCCCAAGGAATTCGAAGGAATTTCCCAAGGAAATTCGAAGGAATTTCCCAAGGAAATTCGAAGGAATTTCCCAAGGAAATTCGAAGGAATTTCCCAAGGAAATTCGAAGGAATTTCCCAAGGAAATTCGAAGGAATTTCCCAAGGAAATTCGAAGGAATTTCCCAAGGAAATTCGAAGGAATTTCCCAAGGAAATTCGAAGGAATTTCCCAAGGAAATTCGAAGGAAATTCGAAGGAATTTCCCAAGGAAATTCGAAGGAAATTCGAAGGAATTTCCCAAGGAAATTCGAAGGAATTTCCCAAGGAAATTCGAAGGAATTTCCCAAGGAAATTCGAAGGAATTTCCCAAGGAAATTCGAAGGAATTTCCCAAGGAAATTCGAAGGAATTTCAAGGAAATTCGAAGGAATTTCCCAGGACATTCGAAGGAATTTCCCAAGGAAATTCGAAGGAATTTCCCAAGGAAATTCGAAGGAATTTCCCAAGGAAATTCGAAGGAATTTCCCAAGGAAATTCAAAGGAATTTCCCAAGGAAATTCAAAGGAATTTCCCAAGGAAATTCGAAGGAATTTCCCAAGGAAATTCGAAGGAATTTCCCAAGGAAATTCGAAGGAATTTCCCAAGGAAATTTGAAGGAATTTCCCAAGGAAATTCGAAGGAATTTCCCAAGGAAATTCGAAGGAATTTCCCAAGGAAATTCGAAGGAATTTCCCAAGGAAATTCGAAGGAATTTCCCAAGGAAATTCGAAGGAATTTCCCAAGGAAATTCGAAGGAATTTCCCAAGGAAATTCGAAGGAATTTCCCAAGGAAATTAGAATGAATTTCTTAAGAAAATTCGTAGGAATTTCCCAAGGAAATTCGAAGGAATTTCCTTAGGAAATTTGAAGGAAGTTTTCAAGGAAATTGGAAGGAATTTCCCAAGGAAATTCGAAGGAATTTCCCAAGGAAATAAGAAAGAATTGCTTAAGAAAATTCGAAGAAATTTCTCAAGGAATATGGGAGGAAATTCCCAAGGAAATTAAGGAAATCTAGCACCTAAATTCTCACTTTTCACTACTAACTCTTCCGAATTTCCTCAGAAAATTTCGAGAATTTAGGTGCTAGATTTCAAAAATGGGAAGTAAGAAATCAGAATTGAAAAGTGTTGAAATAATTTTAAATTCTTTTTCTTTTTTCTTTTTTTTTTCTTTTGTTCTTTATTTTTCACTTTTCTTTTTTTGTATTTCGTTATTCCATTTATGTACTTCTTTTTTTGTTTTTCTTTCATCCTTTTATGGTTTTTTCCTTTTTTACTCTTCTTCTTTTATCTATCTTTTTCTTTCTTCTGTCTTCTTACTTTTTTCTTCTTTCTTTCACTTCACACTATTCATAATTTGTGCTTACTTCTTTTTATCTTCTTTCCTTTTATCTTCCTTCCGTTTTTTCTTTTTCTTTTGTTCCTTTGTTCGTTCCTTTTTCTTCTGTCTTTTTTCCATTTTTTTCTTCCTTCTTTCTTCATCCATCTACTGTCTATTCTTCTTCTATGCCTTCTTCTTTTTTCTGCATTGGAAGGAAGAACTGGTTTTTTCCTTATTATTGCTCAATACTTCTACCTATTCCTATTCCCTTTTCTTGCTATTTCTTGCTTATTTTTTTCTTTATTTTTTCTGTTATGCTCATTCCTTTTTTTCTTTTTTACCTTTTTCTATTTCTCTCTTGAGAAAAAGTCGAGTCAAGTACGAGACACTGAAAACGACCTTACTGTTGAAGTCGAAATACGTATCTGTCAAGGTACAATTACACGCTAAAAATGAACTACTCAAAATTTAGTCGAATCCGACTCATTTTCATTAAAAACGGGACAACTCAAAATTTGAGTAAAAGATACTACTTCAATAAAATGATGATTGCACTTAAACTAGGAGTCTGTTTGTCGTAAAATGCACTTAGATAGATAGATAAACTTGATTCGCATCTGTCGTAATCAAAATTGATGGAAGGCCAAGCTTAACTTTCGCGAAATCATCATTTTATTGAAGTAGTATCTTTTACTCAAATTTTGAGTTGTCCCGTTTTTAATGAAAATGAGTCGGATTCGACTCAATTTTGAGTAGTTCATTTTTAGCGTGTAAGTGGTGGAATTAAATGGGATTGAACAAACTCGTCTTATGACAAGTGGTATTTCTCTCTGTCTTCCTTCTTTCGCACTTCTCTTTTTTCTCCTTCTAATACTCCTTCTTTCTTTTTCGTGCTTTATTCCTCCTTCTTTATTATTCTTTTTTTCTTTCCTCTGTCTCTTTACATTATTACTTCTTCCTTCTACCACCTTCCTTCTTCGTTCTTCCATCTTCCTTTTCTCTTCTTCCTTCTTTTTCTTTCTTCTTAATTCTTTTTCTCCTCTCTTCTTCCTTCTTCTTTCTTTCTTATTTCTTCTTCATTCTGTCTCATTTCTCCACTCACATCTTGAGTATCTTTTCTTGTTCCACATCACTCACTTCTCACTTCTGCTTTTTAATTCTCACCCCTAATTTCTCTTCTGCCAAACCTCACGCTCTCCACGCTCTGTTCACATCTCACTACTTACTTCACTCTTTAAATATCTCACTTCTTATTTCGAACATTTCACTTCTCACTTAACCCTCTAATGCCCAAGCCCGCCTTTAAACGGGATATTTCGATTTTTTTTGTAATTTTCAATTGATCAGATTTTGAAAAGTTTTTGATGTTGATCAATAATATAAACATCAATGCATGTTTAAATGTGGTACAACCCTTAAAGGCGCAAGGCGAATGTTTTACAAATCGTCGGAAATATTTTTAACGTAAATAACTATTGAAATCATTAACATTAAACGTATTTTCGGTTTGTTGTTTAAAAACAACATTGCGCATTTAAGGGTTAAAGTAATTTTTGAAAGTTCTACACATTTATAAAATCATATTGAAAATTGAGTAATATTTTGTTTCTCCGTGTTTTGGCTCGTATACCTTTGAAGAGTGAAATATTTGTAGTTTAGTATTTTTCTACAACTAACCTTATCCAATGGAAGGCTATAGTACTAAATGTTACACTCTAAAATATTTATCCAACTCGTTACACGGAAAATAAAAAAAAAATAACTCTGAAAATTTCAAAATTGCAATAAGTCAGCATTGAATTGGAATTTTCAAAATCTAAATATGTTGAAAATCTGAAAAAAATAATATATTCAAGAAAGTATTTGTTTGGATAAAAAGCTTGAACAACAAAATTCTAAAAAATCTCAAAGTGTGGAATTGATAAAATCTCGAATTTAAAATTTTCAATGCACAAACCGTGTTTAGATCGATTTTAGTAAGAAACATAGTGATTTTGAGGGAAATCAAAAATTTGGTTTGTAGAGGGTTAAATTATCTCACTTTTCACTTCTCACTCTCATCAATAGCGTTTGTAGTTTTCGGCCAAATAGTAATCAAACACATAACCTGTTAAGCTATACGATTCTTAGTTAAATGTCCTGACACCATTAAAGTTTTTTTTAAAGTCCACCACCTTCAGATATTAGCTGATATGAACAGATTACTCCTGAGTTGCGTTGGAATCATATCCCAGTTTCGTATAATCATGGATTTTGAGACGTCATACGACTTGTTTGGATCCAGCTTGGAAATTTTCATTTCTTAGATCTATCGAATCTTGGCGGATTCCAAGCGACCTGAAACAAAAACTGTTTGTGTTTTTGTTTCCCATAACTATAATGTTTGAAACGTCACTTGATCACGTTTCGAATCTAAATCTATGTGACCGGATTTCTTTCAAAAACATGTGGAAAATATTATTCTCATCCTTTTTCAAACCCATGCGACGTCACGTACGACCAACTTAGACCCAGTTTTAAAAATGGACATTAGCTATAGAATCGAACTACATTAGATTGCAAAAAAGTCGGTAGCATTTAGAGAAATTTATGTAAAACTAGTTGAACGTACTTGACTTTGCTCGGGTTGTATTTTTTTGCATTCTAACTGTCAATTGCACATTTTTTGTGCGATCGCATAGGTTTTTCTCCCAACTCGCCCTAATATTGTATTTTGACAATTAACTTTCCTTGTCGAATTTGCATACTTTTTGTATAAAAAAAAATAAACATAGCTGACCTTGGGACGAATCGATTAGTGAGAAAATCTTGCAAATCGGCCAATCCGTTCGTGAGTTATAAGCATTAAAGGAACCGCTAACTATTTTTTTTATATAGAGAATAAAAAAATCACATTTTCTCAAGTAGAAAGAATACTTGGTATTAGATGAATGAATATGGAACTAATTTATTTATTGGATTTTATGGCCCTGAAATTGATTTGTCAAACATAACTATATTTTTGGACGCAATGAGAAAACAGAACTGTGCAATAAAAATCCTATTCGACTAAATGCTGATGTCATATTAGAAATTTGGAGACAGTACTCGTCGATAGCAAATCCTTCCGCACGCGATGGCATATGAGCAAGTCAAACCACCTTCCTTTTGCCAGTGGAGATATATCAGCTTCCACACTGATATTCTTCCCTCCCCCTTCATACGGGAGCTTGGCAGAAGGAAGGTCGTGTGATATGTGCCATCACAAATATTGCCCTCCGCTCGCTTTCAAATCGACTTCTATAAAAACATTCTTCATGCCTGCCGTATCCTAACGGAACTATCAATTCTATACTTTCGCCTCTAATGCTATCATGAACATGTACGTCCAAGTTTGGAAGATGATATTAGCATTTCCATATCATTATATTTTTGGATTTTCGATGATCTCTCTTTCCTTGTTTAAGAGGGACGTGATCACCAAATGAAAATTATCCACCCATCTCTTGAAATAGGTATCTAATAATAAAATAGCCACGCACTAAATTTGCACTCCACAATCGCCACTCCACGATCAACCAAGTTCCTGGGTCCCAACGGTAACATTTCACCCTTCCCCCCAGGAATCCCGCGAATAATGTCCGGCCAGGAATCGCTCACGTTGGCCGGGGTCGATTCGAAACTGTGGCTCAACTACCTGGAACAGATATGCGAAGTGTTCCGCGGCGAGATTCCGCACGTCAAACACCCCAAGCTGGACTACGCCGAGTTCAAGCAGAAGCAGCAGATCAACAGCATGGAGGAGTTTTCCAAGTTGCGACGGTTCGCGGCCCTCAAGGCCACGGCACCGGCTGCCGTTCCGGTGATCGTACCCGGGCCCGGAACCATCGGGGCCGGTGCGGGCACCGGACGGAAGTCGTCCAACTACCACGAGGAGGAACGCATCAAACGGAGCCGCAAGGTGCTGGCAGCGGAATCTAGTCCAAGTAATTTGCTTCTGATTGTGACTGTGATCTCTGAGTTCCTAACGCTAGGTTTTCTCGTTCACAGTGGCCTCACCACAGACCGACACGACGAAACGGGCGAAGAAACGCCGCAGCTATGAAAAGTTTGGCAACATCGTAAGTATCGCGAGCGTCGGTCGCTTTCTGGTGGCCGTCTGTCTCGTCCATTTCGCCTTTCAGCCACCATTTGCTCGGATGATCGGTTTCGATCGTTTCTTCCTAGAACATCCCGCACACCGGCAGCTCGTCGCTGCTCTGTCCAGCGGCCCGTAGCTAGCTGGTTGTTAATCCACAAAAAAACACCAACCTACCAACCATCATCATCTGTACTGTAGTGTTTAGTGTAGTAGTAGTGGCAGTAGATCATCACATGTTGGATCTCTGGATTTGTTGAGTTTATTTGTACAGGTGCTTTGTAGATACAATTTTAGAACGTTCGTAGACTCGAGAGTTGCTGAAAAACTCATTCGTGTAGATCATAGTACAATATTGCATGCTTTTAACTTCTCACCTCATCTAATTTATACATAACTGTAGCTTCGGGTTCACTACTCATGACAATGCTTCAAGGTAAACATCTGACGATTTTTTGTTGCAAATTCAAAGCCAATCATCAATTCTTTTCACTCGAACTAGGACGAAAATGGCAATATTGCTCCAGGGTTCCCATCCGGATCCGATACAGACAACCCAGAATCCTTGGCTGCTAACGACAGCCTTATTCCCCCAAACCCCACACCTTCTCTTTATAGTATTACAAGCACGTCCAATCCTACTTTTCCTATCACCACTTCAACGGCCTTTGTCAAAGAAGTAACCTCTACCTCGTCCGGAGGTACGGAAGGCATTAGCACCACCACTGATAGCACTTACGAAAATGGTACCAACAGCAACAACAGCGGCACTAGTAGGACGATGATGATGATGATGAACCCACGTTTCCATTCCACAAAGCACCTTTGCCGACAAATCTCCTGTCTCTCGATAGCACTGCTATTGATTCCGCTAGGAGTGTTCCTCTACTACACTTCCGCCGGTGCATTAGAGCGGTTAGTCGATAGCTACCTAGTGGCGCTACTAGGCTTAGACGATTATTAGTCATATGTACAATGTAAACCTGAGTGATACTAGACTGTAGTTGTGCTTCTGTAAAGATAATGTGACGAACTTTGTATTTTCTTTTATTACGGATAGTAGTGAATACAAGCGAACAGATACCGTCGTACGATCGATAAACCGTAAGAGCATTTCACATTTTCCAGTCAAGTGCGATCTCCGAAAATAAATCATGTATAAATGTGTGTACCTACCATGTAATCCCCAAACTAATCCGCATAAAAACCTCCCCATTGAACAATTTTCGAAGCTAAGTGGCACTGTTTTTCCTGTAAATAAAATCCAAAAGACCCGACACAGAAGTATACAGACTTCCCCTCGAGAACACAAACAACAAACCACTAATCGACAACAAATGTGTCCCGAATCAAGTTGACTGAGGCAAAATCGCTCCGAAAATAAAGTGGAAATTGTCACTTCGATATGTTGAAAAAATATGGATGAAAGCAGTTAGAAATCGATTCTATTTAATAACATTCATGCAAAATCTCGAAAGACCTTTGGATTTAAAAATTTGCTGCTTCCATGCTTAATTCCAATTTACTTCAACCTTGATTTTGTTTTATAGAAAGATTCTTTCCAACTATATAACTAACACGTTCGGTCCGGAATACCTACGTTAGCCACCGCTTCTGCTGCGGAGTCCAAACGGAAACGGGGGGTGAGCAAGAGCAAACACCAGCGCGAAACCGGTCGCCGGTCGGCCAAAGATAAGTCAACCGTATCTTTGCAAATAAATCGATTTTTACGCGTCATAGTCATAATTGCTTCGCTGTTTTCGCTTTCGTCAAAACAAAACAAACGAACAAAAAAAAAGATATGTGCATTGTGCGGTTTTGATATAATTGGCACTTTTTTCCGCTACCGCGTTCGGCGGAGTTGTTTCGCAACAGTTTTCTATTTTTATCGATTTGTAATGTAAAGGGGTTTGGTTTGGGGTATTTGACTGACAGTTTGACTGTCAACTTTTTGAGCCGGCAGATGCAACCGGTTTGTATTCAAATGATTTCCCTGGAATGTGTTATTTTTGGTAATTGTCACTCTATCATAAATGGTAATACTGTATATAAGGTGTGAGTTTGATTCTTTTATGGCATGACGCCGCCATTGCATTGTTATGTACATGGATAACTCTATTTCAGCATCGTTGGCATATCATGGGTATCGATTTTAACGTCGAAAGGTCAAGATCACACACTGCTCTTTTCATCGTTGGCTACGTTTTATATCTTTGTAGGTAGAGAAATGGATGAGCTGTTATCAGCAAGAATACTGTTGAATCAGCTGTTCATGTTTCGGTAGTTTAGAATTTACTTTAGGATAATCGTTGAATGTTGTCAACTTTGCGAGCAAATGCGTAGGATTGCCACTACGGAGATGGCGTGTTCGATCCTTGGTTCAACCCCAATCTTCGCTTTTGGTATTTATGAACGAAACTAGCCGTGTGTATCCGTATAACGTTTCAATTATCGAATGGATGTAATCTTGTAATATAGGGGAACGGTTCGGCACTTTATCTCAAAGATCCTATTTCCATCCCATCAAAAACAAAGCAATGAAAAGGAATTTGGTTCGTTTCTTATTTTTGTGATTTTTTTCATCAGTGAGCACGCGTGTTAGCAAAAAGAAGCGATGAGAATGGTGCTGTGTTTCTTTGTTTTGCGATGAGATGAATATATGTTCAGTTAGACAGGGTGTCGACTACCTGGAAAAACCTGGAAAGTCAGGGAAAGTCAGGGAATTTCATTTTGGACCTGGAATGTCAGGGAAAGTCAGGGAATTTTGATTGAGGTCAGGGAAAAAGTAAGGAAGTAAGTAAGTCAGGGAAAAAAATCACAAAACCCAATATTGAAAATTTATAGTGAATTTTCAAAAATTAGAGCAATATACTAATCTAAGGATACTTATGACAATGAAACTTTGAACCAATTCTAACCTATTGAAAAAGGACCAATGAAAGTACTGAAACGTCGAATCAGAACTAATATAGCGTTTTATACTAAGCACACACCTGTGGTACTTGTACCATGGTACAAGAGGACAAGAAAATTATTCCAAGACTATCTTTGATAAAGACAATAATCGGTACGATACTCATTTCAAGATTCTTGTACCATGGTACTTATACCACCAGTGTGTCATTAGTATTAGCTGGTCATCAGACTGCATACCCGATAAACAATACTTCGAGGCAGTTACAGTCGACAAAAACCTTGTTTTTTGTGTGGCCGTTGGCAGTCTCTAGACTAAAAGTCTACTCCGGCCCTTTTCATGTTCCCCATGGTAATCGAGTTTGTTTCTATTCATCACTAAGCAATAACAGATGTTCCAAACCCACGTTGCTCAAATGGTCCAAGAGTCATTCCAAGAGTCATTGACATTATTTTGATTTGCTTATGATGTAGGAAAATTTCATTTAATGCGATATATGTATCTTGATAGATTTAAATTGCTGACTACTGCTAATATCAGTCAGTGACTAGCAACCAACTATAATGAAAAAACTAATATATCACATTACATTTTGATGAAAATGTAACGCCCAAATGTTTGAAAATTATGTAGTGAAAGCAGTGAAACTGAATCAAATTGCTGAAATAGGCCATAGGTTTTAAATAGGAAGGTTTTAAAAAAAGCTCTTCGATGGATGTTCAGTAGACTTTTTAAAAAGCTCTGCTCCAAAACTTGGTAGATTGTATCATATTCAAGTTTTAATTGAATGTTTTCGTGAAGGGATTCATATAAAAAATATGCAATGGAATCTTCTAACATATTTCCACGAGTTCTTCAAAATACTCTATTTGATGTTCCTTATTAAGTTTCATTGCTTGTTGCAATTGTCTGACATCTAGTTGATAGTAGTTGAACTTTCTATAAATAAAACAATGCTGGAACTCCAAGACCATTTTTGAAAAACATCTTAAAATCGTTAAAAAAAAAGAGTAGGTGTAGCTCCCCTTAGCATTTGAGACTAGTTATGCGCTTTCTTAAAAAAACAAACCTTTTTTTATATTTCTCCATGGGACCATTGCTCTATTTAATCTGTAGGCCACAATTGACCAAAATTAAACGACCTCAGTGTGTTCAGACCAAATTATTTAAAGTATTGCAGTGGTGTTTTGCTGGGCTTACTATAAGTGCTGCATGCATAGATTTATGTGAGCTTGTAGGGATTGCATTCTTGATTATCTGGATTTCAAGCAGTACTTAACTATTTTTAGAAGTCCATATACTCCACAGAGAGTGAATAAGAATTCTTACTCCGTAAGTGTACTTGAGAGCTAATGAAGGTTCCTCGATATTCACGAAAATCAAAACACCCAATCCGTAAGATTTTTTAACGGCATTAGAAAATTTTCTAGAAGCTTCCACGATTGTTTGGAAAGAGTTCAAAAGTCGTGTGAAAAGATACAAGATTTCACACAAATTCCCAGAAAGATAATGAAAACTTCAACGAGTTGAAGAAGTCCGTCAGCAGTATTGGACGTCTATTGCGACTCCATGGAGTCCGTGAGAATTCCCAATGGTGGATGAAGGTACCAGAAAACTTATAACATTATTTGAGCCAATTTTGGAAAGATGTGAATTATGAAAATCTTTCAGGATTTCTGCGTACTTGAATATTTGTGAACGGCCAGAATTGCCTACGATATTCTACAAACCCTTAATGTTCTGTTTCTAGAAGTGATTAGGCTTCCAGTAGCTCAGGAACTCATATGGACTTCAAGGATTTACACATGCAGAGATTTTCATACGCTTCTAGGAATTGAAAAAAAAAAAACATTTTTCATTCCTGGAATTTTTCGAGGAATGGTCTGGAAAGTCAGGGAAAGTCAGGGAATTTTATTCTCAGATTTGAGTCGACACCCTGTTAGATGAAAAACGGAACAGTTCCCCTATATGATGTAGGTACCGTTTTGACTCAAATCCCAGAAAGACTCATATTCCAAAACCAGATTTATCTGAAGCGTTATTTTTGCATTTATAAACGAATTTTCTCGACAGGCATACAGATCAAGGATATTATAATTATTGTCCAACATAGAAACAACGTTGAAATTTTTCATTTGATTGCTTTTAAGGTTGTGTGAAATTTGAGTCAGTGTTCGGAATTTAAGACAATTTTTACTATGAATTATGCCGCACAATCAATAAGACAAATTTCGGCAAAAATAAAATCATTCAGTATTGATAATTACAATCAGCTTGTATGAAAGTTCAAATCTTTCGCTAGCTGATTGAAATGATTGATCTATTGAAGTATTCTGACGCATGTGCCATAATGACCTCCAAAGTGAAAAATGTGAAAAATGTTTCGGGCCATGTTGCCCAGAATGTCAGCGCTTTCATTGCCAGGGACCCACATCATTGTTGTGTTGTTATCCAGAATAGCTTCGATGGCTCGGATGAACGGATGATTACTTTTTAAGAACAATCCTCACGGAAAACGACGCAGCAAAGCTGAAATAATAAAAATGACAGTTGTTTGTTGCTTCCGTATCGAGGGGTGTGCCCTTGCAAACGCGAGTACTTTTAAATTTGGATTCCGTGAGGATTGTCCTTAAGTAAGTTCTATATGGAGGATGGTAGGTTCGCTAGCGCACGCTCTGAATCGGCGGCAAATAGGGTCTATCCGGTGAGCGGTACGACGTCGATGCTTTACCTACTGATTCCAATGCCAATCCTGCTTCCTGCTGTCGAGCCATGTAACAGAAATCTGACAATATTCTGAACTCATATGTAAATATGTACATTATGTGGAAGATATTGATTTGAAAAATGTATTGGAGGTAACCACATTCCAGATTCTTCAGGTTTGTTTTTTTTTTCAATAGAAAATCCGGCAGGATCGCCAAATGTGGAGTTTATTCTTTCCGTATGCAAGCGGGAGCCTCTTGGAACACCTAACGCCATTGAAAGTTCACTTCATGTGACTGACAACACATTGTCCGATTGCTTTGATTGCTAATAATTTGACTATCAATTGTGGTTCCCATTATGCCTACTTCGATCGTCCCGAAACTATTGAATATCTGCTTAAAGGGGGGGGGGGGGGGTTTGTGGCCGTTTAAGTAAGCCTGTCATTCACGAACAAATCAAGTCCACCTAAGATTTATTATCCGGGCCTCGCCGCTTGGAAAAGGCGGGCCACCCCGATTGGCAAGTGTAACAATGTTCGAATTGGAATCTTGTAGGATATTGGTTAATATACACTACTGCTGACTAACAAAAAATATGTGGGATTGTTTATTTACATTTGCATATTACCCCCTGGCTTTATATTGTAAACGGCGTGGGCAATTTCAACGCACATAATGAGAAAACCACATAAAAAGCATCTCGTGTCGCCGCACTTCAATAAAGTCCTTGAAGGACAGATGTCGATTGACCGTAACTACAAGCAGTTTGACACATTTCCTGGTAGGAATGATAGTCTCTTAAATCGTGATGGAATGCCAAGAAGTCGAAGATGCCCATTTTTGCACATTTAACAACGCCGTGCATATGCATATGTGTAAATAAAGATAAATATGTCTTTTGGAAGTCCTTCGAATAGTTCTTCCATCGTCACCTGAAACAAGGTGACTGCGATTACATAGTACTGTGGGACCCCGATTTCCTACCTAAGATCTTAGATTGATGTGCTCCAAGTTGCATCCGGCATAATGCCTAACGTAAATTATGCCTATCGTCCGTTATGCCTAGCGTCCATTATGCCTAACGTCGCGGACCCCCAAAACGGATACAACTTTTTTGCCGGAGCGCTTTCAGACAGGAATACAATATGCGATGAATGCAAAGGAAGTTCAAAAGGATCCTGCTTTGGAAATATCAGCGAAGTCAGACAACGAGGAGCTTGACATCGGGGAGACTGCATTTGCAGCTTCAGTTAAACTTTTCGAAGCAGCAACTTGTTGGCACGTCTTTCCGGATTCAAAGACATCTTCATATATGGCCGGGGTTCTGCCAAATCGCACCAAGCGCCAGCCAATAAGTTCCCATTTTTCTACCCAAGATTTCGTTCAACAGATTCAACAATTCAATCACAAATCGAATCGGATATCCCTCAACTCCATAACTGAGGATATCCTCCAACAAGTGTACGTGCGAACCAAATATCACAAGTCAGTCAAAAAGCCGCTTGGTGCGGTTTGGCAGAGCGCCGACCATATTATGTGCTGCACTAGCTCGAACAATCTAATATGGATCCATTTTCTGTCTCGTAAAATGTTGGCCGAAATCCTTTTGATGATGATGATGATGATGATGATGGTCCCGCCACATACCCCTACAAAGGTTTGAGCTAGACGATTTATCTTTAAGATAATTAATTGAATTTAATTTTTCAACAATTTAATCAGATTTGCAAAACAAAAACGATCTGATTACCATCACAGATATAAATTTCATAACTTTCCATTACTATCCAGCAAAAATAATAAATGTAAAAAACTGTTTATTTCACCTACAGATTCTCATAAGTATCAGTAGTGATGCTTCGAGTTCATAAAAATGCAAAACTTGTGATACCTCTCGCACAGATTTCAAAAGTTCCACCAAAAATCGCGTTTCATGTTATTACAAGTAACGTTAGCCACTCGAAAGCATCAATAATAATCTAATAAACTATGTCGTTGTCAACAAAATCAAAACTTGTGTTACCGCTCCGTCGATATCAAAAGTTTCGGTATCAACCGCGGAAACCAAACTCTACTAGATAGCCTATTACTAATCCGCAGAATCATTGAAACAGCTGAAAAAGCGCAAGTCTGTACATAAATTTAAAAATCATTCATATCTGCTTTACGCGCGCGAGACTCAAACTTTTGTAGACTACACAAGAAAAAGGTCAAATTACAATTACGTCAATAAATATAAAATCCATCATCATCATCATCGAGGCGAACAAAATAGTTTATTAGTGCCTCAATAATTGAAAAACACAATTGTCCAAACAAAATATCCGTAGGTCAAACTTCGTCAAGATACAATAATTTAGGTACCCCGGGGCAAGTGGGACCTAAAAAAACGCTAGTTCAGCAAAATCGTTAACGCATACTTGGACCACAAGGTATTTCAGGACATTAACCACTTATACATCATTATATGCTTTCGTTGTAGAAGTGTAGACGTGTTGTAAGCCATTTATTCAGTTACAAAAAATATTGGTAGTGACATAAGTAAATTTACCTGTGGAACCCACTTACCCCTTCAAACGGGGCAAGTGGGACCTACTCTGCTTTATACTGTCGATGACCCATTCTCACCCCCCCCCCCTCCACCATTGTCACCCCCGTTGGCGGTATTGAGCGGTAGGAGAAAAGTCAAAAAAGAAAAAATAGAATCGCGAAAAAATTTCCATAGCGAGATATGGGATGCAATTTCCAAATCATTTAAAAAATTCTATTCCACTAGGGTAACCGTACCCTTAGTGGAGGTAGCACCAATAGTGGAGGTAGTGGGGTTTTAATGAAATTTTCCATAATTAGGCCGATACAAATATTAAATTTATTTTATGTCCGGCAGCTCTTGGAAAACACGAGGGGGGGGGGGATAAAAAAAATAACATATAAACGAAAAAAAAGTTCAAAATGCGAATAATTGCATGAAAAATTTGGAATTTTAATGGAAAATGATAGCAAAGAATGTTAGAGAAAGCAAAAAATATGAATATATGTAACATATTTATCCAGTAATGAACTTAGCACAAACTTTATATAATTTAAAAAAACTGGAACTTATTTCTGTAGAAATTTTGGTTTATCTTTTTGGGAAAGTTTTTGCTGATGGACTCTAAACTGTTGAATCCATAACAATAACATTTTTAAAGTACGGCTAGAATTATAAGCTTTTGTTTAAGTCAAGTATGAAGCTCAAATTGGTTGTACTGGGGCAATGGTCAGGTGTACTTTTGAAATCAGAGATGTGTTGTCTGAACATGGATGTTTTATGAAGGTTCGGAATTGCAGACTTTCCGGACCATACGGAATAGATAGGATGATCTCAAGTCTGATTCCCGTCGACTTTGTTTATTTCTCTGTTAGTGTTTTGCCGCTAGGCGATCCTGGATCTGCCTCTGCTGCGATGTCCTGCCGGATTCCAGCGCTTGCTTACATATTTCGTCTCTGCTCTTACGTTGTCTGTGGCCGGCCTACGCCCATTCAAACTGTTGAGTTGCCGTTGATATTGGATCTCAATGGCATCGTTGATGGGCAGGGCCGGATTTAGCCGGAAGGGGGCCCCGGGCCCGACGGTATGTGGGGGCCCCAAAATGTACAAAAAAGGCTGGTTTTGGTACATAAGATTTGTGGAGGCCCGGGGCCACGCTTCGAACAGCGTCTTCAAGTCTAACCCAGCACAATTGGCCAATGATCACGAAAACACTATATTAAATCATGTCCACGTTAAATTTCGGTTTGTTAAATCAGTGATTTGTGACAATTTTCAAAAATCACCTGATGAGATGGGTGTCTGAAATTTAACGTGGACAGGCTTTAGTACTGCGCCGCTCAATTATGCTGAGTGGGCTCAAAGAGCTGACCGTTTGCTTTTTGCGGCGTCTCACCATCAAAGTCAGCAGGACCAGGTGGTTGAGTGTCCATGGGAACAACCCCGCAAACTTTGCAGTAGCCGGACGATCGGAGGATTTAAATATCTTGACAGTCTGATATCAGCAGATAGCGAAATTGGGATCGACATGTAATCACAAGCTTGGGATAACTTTGCGAGTTATTGAAATATTTGGAAACCCAAACGGCTTGATCCACGCACCAAAGATCGAATATACCACTCGATCTTGAAACGTGTGTAGGCAAAGATAACGCAGGTGATGTTTAAAATTTACAATTCAGACGACCTTTCAGCTGGATAGCGAGTGCCGAGTAACACAAATACCATCAAATACCGATAACAGTATGTAGACAATCCATAGCAGACAACTGATAGCTCGGAGTGAAATTAATTGACAACAAGTGAAAGACTTGTCTCGAAAAATGTATTGAAGGTAACCATTTGTATCGGTGAGGTTTGATCTCACGACCCTCGTTTGATCTCGAAAGCCTTCGACAGCGACGCGTATAGTTGCAGACGGTTTTTCCATATGACATTTTAAACAACAACGTGGACTGCCCAGATTTTTTGCAGTAAGTTAACTTCCATGCTCCAGCTCTTCCCTCCTGGCAACGTCAGCTCTTACAATCTAACCGACACTCCACAATGTTTGTGCAAAATCAGCCGCTTGAACGATTTTAACTGTAGCAGAGTGAAATTCAAAACTAGGCAAATTTTAAGATAGCATTTAAGTTTTAAATCAGTCTGTACATTTGACACTGAAGATGAAGATCAGTCTTGGCACTGGTCATGATACCTAAGCTGTGTTGGTAAATTCAACAATCGCCTTTGATGACTGATTTTGATGAGTAGATTGTCATATTTTGTTTCGTATGGTTCATCCGTGACAAAATTGGTTCACGCGGTATGTTGCACAGATTTTGCTGCATAAAAACTCGGTTTGTTGACATCTTAGATGTCAAAAAAAATCAATTGCAGTACATTATTCAAAACTGTTCCAAGCGTTCATTTCATATTCAAAGATGATTATTCATGAAATTAAATTATAATTTAATCCTTAATTGTTATTCTAGGTCGATTAATAATGTTGATTTACGATGGCATCTGGTGTTCGTACTGGAATACTTCTGGAACTTTGCTCTGAAAGTTTATCAAGAAGTCCAGGAATTTCTCCAGAAATACTTCAGGAAATTCCACTAAAAATTCCTGCGGAGAGGTTATTCAGCAATTCCTCTTTAAGAAAGAGGGTGGTTATCTGTGAATTCCACCGAGAGTTTCTCCGGCAGGCTGAAACCAGTTATTCCGAATATTTTTGAAGTTTTATTTTCCTTCATATTTCAGGAATTCCACCAAAAATTCATTCGAACATTCCTCTTGGAGTTGCTTTGATAGTTTCACCGAGAATTTCATCGGCAATTCCTCCGGGAATTTCTTTACAAATTCCTACGTAAATTTCTTCCGGATCTTTCGGAATCTCCTCCGGGAAATCCTTCAGGATTTTTTTTTTCAGAAATTTCTCCGGGGTTTCTTTCGGCAATTTCTTTAAAAATACTTTCGGGAATTCCGAAAATTCACTCCGATATTCCTCCAGAAATCACTTTGGGATGTTCTTCGGGAATTCGTTCCTGAAACTTTTCCGGGAAATTCTCCAGGAATTCCTCTGGGAATGCTTCCGACAATTCATTCCTCCGCAAATTCCATTGGCAATTTTCCCGGGAATTTCTTCGGAAATTCTTCCGAAAAGTTCTTCGGTAATTATTTTGGGAATTCCTTTGAAAGTTTATCTTGGAGCTCCTTCTTGGAACTCTTCATGGAAGTTCTTCGGGAGCTCCTTCGTGAATTCCTCCGGGAAATCCAATGGGAATTCCTTCGTGAAATCCTTTGGGAATACCTCTGCGACTTCCTGTGAGAGTTCCTCTGTTGGTTCCTTTGTGAACTCCTCGGAAAAACGCTCCAAAAATATTCCTTAGGGAATATATGCTTCGTAACCTTTCTTGGAATACGCTGGAGAATTCCTTCGTAAATTTGCTTGGAAATTTTCTCGGAAATTCCTGCTGGAATTCCATTGGAAATTCCTCCACAAATATGTCCGAAATTTTTTTTAGAGTTCCTCTGGGTATACCTTTTGGAATTGCTTTGAGATTTCCTCTGGAAGTACCATTAAGAATACCTCAGGAATTCCTGTGGAAATTCTTCCGGAAATTACTCCGGAGGTTCATCAACGATTCTTTTTTTTCATCTTCGACCAAATAAAGACAAGAACACCATCTTCGACCAAAGGTCGTACGGAGACAACGGACAGGACACAACACCCAGTGGACCAGCGGAGGATTTTCCGTATCACGAAAAGTTTCCTCCTTACCGGGGCGGGAATCGAACCCACACTCCATAGCACATGCGTCTGGTCGATTGCCGTCGCTAACTGCACGGCCACGAAACCCACATTCCTCTTGGAAGACCTTCGGAAATTCCTCCAGGAATTCGTCCGGAAGTTCCTCTAGGAGTTCATCTGGAAATTCCTTCAGGAATTCGTCCGGAAATTCCTATAGGAAATCTTCCAGAAGTTCCTCCAAGAAATCGTCCGGATGTTCCTACACTCCGGAAGCTCCTCCAGGAATTAGCAAATCATCCGGAAGTTCCTCTAGGAATTCCTCAGGAAGTTCTTCTAGGAATTCCTCAGGAAGTTCTTCTAGGAATTCCTCCGGATGTCCCTTTAGCTTGAGCTATTTCTCCGGAAGTTCCTATAGCAATTCCTCCGGAAGATCCTCTATCAATTCCTCCTGAAGTTTCTCCAGAAATTCCTCTAGGAATTCCTCCGGAAGTTCCTCTAGGAATTCATCCGGAAGTTCCTCTAGGAATTCCTCCGGAAGTTCCTCTAGGAATTCCTCCGGAAGTTCCTCTAAGAATACATCCGGAAGTTCCTCTAAAAATTCCTTCGGAAGTTATTCTAGGAATTACTCCGGAAGTTCCTCTAAAAATTCCTCCGGAAGTTCTTCTAAGAATTTCGCCGGAAGTTTCTCTGTGAATTCCTCCGAAAGTTCCCCTATCAATTCCTCCGGAAGTTCGTCTGAAAATTCCTCCGGAAAATCCTCTAGAAACTCCGCCGAAAGTTCCTCTAGGAATTCCTCTGAAAGTTCCTCTAGGATTTCCTCCGGAAGTTTCTCTAGCAATTACTCCGGAAGTTCTTCTAGGAATTTCTCGAGAAGTACCTTTAGCAATTCCTCCGGAAGTTCCTCTAACAATTCCTCCGGAAGTTCCTTTAGGAATTCCTCTGGAAGTTTTTCTAGCAATTCCTCCGGAAGTTCCTTTAGCAATTTCTCCGGAAGTTCCTTTAGCAATTTCTCCGGAAGTTCCTATAAGTATTCCTCCGGAAGTTCCTCTAGGAATTCCTCAGGAAGTTCTTCTAGAATTTCTTCCGGAAGTTCCTTTAGCAATTCCTCCTTAAGTTCCTCTAGCAATTCCTCCGGAAATTCCTATAGCAATTTCTACGGAAGTTCCTCTATCAATTCCTCCAGAAGTTCTTCCGGACATTCCTCTAGAAAATCATCCGGAAATTACTCCAAGAATTCATCCTAGAGTTCCTTCGGGAATTTATCTGGGATTTGCACCAGGAAATCCCCCGGAACTCCTCCCTGAATTTCTCCAGGAATTCCTCCAGAAATTTCTCCAGGAATTTCCTCTTCTTCCAGGAATTACACGGGAATTCCTCCGAGAATCCAATTTCCTTGGGAAATTTCTCGATGAATCGCTTCGCGAATTCCAGAAAATTTCTTCAGGTATTCCTACGAAAATTCCTCCAGGATTTTCTCCCGAAATTCCTCCTTAAATTCGTTTTGTATGGAGGAATTTCCGAAGATATTCCTGGAGCTATTTCCGGAGGAATTCGTGGAGGAATATTCAGAGGAATCCCTGGAGGAATTTCCGAAGGAATTCTTAGGGAATTTCCAGAGAAATTCCTGGAAAAATTTCCTGAGGAATTCCTAAAGAATTTACTGAGTATTTCCTGCATGAATTTCCCAGAGGAATCACTGGAGAGATTCCTGGAGGAATTTCCAGGCATCCATGGGGGAATCATTGAAGGAATTTCTGAAGGAATTCTTGCAAGAATTTCCGGATGAATTGTCGGAGGAATTCCCGCAGGAATTTTCGGAGGAATTTCTAGAGAATTTCCGAAGGAATTTCTGGAGAATTCCTCCGGGAATTCCTTCGGGAATTCCTCCGGAAATTCCTTCGGGAATTCCACCGAGAATTACTTCGGGAATTCCTCCGGGAATTCCTTCGCGAATTTCTCCGTGAATTTCTTCGGGAATTCCTTCGGGAATTCCTTCGGGAATTCCTCCGGGAATTCCTTCGGGAATACTTGCGGAAAAAATCCTGGAGGAATTCCCGGAAGGAATAAAAAAAAAAATTCCGAGGCGATTTCTGTAGGAATTTTTGGAAGAATTTCCGAGGGAATCCCTGGAGGAATTCCCGAAATAATTCCCGGAGGAATTCCAGAAAGTATTCCCGGAGGAATTCCCGGAGAAATTCCCGAAGGAATTTCCGAAGCTATTCCCGGAAGAAATCCCTAAGGAATTTCCAGAATAAATTACCGAATGAGATCGCGGAGGATTTTCCGGAGGAATTTCCGAAGGATTTACCAGAGGAGCTTTCGAAGGAATTACCAGAGGAACTTCCGAAGGAATTACCAGAAGAATTTCCAAAGGAATTCTCGGAGAAATCCCCGAACAAGTTCAAGAACAAATTCACGAAGGAAGTCCCGGAGAAATTCCCGAAGGAAATCACCAAACGCAACTTCAGCAACCATATCTCATATCCAAAAGCCATTACATCGCAACCAAGAAGCCACTGCTAACCATAATAAGTTTTTTCATTCCTTGACCTTCGGTGGCTATTTATAAATTAAACACTTTTCTTATAGCACGAACTAGTTCAATTGGTCAAGTAACTAATCAATATAAACTAAATCTAATATAGTATATCAAGATGAGGATCAATTAAAAATTAAAATAATTACAACAATTTATTGGAAATATACTGGAGGATCGAACTCAGAACCTCAAGATCTGCTAGCTTAATCGCTAGCATTCGTACCTATTCAGACCCATGAAAGTTGTGCATTCCCATGGAAAAACTGTCAAAGCGTACGCAAACGTATCTATTCTGCTCAGCTCATGATACTGCAAGCGAAACGTTGGTCTTTATTGCTTGACTATAACTATGGACGGTGACCAATAACAAGCCTGATGAAGATAAATAAATTAATAGCAACAAATTGTCGATATGTATCGGAAAATTGATCCGTGTGTGATTTTTATTCTGCAGCAATGATAGCCCTTTATTACTAGCATTCATTCGGTGTTTTTGTCTTCTGTCGCACAAATCATGTTACCAGTAACAATAATAACAATATAATTTTCATTATTCACACTATTTTTTTTTACCGGGATCTCAGCAATTTGTTCAACTTTTACCAAACAAACTTTGTTGAGTTTGATTCTCGGTCTGGTCAAGGATGTTTTCGGGTGGGAAATATTCTCGATACCCTGGACATAGTGTATCCATTGTGCTTGCCACACAAATTACATACCCATGCAATGGCGGGCATAGAAAAGCTTTAGTTTCAGTTAGAATGTAGAGCTATTTAAGAAGAAGAAGAAGAAGAAGAAGAAGAAGAAAATATCCCATTGGGAGTAAGTAATAAGATCAATGGATTTATTTTATAATAATACTGTTCGCAATGACACACTGTCACTAAAGATATCAAACAATTGTGCTACTTCTGATTGGAACAAATAAAAGTAATCGGCTCAACGATTTAAGATAATATCAATTACTTCATGTGGCAAAATTAATTTCCAAAATCAGATTTAAATGCTTTTGTACATACAATGTTATAAAAAAAACTTTTCAGTAGAACAGTAAGATTTGACTTTGACTATAAATTGTGTCGCTGCTTTGTGTTTACTTGAAAAATTCCTGCACCCATTTATAACATCCGTACCCTACGTCACGGCGCTCGGTTCTACCTCATTTGCCGCGCTTCGATCGCCATACAGGGCTGTTCCTTATCGACAAAACAACGATATGCAGCGTACGTGCGGATTAGCCGGCGGATTTACACCTGAAGCTTGCCATACCAATTCAGAAGAGCTATGAAACAATACTCATCTAGGTATACCTTTTGTGTAAAAATGGGGCACCTGCTGCTTGCCGAATTGAGCCAGCACGTGTTACGTCAACTGCACTTCTACGGTATGTACACTCAGAGGGGCATGCAGTCCCTGTTGCTTGCATGTGTGGTGTGCGCGCGGTAGCACCGCACCGATCCTTATGGCGTTCGGTTGCCATCGAACAGAACAGATGATTACAGGTTATTGAGTATGCGCCTTGGGTAGCACACATCAGGCAGCGTGATCGCGCACTCACGGTTGGTGCACTTTTTTTTGCCCTAGATGATTCACCGACCTGAGTCGGGGAGTTCTATTTTGGATGGTTTCATACGTGCTACCGGCTCAAATGGCAGCACTCTACGACTATAATGATGCAAACCGAACCCATGTTGTTCTAGTTTTTCTTCTGGGGGAGGGAGTTTCCACGGCACCAACCTGAGTAGCAGTAAGTTTTTCGCTGCTTATGCTCTCTTCGTTTGGAACAGTCTTTGTAAACAGTCCTTATGGTGCAAAGTAAGTAGTTAATGCCGCTCGTCTCCTGCACTGTGTTCCCGTAGTCCCCAAAGTACCGTGTAAATGCATCCATTAAAACCTGCTCGTATGGAGTGGAAACCTCGCAATCTGTACTCTCAATATTGATTTTGTTCATTAAACACCACACGTACGTAGAAGTATGAAGCAGAATAGAAGTAAAAGTTTGAAAAGTTAGGCATAGTTGTAGGAACAATTTCGCACTCTTAAATGAGTTATTGATATACTTGGAAAATGGTAAATGGATCCCAAGTTGATGGTGGTAGATAATACTCAGTACGGATTTAGAGTAATCCACGCCACATATCACCACTGGGTCATGCTCACGAGAACTTAGTGCTATGCAACTAAAATTTTCCCGTTGCATTGTACGGTGTTTTTTTTTCTTGCTTTTTTAATTCAAGTGAAGAAACTGAGCATTTCTTTATTTGCATTAATGTGCACTTGCTCGCGCACGCCCTCACTTGACTCGGCTTTATTTACGGCTGTTTGCTGTTAGTTGCTTGCCTCGAGAATCATCCAACCTATTAGGTGGTATGTAAAGCGGCAATTAACATCGAATGCAACACCGCTGGATTCTACCGTTTTCTCGAGCTGCTAGCTGCTTAATTGTCGTCTTCGTAGTCGCCGTCGCCGTTGTTCACGGCAATTAATGGATGTTGAGAGAGGAGGGATCTTTTGAATGGTTTGTTGGGAAATAGGTGTCGTAACTGAGCCAGTGTGGTGTCGGAGAAGAATACTCCACCAATTTGTTGCCACACGCTCCCTTATGGCCCATATCGAGTTCTCACTCGGTTTCGCTATGTAAATCATGCGCCGTCTTCCATTCGGATTGCTCGGTAAGCAGTTCAACATGATGCAGGAATTTAAAAAATGACACCCATAAATGATTGCCGTGTGGCTGGTAATACAATACACGTACCGACTTGTTGCAACTTACTGTTCGATGCAGCTGAACAAAGCTTGTCCTGGTTGAAGAATCGACATCATTGTGTTACCTACATATGGGTGGTATTCCATTTTAACGGAAGCATAAAGCACCAATTCTTTTTGCTCACATGCATGAACGTTCAAACGCATCTTATCTTTTATTTGATTTGATAAGATGACAATGTGGACCGTTATTCTATAGATTATTTCTACTCTATGACATTTCAATATTATTTGTTTTGGGATACCCTATCCCGCAACTAGAGTCCGATAGGCGTCTGCATTTCCGCCCCGATTGTTTGGCACCTGATGATGCAGTCAGCTGTTCTCTCTGTTCGACAGCACCCGCTTTTCTAGCTACCTCCACTGGGGAGTGCAAGGCTTCTGACACAGAAGCCGCCAGCGGACGACTCCCGACCGTAGTGGCTGCGTCGGTCGGCTTGGCGCCTTCACAAATGTCTATAATACATACCGTGCCACAGTTATGATTTGATCACGAACTAATATGGGAGCTACGCGAAAAAGCACTAAAAAGACGTCCAGTGAGCCAAGTGCGGTGGTAGTATCGAGCTCATTGCTGCCAGTACACTTGTTACAGCAGAAAAAGATCTATGTTCGGCACTCACGCAAAGCTCCGTGGGTCCGTGCAAGAGCGTTCGGCGATTCGCAAGAACGCTCCTCCACTCGCTCGAATTTATTTGCACAATAAATTAATTGACTCATAAAAAGTCAAACATGCTATTAGTTTATGAGCGCGCAGGGAGTCGGTCATTCCCGTTACGGTTCGAAGTCGAATTTGACGGAAGAATCCGGTCTTGAGTTGTACTTTGATGAAGTACTTGAATGCAAATAGTACAATGCTGGGACGGGATATCTAGCAGACTATTTTTTGTTGGCACCGACGACGCCGGGCCACCACCGGCCGGACCGGCTAGCTCATCTACACCCGATTTGTGTGCGCTATATTTGTTATATCATGCTACTGGTACTTACTGCCAAGTACTCTGTTGAGTCGGTGGCGCAAGTCATCGACCGTTACGCATCAGTTAAGACCTATTGACGGTGATGCGCCGTGTCGTCCTACGCACGATGGATACGAGCAAGCAAGCTGTGAACAGCGTCGCTCTCGATCGTCGTCGATGGTTAGAAGTACCGTCATTCATGTGAGTAGCTTGTAACTGAACAATGGTACCTAGAGCGTACGTGTGCTTCTTATTACAGTCGTTTGTAAACTGGCGAAATATTGAACCTAACCGTTTGAGACAGTTTTGCATTAAAAAGTCTCGGTATTTTAGACGGGTTGTTCGATTATGAGGATCAAGGGCGGAAATATTGGCTCGTGGTTGTTTTGATTAGACCATCGGCAATGCAGGCACGAGTATTTCGCGGCATGTTTTCAAACTTCCAAACAAAATTTGCCGCCTCACACTCAATAGCTAATTGAAATGCAAGCGTAAAAAATTAATATCGACTGGGGCTGGAATGAATATTTTGAAATGTGGGTGATTTGTACCAACAAATGATGGGTATTTCACTTCATAAACTTAATAGAAATCTGACTTCAAAATGTTGAATCCATGCTTTGCAATATGAGGTAATAATAAACACCGAATAATTTTAAACCGAAGTTCAATGTTGACATGCTGATACCGAGAGTCGACGCTTCCTACTGTTCATACACATGCCGTCCGATTGATTCGCACAGTCAAATTTGTAAAGGACTGACTAATTGATTGTGTGTTGACTATCACCTGTTTGAGTGTAGTTGAAGTGATTTTTTCTGTCCCTGGTGAGGATTTAAAGAAAGTTCACGAACTCCATGCCAGATTTCTAAGCCAAGTTACCATTTGTGCATTTGTATATCATGAGGCTAACACGATGATACTTTTTTATGCCCAGGGAAGTCGAGACAATTTCCAATCCGTTGTTGTTATAATCATTCTCAAATTGTGATTATTGAGGCGCAATACGCGAGCGAATTCGCATGCGTTTTTAAAGGAAATTTTCACGTTTAAGTTTTATGCAGAACTAGCTGTATGTACCCGGTCTTGTCCGGGATTGCCAGTTTGATTTCGCAGCTGTTTGAATTGCCAATTTTATTACGCTAAAACCAGTTGGTAAACGGGGCTATCGGGGTTGAAAATCAAGATTGGTTAAAGAACATCCAATGATTAAAAGAAGGTATATATCACTTGTAAAAACATTAATTCCGGAAAATAAATTCTTGTTATATACTAGGAAATTATATTACCGAGAAAAAGATGTATACGAAAACTGTCATATTCGGAGAATTGTCATTTTCGAGTAATTGTTTTTTTTAGGGTAATGTCATTTTCGAGGAATTGTTATTTTCGGTGAAATGTCATATTCGGGGAAACTTATGTTATATTCGGGAAAATGTCACAATCGAAACTAATTGTTGTCATTTTGAGGAATGGCATATTCGAGGAATTGTCATTTTCGTTCAAAATGCCATTTCCGGAGAAATATTTTCAAGGATATGATACTTGCGGAAAATGTTATTTTTGAGGATATGTTGTTTCTGGGAAAATGTTTATTTCTTTGTGAATTTTTGAATTATAAGAATTGGTTTCCAGGGAATTTTACAATCACAAATAACCTAACTAAAGAATGGGAAATTTGCTCAACGTCCGACGTCCGTCTAAATATGAATCTTCAGTTCCAGTCACTTTTGCCTGTAGCTATTTGCTGTTGGAGGATGAGAAAATATATGAGAAAATCAATATCTCCAGCAGAAAGCCTAACATTATCGTTGAAATTCTTCGCTACCGGAGAAAGCTTTACGTTACTGCAATATTTCTAAACCATTTCATGAGACAGTTTCGATCAGCTGATCGAGACTTCACCATCAATTGACTGAACGGCTCGGCGTTTTGTTTTGGTAAATTGGTGGTTTGCATGGTATCCACAATCTCTTGAATTGTTCTAGAGGTTTGCCGGGCCATATGTGAGGCCCTTGAGTAAATTCTACCATCTATCATTGGAGAATTAATCCCTCTGTTAAAAATGAGTGCTCTAGAATTCTACTATCTCATCTACTATCCCAGAATGCACTTAAAACAAATAGTACGATGTTATTTTTCCAGAATTGTTTTGATAGATTCGTTCAAGTTTAAAATTATTTGTAAGAATTTGCAACTCAACATCGTTAAAGAGTTGCAAACATAACAGTACACAGTACAGGTTTGACAGTACGCGATTTGTCATTTCTGCAAATATTTGTTATGCGCAGTGTGGGAAATATTTGATAAACGAATATTTGACAAGTCAGTACACAAAAAGCAAATATATTTGTTGAATTTGGGCAAATATTCGTCAATTAGACAAACAGTGTACTGAATGCTTTAGGATTGAGAGTACGTGTCCCAAATTTGGTTTAAAAGTTGCATTTAACAGGTAGGGGAAGTGTACCGGTACTGAAAAATGCATATTTTCCGAAAACTACCGATCATTTTCCACAGCGATAAATCGTAAGGCAAATATCTCCTGTTTCAGCTAATAGAACACTCGGAAATTGTTTTATTTTCGGAGTTATGGAAGAAACTGTCCAAATTAGGAACATGGCCGAAACTGGTATAGTTACTCTATGCAAAAACGTTCGTTTCATTAACATGTCCCTCCCTCTTTTCTCCAATGGCTCTCCCAACTTGGGCAATAGATAGTATGCTCGGCCGACCATAACATTTTTAATAAAAATCCACCTGAATTTCTTTCAGAAAATGGGGAAATTGTTCTTCAGGAGTTTTCAATTCTGGAACGCATTCAAAAATTCCTACTAGAATTCTTTTGGTATTTCGGTCTGAAATTATTTCAGAATTTCATTTGAAATGTGTTTGGAAATTCATCAAGGTGTTTTTCCAAATTTCTTTTCAACTTCCATTGAAAACACTTCTATTTCTACAATTTCTTCTGGAATTTCTTCAAAAGTTCTTCAAGAATTTCATTCGAAAATTTCTCCTAGAATGTCGATCGGTGAATCCACTTGAAATAGTTTTATGATTCCATAAAAAAAAATCATGAGGAACTTAAACTAGCAATTCCCTGGAATTTCTTCAACAACTATTTCAGGATTTTCTCTGGAAGTTTATAGAACGGAATCTACCAAAATTTACTTCGAAATTTCCTTCATGAATTTATCCGAAAAATCCTTCAGGGATTCAATCCAGAAATGTCTTCGCGAAGTTATGCAAACAATTGTTTAAGAAATCCTCCAGGAACTGATTACTTCAAAAAATAATTCTCACGAAAATTCCCACTGTAAAGCCATCGTCATTTCTTTCTTAAGGATGAATTTCCGGAGCAGAAAATATTTTAAGGGAAATTTGGAACGAAAAAAAATAATAAAAAAAGGAGAAAATAATCGATTTCTTAGAATGGAGTTTTGAAGAAATTTCTAGAAGAATGCATAACATTATTTTTGCAAAAAATCCTGGAGGTATTTTACGGAGAATTCCTAGAGGAGTTCGTGCAAAAAAGGCGGGAAAATTTTTGGACGAATTTACAAGGACTTCCGCCAGGAATTTCTGGGAATATTTCTAGAGATGCTTTCGTGGGGATTACCGAGAGAATTTCCGGAGGGATGGTTGGGAGAATTTCTGAAGAAGTTCATGGAGAAATTTTCGGAAGGATTTCTGAAGAAATTTGTGAAGGAATAAACGAAACAATTTTTTTTTTAAATTTTTCATGGGAACTTCCAAGGAATTTCTGAACAATGTTCCGAAGGAATTTTCAGGGGAGGAATTTCCAGGGGAATTTCCAGAGGAATTCTTGAGAGAACTTCCGGGGAAATCCCTGGAGAAACTTCCGGAGGGATTCCCGGAGGAAATCATTAAAGAACCTCCCCCACGAGCAACTTCTGGAGGAATTCTTGGAAGAACTTCCTTAGGATTTCCTGGAGGAACTTTCGGAAGAATTCCTGGCGGAACTTCCAGAGGAATTCCTGAAGAACCTACCGGAGGAATTCTTAGCGGAATTTCCAGAGAAATTCCTGAGGGATCTTCCGCAGGGGTTCCTGGAGGAAGTTCTGGAGGAAATCCTGGGCGGAACTATGGAAGAAATTCCTGAGAGAACTACCGGAGGAATTCCTATGGGATTTTCAAGAGGAATTCTTGAGGGAACTTCCGAAGGAACTTCTGGAGGAAATCCTGGAGGAGCCCCCCCATAAGAAACTTCCGGAGAAATTGCTGGAAGAACTTCCGGAGGATTTCCTGAAGAATCTTTCGAAAGAATTTTTGGCGGAACTTCCAGAAGAATTCCTGAGGTAACCATCGGAGGAATTCCTAGCGGAATTTCCAAAGGTATCTTTGAGAGAACTTTCTGAGAAATTTCTGGGGAAACTTCCGAAGGAAGTTTTGCAGGAAATCCTGGTGGAACCTCTTCCTTCGAGGATCTTCCGGTGGAATTCCTAGAAGAATTTCCAGAGGACATCCTGGAGCAACTTCCGGAAGAATTCCTGGCGGAACTTTCGGAAGAATTCCTGAAGAAGCTTCTGGAGGTATTCATGGGTAAAGTTCCGGAGGAATGGCCGGGGAAACATTCGGAGGAGTTCTTTGAGGAACTTCTCCCATGAGAATCTTTCAGAGGAATTTCCGGCAGAACTTCCGGAAGAATTCCTGAGGGAACTATTGGAGGAACTGCTAGGGGAATTTTCAGAGGAATTTTTGAGAGAACTTCCGGAGGCATTCCTGGAGGAATGGAGGGATTCCTGGAGGAACGGAGGGATTCCTGGAGCAGCAGATCCTGGAGGAACTTCCGGAGGAATTCCGAGGAATTTTTAACGCAAAAAATAAGTTCACGTCCCTCCACTGTGCCGATCACCTGCGGCACACCGGATAACACACCGTCGACAATGAAATGTCAATCGGCGCCCAGGTCTAATTTTGATACTTTTCACAGTGTTGGGTACGATTTAAGATTCTATCTTCGGAATTCAGCAATGAGCATTTTATTTTAAAGATTATTTTAAATTGCGGTTGATTTCTTAATTATATAAACTGATATAAAACAGATAACTTATTTCATTATCAAGAACTAACATCAAAATTAGTTTTCAATTTGCTCTCATCGACAGCAGAAATAGTTTTCAATTTGATGTCACAGTAAGATTTTTCTGTTGTAGATTTTGTTATTTTAATCGTTTAAACCAGCGGTATATGTACCCCCGGGGGTACCTTTGCTGGCTCCAGGGAGTACCGCGGACAAAAATGCGTAATGGCGGATGTATAACAGTTTCAGTAAAAATCATTGAAAATATTTTAGTACTTTTTAATTCTAAAACTTTGCACTGTACATTAGGGTGGCTCAAAAAACACTTTTTCAAATTTTTTGATGGGCCGCCCTCTTATTCGGTTCTATTTGAATGCCCTGATGCTCAGGACAAAATTTCATCCAAATCGGTCAACGTTTGGGCAGTGCTAAACTCGTTGGAAGTTTATATGGAAAAATGTATGCAGAAACATCCAAAAACAGTAATTTGCAGTTGGACGGCATAATTTACGATCAAGAACCATGATACTCATTCAGTTCTCGTAGAATTAAATACAGAATATTATGCTGAAAACCGCGAGAAGATTAGAGTTTATTACGCAAAGATATTAGCATTTTACTGGAGTGTTGTAGGGGTGAATTTATTTCTTTTCAAAGGTAAAAGAAACGAAATTTGCTCACACCCCACTTCAGAGAAATGCTAATAACTTAGCCGGGCAAACTCTAATCTTCTCGCGGTTTTCTGCATATTATTCTATATTAAATTCTTCAAGATCTGAATGAGTATCATAGTTCTTCATCGTAAGTTGTGCCGTCCAACTGCAATTTACTGTTTTTGGATGTTTCTGCATACATTTTTGCATATAAACATCCAACGAGTTTAGCACCGCCCAAACGTTGACCGATTTGGCTGAAATTTTGTCCAGAGTATCAGGGCATCAAATAAAACCGAATAAAAGAGCGGCCCATTAAAAAAATTGAAAAAAGTTTTTCCTATACTAATTTGAGCCACCCTTGTACATATTATGTATGTCGATCAGTAAATCAAAGATTATTGAATCCTGCCTAACCCATGTATGGGAAAGGCTGTGGGAAACGGACAAAAGATCAAAAGGACAAAACGTCGAATAAATAAATTTTCAAAATCTTCAATGCAACTGATAGAAACAAAATGTTGAATGATATTTATTTATATACTAGCGAAAGAAAGCCAGCTTTGCCCGGGTGTTGCAAATGTCACATGAACTATTTGTAGAACCACACTCTAGATCAATTTCCCTGCGTTTGTTTTGTTTTCCTCAACAGCTGACCCAAAATTGTGTTCTAATGATTTTTCACATTTCCCCGTAAGAATTTTACGTTTTGTATACCTATACAAACCTTGCGGATCCCAATACGAATCGATTAGGGAAAAAATCTTGCAAATCGGTCAACCCGTTCGCGAGTTAAATCGTCAAAAAGGAAATCTCAACTTATTTTTATGATATAGATAATAATATGTTTCTGAATTAAAATCTACAATCTTCTTTGCAAGATGTTTGGAGGCCTCCTTCTAAGTATCTCAGAGGCTCGGAAGCCTCCTTCCAAGAGGCCCAGAAGCCTCCTTCCAAGAGGCCCAGAAGCCTCCTTCCAAGAGGCTCGGAAGCCTCCTTCCAAGAGGCTCGGAAGCCTCCTTCCAAGAGGCTCGGAAGCCTCCTTCCAAGAGGCTCGGAAGCCTCCTTCCAAGAGGCTCGGAAGCCTCCTTCCAAGAGGCTCGGAAGCCTCCTTCCAAGAGGCTCAGAGGCCTCCTTCCAAGAGGCTCGGAAGCCTCCTTCCAAGAGGCTCGGAAGCCTCCTTCCAAGAGGCTCGGAAGCCTCCTTCCAAGAGGCTCGGAAGCCTCCTTCCAAGAGGCTCAAGCCTCCTTCCAAGAGGCTCGGAAGCCTCCTTCCAAGAGGCTCGGAAGCCTCCTTCCAAGAGGCCTGGAAGCCTCCTTCCAAGAGGCTCGGAAGCCTCCTTCCAAGAGGCTCAGGCCTCCTTCCAAGAGGCTCAGAAGCCTCCTTCCAAGAGGCTCGGAAGCCTCCTTCCAAGAGGCTCAGGAAGCCTCCTTCCAAGAGGCCTCGGAAGCCTCCTTCCAAGAGGCTCAGAGCCTCCTTCCAAGAGGCTCAGGAAGCCTCCTTCCAAGAGGCTCGGAAGCCTCCTTCCAAGAGGCTCGGAAGCCTCCTTCCAAGAGGCTCGGAAGCCTCCTTCCAAGAGGCCAGGAAGCCTCCTTCCAAGCGGCTCAGGCCTCCTTCCAAGAGGCTCGGAAGCCTCCTTCCAAGAGGCTCAGGAAGCCTCCTTTCAAGAGGCTTGGAAGCCGCCTACCAAGAGGCGCGGAAGCCGCCTCCGAAGAGGCTCGGAAGCCTCCTTCCAAGAGGCTCGGAAGCCTCCTTCCAACAGGCTCGGAAGCCTCCTTCCAAGCCTCCTTCCAAGAGGCTCGGGAGCCTCCTTCCAAGAGGCTCAGAGCCTCCTTCAAGAGGCTCAGAAGCCTCCTTCCAAGAGGCTCCGAAGCCCCCTTCCAAGTTGATCGGAAGCCTCCCTCCGAGAGGCTCGCACGCCTCCTCCCAACACGCTCGCGATCCTCCTTCCAAGAGGCTCAGAAGCCTCCTTCCAAGAGGCTCAGAAGCCTCCTTCCAAGAGGCTCAGGAAGCCTCCTTCCAAGAGGCTCAGAAGCCTCCTTCCAAGAGGCTCGGAAGCCTCCTTCCAAGAGGCTCAGAAGCCTCCTTCCAAGAGGCTCAAGCCTCCTTCCAAGAGGCTCAGGAAGCCTCCTTCCAAGAGGCTCGGAAGCCTCCTTCCAAGAGACTCAGGAAGCCTCCTTCCAAGAGGCTCAGAAGCCTCCTTCCAAGAGACTCAGGAAGCCTCCTTCCAAGAGGCTCAGAAGCCTCCTTCCAAGAGGCTCAGGAAGCCTCTTTCCAAGAGGCCTCAGAAGCCTCCTTCCAAGAGGCTCAGAGCCTCCTTCCAAGAGGCTCGGAAGCCTCCTTCCAAGGCTCAAGCCTCCTCCAAGAGGCTCGGAAGCCTCCTTCCAAGAGGCTCAGGAAGCCTCCTTCCAAGAGGCTCAGAAGCCTCCTTCCAAGAGGCTCAGGAAGCCTCCTTCCAAGAGGCTCGGAAGCCTCCTTCCAAGAGGCTCGGAAGCCTCCTTCCAAGAGGCTCGGAAGCCTCCTTCCAAGAGGCTCGGAAGCCTCCTTCCAAGAGGCTCGGAAGCCCCCTTCCAAGCGGCCCGGAAGCCTCCTTCCAAGACGCTCAGAAGCGTCCTTCCAAGAGGGCCAGAAGCCTCGTTCAAAGAGGCTCGGAAGCCTCCTTCCAAGAGGCTCAAGCCTCCTTCCAAGAGGCTCAGGAAGCCTCCTTCCAAGAGGCTCGGAAGCCTCCTTCCAAGAGGCTCAGAAGCCTCCTTCCAAGAGGCTCGGAAGCCTCCTTCCAAGAGGCTCGGAAGCCTCCTTCCAAGAGGCTCGGAAGCCTCCTTCCAAGAGGCTCGGAAGCCTCCTTCCAAGAGCTCAGAGCCTCCTTCCAAGAGGCTCGGAAGCCTCCTTCCAAGAGGCTCAGGCCTCCTTCCAAGAGGCTCGGAAGCCTCCTTCCAAGAGGCTCGAAGCCTCCTTCCAAGAGGCCTCAAAGCCTCCTTCCAAGAGGCTCAGGAGCCTCCTTCCAAGAGGCTCAGAAGCCTCCTTCCAAGAGGCTCAGAAGCCTCCTTCCAAGAGGCTCGGAAGCCTCCTTCCAAGAGGCTCGG
Organism: Armigeres subalbatus; assembly: GCF_024139115.2. Taxonomy (NCBI): domain Eukaryota; kingdom Metazoa; phylum Arthropoda; class Insecta; order Diptera; family Culicidae; genus Armigeres; species Armigeres subalbatus. The sequence goes on along the minus strand of NC_085139.1, from coordinate 236,074,917 downwards.
AAGCCTCCTTCCAAGAGGCTCGGAAGCCTCCTTCCAAGAGGCTCGGAAGCCTCCTTCCAAGAGGCTCGGAAGCCTCCTTCCAAGAGGCTCGGAAGCCTCCTTCCAAGAGGCTCGGAAGCCTCCTTCCAAGAGGCTCGGAAGCCTCCTTCCAAGAGGCTCGGAAGCCTCCTTCCAAGAGGCTCGGAAGCCTCCTTCCGAGAGGCTCGGAAGCCTCCTTCCGAGAGGCTCGGAAGCCTCCTTCCGAGAGGCTCGGAAGCCTCCTTCCGAGAGGCTCGGAAGCCTCCTTCCGAGAGGCTCGGAAGCCTCCTTCCAAGAGGCTCGGAAGCCTCCTTCCAAGAGGCTCGGAAGCCTCCTTCCAAGAGGCTCGGAAGCCTCCTTCCAAGAGGCTCGGAAGCCTCCTTCCAAGAGGCTCGGAAGCCTCCTTCCAGAAGGCTCGGAAGCCTCCTTCCAAGAGGCTCGGAAGCCTCCTTCCAAGAGGCTCGGAAGCCTCCTTCCAAGAGGCTCGGAAGCCTCCTTCCAAGAGGCTCGGAAGCCGCCTTCCAAGAGGCTCGGAAGCCTCCTTCCAAGAGGCTCGGAAGCCTCCTTCCAAGAGGCTCGGAAGCCTCCTTCCAAGAGGCTCGGAAGCCTCCTTACAAGAGGCTCGGAAGCCTCCTTCCAAGAGGCTCGGAAGCCTCCTTCCAAGAGGCTCGGAAGCCTCCTTCCAAGAGGCTCGGAAGTCTCCTTCCAAGAGGCCTGGAAGCCTCCTTCAAAGAGGCTTGGAAGGCTCCTTTCAAGAGGATCTGAAGCCTTTTTCCAAGAGGATCTGAAGCCTTTTTCCAAGAGGCTCGGAAGGCTCCTTTCAGCAGGCTTGGAAGCCTCTTTTCAAGAGGTTCCGAAGCCTCCTTTCAAGAGGCTCGTAAGTCTCTTTTTAAGAAGCTCGGAATCCTGCTTACAAGAGGATCGTAAGTCTACTTTCAGGTGGTTCGGAAGCCTCATTCCAAGAGGCTCGGAAGCCTCCTTCCAAGAAGCTCGGAATCCTTCTTTCAAGAGGTTTAAGTAGAAGCGTCCCTTCAAGATGCAAAGGAAGTCTCCGTTTAAGTGTCTCGAAAACCGCCTTCAAGAGGCTCTCTACAAGAGGCTTAGAAGCCTACTTTAAAGGGATTCAAAAGCTGAAAGGAGCTTCCCTTAAAAGCGCTAGGAATTAATTTTTCAAGAGGGTTGGAAGCCTACTTCCGAGAGGAGGTACCTCAATTGATGCAAAAGTTCGAAGGGGTACCTCTCACGAAAAAGGTTGAGAACCACTGGTTTAAACGAACAAAAGAAAATCAAACTGAACTGCATATCTCAGACTGACGGACCGTTTGGCTAATGGTTGTTAGGCCGGATATGTCATTTGGCCGAACAAACCATTAGACTGAAACCCATGTAGCCGAAAGTTATTTGGCCGAAACGGACGCACGGCCAGAAATGTCGTTTTGTCGATCAGATCATCTGGCCGAAAAAGTCGTTTGGCCGGAAATGCCATTCGATGGTTTGGCAGAAAGAACCAATTGGCCGAAAAAGTATTTTTTCCCAAACAGGTCATATGGTCGAAAATGCAATTCGACCGAACGAATCATACAAATGTAAATTTCATTTGCTAAACGGGTCTGTTAAACAACCATTTCGGCCTAATTACATTTTCGGGAAAATAACCTATTCGACCGTATGACCGGTTCGACCAAATGACTCTTTCGGTCAATTGACTGTTGCGGGCCAAATAACCTGTTTGACCGAACGACATTTTCGGCCAATTTAACTGTTAGGCCAAATGACATTTTCGGCCAACAGTTTCGGCTAATCGTTCAATTCGGTAAAAAAAACTCGGACTTACCTGTTATTCGACCAAGTGGCGTATGGCAAAAGACCGCTCTCCTTCCCCAAGTTATCTGAAAATGATATTTCTCATGCCAATCTAGCATTCAAATGGTAGTATTTCTGTTTATTAACAGGAACGTGTTGAATTCGCAAAATAAGTTTTGTATTTTGATAACCATAATTAAGATCTTACTTTAGAAATTTACATTCTAGCTTTCGCATATCGGAGGCACTGGTTTGATTTTGTTTGACTGCGGCGGTACTGAAAATAATTAAAAAAGGAATTTCCATTACAAACTCTGTGGAATTTCCATTTGATTGCTTTAGATTTCCAACTTTTTTTTTAAAGTTCACTGAACTTTTTGGAAATTTCCTATGGAAAAGCATAAGCCTTGTAGCCTTGCATGATCCATGCCATGCAAGAGTGTGATCTAAATGAGTCAAATTGCATTATTCATGCATTACTGTATCTGTAAATAAATGAAAAACCACTCAATTTGCACTCTGATTCTTTGTTCTGCAGAATGCATGTACAACGGATACATGACTTAAAACCATGGAATAATAGCCCTATTTAATCTTGTTATCCGTAGCACCTATGTCATGACTACTCGTAACATGTTGTTTTCCTTCCTGAGTGACACGGCCAATCGATTTCAAAATGTTATAATGGGCTTTGGAAAACGTTCAAACTGAATGATTTACTAAACACTTTTCTCTCCAATGTCATTGAATGAGGACGCTGAAGAGCATTCTTGATTTGCAGAATCTCAGGAAACAAATGGACTGACTAACAATCATCTGAAAACGGAACAGCTCCAGAAAATTATCTACGTTAGCCGCTCGTTTTTTTCTGAGAATAAATGTAAAAATGTTGATTTGTATCGTTTTGCCTTTTCTTATTTTATCTTTATGAGTTGTTATGATGCAATAAATATAATTTAAAAAAACATGGAAGGATCTCACCAAATTTATTTTTCTTATTTTGTAAATACATAGTAGATTACTTGAAAAATCACACTTTTCCAGCTAATGTTGTAATGCCTCCCAGAAGTTATCCAGCTGACGTTAATTATTTTGAGTCCTTGTGTTTCATACGACTGAGTTAATTTCGACACCACAGTACAGTCTGTTATTAAATTCGAATCGAAATTTCCGGTGTTCTGGTGATTGTCACATTCTAATTTAAAAAATAACAAAGATTGTTTAATTTTTGTAGATAAATTTATGGTGCTGAATTTGTAGATAATGATATGAGATGATGCCATATTATGATACATATATTCATATTGTTAGTATATTTTAGAACTGGTTAATAAGTCAAGCCGATCATCACACGGTGGGAACTAAATCGAACCATTCCGTAATCGATCAACAATGATCATGATAAGCGACAAAACCTCTTCGTTTTTATTTTCTCACTGCTTCGCATTACTGTCAACACCAGCGCCTTTTAGTCTATCACCACAGCACAAAGACGCGCATAAAACAGTATCAAACCTGTTATTATTCACAGTCGTGCCCATACTTCTTCGGAGCCATCACATCGTGACAGCGACAAAAAACCTCCAAGACGAAGGATAGAGTAAATTATCGATATTACCTCACATTTCTAACTATGCTACAAAGCCACTGTAAACCCTTAAGATACGTCTATGCAGCGATGGAGGGGAAATAAAGCACAGGTGCAGGCAGAAGTCAACCAACCAAAGCATAAGTCTTTGGTCTTGTCGGTACTTTCTAAGCCGGTTTGCGCGCGGTATGTACTTTCGCGCCCATATGACTGTGATGCGACCCATCCACCGCATCGTCCTTTCACTTGTTACAGCTCTTACGAAACACAAAGCAAGAAAAAAAACCGCTTCACCAACTAAGGTTGTGCACAGCTTCCGGGCTCGTGAAGCCATCGTTAAGGGTCAAAGTGATGTTGGGTTCTGAAGGTCGATGGGCAATCAACAATTAATTACAGCTTACAACACCTCGTAAAAGCACAGCTCTTCGAGTCTCGATATCATTGGCCAAAGGCAGTGAGTTTAAACGCGAAGGAACATCTGTATTTGTAAGTACGACAAATCGTCGCGCCGCCGTTCCTAATGGTAGATTAAATTTTTATAGTCAATTATAATTGAATCACGCTTTTGCGTCCCTTTGGCGCTTCCCCCGGTTTAGTTCGGGATTTAGATAGATAGAGACCCCTTGTTGATGAATAGGAGGCGGTGAACAACATTTCACGATCAAGTGCGCCGGTCGATCTTTAGCAATCGAAATGAGTCAATGCGATGACGATCACGTCTGGGGCCGGGACCTGTGTTTCAGAAACTATGGTGATGATGATGATGATTTGTGTATCGGTTGTCTAATCGGCCTTGAAATGAGCACACGGATTGGAGCAACTTCATGTTCCACCGCAGTCCTCAAACGGCCGGCGGCAGCAAAAGTGGCGAGACTGTAATTCAGCGGATTGTTGTTTTATTGTGATATCGTTTGGCGCACTCGGCGGCGCGCTCCAAGTTGGAAAACCATTAGGCTTTCGGTTTCCGACAAGAGGCGATTTATGATGGGGAATGGTTCCACTGCTGCTGCCCCTGCCACTATACGTATATGTACAGTAAATCAGAGTAGCTGCAAGCATGAGCAATCAATTTTGGTGTTTGGATTTACTTGACTTGTAAGTAAACTTGAGCATTCGTTCTCAGGCGGTACTGATTTTTATAATCGTGTTTCAATGATTGGTTTCAATTACATTCTTCTCAAATAGAAGGCTTAAACGTTTCGCTTTGCAAGGTAAAAGCTGTAAAATTTGAGTATATACTGGACAATTAAAACAATTTTAAGAAAGCTACAGTACATTAAAAAAATCATTTTGGAAGCTATTTTGATTTTTTTTATTCCATCACATTCCAACGCTTACGTTTGCCAATCGACTGTAACGATGAAATGATGAGACCGATGACTGAACTGGCATATGCTGATCTGAGCAAAAGTCACTCCATAAACCTTCCGTAAGGTCGTACGTAAATATGTTGTATGATAGGCAATTTTAAGGTCTGGATCACAGTGCAAAAGGGGTCGGCCCAGCCGAAAGAAATCAGTTCTGTTATCATCTGCAGGTCTGTCAATAGCCTAATAACCGTGGATAATCAAATTTCGGACATATTCGAACTTTGACGCTTCAATTTCTATGAAAAAATTTCTGAAATGCTTCGTCCAAAATGGTGAAACGGCTGCCATTTAGGCTCACAATTTTTACTCATCATTGAATAATTTCACCCACTCTTATTCACAAGCATATAGAACATATGAACATGAGTTTAACGAGCCGTTTGGCCGAAGGCCACTGTTACTTCAGTCGGTCGGGCACTCAGGATGGCTCCGAGCTTGAACAGGGACACTAACCTGAAAATTCTTCTTTGTTTTTTTTAAACTGAAACCCGACTTTTATACGGTGTGAAAATTTAACTAATTATTTATTGATCTGCTCTACACAATGGTTGTTAGGGTAATGGAAATTTTCGTCCAGACGTCCTCATGGCTTACTGATCTCCAACATTCTCCAGGGCACCAACGGAACTAGCCTGTAACAGTATTATTTTCGAAGTTGGTCTGACAAGGATGGCTCGGGATGTTCGTATTGTCGCTGTTCGTACTTTTCCATCTGGGCCATAATTTACCTTCTCTATAACACCTTTAGGCCAACATCCACGATGAAGATTTTCGTCCACAATCAAAACTAAATCACCTACTGAAAACTCGTAATACTTTCGGTTATCTTGCCATTTTTGTCGCTTCATTACATTTGGCCGGTAAGCCGACACCCATTTACGCCAGAAACGATCAGCAAATATTTGCGCATGCTTATAAGCTGCTCTACAATCAAAATTGCTTTCATCGAAATCGTGATCATGCTGCATGTGGTTATTTCTTCTAAGTAACTGCATGTTTGGAGATATTGGTTCAGGATCTTGAGGGTCATTTGAAATTTCTGTTAATGGTCGATTATTGATGATATTCATAACTTCACATAAGGTAGTACGAAGAAATCCGTAGGATGCCTTTCCTTCAACATAGCGCTTAGACCTGTTTTGACTGAAGGTACTAATCGTTCCCAACATCCTCCGAAATGTGGCGATCCTGGTGGTATGAAACTCCACTCTACACCTCTCACGCTTAGAGTTTGCTGCTGGTCGAGTTCCTTAGTCAATTTCTTCAACTCTTGATTTGCACCCGTAAAGTTTGTACCGTTATCAGTAAGAATTTTTTGAGGAACGCCGCGAACCGCCATGAAACACCTTATGGCCATTATACAACTGCTTGTATCCATAGATGGCACCACTTCCAAATGTACTGCTCGGCTGGTCATACTAGTGAATAACACGACCCAAACGTTTCTCAATACGCCGTCCAATCTTTACCAACAGTGGACCGAAATAATCAATCCCAGTGTGTGTGAAAGGAAAAACAAAAGGAATTGTTCGTTCTGATGGCAAATTACCCATTTGTGCTACATTCGGTTTTCCGCGTAGCTCCTTGCATTTAAGGTCACTCCTAACGGAATCCAAGATTAAAAGTGCTCACGTTTTCGGGGGCACACCACTCGATACGGAAGCAACGCACAACTGTCATTTCTATTATATCACGCATGCTGCGACGCAGCAAAGCTAAATCAACAAAAATGACAGTTGTGCGCCGCCTATGAATCGAGTGGTGTGCCCCCGAAAACGCGAGCACTTTGGAACTTGGATTCCGTCAGGAGTGACCTTAATACAGGAATTTCTGAACTTTTTGACTTCAGAACGAATCTTTAAGGTCACTCCTGACAGAATCCAAGTTTCAAAGTGCTCGTGTTTTCGGGGGCACACCACTCGATACGGAGGCGGCGGACAACTGTCACTTTTGTTGATTCAGCTTTGCTGCGTCGCAGCATGCGTGAAAAAATAAAAATGACAGTTGTGCGTTGCTTCCGTATCGAGTGGTGTGCCCTCGAAAACGCGAGCACTTTGAAACTTGGATTCTGTCAGGAGTGACCTTAAGATACGATGACGGTGCATCAAATTATTTATAATTGTTTCCAATCCTTGATGAGCATTTGCATTATGAAACGTTTCAATCAACAAATTAGTAAAATTATGATTATCGGGTAATATGACGGGATTGTTAACAGTGAAAGCTTTGTTCTTATCTTGAATACGTCCTCTCATCCTGATGATTCTATCAATCATAAAAAGAGAATATGCATATAAACGGCTTGATTTTTTCACAAATCCAGTTGTTCTCAGGCTGCTAACTTCATCGGAAAAGGATTCAATTTGAACTTGTTTATACCACATGTTTCTTGCTTCGTCCATATCGTGCACATTGATTGTAAACTTCTTTGTTTTTTCGTGTTTTGAAAGTGATTGGATTTTTCTCATTTTCAAATAATAAGCGGTTGATCTTATTAAACGGTTGTAGTCAGAGAATCGCCGAATATCGGGTAAATTTATAGTATTTTCGTGCTCATGTACTTCATGGAAGACCGTTTCTTCATCAGCTGCTATCTCCACATGAAAATTTACAGTTTCATCAGACGACAAAGTAACACATTCTTGTTCTGGCCATTCACTCGAATGTTGGCTCAAAAATTCCGGACCATGCAACCACACTGACATGTTCGCAAATTTAGACGATTTTGTCGCGAGATCTGCAACGTTCAAATTTGTTGGAACCCAGTTCCACATTCTAGTGTTATGTCCATTTTCTTTAATTTTGGAAACTCGTGATCCCACATAGGCTGCAAGTTTCTCTTTCGTACAAAGCCAAGCTAAACATATTTTAGAATCCGTCCAAAAGTAAGTTGAAGACACTTCGATTTCTAGCTCAGTCTGTATTACTTTCATCATTTGACTGGACAGCACACATCCTTGCAATTCAAGTCTTGGAACAGTTTGTGACTTCAAAGGAGCTACACGTGACTTTGCCAGAACCAATGCAACGGGCGATATATCCGAACATCGGTGTATCATGTAAATTACGCTGGCAAAGGCTTTACCGCTTGCATCCGAAAAAGCATGACGGTCTTTACTTTTTAACGACGAAATATTTGGAAAATAATATCTTGGTATTCTAACTTCCTTAAGCGTTGCTGTTTGTTGAAGCCATTCATTCCATTTCGCAATCAACCCATCGGGTAGTCTATCGTCCCAATCGATTTGTAGACGCCATAAATCTTGAAACAATATCTTCAAATGGATTGTGATAGGACATAGTATGTTTAGGGGATCGAAAATACCCATCATAAACTGCAATAACTGCTGCTTAGTGAGAATGTCTGTTCCAGATCGGATACCGTTGCCAAGCTTTGGAAAATTCAAAGGAAAAACCAATTCATCGGTAGTAAGGTTCCACTGTAGACAGAGAACGCGGACATCTTTACACGAGTCAGCTCTCAAAGAAAGATCGATAGAATTCAATACAGCTTTTGAATTGGATACAAATTTGACGAGCTTGAATCCGCCGTGTTCATGTGCCGCAATAACATTCTTCACTAAAGCAATTGCTTGTTCTTCTGTGTCAGTTGAATCAAAATAATCATCAACGTAATGTTGTTTGACAATTGGACGTAGTACTGAAGGGGGATGATCTTCAAGTTCACTTGCGTTGAAATTCTTTATGAATTGTGCAATAGAAGGGGATGATACTGCACCGAAAATCATAGCCATCATTACGTAGACTTCGGGGGGATTTGTACGATTCATACCACGCCAGAAAAAACTTTGAGAATTTTGATCTTCATCTCTGATACGAACCTGGTGAAACATTTCCTTGATATCTGCCATGAAAGCTATTTTCTTTTGTCTTCCTCTCATCAGTACTGCTATCAACGGTGGAACGAAATCGGGTCCTTTCAGCAACAGATCATTTAACGAGAAACCGTGAGACTTTGCTTTAGCATCCATCACTAGACGGAATTTGTTTGCAGTCGTTACACTGAAATGCGGCAAATACCAGGTGTTAGATGTTTCATTCAATTCCTCGGGATTCAGTTTCCTAGCATAGCCTTTTTGAATATCACCCTCAATTTTCTCACAATATTGCTCAGCGAACTCTGGATTTGCATCTATCTTCTTCTCCATAATAGTTAGGTGCCACAGTGCTTGCGGCTTGCTATCAGGAAATGCGAAATTGTTATACCGGTATATTTGTCCAACCTCAAAGCGATCCTTACATCGTTTCAGTGTACGCTTCATAATGTCTAGAGCTCTTTCATCTTCTTTGGGCCTTGATGACGGATGCCGAAATTTTCAATTTTGTACAATTCCTTTATCATTTCAGTTAGTCCTAAATCTTGATCACTTGAGCAAAGAAAAACGTGAAATTGATCAGAAATTTCTACTCTATCAGGTTCTATTTCTCCGTGGATTGTCCAACCAAGATGGCACCGCGTTAGCTGTAGACCTCGTATTGAATATTGAACCTTTTTTTTTAATGGAACGATAAGGCCAGCGTTATTCGATCCAATTAAAATTTTTGAAGTTACATTTTGAATTATCTCCAGTTTCTCCTCGTCAAGAAGTGGGTACAATCTTTTAATTTTGTCGATATCAAGACTCACACGAGGAAGATTCATATTATTGATGGTACGCACATTTTTCAGTTCGGAAGGCCCAGAAATTTGAAAGGACAGCATCATTGATTCAGAATCCTTGTGTGAAATCCCATTTGTCCAGCGGTAGGTTACCGGAGACACTGGGCCGTTCAGCTCCATTTGTTCTGCAAGCTCCGAATCAATCATCGATAAAGAAGATCCTTCGTCAAACAGGGCGAATACATTCTCCACTGCTCCTTGGTTACGAAATCTTACTTCACCAACACGGAGGATAGAGGTTACATTTTTACTGTTGACATGACATACATCCTCAGCACGATTCTTCTCCAATTTGCGAAAAGGTTCCTTCCTTATTGCATCCTAGTGTACTAATTCATGATGATTCCGATTACATACTGGACATGTTCTATCAGATCGACAATTACGACGGGAATGGTCTTGCTTCAAACATATATAACACACGTTACAGGGTCTTGCAGCGGAACGACGTTGGATATCGATGGATAGTTTGGTAAATTGCTCACATTTGACTAGGCTCAGATGATCATTCGAATTGCAAAAAGGACATTTTCCTCGATGGTCAACTGTACGAGTGTTGACATTCAGAACAGGTGGCTTGGATCTGGAGAACAACGCATCCCTGCGATCTTTCTTGTTGAGAAAAACTGGATTCATGTATGCCAGTTGGTTTTCCATTTCAGCCACTAAGCCGGAAGTTGTTTGGTCTAATATACCAATTGGCCAAACATATCATTAGGCCATTAGGATCCAGTCAATACCAAATTTAAAAAACGACTTATCTGCTTTTGAGAACAAAGATCACGCAAACCAACACCATCAATACGTAGTTGAAGGCTTGTATCACCTTTTGATGGTGTTGGTTTGCATGGGAGTGCTATAGATATATGTGATATATCAGATACGTCGTATCCACATTTTAATCTTTGTTCACAAAAGCAGAAAAATTTGCGGAATCAGAAGTCAGAACAGTCTCACTACTACTCACTTCGCACTTTTCACAGTGAGAAGTGAGAAATGATGGTTAAGAAGTGAGACGTCAATTGACCTATTCGGACAAATCACATATTCGGCCGATCGACCTTTTTTCACATTTTTATTAAATGGGCCACCGTATCTTTCGATAACTCTATAACAAGGGCGCAAGTATCAAGAACAACTTTGTAGAACAATTTTTGACGTAGGACTTACGGCTTTCTTTACTATACTGGGTGCCATTTAGATTTTTGGAAATCGAGAGCGTTATGCTGAAAGGGAAGATTTCGAACGTTACTAGCGCCTTTATCTGTCGATGGATTTTGAAGATTTATATATCAATCGACTCGGACACTCTCCAGCAATTTGTCAATTCCATTGAAACTTAAGATTATTAACGATAAGCTACATATTGATAGTTTCAATTCTTGTCAAAGCCAATAATAATTTCATATATAATAAATCCCGTGTATTCCTAACACGGACATCAAAATGCAGTATGCCTTCGGGTCCACCGCAAAACTATTTTTGTGTATAAAAGAAGCTGTGCCTGCCGTGTGTGAGTCATTCCAGTTTGTGACAGGAACGCGTACTGACGTTCTTTTTGCTCGCGCATTTTTCTCTCGTTTGGTCGCTGTGCTTACATACACAACATGCAGTCGCCAGCAAGAAACTATGCATGAAAGAACAGGGCGCATTTTTTTGTCATTCTATGCTTGATGATGGTCGGATGCAGTCTTTTTCCGTTGTCGAGTTATATCAATTTATCTGAAAAAAAAAATCTTTAGTAAAATTGATAAAAACTGAGATACTTTTTTTGATCTGCCCCAATGGGAGATATCAACTTTTGAAAACAACGTAATTTTGACAAAAAAACTATTATACTTTTTTATCAGCAAATGATATTGCGCTTATTTATTCATCAAAAGTAGCTTTTTTTTTGCTCTAAAAGCCACCCGAAGCCAACTTTTCAGAAAAATCGAAAACAAAAAGATCGGAAAAACCTGTTTTTAGGGACACCCTTTCTCTTTTTTTTATATAATTAGCCACCCTTTTTTTTATAGCACCATAATGATGGCCTTGCTAATCCGAAAAAAAATTGAATCGTGATTTTTTTTTAATTTTTTCTAAAAAAATAGTTTTAGCGTAAAATGCATCCGCGTAAATCTGTATCCTGGACCATAGTGCAATGACTTGTTCCGCCAAATGACATGTTCGAGCAAATAACATGTTCGGCAAAATGACCTATTCGGCCGTATGACCCGTTCGTTCAAATGACTTTCAACCAGATGGGCTTCAGCCCGTTGGTTTGTTCGTCCTAGCGGAATTCGGCCAAATGAGTTCCGGCCAATCGATTTTTCCCCATCTGAATACCTACAACAGTAGTTTTATTTCGTCATTTATTTTTTAATGGTCGAAGTTCTGCGCCAATGAAAACAATTCATTTTTTTTGCCAACAAATGTGTGTAACAGATTCAATTAATCACAAATAGCATCGGACATCGTTCAATGCCATAACTGAGGATATTCTACAACAAATGTACGCATAAATTGACATAAAATGTTTTCCGTTTTTATTTTGCGAACAAAACATCACAAGTCAATTAAAAAGCCACTTGGTGCGGTTTGGCTGAACCCCGACCAAATGTACAGATAATTTGCTAATCTGGTGAACCGGGTTTTTTAAGAGCGAGCTACGAATCATTCAATTCCTACGAATCATTCACATTATACACAATAATTCGCACATATTAAACACGGAGTGCAAAAATGAATGCAATACTTTACGACTGCAATGGCGATTTTAACGGTGTGGCTTAAAATGTATATATGGGGCACATATGCGATTACAGGCAGTTTATCAATCTTACACTTATGCATATACTATTTCTGTCTTTATGGCTGTGAGTGGATTTAATCAAGGAAGTTATACTATGCAATCCTGGTCATCATTCTCGATATCGTCCTACGCATTTGTTATTTTTGAACTTTGTGGTTACCAATCATATTTTTTTTGCATACGGCGTAAAAATTGTTATAGAAATGTAGTCCTCTTTCCTATTGTCTTACATAATTAGGGTACCTATTACCCACAATGGAGCAGTTATTGATTTATTTTGCCATCCTTTATTCAGTGAAACAGATGCAACGCATATGAAGCGTTGTTTGCAAATTCTGCAAACAGCAAACAAAGCCTACTTTGCGTTGTTGAGATTGCAACCCCTCATGGGCGTAGCCAGGATTTCGAGAAGGGGGGGGGCCAACTTTTTTGGTCTTCCAAATCGTAGTTTTATAGTAGTTTTATAAAAACACATGAATATTAACACATGAAACCAAATCCAAACCAAATCGAAACAATAATGGATTTAAATTGCGTGATTTATTGCTCATCAGATATTTTTAAATAAAGTGAGAAAAATATTAACGAGCTTAGTATTCTGAAAGAATATTAAATCGGCTATAACAATTATTATAAAAATCCTGCATTCTTCCATAAGTTTTAGAAAACTAGAACCATACATCTGAATTTCTAAACAAATCCTCTCTGAAATAATATTTATTATAAAATAGGCAGAAAAATCAATATGCAAGCTTTATCAATTGCAAGCTTTATCAATATGCAAGCTATCAGGAATTCTTTAGGAATGCCTCCAGCAACTTCTTCGGCAGTGTCTTCAGGAATTCCACCATAAATTTTGCCGGGAATTGATTCGAAAATTCCACCATTATTTACTCCAAGAAAATCTTCACGAACTTCTTTATAAGTTCTGCAGAATTGCCTGCAATAATTCAAATAATTTCGTGCTGTTTTTTTTTAAGAATAAGAATATTCCGTGGAAATTCCGCAGAAAACATTCCTAAGAAATTCACGAAAAATCTTCGAATTTCTTGTTTAAATTCCATAAAATTTTCCGTGAATTGTTTCGAATAATTTCTTGTGAAAATTTCAAAGAATTTCTCCAGGAATTCCACCGGAAATTTATACAGAAATTATACCGAAAATGAAATCAACAATGGAATTTTCGGAGGAGTTCCTAGATTAATTCGCAATGAAATCCTGAAAGAATTCCGGTGGAAACTTCAAGATTTCCACTGTGAGATCCTCCAGGAGTTTCTCTGAAAATTCCTCCTGGAATTCTTCCAGGAGTTCCACCGGCATTTCCACCAAGAATTTCTCTAGGATTTCCTTCGAGAATTATTCCGGTAGTTCTATCGGCAGTTCCTCTGAAAATTCTTCCGGGAATTTCGGCAGAATTGGAATTTATTTAGGCTTCTTCAGGAATTTATATAGATTTTCCACCAGAAGCTCCTCCGAGAATTTCTCTGCGAGCTCCTCAGGGAATTCTCCGGCAGGTCCTCTGATGATGATGATGGTCCAGCTACAAACCCCAACAAAGGTTTCAGCTAGACGAGATTTGTCTATAAGATGAATTCTCTTGTTTCCGAGAATACTTCTGGTAGTTTCTCCGGGGTTCCTTTGAAAATTCTCCCGGGAGTTTCTTCAGAAATTCTTCCAGAAAATTCCTTCGAGGGTTCCTCCGGGAATTCCACCAGCAATTCATCCGTGAGTTTCTCCGAAAATTCCTCCAGAAGTTCCACCAGAAGCTATTCAAGGAAATTATTCAGGCTTTTTTCAGGAAATCATTTAGGCTTTCTTCAGAAATTAAGCTGGACATTCCTCCCGAAGTTCTTCCGATAATTTCTCTGGGAGCTCATCCGGGAAGTCCTCTAGGAATTCTTCTAGGAGTTCCTCCTGAAATTCCTCCGGGAGTTCTTACAGGAGATCTTACGGGAGCTCCTCCGGCAGTTCCTTTGGGAATTCCTCCGGGAGATCTACCAGCAGTTTCTACGAGAATCCCTCCGGGAGTTTCACCTGCAGTTTCTCCGGGTGTTTCTCTGAAAAGGAACTCCCGGAGGAACTCCCAGAGTAATTTCCGGAGGAACTCCCGGGGGATTTTCTATAAGAATTTCCGGAGAAATTATCAGAGGAATTCTCGGAGGAACTGCCGGTGGAACTTTTGGAGGAATTTATTGCAGAACTACAGGAAGAATTTCCGTAGGAAATCCTGGAGGAACTCTCATAAGAATTCTAGGATGAACTCCCAAAGGAACTTCCGTAAGAATTCCAGGAGGAACTCCTGGAGGAATTCTTAAAAGAACCTCCCGGAGGAATTCCTGTAAGAACTCCCAGAGAAATTCTCCGAGGAACTTCTGGAGGTTTTTGTAGATAAATGCCTAAAGAAATGCTAAATGAATTCCTGGAAGAAAGCCTGATTGACTTCCCGAAGGAACTACTGGTGGAACTTCAGAGGAACATCCGGTGTAATACCCTAGAGGAAGAGAAAAAATATTTCTGAAGTAACTTCTAAAATCCCATTTCCCGTGCAATTCCTGCCAAATATCGTCCAGGAATTCCCTGTAAAGTTCCTGGAGGTATTACCGGAGAATTTCTTGGAAAAACTCCTGGAAGAACTCCCGGAGGAACTCCCATAAGCACTTCCGGAGGAATTCCCACATGGAAGTCCGGAAATAATTCTTAGAGAAGTTCCTAAAGGAATTTCCGGAAAAATATCTGAAGGAATTCCCAGAAAAATACCAGGAGGAATTTATGCATAAATTCCCAGATGAAATCCTGAAAGTATTCCCAGATTAATTGCTGAAGAAAATTTCTGCGGATTGTTCCGAAGAAATTTCTGGAAGAACTTTTGGCAGATATCCGAGTAAATTCCGAGTGAAGTCCGGAAGGAATTCTAGTACACTTCCGCGGAAAGAATTCCTGGAGAAGTACCTGAAGAAACTCCCGAAAAAATACCTGTAAGAATTTCTGGGGAAATACTTGGACGAATTCCAGGAGAAATTCATGAAGATATTTCTAGAGGATTTCTTGAAGGATATTCTAAAGTAATTGCGAAAAGAATTCCAGATTGGAATGCTAGATGATTTCGCTATTGAATGTTTGGAGATATCCCGGAAAATTTCCTGGAAGTAATCTCGGAGGAATTAAAGAAAGAGTTCCGAGAGGAATGCCCGGAGAAGTTCCTAGAAGAATTTCCGAAGGAATTTCTTATAGATTTACAAGTGAAATTATGGAGCTAAATCGGAGGATTTCCGTCAGAAATTTTTGAAGAAACTTCTGGTAGAATTTTGGGGAGAAATTCCGTATGTATTGTTGCGGGAGCTATTGGCTGGTGGCTTCGAACCGATGCTTACAGCAAATAAAATACATATTTGTAATTCATTAGCTAAAAAGCTGAAATA
Organism: Armigeres subalbatus; assembly: GCF_024139115.2. NCBI lineage: Eukaryota > Metazoa > Arthropoda > Insecta > Diptera > Culicidae > Armigeres > Armigeres subalbatus. The sequence continues at coordinate 236,059,244 of NC_085139.1, read as the reverse complement.
ATATATTTATTGATAGTTATTTACATAATTAGAAATAATGTATAACTCACAATTTTGGTGATTTGTCTGAAGCCGATTGCCTCCTTGCCAACAGAACCTCCACACTCGCTAAACAAGAGGTTTTGTTGTTATTCCTTACACATCTAAATTGGTTGATTTATAGCTAGGGGTGAGTATTATGCAATGAGGTGCGAATGGAACATGTATTCTTGACGGAACTCTCGAATGCATACCTGAAGGAAATTCCGGATTCTTCCTGAAGAGAGAATAGCCGAAGAAATATCTAGAAGTAAATCTTGGAGAGAAGAAAAGATATCTTCAAGGAATTTCCTCGTGAAATTCCTTAAAAAAATAGTGGGGGGTTTCTAGATAAGAAGGGATTACAATTACATGAGAAGGATTTTCGAACGATTTTCAGAGGAATTTGTGGATAACTTTCCAGAGGAATTTAAAAGTTCCCAGGGGAGCTTATAGAAGAATTTCAAGGAGAATTTTTGAGCCCGAAATGTTTCGAGTTGTTTTGAACTTTCATATATTATGGATCCTGGATGCCCTAATAAGTTTTGGGAATTTTTTGAATTTCAACCACCTATTTCTGTATACGATTGAATCGTAAAGTGCACATGTTTGAGGGAATTCATTTCAGTACCCGTTCAATCTTTCCACAATTTAGGGGGGGGAGCGACGGCCCCCCCCTGCCCCCCCTTGGCTACGCCCATGCAACCCCTCTAGACACTACGAGTGTTCGACGAGCACACCGTGCGTCGTAGGTACATCTACGCCTTCGCGGATCGCTATTTTACACGCCGACCGACAGTTCTTGCGATTTGATTTGCTCTTGCTCACCCGTCATCGCTCCGGTTAAATCTGTTGTAGGAGGCATTATTGACATTCGCCGGTACACACAAACACGCAAGATAGCCCGGCACAGCGTGCCTTATAAACATACCACGGGGATGAATCAAACAAACCAACCCAACAATAACAACAACATCAACCACACTAAGAATGTACATTTGTATAACTTTATGATAGATAGCTTGTAGTCAATTCCGCTGTAAGTGCATTGCGCGTGTGCTGTAGGATCAAAGTAACGCTTGCAGTTCTGCATATAGACATATTCTGCATACATTATTTACATTTGTGCACTCACGCTTACCATATTTACCCATTGGATATATAAATATAAGTTGCATTAACCCACTTAAATTTAGGATTGAAACTGTAGAATAGATTCGATACCGTTCGAGCGGAGTTTAGATTCTCCCTTCTCTTCATTTTTTTTTTCTATATTTCCGTTATTTATGTTTTAGCTACTTTTTTGCAAAGACTTTCTTTCTTCCTAGCAACTACTCATGTCTACTTACCGCCCACGCTCATCGCGCTTCTATAGTCGTTATTTTTGCATGCTGAATAAATTGGTACTTGATTAAAATTGTAAATTCAAGTTTGCGTTTTCTTTCCACCCATCGCTCGTTCGTTCGTTCGTTCGCTCGCTTGCCCGCTCAGCACAATTAGTTCAGACCCAAAAGCATCAAGTCGCCATACAGTGTTTCAAATGGGGCGGATGTGGAAAAAAAATCCTAACATTGATTGGTAATTCGATCAATTTCAATTTAATATTTTCAAACCCAAATTTGAATTAAATATCAGATTCCACATCAGCTCATTTATGAAAATCATTTGCGTTTACGGTTTTGTATCTAACGAAGCACTGTGCCACCATGCCGGCAGACAAGTTCATATTTCATACTCGGTCATTAAAACCGAATTCAGCGATAAACCGAGAGGCAAAACAATCACAAAACTAAATTAAATGCTAACGGTTGTGTAATGTACCACCCTTGATTTCCGCCCTCTCTTTCTCTATGTGTGCGCGCCTCTCCCTGTGTTTTCCGCGTCCGCGCCACGTCTGTAACGGGTACTGTTCGCCTGTAGGAGGAACGAACCCGCCGTCTGCAGGAGATCGAAGCGAACCGGATCGATCGGCAGACGAAGCGGCGCCTGGCCCGGGCCCAGCAAACGCAAAACTTCTTCACCAGTCTGCACATGCTGCAGGCGAACACTTTGCTGCGCGAAAGTGGCGACAGCTCCAGCGCCTTCGAGGACTATTCGCTGTTCCTGTACCGGCAGTCGGCGCCGGAGTTCACCGATCGCGTCAAGGAGCTGGAACGGAAGCTGCTCTATCCCGTAAGGCTATAGGTCGCGGCCTCGTGCGTGGTCGCCACCGCATGATGAGTTTCATGTGATTTCGTTTGGTGTTTGTGTGGCACAGCTTTGGGGTAATCACGAAAATTTACGATTTACTCTTTTGGATTTGCTTCGTTGACTTGAAAATTCATTCATTCAAAATCATAGGTACATATTGTTTTGTAAAAAGGATGAGAATTAAGTTTGTTTGTTTGTTTGTTTATTAATGACATTTTACACCAGAAAGGTGCATTCGTGTCAGGCAGCGGGGTTTTGAAATACAATTTAGTTTACAATGCACTATGGTCCAGGATACAGATTTACGCGGAAAGATGCATTTTACTCCAAAACTATATTTTTTAGAAAAAACTGTTGTTCTACAAAATTGTTCGAAATTGTAAGGCCATCATTATGGTTCTACCAAAAAATAGGGTGGCCCATCATATAAAATAAAATTAGAAAATATTTTTTTATTTCTCGGATTATTGACATGTTATGTTCTACAAAGTTGTAGCGTAGCTTATTCCAATCAATTTTGCTAAAGAAACTTTTTCTGTAGCTCTTAAGTTGGCTGATTTAGAGCAATTTTGCCTAATTGGATTAGGGTGTACCTCAAAAAAACAGTATTTTTGATCTACTTTTTTTGTTTTAGATTTCTCAAAAAAGTCGAGTTCAGGTGACTTATAGAGCTCAAAAAAATGCTACTTTTGATGGGTAAATATGCTCAATATCTTTTTCCGATCAAAAGTTATAATCGTTTTTCTGTCAAAATTACATTTTTTTCATAAGTTAATATCTTCGGTTAGGGCAGACCAAAAAAATATATTTACACGGCATTTGAAAGAAAAATTAATATTATTTATTATGTCAAAAAATTAGGGATATGTTATTTTTTTATCTCAAGTTTAATCAATTTTACTAAAATCATGTTTTTTCAAATAAATTGATATAACTCGACAACGAAAGAAGATACAGCCGATATTCTTATAGCAAAACACGCGTTTTGAAAAGCCCCAAAAGTCTTCAGAATATGACATTCGTGAGAAATGAAAAATAAAAAATCTACAGCTTAAACACTTTTTATAAATTTTATCATTATCATTGTATTGCAAGATTTACAAGAACAGATGCATTTTCGGTCTGAAGCATACTTTTAAGAAACAAAATTTGTTCTACAAAGTTGTTCTGGATACTTGAGCCCTTATTATAGAGTTACCGAAAAATAGGGTGGGCCATTTTATAAAAATGTGAAATTTTATTTTTTTTATTTTGCGGAATATTGACATAAAATGTTCTACAAAGTTGTAGCGCAGCTTTTTCCAATCAACTTTGCTATATAAACTTTTTATGTAGCTCTTAAACTCACTTGTTTAGAGTAATTTTACTTACCAGGATTAGGGTGTCCCTCAAAAAATAATATTTATGATCTGCTCATTTCATTTTTTATTTTTCACGGATGTCACCTTCTGAAGACTTTTGGGGCTTTTCAAAACGCGTGTTTTGCTATATAAATATCGTCTGTATCTTCTTCCGTTGTCGAGTTATATCAATTTATTTGAAAAAACATGATTTTAGTAAAATTGATGAAACTTGAGATAAAAAAATAACATATCCCTAATTTTTTGACATAATAAAGAATATTAATTTCTCTTTCAGATGCCGTGTGAATATATTTTTTTGGTCTGCCCTAGCAGGAGATATCAACTTATGAAAAAAATGTAATTTTGACAGAAAAACGATTATAGTTTTTGATCAGAAAAGGATATTGACCATATTTACCCATTGCATTTTTTGAGCTCTAAAGGTCACCTGAACATGACTTTTTCGAAAAATCTAAAACAAAAAAAGTAGATCAAAAATACTGTTTTTTTGAGGTACACCCTAATCCAATTAGGTAAAATTGCTCTAAATCAGCCAACTTCAGAGCTACAGAAAAAGTTTTTTTAACAAAATTGATTGGAATAAGCTGCGCTACAACTTTGTAGAACATAACATGTCAATATTCTGAGAAATAAAAAAAATATTTTCTAATTTTTTTCATATGATGGGCCACCCTATTTTTTGGTAGAACCATAATGATGGCCTTACTATTTCGAACAATTTTGTAGAACAACAGTTTTTTCTAAAAAATATAGTTTTTGAGTAAAATTCATCTTTCCGCGTAAATCTGTATCCTGGACCATAGTGCAATGGCTCCATAAAACACTTCTGTATTTTGAAATTATCAATTAGAAAACGGGAAACTATTTGGCATTTCAATGGGAGTTTTTTTTTGGTATTTCCAAGGAAAATTCTTCGGAATTTCCAAGGAAAATTCTTTGGAATTTCCAAGGGAAATTCTTTGGAATTTCCAAGGAAATTCTTTGAATTTCCATGGAAATTCTTTGAATATCCATGGAAATTCTTTGGAATTTCCATGGAATTCTTTGGAATTTCCATGGGAAATTCTTTGGAGTATCCATGAAAATTCATTGAATTTCCAAGGCTAATTCTTTAGAATTTCCAAGGGCAAATTCTTTAGAATTTCGAAGGAGAAATTCTTTGGAATTTCCGAGGGAAATTTTTGAATTCCAGGAAATTCTTTGAATTTAGGAAATTCTTTGGAATTTTTCCAGGAAATTCTTTGGAATTTCCAGGGGAAATTCTTTGAAATTTCCAAGGGGAAATTCTTTGGTATTTCCAAGGGGAAATTCTTTGGAATTCCAAGGAAATTCTGTGGAATCTCCAAGGGGAAACTCTTCGAAATTTCCCAGGGGAAATTCTTTGGAATTTTCAAGGGGAAATTCTTTGGAATTTCCAAGCGGAAATTCTTTGGAATTCCCGAAGGGAAATTCATTGCAATTTCCGAAGGGAAATTCTTTGGAATTCCAAGGAAATTCTTTGAATTCCAAGGAAATTCTTTGGAATTCCAAGGAAATTCTTGGAATTCAAGGAAATTCTTTGGAATTTACAAGGTTTTTGAATTTCCAAGGAAATTCTTCGGAATTTCCATGAAATTCTTTGAATTTCCATGGGAAATTCTTTGAAAATTCTTTGCAATTTCCATGGGAAATTCTTTGAATTCCATGGGAAATTCTTGAATTTCCATGGGAAATTCTTTGGAATTTCCATGGAAATTCTTGAATTTCCAAGGAAATTTTGGAATTTCAAGGAAATTCTTTGAATTTCAAGGAAATTCTTTGAATTTCAAGGAAATTCTTTGGAATTTCAAGGAAATTCTTGAATTTCAAGGAAATTCTTTGGAATTTCCAAGGGAAATTCTTTGGAATTTCCAAGGGAAATTCTTTGGAATTTCCAAGGGAAATTCTTTGGAATTTCCAAGGGAAATTCTTTGGAATTTCAACAGAAAGTTTTTGGGAATTTCCACGGAAAATTCTTTGGATTTTCCGCGGGAAATTCTCGGGAATTACCACAGGAAATTCTTAGAAACTTCCACGGAAAATTATTTGGTATTTCCACCATCATTCAATAAACGACTAATGTCGATTCTAGATAAGCCTCCGTATTCCTCCAAGTTCTCTAAGATCCCGTGACCAGCGCTAGTAACCCAAGCAACCAAAAGTACGGATAAGATGGGATGTTTTGGCTTAATCAGCTTGCATTTTAAGTATTTTTTTGTTTGGCTGGAGCGAAAAAGTGAACTATGAAGTTCTGTTAAGGTGCTTGGAACTCGATGTGAACCAAGAGTGAACTAATTAGTACGGTTAGGAACAAATTTAAGTAAAATGTGTTTATGAGGTGAACCGGTCTAGGGCCGAAAACCTCGTTAATAAAGACAATAAAAAAAAAAAAAAAGTAAAATGTGAACTTTTGGTAGCTTGGGAAACTTTCCGGACGACAACTTTAAGCACGTCCTTCCGCTTGACCGCGCTGATTTCTAACCAGAAGCAGCAGATTTCCGCCCTTCAACGGACGAACTGATGGCGCCGAGAAAATTATCGAGCCTTTGGCTAGTGGAATCCAGAAATTTGACTTTGACCCGGAATGGAGCAGTTTTCTTCAACGCTATGAAAACGTTTTCAAGAAAGGTGAACGGCTCCTCGACGACGCGGTCAATATTCAGTAGTTCATACGCAAGCTGATCAATTCGGTCCATGAAAAACTCGTCAACTGTATACATTTGACTAAGTATCTCCGTAATTTAACGCTCGACGAAACGGTTTCCAAGCTCAAGAAACTGTTCGACCGGCAGAAGTTCATTTTCCACGCCCGGTATCAATGCCTGATGCAGTACTTCAAAGATGAAGCGGACGATTCCACGTCGTATGCTGCAAGCATTGCGATGCATTCCAACTTTCGAAGCTCTCAAGCGATCAATTCAAGGCCTTGCGAGTTATCGGTGGACCTAAATCCTCCCGAGACGAGAGAGCAACCGCGTTACAAAGAACGGTCAACGAGATCACCTTCGACTTGTGGAAGAATGTCATCGAATCGTGAATCTCAAGCAGGGTACTCCAATTGTGAGAGCTAGGATTCCCGTTGGGTTAACGCAATCGTCAGAAATCAGAAGAAGCCTGTGAAAAGGGTTTCGAAAACCTCTTGTAGGATGCGCGATGAACTTCACTATCATTGTCCCTTTATCAACCACAATCGATAAAGTTTTGATAATTGTGTATTTTTTTTATTTCAAAACTTTGCTTAATAGGTATTACGATTATTAAATTCAATAGAATCCTGCCCTCCAGAACCAGCGCAGCCTGGAAGCCTCATTTCAAGAGGCCTTGAAGTCTCCTTTCAAGAAGTCTCGAAGTCTCCTTTCAAGAAGCCTGGAAGTCTCCTTTCAAGAAGCCTGGAGGTCTCCTTTCAAAATGCCAAATGGCCTGGAAGCCTCCTTTCAAGAGGCTCGGAAGCCTACTTTCAAGAGGCCCGGAAGCCTCCTTTCAAGAGGCCCGGAAGCCTCCTTTCAAGAGGCCCGGAAGCCTCCTTTCAAGAGGCCCGGAAGCCTCCTTTCAAGAGGCCCGGAAGCCTCCTTTCAAGAGGCCCGGAAGCCTCCTTTCAAGAGGCCTGGAAGCCTCCTGTCAAGAGGCCTGGAAGCCTCCTTTCAAGAGGCCTGGAAGCCTCCTTTCAAGAGGCCTGGAAGCCTCCTCCAAGAGGCTCGGAAGCCTCCTTTCAAGAGGCCTGGAAGCCTCCTTCAAGAGGCTCGGAAGCCTCCTTTCAAGAGGCTCAGAAGCCTCCTTCAAGAGGCTCGGAAGCCTCCTTTCAAGAGGCTCAGAAGCCTCCTTTCAAGAGGCTCAGAAGCCTCCTTTCAAGAGGCTCAGAAGCCTCCTTTCAAGAGGCTCAGGAAGCCTCCTTTCAAGAGGCTCTGGAAGCCTCCTTCAAGAGGCCTGGAAGCCTCCTTTCAAGAGGCGCGAAGCCTCCTTCAAGAGGCCCGGAAGCCTCCTTTCAAGAGGCCTGGAAGCCTCCTTTCAAGAGGCTCAGCCTCCTTTCAAGAGGCTCAGAAGCCTCCTTTCAAGAGGCCTGGAAGCCTCCTTTCAAGAGGCTCAGCCTCAGGCCTCCTTCAAGAGGCCTGGAAGCCTCCTTTCAAGAGGCTCAGGCCTCCTTTCAAGAGGCCTGGAAGCCTCCTTTCAAGAGGCTCAGCCTCCTTCAAGAGGCCTGGAAGCCTCCTTCAAGAGGCTCTGGAAGCCTCCTTCAAGAGGCCCGGAAGCCTCCTTTCAAGAGGCTCGGAAGCCTCCTTCAAGAGGCCCGGAAGCCTCCTTCCAAGAGGCCTGGAAGCCTCCTTCAAGAGGCCCAGCCTCCTTTCAAGAGGCTCAGGAAGCCTCCTTTCAAGAGGCCTCAGAGCCTCCTTTCAAGAGGCTCAGAAGCCTCCTTTCAAGAGGCTCAAGCCTCCTTTCAAGAGGCCTGGAAGCCTCCTTCAAGAGGCTCGGAAGCCTCCTTTCAAGAGGCCTGGAAGCCTTCTTCAAGAGGCCTGGAAGCCTCCTTTCAAGAGGCCTGGAAGCCCTTCAAGAGGCTCAGCCTCCTTTCAAGGGGCCTGGAAGCCTACTTTCAAGAGGCTCGTAAGCCTCATTCAAGAAGCTCGGAAACCTCCTTCCAAGAGGCCTGGAGGCCTCCTTTCAAGAGGCCTGAGGCCTCCTTCAAGAGGCCTCGGAAGCCTCCTTTCAAGAGGCTCGGAAGCCTCCTTTCAAGAGGCTCGGAAGCCTCCTTTCAAGAGGCTCGGAAGCCTCCTTTCAAGAGGCTCGGAAGCCTCCTTTCAAGAGGCTCGGAAGCCTCCTTTCAAGAGGCTCGGAGGCCTCCTGTTAAGAGAGTCGGGAGCCTTCTTTTAAAAAGCTCGGAAGGCTCCCTTCAAGAGGCTCGGAAGCATACTTTCAAGAGCTCGGAATTCTACGTATTTGCAAGAAGGCTCAGAAGCGTTCTTTTAAGATGCAAAGGAAGCCTCCTTTTAAGTGGCTCGAGAGCCGCCATTGAAGAGTCTAGGAAGCCTCTCTACAAGAGGTTCAGAAGCCTCTTATCAAGAGGCCCGGAAGCCTGCTTTCAAGAGACTCGGAAGCCTGCTTTCAAGAAGTCCGAAAGCCTTATTTTAAGAGGCCTGGAAGCCTTCTTTCAAAAAGCTTAGAAGGCTCCTTTCAAGACATTCGGAAGGTTCTTTTCAAACAGCTCAGAAAGCTCTTTACAAAAGGCTTGGAAGTCTTCTATCAAGTGGTTCGGAAGCCTCGTTTTAAGGGGCCGGGAGCCTACTTTTAAAAGGCTCGGAAGCCTCCTTTCAAAAAGCTCGGAAGGCACTTTTCAAGCGGCTCGAAAGGTTCCTTTCAAAAGGCTCGGAAAGCTCCTTTCAAGAGGAGCAGAAGCCGCCCTTCAAGAAGCTCGGAATAAGCTCAGAAGCGTCCCTTCAATATGCAAAGCCTCTCTACAAGAGACGCGGAAGCCTATTTTCAAGAGATTCATAAGGCCCTTTCAAGAGGCTTGTAAGTCTCCCTTTAAAGGGCTCGGAATTATTCTTTCAAGAAGCTTGGAAGCCTACTATCAAGAAGGGGTACCTCATTAAATGCAAAAGTTTGAGAACCGCTGCTAGAAAGTTGTTCCTTGTTTAATTTTGAGGCACCTTGCTACAGAAATCTCGCTTAACTTTTCAAAAGGACCTAAGTATTATGAATTAATTTGAGTAGTGCAATCAAAAGCTTTCATATTGGTCTGTTGATTGCGCTACTCAAATTAATTCATGAAAAAAATGTTACTTAGGACCTTTTGAAAAGTTAAGCGAGAAATCATTGTTGCATGTCGTTTGTATCATTTGTTATGATGACTTAAGTATTAATGATAGGGTGACCCTGAGGAATCAATGTTTTGAGTTTAACTTTTTAGTTTTATTTTTATCAAATAATGTCTTCTACAAAGGTTTAGAGAAAAAAATTGCACGATTTGTTTACACAACCGAGTGAATACTGAATACATTGGTGTGTTTTTGTAAAAATCCTCCATTATCAAATGCCTGTATTTTTAATGGGAGAAAAACGGGGCTTTTGACGTTTTGTACGAGGGAATCGAAATGATAAGTACTAGATGTTCGTCAAAAACAAAAGGTTCATAGTGATCAGAAGGCATACACTTTATTAAATTAGGAATTGGGGTGCGACCGCCGATATTTTTGCAACAGCATCAAACATTTATTTGAAAAGATACAAATGACATACAACAATGGTTTCTTCAGCAAAGTGCCTCAAAATTAAATAAGGAACAACTTTCTAGTACATCGTATAATGCTAAAATTAGAAATATAGGAGTTAAACATTTTATTTCAAAATGTAGTGCAGCAAACATCAAAATAAACGTTATACAAAAGCTTTAACTTTGCTGAAGACACTTTGTAGCTAAAGTGTCATCTTCAAGGTGAAAATATTTTCTTCTTTCTAATTTCCCGGCGTGGTCTCCGTCATCTCAGAGTTCACGACGTTAGACGTTTTCGGAAGGCTAGCCTCTCAAGCCACTGAAGAGTAAGCATAAGCAGTCACAGTTTTCGGTGATGGTCTCAACCTCATTGCACAGTTGTGGGCAGTCATCACATTTGGTATTGTTACTAACCTTTCCGTTCCTGACGTTCGTTTGGAAGGCGTTCAAAAATTAAAACTGCTGAAAAGCCACATTTCTTGACCGATTCCTTCGCAGCAACTTGCATTCCATCCAGGTGGATTTCAATTTTTGATTCATACTAGCTTCGAGTCACCAGGCACTTGAAATATTTTGGAATCCGTTGGGGTTAGTTGTCTCCTGGATTTGACATTTCCTGGGTCAGTCGGGCTCAATTTGGTCACATCAGCCACAATCCGGAGGTCCTACGGAATAAACATTTTTTTTTAAATTGAATCAAAATAGAACGGGTGACACCTCGAACGATTGAATCTAATTGACCCAAGAATTCAAAAATCATTATTGCATTTTGATACGAAAATTATTTTAGTGGAATGTATTTATTTGTCATAAGACGAGTTTGTACTATTCCATTTAATTCGACTACAACCTTTGACAGATACGTATTTCGACCTCAACAGTAAGGACGTCTTCAGTGTCTTGTACTTGACTCGACTTATTGCTTATTGCATTGTGTAAGGTTTCACATGACCTGTTTTGACCTGACAATTTAGAAAATGATCATTCCGCAAGTTCTTCAGATTGTGGGCAATGTTACCGGATTAAACCAAAGTGACCAAGACCACCTAAAATATAATTTCCAGCATAGTTTTGTAACATCATGAAATTTTACATAATTTAGGAAAGGCCCATGCCAAAGGTCCCCTTGAATGTGGCCGGATTGAACCCACGCGGACCAGGAATATCCTGTCGTTGTTTTATGAAATTATGAAGTATGCGGTGTCACACGATTTATTTTGACTCAATTTAGAAAATGAGGAATTCCTCAAGAAGTTCCTCCAGGAATTTCGAAGGTCCCCTGGAGTGTGGCTGATGTGGTCGTATTAAACCCGAGTAGTCCAGGAATCCACTAAAATATCATTTCCATTATTGTTTTGTGAAATCATGATGTTTGAGGTGTCACACGACCTGTTTTGACATAAATTTGTAAATGGCAACTTTTTCCAACTGGACAACTGACCCCAACAAATTCTAGAATAATTTTAGAACTGTACTGCGGAGTGTGGATTGACTCGAAACCAGTAGGAATAGAAAAATGATATCCATCCGGATGAAATGCAAATGGTTGCAAAACAATCGATCAAGAAATGTGGTTTTTACAACAGTTATAATTTTTGAAAGCTGTTAAAACCAGACGTCAGGGATGGAAAGGCCAAAAGAATGTTCGCTGTAGACAACCTCGATTCGATCTTTGGTCTATACCGATAAACAGCCTCGGAAGTGTGGCTCATAAACGACCTAGCAAAACATTTTCCAGAAGCGTTCCAAACCACCCTCAGCAGGTGCACAGAAGTAAGATTTCAGTTGTGCGTCAAACTTGAAACAAGTCCAGTTTACTGTTCAAAGCGACCCGTGCATATGGGGTCCCCAAAAGTAAAACGGAACATCAACGGTTACGAGACAACACCATGATTTCTCCTGTTCGATTGTCTGACAGGACAGGACGACATCCTCATTGTTGGTCGAACCAGAGAAGAACACGATCGAACTCTTCAGTTCTGGAACGAGTGTGTGAGTATGGTTTTCCGTTGACGTTCAAAAAGTGCCGAAATCCAATTCATCGGACACATTATGGACAAAGACAAAGAAGATCGGAGACGAATTCCAAATCCAACCCCTCAAGACGTTCAGCAGCTCCGGTCCTGCATTGCACAATGGGAAAAAAATGTTCATAGCGCGATTCGGTATGGGCGGATTGCGTTGGAATTTTGACACAAATCGTATTTTTTTTTATGTAACTCATCAAGGCTGTTTGATCGGAGTTACAAATAATCGACAAAACATACCTCAAATTTTGTGAGCTCTGTCTGCTGCATGATGTTGGAAATGGAGATCTTGCTAATTTAAACTGACGTTCTCATCTTCTTTAAATTGCTTACTCATAACTTAAGCTGCGAGCGGCAAATAATAGATCAAACATTACTAGTCTGGTCTAGAATTTTCCAAGGAATCGAGTGGAGTTATTTTTATCCACCGCACGACATAAGAAACTGAAATATGGCTCATTTTACCCCACTTTATATTATTTTTTGATTATTTTCCAAAAGGCCAAGGTCTTCCGGAAGGCATAACAAATAAGGCAGCGTCTTGCAGTGAACTTAACCACCTTTGCACGATTCCCCAGAAAGTTCTACGATTTGTGTCCAAATTTTAACGAAGTCCGCTCGTACCGAACCGAGAGATTGCATTTATTCGCATTCATTTTTCCCATTGTGCTTTGATGAAGTACTGCGGATGTTTTGTCAAGCTCAAGAAGAAGCTCAGAGCACCAATAAGGAGGCCCCTTGAAATTGGTCGGAGAAGTGCCAAAAATCTTACGACCCGTTCGCATCTATCCTTTTCTCGGATTTGTTGCTAACCCGCTACGACCCTTCGAAGGACATCATTGTCATTGGACTGGGATCCGTGCTACTGCATAGTTTTCCATCTGTAGAGGTCAAGGCAATCGCATATGTATCCCGTTCGTTGACGCCCTCAGAGGTTAACTACGGTCAGGTGGAGAAGGAGGTCCGGGCGCAGTCACGAAATTTCTCAAATTGTTGCACGGAAGACGCTTCGTTTTGCAAACCCACCACCAACCTCTTCTCCAGATTGTAGATACGAAAACGAGCATCCCAGTCTACACCGCAAACAGGTTGTAGACCCGTTACGTCTACTGGCCGAACGTGGAGCAGTACGTACGACAATGCAAGGCCTGTTCTGGTGCCTGTTCATCATCGCTACTGCTACAATCGAATTACTTCGAGAGACGTTTGCCGCTACGAAAATCTTGCAACACTAGTGGTGGACAACGGAATACAATTCATATCGTCCACAATCCAACAGGCAGACTGAGCGATTTTTGCAATCCTTGAATCGCGGAACGCAGAAGTTGAGTGGGGTAGGAAGGTCATCAACTCTCTAACATCTCCAAATATTCTTCTCCGTGCACCGGTCGATGCCCAACAAGAACTCACTCCACATGATGTCCCCAGCAGAAGCTTTTCTTGGAATCGTTCCAAACGAGAAGCAAAACCAGCAGTTCAATCAGCGACATGGAGGAATTCGTCGTGATTTCCAGTCTGATTATCTGTATAACAAAGGAAACCAAAAGCTGTAGAGACTGGGCCTGTTCATCGAACTTTGGTGGACGCAACAGGTTAATTCGTTCCCACATCAACCAAATTCAGCATCGTACAGTTGCAGCTGAACCGGTTAAAGCAGTTCCTGATGCCCAGTTGCCATGGGAGATCCTTATTGAAAAATTCGAAAATACCCATAACTCATAAAATATTCCAGCCAGGAGGTTCATAAAATTCCTCCCCCGGTTTTTGATCAAAACAAAGATGCAAATGACAGTATCATTGCTGATCCTGATACGCACCATCCCCGGGCGAATGTTTAAGCTGAGGCATACTTCCAAATAGAACAGGCTATCCCATGTAAAGCAAAACTAAGGCCTCCGCAAATTAGAAGACTTCCTTCCGGACTGAACCCGTACGATATGTTCTGAGGGGGATGTAGCAGAGCAGCACGACATGACGTTGCTTTGCTGGAAGTAAATAACTTTTCTTATACTTAGGGTCTGTCTCATTTGGAGAATTAAACTTAAAAGTGACAGTTCGAAAATTAGCAAATAACCCGGTCATAAGAATGGCTGGTGCAAACCAACAATTCCAATAAGACATTGATACAAAATAATTCGATATCTGTCAAAAGTAATCTTGCTCTACCAGCAGGGTTATTAGATAATCATTCAAATGTAACTTTTAAGTTTAATTTCAGTTTAATTCTCCAAATGAGACAGACCCTTATTCTGTAACCAACCTATTAGCTGAATTTAAGGATAGGCCTCTCGGAAACCAAAACAAAAAGCATTCGTGTTTTCAAGGGGTGCATTCAAAACAGAAGCAACGCACATCTGTCATTTTATTATTCCTCGATTTGGATTCCGGGGGGCTAGTCCTTAAAGATTTCTACGATTTTTTTTTGAATTTTCACTTTATTTAAAATGCCAGTCTCGCCGTATATAACGATAACGAAAAAAATTATCTTAAAGTGATGATGATGAACTTAATCTCATAATAAAACATCTCTAAAATGATTTTTTTTATAAAATAAGAGCGCCTTAAAAGATGTCGATTGTTATTCATCTCAAACAGCAAAACCACAATGTCTTGCAGATCCAGAAGAGTAAACTTCGATTTCGTTACTTTCCCATCGCCACTGTGAGACTACTGATCAGCTGTGTGTCCGGTTTTATTTCCGTCTGTTTGCTCGCCAAATAATCCTTACCCGAAAGACAACGAACAGGTCTCTTTCTTCCACTAACAGCTCGTCCAACTGTAAATCGTTAATTGAAGTTTATGTGGCACCCATTACCACTGACTCTGCCAACTGGTTCGATCATCTTTTACGATCGCCACACTCCTTCGCTATCCGCTAACAAGCTCGCGTGCCCCCAAAAAAAAGGTATTGCGCACCGAATTGGACGTGGTGCGAGATTGATGCGAACATGTGTTTTATAATTAAATGTAGATTCGCAACAATCGCGGCTTGCGTGCGCGGTCTTTGACTTTTCGTTGTTTTCTGTGTCGTGTTTTCTCTGCGAAATACTCCCGTGTTGTTCAGTAAGCATGATTGATTGGATCCCGGCATGACAAACACCTAACCAACCGGTTAGAACTAGAACGAAAGAAAATTGCATGGCATGTACTTTATCCCCAGAACTCATTGCATGCTTTAGATCGTAGATTGTAGATATTTTTCTTACCTGGTTGTATCCCGCTTTACTGATCCCTGCCCTAACATCCTGCAATTTGGTTCCTCATAATCGCACGATTCGCTGCGTCTGATGTGTTTCCTAACGAGCAACTCCGGCAATACCGAATTCTCATCTTTCTATTTCGCGGCCCGCTCAGGATCGCGATCGCGGCCTAGCTGCGGCGTACCCGAAGGGCCTCGCCGGTGCCGATGGCGAGCAAATTAGCGATCGGATCAAATCGATGGAGCAGCGGATCGGGGGGAAGCACGTCCCGATCGCCGAGAAGAAGCCGAAAGATCTGCTGCGGGCGATCGGCAAGATCGACAGCAGCGATTGGAATGTGAAGGAGATCGAGAAGAAAATCGAACAATCGAAGAAAGCGACCGACATTGGCAAGAGCCGTGAACGCGTTCCGAAGTGGAACCGCGAGCAATTTTTAGCTCGCCAGAATAAGCTCACCCAGCAGCCGGACGACGAAAAGTACAGGGACATCGACAGTTCACTGAAAGCGATCGACCGACAGCTGAAAGAGGGCCACAATCTCGATCTTGGTGAGCGCGGTAAGAACAAGGTGGCCTCCATCGCTGGACAACTCCTCAGCACGAAGCAGCAACAGCAACAATCGAACCAAAAATCAGTACGAACGTTTAATTCGAATGAGGCTGGGCCAGTACTAATCGAATTTCTATTTTAGACCTCCAAGGCCGCGTTGGTTCTCACATCATCGGGCGTCGCGGAGAAGTGCCACTTCTGCAAGCAGCGCGTCTATTTGATGGAAAAGATTTCCGCTGAGAACCTGACCCTGCACAGATCCTGCCTCAAGTGCCACCACTGCCATACCAATCTTCGACTCGGTCAGTTACGTACGCATTACAATTGTGTGTTCAACTCTAATTTATTATGTAATTTTACAGGAGGTTACGCTTTCGATCGGGACGATCCCGAGGGCAAGTTCTACTGTACGCAACACTTCAAACTGCCATCGAAAACTTACAAACCGGTGCCAAAGAAGTCGCTGCCTCGAACACCGCAAAAGGACAAACTACCTTCGGCAGCTACCGCAGCAGCAATTGCTTCTACCCAGCCTTCCACGCCGGATTCGAAATCGTCAGCATTCAGCAACTTCGATCTGCTGGATCGCGGCGAAACGCCGGAACGAATCGAGTTCGAGAACGCCGACGAGTCCATTTCGGACGGCGAAGTTCCGATGGAGGTCATCGACGAGAACGAGTGGACCGATCGGAACTTTGGTACCGAGTCGGACGAGTCGGAAGAGGACACATCCAGCTCGGATGAGTCGGAGAGCGACAGCGAATCGGACTATGAGGAAGCCGCCGGGTCGCCACTTGGCGCCCAAACGCTACAGCTGGCGTCCGAGTGGATCAGCGATAAACGGTTCAACAGCATGGTCGACAGCGATGATGATTTCTATGGTTATTCGAGCGAAGGTAGGGTTGTTAAATGAACGCGAAGAAATAGGTTTTAATTTGTGGGTAATTATTTTTTAGATGATGAAGCGGATTCGCAAACCGAAGGCGAAGAGCTGGCTCGGGCGCGTGAGATGCGGATGCAGGAAGTCAAACTGATGCCTCCTCTAACGCTTCCAACCGATACGGAGACTGAGGTTAGTAGCAATCTATGGCTTATCTTTTATTTTCAGTGAAACCCCGTGGTGATGGTGATTCTTTAATTTATATTTTCTTTTTCTTTCTTTTATACTACGAACTCACTCGTAAAACTATTCAATCGAAACAAATATTGCAAATAATTTCCGGGTTGCCTCAATGCAACAGCCTGCACCAAAAGATCCTATCGTACTTCCTAATCTTAGTATCCCTACAGTCTATAACCTACCGCCGCCGCAGCCAACAGAATCTGCTGAAGATAAGGCTCTGAAGGAGAGAATGCTACAGAAGCTTAGCGTTCGTGAGCAATGGCTTAACTCCTCCACCAGCACGCCGCCGCCCTCGTCATCGTCGGCACTCGACGCCTCAGACGCTTCTAAGCCTAAAACTTCTTTCTTTGGAGGCCTTATGAATAGTCTCAGTACATTTATTAAATCGGACAAACCATCACCCAAACTCCAAACACCCCCACCTTCTTTGGCTTCACCAGTGCCTCAAACGGTCAATCAATCTAAACAGACCACGCCCACTTCCATGCAAACACCAAACAAAAACGAGCTTACACCGGCCTCGCCAATGCTTCCGCGTCAAGCACAATCCCCTACTGCACTGAAACCACCTCCTTCGCCAACGCCATCCTTGAAGAAGCAGAAACGTCCCGATGTGCCACCATCCCCAACGCCTTCATTGAAAAAATCGAAAACTCCCGAAATTCCACCTTCCCCAACGCCGTCGCTCAAAAAGCACCGTAGACACAAGAAATCATCCGCCTCACCAACCCCTTCCGCTGGTAGCGAAGATGCAACGTTCGACGACGCGCTAAGCAGCAGCGGACGCAGTACCCCATTATCAAGGCGTCGCCATCGTCCCAGATCGTCCAGCAATGTGCGAGACGATGCCGATGAGTTTCTTGAGCAAATCAAGAAAGATCAGGCAGCACTGGACAAGCGCATGAAGAAGGTCGATGCCAAGAAATTCCAAAGCAATATGCAATCCATTAAGTCAGCCGTAGAAGGACCCCGCATTGTAGGGGTTCGCAGCGAGAAAGATGTCTCAAAATTTTTCAACGCCTCTAAGAAGGAACAGTTTGAACAGAAACCGAAACATCTACCGAACAAAGATGTCTCCGCTTTGCAAGGGGTCAATCTTTCTAAATACTTCCCGATAAGCAATTCGACTCCAGCTAGCGCTAAAGCAAGCATCGGAACACCATCTTCTGTTTCCAGTGTTGAGGGGTCTCCTATGGTGTCCCGCAAAAAACCCGACGAAGTTGAAATGAAGAAGTACTTCGGTCCCACTACAACGAAATCGTCGCCGTCCACCCCGTCATCCTCGAAGGTATCACCGGCCATATCGCGGAAGAACAGCGTTGAATCTCCGAGTGTAACTCGAAAGCTCACTCCTGCTGCATTAGCACCGAAACCTCCGGTCGTACCACTTCCTCCAAAAAAGAACATTTTAGCTTTCCAGGTTATCAAAAAATCCAAAACTGAATCTGCCGTACCAGCGGCTGCTCCGGTTAAAAATGCACTTGCTTTCCAAACCGTGGCTAAGCAAAAGTCACAATCCCCAATACCAGAAACAAATGCGGTCGGCTCCCCTCCAAAAACTACTAATTTACGGATATCTGCTGACTCAGACGAACAACTGTTTGAAAATCTGCTAAAAGACGATAAGCCTTCACTCAAGCTGACATGCAAACCGACGCAAGATCTGAAATCGATTAGTTCTCCGAAGCAACCTTTAACTCCCGATGAAGCTCTTTTTGAAGATCTGCTCAAAGAAATCGAAGAACCACCCAAACCTGCCCCTAAGACACCTTCCCCAAAGACTAAAAAAAAGTCCCCAACCCCTCCAAAACGCCAACCCATGAATCTAGAAGATAAACTCTTCGACGATTTGCTGGAAGAAGGTGACGATTCTCTACTGGACAATTTTGACGAGATTCTTGGACTTCCGAAGAAGCGACAAAGCCCCAAGCCTGCTAAAAAGAAAAGATCCCCCACGAAGAAATCCCCACCCCGACTCTCGCCAAAGCACTCGCCATCTTCAGCAAAAAAGCAGCTTTCTAGCGTTCCAAAAATGACCATCAAACGACCCCCCTTCAAGATTACCGTTCCGGTTAAAATGCAGGAAACTTTGGAGGAGATCTACCTCGCGAGCCTCTCCAAACTCGATTCACGTTCAACTTCGACCTCCAGCCTGAACAGCAAACTCAGCGATCCCGGCGATTTAGGTAAGGTCGATGAAGTCTTCGAGAAGCTGCTCGAAGAGCCGGAACCCACACCGGTCGGTGCACCAGCAGAATCGCTTAAAATTCAGCCCTTTCAGGCCCCCCAGACGAAAGCCATGCCGAATTCACTTGGAGTCAAACTGCAAGAAGAAAAAGCCTCTAGCAGGGAAAAAACGCAACCGAGGACCGTGGCATCGCCGGTATTGCCGGTAGAGGCGCCGTCATCATCACCACCATTACATATGATCGTACCACGCAAAACAACCCCACCGGATACTCCCAGATCGCAGCGTAGAATAGTTCAGAATGGCACTTCAATCGAGTCATGCGCGAAGGTCGTCCAGGTTCAAGAATCGAAGATTCCCGTATCAACGCCCGTCCTAGCGAGAAAAGTGATGCCGTCTCCGGTAGGAACTCCAACACTGACAAAGAAGTTCCCTCAGAATTCGACCCCTGGAAACGTTGTGGATCAGACAGACAAAACCCCATTATCCGTTTCAACGAATGCTCAAAAGATTGTTCCGATGCATTTGGAAAAGACACCTGCCAAGGTTTTAATCACCCAGAACGTTATTGCTCCGAAATCTGTCGCGATTGTTCAAAAAGATTTATCAGTGGAGAAGCCAGCTGCAGTAGTCCCGGATGCAGTTTCGAATGCGGACAAGACAGTTTCGTCGAATACTCCTTTAGCGGTTCGAAAAATAGTTGCTTCCGCGTCTTCAATTGGAGTTGATACAGGAGTTCAAATGCTACAAAATAATCTTCAGAGTCCCACGAAAGTACTCGAAAGTCCGGCCAAAACGGTAAAGTCCGAGCCCACCAACGTAACGCCAGTGATGTCTCGAAAAGTTGTTCAAACAGATACCACTGCGAAGAGCCAACAAATTATCAGTTCAAACTCTTCCGATATCAAGGCAGTTTCGCAGCCGACTCCGATTTTCAATCGGAAGGCAATTTCTTCCAGTGAAGTCGATAAATCAAAAATTGCAGTAGCCCCGGTTGCAAATTCGAACGCGGAAAATGCAATTTCGTCGAATACTCCTTTAGCGGTTCGAAAAACAGTTGCTGTCGCGAAATCAATTGAAGTTGGTACAGAAGTTAAGACGTTACAAAATAGTCTTGAGCGTGGCACGAAAGCACTTGAGATTCCGGTAAAAACGGTCCCCAATTTAACGCCAGTGATGGCTCGAAAAGTGGTTCAAACAGATACCACAGCTAAGTGTGAACAAGTTATCAGTTCAAACTCTTCCGATGTTAAGACTCCGATAATCAATCGAAAGGCTACCTCTTCCAATGAAGCTGATAAACCGAAAACTAGGGTTGTTCCCGACAAAGAAGTAACCTCAAAGGTCACTTCAACAATGCCTCGCTACACTGTTCCTACCAATGCGGCTCCCGTTAAAGCTCAGATGGATCAACCGACAGCTACTCAGGCTCAGCAAACCAAAATTCTTCCTGAAAAAGTCGTTACTTCGAAATCAGCTGTGGTTGTGCCGTCCAAAACTAATCATCCAGCATTAATGCGGGTCGAGGGTGCTTCTGATTCTAAGCCGATTCAGGAAATGCAACAAAAAGTAGAAAACCCAAACAATAATGTCATGCCACAACCAACACCAGCGTTGTGCCATAAAGCTATTCGAACTGGACAAGTGGAGACACATAAATCTCTGAATAGTTCATCCGGTGATGTTACACCTTCCGTGCAAGGTACATCTTCTTTGATGATGGCCAACAAAGCGGATGCTCCACCGAAAAAAGATACTCAAAGCTCGATCGAATGTTCACCTTCTACGATTCAGCCTCCACGGGAGCGGAAGCTTTCATCTGACGAAATCTGTTTCGAAGAACTTCGCAAGAAACATGAAGCTATTTTCCGCGATCAAAGAGAATCAACTAGCGCAGAACTTTCATCCAACGAACCTCAATTGGTGCGTGTATTGGAAGTGGATGTTCCTCGAACCCTCTCAGAGTTCCGTAGCACCATAATCACTAGACAATCTCGCTCGGAAGACAGACTGGACGGAGATGAAGCCCCGGTCATAAGCGAAGGCGTAAACCAACTGGCCATGGAAATTATGCCTGGAGCCGACCTGGATGATACGGTCGACGAGCTGCCCGTACCAGTCGAGCGTAAGAAATCCTCTTTCCAGAAGATGTTTAACAAGCTTCAACGGGCTAAAACCATTGCTGCACCGGAAGGTTCTTCCCTGAAGAGTCTTCTGTCCCCCTTCCGAAGGGAGGAGTGCAAAATGGAAGTTATTCGGGAGGGGTCAATTAAAAAACGATCAACGGACCCAGCGAAGCCTAAGCCGACCGAAGAATCCACAGATTTGATGCAAATCCACCTGGATCGCTCGACTCAAATTAAGAAAAAGTACACCAAGGAGAAGGCTCCGTCGCCTCCGAAAGCAGTGACATCTTCTCCGCCAATGATTCAGCCGGTGATGGAACGCAAACCATCGTTCAAGATACAATCCAAGGTGGATGAAACTTCAGCTCCACCAATCCAAGTTCCGATACCGTTGGAGAGGAAGCTATCGTTGAGGAAACAAGGTCAACCTTCGATTCAAAAGGCATCTATCGAACGAAATTCTTCTGAGGGTCAGACAAAAGTGGAATCTGCATTTGTTCCTATCCCATTGGATCGAAGGCAGCCAATTAAAAATCAAAGCCCACCCCTGATTCCTGAAGAAAGAGCTCCCAAACCCTTAGAAAGGAAAGTTTCTATCAAGAGTCAACAAGCTGAACGTGCTCTTGAGAAGCCGAAACCAATTGAACGACGCTCTTCTTTCAAACAACAAATCCCCGATGACATTGACCAACAACGTAGCATTCTTAGCCGTGAACCAGTTGTTAAGAAACGTGAAATTTTGAGCTTTGACGACCTGCTGGATAGTGCTGATATACCAGAGGTGATTAATCTTGACGAACTATTATCGTCCGGCGATGAACATGATCAGAAACCGATCCTCAAAACAACCACAAATAAGAATAATTTATTGGAACCTGCTCCAATACCTGCACCTCGTAGAAGAAGCCCCAGTATTCAAGATCCTACGATTACCCCAAGACATAGTATTAATTCGTTGCCCGAAAAAGAATTCCTCCAGGCTTCGAGAGAATTAACAGAAAAGTACCTTTCGCAGACACAAAAGCAGGCAACAACTCTCAAGGTCGATCCTAAATTAGAGCTAATGATGACTACACTAACCGAGGTTTCTGAATCTCCAGATCAAACAGATTTGTCCAAAAAGGAAGATTCAGTCAAGACCAAAACTATACCTCGCGATCTACCGGACATCGTTAGCATGACCAAGAAACCAGCCATCGATGAACCGCCGGCATTGAACATCTTGAATCACACCGAAAAAATCAAACAGATGACCCCTCACGTCCCTCAACAGATCCAGGTGTACACTCTCCACACGGACGACAGTCAACACGGTGAACCCCAACCGTCAACCAGCGGAGTAACCAGTAACTACGCCAGCATCCTGAAGGACATTTCATCCGGCCTGATGGGAACGGACCTTGTTGGCCCGGTATTCTACGAGCCACCGCCAACGATCGATAGGAAACCCAAATCCGACTTCACGACCTATAAACAAATACTGGAGGAGAAAGCCAGAGAACCTTTGGAACTGAACCCGCAACAGCCGCAGCGCCCAATCCGTAAACCGAGGGCATTAGAACGAAGCATTTCGCCGGCCGTCGTCGGTGGAAGACCATTTGACAATTCCATTTGCATCGATCCCTGGCGTGCAAAGCGGTCGTCAAGTATCGAGAACCTGGTTGTTGAACAGGTCTTTGTCAAGCAGGACGATAAGGTCGTCGATACATTCTACATAGTTCCGGAGAAGTCGAAGCAACTGAAGAGGCGATCCAAGTCATTCGATCGGTTGGAGGTTCCGGGAGTTATGGGTAGACGACACAGCAAGAAGTCTCTGGAAGAACTGCGGGACTATGGGTTTGATATAGAACCGCCTTCTTCTTGCAAACACTTGGTGAATCCTCGGCTACGACATCTGGACTTTGAGGAATCGGAGGAGGATCTGTCGAGTCTGAGGATTAACCGGCGAAGAGACAACTTGAGAAAGTGTAAATCATCTACCGATACGTCGAAGCTTGATGTAGATGCGACGAGAGTTGATATTGATAGGGAATCTCCGATACCCCGTAGCACTGATTTTTCCAAATGGGAAGCCATTTTAGATCGTGGTGTTCCGTACTACAAGGAACCTCCAGTTCACATGAAAGAAGATATCAAAACCTTAGAACGAAAGCTGGAAGATTTGAAAACGGAATGTAAACCCCGTAGAAAGATAACCGTTAAGAAAGCCATCCCGAAGGACTATGACCCGGAAGAATATGTTCCAAAAATTAACCGCCGAGCATTCGACTCGTTTGAAGTTCCTGATTCCGAGCTTCCTAAATGGTACGATCCAGAAGAATATGTGCCCAAAGCCCAACGTGGTCATGTAATCGATCATGATGTTCCTGTCAGCAGTGCTGCCAGATTACGTCGTTTGAATGATTCGGATATTCCATGCACTAACACCGTTCGTCCACAACGGTCTTCGGCCTATGAATTAGATATTCCTACCAGTCGTTCGGGCGGAAGATACCATAACGAACCAATGCATCTGGACGATATTCCAATGACACACACATTGCCAAGAACTAAACCATCGACGCACGTACCTTACACCTCAAGTAGAACATACGACTTGCCGGCTAGGACTGTCCCAAGAACTGCATACTCTCATAGACCAACTGCTGACAGTAGCAACATCGTCAATCGCAGTCAAAGACTGCACCAAAAGGCGAACCGATTCATCCGTTCGCAAGTATCCCGAAACGATCCCAACCCATACATTCGGGAGATGCTGGAGAACGAAAGCGATGACGACGCCTATCCTATAACTACGTCCGCCTCTCATCGCACCCCCATTACGACCAGTTCGTATCACCCGATTTCCACCTACGGTTCCTCCGGTGCGGCTGCCTTGAGTCGTATCACCACAAAAGCCATCACCCAACCGTCGCGGATGACGCACTACACTCGCAAAGACGTTCCTTCTTCCTCGGGTAGCGGTGGCAGATCTTACCGCAGAGGTGGTGGCGATCAGCACGATCGCCGAGACAATTGTTCAATCTCCTAGACGTTGTTGTCGAAACCATCCACTCCTCGTCAAGTAGTAGAAAATTTACCATTCGGAAGCCATTAGTCCAAATTAGACCATTCGTCACTCATTTATTGTAGAAAAAAAAAGTTAAAGTAAAACATAGAAAATACAACGCAACACACTAGATCACCCTGTCATATCAAATAGTTCTGGATTTTGGGTACGATTTAAGCTGAAATGAAGAAAGGAAAGGAAAATTATTCGAAATCAAGCGTTTTAAACAGAGAAATCAGAAGGGAAGAGAGGTAAATTAATTGTTTAGGTGTGAATCTGTTTGAAATTTGGCGTTGTTTGTTTTCTGATTGAGTTATGCGATGAATTTACATTCTAAACATAATCAATGTGTTCGCTACCTCTAAACGAAAAGGTTAGGCGCTGCTTACAATTACAGTTGCTGCGATCAATACCGCGATTAAATGATCATAATTCTCGTTATTAACCTCAAAACATCGAAAAACATCGAATCATTTAAACTAGACAAAAACATTTTAAGACATTCACTGCTGCATTCATAAAATCCGTGCGCTTATTCGAATCATTCAAAATACTGACACTCGAAAAACACCTTAGAACATCGTACAAGAATCTTCTTTCGATTAAATCGTACCCGAAGACGCTTTATTGTCCTTTGAACGCGGAAACGCCAATCTACTAACGTTGATATTGTTGCAACTAACATTTCATGCGAACTGTATTTCGTTGCGATGTGCTCTACCATGATTTTCGCTAAAACAAATGTGCGCCGTCCCTAACATCAGCTCAACCAACTGCGAAGCAAATGCGATGTTTTATTATTTGTTTTTTTATTCTATTGGTTTTCTATGGCGTTCTCGAAACAAGGACCGTCCGATTGAAGTAAAATTGTGTTTGTTTTTCCACGTATCTTTCAGGGTGCATCCGATTCGGAATCGGCCTCGGAGGAGATCAACTCGGCGACGGAGATTTCCACCGATTCCGAGTTCGATCACGAACCGACCCATCGGCTGCCGCCGCGAATCTTCATCGACGATACGCACCTGCGACGACCGGCTAAAGTACAGGTAAGTGGGATGAAATCTTGTTACAATGTGTTTTGTCTTTATTGTACACCAAGGTGTAACGAAAGGGTTATATATTTTTGCTTTTTACGGGATTTTTTGTATTTCGAATAAGGAGGAGGGAGGATTTTATGCTAGTGAAATCATTTTCCGGATTCCCGGGAACATTTACAGGGTTGTTACGACTACGCGGATTTCGCGATTTTCGCGGATTTCGCGGTTTTCGCGGATTTGGCGCGGATTTACATAACGATTTCAGGGCTTCGCGCGGATTTGGCGCGGATTTAGTTTTAGGTGAAAGTGTAACAAATAATATGCTGGATCTAAGGATGTTCATTTGAAAATTAGTTTTATGTCTATCTAGTGGGTTTAATTTTCGTTAGCAAATGTTGTTGAGAACAAAATTTACGTTCGAAGTCAATTACAGTAGCCGTTCGATAACTGCAAAATGTTTACTTTTCAGTTAACGAATGCCGTTCGTTAACTGCAACACAGTCTAGACCAAGATGAATACACCACTAGGTGTTCCAATCTGCCAAATTCACGATTCAGCCATCTTGGATTTTAGTATGGAAGAGCCAGCCGGTTTGTTTATGTTTTGCACCGAAAATGAATTTTTCACCCCCGCCTTCTTCTCGTCCTTAAACTGAGCAGATTGAAACACCTAGCTGTGTATTCATCTTGTTCTAGACGTCAATCGGTTGTCAATCGACGTCAGATGCAATGAAAGTGCATCTAAATGTGCAGCGCAATGCAGCTGTCATTGAGTTTAACATCAGTTCAAAGTTTAGCGGTCCGATAACTGCAAAACTGTTGCAACTATCGAATTGCAGTTAAAAAGCATTGCAGTTAAACGACTTGCAGTTATCAAACGTCTACTGTACTCTCATTATTTTTCGGATATTTACAGGCGCTTAGGAGAGTGGCGCCACTTGTCGTCACTTTTAAACCATTCTAAAGCATGCCGCATACAAAACATGTCTGTTAAAGGACATGAGCACCCGAGATATTTGTCAATTTCTGATTGATTATCATAAAGGGAACCACAGCATTTTTCGAAAGTTTTTTCGTCAGGAATTCTGATATAGTGTTGAACATTTTATATTTCTTTCATAGCATTCATCAAAAACGAATAAAGGTTTATACAACAATTGACCTTTCCCGTCAAAAATTTTTATTCACTCAATCGATTCTTTGGCTTATTTAAGGTCAACTTTCCCAATGAACCCATATTTTTTGGCGCCTCTAACTATTTTTAAAATCGCAAGCAGAAACCGTAAAAGTGCTGCACGTGTGAACCGGCCTGAAAAATTCACCCGATGTTCGTTCAAAATTGGGGCAATCTTAAAAAACAGCACTTTTTTGATATTTGTTTTATATTTTCAAAATACTTAGAGGCGTAAAAAATATGCGTTCTTTGGGAAAGTTGACCTTAAATAAGCCAAAGATTCGATTGAATAAAAAATTTTGACGGGAAAGGTCAATTGTTGTATAAACCCTAGAATCGACTAAGACAATAAAACGAGATACTATTTTTGACGGGAAAGGTCAAATGAAAATACAAAAATGTTCCTTTATTGATGCAGATGCCTAATTTAATAAGTACTTCAGCAGAAATTCGTTCAAACATTGGAATGTAATTTTCAAAAGGTATTGCTTAAAAAACGCAGTGATTCTAGGAGTATTTTTTTGCGATATTTTCATATAACTCCGGTAATTTTTTTCGCAGGAATATTCACACAAAATTTAAGAAACCTCCTGAAGAATTTTCACAAGGATTCTATGAGGAATATGCAGCCTGAAGATGATTACTGCAGCATTTTAAATCCGAAAAGTTATAAAGAAAATTGTGGATGAATTTCTGCAAAAATTCTTGAACCACTAACCACAGGTATTACTGTAAAAAAATCGCAGCAATGCCATATTGAATTTTTGGAACAACTCTCGGAAGGTTATCCACAGAAATTTACCAAAAAATGTCTGAAGAAGTTTCCAAAGCGATTTCCACAGGAATTCATGAAGGAAGTTCCGAATGTATTTCCGAAAGAATTTTTACAGATTCCCTGAGAAATTTCCGCAAAAATTCACTTTGCGAAATTCCTGTAGCGACGATCACAGGAATTTTTTTAAACAATCTTCATTAATTGCGTCTAGATTTTAACGAAAGATTCTCCGGAAGTTTTTACGCAGGAAGTCACCAATCAATGTCTGCGTGAATGACCAAAGCGATTTTTGCAGACAACTTTGGAACGCCTTCTGCAAGAGCAGTTGGATTTCTGCAAACATTTCCAGGATAATTTCTGCGAAAATTCCCGGAGTATTCCGTAGACATTTCCGGGATGAATGTGTGCGAATGATGAGTTTCTGCAGGATTTTTTGCGGGTATTCTCAGAGATTTTAGTTGAAATTCTAGTATAAAAGGACACAGGAATTCTTGCCTGAAAATTACGATAAAAATGTTAATTGGCGGAATTTCCTGCATGAACTTCTAGACAAACTTTTCACAAGAATTGAAGAAGACTTTCCGCACTTTTGCTGGAGTTGTTTCTTGATACAAATTTAAATTATTGTTTTACAACGCAAGTATGTCTTGTGATAAAAAATTACAAAAAAGCTGCATAATTTGATGCTTGAGAAGAAATGGCGGTTTCATTTTTTACGGCAGGTTTATTATTATTTGCCAAGTTTATCTATAATATATATGATCAAATCTGGCCTGAACATTCCTTGTATATCAATTCATCTCGTATAGTTCGATCAACAAGAAATCCACTGAATTTTTTTTATCTTTATTTAT
Source organism: Armigeres subalbatus (assembly GCF_024139115.2). Classification (NCBI taxonomy): domain Eukaryota; kingdom Metazoa; phylum Arthropoda; class Insecta; order Diptera; family Culicidae; genus Armigeres; species Armigeres subalbatus. The sequence continues at coordinate 236,031,353 of NC_085139.1, read as the reverse complement.
GTGTCAAAATCCACTGAAAATAATTAAACAAAACATGCCCAAACCAGCAACTTATCTAAAAAGCGGTGCTTTTTGAAATAGTTTTGGCTGTTTCGTTTTTGTTCACTTATCTTCAGTACTTCTAGTGATTAAAAGGACCATCTAGAAAAGTTTTTATATTAACTGCGATTTTGTTAGTCCTATTTTCAATTGGGTACATACTTGAGTAAAGTTGAAGTTTAAAATAATATTTAATAACGATAATGTTATTAAAAACGAACTTGAAGAGATTATGTTCAGTTAATTGTGATAACCAAAATTGATATTTCACGTATATTTGAGAAGTCAGTTCGCGCGGATTTGGCGCGGAATGGATTACATGTCGCGCGGAAACGGCGCGGATTTGATTTTAGTCGGCGCGGATTTGGCGCGGAAAATATTTCAGGATCTCCGTAACAACCCTGCATTTACCTCCCAAAATATTTTTCAAATTATGCCACCAATTCACAGTCACTCCCATCATCCTTAGCACAAAATCTCAGTTTTGCAAAGCTTCAAAAGATTAGAGCACTTTTGAATGGTTTTGATCGATCATTTAAAAAATTGAAAGTTGCGATCTGGGACGGGATCTGTACAGAGAAAAATGTAAACGTCACAATCAATGTTCAATTCTGATGAAAAGGAGAATATGAGTCAATGATTAAAAGTACCAGAATCGACTTTACATGTCTCGTCTCAAGGTGCGATGAAGGAGTAGAATAAAGAGAGTTTGATTGGGTTAGCTGTCACAGTTCTGCGAGGCTCACATTCAAATGTTTCTTCCTCTGCGTTTGTGGAACGTCCGCAAAAAGTGTTGTTGTGGATCTGATGTGGATCACAATTATGCATGGTGGGACTCCGCATTAAATTGTTTCTTTCTCTATATACGATGGTTTTTTGGTAGTTCAAAAAACAGTTCTTTCAATGTACTTGAGTTGAGCCATTCTTCGACTCTGCTAATCGCGTACGAAGCTTTCAATTCAACTTCGTCGAGAGTGTCGCCTGTGACCTTTAGCATTACATCATCCGCAAAGTCTTCTGTTTTCGCACCAGCCGGGAGATTTAAGCGTAATACTCCGTCATTCATGATATTCCACAGAACCGGTCCGAGGAACCTGCTGACACTTTAATCGACTGCTGACCAGCGTCGGTGTCGACTTACAATATCCTGTTCTAAAAATAGTTTTCCAGAATCCTGCACAGATAATCCGGTACTCTCAAGCGATGCAGGGAATCAGCTATAGCTCCCCAGCTAGAGTTATTAAATGCATTCTTTACATCTAGTGTAATCAATGCACAGTACCTAATACCTCTCCTATTCAAACCACGTGCTATCTTAGCCGTTTCCGTTACCGAATTGCTTCGATGGTAGAACGGCCTTTGCGGAACCCATACTGGTTGCTTGATAAGCCACCAGCACACTCCGTATAGTTCGTCAATCTATTCAGGATCATCCTCTCTAACAACTTACCGGTTGTGTCGAGTAGGTAAATTGGTATGTGTGTCGAAGGCTCTCCCCAGTATTTTCCAGGCTTAGGCAATAGCACCAACTTCTGCCGTGTTCAATGATCTGGGAAGTTTCCTTCGTCTAGGCAATGTTGGAAGCAGCTCCTGAACATATCTGGAGCGGCAAGAATCACGTGCTCAAGGACCAGGTTAGCTTAAGTTTTCTTGCAACGGCGATAAGCTCATCGTTAGTCACTAACGGTACCACGTTCACTGACTCGTACGAGTCATGCTTCGGGAACAAACCTTCTACGATCCTGGTTAACATCTCCGGGGATTTCTCTGGAGGTTTGCTGTTGGTCCTAACCATCATAATACTCCATGGAATATTATTGGCCATCCTATACAGCTCTTCAAAGAAGGCTCTCTTACTACATTTGATGTCGTAGTTCAGAACTCTGCTCCCTGTTTGGGTCGCAACCTTCTTTTAGCTCTAAGACAGGTACTGTGAATATCAACTATCGTGTTCGTCCACCAGTTCACCGGTTTGCGGTTTCCGGTTGGCATAGTCCTCCTGGGCATTGTCACGTCACATGCTCGTGTTAGAATATCGGATAACTCAATAGCACTAAGGCCTTGAGTCCGATTTTCCCACCGTACTGATTTTTCTAGCAGTTCTGGGTCGAACTGCGAGGTACGCCATCCTAGATCAGCCTTACTGACCCGCCTTGTGGTTCTTTTGGGGGTTTAGCTGACCATAAAAAGTATTTCCGGATGGTCACTAGCAAGTATACCATTCGTGAACCCTCCATTCAGGCTCCAACGTCCATACCGCGCTGCAGAAGGCCACATCGATGCATGACTCGCCACTCGGTCCTCTGAACGTTGACGCTTGGCCCTCGTTCAGCAGGACTACGTTCAGTATCGCTAGAGACTCTAGCAGGATATGACCTCTAGCGTTAGTGAACCGAGAGGCCCAATCGACTGCCCACGCGGTGAAGTCTCCTGCTACAACTAATGCTTTAAGACCTGTTAGTCTCGCTACAAAATTATCTAGCCCTAGTATACTGCTCTATGCTCCATCTAGGAAGACAGCAGCAGCTACAAAAATAAACTCCGTTTACCAGATGATCACTATTCCGCACTTATCCGCAACTCAGCTGCTATGCTTAGCAGGGATGCGGTACGGGTCGGACAGCAAGGCAACATCAGTCTTATTCTCGCGTACTGACTGTTGTAGCAGTTGTGACCTTCAGCTCCACACCTCCGGCAAAGCCGACTTCGATCAGGACCTTCGCAGTCATATGACTTATGTCCGTAATCGAAGCACTTGAAGCAGGCCTGAGGTTGTTGTTTTGCGCTCACTGAGCATACCGACCAACCCACCTTCAGCTGGCGTCAGCCAGATGTATCTGGAATGAGGCAACCTACGTTCCAGCATAAGCTTTCCGTAACCGAATCGCGGTATCATGGATTTCAACGCCAAACTGATCTCTCAGTGCAGCTATCAGCTCACCGGCTTCGGTAATTTTGTCCAGGCCTCGGTATTGGATCACCTCTACTGGGCATAGGCCTCTCACCACCTCACCCAACCGCATCACCCAGCACCTCTTCTGCCAACTTTTTATACGCGGAACTTTTCCGCGCAGCATCCCGTTTCAAGACGAGGATCATCTCGCCCTTCTGCCTTCTGCGGATGCAGTTGACATCATCCTCTAGGCCAGTAAGCTTTTTATTGCCCGCAAAGCTTTCAGAACGTCAGCATACCTCTTACCATCAGCCTTGACGATAATTGCTTCGCCTCTGTCCTTCCTGCCATGACCATTTGTAAGGTGTGTCCCTTCTTGGCCATTTGGAAGGTGTGTCCTTTCTTCGCTTTTCGCTCCTTCTTTGCCTTTTTGAGATTCACAACTTCCTACGAGGTGAACCGGCCCAGGGCCGAAAACCTCTTTAATAAAGATAATAATAATAATAATAAATTCACAACTTCCCTGCCCTCCAGGGCAGGCCTTCCTCCCGGCGAACTTCGGTAGTCCTCGTAGAAGGAGGAACTGGTTTCCGTCGTTCCTTAGGGTCGGCAACCTGCTCAACCTTCTTCCGACGGATCTTAGTAGCCTTCCTCTTGTGCAATACCGGCTTGGCGCTAGCTGCCAGCTGCTTTTCTTCAGTAAGAATCTTCGAATCGGCTTTCTTCGTGGCCTCCATCGCATGGCTCTCTGCCAACTCTTTCTCTTCGGTAAGTTGGCGGATCTTTCGTTCAGCCTCCTTCCTTGCCTGCAGCAAGGACTTCCACTCCTGCTTTGCCTGTTGCCTTCGAATACTTCTTCTTCTTCTTATTTGCATTACATCCCCACACTGGGACAGAGCCGCCTCGCAGCTTAGTGTTCATTAAGTACTTCCACAGTTATTATATTATTTCTTTTCCCAGTTCCATTTCATTGGAAGTGTTGTTTATAAGGAAAGTTTGTAACATTTCTTTTGTAATGACCTCTGTTTTGTACTTCTTCACGAGCTTCAAACGTTTCTAAAACCCATCGCAAGCGGCACGCACGGTCTGCATGGGCATTTCGTTCACGATTTTGAGAATTACGTCTTGAACTGGCCCAAGTTACTGACCTTGTATTCGTACAGCTTTAACATAATAAAGGACCAAACAAGAAAGTTACTTACTTGATACTTGATGGGCTACAGCTCTTCGATGAACCTACGCCGAATGGAGTATCCTTCTCTACTGGACTCGATCCTGGGCCAATCGCTTCCAGTCGCCCTGAACATTGAGCGCCCTCAGGTCCTCTTCAACTGCAAAAAGCCATCGTGTACGCGGCCTTCCACGAAGCCTGCGACCTCTTCCGGGCTCTCTACTAAATATCATCTTCGCTTGACGTTCATCCGGCATACCAACAACGTGACCAGCCCACCGTAGTCTGCCGTGTTGTATAAGCTTAATAATATTCAGCCCTTTATACACCTGGTACAATTCGTGATTCATGCGACGCCGCCAGATACCGTTCTCCTGTTTACCGCCGAGTATTGTCCGCAGCACCTTACGCTCAAACACTCCGAGAGCTCTCCGATCAGCCTCCTTTGACGTCCATGTCTCATGGCCGTATAAAGCCACCGGAAGAATCAGAGTAGTATGCAGCGCGAGTTTTGTTTTCGTTTGCAGACTACGGGACTTAAGCTGGTTACGAAGTCCGTAATAAGCCCTATTTGTAGCTGCAATATGCCTTTTCACCTCGCGAGTAACATCATTATCGCACGTCACTAATGTTCCAAGATACACAAATTCTTCTACCACTTCAATTTTTTCACCATCCAGCACCATTTCGCTACCACCACCACTAATGAACCCACGTTGATTGCCAGCGACCATGTACTTCGTTTTGCTGGCATTGATCGTGAGTCCAATCCTCGCTGTCTCCCTCTTAAAAGGCACAAAAGCCTCTTCCACGGCACGGCGATCAATTCCGATAATATCGATATCGTCCGCAAATCCCAGGAGCATATGCGATTTTGTGATAATGGTACCGCTTCTTTGCACACCAGCTCTCCTAATCGTTCCCTCGAGCGCTATATTGAACATTAGATTCGAGAGTGCATCACCCTGCTTCAATCCATCTAAGGTAACAAATGACGTCGATATTTCATCCGCAACCCTTACACTTGATTTCGATCCGTCCAACGTTATACGAATCAGCCGTATCAGTTTCGCCGGAAAACCATGTTCAAGCATAATTTGCCATAATTCATTCCGTGTCACTAAATCGTATGCCGCCTTGAAATCAATAAACAGATGATGTGTCTGCAAGTTGTACTCCAGGAATTTATCAAGCATTTGTCTCAGGGTAAACATTTGATCCGTCGTTGATCGGCCCTCACGAAAACCTGCTTGGTATTCGCCGACGAAGGACTCTTCAAGCGGTCTCAATCTGTTGAACAGAATACGGGACATAATTTTGTACGCCGAATTAAGGAGGGTTATTCCTCGGTAATTGGCGCACTCCAGTCTGTGCCCTTTCTTAAAGAGAGGGCAAATGAGGCCGTCCAACCAGCTAGCAGGCATTTTCTCGTCTTCCCATATTTTCGACATAATATGGTGCAGAACTTCATAAAGCTGCTCACTGCCATGTTTGAGAAGTTCAGCCGGGAGCTGGTCCTTCCCCGCAGCCTTATTGTTTTCAGCTCTTTAACAGCTTTTTTAACCTCATCTAGTGTAGGTGACTCCACAGCTTGTCCATCGTCGCTAATATTTATTCTGTTCACCGATGCACCGTCACTTCCTCCTTTCAACAAGTCTCGAAGTGTTGCTTCCACCTGGCAGCCACTTCAGTTTTATCTGTCAGCAAATTTCCTTGTTGGTCGTTGCACATGACGGGAGATGGCGCTGTCTTTCTCCGCACGCCATTGACAGACTCATAAAACCTCCGCATATCGTTCTGCTCCATTTTTTCCTGCGCCTCACTAATAACTTGAGTACGAGTACTCTTTTTTCTTCCTGCGGTGGGTTCGTTTTTCGGCTGCTCTTGCTTCCTTGTATCGATCCCTATTCGATTGGGTACCTAACACCAACATCCGGCTTCTGGCAACGTTCTGCTCGTCTGTCACTCTCTGACACTCCACATCGAACCAACCCGTCCTGGGTCGCCTCTATGCAGTGCCTACCACTTCTCGTGCTGTTGTGCTCATTGCTCCATGGATGGGAGGATCGTAGCGTCACGAAACCCATCAGCAAGCCTCAGGATAAAACCAAGCTTTCTATTTGCGCGAGCTATCACATCTTCGTAATGAGGGTGGAACGATAGTTCCGAATCCAACAAAACTCTGAGATCTTTAACTATGTTGAGGCGCTCCAAAGTATGTTCAACCAGAGAATAATTGAATAGAATCGGCTGTCTTTTCCTGGTATACGATATTGCACTACATTTGGCCACACAAAGCTCGAGAAGGTTACGCTTGCTCCATTCTTCAAATAAGGTCAACAGATTCTGTAGCTCCAGACAATCTCCAATATTTTTGATGACGGAATAAATTTTCATATCATCAGTGTAGAAGATGCGTTTTCCTCTAGGCACTACAAGCATCGTTGATGAACATGGAAAACAAGAGAAAACAAATTACTCCCTTGAGGAACACCTGATTTCGTGATTTCGATAGTCCTGGAATGCGCTGCACCTAGCTTATGTGTGGATTTTATCGGAGTTGGGGGTAAAACCGAATCTTCAAACCGCCACGTCCAACGATGAAGATGTCCAGGATGATATAATCAGCCACAAGCTACCGAGTAACCAAGCGTTCACCGATTCAACAGTTTAACCAAAGTGATTCGACCACAAAGGTGCAGTGACACGATGGGGTTTTTCATCCAAGAGTACTGTGTGCCACGATCATTCGAAGGAATGATGTAGAGTCCAGAACTGCCGAGACCTAGCATAAGTGGTTTATGCTTATTATTCAACCCTCCATGAGCAGTTCAGTAATCTTCATCTGAGGGTACGGAAAACTCAATCATTGCCATCAAGTGAGCGAAACGAATGACCTATCTTACCAGCAGAATTACTATAGTTCTATATATATTTATCACATCATGCTGTCTTATGCCCTTTCAGTTTGAACACAAAATGTCGAGTGGTATTTGATTCCAGCGCTAAATCGTGTCCATCCAACCTGGCTCTCAATGAAGTTCTCATGCTCATCTCTATAATGCTTCGCTTCCGCACCCATAAGATTGCATTCACGACGGACATTCCCTACACGTACCGCCAGATCGCGATGTCTCCTGAGCATCAACACTACCAGTGAATCTTCTGGCAAGAGCAAGTAACGGAACCGTTGCGGATGCCGGATTTCGACACCGTTACTTAAGGTGCTGCTTCGGTCCCGTGCCGAACTACTAGATCAACTCAAGCTCAACTGGTCGAGGAAACGGATGACTATTCGATTGCATTTCGAATAGTCACCAGCTGTAGCCTCTCGGCTGCTCAGAAGGGAAATAGGGAAAGAAGTTGTCAAGCACTAAGTCGTAAGCTAATTAGCACCGCTGTATTCACTACACCACCTCGCACTTACCTTGGCAGGAGCATCTATTGCTGCCACACGTCCCGGAGGAGGAAGTCAACCGATCCAAATGACCAAAGAAGGAACAAAGTTCAGACCAGATTGTCGTTCCAAAGAGAGCGAGGCTCAAAACGGGGCACGAATCGAACCAGACAAAAGCAATCTATATTTATCCAATCAGGGAGTGCGTTTTTGAATAATTACTTTTATGCCAAGATTAACTTGACATTATTGTTTTATTAGGCGGTTGTGCCGTTTTATGGGGAGTGAGGAAATAATTGGTGTAATTGCATTGCTCGATCTTCTAAGTTGGCATGCTGTTCGCTGGGAGTGCCATCCGGTGGAATCTACGGTGCTATGGTCACTCCCGGTCTCAGAACCGATCGGGGACATTGGAAGCGGAACAAAGGCTTGTCGTTTGGCTTCGGACCGACGACGACGACGACGCTTTACACTCCGAGCGAGCTTTTCAAGCCGTTTTCGACTGGCTGGATGGCTTCAGGTCACGTTCTTGGAAGCTGTATGCTGGCTGGCTGTGAACAACGACGACTCTTTTCGCTCCAAGCGAGAGTTTCGAAGCGTGTTCGACTGGCGTTTTGTCACATTCGGCGACTGCGGGGGTTTTGGTCGACGATGTTATGGCGTTGCACTGACCGATCGAATACAATGGAAGCGGTGCGCTGGCTGGAATGGCGACGTTTTTCGTCCCGCGCGAGGTTTTTGAATTATGTTCAACTGGTTGAATGGCGTTCTGTCACGTTCTGTCGACGATTGTATTCGACTTGGGTAATCGCTTCGTACCAGTCCGCGCGGTTTTCCGTGGGATGATTTACGATTCAGGTCGTCCGTCGAGTCTCGTAGGCGATTTCTTCTTGGCTACCGGTCGTCGTCGAAGCTGCTGAGAACGAGAAGCGGTCCTCCGGGCGTGGCATCCGAGGCCACAAGAAAAAGAAAAGGCTCGGAAATAGTACGGACCTGTTCCGTATAGATTGGTACATCATTGTCTCTCTCATCTATTATCTCCCTATACTCCACCATTGATAATCTTCAACAATCAATCAGAACAATGCATATACCTTTTCTTCAGATTGCAATTTCACCGGCTGACGGTGATGGCTTTTCTTTGATTAACCCTTGGTCTAACACAAATAACGAGGTCTATAACTAACAAACGAGAAAAGGATGTCGAAATCGCAAAATTTTAGTCTATGTCTTGAGTCTCCTATCATCGCACACCATCTGCGAAAAACATATTTTTTTGAAGAAAGCAGACAGAATACCGTCCGGTCCTGGATTAATGGAACGTTGCCAGCTGCGGGTCTAGCTTGGTCAGCGCTAATACGCTCATCGATGAAGACACTAGCAAATTTTTCAGTGAATAGCCCTCATAGCTCCGAGATAGACGCAGTTTGCCGTTGAACTACATTGAAGATGGCAAACCAGATTCTTTGCGCTGTTTGCTGATGTAGTTCCAAAAAGATTTGGCCGATGCTTGAACTTACCCTCAATACCATGCTGGTAACGCAAAAACTCTGACGACTGACTCGCTGGTATTCATGGTTGAGCCTCGAGCCTCACGTACTGATCTCGAAGGGGTTGTGTCCGATACTTGGTAAATTGCCGTGTGATAAGGCTAGATCAGCTTCATCCACATCATGCGTATTGAGAATATTTCCCCAATCGATATTAGACAATACCTCTGTAATAGTAATACTTATATGGTTGGCTTACTTAAAATCATATGACACGGGCGCAGTACGTTCGGTAAAGTCGTGCACGTGACTGAATTCGAAGCTGACAAGTAGTGGAAGATGATGAACAACATTTTTTGTAGGAGTAGAGACTGGCCACCTTCTACCTGGCTTGGTATAAGCGTGTATTCCATACTGATGATGACACTACTACATACAGTCAAACCTCCATGAGTCGATGTTCTATGATTCGATATCGACTCATGGAAGCAAATTATGCCATATTAAAAAATATTTTCCGGGTTACTGTGATGGCCGTTTCAAACAGCTTTCTAAGGATTTCGTGTTCCACATCTCGATGTTTCCATAAGTCGATGGCCTCTTCAATATCGACTCATGGAGGTTTTACTGTATAACAGCGACGAACTGACGATGCATTTCGTCACTATGCCTCATTCGTATTTTTGCACTTGTTAAGAATAAACGTTTCTGCTAGTTTTCCATTTTTCCGTATTATTTTCGCTGATAGTTTTGCTTCCCTGTTGGTCGTAATTCCACCACAGGTTATGTGCCCAGCTAGTGAAAAGTGAACGATTAAAGAAAATTCGCGTGTAATCATTAAAGAGAGAGCTTTTTTTCGACAAGCTTCTTCCTCGTGATCGGGTTCGAACAAAATGGCGGACGCTGAGAAGATTATCTTCTCGAAGTTGAACCAACAAAATTGGGCATCGTAGAAACAACGCATGGAGTGGTTGTTGAAAAAAGAAGACTTGTGTGAAGTGGTGAATGCGTCGGAGCCGGATTCGGACGAAGAGACGGATGAGTGGCGGAATGAGGATCGAAAGGCTCGGGCAAACATTGGATTGTTCCTTGAAGAGAGCTAGTTCAAGTTAGTTAAAAATGTAGCAAGTGCTAAAGCAATGTGGAAGGCGCTCAAAGAAAGTCACGAAAAAGCAACGATGTCGACTATCGTGCATTATTTGAGTTTGCTATGCGGTGCGAATATGTGTGAAAGTAAAAGCATGGAAAATCATTTAATTTCCATGGAAGGACTGTTTGATAAGTTGGCAGCGGCTGGTCAGGATTTGGATGTGCCGCTACAGATTGCGATGATATTCCGGAGAGTTCCGCTTTTGTGCAAAGTCTGCAAACTCGGGCAGATACGGATTGGACTGTCTCGTCGGTACAGTCAGCGCCTCGAGCGTGGTGATTGTGTGTCGCGAGATTTGAAAGCGATGAAATCGGATGCGTGTGGTGAACGGAAAAAGAAAGTATGTTTTTTCTGTAAACAACCGGGACACTTCAAAAAGAACTGTAAGGGTGAAGCCAGAGTAAACGCGACGTGCGATGCGACGCGACGCGACAGTGCAATTTAACAACCAGTTGATAATGATTGTTATTCTTTCACGTGAGTCGCGTCGCATCGCACGTTGCGTTTACTCTGGCGGGCACCTAAGAAGTGGTTGTCTATGAAAAGTGAAGCAAACAGAAGCCAGGGCAGAAATTCGAAAGACAAAAGTGTAAAGTACTGTTTGAAGAGATCGGCGAAGATAGTAGCAAGGCTACGACATTGTTTGAGGACAACCAAAGTTGTCTCAGTTTTGTGAAGCGGAGCGTACCACCGAAGATTTTAAAGTACAAGATAGTCCACTCTTGATTCTTTCATACAAGCCACTAGCGAACAACTTTTCTGTAGCGCAGCGCCAACTGGTGATTAAAAGTCTGACTGTTTCAATAAAAATGATCAAAGTAGCTTTGAACTTTTGCTGTCGTTTAGTAAATAACAGAATCAACAAGAAACATGTTGACAGAAGTCGTTGATATAATGTTCGAGACCTCGATTTTCAACTGTGTGACACTCAACCATCGGAAAATTCGCACCACATTAACGAGACTGGGATTAAAGAGCAGATTAAAATTCTTTATTTTTTCGTAAATGGCTACCTACCTAACAACGCCTACGTCTTTTGTATGTAATTTGATTGAGGAATCTGCTCCTCGGTGGAAGGGTCAAGTTTTGCAGTGAACAACAACGTTTGTGATCATCGTACACAAAAAATAGACGGAAAGGTATTTCATCGAACTGAGGATCTTGATATTTAACACTTTAGGAAACTGCATTTCTCAAGTAGCTGACAAACAGTTTTCTGTATGGCTTTTGCTTAATCTAATGTGGACAAGTACTATTCCATTTTTCCTACTACAACAAATGTAATATTCAGTGTCCAACAGAACAAAGAGTTAACAATATGATTAAAAGGGGAGTTCCTAATACCTTCTTTGAATAGCTTGTAAAGTCTTATTTCTGTCTCACACGTCTTCGGAAATAGGCTTGCCCAAGATTATATTTATTCGATGCAATTTTGGAACCAGAAAATTAATAGAGCAACAACTGCAATTCAGGTTCCACAGTTATATATTTTAAAAATATGCGATTGGTTTAATGCACTTTGTACTCAAATTTAATTTAATTTTATCATTAACATGCCGAGGTGCGTTGACTCTCATCCAAGGGTTGATTATCCGTGGGTCTTGAATGATCTAGGGATTCTTGCCGCTTTTGCTGAGATAGTCAATAATATGGGGCACAATAGTGACCATATAAGACCACTGCTGTCGTCAAACGGTTGTGGTTAAGGACTCGTTACACTCCCAAATTCGTCAAAAAGCTGTTCCGCACCTTTAAAATTCGCAAAGAAATTGAAGAATCAATAAACTGAATAAGTATGAAACATGACATTTGATTTGTTTAAATTGATATCGAAGCAACGATGCACTTTCACGCGTTGCTGTGATTGAACAGTTCGACCGCCATACGCTGGAGCGCTGGCGTCGTGTGTTCGCCCGTTTTTAGCTAGAGTGGACTATATTGTTAATATATAATATTTGGTACCACTAAACGGTCAAAACATATTGACACCAGAATGCACTTCGTAAAGGATCTCTGTGACCAAGGAACCATGAAGCTCGTCTACTGCCCGACAGGCGAAATGATAGCGGATGCGCTCACTAAGCCTCTGGGTGTTTTCGGGAGAAGCTGGAACTCATTGAGGAGGAGTGTTGGAGTAGACTCTGACCACCTTCTACCTGGCTTGGTATAAGTTTGTATTTCATACTGATGATGATACTACTACATATAGCAGCGACGAACTGACGATGCATTTCGTCACTAGGCCTCATTCGTATTTTTTCACTTGTTAAGAATAAACGTTTCAGTAAAGTTAACCGTCACGACTTTTTATTTCTTCTAATTCTTGGCTTTTTCCGTATTATTTTCGCTTATAGTTTTGCTTCCCTGTTGGTCGTAATTCCACCACAGTTTTGACCAGTGCGCAATAGTACTGTCCAATGAGAGCTTGAAGTAGCTCGAAATTTCTCCCTGTCTTGCTCATGCCCATTTGTTGACAAAAAGAACAAGCAGGACGGGAACAACTTCGAGCTACTTCAAGCTGCTCATTGGACAGCACTAATGCTATTAATTTGGCTAAGAGTGGTTATGCTGTAGCTATCCAATAGGCTGACAGAGCCATGCGAATGTTCTGGATCAGAGTTTAGGAAACCGCTGTAGAACTGCTTCCAATAGACACCACCCAGGACAAAAACATCGGTGTCGCCGTTGTGGCGAAGACTGACTGGCAGTGAGTTTCGATGAGTTCTACATCACGGACCAGATCTGGTGGGATAATATACGAGCACAGGAACATCCTTCAGCCACCCATCTCGATTGGTACCCAGAATTGTTCGAGACGCCTTCAAGAATCGCTTTCAACTGGGTTTGCTTTGACTTCGGAACGCACCACAATCAAAACACCGCCACCAGTAGATTTCCTGCTGTTGTATTGATTCCGATCGAAACGAAATACGTCGTAATCGTGACACATTTGGCAGGATAGTGTTCAGAGTCGAGTCATGTGTCTGTTATCTAGAAATGTTTATGAGCCGACGTTCTGATAGATGCGAAAGTATAGATTCGATAGCCCCGTTAGTTCACGTAGACGTAATACACTCATATCATTAATAGTGAAAATACTTGTTGAAAATTGGTTTCCGGGTGACCCCGTCTCCCAACTCACACGCAGAGCTGCTGGCTGCAATGAGTGGAATAGAGACTTCCTCACGGCTGGTGTTCAGTGTGCGTTTCTAAATGAGGAGATGGAGAACTAAATGAATAATCAGCCGGAGTTGAATGTTGCGTTTGGCATGGTTCGATTCGATAGCTTGGGTTATGGCTCGGAGGCCAGTTAGCAAAGCTTGAAAGGAAATCGTTGACGCCGAGGGCGAGAATCAGAGAGCGGATCGTTCCGTGGTGGTATGTGCTTGGCTGTAGACGGAGGTCGAAAGACCTCATCTCCAACTCAGACGCAGGACCGGTATGGCTGTTGGTCCCTGCAGAAGGGGCCGGCTGCGTTGAGAGGGATTGAGTCTTCCTTTGAGCTAGCGGCAAGATTGCGTCCCGATGGCTGATTTGTAATTTTCAGGTGCGGCTTGCTAGAAAAGTTGCTGAAAGCGGAAGATGGATGAGAGAACGGATTGCTGTGGTGCTGTATAATTGCCTGTACAAGCCCCCTTTTCCACCCCCAAACTCAGAACCCAAACGGCTATAATGATCGGAGGCAGCAGCGAGCGCGACTGGATTGGGGCGAGCAGGGGCTTCTAACAAGCTTTCTGGGTGTTGCGGAGTCTTCAGGATAGGTGATTTGGCATCGTATGAATGAGTCAGAAACTGAGAGGCATCCGGGACTGTAGAGATGACGACAGAAGGCGTGTTCTTACGGGACATCCATAGTTTTTTTGAGAGTTAGACAAAAATGTTGAGATAGGCAGAATTTTGGAAATTGCCATATATCTCTGACGGATTCTTGACCTGCACTCAGCATTAATCGGCAAATTTTAGTTTCTGGCGAAAGCATAAAACATGATGAAAAATCACGTCACAAATAATGACAAGCAGAGGAGAAAATATGTTCAGCATACCCTTGAAAAACATCGCTGGTGCCCGTTGTCTGATCTAACATTTAGGTTGAGTAAAGGGACAATTTTTGAACATCGGTGTGACTCAGATGGATAAAATTTGATAATCATGATATAGTTGCTCTTTGGAAGTCATGGTATATCTGGGAATGTCATCCATTACATTACTTTTGCATGAATGTTTTGGCCATAACGTACCGTTTAACAAATCCGTAAAGAGTCGATTGTCATATCGGTGATGCATATAATATATTTAAAAAGAAAACATCTATTCAATATACAAAACTAATTTCATATTTTAAATCTCTTCCCCCTCTAGGTTAAGCAAGTGACAATCGAAAATGGCGTCCGTCAGCGTCGGCAGTTTGTGGCCACCACTCCGCTGCATCGTTCGACATCACCCACGGAACTGTCGTTCCGATACGACCGCACCGGACGGAAGGACATTCACCTGGAGTTCAAACCACTGGTCGAGGTCGATCCTACGATCAAACTAAGCCAGAATCGTTCACCCCTCTCGATCCCCCGACCCGGCGACTACACGCTCAGCAAAACAGCCAGCACCGAGGGTATCGCGTCGAAGAAGAGTCTGGAGCTGAAGAAGAAATACCTCCTCGGCGAACCGGCCGGTGGTACCGGGGTGGTTAAAAGTGGTTCGGCTTCGGCGCTGGATTCCAAGTTCAAGAGCTTCCATTCGAACATCACCGAGTGCCAGAAACTGCTGAATCCGGCGCCGGAGATCAGTCCGACCATGCAGACGTTCCTGCAGAACACGGCCACACCACCACCGACGTCCTTGCTTTCGCTTAGAAAGGAAGCACTGCTTGCAGGAAAGAATGACGAAAAGGAGAATGTGTACGACGGTAAAATGCCGGCCGGACCAGGAGGCCAGAAATGGTACGCGGAAACGATCAACGCAACGCTGGTGGAGAATAAGTTGAATGAAATGAAACGTGAGGATGAGAGCAAGAGGGACGATCGTCCGAACAATAATGAGCGCATCATCGAAACAATCGATCTGATAACTCCGGAGAAGGAAAGAAAGGTGGATGATAATCGGAAAGATGTTGCTACTGGACAGAAAAATAGAGATGATGGGGATAGAATCGTGGAAATGAGGAATATTTCCAACTTGAAGCACATGTACATAGATTTGACGGCGGATTCGCCGAACTGTGATCGATCGTTGGTGGAAACGACGTTGAATTTCAGCATGACTCCACCTTCGACCAGAGGGGCTGTGATGCAAAAGAGTAACGGGGAGCTGAAAAACAGCGTTCCGGATATCATTAGCAATATAAAGATTGATAGTAATGAGAATGCTGTAGAAGAAACCGTGACAGAGGAACAGGAGCGTACCAGAAGTCCAGCGCATGAGACTTCGATACAGGTTCCAGAGATGGCGTGGAGTAAAGATCAAGAAGAAGAGGAGCTTGGAGAGGAGGAAGAGGAAGACGATGATGATATTGATTCGGATAGTATATCGGATTCGACATCGAGCACTTCCAGTGTGGATGACATCCCACACTTTATTCTGGATTCGACCACTAGTCCGGAGACACTCAATGATGAACGGTTCGTACCACGGTTGGAGGTTCATGATACCGCGGGAGAGTTGATGCAAATCGATAGCCTTATGATTATCGATGGGAAATACATTGGCGATCCTGAAGACCTGAAACTGTTGGAGCAGCTACCACCGGATACCAAAATTGCGGCAGAATTATCTCAACAGGAGATGAATCTGGACAGTATCTGTGTTGCCTTGGTCGAAGAACCTAATGAAGATACTGAAGATGAGCGAGATCGAACCCCAACACCGCCGCAGCACGTCGAAAGTGGAATAACGTCCATTCCGTTACCGGTTCAAGAATTGGAAATGAGCGAAGAATCGCCCCAATCTGCGTTAGTCGCACAACCATCTAGTCCTACTCATCCAAAGCCGGAGTTGAAATTCGACTCACGCAACGAAAACAAGCTGGAATCTATGATAAACCTCCCGCTGGTGCTAGATCGCAACGATCAACCTGTACAGAAACCTCGAAATCTCACCTTTACTAGTCGAAAATCGCCTGACACTGATGCCGAGAAGACACCGTTAGCACCTTCGCAGCTGTTGCCACAACTGGCTAAAGCAGAAGGATCCGACTCGGAAACGGAAATGACAGCGCAGAACCTTACAGAAACTGAACTTTCGGACTGGGCAGCTGACGATGCCGTTTCGGAGAACTTTGTGGATATCGAGTTTGCGTTGAACTCCAACAAAGGAACGATCAAACGAAATAAGCCAAAGCATGGGAGGTTACAGCAGAAGAAATCCATTTCCACTCCGTTAGCACCGATTGTCGTGTCCAAACAAACGCAGCATCAGCAGTCTTCGGAAGATGGAATCATGAAGAATTTAGCCATCGAAGACATCGAATTCATGGACACCGGATCGGAGGAAGAGAGTTGTATTGAAAGTTATTCTGCGACCAATCGAGCGATGTTGAAAAATAGAGGTTATGTTGAATTCGTTGATCCGAGCGATTCTCGGAAGACCCCGTACTCGATCGTAGGAACCAATCAAATACAGACTCAAAGTTACACTTCGGTGATGAAACCTTCATTGGTGGAAGCCATCAACAAACAGGTCGCTGGAGTGGACTACATCGAACAGGGTGCCTATTTGCTCAACGGCGGCTCGACGGATGACTCCAAGACTCCGATGAACGAGGAACCTCCCGCGAAAATTACGTTCAGTGCGCTGGCCGCTCAGAACAAGGTGCTACTGAGTGCGCAGCAACAGCCCGATAGCTTGAACGACATGGAAGAAGATAGCCTTTTGGTGGTGACTTCGTCGCAGGGAACCGGTGAAACCACGACGGAGGAAAGCGATGCGCCTACGATTGTGGCGGGAGTTCTGGATCGCACCGGAACGGCAACAACGGGAAGTGGTAGCAGCGGTCGGGGTAGCGTGAGTTCCTTCAGTTCGAAGCATTTGGAGGCGGACAAGTCTTCCAGCAGTCCTGTGCGTAAAGTGTCGACCGAATCCAGTTCAGCTGGCAAGCGGAACAGCTTGGAGAGGAATATGCGGAAAGATTCTTTGAAGAACAACATTGAAGATATTGGGTACGATGAGTATGTAAAGAGATTGCAACATAAAATCGCACAAATCAGCAGTGCGAGGGATTCCTTGGAGGTTAAGAAGAACAAGCGGAAAACTTCCAAAGGGGAAATTGGTGCGGATGAAAAAACCGTTGAGCTGATCGCTGACAATCAAGAATCGGTAGTGAAATCGAGCATTTACACAGAGCAAAGTTCAATTGAGGTGCCAAAGAGTGTGGAGAAGAAGATCGAGGAGATCACTAAGGAACGTGTGAAGCAGAAGGACATTATACACGATCTAGTCATGGACAAGCTGCAAACGAAGAAACAGTTGAACGCCGAGAAACGTCTCAACCGAAGTAGAAATCGCAACAACGCTCTCGGTCATCCACCACTTCCGCCTAGCCAACCGCAGCCAGCGGCCTATCAACCGATCGCACCGGAGCGGAGAAACCGACTTCTTAGTCAGGAAAAGAACGGCGGCCTCCCAAGTGAACCCTACCTGGCTGATCCCCTGGTGCATTCGACGCCGACAGTATCAACCATCCAGCCGAACAAAGAAAACATTGCCTTCAAAACTCCCGGCCCATATTTGGTCACTCCACGAAACGCCATCACCAGCATCAAAAAACCTGACGAGCCGCTTACTCTAACGGAGCAGCTTCGTGAGGAGGCCCGCGCTCGTGCTCGCCTAAAATCCAACCAAGATCTGGGTCTATCGCCGGAGGATCGCGTTCAGTTGCTACGCAAAAAGTTCCACATCAACCTTCGGGAGCTGAATGACCAGGAATCGCTTCAACAGCAGCAGAACAAATCGGACGACACCAAGTTCAACGAACGGCTTCCCAACAAACTGATGACCTCCAAGAGCGTTAACGATGTATCGATATTGAAGAATCTTAGCAACGATCCGGATTTCATTTCGCCCACGGATGGCCCCGGAAACGCAGGATCCACGCTGATCGGAAGCAAGCTGAACGATTACGTTTCGGATCCGAATCTGGTGCAGAGCCCAGGGGTGAGTTCATGAGTACATAGTTAAGGGTTAGGGACAAAAGGTCGAATGACAAAAGGCCGAAAAGGTCAAAAAGACGAAAGAGACAAAAGGACGAAAGGGTCAAATGGTTGAAAGAGACAAAAGTTCGAGGGGACGAAACGTCGAAAGTGAAAAATTCAAACTTTCTATCTTCATCTTTATCCTTTCTTCTTCCTTCTTCCTTCTCTCTTCCTTCTTTATTCGTCTTTCTTACTTCATCCTTCTTCTTTCAACCTCCTTCTTTTTTCTTACTTCCCTTTTATTTTTTCCTTCTTCCTTCTTCTTTTTAATTTTTCTTTCCTCCTTTTTTCTTTCTTCTTTTTGCCTTCTTCCGTTTTCTTTGTTCTTCCTTATTTCTTTCTCCTTTTTTATTTTTTCTTCTTGCTTTCTTTTCCATTTCTCTTCTCCCTTTTTCCTTATTATTTCTTCTTTATTCCTTCTTTCTTATTCCTTCTTTTGCCTTTTTTTCATGTACCTTTTCCATTTTTCTTCCTTCTTCCATCTTTTATCTTCCTTCTTCCTTCTTAGTTCTTTCTTCTTCTTTCTTCCTTCTCCCTTTTTCTATCCTCCTTCTGCTTTCTTTCTTCTTCCTCATTTCTACTTGCTTCTTTTTCCATTTTTCTCTTTCACTTCTTCCTTTTTTTCCTATTTCCTTCTTCCTTATTCTTCCTTCTTTTTTCTTCCTGCTTTTTGCTTCCTTCTTAATTCTGTCATTCTTTCTTCTTCCTTTTTCTTGCATACTTCTTCCTTTTTCTTCCACTCTTCTTCCTTTTGATTTCTTGCTTTTTCCTTCTATTTTCTTTCTTCTTCATTCTTTCTTTCTTACTTTGCTTTCTCCCCTTCTCCTTCTTCCTTCTTCTTTTATCTTTTTTCTTTTCCACCTTTTGTTCCTTTCGGCCTTTTGTTCTTCGCGACCTTTTGTCCTTTCGACCTTCTGTTCCTTTCGACGCTTTGTTTTTTCGAACTTTTGTTCTTCGACTTCGACTTTGTCCTCCCACCTTTTGTCTTCCGTCCTACCTACCTTTTTTATTGTTGCTTTCCTATTTTTTCTTCCTTCTTCCATCTTTTATCTTCCTTCTTCCTTCTTAGTACTTTCTTCTTCTTTCTTATTTCTTTCTTCTCCCTTCTTCCATCTTCCTTCTGCTTTCTTTCTTCTTCCTCATTTCTACTTTCTTCTTCCTTCTTCCCTCTTCTTTCTTCTTTTTAATTTTTCTGTTTTACTTCCTTTTTCCATTTTCTTTTTTTCCTATTTTCTTCTTCATTTTTTCTTTTGGCTCCTTCCTTCTTCCTTGTTTCTTCTTCTTCTTTTTTTTCTTCCAAATTCTGTATTCCATCTTTATTCTGTCTTATCCCGGCTTATTTCTTGCGTCATCCTTTTTCTTCCCACCTTCTTTTTTCCATCTTCTCTCTTCCTTCTTTATTCTTACTTCCTTTTTTTACCTTCTCCTATCCTTATTCTTCTTTTACCTTTTTTTTCTTTTCGACCTTTTGTTCCTTACGGCCTTTTGTTCTTTGCGACCTTTTGTCCTTTCGGCCTTCTGTCCCTTTCGACGTTTTGTCTTTTCAAACTCTTGTCCTCCGACTTTTTGTCCTTCCCGGGTAGAAGAAAACAGCAAAATAATATCAAATTTTACTATTAATATATGAATAACTGAATAGCAAAATCTGCTATTAGTTTGTTTGATATAGTTGCTAAAATAGCAAAATAATAACAGACATTGCTCTAGCAAATAACTAATAAATAACTCATTGTGCTATTATAACAACAAACCAATAGCAAAATATTCGAAGAAAAGAAAATATCAAAATCAGTTATTATTGATGTTGAAAAAGCAAATTACAAACGAATAACAAACTTTGCTATGATTGCAAAATGTGTTCTTAATTTGTTGTTCTGCTCTTTTTTACAATAATAAATGAATGGCAAATTTTACTATTATAACAAAACTTGTTGTTGGGATGCTATTTTATGTTATTTATGAATAACATAAGAATAACAAAATCTGATATCACAGCAAAATTTGCTATTGTTATGTTATTTGTTTGTTATTCACCTCTACCCGGGTTCCAACTTTGTTTCCTCCGACCTTTTGTCATTTGACATTTTATCATATCATAACTGACCTTACGTTTCCCAATTTTCAGCTGACTAGCGCCAACGGTAGTGCTGGCGACGAGGTACGACTGCGACTGCGAAGCAAGTGTAAGGACCGCGAACGCCGGAAAAGCCTCATCGAGAAGGTGTCGGACTTTTTCATCAGTCGGAGGAAAGACGTCGGCGGTTCCAGTGCGGGCTCGTCGCCCACCAAGGAAAACAAAAAGAGCGATGGGGAGGTGCCGGGCGGTCCGACCGGTGGAAGCAGCAGCTCGACGACTCGAACGGGATCCTCCCTGGCGGGTGCCGGGTTCTTGAGGTTTAAAATCTCGCCCAAGCTGAGGGACAAGTCCAAGGTGAGTTCGTTGATTTGGGGTTGTTTGTTGTGTGTTTCATTTTCACATTGATTGGGATGGTCTTTCGGTGGAGGCTAAATTAATCGCTATTCATTGATACTCATTTCAGTCATGCTTCGATGTGAGGAATATTGGTTTTGGTGTAAGGATCCAAATTTTTCTATCTCTTTAACTTTAGCAGTAGTGTGTTTGCACTTGTTTGTTTTCTTCACATGCTTTTCTTTTGTTTCAATTGCCATTATTTGCATAATGAGCCAAATCACTTTTTCACTGTTATTGCACTAATTTATTGCTCTTCACAAATAATAATTTTATTGTTTGATTAAAAATTCCCTCAGTATGACAGTTTGGAATCAAATTTAAGGCTAATAAATAGTTAATAAGCTTTGAGTAAATTAATGTACTTATGTTTGAATTAATTCGATACCTACTTATGGGAAATGACGGCTTTTGCTTCATCCTATTATTGTTAGAGAGGTTTTCTAAGACTAATTAGGCTCAAATTTTGTCGAAAGAATTTTTGTATATCAAAGATCGTTGTGGCCGAATTTCAGAATGTTTGAACTTAAAAAAACTGACAGTAATAGGTCACCGCCATTTCGCAATATGCTCAAATCTCATTCTGTCACGTGCTATAGAAAAACAGAAGTTTTGTACTGATTGTTCTTAATTACACTTAATTACCTTTAAAAATATTTTGATTTCAAAACGCTACACTTATTCCCCTTCAGACCAAGGAAGGCTCCCCGTACGAACGATGTGCTTCCGAGGATTACCTGAAACAGCACCCATCCAGTACTAGTCCGTCTGGGCGTGACACGACGACCAGCTCCATAACGGGTTCACCACTATCGGCTGCAGTCAATGCTGCAGCCGGAGCAGGAACCTCCGGCAACCGGTTCACGCCGATCGGTCGGAAGGAAGCCGAAGAACTGGAACCTCCGCCAATTCCGCCACTGCCACTCAACTATCAGCGATCCGATGGTAAGTGGTTACGCATTTACCTACTTCTAAATTGTTTATAAATCGATCTTCTACGCCTTATTCCAACAGACGAAAGTTGCACTACAAACGAGCCAAAGAACGAACTGAAAAAATTACGTGCAATGACGAAGGCATCGCGTCAAGCTGAATTGAAAAGGTTTGTCAACTCGCAATAGAAATAACGTTTTTCCTCGAGTCGTCCCATACATTCCCCCTTCCATTCCACAGACTGAGAATTGCTCAAGAGATACAACGAGAACAGGAGGAGATCGAGGTGAAGATCAAGGACCTGGAGACGCGGGGCGTCGAGATCGAGAAGGAGCTGCGCGGCGAGAGCGAATCGCTGGAGAAGAACATCGAAAACCTGGGCGCCAACGACGAGGGTCTGGTCAAGGAGTGGCTGGAGATCATGCGCAACATCACCCGGCTCAAGGTGCGGGACGAGGAGCTGAGCATCCGGCAGCAGGAGCTGCAGCTCGAGCACCGGCACGCGCAGCTCAAGGAGGAGCTGAACATGCGACTGTCCTGCAGCAGTAAGCATCACCTCTGGGCGAAATCAAACAACCTGAAGGGGGCGATTCTAAAGCAATTGTTTTCCGTAGAGCTCGACAAAAACTCGTCGGACGTCGCGGCCGAGGGTGCTATCCTGAACGAAATGTTGGAAATTGTGGCCAAACGGCAAGCGCTAAGACCGTCGCTGGATGCTGCGGCGGCGGCTGCTGCTGCGGCAGCGGCCGCCGTCGGAGTGCCCCATTCCGTTGCCCTGGGGTCACCGTCAACGCGGATGACGAAAGATTCCGATGTAAGCACTGGTGTTGAAAATGGTGGTGAAGATGTTGATGATGATGTTGTTGGCGATCGGAATGGTCGTGATGAGGATGGTGGTGATGATGGTGGTAACACGTGTGTGACAGTAGACAATGGTAGTATTAACGGTTTTCTTAGTTGTTTTAATGTTGGCAACAAGGGCTCGAAAACTTCTTCCAGGGCAAGTCGATGCTCTAAGTTGGCAGTTTTCGGGTCAGTGTTACTCGGTTTGTTGGCTAGTTTGTATTACTATGAGCTATTTTTGAGTTTTTACGATTAGCATAATTTGTTTTAATCAACACTTTCCGATTTATTTTTTATTCACATATTTTATAACATTTTTGTAACCATATTGCATGCCGTTTGCATTTATTTCATTTTTGTATTATACATACAAGTATTGTAAAGTAGGTAAAAGGATTCCCTCATTTTTTCGTATGTTAGTTTGTGATTGCGATGGTTGAAATTATGTGCTTTTCTTACGAATTCTTCTTGGTCTTGCGAAAGCACACAGTTCAAAAACTATGCAACTGCTTTTAACGTCACTATACTGAAGTTTGATTTCATTATAAAACAACAATTTAATCTTCCCAGTATCAGGACGATTTGGGAGGCCACTAAAATCTATAACAAGGATGTTTTCACGCGCACCACACATTTTCTATAGCCTGCAACCATGGCGAAAGGAATGAAAGTAACGCGTCCGAATAGAGCGATGTTTGATTGCTAACTGCTTCAAATTTTTACAATAGCTTGTTTTTGTAATTTTATTGCAAGGTCTAGTGGTTCTAGTGGTGCAAATATGCAATTACTAGCATCTGGGTCTAAATATTTTGAACGATATCTGCCAACTCTTCCTTGAAATAGTTTAATTTAGGAAAGACATGTCTTACTTTGCCAGGAAAAATTTCAAACATGACTCGGCGGCATCTATCAACAGTTACTCGAAATACAAGTTGATTTTTGAATCTGTTGATTATTTCGGGGCCGTATACATACCGTTTGGAAAACATCCATTGGCTAGTTTTGGTAAATTCAATTAGATTGCGTTTGCGACCACATTTTCTTTCCCTTTTTTGTAACACGATTTTGAAATCATACTTTTCCAAATACAGCCTCTGGCGAGTAACTCCTCCAGTGGCATCTGTTAGCTCGAGCTCATAATTAAGGGGCTCTTGATCAATATAAATCGTAAAAGGCTTATCATATAGATGTGGTCTAAATTTTTTAGAAGAAAAATAGATACCTAGAAGCTCTTTCGCTGTCGCGGAGCACATTTCCTCTGCTTTAGAAACCATCCTGTCCATTCTCTAACTGCGAGAGCACTGCCCCAATGTCAATACTGGAGGCATCTGTTGTTAGGATGTAGAACGGTTTCTCGGGCTAGGCTAACAGTCGACACGATTTGTTTTAGCTTCGAAAATGCGTTTTGAAAATCGGCAGACTCGTGATTTATGGTTTCACTTTTACCAGTTGAGAGGCTAGTGAGCGGTAGGTTTGAAGCGGCGATAAAAATGGATTTAGCAGCGCAGAAGTTTCTGGCAATGGTTAGTTTACAGTAATGGCTTCTACCTTAAGGTTCCCCCAAACACACGCGACGCGACATTGGCGACGCGATTCTATCGCTTGGCGACAGCGATTCTGTCGCTGTTGGTATGGAAGCGTAAATATTGCCTGCAGCGACCCAACGATAGAATCGCGGCGACTAGTTGTCGCCGTCGCGGCGATGAAATCGCTTAGGTCTGGGGGAGCCTTTATTGAGGTTTAGTCTCACCCCTTCTGTTGTGACGAAGATCATGAGAATATAATGATGTCGTCCATATAGACGAAGCATCGGATTCCCAAGTGTTTTCGAAGTACCGAGTTCATTAGCCTCTGGAATGTTACCGGGACGTTCTTAAGGACGAACGAATTTGAATTTGCCGTAGGGGTTTATTTTAAATTGATTTCACTGATTTCCGATTTGCAGTCGAGGCTTTCCATCAAGCCTAATGTACTGCCGTGAATCGCATATCTGTCCCATCTTTGCTGGGTTTCCTATTCATATGGGACAAATATGTGATTCACAGCAGTGTAGTCTACAACTATCCGGTATTTCCTTTTCCCTGAGTTGTACATCTTCTTTGGGATATGGGTGGTCCAAGAAGAAAGATGTCCAAGAGGATGACGACTCTCTTATTAATACCAGTATCGAGCATCTTCTGGATTTGATTAGATACCTCCTCCCTAAGGTGATAGGGTACTTATATGTTTTTTTTTGTGTATGGGTTTGCCGTCATTTAATTCGATGGAATGTTAGGTTAGCTTTTGGTCTTCGGTGAAGAACACATTCTTTCAACTAGATGATCTGTTAGAGATTTACAAGCAGTGATAAGGAAACACGTCTGTTATCTTAAGGAAACACGTTTGGAATGAATATTTTATTTACACTTGTAGAAATATACATAAATTTGTGCGCTAAAAGCTACACTGGAAGAATATAGTATTGCAACTTTATTCGTAGCTGGTACAGTGGTGCCAATCACTCCTCCTCAACGCATAGAAGTTTAACAAACACCGAGCGACTTACGGTGGCGCTCCAGCTTTATTTGTCCAGCGTCTTTGTCATAATATCCGCGACCATCTTGTTCGTTGGTAGGTAACGGAGATCGGCGACTCCACGTTGACGAAGATCCTTGGTGAATTCGTGTTTTGTATCGATATGTTTGGATCGACGCTCTATGCGATCCGACTCGACCATTTTGATACAGGACTGATTGTCCTCCCAAACTATATACGAGCCACAAACTCAGCCTCGGCGGATGATAAGGCTACGCAGTTTTGTTTACGTGTGGCCCAGCTCACGACGCCACTGCCGAATTTGATGATTTGACCGGAGTTTGACTTTCGATCGTCTTCGTTCCCGGCCCAATCTGCATCAACAAAGCATTCAAGACTATCGGTACCGTTACCGAGGTGCAGACACAAGTTCTTGGTGCCCGTAAGATAACTCAGAACGCGTTTGGCCTCTGTCCAGTCGCGATCGGTCGGATTCGATACCTTTCTTCACAGCAGTGAAGTGGCAGCACAGATGTCCGGTGTTGACCGCTAAATACAACATACTACCCACCAGCGAACGATACGATATATTTGTTGACAGGGCTGACTCCTTCTTCTGTTTTATGTATGCAGGGTCGAGCGGTATCTTAGAAGGCTTGGTGCCGTCATGTCCAAACCGCCCAAGCAACTTACCGATGAGGGTAGCTCATTCGGTTCATGGTGTAGTGGCCGTCTGCTTTTTCGATATGAATCACAAGAAATTGAAATTGACAGCTTGAAGTGTTTTTCTATTTCGTTCCGAATCTTAAGGAATTCTTCCTCAGAATGGCAGAAGACGACCATGTCGTCTACATATACCAAGATAAAGCACATCTTGCCATTAGTCTTCTTCACATAAACGCACGAGTCTGCCTTACCAGACTCGAATCCCATCTGTTTCAGTACGCCGTCAAGTGTCGCATTCCAAGCACGCGTGAACTGTTTCAGACCGTAAAGTCTACGTTTCAATCAGCAGATCAAATTGTTGAAATCCGGGGGGCTGTTTTATAAAGATATCTTCATCCAGGTTCGCGTTAGAGATAGGCGTATTTGATGTCCAGGTGTTTTCCAATTAGACCGTCTCGGCTCGCGGTTGTCAATAGTCGCAGAAGAGTTGTTTGTTTGACCACGGGTGCGAACACCTCGTCATAGTCCGTGTCACACTGTTGCGAGAAGCCCTGTGCGACCAACCTGGCCTTGAAATGCACAATCGCAGCTCTCGTTCTCCTTCTTTTGAATGTCCACTTACAACCAATCGCTTTTCTCTCTGGAGGTAGTGGCACCAATTCCCATGTCTTGTTCTCTACAAGAGAGTCAAATTCCTCTTGCATCGCCGCTTGCCAGGCAACTCTCTAGTTGCCTTGAACTGCTTCCTCGTACGTTCTTGGTTCGTTAACGAAATCATTGGTCATACCTGCAACTTCGATTTTCTTCGCCGGTATTCCCGGCACTCGCTCAGGATCTTCTGGGGAGACGTTCTAAATCTCTCATGTCGATTCCGTGCTCGTCATAGCTGAATTCTTGGAAATCTGTTTTTTCGAACTGCGTGGAACGAACAGTTTCGTCTTCTGATTCTGCTTCCGGGTCATGATTCACGTTGTTTCCGTTTATGGAACATTTGATTCCTCCTGCTTGCGCACGTGCGCACGCGACAACGTTGTCAGTTTTCATCGGACCTCAATCGAACACTACCATCTCCTCTTGACGAGAAACAGGTGTCGGCTTCACGATTGCCTTTTCCCTTTTCGTAGTACCGACAGAGCGACAGACACGGTATTTATGGTGCACTTTCAATAAAATGTACGTCCCGACTCACAATTCAGTACCAAGTTTTCAAAACGACTTATCTGCTTTTGTAAACAAAGATTCAAACGTCGATAAGACGAATCTGATAGCCATCCCACGCAAACCAACACCATCAACAGGTAGCAGAAGCCTACACCTACGTGTTGATGGTGTTGATTTGCGTGGGAGTGCTATCAGATTCGTCAAATTGACGTTTGAATCTTTGTTTACAAAAGTGCCATGCCACAATTCGAATGGTGAAAGCTTCACAGGCTTCGTCGGTAGGATGTTCTGGAGATAAACTGCCGTACACAATGCCTCAGTCCAATAGCACTGCGGTAGATTGGCATCAAACAGGAGGCAGCAAGCCATCTCTTCGAGGTAGCGGTTTTTTCGTTCCGCCACGCCGTTTTGTTGCGGGCTGTAACTGGCTGTCATCTGAACCTGTATTCCTTCCTGCTTGTAGAAATGGCGCAGTTTTTCTCCGATGTACTCTCCTCCTTGGTCCGAACGTATTACCTTGGGCTTCCGGCCAAAGAGGTTCTGTACGAGTGCCACCAACTGGCCGAATTTGATTGCAACCTCGGACTTGTTTTTCAGTAGGTTCAGTACACAGTAGCGGGAATGAGCGTCGATCACGGTCATAAAATAACGATACCCGCTCACAGATGGCACTTCAACAGGGCCGCACACGTCGGTATGGACTAGATCTATCGTTACTTTCGAATGTGATGACGATTCTTTTCGCAAAGATGTTCGCGCTCTCTTAGCTTTCAAGCAACATTCACATGGCTCTTCGATGCCGCACTCAAACACTTCAAGTCCACTTACTAAGTTTTCCTTCTTCATCCGAATAATCGCGGCCGGGTCTCTGTGCCCGAACCTCCTATGCCAGACGTGCTTGCAGTATTTATTATGGTTCCTCTGGTTCTTTCAACTGGTAAAGCCCGTTCTTTAGCATTGCTACGGCTACCGTCGTTCCTTCGCGGAACATTCGATAACCACCAGCATCAAATGTCACTTCCGCATTCTTTTGAACTATAGCCGGTACCGATAATAAGTTTATGGCGAGATCTGGACTGTAAAGCGCAACGCCTATATCCATTTTTCTCTGTTGCCCGTTTTCGTCGCAACACACAATCGTGCAACTTCCCTGGCCTTCCACTTTTAGTATTTTTCCGTCGGCTAGCTTCACGTTTTTTATGTCACAACTGTTTAGTTTTCTAAAAAAGTTCCGACTGGCAACTGCGTGGCTCGTCGCACCTGAGTCCACGATCAATGGCTTCGAATTGTCACACGCGCACCGGCAACAAAAGTAAACGACACACAATCTTCCTTATCCTTATCCTTTGCTGATGCAGCCGCACGGATCAGCCCGTGCTGGTTGTCCTCGATCAGCAGATCAATGTTTGCATGCACGCGCTTTCGCATCTACCGCATACCAGTCGTCATCGGTTTCTCCTGCCTTTTTAACACCTGGGTCGACACAACGCCATAAGTCCTCTCGAATAAGGAGCAGTTCTACCTTGAACTTCCAGGTAGGATAGTTGTTATTATTCAACTTCTGGAGACAGAATCGATTACCAACCATTTTTTTCACGCGAAATTGAACAAAAAATGTGTATAAGAAAAGTCCAACCCCGTACTGCTTATCGTTTATAATTAAATTGCTTTTAGAATTTTTTAGAAGAGTTTTAAAAACTTCTCCGTATGGTTTCCCGTGAAGATTTTTTCGATTATCATCTTTCTGCTTCTTCTTCTCCATGCAACATCAAAGCGCCAAATGCAGAAAAGAGTTGATAGATTTGTTATGAAATCTTTTTGTCGCCATAGTTTTCGACGAGCACCTTTTTGATACCGTCAATGGTGTTCGGCTTGCCGTATGAACACAAAGCTGTGCGCGCTTGTCTTGTCTTGCCTTATAGCACATGCACAGCTAGTACCTATTGAAAAAGCATCCTGGAAATGGCGGTTGTATTTCCGTTGTATTTCAATGAAGTGTTTTGAATTCACGAAAGGAAGAAACAGAGACAGCCGTACCAACTGTTTCATATTCAGGTGGTTTATTGAAAGAATATTACGTTGGGAGTAACATTGCTAAGAAGATTAGCGTCCCTCTTTGATTAACCAACTTCCAGGGATGGGACACTGGTATTTCTCTCATATGTCCTGCCTCTTATACCTAGGCTAAAGCGCCAAAAAGAAAGTCAGATTTTAAAACAAATTAATAAGGGATCATTTTCTTTCTGGGTCTCAGGATTCCAGGGTGTTTTGGAATGTGATCTAATATTCTAAGAAGACATACCTCTGAAATTATTTTGAAAAATCATGAAATTTTACAAGACACTACCATGAACAAGAAAAAAAGATGAAAGTTGCCTTCTTTCAGCTAGTGTTTTATCAAGCAAAAAGTTTTATCAAGGAGTTGGCAATTCCACTCATCCAACTTAGGGGTCGTACACTTATTACGTAAACAATTTTTCTGTGTTTTTCGAACCTCCCTCCCCCCTTGTAAGATTTTTTTCATACAAGAGATTTTTTTATTTATATGGAGCGTAAGATATTGACAAACCCCTCCTCCCCCCATAAGTGCTTACCGTAATATGTGTACGGCTAGACCTGTGCGCCGGTCATATAATCGGCGGCGGCGGCGTAGTGGTCACTTTTGCACCGGCGGCGGCGGCGTCACGGCGGCGCGCCGTTAGCTTTTATCGGCGGCGGTGGTGGCGGCGTGAACCGGCGTGGATAAAACTAATGGCTAAAAATCAATTTTAACGCGGATTTTTGAATTCACGCGGTTTTGATTCACACGGTACGAATCTCCCGTATAAAATCGAAGATTAAAATTGTAATATTTTATGTTTGTCGACCATCAAACAGCACATTCCATAGTAAATTACCAGCCACACTAATAAGTACTTGATCTCCAAATGTTATTTAAATTAAAATTATTAACTTATTCTCTGATTTTGATGAATCAAAATTTAACGACGAATCCTGCTTCACTTTTCGTAACCCTTGAGCAGTATTGAGAATTAGACTTCGGTGCCATAGGACTAATTTGTTAATATTTTTTCCAAAAGTTTTCCCAATTCAGGATTTTGATAAACTCCAGTCGATTTACTTCTCAATATATATATATATATATATATATATATTTTAACTATCATTTATTTGGAAGGCTCATCTGCCGTAAAGCGCTACGGAGCCGGAATCATGTTTTTAAACACAGTTTTTCATGATTCTTACACACTAATGTTAGTTTTGGGGAACCGTTAGACTCGCGGTTTGCTCGAGGTTAGGGAATACAATTATACAATAGGAAAAGAAGGGAATTTAGGGTGCTTAATTAATTACAATGCTGATGTTTTCACAATTGAAATCCTTGGCAATGTTTCACATCTGTAACGAGCCAAACATTTTTTGGGAGACAGCAGCGAGAGGAAGACATACGAATGGGATTTAATGGTAGACAACAGGAGGAAGACATTTATAAGGGATTGCGACCAGGGACGGGAACGGTTGACATTTCTTTTTATCATTGAATCTGCCCTGAAGTAAAAGAAAACAAAACACGGCAGCCGCAGCAGCAGCCACGACCAAGCAGACGACAGTCACCATATGATTTTTTATTTTCTCTCCCACAATTAATGTTTCGGTATACTCATTTCACGACGTATGACCGTTTTGGTGGTAAATGATTATTTCTCTACTCCATGCTCATTTTAGAGACTAGAACTAATGAATTAGTACCAACGGCTAGCATTCTTACTAGGCTTTGCGGCACAGGCAATTAAACTCGAATCTGTTCTGTTTGCGCTGCGCACGAACCGAAACAAGAAATCTGCTGACTGCACCGACGGCTCGACTCTCACGCAGCAGCAGGCAGGAACATACAAACAGTTTGCCTCATCGGTAAAAAAATGTCACAATGAGGCGCACATTTTTTTTGGAAAACTGTTTCGGTTTGTGCGGTGCGTGAAATTTGATCGGATAAAATGTAAACATTCGCATAATCACAGTGTTTTACTGTACATTTCCCAACACTGATTGCGACAGCAAAAGAGATGGATAGACGACGATTATAATCTAACATCAGCAACATTCAAGAATTGGTGGACAAGGGACATGTATTCGAGATCAAGGCCCGCCAACACTTCCCTAATAGGCTTTGGCTGCTTTCCTCGGACCCGAAGATGTTCAGTTAGCGCAGATCTGGGGAAACTTCTCAATATATCCAAATTTAAAAAAAATTCTAACCATTATTTTTTGAGTTACATATACATTTGGGCAAGGTTTGAGCGGCTGCATATCTAGTATATTTAGAGAATTTGCAGTGCTACTTCGTTCACCTGCTGTGACCCTCGGATCCTGGAAGGACATTCACGATGGAATCCACTAATGACAACAAAAATGGACATCGCGTTCTTGTATGGACAAATCGCAACAGATGATCAACATAACTTAAATGAGCTCTGGTTGAGTAAGACTGGGGCACGGTTAAATATTTTCCTCATAAGTTGGTAAAATTTGCCAAAAAAGTTCTTGATGGAGTTCCTGAAGGAATTTCCGGAGGAAACCACGATTTTTTTTCTAAGTTTTATTAGAAATTCCTTTTTAAAACCCTATAAGAAATTCTACGGAAACTCATATAGGCATTTTTTCAAAAACCATTAAGGTTCTCGTTGGGAAATTCCTTTAGTAAAAACACAGGTAAAACCATAGAATATTCTTCCAGGATTTCATTCGCAAATTTATTAGGGAATGAAATAGTTTCCGAAAGAATTCCTAAAACAATTTCTGAAGAAACTGCTGAAAAAATCTTTGAAGGGGTTCAGAAAGGACTCTCTGAGAGAAAAAGAGTTGATAAAGAAATTTCTGACAAAATTTCTGAAGATATTTTCGAAGATCTTAGTGTAGAAATACTTCGTCCGAACTTGGCCAAATTCACTATTGATCCCAAGCCTGACTTCCCACAAATCACACCGAGCCAATACAAAACCGAACTAGCTTATTTGCTCAAAATTGGAAAAATCAGGAAGAATCTTTTCAGTAATTTTCGAAAAAAAATTTCTAGGAAATTCCTAGAAGAATTTCCGAATGTTTCTTAAAAGCGATTTCCGAAGAAATTTCTTTGAATTAATTTCTGAAGAGATTCCCGAAAAAATCAAAAGAAATGGAGAACGTTGTGACGGAATTATTGACGGTCTTTCACAAATTACGTAACGTTGAATGGTGAGAGAGGGGGTCAAGCCATACAAAAAATAAACCTTCTATACAAAAAGTGTTACGAGGGGGAGGGTGAGGATCCAAAATTACCAAATTTAGCGTTACGTAATTTTAGAAAGAACCCTTGAGGAAAATGCCCAAAAAAATCTTTTTAAAGAAACCAAAGAATTTTCAAAGGATTACCCGTAGAAATTCCCAAGGAATTGTTTAAGGTAGTTCTGCAAGAATTCCAATGGGAATTTAAGGAAAAGTTGTCAAAGCACTTGCTTAGGAGCCCCTAGAGGCATTTCTAAAAAAAAATCCAACGTTTTTTTTTTTCTGAAAAAAATATCCGAAGGAATTCCCAAAATAATCCTCCGTATTAATTTCCGAAGAAATTCCAAAGCAAATTTTCAAAGCCTAAACATATTTCCGAAGGAATCTGTGAATGAAATTCTGAAGGAATTTTTAGAGGAATTCTAAAATATTTCCTGTCGATGTTTCAAAAGGCATTTGCGAATGATTTTCGGAAGGTATATTCGAAAGAATTTCTAAGGGAATTACGAAAGAATTCCTAAAGGATTTTATGAAGCAATTCCTAAAGCAATTTCGTGCGAAATTTTCAAAAAAAAATTCCAAAAGAACGAATCCTAACGAATTTCATAAGGTTTTTTTTTAAACAAAGAAATACGTGGAGAAAATTCTGACGTAATTCCTGAGGTAAATTTTAAGGAATATCCGAAAGAATTTCCGAAGAACTTTCTGGAAATCGTTTCCGGAGGAGTTTTTGTAGAACTTTTTGAGGCAATTTCTTAGGGAATCCTGGACGAATCTTCAAATAAATCTCTAGAAGAAATTGCGAATAAATTACTGGGAAAAACTCTAAAGGAATTCTTGAAGAAACTAAGGAATTACATCAGGAATACCAGTTGACATTTTCCCTTTGAGAATTCCTTCGGAAATTCCATCATAAAATCCTTCAAAAATACCTTTATTGATCCGTCTAGAAATTCCTTCAGGAATTCTTCAAGGAAGTATTTTACCTTTAAAAACTCAAAAGTTCCTTTAGGAATTATTTTCCAAAATACATCCAGGTTCTTTTTTGGGAATGCCTTCAAAAATTTATTTGGAAAATCATCAAGAATTTTATTTCTTAAATAATCAAGAAAATACCGCCCGTAATTCCTTCTGATATTCCTCCAGGGACTTCTTTAAAAGATTATTCGAAAAATTTCCGAGAATTGGGTTGTTTAGCAAAGTAAATTATAAGGTTTTTTATAGTTTAACATAAAGAGCATGCCTGATCTCTAACATATTTTTATTTTGTTTGTAAACCTTTTATTTACATTTTTGTATAGCAAACAATAAGCCATTTCAATCAATAGAAAGGCACTGACATTCATAGAATGACAGTTAGCCCATAAGAACAAATTTTAGTTCCACATAAATTTGAAATGTTAATTAAAAATAGTTCCGGTGCTCCAAAAATCCTGAAAAATTGGAGTTTGGCTCAGTTTTTCATGCAGATTCAGAATATGCAGAAACATCTATACCCCTAAACAACCCATTTCCTTCGGAGATTTCTCTAGATTTTTTTTTTTTTGAAGATCTTCCAGGAAATCCTTTGAAATTTATTGAAAATTAAATTGTTTGCAATGTAGTTACTTATTGAATTTTCGAAAAAAAAACTGAAAATAAACGAAAAACACTAAAAGACTTTCGGAAAGATGAAGGCATTTTCGAAGAAACTCCTGCAGGAAGTTCCGGAAGAATTCCCTGAGAATGTTTTAAAGGAATTGCTGGAAGAAGTTCTGAAGAAATTCCTTAGGCAAATTTTGAATGTATTCCTTATGAATATCTAGAACATTTTTTCTCCAGCGATTCATGAAATAATTGCTGAAACAATTTCAAAAGAAAACATTTCCGAAGAAATTCTCAAAAAACGAATGGGAATTTTTTAAAGAATTCCTTAAGAAATTTCCGCAGGAATTACTAAAGAAACTTCCAATGAAATACCCGAGTGCCCGAAGGAGAATGTAGGAATACGTGGAACAAAATGCAAAAGCATTCCTTAAGCAATTTCCGAATAAAAAATCGTAAAGGATTTTCTAAAGAAATCCGTAATGAAAATTCTTAAGGAATTTTCGAAGAAATTTTGTAAGGAATATCCAAAGGAATACCCAAACATATTTTAGGAAGAATTCCTAAAATAATCTTCTAAGTTGTTTTAAAAGAAACTTTTCGAAAGAATATCTGGAGGAATTATTGTTTCTTGATTTGTTTCCTAACTAATTTCTCGAGTATTTTTTGAAGGCATTCAAAAATGAATGTTTTAACGATACTTCTTCGAATATTCTCAGAAATTCCAGGAATTTTATAATAAAGCTTTTATAATACAGTATTAAATCATTTCAAGACAATAAAATAAAATAAAAGTTTCGTAATGTTAGAAAATACCTGACGTTTTAACTAAATAATTTGACTAAATACTATGCAGCAAGGCGACAACGCCCCAGTTCTGGGTTACAATGGCTGTGAATATAAGCGTTTTTAACTGATGCTCGTAATATTTGCTTTGCTGATGCTCAGCAAGTGGTTTTGTCAGTTATATTCAGAAATTGATTTCAAAATATAAATTACTTACTCGGGATTCGGAACAAAAAAATCGATAAAGCGAAATTAATTATTTTGCTAAATCAGTTTGCCTTATAAGCCTTATGTAATATTCTCGTGGGAGATTGGGTTCTTTAAACTAATTACTAACGAGACTGTGATACTGTAAGTGATACAGGTAAACGCGCGTCTGCTCGGGTGTGCAGTCAGTGATAAAACTGATCTTTTATTTCTTCGATTGCCACTGCTGTACCAGACAGCCAGTGGTGTAGCTAGGGGCGGATACTACAGTTCTCCCCCTTTTAGTTTGAACATATTTACAATCGATTGCAGCAAAACTTCACTACTGCTTAAACATAAAACAATCGGCAAAACTCGACTGCCGTAAACATTTCAACAAACGGCAAAACATAACTGCCGCTAAACAAACTCTGAACTCGGCAAAACATGACTACCGATAAACTAGTCCACTTTTGACCGCCTCCGTGGCAGTTAAACATTTTTAAAACACACAATAGTTCAATAATATTTAAATTCGACATCTTTCTTGAGACGCTTTAGTCGCTCCGAACGTCGGACACTTTCCACACGGTTCTTCGATGGTGACGATCGGCTCGACACTCGCTTCGATGGACCAGCCTGCGGATCAACCTGCTCAGGCGGCAAACTCGACGACCCTCGCTGATCATCGTCCACTGACGACTCACTTCGACGGCGCGAAACACCAAACCTCGCCTCAGGACCACGACCCGTGACCCCGTTACGACCATCCCCGTCACCGTAGATGAAAGAATCCGAAGGAAAACCATAAAAGTCGTCTTCGTCGTCGCTTAACCTAACGTCTTCGTCATCGTCCTCTCTAGCACGCTTTCTTCGCTGGACCCTCTCGCTCCTCCCCAAGAACAAACCTCGGCGCTTTGGGGTGCCCACCAGCTTCAGCTGATTTCGATGAGCGGAGTAAACTCTCCTCCAACGGAAACCTGAAAACACGTGAGGAGATACGTCTGAGAAATTTGGCTTCTAACCATCTACGAATATCCGTAGGTCTGAAATTCTTATAGTAAACAATATCTCCAGGACGCAACTTGTCAATCCAGTCATGTTTCTTGGGACTAGGACTATTTACAATACATTTATCCACTTCCTTTGGTTTCGTCGAATGATGCTTAAAACTATTCTTTGGATGGAGTAAATCCAACAGCGTCTTCGGCTTAAAACTAAACAACCTTTCGGAAGGAAACGTATATCCATCCTCCAAACAAGTATTCCGGTAGCCAAACAAGAAGTACGACACCATATCCTCAGTACTTAAACCAGCCAAATCCGGATCTAACAGAAATTTCTTCAAACCTTCCTTCACAACCCTGACCATACGTTCCGCTTGACCGTTGCTCGATGGATTATACGGTGGACTCTTCATCACCTTGACTCCATGCTTCTCGAAGAAATCAATCAACTCTTTCGAGCTAAACGGTGGTCCGCCATCCGTAACAACTACGTCAGGTAACCCAAACCTTGCGAAAACGTTCAAAAACTTGGTCTTGACTTTCCTGGCATCTGTTCCAAACTTCATGTATTCAACTTCAATCCATTTTGAAAAACTATCCACAATGACCAGGAATACCTTCTTGTCGAAGTAGAAGAAGTCTGCATGAATACGTGTAAACGGTTTTGTAGTAGGAATCCAACTAGAAGTTGAAACTGGCTTCGTAACTGCATTCATCTGGCAACACACACTGCATGACTTGACGAAACTCTCGATGTCACTGTTCATGCCATACCAGTAAACTGTCCTCCTTGCCATTTGCTTAATCTTGGTGATTCCTGAATGATTCCTGTGCAACAACTTCAACATCTGCTTTTGTAAACTAGCAGGAATAAACACACGATCCTGGTACAATAAACAACCATCGACCAGTTCAAGATCTTGATGCTGAGCATAAACATCCAACAAACTACGCTCCAACTTCTTTGGCCAACCATGCTTCATGTAGGAAACGATTCTTTGAATAAACTCATCTTGCTCTGTTTCAGATGCAATCAAAACATGGTCCAAAGGAAACTCATCGTAAACGTTCAAACTCTTGATAAACTCCCGTTGCAACGAAACTGGCACTTCATCAGGCAAAGGAAACCTTGAGCAAAAATCTGCATTGCCCATTTTCGATGACGGTCTGTAAACAATGTCAAAGTCGTATATGTTCAGTTCCATTACATATCTTTGCAGACGCGTCACGAACAACGAATTCTTGCCTTCTTTACCAAATATGCCTATCAACGGTTTGTGGTCGGTATACACAGTGAATTTCTTTCCAAACAAAAACTTGTGGAACTTCTTTATGGTACTCACAACGGCCAACGCTTCCAAGTGCAATATTGGGTAGGATTTTTGCGAGTTAGTTAAACTGAAAGAGGTAAAACTAATAGGCCTCTCCTCTCCTTTGATTTCGTGAGCAATCACACCACCTAACCCATAACTGCTAGCATCTGTCACAACAACGACAAGGTTTGCGGATCAAAAAACTCCAGAAGTTTTGAAGACAACAACGACTGCTTACTTTCTTCAAACACACGACGACACTCATCAGTCCAGACAAACTTAACGTCTTTTGAGTAAACCATATAAGCAGCTTAAACGTGAGGATAAATTGGGTATAAACTTACCGTAGTAATTTATCAAACCCAAAAACGCCTTCAACTCGGTGACATTATTCGGAACCTTGGCTCTACGAATTGTCTCCACCTTTTCTGGACACGGCAACAAACCTTTATCAGTCAACACGTGACCCAGAAATGGCAAACTAGTCACAAACCATTTGCATTTTTGCAAGTTGACTTTAATGTTGAATTTAGAAAGTCTCTCTAAAACCAAATTAAGCTTTCTTAAACAGTCTTCAAAATCCTCACCAGCTAGCAAAACATCGTCTAAGTAGCAATAAACTCCGTCAATGCCTTTCAAAACTTGATCCATGACTCGCTGAAATATAGCAGCACTTGAAGAAGCACCTTGTGGTAAACGATTATACAAAAACAAACCTTTGATTGTATTAATCACCATAATTTTCTCGACTTTTCCGACAACAACAACTGTGTATACGCTCCGATCATATCCAAGGAACAAAACACTTTAGCACCAGCTAGTGAAGCAAACATATCTTGTGCCAACGGCAGCGGATAGGTGTTTGGAATGATCATCTTGTTGATCGAAACCTTACAGTCGATCACCATCCTGATTCCGCCATCCTTCTTCACTACAACAATCACCGGTGATGCCCACTCACTTGCATCGATCGGTGTTATGACGCCATCTTTTTGTAAACTCTCTAAATGTTCGACTACTTTTTCTTTTAAACGTAAAGGAACTTCATAGGCACACTTGAAAATCTGGGCTGCTCCTTTTTTCAACACTAGATCTGCCTCAAAACCTTTGATGGGAGTAAACATAGACTTACAAAACACATTGGCAAACTTACTTTTAATATCTTCCACGACACGTTCCTCTGAAATCGGCAAAGACAGCTGGTTCAGGTTTGCACCACTGCCAAACGTTTTCCTCCATTCAGGGAAGAAGATATCCAGCCAATCTCGTCCTAACAACGGTGTAAACGAGCTTCCACAGCGTAAAACAACCAGTTTAACGACCTTTCGTCGTCCGTTAAGCTCAACCGTTACCGGAATCTGTCCTTCAACAACCAAACGACTTCCATTGATCACTGCCAACTTCTTCGTACACTTCTGCAACGGAATATCGGCGAATTCCCCCTCGTACGTCTCTCTACTGACGACGGAAACTGTAGCTCCACAATCTATCTCCATATCTACTCGTACTCCTTCAACCAAAACTGTACGGAAACACGGTTCGTTGATTTTTCCGATGGAAGAGATCAACATACAATCCATCTCCTCATCATCCGAGATAGATCTGTTCAACCGACGACGCAAACTCTTCTGGTACTCTGTCAACTTCGGCTTTGCTGCTGGAGAATCCACAAACTTCACAGATTTCTTAACCTTATCCTTCAAGTCATAGCAGAAGCGACGTGTGTGACCATCTCTGCCACAGTAACTGCAGTGAAACTTCTGCGATCGGGATGAAGAACGATGTCCACGATCAAACGAACCAGAACGACTACGGCTCCTAAAACGCTTATTTGGTCCACGACTTCTACCACGGGATCTACTACGTGAAACAACACTCTCTTCTCGCTTACCAAGCCTGTTCAACACACTCACACGACCGGACTCTCGCGAAACCAGCTTTCGATTCACTCCAGCTAGCTCCCTGTTGATGATGATCTTCTCCGCCTTGGCTAACGTCAGACCTTCCTCATCAAACAAACGTTGTTGAACATCCGGGTCGCGAATGCCACACACAAGCTTGTCGCGGATTGCGATGTCCTTAAATTCGCCAAACTCACACATCTCCGCTTGTAGCTTCACCGCGAGAATGAAATCCTCCGCACTTTCAGTAGAACCTTGCACTCGTTGATAAAACTTGTAACGCTGGATCATGTCGCTTTCAGTTTTGTCGTATCGCTTCTTCAACGCATCGGTGATCTCCTTAAACGACACCAATTTCAAATCCTTTCCAGGAAACAGAAGCTTCAACTCGCTATAAACGTCCTTTCCGCATGCCGCCAGAAACGATGCCTTCTGTTCATTCGCATCCGACATCTTGTTATCGATGAAAATCCAGTCCATCTGCTCCAGATACTGGCTAAACGGAATCGTACCGGGTATGTACGGCTCAACGTGATTCACTAACGGCATACTGACAGCGATGAAAACGACGAAAACTGTGAAAACGATTAGTTAAATTATCACACAAAACAAAACTAAAAACTTTTTCAGTGTAATAATCCAATAAACTTGATCGAAACAAACAGTTGACAAATTTAAAACAAAATTTTCAAAACTATTTTGTAAACCTTTTGTTCAACTTTTTAAACGATTTGCTCCACAGTGCAAAACATAAACTGCTTTCTGTGTCAAACCAAACAAACTTCAACCGTTTCGGATCAATCGTATTCAACGACAAACTTTATCAACGAAACAAACCAAACGTGAAACACAAACAAACAAAAACGACGGTGTTGCTCAACACAAGCATAAACTGTAGATGCTATTAAACATGAGCATAAACCAATACAACAGTATCAGCGTTGCGAAACAAGTTGCAAACAAACTGATATACACTGTGCGTTGCACTACACTGTTGATGAAACAAACTCTCGTACGTGACAAACTCTTCGGCTATGACGAAACAAGTTCTAATTAGCTATTATTTATGTGCACAAAGCCGGATCACTGTACGGAAACAAAATGAAACACAATTTCTTTGCTTGCTAGGCACAAGAAAATGGCTCATAAACTGATTTCAACACCTTAACGCATGCAAAGTAAAACACGATTTTCTCTGTTTATTTCCACTATTCGACACTTTGCAGCAAACCTGTGTGAAACAGCAAAACAAACCAACTCCTGCAGTGTAGGTACTGCTACCGCGCAGCGCAAACTGTTGCTCCTCCGTAGGCAATAAACCAATCAATCGCCGAACGGATGAATGGCTCGCTCGCAGGTTCGTCCAAACAGCAGTGAAAAACACCAAAATTTCACTGGAAAACCGGACTACTTGCACTAATAAGCACTTCCCGGGACGCGAAAACAAAATCTCCACCTCGTCGCCACTGTAATATACTCGTGGGAGATTGGGTTCTTTAAACTAATTACTAACGAGACTGTGATACTGTAAGTGATACAGGTAAACGCGCGTCTGCTCGGGTGTGCAGTCAGTGATAAAACTGATCTTTTATTTCTTCGATTGCCACTGCTGTACCAGACAGCCAGTGGTGTAGCTAGGGGCGGATACTACACCTTATAAGCTGTCTTAATATCACAAATCTACAAACAAAGAAAACTGATTAAATAAGTTGATTCAAATAAATAAAAAAAATAATACTGTCAAAATAACTAATGTGCAACTTAACTTGAAATTTCTAAACGTCAATAACTTTCCTGCACCAATGCCAGATCCTTTAAGAATGGGGACGCTTTGGGCATGCATCCAGGTCCCACAAAAGCTTATGAACAACAAACCCATTTTGCGAGTCACCTACAAGTTTAGGTCCCGACTGAATGAAGCCTTGGCTTAACCCATTCCAATGATCAGTTTAACAATTTATTTATCAGTATCCCCCCGCTTATCCGGACCTCGCTAATCTGATGACTCGTTAGTCTCGCTAATTCAGAATTTTCCGGATTAAAAAATATCATTATTATTATTTATTCAGACTAAGGCCGAAGTGGCCTGTGCGGTATATAAGAGTCTTCTCCATTCGGCTCGGTCCATGGCTACACGTCGCCTAAAAAATATCAACACCCATTTAAACACATTATGGTGTCAGTTTTCACTTCAGTTGTCACTTCACCGACTTAGAGACACCATCGCTTGAGGTAGATTTGAAATTGAATTTTGACGAGATCCACCTTAACGTCATTTGTGAACTGCCTTAAAACTAGTTTAGTACTACTCGAATTAACTCCACCACGCTGTATTTCTTCACAGATACGTATTTCAACATCAAGTATTAGGCCGTTTTCAGTGTCTCGTGCTTGACTCGACTCGACTTAAGCTAATTGATTTTTTTTATAACGATTAGTCATCGGCGTGGCAAAATTATGATCGGCGGCGCGCCGACCCAGAATCGCTGGCGGCGGCGGCGCGAGTAAAACCACCGGCGGCGGCGGCGTGGCGCGGCGGCGCACAGGTCTATGTACGGCCCCTTATTTGTTGCCTCAATCGGATGCTCTGTAATTTAGGGATAATTTGGATAAAATGTTCGTTGTTGGTTATGTTAAACTTAGGGGCTGTCCACAAACCACGTAG
This sequence comes from Armigeres subalbatus, assembly GCF_024139115.2. Classification (NCBI taxonomy): domain Eukaryota; kingdom Metazoa; phylum Arthropoda; class Insecta; order Diptera; family Culicidae; genus Armigeres; species Armigeres subalbatus. Next base: position 235,989,739 of record NC_085139.1, on the reverse strand, counting down.
ACCGAAATTTCAACTTTTCAAACCCCCCGTCCCCCCTAGTAGACTTTCGTAGACTTTTCCGAAACCCCTCCCCCTCCCCTTGAAGTCTACGTAGACTTTTCCAAATTTTACAAAACATCATATGTGATTGGAAAAGTATGGAAATCAAACACGTTTCAAGCAATTCAGCTGTTCAAATCCATTTCCATGTGAACATTACAATAAAACTTGAATTTGAAACATAACTAAATCAAACTGAACAATATCCAACAAAACAAGCTCCAGAAATCAAATTTCAAGGCAAAGTAATTTAATTTCTGTTGCATTCGATTCCTCCTAGAGGTGTGCGCCACCATCGCCGACACTTTTGCATCGGCGCGCCACTGCTTAAAATCTGTCACGCATCTGTCCTATAATTCTGAACGCCGGTTCAAATTTGTGAAAACCGAAGAATTTTCAGAATTTCGAGAAATTTCGAGTTGAAATTCCGAGAATGTCAAGCCTAATAATTAATAACCTTGAAAGCTTCCAGGTACTCCAAATATCTCTTCGTGGTAATTCCGATGCTTTTCTTGAAAATTTCTGCAATATCCCGCTGAATAATCATCTGTTGAAATCCCAAGAATATTCTTCTAAATTCCAAAAGTTTCCCCGTTAAAAAACCCGAGTATTTCTCCGTTAAAATGTAGAATTATTTCCCGAGGTAATTTTAAGTTTAAACGGACATTCCGATATATTTCCTGTGGAAATTTAGAATGGTTTCCTACTATATTTTTTTTAACTCATCTCGCATTTTTTTCTTTCAAAGAATTTTTTGAATAATATTTGGTGGAAATTATGGAGAATTTTCAGTTAATTTTTTTGCAAATTTCTCGTTAAAAATTCGAATAAATTTTCATGAAAATTACAAAGGTTTTTTTTACAAAGACTGCAAACAATTTTTTGTTGTGGAAACTCAAACTGTTTTTGGTGGGGAATTCAAATAATTTCTTGCGGAAATTTTCAACAATTCAACAATTTAAAGTTCCAAAGAATATCTTTTGGGCATTCCAAAGACTTTTTATTTGATATTCCAAAATGCTTCCTTTGTAAATTCCAATAAAAAATCCGTTGAAGTACGACATCATTTAATTACCATAGTTTCCAAAGAAGTGCAATAAAAAGTTTTTATAGAATACTTAGGAGAATTTTCCTGCTCAACACAGAAGAATTTCCTGGTGAAATCCATGACTTTCACTTGAGTGAACATAACTCCCGCGATCGTCATTGAGAACGGACGTAATTAATTACCCGCTTCTCAACCTAAGTAGTGAACCGCGAAGGCAGCGATAAATCGAATTGAACCAACGCTCAAATTACAAACCACGTATCGGCCCATACACCGCGAGTGACGAGTGAACAGTGAAAATCGCATAGCTGACAAAAGTGTGACAATGGGGACGCGCAGCGGGGGGTTGTTTCCCCCCGATCGTGCCAATCAAAATAGGTATGTGATATTGAAAAAAACAAATGGATCAATAACCGAGCACAGCATATTTCTCGTGACAAAGTCAATCGAGACATACTGCTGTTATGAAGATATTTGGCTAAACAGAAAAGACGGTTCGTTGACCGTAATTCTGAATGAGAAAAACGCAAGGAAATTAGTTGAAAACATGAAGGAATTGGCAGATGGAACACCGATCACCGTCAGCTGGGATACCAAACGGAATACGTCCCGCGCTGTCGTTGTCTGTCGGGAGCTCGCAATCGATACTGAAGACGATATAAGAACAAACCTAAGCACACAAGGTGTGACTGAAGTTAAACATATCAGCAGAATGAGCGACGACAAAAAAACGAAATTCAACACCGGAGTCGTGATTCTCACGTTCTCCCAGCCTTCACCGCCAGAAAAACTGAAAATTGGATACCGCGTCTGCAGAACCGAAAAGTACTACCCCCGACCAACGCAATGCTACCGGTGTTACGAGTATCAGCACATTAGTAAATTCTGCAAAAAAGAAGAACGCTGCCGAACCTGCGGCGAAAAGGCACACCTGGAAAGTGATGAATGCTCGAAAGAAATAAAGTGCATAAACTGCGACGATAATCATATCTCGACCAGCAAGGCATGTCCAATTTTCAGGCAAGAGCAGCAAATAATCAAAATAAAAACGGATAAAAACATCTCATACACCGCAGCCCGGAAACAACTTATCAACAACAACGAGAAACCAAGTTACGCAAAAGTTACAGGCGATGTCCAAACCATCGTCGAAAATGCAAGAAAACAGTGGGAAAAGGAGCTGGAGGAGAAAATGAGCTTTATCTCGGAAAAATGAAAGTTATTTCGGAACGAATGGAAGCGCTCAACGAAAAAGAAGCAAATATTAAAAACTGGTATAACTACCTCAAAGATAAAGAAAAGAATTTAAAGATCACTGAAGAGAAAATGCAAAAAGATATCGAAGAAATGAAAACGCACTGTGGCAAGCTAACAAACGAGCTGCAGAAAAAGGATGAATTAATAGAAAAATTAACAAAAAACATTGAGCCGCAGACCCAGAAAACGATCACAACTAAAGACAAACATGGAAAAAAATTAAATGTGACAAACCGATCGAATCATCTCCCGACAGAGAAACCAGAGAAGGCACACCAAGAAGGAAAAGCAACCGAATAAACAACAAAAACAACAACAAACAAAGAAAAACAGATTCCTCAGACATGGAAACAGAGGAATTAAACGACGATAACTGATAATAGCAACAATAAAATCAAATCTGAATATGACCACGCTTATACAATGGAACTGTAACGGTATACGGAGCAAACACGCAGAACTTCAACTACTAATAAGTGAACATCAGCCTCTTTTCCTGGCCATACAAGAAACCAGGACAAACCCAAAGACAGCTTTTAATATAAAAGGATACAACTCGATATTTGAGCATCGACCATCTGGTCAAGGAGGGTAGCTATGCTTATAAAGAAGGGAATCCCTCTCACCCCAGAAGAAATACAAACAGACCTGGAGATCATCGCTATAGAGGTAAATACACCCTTCAAAATGACAATCGCATCAATATACATTCCGCCAAATATAACATTGGACACTAAAGAATTTGACAAAGTGCTATGCACTTTACCGAAGCCACTAATAATGGCCGGTGACTTAAACGCTCACCACGCGCAATGGGATTTGAAACACCAAGATTCCAGAGGTAAAGAAATTATCAAAATAATAGAAGACCATGGATTATTAACGCTAAATGACGGCCAAACAACCTTCATACACTCAGCCAAAAGAAACGATATGTACAGCACATCAGCAATCGATGTAACAATATGCAGCCCTGAACTAGCATCAAAATTAGATTGGACCATAATAAACGACCAGCATAGCAGCGATCATTTTCCCATTAAAATCGGAACTATTCAGGTCAACTGTCCTAACAAACAATATCCCAAATGGAAAATCGACTCCGCAGACTGGAAAAAATTCGAAGAGATTCTAGAAGATCAAATAAACCCAAATGAGGAATACTCAATAGAAGATCTGACTACTTACATCAGACATGCCGCACTAGCATCAATCCCAAGAACATCAGAAGTGGTATCAAAAAAATCCGTACCCTGGTGGAATGACAACACCCGGGAAGCAGTGAAACAAAGGCGAAAATCTCTCAGAAAATTAAAAATACACCTATTGACCACCCTGATTACCAAATGATCCACGACAACTTTCGTAAACACAGATACGAAGCAAGGAAAATCATCGAAGAAGAGAAACAGAAATCGTGGGAAAAATTCACTTCTGAGATAAATGAACACACAACACCAAAAGAAGTTTGGAACAAGATCAGAAGCATATCAGGAAAAAATCATCAGAAAACATCTGGACGATAACATCAGATAACAACAACATAACTGACCCTCAACAGATTGCGGAACACCTTGCCAAACACTTCACCAGAGAATCATCAGACAGCGCATACCCACTCTCCTTCATTACTAAAAGAATGCTGAAGAACAGCAGCCAATCAATTTCCCCACAGCAAGATATTCACTGTACAACAAAGAATTTACTTTGGAAGAGCTTATATACCATATGGACACACTGAAAGGATCCTCACCTGGTCCAGATGACATCCACAATCAAATGCTGAAAAGACTTCCACTATTTATCAAGAAGAAATTACTTGCATCATACAATAACATTTGGATCAATGGAATATTCCCCAACACCTGGAGAGAATCTCACCTAATCCCAATCCCTAAACCAGGAAAACACACAAACGATCCAAAAATCTTCGACCCATATACCTAACAAGCTGCGTGATGAAACTTTTCGAAAGAATGGTCAATCGCAGACTAATGAACGAACTCGAAAATAAATCAGTCCTGGGACCTAATCAATTCGCTTTCCGGAAAGGAAAACAAACAACTGATCCCCTTACAGAGATAGAAGACATATGCACCCAAGCCATAAATGAGAAAAACACGCAGAACTTCTTTTCCTGGACTTAGAAAAGGCATACGACAGAACCTGGCGCTATCTGATACTAAAAATCTGTCAAAAGCTGGCATAGGGGACACATGGCTACCTTTTGCCAAAATTTCTCGAAGAAAGACGTTTCAAAGTGCTTTATCAAGGACATTTCTCCTCTGAACAAATTCAACAAAACGGAGTACCACAAGGATCAGTACTTGCTGCCACATTCTTCCTAGTTGCTATCAATAGCATAAACGATTGGATACCCAAAACACCATTATCAAACTATATGCAGACGACATCACCATCGCCGTAACCACAAGATGCGCCAAATGGACCCGCTTTAAGATACAAAAATCCTAGACCGAATTAAAGACTGGTGCACTGAAACTGGATTTACCATCTCTACTCAAAAGTCGTCAATTATGCACATTGGAAACCGGAAAAACTTCTAAAACAGCCTCCTGCCATACTTGATAAAGAACCAATCAAACTAACAAAAAATACAAAACTGTTGGGAATATGGCTAGATCACAAACTCAACTTCAAACATCATATTCAAACGAAACGAGATGAATGTAAACGAATATTAGCCCTGATGAAAAGTATAAGCAGCACAAATTTCGGAGCAGATCGAAGATCATTACTTCGGATATTAAACACCATGCTTGTTCCCAGACTTATATACGGAGGCCCTATAATAAGCCGAGCTAAAGATACCGATCTCAACAGACTGTGCCCCATATACCATCAAGGAATTCGAATAGCCACTGGGGCATTTCACTCCAGCCCAATAGAAAGCCTGTTAGCAGAAAGTGGACAACTTCCATTGGATCTTAGAATATCTGAAGCACTTATCTTATATAGTACAAAACAAATGTGCCGCAAAGCTATCTCCCCAACCTGTACACTAACAGAGCGATCAAACGAAAAATCAGAGACCCTGAACATCCCACAGGTAAACGTTACCATAGGACAATCAAATTACAACACCATCAAACAAATAAACGGAGTCAACATAACCACACTCAATACTCTAACACCCACCGAAAAAGAATCCGTTTTCTCGAAGCATGCAAACTCAAATACCCCCACCACAAACACATATACACCGATGGATCAAAAACCAGACAAGGAACGGGAAGCGGAATATACTCGAGTGACCATGAAATTAGCATCAATCTTCCTAAACATTTATCCATCTTCAGCGCGGAAGCATACGCAATAAATAAAGCAATTGACCTCAACCCCACTGAATTGACGGTCATATTCAGCGATTCTCAAAGTGTCCTCGCGGCAGTTAAAGGGCACAACTCTAACCACCCATGGATAGAAGATATCTAAAATAAAGTAAAACAAAACCCTGGCCGCTTAGACCTGTGCTGGGTACCAGCTCATATCAACATAACTGGCAACGAAAAAGCCGACAAACTAGCGAAACTTGCCACAGCAGCACAGACATCCACCAATATTGAAACACCATACGATGATTACAAAAAGCTAGTTAAACTCCATACAAGACTAACATGGGAGAATGCCTGGCACAATAACCGCGGACACTTGAGAGAAATAAAATATGATACAAGCGAATGGTCAACATCCTTCTCGATGAACAGAGAAGAAAGCAAAGCTATTACCCGACTCAGAATCGGTCACACTAGAATTACACACGGACATTACGCCCGCAAGGAAGCCGCACCCACCTGCTCAGCATGTGGCTCCCCAATTACAGTGAAGCACATCATTCTGGAATGCACCAAATTCACCAAACACCGTATCGAAGAAAATATCGCCAAGTCACTCTACCTGGCCCTAGGAAACGACATCAATGAACTTAGAAAAACAGCATCATACCTCACGAAAACGAATTTGATCCACGAAATTTAACGCATCAGCAAAAATACTTACACGATGAATAAGCCAACCACCGAGCTACGCAGCATAAGGGAATCAAGACAACCAACCTGACGGGAACCCGGACCAAAGGCTAACACGAACGATAAATCCACAGTGACTAGATATAAGAATGTATTGTAATTTTATCCTCCGGTGACTTAAATGACAACAAGTTGAAAGGTCACCTAAATAAATCAAATACAACAACAACAACAACAACTTGAGTGATATTCATTACATTTTTATGGAGAAAAAAAAACCGGAAAATCCTAAAAAAAACAAACGAGTGAACTTCGCACAAATCTAAAAAAATAAAAAGTCTACGTAGACTTTTGGTAAACCCCCCCGTCCCCCTTCGTAGACTATCGTAGACTTTTCCGAAACCCCTCTCCCCCCTCAAGAGTCTACGTGGTTTATGGACAGCCCCTTACCATTTTGTGTCTATATTTTTTACCTGTAACATCTTTGTATTAGAGAATCCAAAGTAATTTTGAAACACGCAATAATTTCCGTTTTCCCAAAAGATTTACGTGCTACTCGTGCTAGCCTGTAGAACGTTCAAACGCTGTTGCTACCTTTTTCTTGTTTTCATTAAATAACGGCCGATGTTGATACAGCCTCTGTAACAAAATGGAATGGTTTTTCATCCTCACCTATCTCAGACAACTGCACATAGCTATCAGACCAAAGACCAAATATTTTATGTGTACATGCTTACAAAATGCTATCAAATGAAGGTCAGTCAATGGGGCCCTCGTTTTTTTGTCAAATTGAGTTATCAAATGGTTGTTACGAGATGAACCAGCCTCGGGCTGAAAATCTCGTCAATAAAGACAAAGAAAATGTTATCTAGTGGTAACATGTCTTGATGCAATTTGATGCGGCGTTGCGTTGGTCATACGTTCACCGAAAATAACCTTAAAATAGTACTGACTGTATAATCGTTTTAGTTTTCAAGAGTTGACTGCACGAATCAAATTCCATCACTTCCAAAGGTCGACAATATAACGTCTCCTGGGTTGATTTTAAGGTCACTCCTCACCAGGGAATCAATATTCGAGCAACGCCTAACAATATACCCTTTGTCGTCAACAGAGTTTGTTACTGACAAACGCACCTCGCAACAAGCCTTTGTCAGAACCCGAACACAATATAACAAGAATCATTTAGCTTGCATGCTCTGATTTTTCCGATAATACGATGCTAATTTTGTAATCAGAGTTAGATTCTCGAATATTTCCATAAAAGCAAAAACTATGATAGCTTAAAACCGATATTTGCTGTAGAGACGATGCAAAATAACGGGTTTAAAAGTTAGTAACAAAATTGTCTTCTTTTTTGTTGCTGACAAAATATTTCGGATCTTTGTCATTATTATCTCCGACAAAAACAAAGCTTTGTCGTTGGTTCTCTTTTGTCGCTTGTTTTGCATGCGCATTCAAGAAAAATTGATTCCCTGCTCCTCACGGAATCTAAGTTTCAAAGTGCTCGCGTTTTCGGGTGCACACCACTCGATACGGAGGCGGCGCACAACTGTCATTTTTATTGATTTAGCTTTGCTGCGTCGCAGCATGCGTGAAAAAATAAAAATGTCAGTTGTGCGTTGCTTCCATATCGAGTAGTGTGCCCCCGAAAACGCGAGCACTTTGAAACTTGGATTCCGTGAGGAGTGACCTTAATGAAATTTTATGTAAGACGGCATCAGCATGTGTAATTTACACTGTGTGAGTTTAATTACGAAATTTACAGTTGTTTCAAAATTACAGTCGAAGGATCAGGACGTGCGCGAGATAACCTTGCGCACGCACCTGAACAATCCACATCTTAAGAAAAGATGCTTGTAATACAATGATGTGCAAATGGCCCCAAAATCACTGGAGTTGCGACCGATCGAAAGATACTAAGCTAGAATGAGAATAAGAGCTCTGAAGGCATCCATAATTTTTCTATATGAAACATAAAATGCTGTATTGGTCTCGCGCGGTTACATTTTTCATTGGCTATTAATAATAACGTCAACATTTTTAATTCTTTAACTAATTTCAGATTAGCTTTCCGAAAACTCAATCTGTTTTGTCACTTCAATAGTTGAAAAACAAAATAAAAACAATATAAATATGCTGAAATATAATTTTGGACTGCTATTCGCCACATTTTTTTTACCAGTTAGTTTATTTATTAGGCTCAATTGTTTAACAAAAAACTCTGCGGAGCCGAAAACATTAGAATTAATATGACAAGTTAATCCGAAGAACTATCAGTTTCTCTTCGAGATGTCTTCTTTGGTGAGGAACGGTCTATCCGTTTTGTGAAAAAAATCTTAATTGTTTGTGTTTTTAAATTCTTAAAATTTTCTTAAATTTTTAAATTCTTAAAATTTTGCATTATTTGTGATTTTTTTTTATTTATTTGTTGCTCATACCCTAATTTCTTTATTGGCAAGTTCCTATTTGTTTTATAGAAAAAATATCTAATTTTTAAGGGGGAGTTTTTGTTTTAGTCTTTTCTAAATAAAATGTGAACTCCAAAAATGTATCAGAAAATTGATCAATTTTTGGCGAGACAACGTTCGCCGGGTCAGTAAGTCTTTAATACAAAATACGCTTGTATTCACCAGATGATAACAGCGCGGCTTCGTCAATGCGAATCGGCCACCTAGACTAGAACTGCATAGGTTGAGGGTAGAGGGTACTCGGCCAGCTGGACCGCTTCAAACACTTTTTGTGTTTCTGGTTTCAGATCACCAGATAAAACGAATGCGTTAAAATACTCCGGTACAGTCACGTTTGCAGGCTCTAGGACTAAGAAGATGCGCATAAATTACACAGAGATCGCCTGCAAAAAAAAACCTACGCAATCACGAGCTGCCCGATCATATAATTATGCATATACGACTAGCGTTAGCTTGAAATACAATTTTATATTAATCCAGTTGCTTGCAATGACACTTAGCTTGCCAGTGAAAATAACATTAGCTTGAACGACATCACCATCAATCAATTATTCACATTTTATCCATTCCACCAATCTTTTTTTTTAATTCGTTATCTTTTGTGTTTTAGTTGATCTAGTTTTTAATATTGTTGCACTATAAAATTTGTAATGTAGCCTAATTTGCACCGAATAAACTTGTTTGAATTTCCTAAATAAAACACTATTATTCGTTTTTTTTCTTTGTTCATTTTCTTCTTTTAGTAGTTAGTTGTGTTGTTCGTTTTTCCTCTTTATTATGCTACCCCAATTCCGATGCCACTAATCATATAATTTGAATTTTCTCAGATTTGAACACAGCAGCGGCGGATAATGTGATCTAAACAGTTGCGCTTTCACGCTAATCTCACTCCCATGGAGCACATCGAATGGATTTTGTTTTTCGTACACCGATCGACCAGCCCGAATGTCCCTCTCCAATGATTGTAGATCTTTCCTATCGCCTATCCAGCCGATGGCATAGTCGATAGACACGCTGTTAATTGTTAAGTGCTAAAAGTTGACATTGTTTGTGTGCGCGTGTAAATAAAATGCATCCACTATATGATAGTGATCGCGGATAATGAATGTCAATTCGCTCAAGTCAAGCAACGTTCGATTGTGAGAATGGAGGATTTTAGGAAGTTGTCCGGAAGATAGCAGGGAATGCTAGTAAGCTGCCAGGGATAGACAGGACATCAAAGACATATTTTTGTTTTTTTTATGCGAAGCGAACAACTTTTTGTTTATGTATAGACTTTTAATAGATTCTCTATATAAGGTCGTTATTGGGAATGTGTTGCCGATTTTATTAACCATGTTTATTATTTGTTAGCCATCGTATACTAGAGAAACTAGTTTTTTGTATGACAGGATTTTGTTGCTTAACTTTTAACAAAGTGCATATTTGCCTTTTTTCAATTTGTCTTTTGTACAACAGTGTTCATTAAAGCTCTTTAATATAATTTATCTCAAGGATTTTTGCTCTACTATTTTTTGTGCAAGCAATTTTTTAGTCGTTTTCAATACACTTCAACCTATTTTTACAACTTTTGTTGCAACCATAAAATCCTTCTAGAAAATGCAATGATTCGGAATAGGATATTTAGCTGAAAATATGTGTAATATTTGTTGTTAAAATCGAATTTTGCTAATAAACAATTATTTTCATTAATGATTTTGTTTTAAAAAAATGTTGCCATGTAACACTAGAGTCTTAGGGATACTACTGATAGTTTGTCAAGCATAACGACACATATTGAATGGAATTGTACGGAAATTGAATTGGGCACAACATGAATATTTTTTTTAAATCATTCTGTGGTTGAGACAGCATGGCAAATACATCTCACAGTTATCTCGAAAAGGATTTTGTTCATTTAAGTCTAAAATGTTACGTTATAATTGTTTTAAAAAAGGTTTAAGTGTATTGTGTTTATATAATTGAAATTGATGTCTAAAGTTCGAGTTCTTTTAAAATCTTTAGTAAAATTATTCTTTATTTACTTTCAATAGTCAAATATACATTCAGTTTACTCTTTTACACAGACACCTATACACTACTACCCACATTATAATACCACACCTAACTACATTTGATGGGAATCGCACAGGGACAGACGCACAGATTGGTATTGCAATTGAAATGAACCATTCGTCAGAATAGAGGGGAAGTTCGAAAGAAAATTAAAACAATCTTCTTTGCATTAAACATATGTATCGCAAGTTATAAATATTCTGTCAATGACGTTAAAATTTACTACCACATTCAGAATATAGAATCCGCTAGTAGCTTCGTTTCCAAATTTGCTAGCTAGAATCGCAACGATGTTGATTTTCTTGTGACTTTTTGCAGTATTACGTAACTTTTTAGGACACAAAAAGGTAAATTTTAACATATAACAAAAAATACTACTTAAGCCAATCCTTATCACTGCACATGACAAAGCTAATGTTGATGATAGTGACACTCAACAACTAACCCACAATAATTGACTGTACTAAGAGTACGAGCGAAAGCAAAACGATACGAGTTTCTCGACCCCAGCAGTTGAAAACCACAAACAGTAGGAATTTATCACGGAACGGAATTTTTTTTTCGAGAGTCCATTGGCTCGTGCTACAGGAAACGGAAACAGGAACTTGATGAACGTGAATTACTCAAAGCAATCGCGAGAGTCAGAGATGTAGATAGTTTTGATCGAAGCGGGAAATTTTTTTAACGGAACGCGATGTGTATATTGCAGTTTGTATAAAAAAGAGAAACGGTGGAACTTTTTTCACCACGTGTTTGGAAGGAAAAATAATCGGAAATGGAATAGAAGTTCTATATTTTTAGGCGTTGTGCGAGAATAAAATTACTAATTCTTTCTACCGATAACTTATGCAAATAAAACAGAAATTGCGCTAAATCCGTGCGATGAAATCATAACAAACTAATGAAACAAATAAGAACAACAACACAGTGAACAAATTATGCTCTAACAAGTTAGTTACATTTAAAATATTGCTAATCAGAAGGAAAAGACGAACAAACTACAACAAGAAAAACAGAAAACCAAGGAAGCTTTAATAAATATTGAACAAAGGGATAAATACCTAAAATAAAATGAAAATAAATCGCGCTGACGATTCAACATGAACGCGGCGTTCCGTCTTGTTTCTGGTCTAAGACTATTCGAAATATCTTCCCTGGTGGGCTATTACCACAGATCATCTTCTATTATTAAAAGGAAAGAAATATAAACCCAAATTTTGTTTTTTACAGATCTAGTAAGAGTTTGAAAGCTGATTTTTTTTCAAATCTGATTATGTGTTCGCCATTTGCCAAGTACTGCAGAAATGCCGCGTATACAACGTGCCCAACTGCCCACGCATCATCTATTCATCGACTTCAAAGCCCCATATGATACAATCGATCGGGACCAGCAGCTAATGCACGAAGACGGATTCCCGGATAAACTGATAGGTTGATCAAAGCGACGATGGATCGGGTGATGTGCGTAGTTCGAGTTTCAGGGGCATTCAAGAGTCCCTTTGAAATGCGCAGAGGGTTACGGCAAGGTGATGGTCTTTCGTGCCTGCTATTCACCATCGCTTTGGAAAGGTAATACGAAGAGCAGGGATTAACACGAGTGGTAGTCCGTCCAGCTATTTGGCTTCGCCGACGACATAGATATTATGGCAAGTAACTTTGAGAAGATGGAGGAAACCTACTTCAGACTGAAGAGGCAAGCTAAGCGGCTCGGACCGATCGGACTAGTCATCAACACGTCGAAGACGAAGTACATGATAGGAAGAGGTACAGGAGAAGACAATGTGAGCCACCCACATCGGTTTGCATCGGTGGTGACGAAATCAAGGTGGTAGAAGAATTTGCGTACTTGTGCTCACTGGTGACTGCCGAAAATGATAATAGCTGGAAATCGTACGTACTTTGGACTCTGCAAGACGCTCCGATCGAATAGAGTTCGCCGCCGTACCAAACTGACAATCTACAAAACGCTCATTATACCGGTATTTCTACACCGGAAAGTCTATCTCTATCTATGATGGGGTGCAGATGGCGGACGGTACGTGGGGCAGGCGAATGAATTACGAGTTGCATGAGCTGCTGGGAGAACCATCCATTCGCGTTACAAAATGTCGGACAGTAACCCGGTGAAAATGATTCTCGATAACGTGCGCAGCGGGCAAGGTAGATCGATATCGGGTGGAAGATTACTTGCGGACCCGCCGTAGACTGCGTGGTTGGCGACGTGTAGCCATGGACCGAGTCGAATGGAGAAGACTCTTCTATACCGCACAGGCCACTTTGGCTTTAGTCTGAATAAATAATAAATAATAGGCATCGGCTCTTCTTCTTCTTATTGGCATTACATTCCCACACTGGGACATTGCCGCCTCGCAGCTTAGTGTTCATTTAGCATTTCCACAGTTATTAACTGCGAGGTTTCTAAGCCAGGTTACCATTTATGCATTCATATATCATGAGGCTAACACGATGATACTTTTATGCCCAGGGAAGTCGAGACAATTTCCAATCCGAAAATTGCCTAGACCGGCGCACATAGGAGTAAATAAGCCAATTCTTGGCCAAAACTATTTTTTTGCGGTTATATGGGCTTGATCGGCACGGAAAATGCTGGATAAAGCGTACCATTGGTACTTCGCGTACCTGAAGGAATAAAATAGACCCCATCTCGCGGTCCTTAGCCTCTTACCCAGCATCTCCTACCCTACCTATCCCAATCCCTACATCCCCGCGGTGCTGGCCAGGATACGAGCAACCTTAGGGAAGATCGGGTAACCAACCCCGGTGGGAACTATGGTCTTATGCTGACAGGGAAGGGGGGGGTTTGTTCCTCTCCGGAGGTGCACCCCCTATTGAGCGTCTGTTCCATGTCAGGATCGGCTCACAACAGCGCCTGTTTTCCATGTTAGGGGCGGCTGATCATCGTCCGAGTGCCAGCGAAGGACTCTAAGTGAAACTGTGCACCATGGTCCACCGGAAATAAGGAGGAATGGTCCTCCGGAAATGTAGGGGGTTTGGTGTCAGGCCCTGCAAGCCAGCCAAAAAAAACTCACTCAACGAACAATCAACAAGAGAGTACGGACCGGAACCATCGGCGAAGACCACTGCGACGAAAAGGGATTAGCGATTGGAAACTCGGTTCGTGGAACTGCAAATCTCTCAACTTCATCGGGAGCACACGCATACTCGCCGATGTGCTCAAGGACCGTGGATTCGGCATCGTAGCGCTGCAGGAGGTTTGTTGGAAGGGATCAATGGTGCGAACGTTTAGAGGTAATCATATCATCTACCAGAGCTGCGGCAACACACACGAGCTGGGAACAGCTTTCATAGTGATGGGCGACATGCAAAGGCGCGTGATCGGGTGGTGGCCGATCAACGAGAGAATGTGCAGGTTGAGGATCAAAGGCCGGTTCTTCAACTTCAGCATAATCAACGTCCATAGCCCAAACTCTGGAAGCACTGATGATAATAAGGACGCATTCTACGCGCAGCTGGAACGTGAGTACGATAGCTGCCCAAGCCACGACGTCAAGATCATCATAGGAGATTTGAACGCTCAGGTTGGCCAAGAGGAGGAGTTTAGACCGACTATTGGGAAGTTCAGCGCACACCGGCTGACGAACGAAAACGGCCTACGACTTATTGATTTCGCTGCCTCCAAGAATATGGCCATTCGCAGCACCTACTTCCAACACAGCCTTCTCTATTGGTACACCTTGAGATCACCAGCACTGCAGACAGAATCACAAATCGACCACGTTCTGATTGATGGACAGCACTTCTCCGCCATTATCGACGTCAGGACATATCGTGGCGCTAACATCGACTCTGACCACTATCTGGTTATGGTTAAACTGCGCCCAAAACTATCCGTCATCAACAATGTTCGGTACCGACGACCGCCGCGGTACGACCTAGAGCGACTGAAGCAACCTGATGTCGCCACTGCATACGCGCAGCATCTCGAGGCAGCGTTACCGGAAGAGGGTGAGCTCGATGGGGCCCCTCATGAGGACTGCTGGAATACAGTTAAAGCAGCCATTAATGACGCAGCGGAGAACAGCGTCGGGTATATGGGACGAAGTCGACGGAACGATTGGTTCGACGAAGAGTGCAGACAGATTCTGGAGGAGAAGAACGCAGCGCGGGCGGCTGCAGCAAGGTACCCGGCAGAACGTGGAACGCAGACCCGCCTTTTTCAGGAGAAGAAACGCCGCCTGGAAGAAGCGGAGTGCGAGTAGATGGAACAGCTGTGCCGTTCTCAAGAAACACGCAAGTTCTACCAGAAGCTCAACGCATCCCGCAAAGGCTTCGTGCCGCGAGCCGAAATGTGCCGGGATAAGGATGGGAGCATCTTGACGGACGAACGTGTGGTGATCGAAAGGTGGAAGCAGCACTACGAGGAACATTTGAATGGCGCTGGGAGTACAGGCAGTGAAAGTCAAGGCAGCGGAGGAGATGACTACGTCAGTTCAGCGGACGATGGATGCAAAGATATTTAAGTACAAGATAGTCCACTTCGCGTTTCTCCATACTATCAATTGGCGAACAGACTTTACTGAGGTCAGCGCTGGCTAGTGGCAGAAAGTCGAATTATTTTTACAAAATCGATCATAGTAGCATTGGCGTTGGAATGATGCAAACGAAGTAAACAATCATATTATATTCAGTTCATACGTCACAGCAACCAAATAATGCTCACAAATCGATCAAAGTTTAAGTTTTTAGAAGAATTCCAAGGAGATAATCATTTCAGAATTATTGATCAGAAATGTAGGATAGCACACAATGAACGTGTTTTTATTCGATGCTGTTCATTATAGTTTCATTTGTGGTACGGTACTACTGAAATGTTTTTATGTTTGAGAGATCATCATACCTCCACAGAAAAGTTGAATATTTATAATACGCTGAGCATCTCAACGAATATCAAAATAATTTATTACTATAATTATAAAGTGAAATTCAAAAGCAACCAAATAGATCAGAAACTAAACAATTTCTCCGAAAACCCCGTAATATCAACAAAAGTTTTACGTATTCGTTATGTTACTGTTGAGAATGCAGTTAAACATCTATAGTTTTGACGTGTTTGTCGAAATAATGATAATACGTCATGACATTTTCTTACACTGTGTACTGTGTTGGAAGCAGCAGTAGAAAAGACAAGGTTAAGGGGAAAGCTCATGTGATTAAGGGGAAAGCTCATGTGAAGCAAAATGCAACGTTGAAATATGATGAATTCAATGTATTATAATTTATTTCTAGCAACATTTAACAATATTAATTCTATTAATAAGTAATTATCCTACAATTTAACTAATATTAATTCAAGATTATACAAACGAAAAAAAAAATGAAATGGAAATCAATAAACCTATTTATCTATATTTAGCTTGCGTCTTTTTGCTGATACTTTAGATTTCCTGTCAATGCGTTTTTTGCTATCTGCTTTCTGGATATTTGTGTTAAGTATTTGAAGTTTTGCTTTGGTTAACATGTTAATATACTTATTAGCGACCATTTCGGCACAAGACATACATAATATATCATTGATTAGAAGGGTATGAGATTTGGCTGTTCTATATGGCCAAAACAAAACATCGAGAAGCTTTTTCTTCACTGCGTAATTTGATTGTTTTAAAAAAGTTTCAAAATTGTTTTCAAAAATATAAACTATTTTTTTACAAAACTTGTATAACTTTAGACCAGGAGCGCTTAATCTCGACGAACTATCGTACTTTTTGTTATTAAGAAGAATTTTCAGCTCAGGCCCTATACGACCTACATCTGCGAAAGATCTGTCAAGGCATTGTTTATGGATTATTTTCGACGCTATCCATCCGGTTGTGTAGAAGATACTGTTCGCTTGATTTAGGCTTAAATTTTCATCATCGGGTTTTACTTTTGATTTACATCGCTTTTGTTGTTTCGTTGGAGTTGAAATCAGCTTGATTTTCGCCATATCTGGACAATTGACAAAATACTTGCACACGTGTGCTTCAACATTTCCCAACTTTTTTGGCGCAATAAGCTGATTTACAACTATTGATTTAAATGCTGATGAAAATTTGCTGGCATCAGGATGGCTGTTGTTGCTGTTTTTCCATCGAATGATGAAAAAAAAGTGCTCCAAGCAGTCCTGTGAAAGATTCCTGGTTCGTAGGAACGAGAAGCCATATTTACAGTGGAGCTCCTTCCACAAGTGTTCTATAGCAGAAATATACAAAATCCATCCTTCAATGAAGTATGGATTTCGTGACTGGGCAGGTAAATTTGGTTGATCTCCTTCCTGAACAAAAGTGAACATATTCATTAGCGAGCAATCGTTAGCCTTTTGTTGGAAAATACCATGTCTAAGGACTCGCAGGTTTGAGGAACAAATCGCAGATATTTCAACTTCTGTTTCATGTTCTTCAGAAACATCCAATGCGAAGATTTTGATTGAATTGGCCACTTCAATTCCTTCGAAAATCATTATTATCTTATAATATTTTAATATATTTGATAATAATTTTAGGTATACCTTAGCTTCATTGAATGTACTGGAGTTCGCGCAATCGAACAATTCATCGAAACTTATGCAGTAATTCGCTGTATTCAAATATTCTACCGAGAGTCTCCCGGAATCGACGAACGTCCGCAATCCTGCGCTTACAGACTCACTTAGCGTTTGAGTAGCTAAATGTACTCTCATCTTTGCAAACGGAGCCAACTTGATATGGTTATATGTATGTTTCGGAACTGATCGAGGGATTTGTTGAATATCTTCGTTGTAGAGTTCTATTATGTGTTTGAATTTGCAGACTTGTCCATCGAATATAGCATTATTTCTCAGAAGGTTGTTCCTGCTTGACTTAATTAAATGAGGCGCATCAAATGCACAAAAAATTTTCGATTTTTTGTAGATGAACCATGGTTTTTTTGTAGTTATGTTAAGCGATTTGAATAAAGATCTGTTGATCGAGCTTTGATCACACACAATTAGTTTTGGTATCAAACCAGTATCCGACACTAACTTGACGGCCTCTTTAACAATTGTTTGAACACGGTTTGAGTTGGTTGACGAGTGGTTGAAAAAATATCCGATTGCTTGCTTGAAACCCGATTTCATTGATTTCACCATGAAAGTTAATGCTGAATTCGCACGTTTATCAATATCAATTTTCTGTTTCCCAACCTTAAAGAGATAGTGTAATGTTATTAGTAGTTTTCAACATACCATTATTTTTTTAAAGACAGTATTTGTATAACATACATCCTTGATGCTTATTTTCTGCTAATGATCCGTACCTCAGTAATGTAAGAACTTATGAGAAAGAGGTTCTTTTATTTTCTTAGGTTCTATATAGATGAAATATGTGCAAGCGCAAACAATTTTGAGTTCATACTATTCCTCCCTGAGCCTCCGTGGTTAATATATCATAACCAATACTTCTTTGAGCAATGATAGAAGTGCAGTATGCAAAATTTTCAATATAATTAAATGCCGTTTACTATGTTTACAAAAAATGGGACTCTTGTACGTTCATTTTTAAGATGAAACAAATTTGCTACATTAATGTTCTTTCTTTTCTCCAACTCGTATGCGATCATAGGCAGTAGATTAAAGAAATACTAAAGATGAATGTATTCTTATGACAGCTTTACAAAGTTTTTATTTCAATTCATTCAAAATATTTTACCAAAGCTAGCATCTAGAATGATGTTATTTTAAATAAAAATTGAATGTGATGTCCTTAAAATATATATGCCGCTGAGAAAATACCAACCTTCGTAGGAAATCCTGTGAAATAATCTGTTTTGGCATTCGCCACATAGGTTAGCTGAGATATCGACATTTCATCCAAAAAAAAATAGTTACAACTCTCTCATCTAGCGGTAACGTAGCGGCTTTGACTTTTAAGAGCTTGAAGATAACTTTTGAAAACCCTTCTTTTACTTCTAATCTTGAAAGCCACCTTTTGATGGTTCCAACAGACGGAAGCGAAAAATATTTCCGTATTTGTCGATATGCTTTACCGGAACAATAATGTAAAATGATTGCCATGTTTTTTATCTTGTCGGAAAATCTTGATCCGCGTAACTTTCTTCTTCTATTTTTTTCGAGCTCTAATAAAACTGGATCAACTAATTGCGACGAACATGTTACCAATTGTTTTTTTAACGTTTTAACTTCTTCTTTTAAAGAACGAACTTTCTTCTTTAATTTAGATGCTTCCTTTTGTTTAGTTTTCAGTTTGTTCTTCAATTTAACGTTTTCTTTTCCCTTTAGAATCAGCTGGTCCATCATTTTAGTTATATTATCTACTTTACAACAATAATCATGATCTGTTTCAAATGAGTTGTTTTGGCGCTGAGTGTTCGACAATGGAACATTGACATCCTGAGATGCTCCTATTTCAACACAGTATCCAACATCCTCGGATTGTAGATTTGGATCAGTACGAAGTAGATCTTCTTCAAGATCCATTGAGATGTCTAAAACAGCATCTTCCTCACATGGCATTAATGATGGACGTGCAAATGAATGGAGACTAGAACAGTCAAGAGTATTAGCTCAAGTGCCAATTGTAAATACTTTTATAATTGAGATCATAATGAAAACGAAGTAATAACAAAAAATCAAAGTATCTCCTAAAACACGACTAATTAACTATTTTAGATCTATTAAACTATTTGAGCTATTTTATTTATTGTGTACGAAATTAATTTTTAAGTGAATTAGATACCACAAACTGAATGTTTTTGGGAAGCAGCGCTTAGCAAAGGTACACAAATCGAAATAATTTCATCGAAATTTAAGAAATAGGTACATCATGTATATCTATTTTCGAATTATGCATAAGAAATTCGCGACTTAAAAACACCGTTTAAAATATAAACTTTCCAGATACAACTAATGTGCTACACATGTGTATACATACCCTTGAGATTTATTTTGAGGATTGACAAAATCCGACTCACGGAAATGCTTGGAACAGATAACACTATGCTTCGACAAACATGAGTTGTTACAGAACTCAACCCATCCTTGGACAGTTCTGAAAAAATGAGTTAACATATTGTAATATTTGATATAAAATATACATAGAATTTTAAAATGCATGGAGCTCCTTTTTCGACCATTAGATACGCCAGAAACAAAAAACTGAATGAGCAAAAACGTTCTTAGGCAGATATTATATGAATCTTTGCTAATGCGCGCCTGTGAGTGTTGTACCCATGTTAGAATACATATAACTCAAGGTTATAAAATCCTTGTATTAATGGATTCATCGAAGTGTTCAAAAGCTTTAATGGATACGTTCTTACCTATTTCCGGAGAATATTTTGAAGAATGATAATGAGGACACGCCGTCCTTCATGCTAACACAGCCATTCACAGCACAATAGATTCGACCCATACTGATTTTTAGTAAATTTATTTTTATCGGTTAACAGAGAACCGAACCAGACGTTTAGCTTTTGTATACGTATATTTTTGTTTATGACAACGATAGCACACGATAGCAACGACTTTCACAACGATCTACGATTACTAAGATAAAATAGTTCGACCGCCACTCGTAAAAGCGCTGAAATCGCTATTCGCCTGTTTTTCGCGAGAGTGGGCTATATTGTTAATATATAATATTTGATGGAAGCCAACCAGCCCCCACCTTGAGGGAAGTTAAGGATGCCATCCAACAGCTAAAGACCAATAAAGCAGCTGGTAAGGATGGTATCGGAGCTGAGCTCATCAAGATGGGCCCGGAAAAGCTAGCCACTTGTCTGCACAGATTGATAGTCAGAATCTGGGAAACCGAACAGCTACCGGAGGAGTGGGTTATATTCCCCATCTACAAGAAAGGCGACAAGCTGGAGTGTGAGAACTTTCGAGCGATCACCATCCTTAATGCCGCCTACAAAGTGATATCCCAGATCATCTTCCGTCGTCTGTCACCATTAGTGAATGAGTTCGTGGGAAGTTATCAAGCCGGCTTCGTTGACGGCCGCTCAACAACGGACCAGATCTTTACTGTACAGCAAATCCTTCAAAAATGCCGTGAATACCAGGTCCCAACGCACCATCTGTTCGTTGATTTCAAGGCGGCTTACGTCAGTATAGACCGCGTAGAGCTGTCGAAAATTATGGACGAGAACAGCTACCCGGGTAAAATTAGCAGACTGATCAAAGCCCCGGCGGATGGTGTGCAATACTGAGGAAGATTTCGGGCGAACACTCCAGTTCGTTCGAATCGCGCCGGGGACTAAGACAAGGTGATGGACTTTCGTGCCTGTTGTTCAACATTGCGCTAGAAGTTGTCATGCGGAGATCCGGGTGTAACAGCCGGGGTACGATTTTCAACAGATCCAGTCAATTTATTTGTTTCGCGGATGACATGGACATTGTCGGCCGAACATTTGCAAAGGTGGCAGAACTGTACACCCGCCTGAAACGTGAAGCAACAAAAATTGGACTGGTGGTGAATGCCTCAAAGACAAAGTACATGCTTGTGGGCGGAACCGAGCGCGACAGAGGCCGCCTGGGAAGCAGTGTTACGATAGACGGGGATACCTTCGAGGTGGTCGAGGAATTCGTCTACCTCGGATCCTTGCTAACGGCTGACAACAACGTTAGTCGTGAAATACGAAGGCGCATCATCTGTGGAAGTCGGGCCTACTACGGGCTCCAGAAGAAACTGCGGTCGAAAAAGATTCGCCACCGCACCAAATGTGTCATGTACAATAGAGATGGGCAAAACAGCTCATTGCAGTGAGCGGATCTGATCCGTTCAGCTCATTGAAAAGAGTCAGCTCCTTGGATCAGCTCTTCAGTTCTTTAATGCTACATATAATAAAACATAATTGTTAATATTATTATTTTAATTATTGCTCAAAAATATGAAAAATTTATGTCATTCATTATTTTTTTCATTCATTCATCATTCATCTATTTACCTTTCTTTGAAATTTTTAAAATGTTTAGCTACAGTGAGGTAATAATTTCTATTGAAAAACCGACAATTTTAAACTAATAACATTTATTATGCTTTTTCTGACCGTCTAGTTTTGAAGTCTAGGAGTTCATTTAGAACCATCACATTTATTTCTATACAAAAACTAACTCAACATTATTTTCTATTCATAATTCTAAGTTACATTTTGTTGATAACGTTTCTCAAATCGTTAATTTGAATAATTCAGTCCCTGATATGTATATGAACCATATCACGTGTCATAAGTTTTCTCTTTATACTGGGTGCAGTAAATCAATGCCTTGTTTGCGCGTGCTTCTAACCCTTCTAACCATGCGTAGTTGACATTTTCATACAAGCGAGTCCATTCATCTATATTGGTTCCCGAAATGCGAGAGAAATAAAAACAAGAGAGTAAAAAAATACAGAGCACGGTGCTACAAACAAACCGAGTGCACATGTAGCAGTATGCTGGCGGGAAAACCCGTCGCAAGTAAAAGATCCACTCCGTGCAAGACACAGCTCCCAGGTCGGTTCGTTTGAACCACACGGTTCAAGAATCGGTCGCGACTGATCCGGATCGAGATCCGTGTCGCACGGATCTGAGCTAGTGGCGCAGCTCTCGCTTCCATGTCACAGCAATTTCGAGCTGGACGACGACATGAGCGGAACTGAGAGTTGTTCGGATCTTCGGATCTTTTGCTTAGTACGGTTCGTTCGCTACCGCACCTACCGGTATCTTTTGTGTGTCCGTTCGTAGCGCTGAGTAGGGGAGAACGGTCCAAAATGCACCCCTTAAGCTTTTTCGATGTTTTCGCCCATGTAAACAAAAATACCCAACCAATTCAACGTATAGGTGCCAAATTTACAAACCCAGCTACATTTCACAATGATCTCATATTCAAAACAATAAGGTTTTCATGACTTTCTAACGCATTCAAAAAATGTTTTAAAGATAGGCCTGGGGCAAAACGCCCGAATGGTGGTCTAAAATGACTCAATTGCATGCAAAATGATGGTGAACGCATGGTTGTTTGTTTTTTCTTAATGGATTGAACTGCAATCTTACGGATGTGGCGGAAGAATAACAAATCGTTAAATTTAAGTGAATATGAAGGGATTTTGCTAAATTTTTCCAATGGAGCTCAATGATGGATAACTTATTATGATTTGTAAAGGTAATATTCGTTCTTAAATGTACTGCAACAGATTATATCAGTGATTTTATGACTAAGGCCATTTTGCCCCAGGGGTGCATTTTGGACCGTTCTCCCCTATGTGGGTATGGGTTTAGAAATAGACGGCAAGCTAGATTATTTTTGCTTGTGTGTTTCTTATTCCTTTCTGCAGCAGAAATGATTTCTGTTGCTTGGCTAGATGGTGCTGTCGCTTGGCTTGATGGTGCTTGAGGTGCAAATAATAAACGATCAGCACGTGCGCGGTACTGGACTGGAATGCTCATACAAGCTCGCTTGTGTTGTGTTCCGCGAGCGTGGTATTTTCGTTTGTGCTGTACAAAATACAACAGCGCGCGTACTCGAGTGCGTACGCTCGAGGGAGTTTCTCTAGGCGCGTGTTTGACAATGATTAAATTTTCATCAATTTAAAGTGAGCTGCTGAGCTGGGCTTCTTTAAAAAAGATCCATGGCTCATCCGCTCAATGTAAGGAAGCGAATCTTTGGAACAGTTCCTGAGCGGAGCGCCCATCTCTAATGTACAAGACGCTTATAAGACCGGTTGTCCTCTACGGACATGAAACATGGACAATGCTCGAGGAGGACTTGCAAGCACTCGGAGTATTCGAGAGACGGGTGCTTAGGACCATCTTTGGCGGTGTGCAAGAAGACGGTGTGTGGCGGCGAAGAATGAACCATGAGCTCGCCCAGCTCTACGGCGAACCTAGTATCCAGAAGGTGGCTAAAGCCGGAAGGGTACGATGGGCAGGGCATGTTGCAAAAATGCCGGACAGCAACCCTGCAAAGATGGTGTTCGCTTCCGATCCGGCAGGTACGAGACGACGTGGAGCGCAGCGAGTGAGATGGGCAGACCAGGTGCAGAACGACTTGGCGAGCGTGGGGCGTATTCGAGAATGGAGAGATGCGGCCTCGAACCGTATATTGTGGCGTCAAATTGCTGATTCAGTGTTATCTGTTTAGATGTAGACTAAATAAATGAAATCACTTAAAGATTTTCACTATTCACTAATTTCTTAAGATTTTTGCAGCAAACACTTTTTAAAGATTTTTCATCGACACTTAAACTTATACTCTTCCCACTCGCGACAACGGGTCCCTATTCGGGCGCCAGTTAACGGAAGACCTAGGGTCTCTTCAAAAAATAATAAAGCCGAAACGAATTGTATGATGGTTAGAACTAAACTGATTTATTATATCGATTCTAATCATAAAGAAACCTATTTGTCCCTAGCTAAATGATGACAGTCCCACGGTCGTGGTGTCGCCCATTTGAATAACATGGTTACTGTGGGGACTTCATTCCCTGTTTCAGATCACCCAATGTGCGGACAAATCGAAAAGCGCGTGTTACCTGTAGAACTGATATTTTTGAAAGAGGCCGAGATGATGCCGGGTTGCTATGATTAGCTTGAGGCGATAATGCTTGTGATGAATACGAGTGCATAGTGATATCGTATAACGGCTAACACGTGGCACGCACTATTTAAGTTCATCATCTAGTACCACACATCTTCCTTCCTTTCCAAAGAAATAAAATTGGTTCTTAATCTTATTGATTACATTTAGAAAAAAAAAATCTACTGTAACTAGAGCGAGATGCAATCAAATTACCAGGGTTGTTCGGCCCAAAAAAAAATCAAAAATTTATGTATATCCAATATTCTTAATTTTGAGTTAATCAAAGTAGACTTTGGGTAAATTAAACCTTAAAGCTTTGAAGTACGGTTTTGAGTGAAGACAACCCACTTTTGGGTAGGTTTGTATTTCAGTGTACGACATTTCGTTTACACACGGAGAAACGAAATTTACCCAGCAGTGTAGCAGGTGCTGAACCTATTATTACGTTTTAGGGCCGATGTCCACGTAGCGGTTTTTCAAGCTGCGTTGACGCAGCGTTATTAGGCGTTGAATCAGGCTGGGAATGCACGACAAGCGGTAATTTGCCGCAAAACTTCTAACGTCAAACCTATCTGTCACGCTAAATGTCATCCGCCTGCCAGCTGTTGTCAGTCTGTCATTTTTCATTCTCTTCCAATATGAATCGAGTTCTCCATTCACATAAAGACATCAAACGTGAAATATTTAGATTTTGATTTGTATGAAGCTCATCGCCCCCGAACAATATTCAATGGGTATAATGCTATTCTAAACATTTCATGAGCTTTAACATACCTATATGATGACAGACTAGTGAAGGTAACTCAGTATTATTCCAAAATAAAAAGTTCAATTAATGCTTTTTAGTATAGAGTAGAAAAAATAACTCACTGTAGATTTAAAAGTCTCCCATTACTTCTAAAATGAAAAGTTTGAACTTTCGTAATAAATTGTAGATCTGTGAAATTGAAATCGTGCCGCACAATTCGATTGTTTGAATAAAAACGTTTTCAATACAGAGAGACAGAAATTTGGCCTCGCTTTGCTTAATCCCAATATGTTTTCTACAATCATAATAAATGAATATTATTACAATTTCATAATGTTTCTCATTCTTTATTTCCAACTTAAATTTATTACTTCATAGATTAATTTTGAATAATAGTGGATTCAGGCTTTCAATTGTTCTTGTCTTGAATTGAGCATCTGTTTCATTTGGGGTACGATTTTTATTAGTTCCATTTATCGGTAATCATTTGCTCACGAATAAAAAGTCATTAAACATTTTGGTCAGATACTGCAGTCACTCCTACAAATAAGGTGCTCAAAATCTTCCTCCGAAAGCATCACAAGCGATTGCTGGCGTGTTGCTACGTTTGTCGTTGTTCTTCCAAAGAAGTGCTATCTAAATGCCAAACGTCGTTATTATCATTGCAATTTTCACTTCACTGCAACACGGACCGATCGCAGTAGCGTTGCCCACAACACTAGAAGAAACGCATTAGTACTGTAGCTCGCCATCCCTTTATCTGATCTCGTTTCTTCTTGCACTTGCAATCCACATTATTTGACGATTTCCTTCCGTTGACATTCCTAAAAACATGAACATATATCAGCAATAGAAAAGCCAAGATATAGGAACCTCCATATCAAACCTATATTTAATAATTCTTCCCATGGCGGAACTGGTATCGCCTTTCTTGGTGTATACAGGGTCCCGCGGAATGTTGGTTGGAACTTTGTTGGTTGAATGGTTGAATTTTGCCTGGTCCGTTATTCATCCCAAAACTGCCACATCACCGTCTGTTCGGAAATCAATTTATTCTGATAAAGTTGGTACAATTAACGTCACAACACTATCCGGCACATACTTCCGTTGACTTTGACTCTATCCACCAGCTTGGGATGGTTGCTTGTCAGTTCTTTCCAAAGATGTTTTGACCGCGACTGGTACTAACACAGGAATGAAAGAAACACTTACCGCTCCGAACTATTACAATTGCTATTATTTAAAGAAGCTAGATTTGAAAAGTGTTGCAATTTGCAAATTAATTTGCGAAACCAAAATGAACTGATTTGCGAAGTATTTTTGTTTGTTTTGATTTCGCTCTGACACATTCTTTCACATCACAGATTTTCCCATTAGAAATCTTGTTGGAAAGAAAAAGAATAGAGAAATGTCAAAAAATACTCGCGTGCACGCAGCGTTCCTGTGGGGAATTGCGGTGACTTTGCGGTAACTCTCGCCGCAAATGAGACGCGTGTCGACGCCGCGTTAACGCAAGTGCGTGTGCATGATTCTATTTGTTGTTGGGTACTTCCTACCGCAATTGCGTTGACGCTGCGTGCACGCAAGTACAAAACCGCTACGTGGACATCGGCCCTTATTTTCATAAGGTTTTCTACGAGCGTGTACGTATGAGTACATTTCACACAAACTTTTATCAAGTTTGCTTGCAACCACGAGCAACTGTCACGGCAAAATCAAATGGGAATATTTGCAACCACGAACCGTGTATACGTGTTCGTGGAAATATCAGCGAGATGCTAATTCGTCGTCAGTGAGTTAAAATTTATTATGATCTGTCAATATTGTGTAAATCAAGAAACACGTACGCAGACAGAATTTGAATCGTTTGAGAACAATTTATTAGGAAATATCTATTTATCTCCCCTCTGAGCAAGATCTGACTAGGAAGCATAAATCCTGTGTTCACTGTTGATACTACGGGACGGATGGACGATTTAGACATTGTACTTGCGGTAAAATCAGTCCTTGAGGCAAGTTTAATATTGTGTTTATAAAACTAACCGTTTATTCTCTTCATTTCAGGTTTGTACGTTTGTTGTTCAACACTTGTGTACTGTGTGCGGGGAAAAAAAACGACATTTACTTGTTTTTTTTTTAACTTCAGAAACTGACCTACAGCATTTTTTTTATTTTTTTTTTTAATTTCGCTAAACTCTTCAGGAGTATGTTATTTTCTAAGCCATAGACATAGATGTTACAAACAATCAGCTACGTTTTAGGGAATTTTATTTAAATACTAATACTAAAATGGTATGCAATATTGAACATCATAGAGACGAGATTAACACATATCGACAGCTTGTACATAATCCTTCAGATATGCGGGGGCGGTTTTCGCTCGCACCGTTCGTTGTGCAACGGATCCGCCAGGCTGGATACTTGCTGATGATGGTGTGTCTATGTCACGCCACAAACTCACCTTTTTTGTTTGGGACACATGTCTTCTCAGAGTGTTTCCGTCATCACCTTGGAGTACCAAAGATCCATTTCGTTCCTCTACAACAACGTACCGTCTAGGTGCAAATCGCGATTCGCCTTTGGTACGATACGTTCGTTCGATAATTACCGTATCCCCAGACTTGACACGGCAATTTCGAGCACCACGCCTTTCATCCTCACGTTTTTTGCCCAGAAGTTTCGCATCCCGATCGAGCTTGTCCAAAAGGTTGTCGTCAATTTCTACTTTCGCGTGGTCAACTAGGGGTAAACCGCGCTTAATTTTCCGACCGGTCATTATTTCTTCCGGAGCAATTCCTGTTACCCGATTGACAGATGAATTGTGTGCTTGAACAGCAGAACGCAGTTCATCGACAAAGCTGGTACTATTGAAGGCGGCGGAGTTCATGGCTTTGTTCACAATCTTCATGTATCCCTCAACTAGTCCATTTTGTTGAGGGAACAGAGGGGTAGAGAAAGACATTTGTATTCCTCGTTCATTACAATAACGTTTGTAGTCTTCTCCGTTGAATGGGGGGCCGTTATCGGTCCTGATGATCTTGGGGAAACCTTCTTTATCAAAAATACTTTCGAGAACCTGTTTCGTATGCTCAAATGATGTGCTTTTAACGGGTTTTGCCATCAGGTAACGTGAACGATAGTCAACGATGACAAGAATAGATATTCCGTTAAACCTAGCGTACGGCCCGTTAAAATCTAACGCAATTGTGTCCCAGACGACCTTTGGTGCAAAAATACGTTGCATCGGTGTCGTTTTCTCAGGTTTGCCATTAATTGCACATGTTGGACACGTTTTAACCCAAGCTTCTGCCTCACTTGGCATTCCAGGCCACCAGACACGTTGCCGTAGTATCGTCTTCATCTTTGACGCAGATGGGTGGCCTTCGTGAGCAACCTCGAGTGTCCTTTTGCGTAGATCGGCAGGAATTACAGCACAACCAGTTTTAACGATAATTCCATTTTTCACAGACAAGTTCTGTTCTAACGATCGAAACCTAGAGAGACTATCTGGCCACTCACCTGTGTTCAATGATAGTATAACTTGTTGCAGCATAGTGTCACGTGAAGTACTGTCCCTTATCTCGTTTTCTGTTAGAAAGCCCACTGCGTTAACTTCCAGCATTGCAACCTCCCAAGGACTAGTTTCTTCGTCGAAAGGATTATCGTTACCGTTATAGAGACGCGAAGAAGGGTCTGCTATGTTGTCGCAGCCGCGAACGTACTCGATTTCGTAATCGTACGGACTGAGTCTAAGGGCCCAACCATCCGCCCTGGTGAGGGCTCTCTTAGAATCCTCTCGTGTTCGATTTAATATAAATGCCACACCTTGAGCATCAGTACGGAGAACAAACCGTCTTCCCAAAAGGTAGAATGCAAAGTGTTCCACAGCCCAGACGGCGCTCAATGCTTCCCGTTGATTCTGTGGATATTTTCTCTCGGTTTCGGTTAAAGCCTTTGAGGCAAAACTTATGATCCTAGCACATTGACCGTCACCTAAAGAAAAAGAATAAGGGTAGAAAAAAACGGCAATAATTTCTACATAGTGAGAACTATGGTCACCTTCTTGTATGAGTACTGCTCCCAGCGCTACCGGTGAAGCATCCGTATATAAGACAGTTTTGTCATGCTCCGAGAAAAACCCTAGGGAGACTGTGCACTGTGCGATGCGTTCCTTGATTTCTTCAAATGATTTTTGCTGTTGAGGACCCCAGGACCAAGAGCCTTTAGATGTTAATGTCCATAGTGGTCGGCTAATGTCAGCGAATCCCTGGATGTGTGAGCTAATGAACGAAGCCAAGCCTAAAAAGCTTCTTAGCTCAGAAGCAGTGGTTGGAGGCCGGAATCGCAATATGCTGTCTATTTTAGACTGTTCAACATGAAAGCCATGCTCGTCGATTTCGTGGCCCAAGAATTGGATGCGTGCCTTGTCAAATTCACATTTTGATTCGTTCACCGTTAAGTTGTTGGTCTTTAAAATGGTAAGTACTTCCGCCACCGTTATGCGCAGTTCTTCTAGTGTACTCGCAAAGATCAGAACATCATCGATATACACGATCACATTTTTCACGCCATTTAGAATCCGCACCATCTCTCTCTGAAATACTTCGGGGGCACAATTAACCCCGAACATGAGGCGCGTAAAACGGTACATTCCGTTTTCCGCTAGAAATGTAGTAAGGTCTCTTGACTCTTCTGCAAGCTCGAGATGGTAGTATGCATTCCGCAGGTCTAGTTTCGAGAAGTATCTGGCACCAAACAGTTTAACCTTCATTTCCTCTAATAAAGGCAATCTGTAGTATTCCTGCTTGATCGCTTTGTTTGGCCCCCTCATGTTGACCACTAGCCTAAAATCATCCTTGCCTTTCGGTACTGCGGACATTCCGCTTATCCACTCCGGAGCTCTATTAACTTTTTCGATAATGCCGTTTGCTTCCATTTCCTCTAGCCTACGGCGTGCGCCATCTCGAAACGCGGATGGTACATTATAGTACGCATTTCTGGTCGGTGCAACCGTTTTATCCAAATTGAACGTTACTTGAACTCCAGGCATTTTTGGAAACGTTTCATGTTCATCCACTGATTCGCAATTATTTACCGCTCTTCCGACTTGAAGCAGTTTCAGGTCGCTTGCTGTCTCGCGACCAAGCAGAGATCGTCGTCCGCCTTTTACAACATAAAATTTTGCATCTACCGTTGGCTTGGTGGACTTTAAGACTGCTATCTTTGCTTGAAATACATTCACGATGGACATCGGATGACCCGATCCGTAGCCAAGCAAGGATTTATCATTGGCGAGTTCAATCGGCTTGATTGCTGCGCGACCAGAGGAATAATCCTGGCTTAGCCGTTTCCAGTCACATTCTCCTATAACGTTGACGTCGGCACCCGAGTCTATCATAAACTGTATTGGCGCGGACGAACCAAGACAACAATCTATCAATACGTCTTGAAGGGATAACGTGTTAACTTCCTAAAACGGAAGTCAAATCAAAATAAAACAAGGATTTTATTTTAATCCAATCTGAAGCAATGTGCTTTATTAAAAAAAACGTTACAGATTAGTTATTAAGTACCTGTTTATTATCTTCCTCATCACCGCTCCAAGCTGGGGTAGAAGGTTGAGTCTCCTTGTGTTGTATCGCGTGTATGCGCTTACGCCTGCAAGTTGCGGCAAAATGTCCAACTTCCTGGCAAACGTTACACCTCTTGTGCAAAGCTGGGCACACTCGACCATTCTGGTGGGCTGGGCGGTTGCATCTAGAGCAACGTGAGCGTCGATCTAAAGTATGCTTCTCGTATCCGCGGTATCGTTTTGACTGTTGGTTGCCATCAGACACGTCTTCTCTGTTGCGCTTACGGAAATCTTGCGTTGGTCGTTGCCAGCGTCTCTGTTGAACTGCGTAGACACCTGATTCACGACTTGCTGGAATAACATCTCTCGAGGATTCTGCTTCGTACGCCTCATCTCTTGTGGCCGACTGCACTATCAGGTTGATCTCGTGGCCGTAAGTTCTTGCTGTTTGCGCCAACTGTCTGTTCCTGAGTCCTTTTAGCAACTGCGCTCTCACAAAGCGTTCTTGGTCTGCTTGACTATAACCGCACAACCTCATTTTTTCATCAACTTGGCATGGAATGACACTGCTGACTCGCCAGACTCCTGCTTCATATTGGAGAACGCCTCATGTTCCGCTGAAGTATCCGTCATGGATCGCAAGTAATCGTGGACGTTCTTCACGAATGTCAAATAGCAATTCGGATCACTCAGTTTTGGTCGTAACTTTGCGGCTCGAACAATACCTTGTAGCTCTTCCCCCATTGTCAGGAACAGCAGCTGCGATCGTTGGATCGGATCGTTGGCATTCCCTAGTGACGCCGCAATTTCGAAATTTTCCATGTACTTATTCCAGGACTCCCACATTTTGTTCGCCGCTATTCCACTCGGAAACGGTTTGATGTGGTCCCATCGTACAGCCGCTCTAGTAGATAAACCAGCTGACCGATCAACCTGTTTGTGAACCGAATTCCAATCTTGATCCACGTCGCTCTGTACTGTATTCAGGGTGACAGAGGAAACGCTTGGATGACCATGTGTACCCAGAGCTTGGATTAGTGCTGCCATACTCTTCTCCATTCGTTCGAGTCTCTCCAACGTTTCTGATTTTTCTCCGGACCCTTCCTTAATAGTTTCAGCATTGTCTTGCGTAATCGGAGCTTCATCGTTGCTATCAGAATCATCAGACGAAATTGAAGAACCATCGCTACTCGACCTCGAGTCGATACTATCGTCGAAGGTCCTGTTCTCGACTTCTCCCTCGTTCGGTTTATCTTCATATGCTTCCCCAGAATACACAGATTCCTGATCGGTAATCTCCTGATCCTCAACTTGCCGGACATATTTTCCCTCGCTCGCCATATTTTGCTTATCTTTCGTCCAAATGCAATCACCTGCAACCGGGCATATATAAATATTCTATATTAGATTGCTTCTATTTCTGTTATATTCCAACAAGTTTACTCTTCCACGATGTGTAGAAAAATATTCCTTCGCATTCCGAGGGTTCTTTTGCATTAACTTGCAAACCAAGTAACTATCTTCGTCCCGAAGAGCCTCCTTTACTTGGAGTCGTTCCGCAGCATTCAGCTTACCTTCAGCGAGCGTCCCGCTCCGCAGGCAAAACCTTTCTATGGTTATCCGATTTCGATTGTCTCAAACCGTAATTCAACCTTCTGCAAGTATTTTTCTAGAGTCGTCCCGACTATTAGATCCAACAAATCGTCCCGATTTTGTTGCCTGATACAAAACGTCCCGTTTTGTATACTCTTAGGATTTTACTTGATCCACAATTTTCCTTTTCTTTTGTGGCCACCATGCCATGCGGTATGTTTTCACAGTAAACTTGTTGGAAAAATAACAACTTTTTTGAGCACATTCAAAGTTAATTGCCTATATGCCGGGTATTAAGCCACCCGGAGTGGAAATTAATTACTATGTCTGAAACTTGATTATGCATATGTACAACATGTGATAGATTTAGTTCGGAAAAGGTATTTACCAATACCTTTTTCGAACTAAATCTATCACATGTTGTACATATGCATAATCAAGTTTCAGACATAGTAATTAATTTCCACTCCGAATACCCGCATATAGGCAATTAACTTTGAATGTGCTGATCTCGAGTGGCGATCTCTCTTCGCTTGTGTGGTCGTGTTGGGATCTGACGACCAAACTGGCACAACCTCACACAACCCTACTTCATTGAGCGCCGTTGCTGATGAAGCAAGTGTGTAGGAGCCGGACAATACTAAATACTCATCCTACTTGGTTGACATGATGTGTACAAAATACATTTGAGAGAGTTAGTTCTGAAAATGTATTGCGAGAGATCGGCTGGTACCTGGTGCTGGGAATTTGGTTTCATTAGTACCCGCTAAGCTGCGGTGGACGACGGAGGTCCTTCGTAGCTTAGTAGGGAAAGCACCTGTCATGCGAACTGGGGTCGTGGGATCAAACCCACCGAAGGGCGGTTACCCTCAATACCTTTTCCGAACTAAATCTATCACATGTTGTACATATGCATAATCAAGTTTCAGACATAGTAATTAATTTCCACTCCGGGTGGCTTAATACCCGGCATATAGGCAATTAACTTTGAATGTGCTGATCTCGAGTGGCGATCTCTCTTCGCTTGTGTGGTCGTGTTGGGATCTGACGACCAAACTGGCACAACCTCACACAACCCTACTTCATTGAGCGCCGTTGCTGATGAAGCAAGTGTGTAGGAGCCGGACAATACTAAATACTCATCCTACTTGGTTGACATGATGTGTACAAAAATACATTTGAGAGAGTTAGTTCTGAAAATGTATTGCGAGAGATCGGCTGGTACCTGGTGCTGGGAATTTGGTTTCATCAGTACCCGCTAAGCTGCGGTGGACGACGGAGGTCCTTCGTAGCTTAGTAGGGAAAGCACCTGTCATGCGAACTGGGGTCGTGGGATCAAACCCCACCGAAGGGCGGTTACCCTCAATACCTTTTCCGAACTAAATCTATCACATGTTGTACATATGCATAATCAAGTTTCAGACATAGTAACTTTTTGAAATTATCTCGCATGTTGGGTGTTTCTGAATATATCTAGTAAGAAACCAGGTTCTGAGTTCAACTAAATAGAACATCCGGCAGGATCGCCAAATGTGGGGACTTTTTCCCTGTTTCAGATCACCCAATGTGCGGACAAATCGAAAAGCGCGTGTTACCTGTAGTAGAACTGATATTTTTAGATAGGGCGAGATAATGCGGGTTGCTATGATTAGCTTGAGGCGATAATGCTTGTGATGAATACTAGTGCATAGTGCTATCGTATAACGGCTAACACGTGGCACGCACTATTTAAGTTCATCATCTAGTACCACACAGTTACCTCACGTGAGAATTGTGTAAGTCACGGAATCCAAGATTCAAAGTGCTCGCGTTTTCGGAGGCACAAGCTCTCTTCCTGAGAGCTCTTTATCCTTTTTTAATAATTTATTTAACAAATGTTTTCAATTAGCACACTTCCCAGACAAATGAAAAAACGCCAAAGTTCTATTGCATTGCAACGATTAGCTCCTTGTACCCTTAGTATAAATTAGGTGGGGTTTAGTTTAAGTTAAAAACATTGTAATTCCTAAATGGTTCAGAGGAAAAATCCCAACTGCCAGAGGCAATTGACGTACATATTAATAATAATTAAAGATGTATCATGGTAAGGACTATCATCCTAAGAAAACACAGAACACCTAGTCTAAGAGATGAATTAATGTATTGGATAATTAGCAAAAAAGAACAAGAAGAAAAGCTTTCTTCTTCTTCGATGATATCTCTACACGTTGGACATGTCTTCATTATAGATGCCGGAAGAAACAACGGCCACTGAATTCACAAGAATATTCCGAATTTTACAAACCTTTGGTACACAGACGAGCCAGCTATTGCGTTCAATTGAATAGTGAAAGCTTGAACTTATCGCTTTTGTTGATTACATATCATCAGTGGAAAACAGAAACTAGCGAAAGCGATGCGTATCGTTCGGGTGCGTTAGGGTGTTCATGGTACATATTGGCCCGTTTACATATGAGCTAGTTCTAGCAGACAATGCACTGTCCGACAACACTAGCACGATATTAGCATAATGTAAACAGGAATTGTCCTAGCTAATAAGCGTTTACATTATGCTAATTTCGTGCTAGTATTGTCGGGTAGTGCATTGTCCGCTAAAACTAGCGAATATGTAAACGGGCCAATAGGGTTCTCATTTTATCCTAGCACGTTTCCCAATGAGATATTGAACATGGACACATGGGAAGCCTGTGCTATTGCAATCCTATACAAACCTCGTTTTATATCAATAAATTGGGCAACGAACCAATTCAACAAGTTCATGAATGCATAACGTCTGCTTTTGGGTATGAAACGTTAAGCTAAGTACTAAATTTGAGCATATTTTGTTTCAATAAGAACATTGAATGCAACTATTTGCGTTCAATATTGCATGTAACTTCTTGCAGACAACATTTTTATAGCAAGCAAATAGGGGTGTCGCAGGTATGGGTCAACAGCGATATTTTCCGATATGAGCTTATGCAAAATTTTGTATTTCCGACAGGAGTCCCATTTCTCTTCTTGGAAGTTTGTGATCATAAAAATCATCGGCGATGGCGGCAGCGCCATAGGCTGTTGTTCGTTCGGAACATTTGCGTTTATTGTGCAATAATCGTAAATCGTTATCACAGAAGTGGAAGGGTTTGTGTCTGTCGCTGCAAATGTATGCTGCTACCAAATATCCCAATATGCTGAAGACGTTAGTGCAGTGCAGTGAAAAGTATGAGAATCGCCTCACTCACACTCACTCTCTCCTAGCAGAAGCTAGATGAAATATTGAAGCGTTAAATCAATTTTACAAGCAGCTCAAAAAAGCTTGTTATTATCAAAGATCTGTTTCTTAGGACTACTTCCATTTGAACTGATAATCCGTTTAGAAATCAGTTCGGCCCGCTAAGTCGTCAGGTTGCTACGTCTTCGTTTGCTTTAATCGCAAAGAAGTATGTATGTCCCTTCTCGACCATCTAAGATGGCTAAGCCAGGGCCAACCAATTATTCCAAGAAGGAAAGACGTACCGTACGCAACACCCGCTGAATCCGTCTTAGCTTCGTTAAACGATGACTGTCTGTGCAGCGGTTGTTTGTTTTTTCATTGTTGCGGAAAACCCTAGCAATAGCTAGCCATAGGATTGTCGGATAGTTAGCTATTGCTTGCCATTGCCATAGCCTTACTGGAGTCGCGTTACCTACATCGCGCTGGTGGGACTGCCACCTTGAGAATATCTGATGCGATACAGCGTTCTGTTAATCAACCGCTGGGTACCAGGCAGACGCTGTTTGAGCCGCTCCTCCTGGTGGACAGATGCTCGAGACGTACCTTCTAACTCTAGCTGATGTCATAAGAAGTGTCCAGGCTGCACTACCAACTAAGTACGCAATCCTTAACTGGCGGTTTTGTCATCCATGGGCGTAGCCAGGATTGCGAGCAGGGGGGGGGGGGTCAACTTTGTTAATTGTTTTTCTTTCAGTAGTTTCACAAAAACACATGAATATTAGTGCTTGGCACTATTTCCAACAACTTTGAAACCAAATCCACAACCAACAGTAAATGCTGGATCACAATAGCGCGTTGCGCTGGGCGTAGAAGTCAGCTTTTTCTTTGATAATGTCTTCAGGAATTTCACCATGAATTTCGCCGGGAATTGATCCGAAAATTTCAAGATTATTTACTCCATGAAATCCTCCACAAACTCCTTCACAAGTTCTGCAGGGAATTCTTCAGATTATTGTTTCGTGCTGTTGCTCATAAATATTTCTGAAAAATTGCACCGTGGAATTCCTATAGCCCTGAGCCCAAACATCATGCTCCCAACGTAGGATTTGTCATACTCTATGTATTCAAAATGCATCCTTCCTAAATCATATGACGAAATCTAGTATATGATCTATCGTCCATCGATTATATAACAAAACATTCCATATGTTGATGATTATAAGTTGATTTCAAAAGATTTCATCATTCGATTTCTATATTTTCACACGCCATCTGATTGTCATCACGTAAGCGAATGAAAAGTGTTTTGGACACGCCCTATGACGATTATCCTTCACTTTTGGGATGATACTCAGTTGGTTTTCGAATAGTGTCGCCCCCGGTATAGCGTTGAAACATTTCCACTATTATGTCTTGTCGCTGTCGGATTGTTGGAATTTTCGCTTGAGTCAAATCGGAACGGAAGTATAGAGCGTGATTTGAAAAAGGTTGAGCTGGTAAGTGAATTAGTAATAAATCTAATCTATCAAATTTCAATTTATTAATTGACTGAATTCATTATCGTAGCCAGCCGCAGAACAGGACAACGAATTGGCAAAAACAAGCATCGACATTCAGAGGAAAATTGACGGACAGTTCCCCATTGGATAGTAAAATGACCACAACATTAAAAATGAATTTCGAAAATCACCGTAACCGAATCGTGAAGCTGCCACAACCGGATAGTTGGAATCCGGCCACAGAATTAGTTGGCGCAAAGTCATTTACCCACGAGTTCGGACCACTTCGGACCAAAGTACTGCGGTAACTGCAAAAAAGCAGACCGAAACCTGCGCTCCCGCGAAACAGCGATTTTTTCAACATCCAGGAACATTTTTTCGGCTGCTGAAATTATTTTTACCTACTAGCAAAATTAGACAATGATTGATCAATGTTCAGTACAAATGCAATTTTGATTAATAATAAATAAATTTGATACAAACACGCATGTTCTCTTTTTTATGTCTAGCAGATATTTTACTATCTTTAAATTCACTCGTTTGTTATCTGAAATTAATATTCACTTCATTTGACTTTCATAATAGAATCGGACAAAAATCGTTCGACAATTCATCCGTATTTATAGTGTTAATTCATTCGGTCATTGGATGACTCTCATTCGGACGTTTTTCGTCTGTTGAGGGGAAACCGAAAGAGCATCATCCGATATGTGACTGATATTCGTTAAGGGGCGGTAGTGAATCAGTTTTCAGTCGTTTTCAAGATTAAGTTTGGGTTCAGTGTACGAATATTCCGGGGAAATTCCGCAGAATTGCCAGAAAACATTCCTGAGAAATTCGCTAATTTCTTGTGTGAATTTGAATATTTTCGGTAAAAATTTCGACTAATTTCGTGTGAAAATTTCAAAGAATTTCTCCAGGAAATCCACCAATTCTATCCATTTTATACAGAAATCATATCGAAAATAAAATTATCAATGGAATTTTTGGAGGAACTCCTTGATTTATTACCGAAGAGATCCTGAAAGAATTCCGGTGGAAACTTCAAGATTTCCACTGAGAGATCCTCCAGAAGTTTATCCGGAAAGTCGTCCGGGAATTTTTCCAGAAGTTCCACCGGCAGTTCCTCCAAGAATTCCTCCAGGATTTCCTCCGGGAATTCATTTAGGCTTCTTTAGAGAATTTTGGAGGATCTTCCTCCTTCTCCTCCTCCTCCTCCTCTGATGATGATGACCCAGCAAACCAGCAATCGTATAAGAATGTACAAATTAAATTATATATATTCACAGATCATATCGTAATCATATATAGATCCAGCAGAAGTTGTGAAAAACTGTAGAAAGGTTACATATAATGCAAATGTACAATCTAATTACAATCTATGTCATAAGTTGTAAATATGTAAATTTAAACTCACAACGGAATCATATATCGCGCAAATATTTGAAAAATTGCATATATGTGCATCTGAAGTTACAATTTCGTTAAGATTTGATTGTAAAGTCCTCTGTTATAATGATTTCAAATATACTTACAACAACTCTGTTGATCCTTGCATGTTCAATAAAATATTCTTTTTCAAGAATATTAAAAAGAACACATTTGTCATTGTCATTAAATACAATTCGAAGACAAATATCAAAAGCGGTAGTTGTTTTATACAAATACATTCCTCAACATTAAACAATCGGTAATCACCCAGTCAATGTCTGTGAAATAGAACTACATGAAAATGATCATTCAGTTATTTTTGTACTATTGGCCAGAATTCTAAGGGAACCTTTTCGCACCCATTCTCCATGAACTGTGTTTTTCCGTACATCTGTACTAGCTATGTATAACTAAACCTTCAAAGGTAGATTCTTAATAGAATACTTACTGTTGTTTGTCATTAGGCATAGTGAACAGCCTTATGTTGTTTTCAAGTACTCGCTAAATGGATAGAAATTAAGCAACCAGAAAGAGAGTACTATTAGTCATTTTATTCCATATTTTGTTCTCAAAACAACAACACAACAAAAATTAACAACATCACTGCGATCTATAGAACACTTAAGAAATACAATAAACACGATTTTGAGGAAAACAATATTGAGGGAAATTTTGTTATATTGATTGTTATCATGATGATATTATACACGTCAATATGAAATTATATATGTGTTCAATTAAATCGCATATACTGGTTTATGCAATCATTGTCGACAATGTTGTATAAGATGTAATGGAATGTCTTTTCCAGATTGTATTCGCAGATGCAATATTATCATTAGGTATAAATGATTGCTTAACAACTGCGTACACATGGAGGAACCAGGTAGCTTCTGGACTATGAACTAGAAGGTCAAAGGATCGAAACTGGAAGCTGGAGGCTAAATTTATAACATAAATATATACATTAACTAATAATCAACTAACAGCATGTCACATAATGATTATGTTTCGACCTAAGAAATATTTTTGTTGCAAATACAATAACACGTTTGTTTTTTATGATAATATAATGTATGTATTATGATGTATGTTTGAACTGATTTTACTATTCAAGATTTAAAGTTGT
The DNA here is from genome assembly GCF_024139115.2 of Armigeres subalbatus. Lineage (NCBI taxonomy): Eukaryota > Metazoa > Arthropoda > Insecta > Diptera > Culicidae > Armigeres > Armigeres subalbatus. The sequence continues at coordinate 235,950,160 of NC_085139.1, read as the reverse complement.
AACAGTCCAATTATGCAACTTTATAACTGATCATATGCGATCTCTGATAAAAACCAACATGATTGTATATTGATTAAATTGGAATCGGAATACATCGTATATCTTGTTATGCCATAACACTGATTTGTACGTATATGGCCTCCACTTTTGTCCACATAGAAGGAATCTATGCATTTTATACAACCAAATTGCATCGTATAAGAGTACATTAAACAGAACTGAAAGTTAGTTATGTGAACCAATTTGTTGGCTGGGGATAATCCAACTACATACACCCTACAAGTAGCTCTTCCAGGAAATCTTTCAGACTTTTTTCAGGAAATAATTTAGGCTTTCTTCAGAAATTTAGCTAAAAATTTCCCCCGAAATTCTTCTGATAGATTCTCTGGGAGTTCCTCCGGGAGGTCCTATAGAAATTCTTCTAGGAGTTTCTCCTGAAATTCCTCCAGGGGTTCTTACGGGAGTTCCTCCGGGAGATCCACCGGCAGTTTCCACGAGATATTTTCCGGGAGTTTCACCGGCAGTTCCTCCGGGGTTCCTCTGAGGAGGAGCTCCCGGAGAAACTTCCAGATTAATTTCCAGAGAAACTTTCGGAGGAATTTCCGGGGGAATTCCCGGAGAAATACTCAGAGGAATTCTCGGAGGAACTGGTGGTGGTACTTCTGGAGGAATTTCTTGAAGAACTACAGGAAGTATTTCCGGAGGATACTCTCGTAAGAACTCCCGAATGAACTTCCGTAAGAATTCCGGGAGGAACTCGTGAAAGAATTCTTAGAGGACCTCCCGGAAAAATTCTCGGAGGAACTTCTGTAGATGAATTCCTATAGAATTCCTGAAAGATAGCCTGAATAAAATTCTGGGGGAACCGCGGGAGAAACTACTGATGGAACTCGGAGGAATTTTCAGAGGAACAGCCGGTGGAATTCCCGGAGTTGAATTTCTTGAAGAACTTCCGAAATCCCATTTCCCGTGAAATTCCTGCAAAATATCCTTTAGGAATTCACTGTGAAGTTCCTGGAGGGATTCCCGAAAGAACTCTTGAAAAAATTCCTGGAGGAGCTCCCGGAGGCACTCCCAGAAACACTTCCGGAGGAATTCTCACAAGGGAGTCCTGGAATAATTATTGGAGAAGTTTCTGAAGGAATTTCCGGAGAAATATCTGAAGGAATTCCAGGAAAAATACCAGGAGGAATTAATGGAGAAACTTTCAGATGAAATCCTGAAAGTATTCCCAGATGAATTGCTGAAGCAATTACCGGATGAATTCCCGGGAGTTTGTTCTGAAGAAATTCTGGAAGAACTCTTGGAAGATATCCTGGAGAAACTCTAAAATTAATTTCCGAATCAAATCTGGAGTAAATTCCGAGTGAAGACCGGAAAGATGTCCTGGAGGATTCCGCGAAAAAAATCCCGGAGAAATTCCTGAAGGAATTCCAGGAGAAGTACCTGAAGGAATTTCCGGGGGAATACTTGGACGGATTCCTGGAGAAATTTCTAAAGAAATGCCTAGAAGAGTTCTTGAAGGATATTCTAAAGTAATTGCGAGAAGAATTCCAGAATGAAATCCTAGAGGATTTCGCTATATAATTTATGGAGTTATTCCCGGAAAAAATCCTGGAAGTTATCCCGGAGGAATTAAAGGAAGAGTTCCTGGAGGAATTCTCGGTGAAATTCCTAGAAGATTTTCCGAAGGAATTTATTATAGATTTACATGTAAAATTATGGAGCGGAATCGGAGGGTTTCCGTCATAAATTTCAGAACAAAGGAATGGAGGAATGGAGGAATTATGGGAGTAAATTCCGTATGTATTCTTAAAGGAACTCTCGAATGCATTTCTGAAGGAAATGCCGGAGTTTTTTTGGAAGCAAAGCCGAAAAAATGTCTAGAAGTAAAAGTTGGAGAGAAGAAAAGAAACCTTTAAGGAATTTCCTCATGAATTTCCTAAAAAAAAATAGTGAGAGGTTTCCAAATATTTTTTTTAGAGGGATTACAATTACTTGAGAATGATTTTCGAACGATTTTCAGAGGAATTTGTGGATAACTTTCCGGAGGAATTTGTAAAGTTCCCGGAGGCTTCTAGAAAGGTTTCTGGTGGAAACATATTATTTTGTATGAGGTAGAGAAAAGAAAAATATCACATTAAGTAGGGGAACGGTTCGCCGCTTCGTCTCATAACTCCTATTTCCATCCCATCAAAAACTAAGCAATGGAAAAGAATTTGGTTTGTTTATTATTTTTGTGATTTTTTTTCAGCAGTGAGCACGCAGGGTGACAAAAAGAAGCGACGAATTTGGTGCCGTATTTCTTTGTTTAGCGATGAGATGGATGAATGTACAGTGAGATGGAAATCGGAACAGTTCCCCTATATGAAATCCTCGAGGAGAAAACGAGGAAACGGCGAAGTAGATACAAAAAAAAGGTGATTTATGAATTTCTCAGTGAACACCTAGAAAGCCTCAAGAAAACCACTAGAAACCACCGGCAGTCCTATGGTCGGCTGGCTATTATGTTTCCGCAACATAAAGAAAAACTCACAATCACTTCACGGACAGTCGTCGTGGGTGGATCTGGGCCGTACTAGGGATCCTACATTCAGAGATATGTGAAAGGGGCCATCTTGAGCCAATCGAGCATAGAGCTTGCTGACGTTTGATCTCCTTTCTCTTGTACGCGCACAAAATGCATAGGATTTGTTTTCGTTGTTCCGAAGCGTTTCCCGATGAAAACAAATCCTATCCCCTTCGTGCGCGTGCAAGAGAAAGATGATTAACGTCAGCAAGCCTTATAGAGCTTGCTGACGTTTAGTCATCTTTCTCTTGCACGCGCACAGAATAAATGAGTTTTGTTTTCATCGGGAAACGCTTCCGAAGCGTTTCCCGATGAAAACAAATCCTATCCTCCGCATGCGCTTGAAAGAGAAGGATGAGTAAACGTCAGCAAGCTCTATTGAGAACTGTCAAAGTCTGAGCCAAATGAACATCGTTATTGTTGCAGATCGAAAGGTATTGCGATTTTGGTGAAATAGATTTAATGAAAAGTTTTATCGAATAAACAATTTGTTTTGCTTTCGTAAGTAAAAGTAGTCTAGTTGATGCCTTATATCGTGTTCATTCGTATTGCTCTTTAATTTTAGCGAAAATGCACTGCTAGAGGATAGACAAAATAATCAAAAAGTGTGTTCGAATGAAAAGTCATGTGCAAGCCTAAACATTTTTTACTGCGGCAAGTGCTGACAGCGTTTGTTTATGAAAGTAACAGCGTTGCTAAATCGTCTGAAAAAGTATTCGCACATCTCTTAATATAGGATCCCTAGGCCGTACGGTATACAAACGTCTTTTCTTATAGGAATAATTGATAGACCCTGGCCTCGTCTTTGGATTCTATGTAGGGGAGAACGGTCCAAAATGCACCCCTGGGGCAAAATGGCCTCCCTCATAAAATCACTCATATAATCTGTTGTAGTACATTTATGAAAGAATATTACCATTACAATTCATAATTAGTTATCCATCATTGAGCTCCATTGGACAAATCTAACAAAATCCTCAAATTTACCGATTTGCTATTCTTCAACCACATCCGTAAGATTGTAGTTCAATCCATTAAGAAAATTCAAACAACCGTGCGTTCACCATTATTTTACATGCAATTGAGTCATTTTCAAGGAATGTAAAATAACAACATTACCAATGACAACAACATTGTCATCTCTTGTAATTGTTGGGACAAACACAACTCGCAATAAGCGTTTGTCTCAAACTGCAACAGAATAGGACAATGATCGCCGCTCGCCCATTTTGAGAAGAAGTCGGTTTTCGATGATGTTTTTGGTTAAATAAGTATCAGTTATCATTGTTCAGACATAAACTTATCCATCTGTTGACATGATTTATGTTTTACATCTGAAATATACAAGTTATCACAGATTGAAAAGTTTACAATAATTATCTTTCCATGTTTGTTGCAAATAAAATGGAACGCAACAATGTCTTTATCCTCTGCAGATGAGGACAAAGAGTTATCGCTATTCTCTTTTGTCGCTTGTTTTTTGCATTTTTCACCGACAATTACATTCCTTGGTCATTTTAGACCACCATTCGGGCGTTTTGCCCCAGGCCTATTTTTAAAAAAAATTTTAATGCGTTAGAAAGTCATGAAAACCTTATTGTTTTGAATAGGAGATCATTGTGAAATGTAGCTGGGTTTGTAAATTTTGCACCTATACGTTGAAATGGTTGGGTATTTTTGTTTGTATGGGTGAAAACATCGAAAAAGCTTAAGGGGTGCATTTTGGACCGTTCTCCCCTAGCAGTAAGTCGAAAACACAAAAAAAATCACAAAAAAAAGTTGGGTGGTGTTTTCAAAGCTATTCAATCTGTCTTCTTCTTCCGTCAGATAATAGTTTGGCATAATCATTCGACAATCTCTGATTATTGCAAAATGTAGAATTGCAGATAGGGTATCTGTTCCCATATTAATAACAGCCCGTATATTAATCCCAACCGTCGATAAACCAAATAAAAAATCAATTTATTTACAATTTCTCACATCGTATGTACACAATAATGGATGGAACACATTCTTGAATGTTTGGAATATTTTTCAAGATTTTGTTTGAGTAATGTTTTAATTCACAAGAATCAAATTATTAAAAGATAAAATTAGAAAGCACTTTTATTTGCATTTTCCTACCTTTGAACTGATGGTTTGATGCACTGCTCGATTGCTACTAGCAGATTCATCTGTTTTCACGCCGTTGTTTTCCACTCAATTTCAAGCTAAAACAATTCTATCCCTTCAAAATTCACTCCACAGCACATAAAGCACATCACATTTTCACTATGATATATGTCATTTTATTTTAAAAACCAACGCGATTTCCTATAGTTTGATATAGGTTTCTTTCGAACAATGCCTCAATTATCCTTGTCCGTATTTAAAACTGTTTACATGGCTGACAGTATCTGCAAGGGTTGCCGACCAACACCTTTATTTAAAAAATGCTTGAATCACCCTTCACCCTGAACTTCAACTCTTATGTTTGTAAAACAAATTATATCGAAATGATAAATTAAGACAAACACAAAATTGAACTGATAAGATGGAAAACTGCAACAAAACAGCAATTTTGTAATTATATTTCAACTCAAATACAAAATATTGAAGAATTCGGCATCACTGCAATCATATCGTTACGTATACACACATGTAATAGTGTGCGTATTTTATGTTGGAAACAGTATTATTGATATAGGTACAGGCATAGGATTAACTGTTTTTGAATGTTATTGAAATAGGTGCATGGCGGTAATGATGTTTTTAGCTAAATACTTCTATAATGTGATGAAAATTTCATTTTTGAAGTTACCAAATTGTTTTCAATTAAAAATTTCATGAGCCGAGCATAATTATTCACATGTTTCTTGATTATTGGGTGAGAAATCAATGCATTTCATATGCGCATTGCCTTTTGTTATTGATATAGGAACAGATACCCTATGTACTAACCCAGTTTTGTCAGAAGGAACTTTCAATTATTTAGGCCATCCAGGCCACCCAGAAGAAGAATGCGTACTGCGAGCAATCAACCTAAAATAAATATGATTGTACTTAGTTTCGATCCATCACAGAGAGCTCACATCCACCACGATGTTTATTGACACTCAATTTGATAAATTTCAAATTCGCCAATGTTTGGTGTGTTAATTGAACCATTCCGAGGAATCCACAATTCGGTAATTAAACTGTGTAAAATATTGCTGACATTGATGTGTCCACTCTTGTTTCAAAACTCGTATCTGATATGTATAGTTTGCATAGGCTTGCATCGTTTTACATCCTGACTGCGTATAAAAGTCAAATAATTTTCGACGGCAAACATTCTCTTTCGGTGTTTCACTGCATCAGCGCAGCCCGGCGTTTTTCCGCCCGCCCTCCAAAGGCACCAGCATCGATTAGCCGTCTAAATTATGGTGATTTACAGTGAGCGAGCAGCAGCGACCGAGATCCATCATTGAGCCATAAAATCAAATGCTTCCGAAACGGGGTGAATCCGTTTGATTGGTTTCGGTGCTTTATTTGTTTATCGTCACGCTGCTTGTAGTTGCTGCTGGCGGTGCTCGTGATCAGGCAAATTATATTGTAATTATATCTAATCGGACGAGCTACCACCGGGCACGATACTGACGAAATGCTCGGTGAAGGGATTAACAAGGGGCTCTTTAGAGCTCATCTGGGAGATGGGTGACTACGAGGAATAAATCATTCAGGGTGTGGATTCGATTGCCGTAAAAGTCTAACGCATTTTGAAATTCAGCCTCTTAAACGATTCCACTACTTTATTGTACCTTTGACAGATACGTATTTCGACCTCAACAGTAAGGCCGTCTTCAGTGTCTCGTACTTGACTTGACTACGAGACACTGAAGACGGCCTTACTGTTGAGGTCGAAATACGAATCTGTCAAATGTACAATAAAGTAGTGGAAATAAATGGAATAGTACACTACAAACTCGTCTTATGACATGTAAATAGGGGGAAAGACGGCTTTGGCAGGTTTTGTTCTATTATTGGCAGGGGATTTTTGTCGACCAAATTTTATGAAATTTGGCCACAATATTCTTTGATATGCAAAGAATGTTTAGGCCAAATTTGAGCATAGTCAATCATAAAAAACCCCCCTGCCAATAATAGAACAAAACCTGCCAAAGCCGTCATTTCCCCTATATATATAAATTTTTCTTTTTCTTCCTAAGCAATGGAGGGGGAATCTGCTCAACAGACATCCAGGAAGTGCGGGGTTAGGGACCACCTCCATCAGCAAACGAGGGAGGCAGGACTACATCCCCGACCCACTAAACCGTTTCCATTGCCGCCAAGCCCGTCGTCCCTTCGGTACAACCAGAAAGTAATGCTTCAAAGGAGGGCCAGTGCACAACGCACCCTCGAGATTAACTGCGTGTCCTTCCAGCACCGAACATCGTGACTCGCTTTTTAGAAGAGCACCATGGTATCGTCCCAGCACATTGCCGGCTTTCCAGATGGCCTTACCACGCCCTATGTTCTCGGAAGGTGGGAAGGGTCGACTTCACGGCTGCTTCCCTCTGCACGGCTGGTATCAAGAATGATTATGCCGCGTGCACCCCAAATTGACCTCTCTGCGATAGGGCCTATTCGCCAGCACAGAGGGACTTGCCGACGCGGTGCCTACGCCTGCCCCAGCCTTGACGAGGACCCCTTTCCGTCCTCGGGCTCGGAACCCACCCGGTTGACCGACGCCGCGAAAACGACGATACCATGTTGTTCTTCACGCGGCCACTTGTTCGATAAAAGGATCGAGTTCGACCACAGGACACCGGTATGACCCATGAAGCCGACTCCGAACCCTTGGACCACCTCTTATTTGCGCCTGAACTAGCTATTCTTCGAGCTCACGCTCCACTAGGTTGTCCGGGGTAGTGTCCAGACCACATGTGGCAAGCATGTGGTCACGCATTGTGCGAAAACGTGGGCATACGTATCTATCTCCGGTATCAACCTATGTGTACATCTACCCTTAGTGGAACTGTCCCACGCACGCTGCCATTTGACCATTGAGGCCAACCTGACAGTTCTACGGATGCCTCTCGTGCCACGCATTTCGAAGCACTCTATGTCTTCACCGATAACGATGTCAATAGGCATCATACCGGTGACGACGCAAAGTGCATCGTGCGACACGGTACGGTACGCGCTCGCGACTCTTAGGCACATGAACCTATACGTACTTTCTAACTTCGTTCTGTAGCAGTAAATACGCAGAGCCGTGCGTAAAGTGAGCCGTGGATAAAGCGACCCTAGCCAGAAGCTTGCGCTTGCTGGCATAAACCGCATAGCTATTGGACATCATCTGGGACAATGCCACTATAGCTGTGGAGGCACGCTTGTAGGCGCAATTGACGTGACTACCAAAGGTGAGCTTATCGTCGATCATTACCCCCAAGAGTTTGATGTTCAGAGGTGACCGTGCAGTTGCCTGTCCTTATCACCGCTTGTTGCTCCGACTTTCGGTTGTTAACAACAACCACCTCAGTCTTGTGGGTGGTGAGCCAGTTTTAACTTCCTGGCAAGGAATGTAATTGTCGCTGAAAAATGCTAAAAACAAGCGACAAAAGAGAATAGCGATAACTCTTTGTCCTCATCTGCAGAGGATAAAGACATTGTTGCGTTCTATTTTATTTGTAACAAACATGGAGAGGTAATTGTTGTGAACTTTTCAAACTGCGATAACTTGTATATTTCAGAAGTAAAACACAAATCATGACAACAGATGGTTAAGTCTATGTCTAAACTATGATAACTGATATTTATTTAACCAAAAACATCATCGAAAACCGACTACTTCTCAAAATGCGCGGCAAGCGATCATTGTCCTATTCTGTTGCAGTTTGGGACAAACGCTTATTGCGAGTTGAGTTTGTCCCAACATTTACAAGAGAGGACAATGTTGTTGTCATTGGCAATGTTGTTATTTTACATTCCTTGCTTCCTGGGACTCATCCACTCCTCCACAATTGCGATCGAGTGGGCTGCAGTCAACTCCACCTCTTCGATCGATTCGCTGTAGACCTCCAGCGTAATATCGTCAGCGAAGCCGATGATTACCACGCCCACCGGGAACTTCAATATCAAGACACCGTCGTACATGATGTTCCATAACACCGGACCCAGTATGGAACCTTGCGGAACCCCTGAGGTTATGTCAACGCACTTCCGTCCCGACTCCGTGTCGTATACCAGTAGTCGATTCTGGAAGTAGCTTCCGAGAATCTTGTACAGGTACTCGGGAATTCCAAGACGCAGGAGCGTATCTGCAATAGCTGCTCAACTGACACTATTGAATGCATTCCTCACGTCGAGAGTCACTACTGCACAATAGCGAACTGGGCCCCGTTCCAGTTGTAGGTACTTTTGGTATTGACATTGGGCAAATCCGCATCCAACATGGCCAGTGATTCCAGCAAAATCTGCCTCCGTTGATTCGTGGAACGGCTTCCCCATTCCACGGCCCAAGCGTTGAAGTCCCCCGCTATCACCACCGGCCTACGCCCCATTGCACCCCATCAAGTTAGCCGTCAAACAATCCAGAATACTACCGAACTGCTCGATCGACCATCGAGGAGGCGCATAGCAGCTGCAGAAGAAGATCCCGTTGACTTTGACAATGATGAAGCCATCGTGTGTCGAAGACACCAACTCTTGGACTGGCTATTTCCCCGTTGTATCGCCGCCATTTTAGACCCATCTGTGACCTAATTACCGTTCCTGGTACCCGGTAAGGATCCGCTATGATGGCGATATTCGTCCCCCATTCAGCAACTGTCTGACACAGCAGTTGCTGGGCTGCATCACAGTGGTTCAGGTTTAGCTGCGTTACCTGCACTGTGATTTTGCAGCGCGCCGGATACTTCGAACCCCCATGGGATGCTTGCTGTTCACAACTTTGCTGGAACAAATCAAACAATTGGGAGGGTTCGTGCAGCATTGTGCCTTATGTCCCTCCGAACCACAGCGTCGGCAGAGATTGCTTCTGTCAGGGCCTTTGCAGTCCCATTGCTTGTGACCCGGTTCACAGGCACTTGAAGCAAACTTCGAGTTGCTAGTATATGGCACACCGACCATCCCACCTTGACGCTCCCTAGCTTGACTACCTTGGAGGCGTCCGCTACAGATAGCCGAACCAATGCTACCTGCGTCCCTGCCGGACCTTTCCGTAGCTAAACGGCAGCGGTGGGCGTCTCCACTTCACACTGTCGCCGCAGTGCCGTGACGAGCTCTTCGACTTCGGTGATCTCGTCCAGGGCTTAGATTCACCTCCGTCGTGAATGCCTTCACCTTGACCGTCTCGCCTAGGACTTCCTCTGCAAACTTCTTGTAGGCGCACCGCTTCAGCTCGAGGATCATCTCGCCCATCCGTCACCGTAACTAGGGAGAGGAAGGAAGTGTTGATGTGGTACTTACTTAACGAGAGGCCACCGACTTAGCGACACCCTCATAAGTACCACGGAGTTGGATAATGAGGAAAGTATTCGTTGGGTCAGGATTTGCCTGTAGCTGGCAATGTAACCGTAGTAGATCTTACCCCGTAACACACCACGTAAAGGTGTCTACCCAGCGTTACGGGTTCGTAAGAAACAGGGGCAAGGGCTGTCTCGAAAATAAGTTATCCACTTTCAAAGTGTTAAAGTGACAAATAAAATTCTCAGCTTTTCAAACAAATGACAATAAAAAGTATATCGCGGGTGAACCTATCTCAGTATTCCAGGTTGCTGATAAAGTTCGCAGATTCAATCAAACGATCATTAAGAATATCGACATAAACGGAACAAACTTTTCTGATTCGGCAGTTATTGAGGACCATTTAGTAGACGATTTTAAAAATTTATTTGATTCCGGACATTTGATTGATAGTTTAGAATTTATTCCGAAGAAGGTTTTGCCACGTGATCCAGATGAAAATAATAATTTGACAGAAATTGTAGATGGAGAGTAACTTTACAGTTTGATTCGAAAAAGTCATCAAAGGATGGGAAGTGACGGTTTGACAAAACATTCTTCATGGATAGGTACATGGGACATAATTAAAACAGATTAAAACAGATGACATTGAAATTGTAAATGATTTCTTGAGTAAAACGTACATAAGAAGTTTTGCGATGGAGTCGTAGTACTAATCAAAAAGAAAGATTGTTCAAATAATACAATTAATCAATTTAGACCTTTTACATTGTTGACTTTTGATTTTAAGATTTGTTCTTAAATACTTAAAAATAGATTCAGTTTATTCAAATCAAAAATGTAACAATAGAAATCATAACATATTTGAATTAACTTGCGCTCTAAGAGATAAAATTTCTGAATTGAATATAAGGAAAAAGAAGGATACCTTATTTCGTTTGATTTGGATAAAGCTTTTGATAGATACTGAAAATACTTTCAATAGCTTTGGTTTACAATTAATTGCATATTATTCGGCAACTCGGCCGTACGAAAACCATTTTTTGTTAAATATCTTGGCTGTGCATATGCACAGCATATGTTTCGAAATGGACAAATTGATATGAAATTTGCGAAAAAGAATCCACGTGTCTTGGAGGGACTCGAACCCTCAACCTCCTACTCTCTAGATAGGCGTGATAACCCCTACACAACAAGACCACTTAAAGGTCACGTTTGCGGAAAAGCCATCAGAATCCGAGTACCAACCTCCACCGCGGTTAGCTCTCTTTTTGCAAATTGAATATCTTTCGGATGCTTGATTTGCCCAATCTCCACATTTGCTTTACTGTTGTATATCCACAGCCAAGCGAGTGCACATTGTTTATTAAACGAGAGGATCGCACTCCATGCCCCCCAGCAACGGACTGGGCGGGACGGTATAGAATGCGAATTCAATCGCACTCTGCTGTGCCAAAGGCTTGCTTGGCTAAAGCATTTGATGAGTTTGATTGCCTTTACGTAAACGGTCGCGTGTACTCAGACGACTAATGACGGTGAAAGACCGACACTTGATTACAATTAATTGCATATTATTCGGCAACTCGGCCGTACGAAAACCATTTTTTTGTTAAATATCTTGGCTGTGCATATGCATTTCGAAACATATGCTGTGCATATGCACAGCCAAGATATTTAACAAAAAAAGCTTTGGTTTAGTTTCAGGAGCTAGTCTCAATACTCTTACAATTAGAAATGGTACAGATTTATTATTTCAATCTGATTGGTTGAATGTTAAACCTAATATAAAAATGTAAAGTTTTATATTATGCAATGAACTGGAAGAAATGATTAAAATAAAAATAGTTTGGACTAGTCATCAACACGTCGGAGACATGATAAGAAAAGGCTCAAGAGAAGCTGTTTAAAAACTGTAGAAGCAAATTTATCGCTGAAGTCAAAGTACGTATTTATGGAGATATTCAAGATTCAGAGAACGAGCAAACCTTACTTCCAATCGTTGGGGAAAATGAAACTCTACTGTTTATATTTGACAGGACTTGCGGGTTAGGGCTTAACCAAATCAACCATATTAAAAATCAATAGAACTGTTACCTTGATCTCCTATTAGCAAAAATTTAAGAAGATTTCTGTGTGTTAGAATTGTAGAATCCCTTATGGAAAAACGAAACATTCCACACAGTGATCAAAATACTCTCTTCCTCTAACGCTTCGCATGATATCGCACTGACATCTACAACGCCAAATAAAATCGGATGGATACGCATGGTGCGGCAGCTCAACCAATCCTTAGCAGTTTTTTCAGTCAGCTATAAATTTATCAATGAATGCTTTTCACACCAGTTATCTTTATTCGCTCTAATAAAAAAAATATTGATTTGAACGACATCAATTACTTATTACTAAGCTTTGAGGCAACATTACCCATGTTGCAAGTGGAATGAAAAAAGTGGATGGATAACTATGAATGAATCTTCACAGTCCACATGTTGCTGCTCACCACGTGCTAGGCGAGTTCACAATTCTCCACCGGCACCAAAAAACGGCCGATTTTTGGCGTAAACAATGGTGTGAACGGAATGCTCTCGCTTGGCGAACGGTACAACAGGAGGTTCCGATCGACGCATGCGTTTCCCGTAGTGGGAAACTGACAGCATCCGTCCGAACCGCGTTGCCGCTCGCTCGCCGGTGATTCAAATAACAAACGGAATGCTGTCGGTCCCGTGTAGTTGGCGGATCCTGCCTCAAGCGAGCGGGAACACGGAAAACAACCGTAGACACACTCTGCTGGAATGTGGACTTGGCAGGCGGCTTTAGTTTACGTTTGGCCGTTGACCGGTTCTGTCGCGAATCGCGGAAGTCGCAAGGATTGTTCCGAGGGTGTTTGGTCCGTTCGGCAGGGTTCCAGAATCAGTGCACTAGTGTGGAGTGTGGGCGTCCGTTAGAAAGGGGCCCTTTTTCCTGTACCGGTGTGTGACAAGTGCCCAGGGTCAGTGTCAACAGTAAAGAAATGCAAATATCCCACGGTCAACTGCAAGTCACGACGTGAGGTCGTTCGAACGTGTATGCTCCTCTAGAGTGGTTACAACAGGTCCTGGCCGTTGTTGTCTGCAGGACGATGGAAATGTAGAATTTTATCACAGAGGAAAATCTAGCCATTTGTCACGACACGGACTGCTGCCGTTGCCTGTCATCATTGTCGCTGCTTGTTGCCGCTAGGATTATAAATATCCGGTTCTACAAGGGTCTCCCTCTCCCTGTAATAATGTGTCTCCAATTGGAATGATGTGTTGTGACTCTTTGTGGAAAGGCAATAAGTGAATCAGGATCCGTTGGAACATGCAAACACGCTGGATTAGCAAGGAATGTCAATTAGTTGTCTTCACCTTCTGTTGGTGAATGGAACACTGTTGGAGAAGATCAGTTTAGAAAAGGTAGATTACTGTGTGGTGGATGAAGGGAAAGATAATTATTGATAATTGAGTTTCGAAGTGTTATGAATTGAATTGTGTAGACTAGTTTTGTCATTTTGTGTCCAAAATTATGTAGTTGGGTCAGAGTTGTGGAAAAAGAGTTTAAAGTGATTGATAATTTGTAAACATATTTCTATAAATATAAAAATATGAAAATTCGTTATAATAAAAAATATAAAAAAATACATAAAAACCAGAAGAATCAGTGAAAGTTAGTGAATATTAATGTCACTATAAGTACTTTTTTGTGAGTAGAACAGCAAACAATTGTTGCAAGTTACAGGTAAGCCCTTAAAATTTGTTTGATTTTTCAATATTTTATAAATTAGATATGCATGGTAACTGAAGGATGCTTTGATTTCAAAAGTGCCAACAGTTTTACTTCTTTTTTTTCAAATATGAGCAACAATAATATAACATTTAAACTTTGATATACAGGTGCTTACACTTGATGGTTTTATTCTATGTCCGCAAAAGAAATAGTTATGTGGATTCTCCAACCTACATCCAAAATATGTGATATGATTATTGCACGTCAATATTGATATTAATTAAAAACACTGTTTTTGATCGACACGCCGTCCATCGAAAATAGATGAATGTATCAATGAAAATAGTGAACCATAACTCTGAAGATTCTAGGAATTATAAAGAGTTCTAGAAGTTGGTAGCAAGTAGCATCTCGAGACTCTAACAAGTGTCCACAGGTATCATGTTACGGTTTATTTTATATTACCTGTAAGTGACAAATGTTTGAGTGGATTTGTGAATGTTCCATTCCTTAATGTTCTGTGTTTGGGCCTGAAGATAGGCAATTAAAATTATAAATAGAGAAATTCTCAAACACAGACTTTATATTGCTGGTGCCACATGGCACAAAATAAATTCTGGGTGTCCATATAGGATAAGAATCCTACACAAAAGCTCAGCTAGGAATACAGTAAACTAATTGCTGTAGACAAAATAGGCAGTTACAATCAAACAGCATTTTGATAAAAATCAGCATTTCTTTGAACACTTTTTCGGAGTACACTGGATTCTGTTTTTACACGATTTTCTCAATTTTGCACTCATCGTAAATGTTTGACGCATATTAATTATCATGTGATTTTTCTTTGATTTATTCTGAATTTTTTGAAACATGTTGCAAAATCGTGTAAAAACAGAATCCTGTGTACAACAATTTATAATTTTTTCCCGCAATAATAAAACATGTTACCTAGAGAAGGTTTTACATTCAAAACAATATGTTGGATAAGAATATTGTATTTCGTTCTATTTAATGATAGGACTGACTGACTGCTCACAACACAACACATATACATACATTAGAATCCAATCGAAGTGCCATAGCATTCTGTTAATGCAGTTTGAGTTTTTCCCTTTGATACGTTTAGGATTTTACCTAGGAAATTCCTCCAGGAATTTATTTAAAAATTTCCTAATGAATAGTACATTAATAAAAAATGTGTGCAGCTTAATGTACCATAAATTAATCCTAGGGAAAATTTCTGGAGGAGCTCCCAAAAGAATTTCTGGCGAATTTTGTGGAAGAATTCCTGTAGGAAATTCTAAATGAGTTCCAGGAAGAATTTCCGAATCAATTGAACAAAAAATCTGATTGAACTCATGAAGGAATTGAAAAAAAAACTAAAGAAATTTTCGAAACGAATTCGCAAAGTAATTTCTGGAGGATTTTAGGAAGAATCACCAAACATATTTTTTGAAGAAATACCCAAATTTCTTCAGCAATTTCTTCAGGAACTCCTTCCAGAATTCCTTCTGGAATTTCTCTTGGATTTCATTCGAAAATAGCCCCAGGTAGTTGTTTTTTCGATAAATTCACCAGTAGTTTATTCTTAAATTCCTCCAAAGAATCTTTCGAAGATAACTTCAAAATTTCCCGTGAGGATTTCTTCAAAACATCCTCCTGAAATGAATCCAGTAATTCCTTCAAAAAATCTTCCGGGAATTCCTTCGTAATTTCCATAACACATTAGGTCAATACTTCCACACCTTCCTTTCTTTAATTTCTTTCGAAAGCATCTTAAGACCTCCGGAAATTACTGCAAGAATTCCTTCGGCAAAACCTTGAGTTATAATTTCAAAAATTAGCCGAGGAATTCCTCACAAC
This sequence comes from Armigeres subalbatus, assembly GCF_024139115.2. Classification (NCBI taxonomy): domain Eukaryota; kingdom Metazoa; phylum Arthropoda; class Insecta; order Diptera; family Culicidae; genus Armigeres; species Armigeres subalbatus. The sequence goes on along the minus strand of NC_085139.1, from coordinate 235,934,556 downwards.
ATTCTAGAATAAAATTCAGAGAAACTCATGGGGAATTTCTGTACTCCTGAAGGATTTTTAAATGGAACTCCTGAAGGAATTTTAGACATGCTCAGATTTTCCCAAGAATTTCTTTGGGCATTACTTCAAGATTTCCTTCAGAAATTCCTCAAGGGATTTCTTTGAAAAAAATTCCGGAAACAACTTCGGAAATAAATCTAAAAATTCTGTTTAAATTCCTCCGGATGTTCCTTCGAAAATTGAAAGAATGAATTTTAAGAGTTATTTCAGAATCTACCTAAGGAGTTCCTTCGGGATTCAAAACTTCCTCCTGGATTTCTTTCGGAAATTATTTGAAACATTTATTAAGAAAAAAACATTTACGAATTCCTTTGAAAATTTCTCTGGATATACCTTTTGAAACACCTTTAGAAACACCTACGGAAAATATTTTGGTAATTCTTTCGGATATTCCTTCGAAAATTCCAAAGGGCAGCGGTTCTCAACCTTTTTATTGAGAGGTACTCCTTTGAACTTTTGGATTCATTGAGGTACTCCGTACTTTTATCGTCGTAATTAAAATAAGCGTAGTTAATAAGATATATGAAAGGCGGAACCGAGAACTAAAGTGATAAATGGCTCTCCATCATTCACCATGGTTTCCATCGAAAAAAGTTTTTTGAAATTGTTCCGTGAGATTTTCCAATTCAAATTAAGTTTATACATCAATCTTCCAAGCCTCTTGAAAGGACGCTTCCGAGCCTCTTGAAAGTTGGTCTTTAACTCTTTTGAAAGGAAGGCTTCCGAGAATCTTTGAAGGAGGCTTTCAAGCTCCAAAAAGAGGCTTACGAGTCTCTTGACATGAGGCTTCCGTGCTTCTTGAAGTGGGTTTCCGAGCCTCTTGAAAAAAGGCTTCTGAGATTCTTGAAAAAAAGCGTCCAAGCCTCTTAAAAAGAGGGTTCCGAGACTCTTGAAAGGAGGCCTCTAAAACGGAAGAAGGCCTCTAAGGTTTTTGAAACCCTAGCAGCAAAAATGTTGCACAAAGGCCATTGCAACTCATATGTGACCAGATCAGTCATAATCAAGTTGCTGAAACCATTTCTGTCCAACTTGTGCTGCTTGGGAAAGAGGCTTCCGATTATCTTGAAAGGAGGCTTTCGAACCTCCTGAAAGAAGGCTTTCGACACTCTTGAAAGGATGCTTCTAAGCCTCTCGAAAAAAGGCTTCTGAGAATCTCAAAAGAAGGCTTCCAAGGAGGCATCTGTACCATTTGGAATGGGCCATTAAGGCTCTTTAAAGCCTCCTTTTTCGCCCTTCTTGAAAGGATGCTTCCGCGCTTCTTGAAAGGGCCTTTCGAGCCTATTGAAAGAAGGCTCCCGAGTCTGTTGAAAGGAGGTCTCTGAACCATTTGGAAGGGGCCTCTAAGGATCTTGAAAGGAGACCTTTAAGCCTTAATAATGAGAAGCATCTGAGCCTCTTGAAAGAAGGCTCTTTATATTCTTCAAAGGAGGCTTCTTAGCCTTTTCAAACAAGGCTTTTTATCCTCTTAAAGAAGGTTTCTAAGAATCTGGAATGGAGGCTTCTCAGCCTTTTAAGAAAAGGCGTACGAGTGCCTTAATATGAGACTCCTGAGCGTCTTTAAGGAAGGCTTCTGATACTCTCTAAGGCTCTTGAAAGGAGGCTTTCGAGTCTCTTGAAAGAAGGTTTCCGAGTCTTTTGAAATAAGGCTTTTGTGCCTGTTGAAAGGAAGCTTTCGAGCGTCTTGAAAGGATGCTTTCGAGCCTCTTGGAAGAAGGCTTTCGAGCCTTTGAAGCCATTTAAATTGAAGCTTCTTAACGTTCAGATTCTAGATTTTGGTTCGGATGCTTATACATTTTCTTTTCTCGATCAAATAGATTACATTAAAGATTTTCAAATTTTGTAGCTTCGTTGTGTTGTTCTTTTGCCATTTTGTCCTACAGTCCTTCAAACACTGTGCTGGTTGTGGTAGGCAAGATTAACTAGACTTTGAATGACTGATCGCCATGCATATTATGTACAACACAAAGTTTTAGAATCAAAAGTTAAACAAATATCAAAATTAGAGGTGAGCCAGCCTACCCAAGTAACAATTAGTAGCCACAAACAGACATCATTGTCGAACTAAGGTTTAATAAAAGTATTCGTAGCTGAATAATGCATACTATTGAATAAGAAATTGAGCAAACAATGCTGACATCAGTAACCATCTACTGTTCCACTTTCAACTATATATCTGAAAAATACGTTTTTAAACGTTGCCGAAATATTTCTTTCTATTTCGAAACTCATATTGAACAATTAGCTGAATACAAAAAACTTAAACTTGCAAAGTTTCCCCTATTCATCATGATTCATATGTTTAAATATTTTGTGTTTGAACCATTGAACAAACGCTTGAAAACTCTACTACAATCCAAGCACAACACAAGCTTATTTAGAAGTCTAATAATTGACGTTATCAGTAAACAACGTCGCTTTTGTAGATGAATCCAATAAATTTTATTAACATAATCTTGAAACGCTGAATAAACGTTTGACAATTTGCTTATTGCAATAACAACAAAAGCTTTGAATAAACGTTGTACAAACGTTTTTTTCCATTCTTTAAATTGATTTATTTAAGCGGCTAGTTTATTGGTAACATTGTAACTTTCTGCACTTTTCAATTTACTGAATTCACACAATCAATCTATTCCAATACTTACTTAAATGGGGAATAATTGAAAATTCCTGCAATAATCTGCGTTTTCCACGAAGGCAGCTAATCGTCACAATCGCCAGCAGCGTTGATGACAGCAAAAGCACTTTTACTTTGGGAATTGTCACACTGATTATATTTACCATTACGTGCAGTTCATATGTAATGGATTAATAAACGTGAACTACATGTAGGTTGCTTATAAAACAAACTTGATCAATAAATACACAATAGCAAACTATCATACCAGAACTATAATAGTTTGCTTTCCGATGTGAAATATTACACTAGCTAACATCATGGAATTCCTGTTCAGCTTTTGTACGATTGTTGTTAACTTTGAAGGATAATGACCAACAATCCCGTTACAGCTATTTAACCAGTATTATTCAACAACGTGAGATTTATATTTCTAATTCAGCTCAGTACTATCCAAGGTGACAAATATAGCCGATAGTAGTAAAGAGGGCTGGGAATTCAAAGGTCGTGGCATCGATACTGGTAAACTGTTTCCAATTTGTTTTTTTTTTATCTCAGCTCCAATGTTTAACAACGCCTGAATTAGCGTTGCACTGTAATGAAATAAAAGGATTTGAAAACACATACTGAAACAAGCGTAATCAATAAGTTGTAAACATAGTTGTATAACATCATGGAACTCCTGTAAAGCTTTTGTACGATTGCTGTCAACTTTGAAGCGTAATGACTAACAATTCCATTACAGCTATTCAGCCAATATTATTCAACAACGTGAGGTTTTTATTTCTTATTCAGCTTGGTACTATCCAAGGTGACAAACATAGCTGATGGTAAACAAGAGGGCTGGGGATTCAAAGGTCGTTGGATCGATACCGAAATCCTGTTCAAAATTTATTTTTCATCGTATCTCCAGTATGTTGAACAATGTCTTAATAAGTGTAGCAATGTTATGAAATAAAAGTACTTAGAAACGCATAATTAAAAAAGCCTAATCAGTAAAAGTCGCTGACAAGTTGAATTAACATTACACCTGGTTTTTGAACAAAGTTGATGAATAAATATTGTTATCTACTATTTATGTAAAGTTGAAGAGAGGTTTCTAGTTATTGTTGAATAAATACTCCATTTTTGGGCGAACAATGCTGGAACAAATGTTATCATGTATGATAGTATAATTTTTAATCAACGCTGGCTGAATAAATCTGACCATACTGATGTTTATTCAACTGGCAATTGTTACTTGGGTAGGGCTGCAAGCCTCTTTAATAAAGAAATAAAAAAAATCAAAACTTTATCAATAAGTTTTTACTGGAATTGTAATACATCCACCATTACGCATTTTTGTCCGAGGTACCCCCAGGGGTACATGTGTCCAAGTTTGAGAATTGCTGCCTTAGGGGATTCGTTCGGGAATTGCTTCACAGATTCCTATAGAATTTTTTTAGGTTTTGAAAATTCACGTAGGAATTTCTTCGGAAGATACTTTAGATTCAGAAATACCTTGAGGAATATCTTTAGAAATTCATTCAGCAATTCCTGTTAGTGTTAAACGTGATTGTGTGAAGTGTTCAGTCGTGTTGTTTCTCGTTCTGTTCCGATCGTCCGATATTATGAAATTCGTGGGTTGAAATTAATAAAAATTAGACCTGAGTGCGCTTAACTTGTTGAACAATCCGGTTTATTACTAGCTCGATCGCCTCGTAAGTTTTTACGTGAGTTTTTCTTCAAAGTTCACACCCAATCGTCATGGAGAAAGACTGCGGAAAGTGCTATTTGTCTGTCGATATTAGTTCAGACTTGTTCACTGTATGTGAAGGGAAATGTGCCAAAACATTTCATGCCGCCGCGCCTGTGTTGGTGTGACCGAAGTGGATATGTGCGCCCTAGCGAGGAAAAATATTATTTGGATCTGCGATGGCTGTATGGTGTTGTTTTGTAGGGCTAGAGAACGCACGAATGTTGATATAGCCACAAACACTCAACAATCCCCATCGGTAGAAGAGGAAATTAAAGATTTGAAATGTGCAGTGAAGGAAATTAGGAACACGCTTGCCCAGGTTGCTTGCAAATCTTCTCCGCTTTCATCGTATCATCAGTCCACGCCAGTATCGACGCCCGTACTTCTTGATGGGACAAGTGAAGAGATCGTGTATGCTGAAACAGTAGACTCCCCGTCGCACTTCTCATTGCAAACGGCTGACTGCGAAACGTTCTCGCTCTACCTAACTAATATTGACAAGAATGCCACTGAAAATGATATTAGTCAATTGATATCACATTCTCTCAGTGTTCCATTGCCGTGCTGTTCCAATGTAGCGAAACTGGTGCCAAAGTACAGAAGCACTTACGCACTCGATTATGTATCGTTCAAAGCTGTGTTGAATACTAATCTGAAATCGAAAGCAATGAATACATCTACATGGCCCAAATCAGTCAAATTTCGAGAGTTTGTTGATCGGAGAACCGACACTTGGAAACCTGTGTAATCAATTATCAAAAAAAGTCCTTTAATGTCCGAATTTTTGTAGTTTATTTTTGAGATTGGCGTTGTTGGAAGTTTGTCACACATATGTTGTTATTTGTATTTTATGAAGATTAGTAAGATACTAGGCAAGATGTAATGAGTAATTGAATAATTTGTGTTAATGTTTTTTCATGGATGAAAACTATGTTCAAACACTAGTGTTAGGAATTCAATAAGATCATTGCATATCAGTTGAATGTAAACTAATAATAATAATAAATAAATAAATAAATAACTTAATTTCAAATTAAAAAAAAACAAGCAAATAAAGACTTAAAAAATCAGAAGTTCATTAAAAATCATCCAGAATTCCCTTCAAAATATCATCCAGTAAATCTTTCAGAACTTCCCATAGGAAATCTATTAAGGAATTTACTAGGACATTCCTCAGTTTTTCAGTAACGGTAAGCAAGCCTTGTACTTTATATGCTAAAAATGAGATACAAAATTTTTTCCTACTTTACAACACACAAGGTTTGCGTCTTCACAAAAGTTGTAGCAAAACTTCACCTGAAAAACTTGTTCGAAGACTCCAAGTTCATAATTTGATTACTTTTGAAGATTTATTACTTTTCATGAAAACAAATTTTAAACATATTCATCAAAGCCTGCAGGCGTATGGAGACGCCTGGTGCATTGTTTAAAAAAACTCCTTATTGACTAAAATTTGTGTGTAAAATAAAAGGTTTATAATATTGTGCCGTACAACAAAATGACAACTTTTGTGATCATTTTCCAAGGCTCTCATAGATGTAAAAAAAAATCTCCGCAGTACAAAAAGCACATGACGCTATCAAAGCATTCATCGCCACAATCCACCACGTGGCGGTCAAATTTCCGAAAATATCAAGGAAGCTTTTTTTTAGGCGACTATCTGGCGCTTATTTTTCGTTGCTACTAAAAATAAGCGGAGGAGTAGATTTTTTTATGCGCGGTACAATATTATACATACCAGTGAGGGCATATTTGCATCAAGTTGCGATAAAAAAAACCCTGGCCTGAGGATGAGGCCTACTTGATGTTTCACAGGGGCAATGGAAAACTAATGGTTTTTAAATAAACATTCGAATTCGCTTACTACTTGACACTTCATATTAAATAAAAAAAACTTGGTATTTGTTATGCGTATGAGATTGTCTGCCACAATTTACCCCTTGTCTAGTTCTTCTTCTTCTTATTGGCATTACATCCCCACACTAGGACAGAGCCGCCTCGCAGCTTAGAGTTCATTAAGCACTTCCACAGTTATTAACTGCGAGGTTTCTAAGCCAGGTTACCATTTTTGCATTCGTATATCATGAGGCTAGCACGAAGATACTTTTATGCCCAGGGAAGTCGAGACAATTTCCAATCCGAAAATTGCCTAGACCGGCACCGGGAATCGAACCCAGCCACCCTCAGCGACTTTGGCCACCGTGCAATTGCCTGAATATATCAGACGTTAAAATGGTTGAAAACTAGTGGAATGAGAGTTGACGGATCCCTCAACTAAGGGCCCTGGATTAAATTAAAGAATGAGCAAGGATGAGGACTAAGAGGACACAATAAAAGACTTATCGTTCTATAAGTGATATTTTAGATCTCTCTTACATGCTTCTCAACCCTTTTAAACGAACGAGTAAGGCATCATCACTGCCAAGTGGATTCATTAGGTTTTTTTTTAGAATTATGGAGAGAGAAACCTGAAAAGTGTTGCAAGGCACCCCGTTTGACGGTACCTCTATTTAATGTATTCATATCTCACAAAGCAATTCCATTTCAAAATCTTTCAAATCGTTTCAATGCATTTAATTTTTTTCTATTTATTTATTTATTTACACTAAAGCACAATAGGACAGCCCCATATGGAGCCCATAGGAGTGGCCAAAACTACTAAAAGGCCATTTTTCGATTTGAGCGAGTAAAATGTGATGAATACACAGCGTATAACCTATATTTTTATAATCAGGACGGTTTTTATTTTTTAGATTTTTTTGGGAGGGGTGGGGGGCGTTCAAACTAGCCCCTCCTAGAAATGATATTTTTACGTTTTTTGGGAAAACGGCCAGCTTTGCCATATTTTCGTCTCAAAAGTAACATATTTATATATCGTTACAAAGCTCTTAAACAGATCTATGCAATAGGCTTGATAATGTAATAATAGCTCCGTCCAGAATTTAGTTTTAAGTAGTTTTGAAAAAGCATATTTTACGCAGTTTTTAACGAACAAAACAGTTTGGTACCCCGCAATACCCCGCAGTAAAACATCATGCACTATACTATTGAACGCTTAAGCTTTGAGGACCATGAATAAAATTTTGCCAAAGTCACAACTTTGTAAGATACATGATTTAAAAAAAAAGCCTATTTTTGCCTTTCTCGTGTACTAAGTATACGTAGAAGTTATATGATTGCTCCAAAAGCATTAAAAAGAACGCCCAAACACTCATAGTGTTGTATACCGATCGACTCAGTTCGACGAATTGAGGTGATGTCTGTGTGTACGTGTATGTTAATGGCTGTATGTGTGTGAGCAAAAATTATCTTAACTATTTTTTAGGCACTTACACTCAACCGATTTACTCGCAACGAGTTTCATTCGTCAGAGAACGTTGTTCCATTGCTCCCTATTAGAAATAGGCTGGATATGGGCTCAAAAGTTATGGCCAAAATACATTTTCTTATAATGTACGAGAAAGATAACATTACCGCAAGGAGGATTAATAAGGTCTTTTGGTAAACTTCTTCTTTTTCAATTTTCATCTGAGTTACTCAATAATGCCACTTCAATTGAAAATGGTGACGAACACAATTTACATAACATTTGAAGGGGGAGGGTTATGTCTTAACGTTGCGCCTAATTCAAGAAAAAATCAATTAACACATAAAAAGCGTCACGCAGTAGAAGGGAAGGGGTTCAAAATTTACAATTTTGACATTACTACATAATCGAAGCGAATTATAGATTTAACCATAACGTGTCATAAAGTGGTGGATGAGTAGTGTGTTAAATAACTCCTTGTCACAATACGTTTTTATATTTATGAAAGAAATCTTATGGAAATATCAAATAAATGAAATTTCATTTCGTTGATGTCACAATATGACGCTAATTGAATCTGTTCTACTCTCCTTTGCTGGTTTAATAAGTTTTATTCAGTGAATTTTCTGCACCAGAAGCTAATAGTGCTTTTTTGATCATTTTAGGAAAACTGTGTTGCGTCCATTTGTCTGTGACACGAATATACAGTTAAACCCTTTATATGACCATTAGTATTTTATCCAGTATCAAGCGGGCTTATTGCAAGCCAAAAAATGACAAAATTCCGTTGGTTTTGTAGAATATTACTAAAATCGATACTATGCCAAAAATTGGTCCCATACCCCAATAAAGGCTTGAAAAAAATATTTTTCGTTTCTATCTATGTTTTGCCTTTCTCGTATACAAAGTATACGTAAAGGCTATATGTTCGCTCCAAAAACAATTTTTTTATTAGAAGGCTTGGAGACCCATAGTGTTATATACCGATCAACTCAGCTCGACGAATTGAGGTGATGTCTGTGTGTGTGTTTGCCTGTGTATGTGTGTATGTGTATGTGTGTGTATGTGCGCAAAAAGTCTAGTCCACTTTTCAGGTACTTACCCTTAACCGATTTGCTCGCAACAAGTTGCATTCGACGCAGAATCCTATCCCATTGTTTCCTATTGAAAATTGGCCGGATCGGATTATGGGCTCAGAAGTTATGGTCAAAATACTTTTTTTTAGACAACAACGAGTGGAAAAGTCTAGCCCATTTTTCAGGCACTTACCCTTAACCGATTTGCTCGCAACAAGTTGCATTCGACGCAAAATCCTGTCCCATTGTTTCCTATTGAAAATTGGCCGGATCAGACTATGGGCTCAGAAGTTATGGTCAAAATACTTTTTTTTAGACAACAACGAGTGGAAAAGTCTAGCCCATTGTTTAGACACTTATCCTTAACCGATTTACTCGCAACAAGTTGCATTCGACGCAGAATCCTGTCCCATTATTTCTTATTGAAAATTGGCCCATGGGCTCAGAAGTAATGGTCAAAATACTTTTTTTCAGACAACAACGAGTGGAAAAGTCTAGTCCATTTTTCAGGCACTTACTCTTAACTGATTTACTCGCAACAAGTTGCATTCGACGCAGAATCCTGTCCCATTGTTTCCTATTGAAAATTGGCAGGATCGGACTATGGACTCAGAAGTAATGGTCAAAATACTTTTTTTCAGACAACAACGAGTGGAAAAGTCTAGCCCATTGTTTAGACACTTATCCTTAACCGATTTACTCGCAACAAGTTGCATTCGACGCAGAATCCTGTCCTATTGTTTCCTATTGAAAATTGGCCGGATCGGGCTATGGGCTCAGAAGTTAAGGTCAAAATACTTTATCTTTCGACGAAGACGAGTGAAAAAATCTAGCTCACTTTTTTGTCACTTATCCTTTACCGATTGTTTCGCAAAAGTAGCGTTCGACAGGGAATCCCGTCCCATTGCTTTCTATTGAGAACTGGGCAGACGGGATCAGAAACTATGGTCAAAATCAGGGTCCATAATGCTCACTCCATCTCAGGAGCACATGATTTTCCCTCACGAAAGTTTTCGGGGAGAAATCGCTTTTCGGGAAAGAAAAACCGCCTGGAGAGTGATAACAATTTTTCGCACACTTCGATTGCCGCTAAACGTTGTTGGTTGGCTCTTTTTCTTTCATATTCGAGTCTTTTCGTGGCATCATCAATGCAAATGGTAGTAGCTTATGTGGAACAAATAACTAAACGCTTTCATACAGATAGCGTGGTGGTGTGGCTAAAGTAAGCGCATCCCCACAGCTATTATTGTTACTATTCTGGGTTCGAATTCCGGCGCGGCCATACAATTTTGTAATTGTTCTGCGATAATTCTCGCGAAAAGTGAGTGAGAGGTGAAAGTAATGAAACGAAAAAGGATTTTCATCTAATAGGCAAGATTTTCGTTCATCTTCCAATGCTAATTCTAGAGAAAAGATTGATGGGTGAAAGATGATCCTCAACATAAACAACGAATAAGATTTTCCATTGGCCCGGAAAATGCTTGCTTTGGTCTCATTGAAACGAAAAGTCGAAACCCTGGTCAAAATACATTTTTAAGCAAAAAGGCTTGGAAAGTCAGGCCAACTTTTCAATCAGTTTTCATCAACCGATTTGGGCGCAACAAATTGTGTTCAACGGGGAGTCCTGTCCGATTGTTTTCCAATGAAAATTGGGACTCTGGGCTCGAAAGTTTTAGCCAATATTTTTTTTGCCTTTCTCGTATACAAAGTAAAAAAAAAATTTAGCCAATATATTTTTTTACCAAAAAAAAACTTTTTTAAAAGAAGCCCAAGAACTATTTTTTATTCGTAAAATGCATTTAAAAAATTCACTTAGTTTTGGGACACTTGGTATTAATTTGTTTACTCACAACAAGTTGTATAGGACGGTGAATCCTGTTTCATGTCATAAAAAATTTAGCCAGAATATTAGGTATTAAGAACTAACTTACTTTTCGAGCACGTTCAAAGAGAGATCTGAGTAGAAAAAGCCGCGTAGTCGATAGCAGTTCCATTCTGCTGTCAGGTTTGTTTTATATGAACATTAAAAAATGTATGTGACTTCGTAGCTATTGAATTGGCATCAACAAATACAGATTAAAAATTGTCTCAAGTCACGCTTTTTTGGAACAGAAATATTCCGTAAAGAGAGGGGGAGTAACTTCAATGTTCATAGAAATGAGCGTTTTTCAATTGCGTTTATCTTAAATCATTCGATTAATACTCATAACTCATGTTCTATTTGATTTCCGTGGATATAATTAAGAACTTGAAATCCAAAAATCGCTAGCTCGGTTGATGGAATTTTGAAACCCTTTGTAGGACTAATTACACATATATCGGAGTAAGCTGCTCAATTGGTTTGTGAGTTTGGAGATGGCGAATTTTGTTTATTGTTTATTGTTGTTATAATGATCATCCGACATTGTATGTTTGTCTTAATGAATCTTAACTCTAAAAACCTAAATTCTACGATCACTTTGTCAATCGAAGTCAAAATTGGAATACGTTTCGTTGAATACGATCATCATTGATCGAATTGGTTCATTCAGGTCGTAGTCATGGTGTCGTCGAGGCAAACGGAAGAAAGCACTAGAACGGAATGTATACGCAGGCACATTGATGTCCATTAGCGCCAAAATATTGGGGCATCCGCTTCTCCAACCAGAACTTTGGCAACAAAAGTCGCTTTCGCGTTTCTCCTACGCTGTCTCAGAGTTTCGATGCCAATCAGTTGACATCTGGCTGCAAACAGTAGAAGGTGCGATGGGTCATTCCAGGGCAGAAAACGTAGGGCGAATCTTACGAATTTTCGTTGCACCGATTCAAATCTTTCGATCATTGTTGCTTGATACGGATCCCATACCAACGAAGCTGTTTCCAGGATAGGACGGACCAACGCAACGTATAATGACTTCAACGTATATGGGTCACGAAATTCTTTAGTGATTTTAGACACAAATCCAAGTTGACGACGAGCTCGCTTGATTACTTCTTCTTGGTGTTCTTTGAACGTCAGCTCGGCATCCAGAACAACTCCAAGATCTCGAACAGAAAAAGCACGGTTTAGCGGTTCATCACCGATTACGTAGTTGTATATGATCGGGCACTTCTTGCGATGGAAACTTATGATGGAACATTTTGGCACGCTCAAAGTCATGTGATTGGCTCGACACCAGACGAGAAGCCGATCTAAGAGCTCCTGCAGCTTGATGCAATCCGACGGTTGATCGATTACAACATATATTTTCATGTCGTCAGCATATAAAATGCAGTAGCCTTCACCAATGTACATGACTACATCGTTGAAAAAGAGGGAGAAAAGCAACGGCCCAAGATTGCTTCCCTGTGGTACACCAGACCCGTTTGTGAACCAATCCGAAACAGATGAGCCTATTTTTACAGCCAGTTTTCTATCACACAGATAGGATCTGAACCAACAAACAAGCCGAGAAGAAAATTGATTTGCTTCAATCAGGGAAATTCAAAGTATCAAGTCTTCCAGTTAGTTTCCGGCGTAACCCACTTCTATCTACCACAAGCATTTCATGCGCAACCGAGAATAGGATTTGAGCTAATCTTGTCCGTAGTTTGAATTATCGTTAAACAAATAAATTTCATTATTAATGAGCGTTTGTGGTTTTGAGGGAAAGTTATCAATCAATTTTTTTACTCTTTTACTATTATCCGATAATCATAAAGTTACGTCCTAATAATAATGTAAATAGGATGTAGTTTGTCAAAAATGCTTGCTACATACGTTTGAACATTCTTGGTGTTCTAAAAGGTGACGCTTATAGTTTGTGTAGATTACGAGATGTTACACGACAACTTTGACATCAAGAGCCTCCTCATTATAGCTTTATTCTGATCTGATAGGAATCGGAATAGGCTCTCAAAATAGTTTTAGCTACATTCTCAATATTTCGAAGATACGATTTTTTTTCAGATCTTGGAACATGTGTAATTTGAATAGTTCTCTATTTTTGGTTTTAATTCTTTCAAAAATGGACGCATTCAGGCTTTTGATTGATTATTTGTTTACAATTTAACTACATTAAAAAAATATTTCGCAATTTCTTATCATAATACCTGGTTTACAGCATTTGAGTGATGAAACGGCCTACTTTTCCATACCAATGACATGTATGGGTGCTTTAATGAACATTATGCAACTCAAATGGGTTGCATAAAATCCATTATTTTCCATTATAGCAAATGCTGGTTTTCCAAGTAGCACTCATTTGGGTGCTATAATGGAAAACCAGCATTAGAACAATAGTTACATGGCCACATTTGGCTCAATTGGCTTGGGTGGGTGTTCAAACAGTGTATTCTCTGTGTCACGTAATAAATAAAATAATTTGGTGAGCATGACATCAAATTCTCCAAAGGCAGGTTTATTTATCGCTCTATGGTCTGTCGAGCACCTAATGTGGCACGATAACATGGAATCTGTTTTCTGCAGCAACACGATTTCTTGGCAAGATTGATCATGTGAAGTAAATAAAATTGTACCATTTTGGTTCAGATTTATCATACTCGTGCTGAAAAAATCATCTTTTTGCAACTAGTTGCACAAACTACTATTTTCAATTCTTTGCAATGAAACTGCCATAGCATCATCCCATGAATGAATATGTACAAGATACAGCGATGACTAGATTTTTAGCATGATAAAATTTTTCTGCCCCTGATTTTGACTACAACCGATTTTATGACGGTTTTGATATGGTTTCTCCACGAGTCAAACCATTAATTGCTTTATATTTGTTCTATTTGACCTTTCTAAAGAATTTTTCTCGACACATTTTTTAAAGAGCGAGAAAGGCATCATCACCGCTAGGTGGATTAATATGGGTTTTATGATTAATACCACCATTTATTGCAAGATTCATAATTTTGGCCAAAAATACCTCCTTTTTCCTATTGTGTAAGGGTAGAGTGGCCATTGCAGTATATAACCATAGATATAATAATAAATATAATAATATAATATAATGAATAATATAATAAATATAATAAATAAATATAAAAAAATATAAATATAAATATAATAGATATAATATAACTGTATTCTCCATTCAACTTAGTCCATGGCAGCACGTCGCCAACCACGCAGTCTACGTAGAGCCCGCAAATCGTCCTCCACTTGATCGATCCACCTTGCTTGCTGCTCATCTCGCCTTCTGATTTTCGTCGGATCGTTATCGAAAACCATTTCCACCGGATTACTGTCCGACATTCTGGCTACGTGTCCATCCCAGAGCAGTCTTCCGACTTTCGCGTTGTGAAAAAAGGATAGTTCTCCCAACAGCTGACGCAACTCGTGATTAATGCTTCTCCTCTACGTACCGCTCGCCATCGGCACCCCACCATAGATTGCACGCAGCACTTTCCTTTCGAAACTCCAAGTGCGTGTTGGTCCTCCACGAGCAGGTCTCGTCTCCGTAGATAACTATTTGATCAGAGCGTCTTGCGTAGTCCAAAATGAACGGTTTCCAGCCACGATGCGTTTCCGAGTTTCTCTTCTGGTCTCTGCTGGTATCGTTATCGGAAGCTCACTGGTGCCAAAGTACACGAATTATCACACTAACGATACAAACTCGAGGTGGACTGCTACGTGGTCTTCTTTTGAGCCTCTTCCTATCCTTCGCTTTCGACGTGTTGATGACTAGTTCGATCTGCTCAGCTACCCTCTTCAGTATGATATAGGTTTCCTCTATTAAAAAAAAGAAATAGTGCCATATATCTATGTCGTCGGTGAAACCAAACAACTGGACGGACCTCGTGAAAGTAGTACCACTCGTGTAAATCCCTGCCCTTAGTATTACTCCCCGCAAAGCAATGTTGAATAGCAGACACAAAAGACCATCACCTTGCCATGTGCGCATCTCAAAGGGACTCGAGAATGCCCCTGAAACTCGAACTACGCACATCACCCGACCCATCGTCGCCTTGATCAACCGTATCAGTTTATCCGGAAATCCGTGTTCGTGCATTAGCTGCCATAGCTGACCCCGATCAATTGTATCATATGCGGCTTTGAAGTTGATGAGTAGTTTATGTGTGGGCAAGTTGTATATCTGCAGAAATACATTTATTTCAATCGGCATTTCTGCAATATTTGGCGTACGGCGTACAACTGGTCCGTGGTAAAGCGTTCACCCATGAATCACGCCTGGTACTGCCTCACGAACTCTCTTGCAATGAGGGACCGACTGTTTATTTCGATGACATTTACTTCCAGGGTGCAGCAGCCGTAAAAAGTGTAGACAACAACCATGTTTAGGGTACTCGTCACTGAGTGGCGATACCGGCGTTTCTATCTGTGTTGTTGAACCTGCTACTCTATGTTTTGAGATTTTCACAATTTTCACCATGAGCTCATGGTAGAATGGCAGTTGGAAATCGATAAAATGTATGGAAAAATCAGGTATTTTGCAAATTTATGGAAAATGGGGGTGTTGTAGAAGAAAGTAGTGATAAGGAATGAAGTATGAGATGAAAAGATTATCTCATGCACTTTGTTTGCACTGATTAGTAGTTTTATAGTGATGAAATTTCGATTTTACTACCACTGAATAAACGCCATCTCTTGCATTAAACGTTTTGACTACTACCTTATTGGTGCTAATCGACGGCATAATTACGCGCCATCTACCCCTTTTTGTAGATAGGAATGACTAGGGATCCTATAATGAGAGATATGCAAATCCTTCTCCAGACGATTTAGCAACGCTGTTACTTTTGTTTGCAAACGCTTCCAGCACTTGCCGCAGCGCAAAATGTTGAAGCTTGTATATGATTTTGCATTTGATAACAAATTGGAATAATTTTGTCTGTCCACTAACAGTGTTTAAATAAGCATTATCACTAAAATAAAAGTGCAATATAAATAGGCGAACACGATACATAAACTAGATTACTTCTACTAGCGAAAGTGAAACAAATGGTTTATTCGATGAAACTTTTTTTAAAATATATCTCAATACCTCTCAACCTCGACTCAATCTGCAACAATAACAACGTTCATTTGGCTCACGTTTTGACAGTTCTCAATGGTCGATTGGCTTACAATGGCCGCTTTCGTATATCTCTCATTATAGGATCCCTAGGAATGACCTGTCTGTTTTTTTGGTTTTATGTAATTTTCAATACTTTCATGGAAATTCTGAGTATAAAACAAAATTGTTCCATTTGTTAGCAATTCGCAATAGAATAGAAAACTATGGAAAATTCATGATGATTTATTATGGACAGCTAATTTTGCTATAGAAGTAAGTTTATTGATCCCTCGGTACACTCTTCGGAAGTCCGATCCCAAACGATTTTCTGATCGAAAAGTACCCGACAGAGTGTTGAGATTAATTTTATCCAGAACGAGGAAAGCATCAATCAAAGCTAACAATAATTTCCCGACAAAATCCGTTATGCAGGGCTCTCGTCATCCTCGCCAGAGTATCGTTGCTAGAAGGCGGTAACGAGCTTTCATACGGGGGTATGTTTGCTATGTCATTCCACGGAAGCAATCTCAAGGCACGTCTTGTGAAGTGTATGTGCGTTTATGTGGTGCGGATGGTTTCAGTTCGCTTCGCCCAGCTTATCGACGCTAAACTACACAGACAGTTTTAATCAACGGAGAAACATGCTTTAATAATAGTGTAATTGGCGATAGAATAGAATCTTGGGCTGATCGCTTTATTAATTGATTCGTGATTGTTTGTAATTCACTTGAGCAATGATGCTCGGGTACTACTACTGACTATCAACTCAAAGAACAGTAAGGATCTATTCTTTCTTTTTCTGTGAATAGAAATACTGTGATCGTAGTAAAAATTTACTAAACAGTGGAGCATAAAATAAAAACGCTTATTGAACTATTGATCGATTTCACGATAAGGATGCTGTTCTGCTGAGTAATGCAGAGGATGAAGTGACCCACCTTTTTATTACAAAATTTACTACTGCAAGGTCATTAATATCCCATTCACTCTGTAGGGCTTTTGCCAAAAGTCATGCCGAAGGTTGCGGTATGGTTTAGAATCTTTGCTGATCGACTTTCGAAAGTTTTGCGCTGATAAATGAGCATATTTTCCTGGCTGGGCGCTGTAGCCTGAAGAATGAGCATGACACTTCTCGAATTGTGGAGGAAAGTGAGCACTGAAGGGCAGATAATATCCCTGACCTTTTATGATTTGGATGAGAGAAACGAACTGTCTAAAAGGTTCGGGAAAGGTTAAGAAATAGTAGAGTTGTCCTATATAATACATAATAACAGTGAGAAGTCCTTTTTTTGGCGTGCAGTGGCAAAAAAATGAAACATATCGAAATCAGCAAAGACCAATTGCTTTCATCTGTTGGAACGGGCAGTTTGGGAAAAAGACGCTTCCCCTTTTCCGGACTCGGTGAAGTATTGATACATTCCAGGAGTAGCTGCGATTCTAGTAGAAGTAAATTGCCAGAAGCAATTATTTTAATTATTCTAGAATTTTTGAAGGTGAGTTCGTTTGCTTCAAGCACAATCTAACTTATTTGTCACGTGTCTGACGTGTTTCATATATTGACCAGTATAAAGATTACATTTTTTTTTTCAAATGACTGACCTGTGATCCTTTTTTTTATTTCGAGTGCATCGTTTTCAAGAAGGATTTAAATTCGACAATGTGCTATTGTTGCAAATCTTAGTAAATTAAAATAGTAAATATATGTCACAGTTGTAAAATATACAATATACATGGAAACAAGAAAAAGAAATCAATCACTTTTACATTTGTAGACACAATTTCTAAACTGCATGATGAAATGTGGGGTAATATGGTTTAACCATGTTGATTATAACATTTGCATGAAATAACATAACCTCTAGCGTTCTTATACATATTTTGGCAAAACTCAGTCTAGATTCAGAAGTCGCATATAAGATGGGGTTATTCTTATATATTTTGATGAATATTATCGGAGGATCAAAGTTAATGAAAAACTTCTCACTGATTCATAGACGAATAATTCGTGGAAATGCGTCAGATGCGAATAAATATACATTGAATACAATAGTACATTCACCATTGTAATTCCCTTGCGGGAATGGAAATCTTATTCAAGCTATTTATTCAATAGCAGTGCCAAACACTATGCAATTATGCAGAAGTACGGATAATGGCACCCGTTGTTGTGATTGTGGTCTCCAGTTAATTACAAAGTGATAAACATGTCAGCAAGTCGGCATACGACACAGGAAGCAGTCAAAGGCAAGTGTCTGATGACATTGCTTCATTGGAAATGAAAGGGCACAGTTGCGTTTCCACACCAGTTTGGTGCCGGGATGGAGCAGCACATACGAATCGGTATGATAGGACATGTGAGTGGGAAATTCAATTACCCTCGCTGGCTGCTAGGAGGCCGCGCGGGGGCTGCGGCACTACAAACGGATGTGTTGTAACTGAAGACCGAGGAGGCTAATTGGTTGAAACAGCAGCTGCAATGTGCACATAGTTTGTGATAACAAACGTTAATCAAGAAGTGCTTTGTGTGAGGGATGAATTGTGTCAGGATGTGGGAGGAAGTGGATTTCATCGGTTTTGTCTAGGAGAATGTACACTCAAACCTAAAGTAGTCTGTTAAATATCTTGGCTGTGCATATGCACAGCATATGTTTCGAAATGGACAAATTGATATGAAATTTGCGAAAAAGAATCCACGTGTCTTGGAGGGACTCGAACCCTCAACCTCCTACTCTCTAGATAGGCGTGATAACCCCTACACAACAAGACCACTTAAAGGTCACGTTTGCGGAAAAGCCATCAGAATCCGAGTACCAACCTCCACCGCGGTTAGCTCTCTTTTTTGCAAATTGAATATCTTTCGGATGCTTGATTTGTCCAATCTCCACATGTGCACTCGCTTGGCTGTGGGTATACAATAGTAAAGCACATGTGGAGATTGGACAAATCAAGCATCCGAAAGATATTCAATTTGCAAAAAAGAGAGCTAACCGCGGTGGAGGTTGGTACTCGGATTCTGATGGCTCTTCCGCAAACGTGACCTTTAAGTGGTCTTGTTGTGTAGGGGTTATCACGCCTATCTAGAGAGTAGGAGGTTGAGGGTTCGAGTCCCTCCAAGACACGTGGATTCTTTTTCGCAAATTTCATATCAATTTGTCTATTTCGAAACATATGCTGTGCATATGCACAGCCAAGATATTTAACAAAAAAATGGTTTTCGTACGGTCGAGTTGCCGAATAATATGCAATTAATTATAAAGTAGTCTGCTAAGATCGCACGAGCCCCCATTCGTATACACAATATTATGTTTGCTTTCTGCTTGAATTTCGAATTATTTTATTGTACTTTTGAATTTTCAAACTTTAGTAATTAAACATTTCCACCTCACTTTCAACGATGTTATCGATCATTTAGTAATTCGCCTTCGATCATTTAGTAGTTTGTCAGTAACTCACTCCAAAAGCTGATCTTCAAAATGTGTTGCATGGTGGACTTCTTGTGCGAAGGTTTTTCTTCAACTTTGCCTTATGGTTCGTTGTTTGAATTCCACTAGTAACGAAGTTATAGCTATGGTTAAAGTAACTTAGACTAAATGATGACAAACTTTCAATCATTTAGTTTGAGTCACTGCAACTAGCGCTATAACTCCGTTAATAGTTGAATTCCAACAACGAACCATTAGGCAGAGTTGTAGAAAAACCTTCACACTAGAAGTTCACCATACAAGACATTTTGAAATTTAGCTTCTGAAATGAGTTATTGACAAACTACTAAATGATCGAACGAGAATTACTAAATGATCGATAACATCCTTGCTCACTTTTACAAAACGGGTTTAAACAATTATCTTCCTTTTACTTCCACTAATTTGTTTTTTAATACGTATTTCGTCCTCTGCTTGTGGACATCTTGAGTGTGTTGTTTACCGTTTAAAACAAATTAGTGGAAATAAAAGGAAGATAATTTTTTAAAACCATGTAACATTTTCCCCTAAGACGCTCGAAAATAATGATTAATGCTATGTAACCTTTATGTAGACGATGTCCTGGCACATGCCCTGCTATCCAATACTAATAACATTCTAAATAATCTTTTTTTTTAACATAGTTCCCAGCTTCTTCTTAGAGAGATTTACATCTCGACTTAAATTCGGCTCGTCAACTTTGATATAATTTCCTATTATATTATTATTCATTTCTCTATTAGCTGATAAGTTGCTGAGATATTAATGGCAAAGTACTGAAACATGAGTTATATCATCGTTGGCTATATTATAAGTTATATTCCGTTAGGGTGGTTCACTTATTTTTCATTAGGGGGAGGGGTCTGTTTTGTATAAAATATAAAAAAATAAGATAATAGTATTAATACATCTCTTATATAATCGTAAGCCATTATCAATATTCAATTTTTATAATATTTCACTAAAGTGGCCCGTTTATTTTCCATTTCCATTCCCTAGTTCATTGAGTTGGAAATCAAGAACCAAAAAAAAATTCCAGAAAATTTGGCCAGTCAATATTTTTTGTATAGCTCAAACGTAAAAGAGACAAATTGTACAGAAAATTTTGTAGAAGTAATAATGCTAATCATTGGACAAGGTACCAGGTCGCGCGTAATAAAATATTCGCAAATGATGAAAAAAACAAGATGCGAATATATTCAGAGGAAAATTGATCAGCATCAAAACAACAGCAAAGAGTTATGGAACATATTGAAATCCTTGTTAAAACCAAATAGTAGTAAACCGCGATCCATAACCTCCGATGGCACATTAGAACAGTCAGAACAAGTTATTGCAGATAAATTAAATCAATATTTCGTCAACAGTGTCTCACTGATTAACCAGTCCATTGAGTTAGTTGATGAGTCATCTCTCCTCATCTGGATTTTTTCCCTTCCATCCTTTTCTTGGCTAACGAAACACAAATATCGAGATTGCAACGCTTACAAAATAAAATAATGCGTTTGATTTTAAAATGTGATAGATTCACTTCTCCAACTTTCCTGTTGGATGCCTTAGAATGGCTATCAGTGAAGCAAATAATAGTGTACTTGACTATGGTGTTCATTTTTAAAGTAATAAACGGTTTGCTGCCTCGATATTTGTGTGATCGAATTGAAAGAGGAAGTGATATTCATAGTTATAATACTAGACACGCGGATAATGTGAGAACACCCTATTTTCTGTATGGCGCTTCACAAATTTTTTTTTTTTTAAGGTATTAATGTTTTTAATTCGATGCCTTCACACATCAAACGTGCAGTCACACTAACACACTAACAATGCATTTCACACGTCAAAGCTGCCTTTTGAACAGCTACCCGGCAATGTTTTACCCGTTAACAGATGTATCTTGACGAAGTTTTTTACAACGGATGATTTTTTATGGACAAGTTTTTTATTTTTTATCATTTATTGAGGCATTAATAAGCTATGACGTTCGCCTCGATGATGATGATGGATTAAATAAAAATTTTATTTTATTGACGTAGTTTAGTTCTGAACCTTTCTTTGTGTACACACCGGTTTCAAATCACTCAGAGACTGAGTGAAATTGTATTGTCGTCTCTTTTTTTCCCACGGAAATTGAGTAAGATTTCCGTGAGAAAAAAAGAGACGGCAATACAATTTCACTCAGTCTCTGAGTGATTTGAAACGGGTGTGTAGTCTACAAAAGTTTGAGTATCGCGCGCGGATTACAGATATGAATGATTTTGAATTCAATGAAAACTTGTATAATTTGAACTGTTGAATAATGCTTTTGAATTAGTAGTAAACCATTTGGTAGATTATTTTGTACTCGCGGATGTCCCGAAATTTTTGTTATCGACGGAGCGGTTACACAGGTTTTGGCGTTTGGTTGTCGAACCTAATTATTCATATTGAGAAATTCATGTGAGTTTTAGAGTGCAATCCTGGTTTGTGATTTAGAACGCGATTCGGCGTAGCTTTTGAAATCTGTTCGAGAGGTTTCACAAGTTTAGCCTTTGATAGCTCTATGTATCACTACCGATGATTACAAAAATTTAAAGTGTAATTCTATAGTTCATTTTAACAATAATTTTTTTGCTGTACAGTATGGAATTTTATATCTGTATATACAATCGGATCGTTTGTTTGCAAAACCGATTACATTGATTTTATTTAATTATCTTAAAGATAACTCGTCCAGCTCAAACCTTTGTAGGGGTATGTGGCGGGTCCATCATCATCATCATCATCATCATCATCATTATCAAAACCATGATTTCTCACAAAACTTTCCAAAACGACCTATGTTACAATGACATATTCTCTCCTCTCGTTCTGTTTCATTAATTGCGGCAATAATATAGTAATTTCATTTGATTTTTGTTCATAGACTGAAAGATTGTGGTATGGACTATCAAAAAGATTTATATACCAGAGCGGTTCTCATTGCTAGATAGGTCCTTTTGAAAAGTTTAGCGAAACTATCATTCGGAATGCAAATGCGACACTTCTTTAAGGTGAAACAGATCTCAAGTAACATTTTAAGTTTTATTCCGCTCTAAGAATGGTTTTCAAGATCAATTTATAAGATCTAACAATAAAACCGAATAATACACGGCAACCTTATGATGACCACTATAAGAGTAAGATATTGCCAAGTGGCCCTCTCCAGATAACCACTACAAACCTATTATAAGAGCCTTTAGAAACCCTTGTAAACCACCCGCAAAAAGGGAATTTGGCTGCGGCAGCTGTCAAAATGTTGCTTTGAAAAAAGAGAAACAAAGCTTTGCAGAAAAATAATAACAAAATGGATTGCTGATGAAAATTATGATGATGACAACAAAATAATATTTTATTTCAGGTTGTTTTTTCGATTCAGTACCATTGAAAAGAAGTGCGCTTCCGATTTTATGGTCAAACGTTGTGAAAAAAATAAGGTTGAACACCACTCGCCGGCCATATAACGTAGTTCAGGGAAATAAATCGAAAATATTGATAACCACAACATCTAGGATATCCACTAAATCGATTAGTATTTTTGCCAAAACTATTAATTAATAAAATTATTTATCGGTAAAAGTATGATAAGCGGTAAAAATTTCGATAAATCATGCATTTCAGTGATATATTTCACTGACTGCGAAATGTTTTTCCGTTTTCAATATGGCCATCATGGAATTTGATCAGAAAATTTTTGCTTTTATAAAACACCGTCATAAACTCTTCCCAATACAAACATTCTTATGGGGGTAATTCATTTGACCACATTATGTGTGTGTGAGTATCTTCAATCTAACCCTAACTGTCTGGTAGTGGTATTATGGAAGAAAGCTGTCTTTAATAGACGAATCCAAGTAAAAATAAGAAGAAGACACACGACGGTGTTAACTTTGACAGATCCTACAGCTCAGCATAGGGAGATCATTTTAAAATGCTTATAATAAATTCTAGACAAATTGTAATTAAAATCTGATTGATGTACGGTACGGAAAAAGTTCCGAATTACATATATGGAAGCTTATCTCAATTTTTGATTTTTTCCAAAACGTATCTATCATACAGTTCGGAACTTTTTCCGTATCATACATCAATCAGATTTTAATTACATTTTGTCTAGAATTTATTATAAGCATTTTAAAATGATCTCCTATGCTGAGCTGTAGGATCTGTCAAAGTTAACACCGTCGTGTGTCTTCTTCTTATTTTTACTTGGATTCGTCTATAAAGTCAGCTTTAGCCCGGGAGTTAGAAGGTGTTAGCTCTACTGCAGCTCCAGTGACCCATTTAAGACTGCCTGGTAACTCACGTCCAGTCCGAGGTCACTTTCACTTGCAATAAGCCCCGCCTGTTTATGCTACCATTATCAATTGGATAATGGATCCATAAACAAACTTCCGGATTTTTAAATCCAGCGTGTATTTAGTTTTGGAATCATATGAAAACATATTGAAACAATCTCACCAAATTGATCCAATTCCGGATAAATGAACTGAGGAAGAGAAGACCACACCTAGTGTCCACGAAAAAATCACTACTATTCCAGCGCTATTTCTAGCAATTTTTTTGATCCATATTTTTCTGGTATTATCACACATTCATACATATTTTCACCAAATACATCCCCGTATTCAAACCACACAAACGATTTCGCACGCTCAAATACACTACAAGAATAAACTTGAGTAAAAGTCACCAAACTCTTAAATCTCAAACTCTAGATCACTTAAACTTT
This sequence comes from Armigeres subalbatus, assembly GCF_024139115.2. NCBI lineage: Eukaryota > Metazoa > Arthropoda > Insecta > Diptera > Culicidae > Armigeres > Armigeres subalbatus. Next base: position 235,910,564 of record NC_085139.1, on the reverse strand, counting down.
TTTCTTCTAGTAGGGTATCTGTTCCCATATTAATAACAGCCCGTATATTAATCCCAACCGTCGATAAACCAAATAAAAAATCAATTTGATTACAATTTCTCACATCGTATGTACCTAATAATGAAAAGATCACCTTCTCCAATGTTTGGAATATTATTTAAAATTCCGTTTGAGTAATGTTTTAGTTCACAAGACTCAAATTATTAAAAACAAAATGATAAAACACATTAATTTTCATTTTCCTACCTCTGAGCTCGATGTGCTTCAGTAAAGGTGTGGGCCAAAGTCCTCTAAGTCTGTATTAGTCGAAAAAATAATGTAAACATTGCCACCCACAGTGGGAGGGCGGAATGAAACGTCACGTCTGTTATAAAAATTGTACTGAGTATACCAGACGTGACGTCACATTCGGTCGCCTTCGGCCATCTTCGGCAACCCAGCTGAGAGTTCCTCTCTCAAAAGAGAGAATTTTCGTTGAACAAATACTACTTCAGGGTTTGGGCCACACCTGTAGTAAAGCACATCGCTCTGAGCTGTTGGTTTGATGCACTGCTCGATTGCTACTAGCAGATTCATCCCATTTCACGCTGTTGTTTTCCACTCAATTCCAAGCTAAAACAAAAGTATCCTTTCAAAATTCACTTCATAACACATAGAGCACATCACATTTTCACTATAAATATAATCACATTTGAAAAACCAACGCGATTTCCTATAGTTTGATATAGGTTTATTTCGAACAACGTCTAAATTATCCTTGTCCGTATTCCAAACTATTTACATGGCTTGCAGCATCTGCAAGGGTTGCCGACTTAGATTTTTATTTTAAAAATGCTTGAATGAACTTTCATTGTGAAATTCAACTCTTATGTTTGTAAATCAAGGTATATCGAAAAGATAAGCTATGACAAACATAAAATTAAACTGATAAGTTGGAAAACTACAACAAAAACTGCAATTTTGTAATTATATTTCAACTCAAATACAAAACATTGAAGAATTCGGCATCACTGCAATCATATCGTTACGTATACACACAAGTAATAGTGTGCGTATTTAATGTTGGAAACAGTATTATTGATATAGGTACAAGCATAGGATTAACTATTTTTGAATGTTATTGAAATAGGTACATGGCGGTGATGATGTTTTTTAGCTAAATACTTCTATAATGTGATAATAATTTCATTTTTGAAGTTACCAAATTGTTTTCAATTAAAAATTACGTAAGCCGAGCTTAATTATTTCTATGTTTCTTGATTATTGGGTGAGAAATCAATGCATTTTATATGCGCATTGGCTTATTGTTATTGATATAGGAACAGATACCTACCCTACATATGCAAAATATATACATCAGCCGAATCTATTTCTTGCGGAAACGAACAAAAACCGTGACAGCAAATTTAAAAGCAACCGTCCGCGCGCATGGCTTGCTGCGATACTACTGGGTAATTCATTTGACCACATTATGACCAAAAATTGTAGCTTTATTCGAGCATTGAAAATTGGATTTATTACGCTCTTCATCACTACCATAGATCTGTTCATATGGTCAATAGGCATTTTACGTTTGAAGCTCTTTTAGCAGATTTATGAGAGGTTTATTGAGAGCAATAAGAGCGCCAATAAAACTGAGCAATCAGCTTGGTGATTGCTGTCATAAGTCCGCAATAAGAATTAGATAAATCCAAGAAGCACGGAAATTGTTACTTGGGATTGGTGTTCTCGTCTTATATACTTATCTTAGAGCTTAAGCATTGATCATCAGTGAACTTCTTGTTTCTGTTTTGTATCGTTGCTGCAAGTTCAGATTAAAATTCGCTGAGTGATCGACTGTGTGTAACCGAGTAAATGTTTATTCAGCCGTTTTTATGAGGAAGAAGAGTTTAGTAAGCTGATATTGTTTGTAAATCTGTATTGGCATGCGTAAAAATCTGTATTGTCTGTATTTGAGGAAAAATAAACTTTTTATAAATGATGCAAAATAGCGATTCTGATTATTGTAATGTGATGTAGGGGAACTGTTCCGATCTCAATCTCACTGTACATATATCCATCTCATCGCTAAACAAAAAAATACGGCACTAAATTCGTTTCTTCTTTTTGTCAACATGCGTGCTTACTGCTAAAAAAAATCACAAAAATAATAAACAAACACAATTCCTTCCCATTGCTTTGTTTTTGATGGGATGGAAATAGGAGCTATGAGATGAAGTGGCGAACCGTTCCCCTAGTTAGATAACATTTTCATTGATTTCTTTAAAACCAGGTAAAAGAAATTGGAAATCCCAGAAATCTGTTGGAATCTTTAAAGGGGGCTCCTTGCCACCATGTAGATGCATCACATCACTTAAATACTCTTGGTTAGGGTGACCATATGGTATCCTAAAGGAGGACATGTCTTCCTTTTTCATTGCAGTTGCAACCAAGGTTGCAACAATAACTTTTTTCTACAGATTTATTTTATTTATTCAGACTAAGGCCGAAGTGGCCTGTGCGGTATATAAGAGTCTTCTCCATTCGGCTCGGTCCATGGCTGCACGTCGCCAACCACGCAGTCTACTGATGGTCCGCAAGTCATCTTCCACCTGATCGATCCACCTTGCCCGCTGCGCACCTCGCCTTCTTGTGCCCGTCGGATCGTTGTCGAGAACCATTTTCACCGGATTACTGTCCGACATTCTGGCTACGTGCCCGGCCCACCGCAGTCGTCCGATTTTGGCGGTGTGAACGATGGATGGTTCTCCCAACAGCTGATGCAATTCGTGGTTCATTCGCCTCCTCCACGTACCGTCCGCCATCTGCACCCCACCATAGATGGTACGCAGCACTTTCCTTTCGAAAACTCCAAGTGCGCGTTGGTCCTCCACGAGCATCGTCCAGGTCTCGTGTCCGTAGAGGACTACCGGTCTAATTAGCGTTTTGTAGATTGTCAGTTTGGTACGGCGGCGAACTCTATTCGATCGGAGCGTCTTGCGGAGTCCAAAGTACGTACGATTTCCAGCCACTATGCGTCTCCGAATTTCTCTGCTGGTGTCATTTTCGGCAGTCACCAGTGAGCCCAAGTACACAAATTCTTCAATCGAGGTGGTAGAAGAATTTGTGTACTTGGGCTGTCCTCCAGATGTCCTCCTTTTGCCCTGAAATGTCCTCCTTTTTGAATATTTTGAGAAAACAGTTGCAACCAAGGTTGCAACAATAACTTTTTCTAAAGATATTCTAGTTTATTAAACAACACTACATCAGAGATCCAATCGCAAATGAAACGTGACAAACGATTGCGTTTTTGTGCTTTCTAATCTTAATTATTTTCCTTTAAGTTTTCGAATCAAATCAATTTAAAAATCAAACATTAAATGCGTAAGTTACAGTAATACAGGTGTCAAAGATTTCAGGAGAATCGGAATTGTGAGAAATGGATAAGGAAAAAAGGAAATGTTTCTCAAGATTTTATACAAGTCAACACCTATCGAACGCATATATCGCACGGTTCGTTTATTGAATATATGAGGCGACGAGCAGTTTTGAATTTCTTCAGTTGAACAATTTGTGGACTAATCATATAGTTACCCGAGCAGGAGAAATTACCTCAATAATACCTCATTCTGTTATTGATACCATAATCTGTTATGAACTAGCCTTGCATATTTAAGAGGGAAAAAATACCAAAATTCCAGGCATAACATATTCTGTTATTACAATACCAAACGCATCACGAATTATTATTCGTTTGGTATTGAAATACCTAACTATGCTATGCCTAAAGTATTTTGCATATAAAATTTTGGTATTATTTTTTGGTATTTATCTCTTATGCAAGGCTAGTTCATACCAATTTTTGTTTTCGAGGTCGTCGATCCTGCTCGGGTACTGTATAATTGTCATTAACATGCCTTAAATTGTGATTCTCAATGGCATTCAAAATAAATCTCCTCTGGTCTACTAAGCATCTTTTGTTCGGTCCTAATAGAACCTAATGAAGTAAGTGATCTAGTTATTGCTAAATGTTCAGATTTGTATGCAATGATTCTTGTAAAAGTTCTGTGGAATATTGTTGAAAATTCATGATAATAGTCAATATTTGTTCACTGTTGATTTTAAAAATATTTGAAGCTAAAATCTTCTCATTATAATGATAGTGCTTGTAGTTTAACTGGAAAGTGCTTAATACAGTCGCGATTCGCTGGTTGGGCCACGACCTCGGCCCAACTAACGAATTCGGTTTTTTAGTTGGGCCAACTGACAGTTATTTGAACACGTGTATTTCGACTTGAACATCACAAATGATGTCCAGTGACGCCCAATCCCGTTTTCCGTGTTCACATTGAATTTTGACGTACGGTAGCTTTTCAGTTGGGCCATGGCCCAACTAGCGGAGGCCCAACTAAAAAGTGACCCAAGTATTAAAATCCCAACCAGCGAATCCCGACTGTATAGACTTCGGAAAGAGTCGGAAATGTTTAACCTGGAGATGAAATGTTAATAAAGTAGAAGGTGTCGTTTCTGCCTCGACTTATATAATATTCTTAATCATTTTGAAAACTTCAAATCCGTCGATTTTTTTATGTCCTCCTTTTCAACCTAATGTCCTCCTTTTTTGCTACGATTCGGGTAAATTGTCCTCCTTTGGAAAAATTTGATATGGTCACCCTACTCTTAGTTGTTATGATTCACGTTAAAAGTTCAATCTTTTCCGAAATTCATGTCGTTTTTTGAATGCCGCATCTCAATTATTATTCTATCCCAGCAAACATTTTATCATGATTCCACAAGTGATGTTTTTCGGATATTTTTTGCTGGCCTTTTCAATATTCCACCGAAATTAATTCGGAAACAATGACTTTTGTCAATGCCTAAATATCGATTACTAAACCCGATTACGCAACAATTGTTATATTCTGCCATTTATGCATGCCAAATCAACTGGTGCTCATAACACAGGTAGGAATATATTTCTTATGTAGTCCATAAATATGTTTTAAACCTTTCCCAAGTAACCATGAAGCTATATATGCTTGCAAAAATTAATGCTTGATGGTTACTTGGGTTTCTATTTACTTATACCAATAATTGGTCGGGGTTCTGCCAAATTGCACCAAGCGCCAACAAACAATTACCCGTTTTCTGTCCAAGCTTTCGTTTAGCAGATTTATTTGATCGAGAATCCCTCAACCCCGTAACTTAGGATATCCAATCCAAAATGTTCGTATGAATTGATATGAAATGATTTCCCTTTTGCTTGTTTGGACAAAATATCACAAGGCAGTCAAAAAGCCGTTTTGCGCGGTTTGGTAGCACCCAACTATAGATAGTAGAATCTATAGATGAGCGAAAGCATGGCTGAGTCGATTTTTTTGCCCGTGCACACGCGCATATGACGTCACAGCCCTTAACGTTTCCATTGAAATCGTGACGACATGCTCGTTTGGAGACACGTTTGACAGTTTGTTTGGAGACAGTGGATTTATCTTCGCTCATCTATATATTCTACTATCTATACACCCAACCATTTATAGCAAGGCAATATAATAGATTTGAAAGCATCGAAGTAATCTTTATATGAACCACAACGGAGAGCTACCAAAATATTAATCAAAGCAATCGTGGCAATTCGCCGTCAGTCAAATATGTACATGTGGTGAACCATCAAAGACCTGAGTGATAGTTTTCCAGCAAACCGTATGTGATTTTTATAGGGACGATAACATTTAACATAACTAAAAATCTGTGCAAAACTGTATTGTTTTGGAAAAATCTGTATAAAATCTGTAATCTATATCAAGTCTGTATTGACGTTAAAAAATCTGTAAAATACAGATAAATCTGTATATATGGCAGCCCTGGTTGGACCCCTTATATGGGTAATTATTAATTAATGCGGTATTTCCGGTGAGATGCCGCGGCGGTTCTAGAGTAATAATTTTCGTACAATGCACAATAGGACAGCCCTATACAAAGGTGTGGCCAAAACTACCAAAAGGCCAATTTTCGATTTGGGCGAGTAAAATGTGATGAAAACACAGCTTATAACCTATATTTCTATAATGAAGACGGTTTTTATTTTTTATGTTTTTTTAGGGGGGCGTTCAACTAGCCCCTCCTAGAGATGATATTTTTCCGTTTTTTGGGAAAACGAACAACTTTGCCATGTTTTCGTCTCAAAAGTAACATATTTATATACCGTTGCAAAGCTCTTAAACAGATCTATGCAATAGGCTTGATAATGTAATAATAGCTCCGTCCAGAATTTAGTTTTTAGTAGTTTTGTAAAAGCATATTTTACGCAATATTTAACGAACAAAACAGTTTGGTACCCCGCAATACCCCGCAGTAAAACATCATGCACTACACTATTGAACTCTTAAGCTTTGAGGACCATGAATAAAGTTCTGCCCTCCAGGAATTCCTCTGGCCGTTCCTCAAGGAATTCAAATAAAGGGTCCTTCATATAAAGGAATTTCTCTGGAAGTTCCTCCAGAAATTCCTCTGGAAGTTTATCCAGGAATTTCTCCGAGAGTTCCTCCAGCAATTCTTCCGGGAGTTCCTCAAGAAATTCATCCGGAAGTTCCTCCGCAAGTTCCTCCAGAAGTTCCTCCAGGAATTCCAATAAAAGTTCCTCCGGAATTTCCTACAGGAATTCATCTGAAATTTCCACAAGGAATTCATCCGGAATTACCTCAAGAAAATCCTCCGAAACTTTCTCAAGGAATTTCTCCTTAAGTTCCAGAAGGAATTTCTCCGGAATTTCCTCCAGGAATTTCTCCGAGAGTTCCTCCAGCAATTCTTTCGGGAGTTCCTCCAGCAATTCTTTCGGGAGTTCCTCAAGAAATTCATCCGGAAGTTCTTCCAGGAATTCCTCCGGAAGTTCTTCCAGGAATTCCTCCGGAAGTTCCTTCGGAAGTTCCTCCAGGAATTCCTCCGGAAGTTCCTCCAGGAACTCCTCCGGAAGTTCCTCCAGGAATTTCTCCGGAAGTTCCTCCAGGAATTCCTCCGGAAGTTCCTCCAGGAATTCTTGGAGGAACTTCCGGAGGAATTCCTGGTGGAACTTCTGGAGGAATTCCTGGTGGAACTTCCGGAGGAATTCCTGGTGGAACTTTCGGAGGAATTCCTGGATGAACTTTCGGTGGGATTCCTGAAGGAACTTCCGGAGGAATTCCTGAAGGAACTTCCGGAGGAATTCCCGATGGAACTTCTGGAGGAATTGCTGGTGGAACTTCCGGAGGAATTCCTGGTGGAACTACTGGAGGAATGCCTGGTGGAACATCGGGAGGAATTCCTGGTGGAAATTCTGGAGAAATTCCTTGAGAACCTTCTTTAAGAATTCTTTGAGGAACTTCCTGTGGCATTCCTCGCTCGCTGTGCACCTCGCCTTCTTGTTCCCGTCGGATCGTTGTCGAGAACCATTTTCACCGAATTACTGTCTGAAATTCCGGCTACGTGCGCGGCTCACCGCAGTCTTTCGATTTTCGCGGTGTGAACGATGGATGGTTCACCAAACAGCTGATGCAATTCGTGGTTCATTCATCTCCTCCATGTACCATCTTCAATCTGCACCCCGCCATAGATAGTACGCAACACTTTCCTCTCTAAAACTCCAAGTGCGCGTTGGTCCTCCACGAGCATCGTCCAGGTCTCGTATCCGTAGAGAACTACCGGTCTTATAAGCGTTTTGTAGATAGCCAGTTTGGTACGGCGGCGAACTCTATTCGATCGGAGCGTTTTACGGACTCCAAAGTACGTGAGATTTCCAGCCACTATGCGCCTCCGAATTTCTCTGCCGGTATCGTTATCGGCGGTCACCAGTGAGCCCAAGTACACGAATACTTCAACCACCTCGATTTCGTCACCACCGATAGAAACTCGTGGTGGGTGGCTTACATTGACCTCTCTTGAGCCTCTTTCTATCATGTACTTCGTCTTCGACGTGTTGATGACTAGTCCAATCCGTTTAGCTTCGCTTTTCAGTCTGATGTAGGCTTCCTCCATCCTCTCAAAGTTACGTGCCATGATATCAATGTCGTCGGCGAAACCAAATAACTGGACGGACTTCGTGAAAATCGTACCACTCGTGTCAATCCCTGCCCTTCGTATTACTCCTTCCAAAGCGATGTTGAATAGCAGACACGAGAGACCATCACCTTGCCATCACCGTTTCGAAGGGACTCGAGAATGCCCCAGAAACTCGAACTATGCACATCACCCGATCCATCGTCGCCTTGATCAACCGTATCAGTTTATTCGGAAATCCGTTTTCGTGCATTAGCTGCCATAACTGATCTCGCTCGATTGTATTATATGCGGCTTTGATGAATCGATAAATAGATGATGAGTGGGTACGATGTATTCGCGACAATTTTGCAATATCTGGCGCACGGTGAACACCTGGTCTGTGGTACAGCGTTCGCTCATGAATTCCGCATGATACTGCTCCACGAACTCTCTTGCAATAAAGTACCAGTCAAAAAGATTAATGCAAGAGATGGGAGTAGTAAAATCGAAATTGCATCGCTATTAAACTACTAATCAGTGCAAGCTAAGTGCAGGAGATAATCTTTTCACCTCATACTTCATTCCTTATCACTACTTTCTTCTAAAATTTGCAAAATACTTGATTTTCCCATACATTTTATCGATTTCCAACTACCATTCTTCCATGAGCTCATGGTGAAAATTTTGAAAATCTCAGAACATAGAGTAGCAGGCTTAACAACACAGATAGAAACGCCGGTATCGCCACTCAGTGACGAGTACCGTAAACATGGTGCACGGAAGGTTGTTGTCTACACTTTTTACGGCTGCTGCACCCTGGAAGTAAATGTCATCGAAGTAAACAGTCGGTCCCTCATTGGTGTTAGTCGGCGGCATAAAATTTGGGAGAGTACCTTGTAGGCGGCGTTCAGCAAGGTGATTGCGCGGTAGTTGCTACAATCCAGCTTATCGCCCTTTTTGTAGATGGGACACACGACACCTTCCATCCACTCCTGCGGCAGAACCTCGTCCTCCCAAACCTTGGTAATCACCCAATGCAACGCTCTAGCCAGTGCCTTACCACCAAGTTTAAACAGCTTTCTGGTAGTTGGTCAACCCCAGGGGCTTTGTTGTTTTTCAGCCAGTCGATCTCCTCCTGGATTTCCTGGAGATTCGGAACCGGAAGTCGCATGTCCTGCGTGCGTGCTCCTAGGTAGACCTGTGCGCCGAAGTATTTGAGAACGGCGGCGGCGTAAGGCCATTTTTACACCGGCGGCGTCGGCGGCGTCACGCCGTAAGCAATGTTCGGCGGCGGCGGCGGCGGCGTGAATCGGCGTAAAGAACTTTAAGCATATAAAAAAAATTACGCTGCAAGGCATATGATGCTTTTTATGAACTTAAGATTGTTTTGTACAATTGCTAGCTACAGTCAGACTGATGGGGTGAACATCCTAATAGCTATAGCTTGTATCTTCACAGCAAAAGTTTACATTACATCCTCCACTAGGACATTGCCGCATCACAGCACATAAGTTCATTGGAAAGTAATTCGATTATAAATCCAAAAATTCGTTTGGAAATTCATCTAGATATTCCTCAGAAAATTCAAAAAAGGAATTCTGCGAATTGATTTAGAATTTCCCTCATGAATTCCTTCAGAACTTCCTCCTAGAATCTTCCAGAACTTCCTTCCAAGAAATCCCTTGAAAATTTATTTGGGTATTTCTTCGGAAATTCGTTTCGAAATTTCTCCAAAAGTTCCTTCAGGAATTTCCTTAGAAATTAGTTTAGGGATTGCTTCGGAAATTCTTTCACGGAGCCTGCGGAAATTGGGAATTCGGAAAACTTGTTTAGAAAAATTCCTTAAAGAATTCTTTAGAAAATAACTATGAAAAATCTTTCAAGAATTTCTATAGGAATACTTACGGACACTATTTTAGGAATACATCCGGAAATCCCTTTAGAAGAAAACCTTCAGAATTTGATTTAGGATTTATTTTAAATTCCTTCAGGAATTTCTAATAAAAATTCTCCCAATAATTTCTCTAAGAATTTATTCAGTTATTTTTGGTATTTTTTCAAAATGTTTCTCTGGAATTTATTCGGAACTTTCTCCAGGAATTCTTTCCGAATTTCCTATAGGAAATCCTCCGGAAATTCCTTTAGCAACTCTTTCAGAAATTCCTGCAGAATGTAGATCTTCGAAAATTTCTTTTAAAATTTCTTTAAAAATTCTTTCGGGAAACTCTTCTGAAATTCTTTTGGAAAATCTTCGGAAATTTCGTTTATAAATTCCTTAATTTTTTAATCCGTCGTTTAAGTGTTTTTTAATTGAAAATAAGTTTAATACCCAAATTCCTTTAAAAAATGCTCCAAATAAGAATTCGTTCCGGAATTATCCCAGCAGGAATTTCGTATGGTTCTCTGAAAAAAATTCTTAAGGAATTTCAAGTTCCAAAGGAAAAATAAATAAAAGGGCTTTCCGGAGGGTTCTCTGAAGGAACCTTTGGATGAATGTCCTAATTAATTCCTGGTGGCTTTTCTAAAGAGATTTTCAAAGAAATTTCTGGAGGGATCTCTGACTCAATTCTCGAAGGAATAACCAAAAAGGAAAAAGAACCTGAAAAGATTTTCGAACAAAATTTTAAAATGAATTTCTGAAGGAATGACCGAAGGAATTCTGAAAAAAAAACTTACAAAGGAATTTTTAATGGATTTTCCAAACAAGTAGCTATTGGAATATAAATAAAAATTTCTATATTTCTCCAAGAATTTCTTAGAAATTCCGGACAGCTGTAAAACAAACTCAATTTTGACTCTAGAATCAAGACTACATGCCAAGAAAAACTCCCAAAATATCGAAATTGCGGATATAGACCGTTCCGATAATTATAAATACACTAAGAAAAAGTCACCAATTAAAATACCGTTTGTTATTCAATGAAAATGTCGATACCTCCTATAAATTACATCCTACTCTTTCACGTGATGTATAACTTTTTTGCTTAAAATAAGGAACATATGTAACTTTGATTTTTGACCAATTTTTGGGTTATTTTTGGAACGTATTTTTTGTTTTTTCACATTAATGACGAGATCTGGATGGAACATAATTTCAATGACCTGAAAATTTCGAAAAACCACAAAAAAGTATTTGAAAATGAATAATCATCATTAGTAAGGATATCGTTTTAGAATCAGACGATTTTCACGAACGGTTTATCTTGAGGTTTCATCTGGACATTAATGACACAGACCACAAAAGTAATAAACTGGGTTGTATTGGTGAAAACGAGAGCTCGGAATAATTTTTAATGTTTTTTTGGGGCTAATCGCTATTCATTTGAAATTGTTCTAATTCTCGTCCGTTAGCAATTATTTAAATTTTAAAATTTATAATGCTTGTTTAATGAGTATAGAACCCAGATAGAATGGATTAAGTAGTGATATTGATGAAATTAAGTAGTGATTTTTATGTAATAGCTGAAAACACGTTGTACAAAATCCTCGAAACATTGCGAAAAAAAAAATTATATCACTTGACAAATATACGAAACATTCTGGAAAACTCGATGTTATATGAAATTAAATAGAATGTTAGGATATATGTAACCATAACACAGTAAATTATTTGAAAAAAAAAATGGAATTATTCAATAAACCGAAAGTATTTATAACTAGCGGAAAAACCCTAGCGTTGCCCGGGTGTTATAAATGTCACATTGAACTATTTGCAGCGCCGCACTCTGGATCAATTTCCGTGCGTTTGTTTTGTTTCCCCAACAGCTGACCCAAAATAGTATTTTAATGATTTTTTTTTACATTTTCCCGTTGAACCCGTTCCCAACTTTTTGTATATACGAATCGATAAGGGAAAGAATCTTGAAATCGGTCGACCCGTTCGCTAGTTAAATCGTCAGGACGGAAATCTCAACTCATTTTTATTATATAGAAGATTATCGGAACGGTCTAATTGAAATTGAGAAAATTGAGAATTTACTGCAGGAGTTCTTTCGGAAATTTTGAAGGATTTTTTTCGTAAATACCTCAAATAATTCCCTAAGAAATATATTTAGGAATTACTTTGGTAAGTCATCAAGAAACTCATTCAAGTAAACCTTCAAAAATTCCGTAAGGAATTCGATCGAGAATTTCTTCTCATTAAAAAACTTCCACAAATGCAACCAGGTTTTTCTTTGAAATTTCCTCAGGAATTGCTTCTTAGGACCGTAGGAAATTTCTTAAAGAATTCTTCCGGAAATTCCTTCAAAATTTCTGTTAAGATTAACTCTGACAAATCCATCAGGAATTTCTTCAGAAATTCCTGTTGAAACATGTTTAAAATATTCTACCCATGCAGATGGGTTCACTTTCCCTCAGTTGTAATGGATTTTACGCGCCCTTCCTTGAAGAAACCATCTCTCGGAAAGCTCAAAAAGGATTGCGAATCAATTTATTAGTCTGATGGATTACACTGTTAAAGTGAGATTCTCTGGATCTCGCCGGTTTCGTGTAAGTGTCTCTGTTTACGGGTGTGGCACCTCTGTTTTCACCCTTCATACAGCAGAGCATTGAAAACAGAATGATGATTAAATTCGACTGTACTATTTGGTGGAACCGTATGCAGAGCAAGACCCAAGCCTGGATAACTGCATAAATATATAAATAACTGTACCAGTTCCTAATTTGCCAAATTTCTCCCATAACTCCGAAAATAAAAAAGCTTTTCAGGGATTTTTCGGGGTTGGCCAAATTAGGCACTAAGATGGCCAAAACCGGTACACTTGCCCTACATACGAATTTTCAGATATCAGATATAATTTCCTCCTAAAGGAATTACCTATATTCTTAAATTTCTTTAAGAATTACTTTGAACATTCCTCAAAGAATTTCTTCGAAATTTTCTTCAGGGATTCCGTCAGAATATCTTCCAGAAATTACTAAGGAGATAGATCCAGAAATTTCTCTAAGACTCTAGAATTTAGACTCTAAGAATTTTCTTCATGTGTTCGTGCAGAACTTCCTCCGGGACTTCCTTCGTAAATTATTTCAAGAAAACCAAGAAAATTTATTTGGGAATTGTTTATCAAAATAAATTATTTTATATAGATTATCGTGGGCTTCGCGTAAGTGTCCCTGGTCTGCCTCAAAAATTCATCTAGTAATTCCTTCGGAACTTTCTCTGCCATTTTCTTTCAAAATTCTAAGACGCATTTGTGGATATCTCCGTACAAATAGCTAGAGCCATTTTCAAAGGTACTCCTAAAAAAATAATCGACATTTTTAAATTTCTTGAAGAATTTCTTTGGACATTCCTCCAAGAATTCCTTCAAAATTTTTCCAGGGTTTCCTTCAGAAAATCCTCCTGAAATACGAGGATAAATCCAGAAAATCCGCAAGACTAAGAATTTTCTTCAGGTATTTCTTCAGAACTTCCTCCAGGACTTACTTTGGAAATTATTTCAGGAAAACCATTATTGGAACTTGTTTATCAATAAAAATCGAAACCAGAACATTTCTGGCAATTTAAGTACAAGAAGGAGTGAAGGAAATGTTCAATTTGGTGGGCCACATGCCCCATTGTGCTGTAGCTTTTGCATTCGTATATCACGATGCTATCACAATAATATTCCATGCACAGGGAAATTTGGAAAAATACTACCAGACTGGGAATCCAAATCCAACATTCATAGTGTTGACTTGTAGCCACGAATATAAGCACTAGACCAATTAAGATGTAAAATTCAAACCTTCAAAAAGATGATGAACCACCCAATTCGACCAGAATGAGGTTATTCCACATGAAGTTACATATGAGAGTAGAAGTTCATCGCTACACTCGTTGATTTGTAGGTCTGTAGCCAAGAAGATGACCTAACATTTAACATGCCAATACGGGTAAATGTGACAGAGATAGCAAATAAATCTGCTAAAGTTATAATAACTATTTAATTAATGCATGATAGGTGATTTTTGTGTTGGCCAATCATCGGCGTGAAATACAAAATTCGGCGGCGTGGAGTCAACCAGCGTATGGCGCGCCGCCGACACCTCGACCGGCGTCGGCGTACGCCAAAAAGTGTCGGCGGCGGCGCACAGGTCTACTCCTAGGTTCATTACCACACCGCCATCGTTGTTTGCAATATCGCCATTTAGGTGCTCTTCGTAGTGCTGCCGTCACTTTTGGATCACCTCACGCTTGTTTGTAAGAAGGCTCCCGTTTATGTCCTTACACATATCGGGCTGTGGCACGTGGCCCTTACGTGAACGGTTCAACTTATTAGCGCGGTACAGCTTTTCCGTCTCTTCACTTCACTCTTCTCTTCTTTCATTAATTAAAATTTACGTTGCGCGATGTACAAAATGGATCAATTTGATTTTACATAGAAATATTAGGTACGTCTCGTGGAGTTACGTCACGGCATTTAAAAATTTTCTTGCTGTGGTACTTAAGAAAGATGCAGAGAACTGTTCGACCTCTCATAGGTGCCACGGGAGGTTTTGGAATTGTTAGTATGGAAGGTTATAACAGTAGGAATCGTTTGGAAGAACGTGAAACACAGCAAGAACTAGGATAGAAATATAAAGTAGAAAGGGACGAGCCTGGAATTGAACCCACGACCTCCTGCTTATAAGGCAGAAGCGGTAGCCTCTAGACCACCGAGCTCGTCTAGCACGTAAAAATTCATATTACATGACAAATATTCGAAAGATAAATATTCGAAACATTCTCGAATATTCCATGCTATATGAAAGTAAATTAAATGTTGGGCCATATGTAACCATAAAACAGTAGATTACTTGAAACACTTTGGACTTGATTCTATAAACAAAGTGTATTTATTATTATCGGAACGGTCTGTATATCAATTATGTTCACCTCTTATTTTGGTATCATGTCACGATATCATGTTAGTGCTTTCTCATACAATAATGCTTTCTCAACACGAATTGTTTCCATTCAGTTTGTTTTGCACACTTCTTCCATTCAGTAAATATAATATATATAGCTCCGTCGCATATGCTCACTACGTAAATAGTTTTGCACACGACCAATTCAGAAATGCAATGAAATATAACAGTCTCTGGTAGGGTGTAATATGAATGAGTACTTCACCGGAGAGTAGGGCATTAGAGAGGAAATGATGTTGTTTGTTTTGAGAAATAGCACCTCCTATATCCTGCATGTGGATCGTTGTTTGTTTTAGATAATTGATCACGCGACTCTCACATTAATAGAAGTGATCTTATGTGATACTTCGTAGCGGAATCATTAGAAAACAAACACTCGCGATTCGATATGCAATGCCATACATTGTTTCAGAAACTATGCACATAGTGACTATAGGAGTACTTCATGATTATCAAACTGTGTTCAGCTGGGAGGAATGAGAAGCCAGTAGAACAGGAGACAAAGGATTCAAACAATGAAATAGTCTTTTTCTGCGATTCGTCAATTTTTCTTTGCCAAAACTTTTCTCGCGATATAAATCTCTAGCGATTCGCTAGCAACGAATCGAAATTTATGGCATGGAAAGTTCTTACCATAAGCGTCGTTTTTCGCGTATCATTCCGAAAGGACAATATAGCCGAATTGACGAGTCACATCTTCAAACTTTACCCCTATATGAGAGGTCTATCCTACTTGTGAAGAATCTAATGAACCAATCAAAAACGAGTCATAAAAAATCGAGCCTTTCAACGCAATAATTTTATTACCGAAGTTCGATTTATAAATTGGAGCCATACGACCATTAACGAACATCTTTCTTCTCGTAAAAGATTGCATCTCATCTATATCTAGAAATAAACATCTATAAAAGAGCACTTTTCGATTGATCGTAAAACAAGTGCCTTCCAAGTTTTTGGCGAGGAGAATAAAGTGATAAGATAGAAACAGCCGTCGCCAACATGCTCCTTATCACATGCTCCAACCACCACAAGCGAGCACGGGCGAAGCGCGCACAGTCAGGAGAGTGTGGAAACGGTACCATTTTCATGGAAGTTCATCTGATTAGATGGCATCATTTTTCTTCCGGTACGTCGCCGTCGGTTCGGTTGCTTGGTGCTGCCGTTAATACATATGTACCTACCTCTACACAAGATTCCATCGCGCTAATGTCGTGGCAAACGGCTGCGGCTGTCTCGTCGAGGAGCGGCAACGACGGCAGCGACGGTGCAAACGATACACACCGCGTAAATCAATATCAAATTCTTTTGCACCACGGAACTGTTTCCCGTAAGATCCTCACGTAACAGACCACATAGGGTAGAGTACGGTGAAAAGTTCTTTGAGGTGCAGATGATTTGAGACTTCTTGAATTAATTTAACTAGTAGTTTTACAGATCTTCTTACCAGCTGTAAGACCTGTATCAACGCGGCGAAGACCCAGGTCATTATATTCTCCTACGGAATTAATTCAGATTAATCTATTTAAATGATCCCCTTTTTGAACTGTTATTTAAATTTATTACTTTTTGATTGATTTGATTGCCATAAGACACTACAATTAACGCAGTCACATTTTGCAATATCAAAATAATTACTCTCATTATGAAACAATTTTCGCTGCTTTCGTAACAACTTTATATAACGACCAAAATCATCAAAATTACTTCTGGTCCCATTAGAGTTTGTGGCTGTTTGTATTCAAGTCGCTTGATTCATTGGTATTATGATTTATTCCACGGACGTCCAAATGTCGCCCCGCCTTTCTGTACGCGTAAGACAACAACTTGCTGCTCAGGATGATAGGATTTCTTCTTTTACTCGCCGCTATCGTCGTTGGTTGCCGGTTAATGGCATCGAAAACAAGCCAGAGAATTCTAAGGCAATTCCGCTGGTATAATTTCATGTTATGGCTTTCTTCGGCATTCAACAGCGTGCACTAACTTTTATCAACCATTCAAGAGCGCCGAGATAAGCTGAAACATCGACTAAGCAATATCCTCGTCGGGATGGTAAAACTTTGAAGCCAATCCACAGCCAAGGCTTCAATCCGTCCGTACAGTCGAGCAAAGCATTGTTGCCTTAATGGGGAGGGATTTCTCCTGTATTGAGCCTGCCTGCGGCTCAGTATCCTTCCTCTCTGGGGGGCTGTTTTTAATCAATGAGGCAAAGCCGATATCCAGACTTTCCCCCAGGCTCCGGCAACGGCTTCCCAAGAACGAGCGGAAGTAGTATCAGCACAGTTTGCGACATAACAGCAGAGATTGGCTTTGCGTTTGGGCGCTCTATCACATGTGGGAGATAAGCATGTAGGAATTTTGATTAGTTTTACTTGTTTTTGCTGGATCTCAGCTGAGCGAAGTGTGCCTTATCGGTATAACTATTGCAGTTACATAAACTAATCTCGTTTGCTTGGCAATTGAATCATCTGATGTATGGTGAATGAAAGTTCGAATATTATTTCGAGCGGTTACAGCTAGATCCCTTGCAGAAAAAGCTTGCATGTGAGGTGAAAGACTGCTGATAAAATCCTCAAAGCTTCTTATCAAATTTTCGTTCCAGAAGCACACATCTCCGGTTGCACTCCGTGAAAGATCAGCATCAGTTAAATTGAATAATGAATCAATTGAAGTGCTGGAGAAGACAACCATTTCAGCAATACCAGTTTCAGTGACTCAATCGTTTCAAAGGTTGATAATGGTACCGGCAACGTCCTTACATTCATTGTTGAACACTCATAAGAAATGCACGAACTTTGAAAGATAGGCGAAGAAATTATTCGTTCAACATTTGGTGTATATAGGGTAGGGTAGAATACGGCATTGGCAGGGTGCGACATTTGTTGGCACCCTCAACAATATTTGCGTTTTCCAGCAAACATACACTATTTATGAACATAAATTTGATTCAATCACACAATTTCAAGTCTAGGCTTTCATTTGAATAAGTTGTTTGTGTAAAAGTAGCAAGATTTGACGAATTAATCACCGAAACAAATTTGCACCTACGAAATCCTTGCCAATTTTGCATTGCCCAAGAAAGCAGCAGACGAAAAGTAAACTGTTACTTACTTTTTTGGATCGCCTGTTTCTTCTCTTTATCGTGTATGATACGACAAATTAGGTACGTAAACTACTTTTTACACTTTATTACCACTTGATTATCACCACAAATAGCAAATTTATCCAATATTTGCGCTATGTTTCACTAAATAAAATCGGGACTGTTCGTTTTCTTTGACAGCAGCGCACTTCGGAATAGAGCGAGAGAATATGTTTGTGAGCATATCAAACACACGCTAAAAAAAATACCACGCACAATTCCATGTGATTTGATTTTAGCAAAACTACGAACAAAATATCCGGCGTTGGCATTTATTTTAAAAAAGTGTTAGAATACAAATGCTTCTATTCAAATTTTTACTCAGACCATGAATTTTATCAAAAGTGATAGCCACACCGTAGTATTTTAAGCCTTATGTGGCTGAAAGAACCGTTTTCCTTTTGCAACTTCAATACTTTCCAAGCTCATCAAAAAATCATAACCATTTCCGTTCCTACATAGCGCATTTCAACCATAAATAATTGCCTACTTTTAGGGTATTATCAATTATTTAACTGTGAAACGTAGTGTAAGAATGAGGTGGCTCCAGCTCAATCTTATGTGTATAGATTTGGTTTTACGTAGTTTACGTCGTTGTACACAACCCCCATGATTATTTTGATGGAACAAACATATCATGTAAGGACCTTCAAATCTAAGGACCGTAAAGAGCAAGTTGCATATTTGAAACTGGTTGATAGACTTTTGCTTACGCGTGAAGACTCTAAGGCATTACAAAAGACAAAAGATGTAAATCTTGGCAGCGGACGAAAAGTATGTAAGTTCCCTTCTCCAAAATGGCCAACATTATTCAAATAGGTTGAAAATGGTAAAAGTTATGAAGTTGTCAATATCTGGGTACTTAGATACCCTATCTGCCATTCACGACTGTTTTTTGTTGGCCGCATAATTTGTTTTATAATGTGTTTAAATGTTTTTGCCTATCTTCCACATGACATAAAATTGATCCCAAGGCTATAAATTCATGTTTTGTTTTAAGCCAGTTTTGATAATTAATAAAATTTCTTCCAAAATTGAGTGAAGCGAGATGAGCATGCGGCCGATAAAGATGAATGAATTTTAATACTGGAGGATGTAAACAACCAGCATTTGGCACCAATGCATTCGCAGTTTTCTACTTCCATGTCTAGTTGCTGAAGGGAGCAAAATCATTGCTGATAATAGAAATTGCTATGCCAATAGAAGAAACGTTGACCTGTTACTTTATATTAAATTTACTGAGTTTGTGGTAAAAGATATTATATTAAGTGAACATCAATCATCAAAGGAAGAGCATACAAATGTATACCAGTTGAACAATACCTGTGTTTTAGTGTAATTATTCATTATTTTTATCATTCAATTTGGCGAATGTCTTAGACTGCCAAGAATAGGTATTTTCCCCTATTTAAATTTCATCTTATGTATTGTTTAAAAAAGTCAGTGTCGAGAAAAGTCAAATTTTCAAATCTCATTCACGATTCAAATCAAGCGCGAGTCAAATCCCACCAGACTCATGGCCCAGAGAATCGTTCAAGATTCGACTCACGGTTAGCATAATTGCATAATTTTTACGTGTTCTTCTTTGTTGAATATTTATAGCATTCATTATGGCGAGCGTGGAAAACTGGATTACCATCGATGTTACGAAGACGGTAACGTTTCGGACTCTTAACCAGCAAACTCGTTATTGCTTTGAGTAGGCTTTAAGCTGAAATTGTTATTTATTGTAATTTCTTATTGCATGATTAATTTTAAGCTAACTTACATTTGTTGTCTTCTACGTTAACTGTCCGTCTACTTGTAACAAAGGTAATTCGTGGTTGTGAATGTCCCTATTGAGTTAAGTATTACAATTAAGATCAAATTCATAATTTTAAGCATCAAAGTTCTTACTTGTAACATCAGGAACAAATTCTAGTTTACCAGTTTAGAATATAAGATTTTAAGATAACTTAAAACTTTAGAATAATTGATTTAGGTTTAGCGAATCGAATCTTCTCTCTTTACTATTATTCTTCGGATTAGATAGCTATTTCTGCCAATCATTCCCCGTGACGTTTACTCTTGACGTTGTCAGTTTATCATTCGCCCGGTTGTTTTCAGAGATGAGCTAAAACCGTTCGCCGATGACGAGGGGTCTTAAATCGTTGCGCACATACCCGAACCCGTATTGCTTGAAGTTCTGTCTTCATCCATACAATCTTCATCTAGCACGTCCAAGACCGCCAGCTTAGTTACTGGACGAAGAAATACGCCTGCCTTCGATTTCACATCCGCGCTCCGTATGCGCCCGTCTTTTCCAAGGTTCACCTTCACAACTACTCCTCGTTCCCAGCTGTTCCTTCTTGCCTCATCCACCACTATCACCAAATCTCCCACTCGTACGGGCTTAGTTTCACCGACCCACTTCGACTGCCTTGCAATGACCGGTAGATACTCGGTAACCCATCTTGTCCAAAAACGGTCCAGCATTACGCGCACATGGTTCCAGTCGGCGCGAAGCGTGGACTTCACTTCGACCGGATTAGCGACTGGCTGGCATACTCCATTCGAGCTAAGAATCTGGAAATGGTTAGGTGTCAGCGTTTCACTTTCTGCGGAATCCAAGGGTAGATATGTAAGCGGCCGTGTGCATACGATGGATTCAGCTTCTGTCAATGCGGTTTGAAAGGTTTCATCATCAGGGTTTCTCGATGTCTCCATGGCTGCCAATGCCAGTTTCACTGAGCGTACTAACCGCTCCCATATACTTCCCATATGAGGAGCATAAGGCGGATTCATCTTCCACTGTGTGGCTGCGTTTGTGAAGGTTGAAGCCAACTCTTGATTCAGCTTTCGAATTTCTTCGCGCAACTCCTTCCTTGCTCCTTGGAAATTTAGTCCTTGATCAGAGTATATCTCCAACGGTGCACCACGGCGAGCTATAAACCGACGAATGGCAAGTTTGCATGATTCGGTCGGCAACGTAAAGGCTACCTCAAGGTGAACTGCCTTTGTTGTGAGGCAGGTAAATAATGCTGCCCATCGCTTCACGTTCGTGCGCCCTACCCGTACAGTTACGGGACCGAAGTAGTCCAACCCGGTAAAAGTGAACGCCCTGATATAGGGAGTTAAACGTGCTTCCGGGAGAGGGCTCATCCGAGGTGGTCGTGGAACCGCTTTGCGTGTCTTACACAATGTACAGGACTTCGCTACTTTCCCCACAGCTACTCTTATCTCCCACACATGGAATCGTTGCCTGAGCTCATTAACGATGGTTTCATTGTTTGCGTGTGCAAACTTTCGGTGATATCCGTCGATAATCAGCATTGTTACGTAGTGGTCTTTCGGTAGTATCACCGGAAACTTTGCATCATCTGCTACTGCGGGAGCTGCACCAATTCGCCCGTCTTTGCGGATCAATCCATCTGCTCCGATGAAAGGATTCAACTTGTAGATACGGCTTTTCTTCTCGATTTGTTTCAGATGATGCGACGAATCTTAATGCAGCGCTTCAAGCACAGCAAATTCTTGCGGGTAGACCTCAAGTTGAACCAATTTCAACACCATAATCTCTGCTTCCTGCGACTGTTTACTGCAAAGATTCTTTGTAGTCAGGCACGGAAAGTTGTTTCTCTTTCCAAGACAGTTATTTAGGAATCTTCGAACATATCTCATGTCTTGCACCAATCGTTCCCATTTGGAAAAGCGCTCAAACTGCACCGTTCCGGTTACGTTGCATCGATGGATCGTTATTATATTCCGCATTTCTTCTGCTGTGCTCCATTCTTCTTCCTTATGACCTGGCCATTCTGCTTCATCGTGGTAGAGAAACGATGGTCCACGAAGCCACCGGGATTCTTCAGAGGCATCTGGACCATTACCCATTTTGTTGCTTCGTCGAAAACATTCCATTTTGAGGGTACTTTCCTCCAATCGTTTACGTCGGTGGATTCCAAAATCTCTCCTACCCTGAACGCCACAAACTGGTGGAACCTTCGTTGATCCGCTCTGAGCCAGGCTAACACGGTGTTAGAATCAGTCCACAGTATTTTCCTTTTTATCCGAAGGGTATGACTTGACGCAATTGTCTTCATCAACCTTGTACCAATTACAGCTGCTTGGAGCTCAAGCCTTGGCACTGACAGTTGCTTAAGGGGCGCCACTTTGGTTTTGGACGCTACAAGTGTACACTGAACGGTTCCACGGTCCACAATCCGAAAATAAGCAGCTGCAGCATAAGCAGTCATACTTGCATCCACAAAAACGTGCAATTCTAATTTTTTCAAGGCTTCTGGACCATATCCGGGAAAATAACATCTTTGTATTCGTACTTGCTCCAGGCTGCGTAGTGCCCGTACCCAACGACTCCACGACGCAAACAGTAACTCTGGAATTTTGTTATCCCAAGTGCTGCCGGAACTCCAAACTTCATGGACAAGAATTTTTCCGTGTATCACAAAGTTAGCTACCAATCCAAGAGGGCCGAAAATACTCATAACCAGGCTTAACAACTCTCTTTTGGTAGGATACGTATTCACGTCCAGCAATCTCTTCAGATTTTCGCGGAACTGTATTGCGAACGTAAAGATGTCTTCCTGTGGCAACCAACTCAACCCCAACACTCTCTCAGTTCCAACGTCCTTGCCCATCACGAAATTTTTCGGAGTTTCTGATGGTTTTTCTCCGATTTGCTCCAACACATCCACACTATTGGACAACCAGTGTCGGAGTTCAAACCCGGCGTATTGATGTAACGTTTTGACTTCTATTGCAAGCTCCACTGCTTCGTAGACGCTATCGACATTATCGAGATAGTCGTCCACATAATGGTTCTCCAAAACCGCGGTTGCAGCTCGAGGAAACTCTCTGGACAATTCAACCGCATTTCTATTCTTCGCAAACTGCGCAGAACTTGGGGAGCATAGCTCCAAATATGGCGACGTCCATTACAAACACTTCCGTTTGCTCCGACGGATTGTTCCGCCACAGAAATCGTTGTGCCTGACGATCATCCGGTCTGATAATCACTTGGTGAAACATCTCCTTGATATCCGCATTGATGGCCACCTCCCTCTGTCTAAATCGACAAAGTACCGTTGGTAAGGACTGTAGAAGATCCGGTCCTTTCATCAGAACGGAATTCAGCGAAACTTCTTTTACCGTTGCTGCAGCGTCCCAGACTACTCGAACTTTTTCCGGCTTTTTAGGGTTTACTACTACACATAATGGTAGATACCATGTCTGATTTTGCACGGTCTCTTTCAACTCCCGTTTTGTTGCTTTATGGGTGTAACCCTTGGACAGATAGTCAACAATTTGTTTCCTCACCTTGTCGTACAACGTTGGGTCCTTTGATAGTCGTCTTTCAAGGCACTGCAACCTCCGCTCCGCCATTGGTTTGCTGTCCGGAAACTCCACCAAGTCGTACCTCCACAACAGCCCTGTTTGAAACTTTCCCGACTCGGTTCGAACCGTGGTATCCTCCAATATTTTGCGTGCCCGTGTTTCGCTAGGTGATTCTACCATTTCGTTAGATTCTACACCAGAACCTTCGACAGTAAAAAACGATTTGACGAGCTCATGAAGGTCTTCATTCGTTGACCGATTGCATGCGTGCAGTACTCGGTGGACCAGTTTTAAATCCGATTCTCCAGACCTTCCGTACAGCAGCCATCCTAGACGAGTTTTCGCCGCCACAGGTTGACTTCCGCTACCTTCACGAAGCTTCAACGTCGTCTTCAGCTTGGTGTGTCCAGTCCAATTAATATTCCCGGAGTAGCATCATCATAACTTGCGATTGGGAGTCCTTTCAAATAAGGGAATTTTGTTTAAAGTTCTTCGAAGTCAATTGTTTGTCGTGGCAGATCTAAACTAGAGACAGTGTAGACATCTTTCATCATAAAACGATTGCCGTTGTTACCGGAAATCTCCAGCATCACTCTTCTTGATTCTTCTTCAGTACGCCTCACACCATTAGTTCACTGCATACAGAGAGGAAACACAGCTCCGGTGACCCCAAGTTTCTTGGCAATGGAGTCTTCTATGGCAATGGAGTTGAATCCGAACCGCCATCCAAGAAGGCAAAGGTATGCACCGATTTCCCATTGGCGTGAAGACTGACCGGAATGACGCGAAACAGGACTCTGTGCTGCAGATGATGCACCGTTACTACCCCTGTAGTCAAATTTGATGCATTCTCACTCGAGCAATTCCCGACGTTTGGATTGCCGGGATGGAGGTATTTGTGGTGATTTTGTTGGCATCCATTTGTCTCACAAACAGCGGCCTTGCATGGCCACTTTCCATGAGGGTATAGACAACGTTTGCACAGATGTGGGTGGATCTTTGATAGTGACCAGTGACCAGTGACCAGTGACCTTTTCGGGATGAAGTTGATCATTCCGACCACAAGATGCCGAACGAACTGAATTGACGAACGCCTTCCATTTCTGTCGGTCCGCCTTGGTACTTTCTGTAACCCCACTCGATACACTGCTAGCTGCACTGATTATGACGTTCATGTAATTTGCAAACGTTCGAAGATCTGCTACCGCTATTGACTGCTTATGCATCCCCAATTTGATATTGGCCGGCACTTTGTCGACCAGCTCTTGGAGCAGAATCGGGTTGGCCAAATGCATTTGCTGCCCAGTTGATACTAGATGCGCACAGAGATTGCGAACTACCAAACCAAAGTTTACCAGAGAATCAAGTTTTTCTGGTTTCGGCGTGGGGGTACTCCTGACATCGTTTAACAGCGAGTTAATGATGATATCGGGACGGCCATACAGTGTGCTTAGTGTCGACATAATATCACCTACGTTCGAAGGGTATAACAAAAAACTTTTCACTGCTTTGATTGCTTCACCTTTCAAACTGCGTTGCAAACGGAGGAGATTTTCTGCTTCGGTGTACCCGCACATCTGCGTTGAAGTATTGTAGCTACTCCAAAACAGGGGCCATTCCGCAGGATTGCCACCGAACACTGGAAGCTCTATTGGGACCACATGACGAGCTGCAAGCTGCTGAGCATTTGGACCCAGTTGTAAGTCCGGGTGCGCGGACGTAAACGACACTGCAGGCGCGTACGCATTCGATTGAACACCACTTATTGACGGTGAAATTTGGTAAAATTGGGGAATTGTATTCGGAATAATTGGCACCTGATTCCCTGACTGTCCTATGTACCCACCCGAACATGACATTGGCAAATAACTAGCTATATTATCTTGTATTTGGAGAATCTGATTATCTCCAACTAACCATTGATTTTGAACATAGTTTCGGTACATATTTGGGAAATTAGCAATCCCATAACCACTACCTACCCCCATTGGAGCTTGTACATGCTGATTGGCAGATGAAACATTCTCTTTCCCTCCAAGATTCATACTGGTCATACGGGTCGAAATTGAAGTAGCATTTAC
Source organism: Armigeres subalbatus (assembly GCF_024139115.2). Taxonomy (NCBI): domain Eukaryota; kingdom Metazoa; phylum Arthropoda; class Insecta; order Diptera; family Culicidae; genus Armigeres; species Armigeres subalbatus. The sequence goes on along the minus strand of NC_085139.1, from coordinate 235,885,130 downwards.
CTGAGAGCACATCGCATCGGCTGTGTGTTTGCGTATTGTACCTCAGCTGGACGTCGACCGCTAGACGAACTCGTTGGTGTTGAGTGGTGTGTTGGTGGTTGCCACATCGATGATATACCACTCGCTGGTAAACAAGACGCGCGGCAGTGTGTGATACGATGGGCCGGCACGACGATGTTGATGTTACCGATGATATACCTTGCGCTTGTGGTGTGTAGGTTGCTAACGACGACTGTGGCAGAAATGAGTTCCCGTATGATGGCATGAAACTGACCGGCTGTGTAGTGGTCAGTGACGGCAACGAAAACGAAACCATCGACGCTGTTGTTGGTGAAATTTCAAACATATTGTGTGCATCGACCGACGCAGAGGGCTTAGGAAACTGTTGCACGCTCGCCACCGTTGTGACTATTGGCATCACATTGTTTCCTTGCATGGTGCTCTGTGTTATAGGTGGTAGTTGTGTAGTAGGATGCGAGATCGAGGCGTTTGTAGAATGGGATAATGGCAACGAAAGAGTAGCTAACATACTCGAAGTGACCGCAGAAGCTGAATGTGGATTCACTTGGCCTACTTCTTCAATAGTTGTTGGTGCCGTTCCTGGGGCAGAATTCGTGATTGGTTTCAGCTGCGATGTGAGTCCAGTGGGTTTGTTTCCAGAATTGGCACTCATGGTCACAGCCGGGTTACGGGTGATCCAATCCTCAACTTTCTCCGCTCCACGTTTGCAACGGCTACGAACGCTAACTGCATCTCCATCGTCATCCAATTGGGTATGAAGCAGGTCGTACTTTCGTTGGATGTATTCCTTCTCCAAGGCAAACATTTCCCTGATGGCCTTATCTCTCCGTTCTCGTTCCAAACGCAACGTCATCTCTTGAATAGTTTGCTCCTGCTTTCCTCGCTCTGCTTGCATCTTCTCATGTAGCCGCTTCTCCTCGGCTAGGCGTTGCACCTCTAACTGTATGCGTGCTTCCCGCATACTTGCTGAAGTCGACACTGTAGAGGCTGGTGGATCGGGAACAGCACACGCTGTGCATCTAAAGCTTCGGTCCTCTCCTTCGATGCTGTCGTTCACACCGACGCATCTGAAGTGGAACCAGCGATCGCATCCGTCGCACTGGACCATCTTGCGATCTGCATGGTTTGGTTTGTTACACACGATGCATTGATTTTGTCCATCAGAACGATCGTGTGAGTCGGCGGCCGCTGCATCACCACTAGACATGGTTATGTTTTTCACGCCGAACGATACACACAAATCTTAAAGATGTTGTTCGAAGACGGTCACGTTTCGGACTCTTAAGCAGCAAATTCGTTATTGCTTTGAGTAGGCTTAAAGCTGAAATTGTTATTTATTGTAATTTCTTTTTGCATGATTAATTTTAAGCTAACTTACATTTGTTGTCTTCTACGTTAACTGTCCGTCTACTTGTAACAAAGGTAATTCGTGGTTGTGAATGTCCCTATTGAGTTAAGTATTACAATTAAGATCAAATTCATAATTTTAAGCATCAAAGTACTTACTTGTAATATTAGGAATAAATTCTAGTTTACCACTTTAGAATATAAGATTTTAGGATAACTTTAACTTTAGAATAATTGATTTAGGTTTAGCGAATCGAATCTTCTCTCTTTACTATTATTCTTCGGATTAGGATTAGATAGCTATTTCTGCCAATCATTTCCCGTGGCGTTTACTCTTGACGTTGTCAGTTTATCATTCGCCCGGTTGTTTTCAGGGATGAGCTAAAACCGTTCGCCGATGACGAGGGGTCTTGAATCGTTGCGCACAATCGATGATAGAGCAAGTAAGTCGACTTATTAAGGGGTTACGAGGTAGGATCAAGCCCTTCTTACTGTTACAGATAAATCATTTGGGTGCCTTACCGTAGGCCTGCGTATTGTTTTTTCACGGGTGCTATGAATAATTCTTCTAATGTCGTTTTCGTTTTTGCGGTGTAGCTACACTCGTGCTACACTTTTGCACCGAAAATGTTCGTTTTTGATTTTCGTGCTACACCAGTGTAGCATTTTTCTTGCACTGAAACAATCAGTGTAGCACCAGAAAAAATCAGAGTGTGCCGTGTAGTGTAGTTTGTTGTCAAGTTTCTCCCGTTGTTATTGTTTTCTTTTTATGGTATCCAACAGGTATCCATAACAAACAAACCCAACTGCACTCAAAACGTTCGTTTTTGCCGTGCAAAATGCTGCACTAAACGGTGTCGCTACACCTCAAAAACGAAAACGACATAAGCCTTGACGTTTACTGCCCTTATTGTTTACGTTTCGGACTTAGAGGAATTCAACAAAATTTCAATGAAGGTGTGATTTCGAAATGATGACGAAAAGACGAAAATGCCTGCCTTAACCCTATCGCGCACATTTTTCTCGTGGTTTGTGGTAGTGGTTTTTGATTGAATTTAAAATGAATTTTTGATTTATAACTTGTGTGGTAATAATTCCTTCGACTCTTAGTAAAATGTCACTTTCAGTTTTGCATTTTCTGGAGCGATTTTAAATTTTTTTCACTACACCCAGGTTTTTTTACACGGTTGGAATTCACTAATTTCTCGGTTAACCCAAACTTTCACAGCTTTTTAAATACCACATGAATTTTCTTTGATTTTTTGTGAATTTTTTCGTGGGGTTAACTTATTGTTTCATTGACGCTGAAGGTCTTAAACGACTAAAACCAAACCGTGTAAAAAAAAAACCTGGGTGTACTTCAAAAATTCAACATGCATTATACAGGCAGATTGAATGTATCCACAGACAAACAGACATAACACTCATCAAATTTCCCTAGTTTACTGATTTACTGGTCAATTCAAATAATCATTAGTTGGCCAATCGATCACTCGTGGCGCGCACATCGGATTTGCTCTAGTTCGACGTTTGCTCACTACCGCCATCTGGTTCGTGATTTGCCTAACTAACTGAAATCAACAGATGTCGTTAGTGTTTAAACGACGATGAATTTGATGAGCGAATGTTCAATGTGTTATGTCTGTTTGTCTGTGATGTATCTAAGGGCAATAAAAAAACAAACTTTTTCAATGATTTTATTATCCGACCTTCAGGCTGTCCGTAAGATTTATAGCCCAACGGGGTGGGATGAAGGAGCTAAATAGTTAAGCACCATCTATTTTGACCTAATCGATACTGTAGTATATTGGATGTGTGTTCCATATTGACTTGTGATAGAATGCACAATGTCTCAAATCTTGTTTAATGCTGTTTGTACCGCATGTATTTATTATATATTTTGGCAGCACTGGCAGTGTTTATGTTGGATGATATGACGGCGAGAGCTCAGTCTTGTTTAGCTACAGCGACGGGCGGACGCGATTCCACAGATACAGTAATAATTTGGTGTCAGTAGATAAAACTGATTTTTGCGGGAGAAACGATAAATCCATTTGAACAATGTCTTGACTTGACAATTATTCTTTTTATTGGAAAATTTCTCTAGATATTCCATTTTAAAATTATCTTTCTTTTCAATTCACTTCGTGATTTCTTCCAGAAATTCTTATGGAACTTGCTATAGAGTTGCTCATGAACCCTTTAGGACTTACTTCGGGAGTTCCCTCAAAATATCCTTTGAAATGCCTCCTCAGATTCCTTCGGAAATTGATCCAGAAATTATTTGGGAATCTCTCCAGAAATTCCTTCCAAAAAAATTTTTACGAGTTCCTTCGGAATTTGCCACAAGTGTTGCTTATGAACTTAAGTCGGACCAGTGGCGTAGCCAGAAAATTGGTCTGGGGGGGAGGTTCTGAACTTTATTTTTAATTCGAGAATGTTCGAAAAAAAATCTTTTAAAAATGTTGTCTCTGGGGAGGGGGGTTATGTCCAAAACCACCCCCGTGGCTACGCCACTGCCTCGGACGAATTTAGTTCAATTCCATTTAATCCCACCACGTTGTATTCTTTTACAGATACGTATTTCGTCTCCAGTAGCCTTGCGAGCAAAGATGTAGGATTGCCAATCCGGAGATTGCTAGTTCGATTTTTGGTCCGGAAACTTTCTCGACCCCCTGTATCGATTGTACTTGCCACACAAGATACTTACGTACTCATGCAACAGCGGGCATAGAAAAGCCCGCGAAATTAATAACTAAGGAAATGCTAATAGAATACTAAGTTCGAAAGCCGGCCAAGTACCAGTTGAAATGAAGAAGATGATGAAGAATGACTGTCCGACAGCAGAAGCAGTCAAGTGAAATTTTTACGCAAGGTACGGACTATTGTTTAATTTAAATATTAGGACAATATTTTAAAACAAAATTTACAAACCTTGAACACGTACAAACCAACTGTCACACAAATTGTATAAGTGGAAATATTAAAATATGAAAAATATTAGTCCATGCCAGAATCGTAAGCACTAAGGGTTTTACAGGTTCGACATCAGGGTTTATTGGTTTGATCTCACCGAATTCAATCTGTGGCGTCGTTAATCGTCATCATCAGCCATGATACTTCTCCGATGCAGTCGAAATGAAAAAATGCGCATTTTCCGTTTGTGGCATCGCTGCATAAAACATCCCAGGCGGCAACCTAGGGAATAATGCTCGTCACTAAGTCACTAAGTTTCCGGATAGAATGGTGCCTGGATACAGAGTTATTCGGTCTTCAGTTGAATACATATTCGCAAAACTTAAATCTTTTCAAAGCTTTTAATCCTTGTCAGCTTGGCCTTCTGCATGTTAAGCACTAAATGTTTTGTCACTTTCATCGATCAGTAAAAAAAACAGATTAATCCACCTAGCGGTGATAGAGCCTTTCTCGTGTGTTATAAAAATAGTATTTGGCCATAACTTACTTTTGAGCCCATAATCCGATTGGGCCGATTTTCAATACGAAACAATGGGAAATGATTCCGCGTCGAATGCAATTTGTTGCGAGTAAATCGGTTCAGGATAAGTGCCTAAAAATGAGTGAGAATTTTTCTTGTAAATAAATGTATTTTGGCTATAACTCCGAATCCCATAGTCCGATTCGGCCAATTTTCAACACGAAACAATGGGACAGGATTTTGCGTTAAATGCAACTCGTTGCGAGCAAATCGGTGGAAGATACGTGCCTGAAAAATGAGTGAGAGTTTTGTACGTGCTTCTTATGTAAAAAAATGAATTTTGGCAATAACTTCGAAATCCAATTTTTCAATAGGACTAGGTACCTCCAAAACCGGGGGAGGAATGACCTGGAAAGGTCCGAGGGGGGGCGTAGGTACCGCGTCGGCAATTCCCTCTGTGTGCTGGCGAATAGGCCCTATCGCAGAAAGGTCAATTTGGGGTGCACGCGGCATCATCATTCTTGATACCAGTCGTGCAGAGGGAAGCAGGCGCGAAGTCGACCTTGCCCACCTCCCGAGGACATAGGGCGTGGTAAGGCCACCTGGAAAGCCGGCAATGCGCTGGCACGATACCATGGTGTTCTTCTAAAAAAGCGAGTTACGATGTTCGGTGCTGCAAGGACACGCAGATAACCTCGAGGGTGCGTTGTGCACTGGCCCCCCTTTGAAGCATTACTTTCTGGTTGTACCGAAGGGACTATGGGCTTGGCGGCAATGGAAACGGTTTAGTGGGTTGGGGATGTAGTCCTGCCTCCCTCGTTTGCTGTTGGAGTTGATCCCTAACCCCGCACTTCCTGGACAACCCAGGATGTCTGTTGAGCAGATTCCCCCTCCATTGCTTAGGAAGAAAAAAAAAAGAAAACACACACACACACACATACACACAGACATCACCTCAATTCGTCGAGCTGAGTCGATCGGCATATAACACTATGGGTCTCCGGGCCTTCTATAAAAAGTTTGTTTTTGGAGCGATCATATAGCCTTTACGTATACTTAGTATACGAGAAAGGCAAAAATCAATTAAAGTGGCAGTATGTGACAGCTCCATCACGTGGATAATCTCTGCTAGCCCAAAAGCATCATTAAATCGCGATGAATCGTAAGAATTAAGCGAAAAAGATTCAATTCATTTGCTAATTAGAATCCGAACGCTGATCGCAAAACTTGATAAAAATTGTGCATTGTTTGCTTGCCAACCAGCCGCTCGTCGGATGCGTGATTCCGGGCCGAACTTTAGCAGCAATACCAGCAATACTCATTGGCGTAACTAACGAAAAATTCTAGGGGGGGCTAATTTTTGACGTACGATTACGTCCTTTGCGAAGATAGGGAGGTAATTCTGCATATTCAAATTTGAGACCTGCACGAAAAGTACCAATTTTCGGGATTTTGGTATCAATCGATCGACAAACTCTTTAAGATTTTCCCCAACTATTTAAAACAATGTATTAGAATGCGCAGTCGCCGAAAATAGCAAACTCAAGAGAAATATCCACGTAATGCTCAGACTATCGTTTCGCTTCTATCAGTGGTTAGAAAAGCGCTTTGTGGAAAGAAAATTTGTTCTTTTTAGGCGTCGTTTGCGTTATCGGATATCAGTGGCGGTGCTGAACTTTTATTCTTAGCGTGGTGGCGGAAAATCATCGAGCGGCCGTCGGACAGCAGCAGCAGTGAATTTTTAACGCACGGTTCGGATTAACGTTTGATTGCTGTGAGTGATTCGAAAGACGCATTGTGGATAGAAAATCGACTCTTTTCAGGACCGGCATTTTATGAAAAGAAAGGATTGATAGCAAACAATTGCGTCGGTTGCATTCCCGCGGTACTGAAGGGAGTTTCTGTCAGTATTCGAGAATACGAAAGTAATGCCTCTACTCACTCTTATGGCAAAAACACATTGCTATCTGTCAGACTGTGCGTGAAACATGGCCGCCGATCACCCTTTCTTGTCCCTCTTCAGTAAAATCCCATAAGGAACTGTCAAACTGTACGTGAAGAATTTACCTTCGTAGTCGCGAATCAGAATCACAAACGCTCGTCGGAGAGCAACGCTGCAGAAACGTTGGCGTCAGTAGCAATCAAATGATATTCTCTTTCAAAATTCAGATTTTATTTCTGTTTGTAATTGGAAAGGAAAATTAATGAAAACAAATCGGTTTTTCTCAGATACACTAGAGAAGGTAGAGCCGAGACGAACATACATCAAAGTGCAAATCATAATCACTTGGCGACGCTGCCGACGTTGATGTCAGAGTTGACAAAAAAATATATCTTTCAAAATTCCGATTTTGCCTGTGATTGGAAAGGCGCATTGTCGGTTCGTCTCAGAACCATCATTTCACAGGAGGTTGAGTGTGAGTGACGAATTTTCTGTCATCAGATTCCTGAAAAACTTTATGCGGTTAGAAAGACATATGAGCTTACCCAACAAGTATTGGAGGCTGATAAAGAGCTTATTTCACCACAATTTGGCTTGTTCAGCTTAAAAACTAGCTTATTCAACTTAAATTGTTTGTTGGGAGTAAAACGCCTGTGAAGTTTTATCCATCCGAAAGAATTCTAATTTCTTTCTCATTCAAATTGTTGTTACCTCTTCTTGGAAACTCAAGATTTTGCCTTTTAGGAATCATTTTATTGATTTTCTGGAAATAGCTGAAAATCCCCCAAATTACCATTTAAAGCTACAAAAAGAAATGCTTTCAAAATATCTCGATCGATACAGACATATGATACGTCGCATTTGGCTCTCACTTTTTCGGAAGGATTTTTTTGATAATTCTTTCAGAAAAGCCATGCATTTTTAAGAACTATGAACACGCTAGGTTTAAATGAATATACTCGCAAAACTCTGTAAAAACTTTAAAATATTTAAAGATTAAATACTTGCTGAGAAAACCAATTTTAAATCAGGATTTTTTAGAAATCTGCCGATAAGCTAAGTATCCTGTGTTCTTTAAACACATTTTTTGTCCAACATTTTATGCTGTGTCAATATTAAGATCATACAGAGAGTTCAGCATACCACTAGAACTTTCTTTATCCAATAAATTTTTTAGAAATTGTGTTTGTTTTCTTAGTCTGTTGCTTCTATTATTTATTCAATCAGCATTGCATCAGCATGGAACCACTGTTCCTACTCCAATTTCCTAAAATAATGATATCTAGCGCTGGAGAATCAAGGGAGCGTACTATTTTTCGTGTTTAACATTCCTATCGTAAGATATAACAATTGTTTGAAGTTCGAAAATTTAATAAAATAGATTCAATGTTTCGTAGAGAGAGATGTGAATGAAGAGAACTCATTCTTGACAGTTACGCCTATATATGAACAGAGAGCTAGATAAGTACAATATTCATGCAAAGTGGCCAAATTTCTAGGGGGGGCTAATTAAATTCTAGGTGGGGCTATAGCCCCCCCTAGCCCCCCTGTAGTTACGCCAATGGCAATACTGCTCTGGTCAGTCAACCCAGTCATTTTGGCAAAACGCGGCCCGGCGGCACCGGTTGATCCGGTTGGAAAAACTGTACGCAACAGTGACTTTGTGCGGGGGAAAAAAGAACTTCTCCAACAGATTCTGATGAGTTTTGTTTGCCATTAAGCGTAACGATAATGCGAGAGAGTTGTACATTACCGTGATTGCCAGGAAGCCGAAATGGTGGCCACCAGCAAGCGAGCACAGGGGAGCGAAAGTGATAGCCCAGTTTTACCGGTTATGATCAATATCAATTAGCACCGTAAGGTAGGTACGTGTCCACTGCGCTGTTAATACACTTGGTAAAACTTTGATTAATTCATCCTATTCGTAATTCCATTACGTACGGTCTGTGATTTTGTAAGGATGCTGTTCTAATGATGAGATGTTCACAGCTAGACTAAAGATTTCGAACAAAATATGAGTTTTGGAAGATATAAACATCGACTAATGGACGGACTAAAGTGGTCAACATCTAGAACTATGTACTATTTTTAAAAGCTTGCATTTTGCAAGCATTTCTTTTTGATTATATCTTGGATCAAACAAACCAAGTCGTGCACCTGTCATTATATACTTTTCTTTTCTTGGGTCAAGCGTTTTGTCGAAATTATTGAGCAGCAAAAAGTATTTAAAACTCTCCTACTATTCGTAATACAATTGTAATTTATTTATAATGATTTTAATTTTCACTTATTTTCAAACCTAATTTGTTCTACTGCTCATCCAACTTGGGATATCAAATCCCAAATGTGGTTTGAAAAAAAAAGTCTTTCAATCCTATATCGCTGGGTAATTCTATGTGAACCATTTGGTGCAATTGAAATTGAAAAACCATTTCCATTGTAAACAAATTTCCAAACCATTCATGCCAGCAAAAAAGCAAGAATGCATCAGGTGCGATGTTGTGGAATACAGGAATCTCTTCGGGAGGATGCATTTTTTTTTGTTTATTTGTTCAGCCCATGATGCAGAATGCTTCTACCTTCATTGTTCGTGGATTCCCGCGGCACCGTCAGAATATGTCACCAGAATCATATAAATTTTTCTCTTTATTCTTTCCGCTTTCAGGGCAAATATTTGCTGGGAGAACACCCGAGTGAACAATATACAATCATCCTGGTGGCTAGGACGACCAGAAGCATTTCCGGTAGGTGCTTCAGCTTTTCTCTATTCCTGCTCTATTCCGTACAGGAACCAGCGACAGGATATACCCGGCAGAAATTGCTTAACACTTTCAATATTGTCCAGGACCTGCACAACAATAGTGGCTGGTGTGTTCAGTTGAGTTCCATCGGATGACCGCTTTGTTAGTGAGATCGTAATCGTGGAAAAGATAATAAACAGGAGGAAAAGGCTAGAGCCAATGCTCACACATTAGTGTAAGCTTTCGAACGTGACCTGGAAAATGGTAAATCAAATATGAACGGGAGGGGCAAGCATTTGTAGTGACTAGAAAAATACAATAAAAAAGTACGAAAAAAGTGCACATTGTTTTCAACGAAGTGATCGGATGTGAATAATTCAATAAAAGAAACATACAACCGTGCGTTTAATCGTGTAAATTGAGATAATTGGAAAGTGGACGAAAAATAAGCACTGGAAGCGAAGTTAAACGAGTTAACAACGTTACGGAGGCAAAGGTGAGTCAATATGATAGCGGTATAACCTGGAGTAGAAAAATGTACAACTTGAAATGGAACAGGCGGAAGCTTCCGCTCGTACAGTGTAACGCAATATATCTGGTTCAATTTATTTTTCAGTATATTAATAGAACGATAAAATTGGCAAACAGCTTGAACTTGAAATATGTAAAATTCGTCGCACCCCTTCTCGTGATGCATCTTGAATTTCGACCTCAACTATAAGTTCGCCTTTAGTGCAAGTGGATAGCAAGTCGATTTAAATATCTGTCATTGGAGATGGTTTTGAAGTTGAGATTGGATTGCATTTCTCAAAATTAACAGACAAATAAAGTAATCGAATCAAGTGGAACGTTATGTTTGCGTCTCCTATACTTGCAACGGTTTTGACGTAGGATTATGTCTTTCCGGAACATAGGGGGGTCATTCTGCAGTTTCAAATTTGAGACCGTCACGAAAAGTGGTCAGGAAGTATGGGCTAATAACTCAGCCGTCTTTCAACCGATTTTAAAGATTTTGGTGTTTATCGATCGACGAACTCTTTAAGATTTAGATCAACTATCGAAAAAATGCATTCAAGGTGCTGAACTATTGAAAAATTGAATTTTACTAGGCACTGAAAAATTGGTAAACCAACCAATCGCGTATGTGCATCGCAAGCACAGACATCAAAATCGTGCAACTTACGGGCTCGACTCCAATCCTCAGTTTAATTAAATTTTCTCGGAGAGCGGGCACAACGATGACGCCCGTAGCAGCAGTCTCAGCAGAAAACGGAACATCGAGAGGACATTGCCAAAAGCAACAATCTTTGGACTATCGTTACTGTTAGTGGCGCATTGTGGAAAGAAAATTGGTTCTTCTCAGGACCAAAATTTTATGAGAAGAAAGAGTTGATTGCAAAAATGGCATTGATTACGGTCCCCGGATACCAGTGGTGCCACTGAGAATATTTTTTTTTATAGTGGCTATTTAGCAGAAAAGTGATTTTTTTACGCAAGGTACGGACTATCGTTTGTTTGCTATAGACCTATGCAGAAGTTCATCAAATTCACTCACCCGATGGATTTTGACATTTGAGCGAGTCGTCTACTCGAATAAAAGTTCATTTTGCGTTCATTATGCGACGCACTCAAACGTCATAATTTCTTGGGGGAGTTCATTTTGCGTTACTCTATGAATGATTAGAAAGGCGCATTGTGGATCAAAATCGATTCTTGTCAAATCTACCATTGTACACAAGAGAAGGTAGAGCCGAAATATTTTCTTCAAAATGCACATCATAACCGTTTGGTGACAGTAGAAAGTTGGAATAGATAGCAGTAAAAGTGCGGGAAGTAAACAATGAAGACGTCTCATATCATTGAGTTGCGTTAGCAGTCAAATGAGATTTTTTCAAGATTCTGATTTTGGTATACTTGCTATTTATTATTGGAAAGGCGCGTCATTGGAAACAAAATCATCTTTTTACACGAGAGAAGGTTGTGCCAAGACAAAAATTTGCAAAAAATGCAAATCATAATCACTTGGTGACGGGTAAAATTCTTTGTCGGTAGCAGCCCATGCGCTCCTTGCAGGGAGATGTTGGAAAACAATGTATTAGAATGGATGACGTCTATCGTGTTCCAGCGGCAAATCATAAATTGGCTGACAGTGACATCAGTAGTGGAAATTCATTTCAAAATTTTGATTTCCAGCGTGCGTGGTACGAAAAGTCCTCTCCTCTTTGAGTCAGTGGGCCTGAAAAGGGCCGTTTTAATGAAGCTACTTCCTCGCAGAGGCGTCGCGTAATCAATTCTTCAACCTGTGCACCGTTTGATTAAATTTAAATATTTCGAGAAAAACGCATATAAAAAGGACCTGAAATGACACATCCAATATAAACGATTCATCTTCAAGCGTGTTTCCCGTTCCGTCTATCTGCTTCTAAGCTACATCCCATTTATCGAATTCAACGCCTTAAATTCAAACAAAATCAAACTAAAAATTAAATAATACCATCATGAGAATCATAATACTTTCCAATAGACAGATAAGACATCTATCTATCTATTCAATGGAACGGTATCTTTTAGATTTAATTCAAGTTATCTCGTAAAATGAGACGAGTCTTTATTGTTATACGTTAACCAGAAAATTAAAATATGTTTAGAATGATTAGACGGGTATTACATACATAACAGATAAATGGCGTCTGTACAATAAAGTTTATAGTCTAACCATTCCTCAATATTATTAATTATACCATTTTTAGTTTATTCCTTTGATAAATAATATTCTTCCGGAAGAGCTGTTCTCGAACCACGTGGACAGATGTCGAATAGTTTCAGATGTGTACCTCCCACCAATCGCATGTGCCCAAGCTTGAAGTAGTCTTCCATGAAGTCGTGGTACTGTTTATTGAGAGATGGGTCCCGAGCCAAACGCCGTTCAGTCCTTTGAAGGCGCCGATATGCGATATTCCTAGAATCTCCCAACCGCGAGATGGCTTCCTCTTGCTTCGGTAATGAGACGGTGTACCGACCATGTGAACTTCGTTGAACTGTACAAATGTAGCTGTCTTCACACCTCCTTTCCTCAGGCGAAAGAACCTTGCCTGACTCCATTTCTTCGCAGGACCAGAATCGAGAAATCAGCATGTCAAGGTCATCCAAAGTTGACGCATTGCAGCTGATTTGTAACGAGCGGTTAGGCGCCGAAATACCATTGCTTACTATCCAGCCGAAAACAGATTCGTTGAGAGAGGGATTCCCTGCACCCAAGGAAATCCTCCGTCCCGTTTGAAAGAATCAATCAACAGAACAACATGAAAGCTGTTGATTGCGCTATTCAAATTAATTCATGAAAAAAATGTTACTTAGGTCCTTTTGTAAAGTTAAGCGAGAAATCAAAGAAGAATTCTATACCGAGTACTAGATCAACTCCTTTGCGTTCGAAGTACGCCGGATCTGCTAGTTGAACTCCTATTGGAAATGACCAGTTATGCTTGTTGGTAGTTGTGGTTGGAAGGTTCACAGTCACCTTTGGAAGAATGAGAAAGTCCATCGCACATGAAAACGAAGATAAGCGAGATCGAACCGTTTCATGTATCCTTTGTTTGACCCTTGTACCTGTTTGCCCAATGCCTAGGATAGAGATATCCACTTGATCTCGCGTAGCCTTCATTTGCTGACATAAATTCTCCGTAATAAAATTACTTTTCGACCCGGAATCCAACAGCGCCCGTGCTGGAATACGATTTCCTTTATCGTCTTCAATTAACACCACCGCCGTAGCCAGCAAAACTTGATGCGAATGTTGTTGAGTTGTTGAAGCGGATACTACAGACTCTGTAGCCGCCATGCGAGCCACATGTTTGGAAGATGAACTGGATGAATCCGGTTGATCTTCAGGAGTAAAAGGTACGTTGCCCCCAGCAACTACCATATTCTTGCCAAACTTCTCCTTTGCTGACTTAAAACATACCAAAGTATGGTGCCGTCCCTTGCAGCTGTATTTCGACTGGCAATCCTTCGCCTGATGCCCCGCCCTGAAGCAGTTCCGACATGGTCCATTTGATTTCAGGAAATTATCGCTATCACCAATTGATAATCGCTGGAACTCTTTACAATAGTAAAGAAAGTGGTCAGCTGAGCATAACGCACAACGAGCTCTTGACACTTGAGCTGAACTATAGCTGGTTTTTGTTTGTTGCGGTTTTTGTTTTGACGACTGTTGCATCTGTGCTGCACCCCTGGTGTCAGTCGACCTCGATAGCGAACAGTCCAGAACTTGAACCCTCCGCTGCAAAAATTCCCGTAAATCGTCAAGTGTGTCCTGCAACTTGGTGGATGAGGCCTCCTCCCACCCCCACCGAGTAACTGGATCCAAACGAGTCGTAAGGATGTCCACCAGCAAAAGGTCCTTATAGTCGGTCGGCTGGATGACCTGATCCAGAGTTTGCACAATTCTCTCGAAGCCTTCAAGAAGAATGTGCAAGTCTGCTCCGGATTCCTTGGTGAGAGTAGGCAACTTGAAGAGGGCCTGGACTTGCCGCTTTTTCAGTTGCTTACTGTTATTATACCGCTTCAAAAGCAGATCCCAGGCCACCTGGTAATTGGCCTTTGTTATAGGCAGTGGATCGATCAACGCTCTTGGTTCCCCTTGGAGACATCCTTTTAAATAATGGAACTTCTCCACTTCAGGGAGTTCCGCCTTCCAATGAATGAGCGAGTTAAAAAGGTCCCGAAAACTGAACCATTCATCGATGTTCCCGTTGAATGTTTGTAGGGTAATCTGTGGCAGACGCACATGGTCCATGCCTTTCCATGCGACGATCCATTACTTACCCCGACAGAGTTCTCCAATTCCTGTGGTTTCTGCAATTCTTTGAGCTTGTCCATCAAAAATGATTTCAGCTGATAATATCGGTCGCTAAAATCCATCCGCTCCTTTTCGACCGAAGTGCTATCCGGGTTGTATTCTTCGTGGGAAAATATATCAACCAAAGCCACACTGAAGTTCTCCCAAAGCTCGTCCAACTTACTCAAATGGATCTCGATTTCGGTTGTAGTAGGTAGTGGTTTTTTTGAATAATTGGACGAACCTGTCAATGTCGCTGAATGACAGCTGGATCTCCTTCAATCTCGCAGTCAGAGCCTGCATCGTCGGTTGTTTCTTGGGTTCAGGTTTCATGGTGACCGACAGGAAACTGTGATTCCCTTCAATATTCGCAAATAAACAGCCTTACGAAACCAGCAGTGGTGAAATTCGCGACAAAATCCGATTCTCTGAAGGGTCCGAATCTGTCCGAATGATTCCACCAATACTCGAACAATAACCCGGACGAAAAGAAGAAAGTGCGGTGTAGTATCCAAAGAATGTCGGCTTCGGCCGGGCATGTACTGCGGAAGCTCACCTGGAGGAACCAGCAGTGGTGCAATTCCCGACAAAGTCCGATCTTCTGAATGGCCCGAATAATTCCACCAATGATTTTAACTGAGGAAATCAGCAGCCGTGTGATTCTCGATGAATTCCAATTAACCGACGAGTCCGAGCAGTTCAACCAATGGAAGAGAATGGCGAATAGGAGAATATGCGGTGTAATAACCAAAAAATGTCAGCTTTGGCCGGGCATATACTGCGGAAGCTCACCTAGAGTTACCAGCAGTGGTGCAATTCCCGACGAAGTTCGATTATCCGATTAAGTCAACCAAATTTGTGAATGGATCGCTCAAAAGAGTATTCAGGGCTCAGCAGGAAAATGGCAAGTTGAAGAGGATAGATTTTCATTCAAAATTGTGTATTTATCTGCGTCTAGCTTCGGCAAAATACACAGATAGAAAAATCCACTGAAATTTACGCTAAAAATCATGCACATAAATGGAACGTCATTATTAGCGTAATTCCACGCGGCATATAGCCTGAATGTATACAATATTCGACGTGAATCGTCAATATTGCATACAAGTTGTAAGCAATCTTGTTGGCAAGAGGACCTTTTCAGCGTAGAATAGCGTTAAATATAGCGTTAAGTTTTACGCGCTGTTTATTTTTCATTATTTTTTTCTGTGTACTATTATGTTCACTCACCCGAGAAAACTAATTGTAGCACTCCCTCTTCCTTCCAATCCTAGCCGGCTAATATGCAGCAAAATGGAATCCGAACGCCGATCCTTTTGGTAACTGGTTTAGTAGTGGCCCCGATGAAACATCGCAACTTCGAAACGAGCGTTAATCCAAAAAAACGTCCTTCTTGAATGGCGGTTCCTGATGGTCCTTGACGACGAAAGTTGTAAATGTACCGACACCAAATCCAAATTGGCGGAATGCCAATGATATGTAATGGTTTTCCTTGCCGTAGGTCCGTAGATGATCACAAGTCCAGAGAAGAAGGTCGAAACGTTGGCATTAGTATACTGAAGGAAATGCTTCGGCTGGAAATACACTATTCTAACTTAATTACCTGAGAAAGAGAGCGTTGCGCCAGTCCAGCGATTGAAGAAGCAGATCCGGTTCCGTGAAGAACTCCAGAATTCCTTCAGTTGTGTAGGCCGAATCCAAATCCGTGTAGTCGCTTCAAAGATCCTAAATCTGAATTAACTGCAAGGCCTCTCTGCAGTTGTAGTAGCATGCAATTCCAGTTGAAGTCCAGAATCGAAGATGACCATACAATTTTGAGCTTCCTTGTCCAATAGCGATGGCGTGCTAGCCAAGCGACGCCAACAAAGTCAAGCGGCAAGCTTTGTCCCCGAGTGCAATGGTTGCTGTGTTGTTGATTTGCATTGACTCTAGTGCACTGACCTCAGTACACTGACCTCCCTCAAATATGGGTTCACGATGGCGGTTTCTAGCACTAATCCTATCCAATCCAAACGAATGTGTGTCGACCCAGTGCCAACGGTTTGAACAAGTTCCGTAGATGGTCCCAGAATCCGGTTCGTAGGGCCAAAATGAACGGTTGAGCCCCTTTACCTGATCCGAAATTCCTTCTATAGCTGCTGGGCGAGGGGGCAACCAACCGGACACCAAAGTTAGAGGTGGAAGGGAAACGCGCATTCACGTATGCAGTACTGTAGCACAATCGTTTCTTCCTTATTTCGAAGTGACACCATAGCATAGGTTCTTCTAACACACAACTCGTTATAGTACATTAAAACACATTTATTCTTAACTGACAAACTACACTTGGCTTTAATACATTTAAGTTACATGCTGGACAAACTTTATTTTCTAAAATCTACTCTTATTTCTATACACATTAAAAAACACTCGACCGTGTGTATATTGGACGTCATCTGCCCCGGACCGTGATCTAGTTGCGACTGCCGATGTTCTCTTGGGAAGGTACCGGAGGGACCCTCTTCCAACGATGATCGCTTCGGTAGTTCGTCAGATCGGTTTAACTCCGACAATCTACTCTCTGCTCTCCTTATCACATACGCTGATAAACGAACGATGCGATGGGGAGATAACGAGGCTCTACCTGAATTCCGTGTCCTATACATACGGTGGCGACTGGTGGTGATTCTGCTGTCGATCGTTTAATACCGATGAAGGCATAAGAGTTTCAACAGCTTCCTTTCTTGCTATGGGGGTAGTCCCTGTATTCGCGGGTGCGAACAGGAAGCATATAACAATAGCCTTCTATTCGGAGGTTGATCTGCAGATCATTACTGTATCGAGTTCATGGACTACCTAGTACCATGGAAACAACAAAAACTACTTGGAATGCATACATTCCCTCAGACGAGGTTCCACAACTTGTTAATCTTTAAATTAATGGCTCCATCACTCTACGGAGTTCGTAGATTACTTCGAACCCATGACAATAACAAGCACTACGTATAATGCGAACATATACAGTATTGACCCGATTTTGTCACACTCCGATTTAGTCTACTCCTGATTTTGTCTACCCCGATTTTATCACGTTTCGACCCGAGTACCTGTCAAGAATTTTGTAAGCCTTTTCGACAAGAAATTACGGGATTCCAAGGCATTAACTGATTCATATTTGTGAAACAAATTAAAAAATTGAAAATAAAAATTTTTCCAATATTGTCACATTTTCTATTTTATTGCCCCAAAATTCACTAGGGGGTGATAAAATCAGGATACTTTTTTTTGACATCCACTCGCTTTATTTTTACTCTTGTAGGTATGTAACAACGCACGGCTTAAATTCTTCGCCATAACAATCTAAACATGCGGTAACATAGAATGTTCCATATCGAGCATTTTCTGATCGCTTCCTCCTTTTCGGCTTAGTTTTACAATCCTGCCAGAAAAAGGGAGGTTCTTTCTCAACGGTTTCCATAATCCGGAAGGCATAGGCTCATTTTCCGATGGCCGCAGGGACATTTACCACTTTGATCACCAAACGCCTTCATTAGTGATCTTTTGGAGCTTGGTTCAATTCTACCGGATTCTCTTGCCCGGTAGTTCCGTAAAACCTGCGGATGCAGTCCAAAAGCGCATGATTTAATCGGTATGAATGGTGAATCCAACCGTAGAATTTTACGCACCTCATCTTTTATGTTCGAATCCGAATAAGCATCGCTGTCGTCTGTTTTCTTGCTTAAAACTGTCGTAACCGCGATTTTCAAAACGCCGAGATAAATCATATACCGCGACTATACGCACCAAAGATCGTTTACAGAATGACGAGAGAATACACGATCAAAGCATTATTATTTAGTTCGGAATCAGTCCTTCTCTCACACACGTATATAATCCCAATCGAAGCATTTCAACGTGTTTACTTTTCCTTTTGCTTATGCTTGTCACTCTCGCACGTTTGGGTCATCCATGGTTTTTTCGATTGCTCTCCTTGGCAATGTAATGCTTTCACATTCCTACATACGCTTTATCGCCTTTTCTTTTTAGGCACACATAAACTGTGCGTGGTCGATATAATCAGCATTTCGTGGACAGTCATTACATGCTAGAGAGAATTGTGCGTTTAATCGTTTAAAGCAAACAAGTGAAATAATTTCTATCCACTCACGAATAACCAATCAAGATATAATGTTACTAATATTTATGTCCTAATTGGTCTTCATTCTTGGGTATATTATATTCACTGCAAAAACGTCCAATATATTTTGCAGGTCATGTATTTCACTATCTGCCGTGGACAGCTTGTCTCCCATGTCCTTACATTTTTTCCTCTCATTATGCAAATCACAATCCGAACTCGAAGTCCATTTCTCTTAAATCGCTGCTTTGCAGTTCTCACTTCAGCGAAGTCGCCAACACAGCCAGCGTATGCGGATTGCTGATGCTTGCCAACAATGCCTCTGTTTCGTCAATGGAAGAATCTACTGCAAATTCGATAGTCTTCATAAGCCGCATATTGTTTTCCATTTTCGTCAATTCCTCATTTAACTTCTCGTGTTCATTTTGTTCTCCTCGGAGCTTCTAGACTTCACTACGCACCGTAGAAATATCCAGTATAAATCCAGGCTTTCGATCGTTCCCTGTAGCGATGCTATTTTTTTCTCATCTTGTTGCGCTCACCCTTGTGAGATTATTTTGCCTTCATCAAACGTTTTAGTCTCATGACCTTTTCTCTTAATGATAGTTTCATTATTGTCCAGATTATGCAGCGTCATCGAGCGTTCTGCGTTAATTTTTGTTTTAGCATCACCCTGAGTATCAGATGCAGCATCAAAAGTGCATACGTATGTGTATACGTAAACAAACGATAAATAAATAGACTGCAGTAAAAAAAACCTCCAGAATAACTTGAATCTATGCTCGATATTAATAGCAACTAAGTTAATTGCCTACATTATGGAGGGAAATCCGTCGTTGTAGCGTACCTAATTTTTATACGTGATGTAGGCAATTACCTTGAAAGTAGATTTTTTTACAGTATAATTAGGGTAACCGGCGGTAATGTTGGCCCTGGATGTAACATTGGCTCATCACGCAAATTAATCAATATTTCAGCGATAATACGTCGATTAGTAGGGAGATATTAACCACTGCTTCTTTAGAAAAGTGTATCAAACATATATCTCCTTCATTACTCTAGATTTATACACTTCTTAAACTATTAACAGCAATTATGTTGCGTGAAAAATAACATTGACTCGGTTTTTTAGCAGCCATGTTTCGTTGACTTATGCAGGCTGGCTGTACTAGAGTTTTTCTTTTGCCCAATAAAAGAGTTTTCTGAATGAACATACCTGCGTTCGCACATCAGATGAATGGATAACAACCACACAATGTCAGCTATCATTTTTATTTCACAATTTCTATTAGTATAGCGACATTATCAACCAAAACTTTTCTGGACAATACTGGGGGCACCCGTAGTCAAATGTTGGCATGCGCTTTCGATTTGTAGCACTACGTTAGTATAGGTGAAACTCTAAAATCCAAACATTCTCACCAATAACCCGGACTGGAGAAAATAACCGAAAGCTGCAGATAGAATATCCGATGCTTGCGATTGAGATGCTGAGAATTTTTGTTAAAACAGGTTAATCCACTCAGCGGTTAAGTTTCATTCACACATTACAATACGCTAAAATCATCCCACACCAAGCCTCTAGTAATGCTTAATGTATTGTAGGGTTCTAAAATTTATAAAGTCCTTAACACTCAGACAAGTACCCTCCCACAACCTAAAACGTCATGTAGTTTGAGAATGGGCCTCATGATGCTTTTCTCGAAACACGATATAATCGCC
The DNA here is from genome assembly GCF_024139115.2 of Armigeres subalbatus. Lineage (NCBI taxonomy): Eukaryota > Metazoa > Arthropoda > Insecta > Diptera > Culicidae > Armigeres > Armigeres subalbatus. Next base: position 235,864,967 of record NC_085139.1, on the reverse strand, counting down.
TTCATTCGCAGAACATACCAAAAATAATTGCCTACCTTACGGCTTCCAAACACGATTCAAGCGAAAGCGATTTAAACATCAACCTTTTGGGTTCGATACACCATTTTCTTCATAATTTCGCAAATAAATGATTCAATTAGTGTATGAATATCTTCTTTCGCACGAATCCTACAAACATTTTCTCATTTAATAATCGAAAGATACAATGGATCGTATATTTCATTAGATAAATTTTCAACGTCATTTCATGTGAATAATTTCAAGTCAAATTACTTGACAAATTCCTTCATCATAATTTAGATCTACTATTGCTTGCAAAAAGTATTTTGATCTGTAAAATGATACCGAAAAAGTATTCCTTCAACTCGGGAACTTGAAACACGTGAGAGATTTGAGAGGATTCACAACAGCTGATCGATATAGAGAGGAGTGGAGTCAAACGCACGTAACAATCATGAAACTTCAATGCAGGCAGAGTTGAAAACAAGCATCCAATAATTGTATTTATGAATAATTGTGTAATAATATCAGGTAGTTGGCTCAGTTATAACTGTTTATGCACAGTACAAAGCAAGGAATTGAATAAGTTTTACAATTGGCTTTCTTCAGTAGTGCGTTATGCATCATCCCCATCTAAACCATTGTTTACGTTTTGGAAAAAAGTTTCTTTGAGAGTAAAGCGAGAGCGAGAGCAACACAACTGCCATGGTTTCAACTAGCAGTAAATCTCAAAATTATGCGGCAGCCAATAATTAACGTATGCAATTTGTTTGAAGGCACAACATGAGGGCTAGAACATGTAGCCTTTTTGCAATTGCAATTTTTAATACAGTTTTCATTTTTCTAAACTTCTTCACTTGCAAATATGGTAAATATTTGGGAAATAAATGATTCATATAATAGTATTTTCGTTAGCATGTCCTTGGTAAGCGTGCTATTGGGGAATCTGAAACGCACTCTCACAATCAGTGTGGTAGTATTTTACATGCAACCAATTAGAATTCACGCTCAATAAGATGATTTGATTTTCTCTATTTGTTTGCATGCTGCCTTTATTCAACGCAAGCAAAATGACTGGTACTACAAACAGCAACCCATCTTTATCTTTCGTATGTTAGAAATCAACAATCACTCGTCCCAAGTGGGCTGAAAAATGATCCACCTGATAGGGACAAGGATGCCGACATTTTGTCAATTTCTCTCGAGACTTTCGCTGGTTTAAATAAGATATTGCGGACATTCATCGCCGTTTTTTGCTATTTGGCGTCAACACCAAATGTAAGCAAGCCGGCTGGTGGAATAATTCTTGTTGGAAATGCAATATATGAGGATTTATAACGATAAATGTGCTCAACCGTAGCATAATGGGCCAAGGTTTGAGCCTTTACCCCTATATCAACGTTTGTTATAATGTTGATATAAATGTATCAACCTCTGATTTAATTGTGTTACGGCTAGAGGGATTTTTTTTATATAATTCTTGTTATTTTAAAAATAAAGTGGTAGTTTTTTTGTGATGAAAGGTGTACTTACTGGAATCATTGTAAAATTGGATTGAAACACTCACGACCGTTCTTGATGCTATCGCTACTGTCGTCTTTGTCGACCACCTGAAACAAGAAGGTAATCACACTAGGTGAGGTCAAAATACAGTTATCAAAACTAGCTAATTCAGCTTGAATTGTTTGTTGGATGGAAAAATAGGTTATACCTTGTTGTTGCTTGTTAAGCAAACGGTGTGGGATTGTAGAGAAAAATAATCAACAAAGATCAAATTGACATTTGATTGTAACGAGAGTGAAAACCAGGGTGAATCTAAATATCTTCTGCGTTGGTTGGAATGTTGACGAGACGAGAGAAAAAAATTCGTGATCGTAGTCTGTGGTGCCTAGCCTTCGCTTGATTCTGCAACGTAAACTTGACTCCCGGATGTAAATTTTTGACGTTAGCGCGCATTGAAAACATGACGATGCACCATCTACATCCATCTTCTGCTAAAGGCGTCATCTCGCTGTCGTTAGCCCATGAGCAGTCCACGAAAGTCCAGAAAGATGTGTCCCTGAATCCACTACCGCTGCCATGGGATCTCGTCTGGCAGCCTCCCAACCATTGCAAATCTTATTCCTGAACATCTCACCGACGGCGACGCTGCTTAACTACGATCGTGCCATTCAAGCCATTGCCCTCCTTCTACAGGCGGCCACCATTCAGTCGCTGAGAATGAACTAATCTAGAATCTTGAGCAGAACTTCAGTAAACTTTAATTGACTATTGTACCATCCTTACAATTTGTAGATCGGACAGGATATTATTAGCTTCACGTTGCAGGAATTTTCACTTCTTCGAGAATGCGTCTGATAGTAGCGTTATCCTAAAACTGATTCTGCTCTTTCGTTTTAAAGTCTGAATCACACTATTTTTGCGACTATCGTATACTAAGTATACGTATAGGCTACATGATCACTCCAAAACCAAATTTTGATAGTAGGCTCGGAGACCCATAGTGTTATATACCAATCGACTCAGCTCGACGAATTGAGGTGATGTCTGTATGTTTTTTTTTTCTTCCTAAGCAATGGGAATCTGCTCAACAGACATCCTGGGTTGTCCAGGAAGTGCGGGGTTAAGGACCACCTCCAACAGCAAACGAGGGAGGCAGGACTACATCCCCGACCCACTAAACCATTTCAATTTCCGCTAAGCCCATAGTCCCTTCGGTACAACCAGAAAGTAATGCTTCAAAGGGGGGCCAGTGCACAACGCACCCTCGAGGTTAGCTGCGTGTCTTTGCAGCACCGAGCATCGTGACTCGCTTTTTTTTTTAAGAACTCCATGGTATCGTGCCAGCGTATTGCCGGCTTTCCAGGTGGCCTCACCACACCCTATGTCCTCGGAAGGTGGGAAGGGTCGACTTCGCGCCTGCTTCCCTCTGCACGACTGGTATCAAGAATGATGATGCCGCGTGCACCCCAAATTGACCTCTCTGCGACAGGGTCTATTCGCCAACACACAGAGGGACTTGCTGACGCGGTGCCTACACCTGCCCCAGTGCCCCAGCCTTGACGAGGACCACTTTCCGTCCTCGGGCTCGGAACCCGCACGGTTGACCGACGCCGCGAAAGCGACGATACCATGTTGTTCTTCGCGCGCGCGCGGCCACTTGTTCGATAAAAGGATCGAGTTCGACCACAGAGCATGACCACCGGTATGACCCATGAAGCCGACTCCGATCCCTTGGACCACCTCTTATTTGCGCCTGAACTAGCCATCCTTGAGTCCACGCGCCACCTTCTGTGTAGCTCCGAGACGATTTGGGCGATATCCGAAAAACGGCGTTCCAGCCAACTTCAGTTTACACATCCTCCGAACTAGGTTGTAAGGGGTAGTGTCCAGACCACATGGGGCAAGCATGTGGTCACGCATTGCGCGAAAACGTGACCACACGAACAGCACATGTTCCGCCAATTCCTCTAAACCTGCGCACACCAAACACTCGGGCGAGGCCAAGCAAGCCAGCTGCGTTACCTGCACTGTGATTTTGCAACACGCTTAAACGCCGGGCACATTGAACCCCCCATGGGGTGCTTGCTGTTCACAGCTTTGCTGGAACAAATCAAACAATTGGGAGGGTTCGTGCAGCATTGTGCCTTATGTCTCTCCAATCCGCAGCGTCGGCAGAGATTGCTTCTGTCAGGGCCTTTGCAGTCCCATTGCTTGTGCCCCGGTTCCAGGCACTTGAAGCAAACTTCGGGTTGCTCGTATATGCCCACAGGGCATACCGACCATCCCACCTTGACGCTCCCTAACTTGACTACCTTGGAGGCGTCCGCTGCAGATAGCCGAACCAATGCTACCTGCGTCCCTGCCGTACCTTTCCGTGGCCGAACGGCTGCGGTGGGCGTCTCCACTTCACACTGTCGCCGCAGTGCCGTGACGAGCTCTTCGACTTCGGTGATCTCGCCCAGGTCTTTAACCCTTAGATTCACCTCCGTCGTGAGTGCCCTCACCTTGACCGTCTCGCCTAGGACTTCCTCCGCCAACTTCTTGTAGGCGGCGCCCTTTTGCGAGACGCCCCGCTTCAGCTCGAGGATCATCTCGCCCATCGGGGTGCGTCTTATTCGACGTACGTCGGCGTCGAGTTCACCGAGCTTGACGTCACTCCTCATCGCCTTCAAGACGTCTGAGTTCTTGGCCTCGTTCGTTTTGCTGACTAGGGCATCACCCGTGGAGCGATTGGCGCCTACCCTAGACTTCTTGCTACCCTCATTCGCCTGGGCCTTCTTTTCGGCCCTTGACGTCTTCGGTTTCCTCTTGTTCTTGACCAGGGTCCAGCAGGCGTCATCCCCCTCTATTTCTCTGGTCTGGTTCGGCTGAGAGCTCTCAGCCTGCCGTAACCCCTTACCACCGTCTTTCCTGGGTGGACGGACCGTTTCAGGTCCTTCCTCCCCCGGTTTTGGAGGTACCTGGCCGGGGTTCAGCTTCCCAGCCCCACTACCCTTGTTCGGGGTATTAACCCTCCGCGTTTTGGAGCGGCCCCCAGAGAGCTCATCCCCTGGAGACTGTCTTCCCCGTTTTTGTGCCTGATCCGTTGGAGCAGTCACCCCCAACGTGCCCGCGAATACTTGAGCCTCAGTCTGGGTAGACTTTAGCATCACCGTCTTCGCTGGCACGCCCTCGGTCGATTCGATTTTGCCCGAGTCCGCGAATCCTTGGGCCTCAGTCTGGGTAGACCTCGACTCCTCGGATTTCACGGGTTTAGGCTTGGCCGTCCCGACCGCCCTCTCCAGCTTGGCGTCCAACATCGACTTTCGAAGTTTCAGCAAGCTCCTCTTGAGGTCCTTACTGATAGTATGCTTCGATGACGCAAAGTCGATGATGACGTCCAGTCCGTCGCCACCTCGAAGACCGAAAGCCCATCGCGTTTGCGGTTCATCGCCTCCACAAGCCATGGGCCGTCAATAACCTCTACCGGCGTTTTTTTTAGCCGATGTGAGGGTTAAGTGACCCACGCTGGCGCTGCGCACTGAGCTGCCGACTATTGCCTCTGGCCTCCTAGGCGGAGACCTGAACAACCCACCTCTTGCGAAGGGGTTGTCGCCTACACTACTACCACTAATTGAAGAATTGACTTGGTTTTCCATTTTGGTCCCACGAGTTGCTCGGGAAAAGAGTTCCACCACGCCAGAGCCCAGCATGACGCGGTAAGGGACAATTACTGTGGAGGGTGCCCAGGTACCCCACAGGCTCCGTTAGAGGCCTAGCTCATTGTTTCACCCCCCTGGCCATGCTGATGTCAGAAGGAAAACAGTGCCCAGGCTGCACTACCAGCTAAGTACGCAACCCTTAGCTGGCGGTCAATTGTCATCGGAAGACCCGTGGAAGCGTGAGATTGGAACTTGTAAGGACCAGAGCTATGTAGGTTGCTCCTTCCCAGACGTCAACTCACCATTTCGCAGCCGTAGTGTATGTATGTATGTGTACAAAATTTTGTAGACACACTTTTTGGAACTTAGCATTGGCCAAATTACTCGCAATAAGTTCCATTCGACTGAGAATCCTGTCCCATTGTTTGCTATTGAAAATTGGCCAGATTGAACAATGGGATCAGAAGTTATGGTCAAAATACTGTTTTCTATGCGCAAAACACGCTAAAAAGCACTCACTCATATTTTTTAGTATTTTTTTTTGCACGAGAAAGGCACCAACACCACTAGATGGATTGATCAGTTTTTTTTATGGTTATCGAAAAAAAATCGACAGGAAACAACGCAGAAAAAAGCAACCGTTTTACATCATGTCACACTTACTCTCACCATGTGATGGGCCCGAAAAGAAAGGGAATCAAACATCCAGTAGTGGTTCACTTGGATTAATCTGGATTTTGGTTTATGGAATAACTTTTGTGAATAACTTTACTTGTCTTTTTTGACAAAACCACTCGCCTTATCGTAGCAACGTACACACTTAGTTTTTATTTCTGCAGCTCGGCAAAAATCCGCACAGCCGTGCACCAGCAAAATATAAAAAATATATTTCAGCAAAAATGATGTTTGTTAGCTGATATATTTATAAAAATATATACTTTCCGGGATTTGCATCGTTGTAAAAAGTAAAACACATTGAGTAAAAATGAGATATCTTTTTAGTCAGTTGACCAATTTGCACCAAACCACCATGTATTCCTCAAAAAAATAATTCTTCATCAATTGAAGAGACAATAAAAGTGATTCGATAGAAGGCTCGGGTATATATAGCTAAATAAAATGCTCAGGTGCACTGGGAAAGGTGACCAGTAATGAAATATTTATTTATTTCATTAACAATTAAAGTAAGTCGTTTTTTTTTCTATATTATTTCTGATAATAACCTTTTAGTTAATTCGCAGTTCTCACTCACCTATGACCGTAGGTAGCCACCAGACGGCCTTCCTTATAATCCATAACGTCCGTAAAAATGGCCATTCTGGAAAGTTCGTCCGCGAGCAGCGCAATTTTTTCCAAACTATTTCTTACAATAACCTTTGAGTTAATTCGCAGTTCTCACTCACCTATGGCCGTAGGTGGCCACCAGACGGCCTTCCGGATAATTCGGAACGTCCGTAAAAATGGTCATATTGTGAAGTTCGTCCTAGAGTAGAGCAATTTTTCTAAACCATTTCTGACGGTGATTTTGGAGGAAATTCTCAGTCATTACTCTGCTATGGCCGCAGGTGACCACCAGATGGCTTTCGGGATAATCCGGAATGACCGTAGAAATGATGATTCTGGAAAGCTTTTCCTAGAGCAGCGCAATTTGTTCTAAACCATTTCTGACGGTGATCTTGGAGATATTTCAAAGTCTTAATCAGCTATGACTGTAGGTGGCCACCAGGCGGCCTTCCGAATAATTTGGAACACCCGTAAAATTGCCATTTTGGATGGTTCGCCCTAGAGTAGCGCATTTTTTGTAAGACATTTTTGATGGTCGTCTTAGTGTTAACTCACAGTTCTTACTCTGCAACGGGCGCATTGGGCTACCAGACGGCCTTTAAGCAAATCTGGAACGTCCGAGAATGGTCGTATAAAGTGTAATAATAGCCCAAAAATATATGTAGTACGAAAACAAATGAATGATGAATTCTATCATAATAATACTCAAATAGTAGTCATTGGGGCCCTCCTTAGCCGTGCGGTAAGACGCGCGGCTACAAAGCAAGACCATGCTGAGGGTGGCTGGGTTCGATTCCCGGTGTCGGTCTAGGCAATTTTCGGATTGGAAATTGTCTCGACTTCCCTGGGCATAAAAGTATCATCGTGTTAGCCTCATGATATACGAATGCAAAAATGGTAACCTGGCTTAGAAACCTCGCAGTTAATAACTGTGGAAGTGCTTAATGAACACTAAGCTGCGAAGCGGCTCTGTCCCAGTGTGGGGATGTAATGCCAATAAGAAGAAGAAGTAGTCATTGATGATAATAGCCACATCAGGTATTCGAGAGATATTGGTCTTACTTGGCCAAAAAGAAGCTATTTCATCTAAAAAAACTTTGTTGGGATGTGATAGGAACGAATGAAATGGGCCTGAGATCGAACCCAAGGCCTCCTGTACTTTCTTGAACACATTATTGGTTTTCAAATCCCAAATAACTGTAAATGACGACACTTTAAAATATCCTGCGATATCTAACAAAACTGGTTGATCCATATATCACACCTCAGCGGATGTAATCTAAACTAAACAGTTTTTCAAAATAATGGTTTTCATCCTCGAACAGCTGTGAAGAAGACGACCACTCTCTAATATCACAGATCCGGGGTTATATAATCAAACTGCTGGTCTGTACTATCACTACAATGTTCCCAATCCCCGAACAACTTTGTAGAAGACGGCAAGTTTGTAAATCTCCCAGATCCCAAGATATCGAAGAACTCAAGATATCGAGATATCGAAGATACCCGAGATATCAAGATACCCAAGATATCGAAGAACTGATATCTCATATGAAGTAGCACCTTCTTGCGGATGAATTTTAAATTATTCAGTTTTTAACATATTGGTTTTCAGTCCTCGAACAATTAGTTGAAGACGGCAATTTACTAAATCCCACTGATCACGAGATATCGAGCTAAACTGATCTCTCATTTACACTAGCGCCGTCTCACGGCTCAATTCTGAACTAAACAGTTTCTCAAAATGTAGGTTTCCAATGCTCGAACAACTTTAAAGAAAATGGCAACTTTCCAAAACCAATAGATCCTGAGATATCAAACCAAACTGATCTCTCATATACAGTAGCGCCACCTTGCGGATGAATTTCAAACTAATTAGCTTCTCAACATATTGGATTCCAATCCTCGAACAGCTTTGTAGAAGACGGCAACTTTCTAATTCCCACAGATCCTGAGATATCTAACCAAACTAATAACTCATATACACTAGCGCCGCCTTACGGCTTAGTTCTGAACTAAACAGTTTCTCAAAATATTGGTTTCCAATCCTTGAACAACTTTGTAGAAGACGGAAATTTCCTAAATCCCTTAGATCCCGAGATATCGAACCAAAGTGGTATTTTCATGTACACTAGCGCCGCTCAGTGGGAGATTTCCTAATCAATTTTAGACCGCATGGGATTATAGATAGATTTAGATTTTTTTCTTCCGAGCTTTAGAGTTTTTAGAACTCTTATAAGAAACATTGCGCCATTTATTGAGAAAATGGACTATTTTCACCGGTGTTCCGTTGGTTCCGGATCTTCCGGAGGACCAGCAGAAGATCCATTGGATGTCCTCAATGAGAGTATATATCCCCTTTATTATTTTCTCGAAAAAATCACGTTGATATCATTTGAATTGGCTCCATTATAACGGATTTTAGGACTGTTGTACTTTTTACAACACGGAAGTTCTCGTGTTATGAAAGTTGATGGTTAATAAAAATTTTGCCGAGATTTTTGGCAAAATATTTGCTGATTTTCAGCAATTTTGACAGAAATCTCGGCAAAAAACATGTTCGCTGGGGTTTTTCCGAAGACGGTGTGTAGAGATTCTTCTAAATGTCACTAATGAACAATATTTCACAACTACACTACCCGTGATTTCATAATTGACTTAACAACCATCCCTCTTTCCGATGTATTCGGAATGATTTACGGACAAACATCACAAATTTAACATGTTTCAACCCGTAAGCACTTAAGTGAGAGTTAAATTGTGCAGCGTATCGATGTTACAGCGTATGAATTAGCCTAATTGATATAGTTGATACGTCAACCTTAAAATTATGGGCAGTACGCATTTTCAAACTCGTTGAGTACCCACTTATTCTTGACGCGTCTGGCTCAAATTATTAAGCATATGCTGTATTTCGAAAAACCTCAAAACCTAACATGTTGTTATTGACTGAATGTAAAGAAATGCAACTTAATATCATTTAGCAGAAAAAGAGCAATACCAAACATTTCATTCGCATTTGGGAATCAGAATGTGGAAAAATGTGAAAGAGTAAGGGAATTAGGAGTAATCTTAGACTCTAAACTTTCTTTCATAGACCACTACAACACAATCATTCACAGGGCTAATAACATGCTAGGGTTCATAAACCGTTTCTGCTATAACTTTCATGACCCATATATAATTAAAACACTTTATGTAGCTTATGTTAGATCAATAATGGAATACACAAGATTTTGTTTTTACACGATTTTTTTTCGCTCGTGTTTTTGATCGCGTGACTTCAATTTACCACCAAAATCCTCGCTACATGTTTCAAAAAATCCAGAATAAATCAAAGAAAAATCACATGATAATTTATTTGCGTTAAACATTTAAGATGAGTGGAAAAATGAGAAAATGTAAATCACGTAAAAACAGAATCCAGTGTATTGCAGTATTGTATGGCCCACGCACGAAGAGAGATTAGAATCTGTACAAAAGCAATTTTTACTATTTGCTTTTCGTAAATTAGGCTGGACATCATTTCCACTCCCATCATACAAAGCACGCTGCATGCTTAAAGACATACAGACTTTGAAAGAGCGGCGTGAAATAGCAATGGTTTCCTCCGTAAATGAAATCGTTTCGCAACGTGTTGATTCACCTGAAATCTTATCAAAATTTAACTTTTATATTCCTTCAAGGCAACTTCGTAATCGTATCTTATTTATAAGAAACTGGACATGGACAAATGGACATTTACAATCAACACTGCGAAGCTATCGACTTTACAATGGCAGAATCTTAGAACATATTTTATTATTTTTTATCTGTACTATTTAATCTCTAGTTAATTTTTATTATAAATATATGTAAAATATTTCACAATTTATGTATATTAGCATTAAGAAATGAAAAATTATGTATATTTATATGTTCTAGTCTACGACGGTTGACGAAATTAATAAATAAGGAAAACATTAAACGAAGCACATGATTTTGCGTTGAATTGATTTGAAACACGGTTTTCGTCTTCTAGTTTTCAAAAAAAAACCTTCGTTTACAATAAATATTTAGGTTGTTGTTTACCAAGGTGGCTTCACATGAATTACTTTTTTAACAAAGAATTCCTTTCCCGTGGCGCTCACGGAGATGCAGAGCATTCCTCTTATAAACTTATAATAATAATAAGTATCAAACTAATTTTCCTCTTCTTCTTCTAAATTGACTGTAAGGGCGTGACCGGCTCATACTGTCCATAGCAGCTGTTTCTTGCACTCAATTGAAGTCGGTTGAGGATGAAAATTTGACAACAATTTTTGCATGTCTCATATGCACAAACATATATTCAAACAGACAATATATAAACAGACAATAGCTTGGTTCGTCGAGCTGATTATATAAAATACTATGGGTCTCCGAGCCTCCTATAAAAATGTTGAATTTGGAAGGAAATGATATCCTTTTGTTACAAGTTTTTGTATGAGAAAAAAACGAGCAATGGGTAATGTTTTCAACATAACCGCGAGTAGACGTAGGACTTGTATAAACGTAGCGTATTTACATTTAACTTCTAACTTTTGAATCAATGAAGTTTGATTATAGTATTGATATTGGAAACGACAACTTCCATGCTGTGTAGAATTATTGGCTATTTGTTTATTCAAAACTTTTGGAAATAATACTAATAATTAGGTTCATAATTAGAATTGCTTTGTTTTTAACTATTAGGCCCTTATTTACTCAAGCAAATGTAGGGCATTTATAGATTTCTTATTGATGATAGTATTTAAAGTTTGAAAATTCTATTTATGAAATTTTCAAACTTGGGCAAAATGTGCTATTTTGAGGGAACTATTCGCGAAGTCGAAGCAAATTCTGCTCTTCCCTCCTATGGGAAATCACATTGCTATCTGTCAGAGTTTGAGTGAAACATGGCCGCCATCTTCTCCTCTCTGTCGCTCTACTGTAAAAACCCATAAAGAACTGTCATTGTTTGTGTGAAGAATTTTGCTTCGACTTCGCGAATCACGTTTTCCAAACAACGAAATACAGCACCAATTTTGTTGCTTCTTTTTACTAACATGCGTGCTTACTGCTGAAAAAAAAATCTCAACAATAACAAATAAGTCAACACTGAAAAAAACTTTGTAGTAGAAATAACAATTGTATGGTAAAATTAAGAACAGTACCGACGTTTTTCAACTGAAGGGACAAATCGCTTAATTTTACCATAAATGTAGTAAATCTGATTGATATTATTTTTAATTTCACCACAAAATTAGACTCAAACAAAATAGTTGATTTTACTATACAATTTTACTATATTTTCAGTAAGAATAACCACACTGAAAACATTTAACACGCCCATCCCACTGGTTACACACATACATTTTCACTAGTTGAAATTCATAGTAGAATAACGTGTAATTCCAGTCCAAATGTCAAAAAACAAAACGTTCGAAAAATTGCACAGTTATATCCATCGCTCTTTTCCATGAGGGAGATAATTTTCAGAAAGTAAAATACACATTTGATAAATCAACTGTACATTACTTCTTAACAACTAAACCAACGATATCAACTGCATTTGATTCAGATCCATATGATATATGAGTGTCGAAGTTATTCTTCACTAGACAACAATCCAAAAACAGGTAAAATGGCTCTATCGAAAATGTTGTTCAAATATGTCTCACTTGCCCCATGTATGTTAAAAATCAAGGGAAAGTGAAAATTGCAGATTTTGGCTTTGATCAGAACTTTTAAATAGTTTTTGATGTTACACAATTATTTAATTGCTCAAAATATTCACTTTCCACATCAATGATTAATTTAGAAACGACTATTTTGTTGGAAATCTATTGAATTAAAATAAAAGTAATAGATTTTGCCGGTGGTTTAAAGTCATGATTATACAATACCATTAGTATGGTGCCGCAAATGGTTTTGATTTCATTTTTTTTGTGTCAGGCGAATTCGTTGATAATTCTGCTCCATCTTTCTAGAACATTGTTAACATTAAAAACGTTCACCGATTAATCGGCAGCCATAGTACCCACTTACCCCGTATTTTCACTTGCCCCGGGGTACCTTACTATAATACAGCGAAATTTTCTAATCTAAAATGGATATTAACACTATTGCTGATTGTGCATCTTTAATTGCTAATGCCTTCTGCAAATAAATGAATGTAATTATTTTAATCAAATTTTTATTTTCATCAGTGTAGTTGATTTTTTTTACTGGGGAATCATGGCTGTTACAGTATAACCATGTTTTAATGTACGTGTCGTTAAGTACCAAGCACAACTTAACATATGGTCAGTCATATGACATGACTCGTACCCATCCCGGGATCATGTGGATTATGAAACCAATCACTTTTCGAGGATGAGCAGTCCAAATCTCTCTCATTTTCTTCTTCTCCATCCACCACCACTGCCTCAGCCATCATTGGCCTCTAGCTGTGAACTCCGAGCGATGCGATGGGCGATTGCATCCATCACAACCGGAACCAACATAACTCCATCCGACCATCATCAAGCACAAAATGACAAAAAAAATGCGCCCACTTCTTTCATGCATATTCGCAGACCCACCGGCAGTTCTACCGCTGGCGACTGCATGTTGTGTAGGTAAACACAGCGAACGAACGAACGAAACGAAAAATGCGCGAGCAAAAAGCACGTCAGTACGCGCTGCTGTCACAAATTGTAATGACTCGCACACGGCAGGCACTGCTTCTTTTATACACAAAGAAAATCTTCCGGTAGACCCGAAGGCCCGTGACATACCGCATTCTGATGTCCGTGTTAGGAATGCACGGGATTGGTTACATATGAAATTTTTACTGGCTTTGACAAGAATTGAAATTTTCAATAGCTTATCGTTAATAATCTTAAGTTTCAATGAAATAGGCAAAATGGTGGAGAGTGTCCGAGTCGATTGATATATAAATCTTAAAAATCCATCGAAAGATAAAAGCGCTAGTAACGTTCAAAATCTTCCCTTCCAGCGTAACGCTCTCGATTTCCAAAAATCTAAATGACACCCGGTATAGTAAAGAAAGAAGTAAGTCCTACGTCAAAATTATTTCTTCATACCTGCCAAACTGCAGTCGTAAAAACTTTGCGATCACATTTCTGAAACACAATCTGAAAGACATATCTTTGTGCATTTTAGAAAGGTCCAGAGGATTCGTCTAGTGAGCAAATGTATGATATTAACAATTCTCTATTTGCATATACTATATTCGTATATTCTGGTTTTGATTTAGCTCAATACCATAAAACTACGCTGATAAATGAACATGAAGTATCCTTCAACATAAACATAAGTCTTGAATGAAATAAAGTTTAAAATATAATTTGAATCAGAATACAAAAATATCACACATTTCCTATATTTTTAAATACATGCTTACTGATATAAAGGTGAACTGATATAAAATTGATCAGATTCGGGAGCACTCATTCCGCGATAAATTCCTTTGAAAGCGGCACAAATGCTGGGGTTTCGCCTTATCGCCAATGCTAAACGGGAACACGGCGATTTATTACATACTGCTTCTTCTGTAACTATAATTCTATTGGTCACAAAGGAGTTATTTGACTTTGAGAAAATGAAATCAGAATTGCGTACATAATGTAAAATCAATTCAACAAAAAATCCGCGAAAAAAAATAAAATTTCGTTCCGTTTCGAAAATTTTTGAAATTAAATGGACGTTGATTTCGTATCGTTTCGAAGTCTCGAAAGTTAATATTTATTTCGTTTCGTTTCTTCTCGAATCAACACAGACATTTTAAATTTCGTTTCGTTTCGTTTCGTCAGGCAAAAGTGTCTTAACGCATACCCTTACAAATTATAACAGTAGCTCATGGGAGTCCAAGTTTTTGATTTCATCCTTGAAAAAATGATTTTGATTCTTGTGTGTGGTAACATAGAGAACAGACGCTGTTGTAAACCGCTCCTAACTTGGAAAACAGACAATCTAAACAGGTTTACATCTCCGGAGAGGAACAAACTTTCCCTTCCTTCCCTGTCAGAATACGTCCAAAGTTCCCACATGAGTTGGGTATGCGTTTTTCTCTAAGGTTGCTTATACCCGTCCGGCTGCACGGGGAGGTAGGGATAGGAGTTGCTGAGTAAGAGACTAAGGACCGCTTAGCTACCTGCTAAATAAGGACTATTTTGTTCCTTTAGATACGCGAAGTACCACCGGATATAGATTACCCAGTATTTACCAACAAAAACTTCATAACAGAAAACAAAAAATTGTGACGTTAAATTAATGATTTCGTGTGTGTTACTTCTACGTGAAGTTAAACGCTTTACAATGATATGGAAATGCTAATATCATCTTCCAAACTTGGACGTACATGACCATGATAGCATTAGAGGCGAAAGTATAGAATTGATAGTTCCGTTAGGATACGGCAGGCATGAAGAATGTTTTTATAGAAGTCGATTTGAAAGCGAGCGGAGGGCAATATTTGTGATGGCACATATCGCACGACCTTCCTTCTGCCAAGCTCCCGTATGAAGGGGCAGGGAAGAATATCAGTGTGGAAGCTGATATATCTCCACTGGCAAAAGGAAGGTGGTTTGACTTGCTCATATGCCATCGCGTGCGGAAGGATTTGCTATCGAGAAGGAAGGTCGTGCGATATGTGCCATCACAAATATTGCCCTCCGCTCGCTTTCAAATCGACTTCTATAAAAACATTCTTCATGCCTGCCGTATCCTAACGGAACTATCAATTCTATACTTTCGCCTCTAATGCTATCATGGTCATGTACGTCCAAGTTTGGAAGATGATATTAGCATTTCCATATCATAATTGTGACGTGTTTGAAAGTTTAATAAACGAATGTTATAATGTATTGATGGAAAATCTAGCTGGACGGATAATATTTTGATACACTCTCCCATTCATCCATGACAGACCGTCGTTCCACTCTCATATGGTAATTATTGCACATTCCAATAACAGTAACCGACTGAGTTTACCTGAGCTGACGCCTGGCTGGGTGGACGCGGTGAAGTGTATCGAAACGATTTTTCCACCACCCACTACCAACCACCAACGTTGCGAACGAGCAAAATAAGCGAAACGCCAAGATGTACTGCGACTCTGTCGGCTTCGAAGTTTCCATTGGATGCTGAATTGCTTTTACGAACGGGAAAAGTGTGATTAAGCTAACATAAAGAAAAACTGTTTCAGTGAGAGGGGATTACGGCGGCAGCCACAGCGACAACGATGAAATTCGACGACACGAACCACGGTGAGTGGTGGTAGAGGAGTATTAATTCTTTTATTGTCATGGTTTTAATAGACACATTAGTGCGGATTATGGGCTTCTGGAGCCATAGAAAGTAAAGTGTATTCATTTTTTCGCTATTGGTGAAAAGTTTCGGAAATCTGATATGCGCATCATTATTTCAAAGAAGGCCATTAAAAATTCGTAACAAATGACTAGAGCTGGATGGTGATAAACTTCAAAGATTTTTTAATCTTCAGAAAGTATGTTTGAAATCTTACAGAAACCGATTTGTGCTTAATAAATGCTCATATGGGATACGAAATGCCTGTTAGACGATGTGAAGATTTGAACATGTTTCAAATCAACCTTGTTTCTCTAAGGCTTGGATGCTTCAAATCTTCGCACAGGTCTTATGCCGTTTAGAGTAATACAACGGCTATATGATTTGTCACGCCATGATCTAGTATTTCACTAACGAAAATAAGCTGTATTCTCCATTGAATGCAACTTGTTGCTTGTGGATCTGTCAATGCTGATTTCGAGCTAATGTGTTCCACATTGTTCAGTATAAACCTACAGATATCACTTAAGTTCATCAAATTAAGTCAAATAGTTCACAACACTATGTGTCTTTGGAACTGCAATTAAACGTTTAGTTTTTAAATAATATTAAACCCAGTGTTTGAGATAGGCAAAACAGATTTTCCGAATGTTGAAAACAACCTACTTTTTAGTGCTAAGGTCTTGTTTCAAAACAACCAAACACACGTAACCTTATTGCATGGCAGAAGCGCCTTTAGTATCAACAGATTTGAGATTTTTTTTCTCCAAACATTTCGCGGTTCCACTCCCCACAGTTTAACGGAGGAATTTGTTTGTTTTGTTTTCGATCTAAGATATGCAAATCGAAATCGTATAAATAAAATTTAGACGCATTGCCGCCTCCTACAAAGCACTTCAGCGAGCGGCAGAGCAACGGCACTGTCCTGGCGTCTGGTTTCGAACTACATAGCAAAAACCTATGCACTGCCGCAGATTCGGCACTATCCCATCGAGCTGAGAAAAACATCTCCGAGTTTTGTTTATCAGAAACCACACTTCTCAACTTGCGCTGCCTGAAATTGCTCACCCGCCAAACAATCAAATGTTAATGCTGAGCATAGCGCCCACACTCGGTACTCGACGGGGGACCACCCCCAAGTTGCACAAGTCCCGATAACAATAATAAACTTCTCAAAATCAAGCACAGACGGACGGGTCAGCGTTTACTGAGGGCGATTATACTCGTCAGAGTGAGCTACTGCCCCGGACGGACTAGATAAATTTTGCTCATCCTCTCCTATGCAATTTTAAAAGCAATAAAATTAAATTAGTTTTTGTGTGGATTAAGTGGTCCAGGGCGCTGAAGCAATGGCTTCCGCAAGTAGGTGCCAAATACAGATTTTGGCAATCTGTTGGATGGCGTTTATGTCTTCATCATGCCGTGATTTGAAAGGTTAACTGTGAATGTGAGTTTATCGAAATAAATTATAATTGAGAAACTTCAGACACCACGTTGGAAACACGTGCAGCAGCTATGAAAAATGTTTAAATCAATTGACCTTTCCCGTCAATAATTGTATCTCGTTTTATTGTTTCAGTCTATTCTTTAACTCATTTAAGGTCAAATTTCATAAAGAGCCCATATTTTTAACGCTCCAACTATTTTTAGAATCAAAAACAATAATTGGAAAAAGTGCTGCACATCTGAACCGCGGTTCACAACATGAGCAACATATTTAGACATGTAAATGTATTCACAGACAAACAGACAATCAACCTAGACTAATAGCATTTTAAATAATGCTCTTCTTCACACCATTGCAGTTCTTGAAACACGCAAATTATTCCAGCTTCACTAGGCGAGCTTACGAATAAGACATTGCGGTCCTCAAAACACGCTTATTATTTTCACTTTACTTGGGGGATTTTAAAACACACCAATCATTTATCTTTACTTGGAGGTTCTCCAAACACGTAAGTCATTTAATCTTTACTTGGGTGCTCACTAAACACGCCATTGCGATAATCAAAACACGCAAATCCTTTTATTGGCGGTCCGCCAAATACGCTATTACGGTTCTCAAAACACGCAAAAATCTTATCTTTTCTTGGCGGTCCTCCCAACACGCCATTGCAGTATTTAAAACGCGCAAATCATTCTTACTTTGCTTGGCGGTCTTCAAAACACGCAAGTCATTTCATCTTTACTTGGCTGTTCACTAAACACGCCATTGCGGTACTCAAAACAAACAAATCCTTTCATCTTTACTTGGCGGTTCTCCAAACACGCCATTGCGATACTAAAAACACGCAAATCCTTTCATTTTACTTGGTCCTCCAAACACGCCATAGCAGTTTTAAAAATACGCAAATCATTTCATCTCTACTTGATGGTCTTCCCAACAGTCATAGCGGCCCTCAAAACCCGTAAAAAAATCATCTTTATTTGGCGGTCTTCTAAACACATCCACATTCCAAAACATTCCATCTATACTTGGCGGTCCTCCGAACACGCCATTGCGGTCCTCTAAACTCGCCAATCATTTAATCTTTTCTTGGTGGTCCTCCAAACACGGCATTGCGGTCCTCAAAATTCGCCAATCATTTAATCTTTTGTTGGCGGTCCTTTAAACACGCCATTGCGGTCCTCAAAACTCGTAAAACATTTCATCTTTGCTTGACGGTCCTCCAAAAACGCCATTGCGGTCCTCTAAACTCGCCAATTATTTCATCTTTTCTTGGCGGTCTTTCAAACTCGCCATTGCGGTTCTCAAAACTCGCCAGTCATTTAAACTTTTCTTGGCGGTCCTCCAAACACGCCATTGCGGTCCTCAAAACTCCCAAAACATTTAATCTTTACTTGGCGGTCCTCCAAACACGCCATTGCGGTACTCAAAACACGCAAAACACGCATTATTGCACTCGGCGAAGGCATCGCCTCACTCGGATCACTGTTAGACTTTTACTGAGGGAGAACGATGCTTGGTTGCTTGCTCGTCACCAACACCAAGACGGCATACACAGCATATAATATAGAGTGGTATACAACAGGGCTGTCTCGCCCCACATACAACAGACATCTCTAGGCTGACCAGATCATTTTGGTGAAAAAACGGGACGAACGCACTTGCAAAACGGAACAGACAGAAAACCCTGTGCCGTGGAAATTTCAAAATTAATGAGCTTCATTTTAATTTTCCGTTTAAGAAGTTAGAGGAACAATTTCGAATGAATCATTCACCACCACCAATGTATTGAATTAGAACTATTAAGAAATCGACTGTATATTTTTTATTCGATTTTAAAAACGGCTTCGCAGTCTTGAAGATTGAAACAAGATGTATATTTGTCCGACGTTTCGACACGGAGAAAGTTGAAACATGCACGCCCGGTGGCATAAGAAAACTTAGGATATTCGCGTTTTGGACGACCTCACGGAAACGCAGCACTCTGTACTCACTTGCTCGATGGCTACAGCAAACTATTGAAGAACGCGCTTTTTTCGGCCGCGCGCGACATGCGCATGAGCCATTGAACACAAGATAGATATTTTAGTTCTTTCCCGACGACTAAAACACGCACTGCACTTACTTTTTCGATGGCTACTCTTATTACCGGCCGCGCAATGCAGAACACAATATTTCGGCGGATCACGCGATCGTTCTGCTGTCCGAAACAAGAGAAATCTCGCACTGAATTCTTGGTGTGCTTACTGGCACAAACGGTACACAAACTCAATATAAGTGAGAGAATATCTGCGGATATAACTAACAAGAATCTTTACAAGGAAAGAACATTAATAAATGTAATTTGATTATTTTCATGAATATGGTTGGTGCATGTGAATAAATGTCCAATCTAATAAATTCTCAGTTCTTTGTGGTCGAAATTGATTTAAATTTTGACGCCTATAGAGTCGTAATGGCCAAGACACGTGGGGCGATGGCCCCTACAGAGCGGTCTCCAGAGATGCTGGAGAGGATCATCGCAGGGCTCTTCACGACCCTTTGTGGAGCTACCACGGACCAGGGTGGCCGACGAGGGAAGAGTTACGGTGGCGGAACTTGCGGGGATTGCACAGTCCCTTAGTGTAGGTAAGGCGCCAGGACCGGAAGGTATTCCGAACCTGGCCATCAAAGCGGTCATTGCTGAGGCTCCCGAGATGTTCAGATCTGTCATACAGAGATGCCTGGACGAGGAGTCTTCCCTGAAGCATGGAAAAGGCAGAGCTTGGTCCTATTGCCAAAGGCGGAAAAACCACCGGGGATCCGTCGGCATATAGACCAATATGCCTTCTGATACAGCGGGAAAGATGCTCGAGAAGATCATCCTCAACAGGTTGTTGATACGCACGGAGGGTGCGGATGGTCTATCGAGTAACCAGTTTGGCTTCCGAAAGGGTAATTCGACCGTAGACGCTATCTTGTCGGTTACCAAATCCGCGGAGATAGCTATCCAGCGTAAGAGGAGGGGAGTTCGCTATTGTGCAGTAGTGACTCTCGACGTGAGGAATGCTTTCAATAGTGCCAGTTGGGCAGCTATTGCAGATGCGCTCCTGCGTCTTGAAATTCCCGAGTACCTGTATAAGATTCTCGGAAGATACTTCCAGAATCGAGTACTGGTATACGACACGGAGGCGGGTCGGAAGTGCGTTGACATAGCCTCAGGGGTTCCGCAAGGTTCCATACTGGGTCCGGTATTATGGTGTCATGTACGACGGTGTCTTGAGGTTGGAGTTCCCGGAGGGCGTGGTAATCGTCGGATTCGCTGACGATATTACGCTGGAGGTCTACGGCGAATCGATCGAAGAGGTGGAGTTGACTGCAGCCTACTCGATCGCAATTGTGGAGGAGTGGATGAGTTCCAGGAAGTTAGAACTGGCTCACCACAAGACTGAGGTGGTTGTTTGTTAACAACCGAAAGTCGGAGCAACAAGCGGTGATAAGGGCAGGCAACTGCACGGTCACCTCTGAACGCTCCATCGACCTCTGAGGGGTAATGATCGACGATAAACTCACCTTTGGTAGCCACATCAATTACGCCTGCAAGCGTGCCTCCACAGCTATAGTGGCATTGTCCCGGATGATGTCCAATAGCTCTGCGGTTTATGCCAGCAAGCGCAAGCCTCTGGCTAGCGTTGCTCTGTCCATACTGAGGTATGGGGGGCCAGCTTGGGGCACGGCCCTCCGTATTAACTGCTACAGAACGAAGTAAGAAAGTTCGTATAGGCTCATGTGCCTAAGAGTTGCGAGCGCGTACCGTACCGTTTCGCACGATGCACTTTGCGTCATCACCGGTATGATGCCTATTGACATCGTTATCGGTGAAGACATTGAGTGCTTCGAAATGCGCGGCACGAGAGGCATCCGTAGGACTGTCAGGTTGGCCTCAATGGTCAAATGGCTGCGTGCGTGGGATAGTTCACTAACGGTAGATGGACACATAGGTTGATACCGAAGATAGGTACGTGAGTCAAGAGGCTCCATGGGGAAATCACTTTCCACCTGACCCAGGTCCTTACAGGCCATGGTTGCTTCAGACAGTACCTACACCGGTTCGGACCCTCGGCCTCGGTTACTACCCCGAACAAGGGTAGTGGGGCTGGGAAGCTGAACCCCGGCCAGGTACCTCCAAAACCGGGGGAGGAAGGATCTGGAAAGGTCCGTCCACCCAGGAAATACGGTGGAAAGGAATTACGGCAGAGCTCTCAGCCGCACCAGACCAGGGAAATAGAGGGGGATGACGTCTCCTGGACCCTGGTCAAGAACAAGAGGAAACCAAAGACGTCAAGGGCCGAAAAGAAGGCCCAGGCGAATGAGGGTAGCAAGAAGTCTAGGGTAGGCGCCAATCGCTCCAGGGGCGATGCCCTAGTCATCACGGCGGACGAGGCTAAGTACTCGGACGTCTTGAAGGCGATGAGGAGTGACGTCAAGCTCGGTGAACTCGGCGCCGACATACCGTCGTGCGGGGCTTCTTTTGACAAATCGGGGGCTACTTTGGACATTTTGAAACAAGAATTACAACGTTAACTACTCTCAAATTGCCATTATCACCATTCGGGTGTCTTGTTGATAGTTGGATGGCAACTTTTTGTTTCAAATTTGGTATTTTTTTCTTTTAGTTTTTTTAGAAAATCAAAAATCCAAAGTAGCCCCCGGAGTCAAAAGAAGCCCCGCACGACGGTACGTCGAATAATACGTACCCGGATGGGCGAGATGATCCTCGAGCTGAAGCGGGGCGTCTCGCAAAAGGGCGCCGCCTACAAGAAGTTGGCGGAAGAAGTCCTAGGCGAGACGGTCAAGGTGAGGGCACTCACGACGGAGGTGAATCTAAGGGTTAAAGACCTAGACGAGATCACCGAAGTCGAAGAGCTCGTCACGGCACTGCGGCGACAGTGTGAAGTGGAGATGCCCAACCGCAGCCGTTCGGCTACGGAAAGGTCTGGCAGGGACGCAGGTAGCATTGGTTCTGCTATCTGCAGCGGACGCCTCCAAGGTAGTCAAGTTAGGGAGCGTCAAGGTGGGATGGTCGGTATGCCTTGTGCGCATATGCGAGCAACCCGAAGTTTGCTTCAAGTGCCTGGAACCGGGGCACAAGCAATGGGACTGCAAAGGCCCTGACAGAAGCAATCTCTGCCGACGCTGCGGATTGGAGGGACATAAGGCACAATGCTGCACGAACCCTCCCAATTGTTTGATTTGTTCCAGCAAAGCTGTGAACAGTAAGCACCCCATGGGGGGTTCGATGTGCCCGGCGTTTAAGCGTGCTGCAAAATCACAGTGCAGGTAACGCAGCTGGCTTGCTCGGCCTCGCCCGAGTGTTTGGTGTGCGCAGGTTTAGAGGAAACGGCGGAACACGTGTTGTTCGTGTGCTCACGTTTTTGCACAATGCGTGACCACATGCTTGCCACATGTGGTCTGGACACTACCCCGGACAACCTAGTTCGGAGGATGTGCAAAGATGAAGATGGCTGGAACGCCGTTTTATCGGCCATTGCCCAAATAGTCTCGAAGCTACACAGAAGGTGGCGCGTGAACTCAAGAATGGCTAGTTCAGGCGCAAATAAGAGGTGGTCCAAGGGATCGGAGTCGGCTTCATGGGTCATACCGGTGGTCATGCTTTGTGGTCTTACTCGATCCTTTTATCGAACAAGTGGCCGCGCGAAGAACAACATGGTATCGTCGCTTCCGCGGCGTCGGTCAACCGGGCGGGTTCCGAGCCCGAGGACGGAAAGGGTCCTCGCCAAGGCTGGGGCAGGCGTAGGCACCGCGTTGGCAAGTCCCCCTGTGTGCTGGCGAATAGACCCTATCGCATAAAGGTCAATTTGGGGTGCACGCGGCATCATCATTCTTGATACCAGTCGTGCAGAGGGAAGCATGCACGAAGTCGATTCTTCTCATCTTCCGAGGACATAGGGCGTGGTAAGGGCACCTGGAAAGCCGGCAATGCGCTGGCACGATACCATGATGTTCTTCTAAAAAGCGAGTTACGATGTTCGATGCTGCAAAGACACGCAGCTAACCTCCAGGGAGCGCTGCGCACTTGCCCCCTTTGAAGCATTACTTTCTGGTTGTACCGAAGGGACTATGGGCTTGGCGGCAACGGAAACGGTTTAGCGGGTCGGGGATGTAGTCCTGCATGCCTCGGTGATCCCTAACCCCGCACTTCCTGGTCAACCCAGGATGTCTGTTGAGCAGATCCCCCCTCCATTGCTTAGGAAAAAAAAAACACACAGACATCACCTCAATTCTTTGAACTGAGTCGATCGGTGTACAACACTATGAGTGTTTAGGCTTTTTTTATGCTTTTAGAGCGATCATATAGCTTCTACCAATACATAGTACACGAGAAAGGCAAAAATGGGCAATTTTTAAAATTCATGTATCTTACAAAATGGTGAATTTGGGCAGAATTTTATTCATGGTCCTCAAAGCTTAGGAGTTCATGATGTTTTACTGGGGTACCAAACTGTTTTGTTCGTTAAATATTGCAAAAAATAAGCTTTTACAAAACTACTAAAAACTAATTTCTGGACGTAGCTATTATTACAATATCAAGCCTATTGCATAGATCTGTTTAAGAGCTTTGTAACGATATAACTATGTTACTTTTGAGACGGAAACATGGGAAAGCTGTCCGTTTTCCCAAAAAACGTAAAAATTTCATTTCTAGGAGGGGCTAGTTTGAACTGGGGGGCGTAAAATCCCTGAAAAATCTTAAAAATAAAAACCATCCTGTTTATAGAAATATAGGTTATAAGCTGTGCATTCATCACATTTTACTTGCCCAAATCAAACATTGGCCTTTTGGTAGTTTTGGCCACACCTTTATATGGGGCTGTCCTATTGTGCCATGTGGTGATCGCCTTTTTGAAGTTTCTCAACTGTTTTCTTCATATTCTCGATCTTTTGGTTCAAGGAAACGGCGTCAACATTTGACTCAACGCACTTGCTCAAATTTATCGCAGGTGCTCTACGATACCGATTAAAGGCCTTTCAAGAAGTTATTCTGACTTCCCTGACTTCCAACTTTCAGAACATAATTTGTGGCACAGTTCTCCTTGTTCGCACTTTGGAATTTCTCAAAGGAAAGTCGGAGAAGTAACGAATCCCGGGGTATGTAGTGATCTTTCTACGCTCATAGCATTTGTAGTGGTCCTTAGAGGCCATTCAGGTTCACGTACCAAGTCTTGTTCCGGTGAAATCACCATTTATCCGGTTTGCCAGTCCACTATTATTAGGGGCATCTGGGTCCTTCAAGGCCGTCTGGGCACTCGCGATAACAGTGGGGATAACAGTTCACGGGGTGGAAGGAGGGTAGTTTTTTTTAAATGTTCGTCGCTCCAATAACACTATTTAATTGTACTGTTTAAGTCCCTCGGAGATGGTTTTCATTATCCGGATGTCGAATGCGGAAACAGAGTATCATGTACCATGCGCTTCCTTTTTTGCACCGATATAGTTGCACATGAATTGTAATTTCCCACGTGGCAGGAAGAAATTGGTTCTTAGAAAAATATTTCAATGACGGCACGATCGTCCGAAATGAAAATACCCGACTAGAAGAGCATAACAAAAATTGAACACAATTTTAACATATTGTGATATTTATAACTTATTTTGATACAATTTTGTTCTCAGTAGCCATTATCTTCCAAATATTGTAACAGGATTATATCATAATATGATTTGATAAATGCTGAACACCGAATTGCCCAACAGTAGGCAATTAAAATAGATGTAGCAAAGTCTCCCGACTAGAAGGTCATATCAAAATTATATCAACCTATGTTATTATGTTATACTAAATTTTTATAACAAAATTTGTTAGAAACGTGGTGCAGGATGTTGTTAAAATATCTAAATTTCTATCAAAAATCACCCTACTGGAAACATAAAAATAACATATTTTGTTAGAAATTTATAACAGAATCAGATACAAAAATATTGTTTCTGTGCAGTTGCACATTTTTACAGTTCATGATAGGTCTCCAGGTTGTGATCAACAATACAAAACTTTTGTTTTTGTCTGAACAAGAATATTATTTCGAGAACATGAAACTAACAACATTACAAATAAGGCAACCTTTGCAAATTATATCAGCGTTGTGATATCTATATGGCTGGAAGACTTTGCTACATCTATTTTAATTGCCTACTGTTAGGCAATTCGGTGTTAAGCATTTTTTAAATCATATTATGATAAAATCCTGTTACAACATTTGAAAGATAATGGCCACTAAGAACAAAATTGTATCAAAATAAGTTATAAATATCACAATATGGTAATATTGTGTTCAGTTTCTGTTATGCTCTTCTAGTCGGGATCACAACGCTGATATAATTTGAGAAGGTTGCCTTATTTGTAATGTTGTTAATCTCATGTTGTCGAAAAATATTCTTGTTTAGACAAAAGTTAAAAAAAATATGATTATTGATCACAATCTGGAGACCTATCAAAACCTGTAAAAATTCCAACTGCACAGGACCAATATATTTTCTATATTTTCTATCTGATTCTGTTATAAATTTCTAACAAAATATGTTATTTTTATGATAAGATTGTAACAAAATTTGATAGTTTTTTGTTTCCAGTAGTGCAGTTTTTGATAGAAATTTAGATATTTTAACAACATCCTGCACCATGTTTCTAACAAATTTTGTTATAAAAATTTAGTATAACATAATAACATAGGATGTTATAATTTTGATATGACCTTCTAGTCGGGTACTATTGGAGAAATATAATAGAAAATTCTATTTTAAAGATAACAGAGTCTACGACATCGCATCCAATGGCACTTCCGTAATATTTATGCGTTACAAAGTTAGCTTATTTGGTTACCAGATGACCGTGAAATCATGGCGGATGGCCTCACCAACAACAAAGTAGTACAAAATGAGAATTCACTGTCGAATGTAGCCGGACTTCACATTGCATTGAAAGGATCGTGTACCTTTCATGACGTTTGAGTTATTTAGGCATCAAAGTACGGGTTTTAAACAAAACGGCAAATGAGGATGAGATGCCTACCGCAGTGTTTCGTGATTTCATGACAGTCCTCGTCACTCCTCGTCAAACCTGAAATGGCTAAACCACGGAAAACTATGTAATTCCATCATCAGTCCGAGAACTCATCACTCTTCTATTTTGCTGGGGTTTGTCGGAGTCGGACTTTTCCATTCCCATAAACCTGAACGCACATCATCATCAAGCAACGGACATAGCTTTTTCCTGCGTTATGATGAGGTTCAAAACAAAAAAAAAGCACACTGATGTTTGGGATGGTAATATACACGTGCGCGGTCGGTCGGTATGTCTGGGCCATTCGGGTGAGTAAATTCCAGTGTTGGTTGGCCTTTTTTTGTGTGCTTTCGAAAGTTAGAACACGCGGGACGGAATCAGTTTCATATCAGTTAAAATTCACTGTACTGGAATTCTGTTTTGATATGGGTCCGGAAATGAAATAGTGGTTCTGAAGGCGTCGAGGGGCGCGAAGCTCGTACCAAATGAAAAACATGAAAGCACGTGTGGCTGGATAAAAGCATGAGGTGACTATAGAAAGTAAATATGTTCATTCAATGCTGTCTGAAATATTTTACAAGTTTACGGTTCTAATATCAACTACAGAACACATTTTTCGTTCTGATAAATTTTCATTTTGATCTCACATAACACTATACAAGAGATCCGGTGGTGCACATATTGGGGCTGACCCTATTCAAATCTTACGTATACTAAATCTAATTTAGTATAAAACCATGTTCTGGATACGGAACATAACAATCACAGACCTAAATTTATTGCAGCAATCCAATTCTCAGTATCACTTCGTTTTCCGCAACTGTTGATATGCTGTCATTCCACATATTTATTCCCATCAGTTTCACATTTATGCTACACGTCATGCGTAACAATAGAAAAGCACGGAAGATTCAGTAGGGGTTCCCAGTTGGTTTCGAGAGCAAAGGCGATGAATTTGAGTTCGATGCCCATTCTGTTCTAGGATCCTTTCCGATTGGTATTATTTGCCCGCCACAGTTTCATGCAATTACAGTTATATCTGTGGAATTTCTAAGTCGAAGGGTATGCCATGTTCCAGTGGCAACTTTGAGCCACGAATAAAGAAGAATTGAAAAAAAAAACGACGCACAGGATGGATGCTCGCTCTATCGCTCGAGCTTAGAACTCGTTCACGCTCGTTTATTTTCTTCATGCCAGTGGAATTATGTCGCACGCTTAGAATGTCTAGCGGAACAACAATCACGGACGGTGGAAACGAGGACGATGATGCCGATGCCGATCGAACAATACATCATAATACAGAACAGCCAAATGGGCTACACTTTGCTACGACTGCCAGCAAACACTGACTGCTTGATGAAGCGAGCACTAATTCGCAGAATGGGATGCACGCACAGTTTTGTTTTCGCGCCGAGACTTGTCCGAATGGAGTTCTGATTAAGAGAGAGATGGACTCATTAAATCCTGAGGATTACTCGTTTCACTAAATCTGTTATGTTGATGATAGTGTTTATCGCATTTCTATTATTTTTCGGAGGGTTTTACAGAACATGTTGAGTTGAAGTTGATGACAATCGTGTAATGTTTTCAGGTTGATTTGAAGCGAATTAAGAAGAACAACCGTTTACAGCCACTCGGAGTTTAATGGCATCTCGATTTTGGTGGAATAAATCTCAGAGCAGATAGAGTCGATCATTATTGATTTATTGGCATTTATCGGTGAGTACAACATCTAAAGCTCAAAGTAAGAGGGAGCGCAACAATGAAGAACAGTATGGATAGGTGTCACAAGCGAGCGACGAGTATGAAGCGAACAGAAATTGAAATTTTAGTAGAGGGCCAGTTGTGAGAACAGCATTGTTGAAATCGCTGTTATTCTGCCTAACGTCCACCCAGGAACCGTCCTGAAGGAACTCCAAGAAAAAATTTGAATGAATTTCACAAGCAAACCCTGGAAAAGCTCCTGAAAAATCAAAGAAGAAATATTTGGAAGAACTACAAGCGGATCTACAGGAATAATTAGAGGAGCTCAAAGAAGAATTTTTGATGAAATTCCAGAAAGGAATCCTGGAGGAACTCCAAGAAGAATTATTAAAATTCGTCCAGAATTTCACCAGGAATTCATTCTGAATTTCTCCAGGAATTCATTCTGAAATCCCCAAGAAATTCACTCTGGATTCCCTCAGGAATTCACTCTTAATTCCCCCTGGAATTTACTCTGAAATCCCCCAGAAATTCATTCTGACTTCCTACAGAAATTCAATTTGAATAACCCCTGGAATTCATTCTGAATTCCTCCAGGAATTTATTCTGAATCCATTCATTCTGAATTTCTCCAGAAATTCATTCATTCCGATTTCCACCAGTAATTCATTCCCCAAGGAATTCATTCCCAATTCTCCAAAGAATTCATTCTGATTTCCCAGGGAATTTATTCTGAATTCCCAAAGGAATTCATTCAGAATTCCCAAAGGAATTCATTCTTCATTCCCAAATGAATTCATTCTGAATTCCCAAAGGAATTCATTCTGATTTCCCAGGGAATTTATTCTGAATTCCCAAAGGAATTCATTCTGAATTCCCAAAGGAATTCATTCTGAATTTCAAAGGAATTCATTCTGAATTCCCAAAGGAATTCATTCTGAATTTCAAAAGGAATTCATTCTGAATTCCCAAAGGAATTCATTCTGAATTCCCAAAGGAATTCATTCTGAATTCAAAGGAATTCATTCTGAATTCCCAAAGGAATTCATTCTGAATTCCCAAAGGAATTCATTCTGAATTTCAAAGGAATTCATTCTGAATTTCAAAGGAATTCATTCTGAATTCTAAAGGAATTCATTCTGAATTCCCAAGAATTCATTCTGAATTCCCAAAGGAATTCATTCTGAATTCCCAAAGGAATTCATTCTGAATTCTAAAGGAATTCATTCTGAATTCCCGAAGGAATTCATTCTGAATTACTAAAGGAATTCATTCTGAATTACTAAAGGAATTCATTCTGAATTACCCAAGGAATTCATTCTGAATTACCCCAGGAATTTATTCTGAATTACCCCAGGAATTCATTGTGAATTCCCAAAGGAATTCATTCTGAATTCCCAAAGGAATTCATTCTGAATTCCCAAAGGAATTCATTCTGAATTCCCAAAGCAATTCATTCTGAATTCTAAAGGAATTCATTCTGAATTCCCAAAGGAATTCATTCTGAATTCTAAAGAATTCATTCTGAATTCCAAAGGAATTCATTCTGAATTCCGAAAGGAATTCATTCTGAATTCCGAAAGGAATTCATTCTGAATTCCGAAAGGAATTCATTCTGAATTCCGAAAGGAATTCATTCTGAATTCCGAAAGGAATTCATTCTGAATTCCGAAAGGAATTCATTCTGAATTCCGAAAGGAATTCATTCTGAATTCCTCCAAAAACTCATTCTGAATTCCCAAAGGAATTCATTCTGAATTCCCAAAGGAATTCATTCTGAATTCCCAAAGGAATTCATTCTGAATTCCCAAAGGAATTCATTCTGAATTCCCAAAGGAATTCATTCTGAATTCCTAAAGGAATTCATTCTGAATTCCCAAAGGAATTCATTCTGAATTCCCAAAGGAATTCATTCTGAATTCCCAAAGGAATTCATTCTGAATTCCCAAAGGAATTCATTCTGAATTCCCAAAGGAATTCATTCTGAATTCCCAAAGGAATTCATTCTGAATTCCCAAAGGAATTCATTCTGAATTCCCAAAGGAATGCATTCAAAGATTCCAAAGGAATTCATTCTGAATTCCCAAAGGAATTCATTCTGAATTCCCAAAGGAATTCATTCTGAATTCCCAAAGGATCTGATTCTGAATTCCAAAGGAATTTTATTCTGATTTGTCGTAGGAGTACATTTTGAATTCCCAAAGGAATTCATTCTGAATTCCCAAAGTAATTCATTCTGAATTCCCAAAGGAATTCATTCTGAATTCCCAACGGAATTCATTCTGAATTCCCAAAGGAATTCATTGTGAATTCCCAAAGGAATTCATTCTGAATTCAAAGGAATTCATTCTGAATTCTAAAGGAATTCATTCTGAATTCCCAAAGGAATTCATTCTGAATTCCCAAAGGAATTCATTCTGAATTCAAAAGAATTCATTCTGAATTCTAAAGGAATTCATTCTGAATTCCCAAAGGAATTCATTCTGAATTCTCAAAGGAATTCATTCTGAATTCTCAAAGGAATTCAATCAGAATTCTTAAAGGAATTCATTCTGAATTCCCAAAGGAATTCATTCTGAATTCCCAAAGGAATTCATTATGAATTCCCAAAGGAATTCAGACTGAATTCCCAAAGGAATTCATTCTGAATTCCCAAAGGAATTCATTCTGAATTCCCAAAGGAATTCATTCTGAATTCACAAAGGAATTCATTCTGAATTCCCAAAGGAATTCATTCTGAATTCCCAAAGGAATTCATTCTGAATTCCCAAAGGAATTCATTCTGAATTCCCAAAGGAATTCATTCTGAATTCCCAAAGGAATTCATTCTGAATTCCCAAAGGAATTCATTCTGAATTCCCAAAGGAATTCATTCTGAATTCCCAAAGGAATTCATTCTGAATTCCCAAAGGAATTCATTCTGAATTCCCAAAGGAATTCATTCTGAATTCCCAAAGGAATTCATTCTGAATTCCCAAAGGAATTCATTCTGAATTCCCAAAGGAATTCATTCTGAATTCCCCCAGGAATTCATTCTGAATTCCCCCAGGAATTCATTCTGAATTCCCCCAGGAATTCATTCTGAATTCCCCCAGGAATTCATTCTGAATTCCCCCAGGAATTCATTCTGAATTCCCAAAGGAATTCATTCTGAATTCCCAAAGGAATTCATTCTGAATTGCAAAGGAATTCATTCTGAATTCCCAAAGGAATTCATTCTGAATTCAAAGGAATTCGTTCTGAATTCTACAAGGAATTCATTCTGAATACCAAAGGAATTCATTTTGAATTCCCAAAGGAATTCATTCTGAATTCCCAAAGGAATTCATTCTGAATTCCCAAAGGAATTCATTCTGAATTCCCAAAGGAATTCATTCTGAATTCCCCCAGGAATTCATTCTGAATTCCCCCAGGAATTCATTCTGAATTCCCCCAGGAATTCATTCTGAATTCCCAAAGGAATTCATTCTGAATTCCCAAAGGAATTCATTCTGAATTCCCAAAGGAATTCATTCTGAATTCCCAAAGGAATTCATTCTGAATTCCCAAAGGAATTCATTCTGAATTCCCAAAGGAATTCATTCTGAATTCCCAAAGGAATTCATTCTGAATTCCCAAAGGAATTCATTCTGAATTCCCAAAGGAATTCATTCTGAATTCAAAGGAATTCATTCAGAATTCCCAAAGGAATTCATTCTGAATTCTCAAAGGAATTCATTCTGAATTCTCAAAGGAATTCATTCTGAATTCTCAAAGGAATTCAATCAGAATTCTTAAAGGAATTCATTCAAAATTCCCAAAGGAAATCATTCTGAATTCCCAAAGGAATTCATTCTGAATTCCCAAAGGAATTCATTCTGAATTCCCAAAGGAATTCATTCTGAATTTCCAAAGGAATTCATTCTGAATTCCAAAAGGAATTCATTCTGAATTCCAAAAGGAATTCATTCTGAATTCCAAAAGGAATTCATTCAGAATTCCCAAAGGAATTCATTCTGAATTCCCAAAGGAATTCATTCAGAATTCTAAAGGAATTCATTCTGAATTCAAAGGAATTCATTCTGAATTCCCAAAGGAATTCATTCTGAATTCAAAGGAATTCATTCTGAATTCCCCCAGGAATTCATTCTGAATTCCCCCAGGAATTCATTCTGAATTCCCAAAGGAATTCATTCTGAATTCCCAAAGGAATTCATTCTGAATTCCCAAAGGAATTCATTCTGAATTCACCCAGGAATTCATTCTGAATTCCCAAAGGAATTCATTCTGAATTCCCAAAGGAATTCATTCTGAATTCCCAACGGAATTCATTCTGAATTCCCAAAGGAATTTATTCTGAATTCCCAAAGGAATTCATTTTGAATTCTCAAAGGAATTCATTCTGAATTCCCAAAGGAATTCATTCTGAATTCAAAGGAATTCATTCTGAATTCCCAAAGGAATTCATTCTGAATTCCCAAAGGAATTCATTCTGAATTTCAAAGGAATTCATTCTGAATTCAAAGGAATTCATTCTGAATTTCAAAGGAATTCATTCTGAATTCAAAGGAATTCATTCTGAATTCCCAAAGGAATTCATTCTGAATTAAAGGAATTCATTCTGATTTCCCCAAGGAATTCATTCTGATTTCTTCAAGAAATTCATTCTGATTTCCCAGGGAATTTATTCTTAATTCCCAAAGGAATTCATTCTAAATTCTTAAAGGAATTCATTCTGAATTCTCAAAGGAATTCATTCTGAATTCCCAAAGGAATTCATTCTGAATTCCCAAAGGAATTCATTCTGAATTCCCAAAGGAATTCATTCTGAATTCCCAAAGGAATTCATTCTGAATTCCCAAAGGAATTCATTCTGAATTCCCAAAGGAATTCATTCTGAATTCCCAAAGGAATTCATTCTGAATTCCCAAAGGAATTCATTCTGAATTTCCAAAGGAATTCATTCTGAATTTCCAAAGGAATTCATTCTGAATTCCCAAAGGAATTCATTCTGAATTCCCCATGTAATACGTTCTGAATTCCCCATGGAATTCATTCTGAATTCCCAAAGGAATTCATTCTGAATTCCCAAAGGAATTCATTCTGAATTCCCCCAGGAATTCATTCTGAATACCCCCAGGAATTCATTCTGAATTCCCCCAGGAATTCATTCTGAATTCCCCCAGAAATTCATTCTGAATTCCCCTAGGAATTTATTCTGAATTCCCCAAGGAATTCATTCTGAATTCCCCAAGGAATTCATTCTGAATTTCCCCTTGTTGGAATTCATTCTGAATTCCCCCTTGTTGGAATTCTTTCAGGAAAACTCACAGGAGTTCCTCCAGGTTTCCCTCCTGAGTTCACCAAGGAACTCCTGCTGGGGTTCCTGCAGGGATTCTATATGTGATTCATCCAGGATAACTTTTTGAAAATCCTACAGGAATTCTTCCTTGAGTTTCTTCAAAAATTCTTGTTTGAGCTCTTCCGGAAATTACTTTTGGTGTTCCTCCGGGAAGTGCTAAATTTCCTGCAGGAGATCCTTCAGATTTTTTTTTAAGGATTCCTCCAAGCGTCTCTTCGGGAATTCTTCTTCGTTTTCCTTTGGGAATTATTCTTGAAGTTCCTCCAGGAATTCTACCTGGCGTTTATCCAGGATATCTTTTTGGAGTTTTTGGGAATCCATGCGAAAATTCTTCTTGGGGATCCTCCAGAAATTTCTTTTTGAGTTCGGGAATTGCTTCTGAAGATCCAGTAATTCCTAGTGGAGCTCCTCATGGAGTTTCTCCAAAAGTTCATCTTTGTGTCTCTCCAGAAACTTATCTTGGAGTTACTCCAGAAATTCTTGGAATAACTTACGCCTGTTGGAATTCAGAATTGATGGGGGAATCGGATTGTACACGGATTTCCGAATAAACTGACACGGTTGATCAAAGCGACGATGGATCGGTTGATGTGCGTAGATCGAGTTTCCGGGGCATTCTCGAGTCCCTTCGAAACCCGCAGAGGGTTATGGCAAGGTGATGGTCTTTCGTGTCTGCTATTCAACATCGCTTTGGAAGGGATAATACGAAGAGCAGAGATTAATACGATGGTACAATTTTCAATAAGTCCGTCCAGCTATTTGGCTTCGCCTACGACATAGATATTATGGTACGTAACTTTGAGAAGATGGAGGAAGCCTACATCAGACTGAAAAGGGAAGCTAAGCGGATCGGATTAGTCATCAACACGTCGAAAACGAAGTACATGATAGGAAGAGGTTCAAGAGAAGACAATGTGAGCCACACCACCGCGAGTTTGCATCGGTGGTGACGAAATCGATGTGGTAGAAGAATTTGTGTAATTGGGCTCACTGGTGACTGCCGAAAATGATACCAGCAGAGAAATTCAGAGACGCATAGTGGCTGGAAATCGTAAGTATTTTGGACTCCGCAAGACGCTCCGATCGAATAGGGGGCCAAACTGACAAAGGGGCCAAAGAGGGCCAAAGAGTACCAAACTGACAATCTACAAAACGCCCATAAGACCGGTAGTCCTCTACGGACATTAGACCTGGACGATGCTCGTGGAGGACCAACGCGCACTTGGAGTTTTCAAAAGGAAAGTGCTGCGTACCATCTATGGTGGGGTGCAGATGGCGGACGGTACTTGGAGGAGGCGAATGAACCAGGGAGAACCATCCATCGTTCACACTGCGAAAATCGGACGACTGCGGTGAGCCGGGCACGTAGCCAGAATGTCTGACAGTAACCCGGTGAAAATGGTTCTCGACAACGATCCGACGGGCACAAGAAGGCGAGGTGCGCAGCGGGCAAGGTGGATCGATCAGGTGGAAGATGAATTGCGGACCCTCCGTAGACTGCGTGGTTGGCGACGTGTAGCCATGGACCGAGCCGAATGGAGAAGACTCTTATATACCGCACAGGCCACTTCGGCCTTAGTCTGAATAAATGAAATGAATGGGGAATCGGGGGAAGTAAGAATGAATTCCTGGGGGAACTCAGAATGAATTTCTGGAGGAATTCAGGACGAATCGCTGGATGACATCTCCAAAAGTAATTTCTGGAGGAGCACCAAGTAGAATTTTTAGAAATTCATCCCCAACTTCTTCCTGAGAATCCTCCAGCTGTTCTTATTCAAATTTCTCTAAGAGTTCCTTTTGGAACTGCTCTAGGAATTATTCTTGAACTTTTCCCAAATATTCCTACTGGAATTCCTGAAGAAACTTCCCATTGAAATCCTCCTTGAACTTCTTTTGGAATTGCTGCAGAAATTCACATATTTTTCCTGGAAGAATTGAACGAATTCCAGCGGAAATTACTTCAACAATATCTCCCATGAATTCCATTCAGAATTCTACTAGGTTTCAGGAGCATCACAGAAAAATCCTCCAGCATCTTTAATGGGAATCCTTTCAAAAATTCCACTGAAAACTCTTTAGGATCTTCACTGGAAGCTCTTCCTGTCTCAATAGAATGAATTCCCCATAATTTCAAAAGGATCACCCCCAGATCATCAGAACTAATAATAAAGTCATAATAAT
The DNA here is from genome assembly GCF_024139115.2 of Armigeres subalbatus. Classification (NCBI taxonomy): domain Eukaryota; kingdom Metazoa; phylum Arthropoda; class Insecta; order Diptera; family Culicidae; genus Armigeres; species Armigeres subalbatus. Next base: position 235,829,496 of record NC_085139.1, on the reverse strand, counting down.
TCTAGCAGGAACCCCTCGGTCCATAGACTTTACTCAGAGCTACATGTAAGATGTCGATATTAGTGGAGGGTTTTCCAAAATTACTTCAGGATTTCCGAGAATTCTTGTAGAAGCTTTTTGAATTTAGCATTTTCCGAAATTTTCAGTGCTTTCTGTTTTATGTTTTTGAGATAGTTTTGAAGAATTTAACGAAAATCCAGTGAGTTTTTGGTGAAATGAATTCTGAATTCGCGTGATGCTACTGAACGTAAGGTTACGATGACATTGATTACAAAGATTGGTTCTGCATATAAAATGATGCCTTCTGAGAGGAACTATTGTGGCCCGAGGTAAACAATTCTAAAACAGCATATTATTGATTTTTGAACTATCCCCATGAAAAATCTTTTTTTTTCTGCATATAAACACAGCACATTGATTATCGAACCGTGCATAAATCATACTAATCGGTTCATCCAATCGTGAGTTATATTGCCTCATAGGAAATGTTAAATTTCCTTTAAAAAGCCCCAAACGCGTGGAGCACTGGTTCTGATGATGCATTTCAGCTTGTTCTACACAGCCATGCAATTCCCAACACAAAATGAGCGAAAATAAAGCGAGAATCATCACTTCTGTGTGGGAGCTGCCTATCCGATTCTATTTGTTCGCACTTGTATACAAGTTAAATAAATTTGTTATCATGACTTGTTATGATTCGGAACAGTTTTTGCCTTTCTTTTATCGTTTTTCATAGATAACGAACAACACGCTTAAAATGACTTACATATTTTTGTGTTCCGTTCACACAAAACGGGCCTCTCCTGGAACAACTCATATTATGAGTAACTACGATGTTACTCATTTTTGTGTAACTGATGGCCGATGATTTTCGGTGAGTTCATTTTACACAGCGAGAGAGCAGTCGGAAATCGAACCTAACCTCAATTGTTAATGTTAAAGTAAGCCAACTTTTCCATACTTATTCGGAGGCTTCTCCAATCGTTTCGATCAACAAAACAAAGTGCGATGATTGTATTCGCACTTTTTTTGTTTCGCCATCAAAACAAAATGAAAAACCTCCGAAAAGTACGATTTCTTGCAGCACATTCTGCACACGTTCGCCATCATAGCGACCCGAAGGGACTTTGACAGTTCGAGGCAAACTCACTTACACATATCATGCACATGTGAGACAGTACACAGCGACTGCTTATGTTTCACACAAAATTTTCACTCATAGTGAGAGTTGGCCAAGGCGTCGCCGTGATGTGTGAAAGCTATTCATGCGATGTGTACTTGACTTTAAGCGAGAACGATAAAAAAGAGGCAAAAACCTCTTCGAATCATAACAAGCCATGAAAACAAAACTATCGCACTTGTATACAAGTTGAAAAAAAAAAACTGATTCGGATAGGCGGCCCTCACCGAGGGGGTTTGATAAAACGCTGTGTGTAAAACGCACGGCTGTGTAAAACAAGTTGAAATGCGTCACCAGAACCAGTGTCCCCCGCAATTGGGGCTTATCAGGGAATCAATATTCGAGCAACGCCTAACAATATACCCTTTGTCGTCAACAGAGTTTGTTACTGACAAACGCACCTAGCGACAAACCTTTATCAGAACCCGAACACAATACGACATTTGCTAATATTGTAATCATTGTTCGATTCTCGAATATGTCGTATTCCAGCCGAAAACGGCTGAATGGAATCCGCCGTTGAATAGCGGTGCGACTGTTCGTTTTAAAATTCGACAACAAACTTACGGTGCAATCTTCGTCGTTGCCACTCAACCCGATGGCGCTACCAACACCATCTCACACTGCGGTGGCAGCAATGCGCTAGCATTGCCATACCCCGCCGCGCAACCTCTCTCAGCCCCTCACAAGCTACCGATTCATTGGCACACGCTTAAATGAAGCAAAGTTCGTCAGAAAATTCAATATGTTGCTCTCCATACTCTCAAATACTCAATCATGCACAGATTCTTTCATGATAGAGATCAATATAAGTGCATATGCAAAATTGAGAGTTCGAATCAAGTCTAATGTAAAACTTGCCACATTGTACGGTAAATTGGGGCACGTGAAATATGTGATTTCACGATTGGTATATTTGATTGCTTATGTTTAATGTACTATCCGCAATAGCAAAATCAATTCATAGTCTAGAATCACTTATACAAACTAAAATCATTAGCCGCTTACTCTGAATACTACAGAATATTTCCATAAAAGCAGAAACTATGATAGCATGAAACCGAAATTTGCTCTAGAAATAATGCAAAATAACAGGATGAAAAGTTAGCAACAAGATTGTCTTCTTTTATGTTGCTGACAAAATTTTTCGGATCTTTGTCATATTATCTCCGAGAAAAACAAAGCTTTGTCGTTGGTTCTCTTTTGTCGCTTGTTTCGCAAGCGCATTTCAGAAAAATTGATTCCCTGGGGCTTATTGAAAGAAATCAGTATGTGGGCATGGTTTGAGTATACTCTAGCTCTAAAACCATTCCCCAGACAATTAAACGCCCAGCAATAGGCGATAGACATATAGCGGCACCCCTATAACCTCCCTGAAGAAGGCTCAAACCAAGGGTCGAAACGTCGGATGTAGTAGAATTACTCCGCTTTATAAATTCTGTGACCAGAAATGCCAAAACAGAGGGATTATTGGTATCTACCCTGGTCGTTCCCAATATAAATGGCTATCGAAAAACGTCTCTCACGGTATGCTACCTATCGAGAGTGTATACAGACATGATAAGTGAGAGATTCTCTCATTCTCCTTTGGATTCAAACCCTGATTGAGAACGATTTCTGCAAACCCTGATTTAGGCTCAATTTGTGTCGTGTTCAGGGTTTGAAGAAAACGCTCTCAATAGATAACGAACAACGATACAAGTAAGGCAAAAACTGTTTCGAATCATAACACGCCATGATAACAAATTTATCAAACTTGTATGCGAGTGCGAGAAAACAGAATCGGATAGGCAGCCCCCATACAGAAATGATGATTTTTGTTTGTTTTCGCTCATTTTGTGCGTAGCACAGTTGTGTAGAAAAAGTTGAAATCATCAGAACCAGTGTTCCCCGCGTTTAGAGCTTTCTGAAAGAAATTTGTCATGGGGTATAGTCTACCGAATCAGTTCTTTATCATGACAGCTTGCGAAAAAAGTTTCTCGCGGTATGCTACATATCGTATATGTATGCAGAGACGATAAGTGAGACACTTTTTAATTCTCTTTTGGATTCAAACCCTGGTCGTGTTTTATTGTTATAATATAAAACAGTTTGCTCATCAATTCTTTGTCAATGGTATTGTACCCAAACATAGTATGAATGCAAGGAGCGGTAACCCTACCCCTTTTTGAAGTAATGATTACAATTATAAAATAAGAATTTTCTACAAAGAAATTAATATTTTTCATTGAAAAAATACAAAATTTCCACAAAAAATCAATATTATTATTTCTACAAAATAAATATTTTGTCCACAAACAATTTGAAATTTTAAGAATAAATTAATAAGCAATAATTAAAAATCAAAAAGGTGAGGTCTAACTCATTCGCAGCAAATCTTGTGGTGATCTTATTTTGTTTTTTTTTGCGAGTTTTCCCGTTCAATCGGTCAGTTTGTGCCTGGTGAACCCTAGAACATTTCCTGCTAAACGGAACACAACTGTTGGCTTAGCTTTTTTTCAAGCGTGCTGAAGTGCAAAAGTGATTCTAAATTGTTTTCTTCACTACGAAATCCAGCCCAGAAACGAAGAAAGTACTGGAAACAACAAAGTTATTAGTGGTACTATGTAGAAGGTGTTATACTTTCACACTCACGCCCGTGATCGAGTCACTCAGTCGTTAGTAATATTATTTATCCACCGGTTCGTTTTGCTCAGTGCATTCACACGTCCGAATCGGTGCTGTTGATTCGAATAGAGCAGCAAGTCCTGGTGCGCTCGGCAGTCTCAAAAGCCGAAACACTGCAGTTGACGTGCGAGACTCTGCTTCGACAACGGCTTTGGTGGAGGTCCATTCAGTGCGCATCCACACGCTTCATCTGCGGCGGCGCTGAAGAAGGATAGAGTAGTGTGTCTCATTGCGTTCGGTTATATCAAAAGCTGAAACATCGATCGACGCGCATATCTCTGGTTCGACAACGGCCTGAGTGAAAGTATAGGTGGAACGATAAAGGGATTTGTATGAACATACTGTATTCGCTTGGACACAAGATTGTGTGTGATTTTATACTGCCTTCTAGCTATCACATTAATTTTCGTTGTCGTAGGGAAATCTATTCTGGGTTGGCTTATTCTGTGGGGTAGGAGATAATTGAAAATTATGGATGCATGTAAAGCGTGCGCTAGGAGCTTTGCGCGGTCTGACAGAAATGTTTTGTGCAGTGGGTCTTGCGGAAGGGTTTTTCATCCTGGCTGCGTTGGTTTGAATGCGACAAACTTTAAAGCATGGGCGGCGAACGTTGGACTACTCTGGTTTTGCGAAAACTGCAGGGTTAACTTCCACCCCAGCGTTATGGATCGAGAAGCTGTGATTTTGAAAACTATGAGGGATCTTTTATTACGCGTCGATTCAATGGATCTACGAGTCGGTCAATTTGGTGAAAATTTGAAGACACTTAATGGCTTAGTGTCTATCTCTACAACTGTCAGGCGTGATTCGAATTTTTCTTCAAGACTGCAGCAGTTTGCGATGTCCGGAACGGCAATTCATGATCCTACCGAGTTCCACAATACCATCGATCGTTTCAATCTCGATCATTCGCTCCGCTCAAGTGCTGCCAACAATACTATCGCTGACACAGGAGATCTTGATGTTTCCTTGGATAATGATGACCTTTACAACAATGATGGCCAAAACGCACCGAATCATCCAGAAGTCTGTTTGCCTACTGCTTCTTTTACCGGAATGAATGCTAGAACTATCACCGAAACCGAGACTTTCAACAACGCCACTGCCCCTGCCGCCGCTCCAGCCACCACCGCACTCGCCACCACCACTACCTCAACCACTAGTCGAGTAATTGCCACCACGTCCACCGCCGAACCAGCCACCGTCACTTTCTCCGCTGCTGCTACCTCAAATCCTGCCTCCACTACCACTACCTACGCCAGTGTGATTTCCAGGACTACTGCTGCTGCAAACACTGCTACACGTCCTGCTGCTGTTGCAAATACTGAAATTCGCTCTGCTGCACCATCAACAAGTGAAGTGCCACATGACTGTCGATTAAAGGTTGCTAACAGAAATCGTCCCCCAGTGCGCCAAATACCTACCGAAGAAACTATGAAATCATTCTACGTCACACCGTTCCACATTGAACAATCTGAGGAAGACATCATCGAGTATATCCGCGAGACCATTAATATGGACAAATCTTTGCTTAAATGTGTTAAACTCGTTCCGCGAAATAAGGACATTAACGAACTATCCTTCGTGTCGTTTAAGTTAGCTGTTTCGGAAGATCTTGCCACAGTTATCAATGATACATTTTATTGGCCAGAGGGTGTGGAAATTCGCGAGTTTCAGCCAAAAAACGGCAATGTACACAGACGAATAGTCTCGACATAATCAGCGTAAGTAATAATCATACCAACGTACTATCTGATTCTAATTTATTAGTAACTGCTCCTTTACTCCCTCCATGTTTGGACATGTCAATTTACGAGTCAAAAATTAAGTTCCATTATTTTGATTACATGCACATGAGAAACTCACTTGAGAAACAGTCTAAAAACTTCATCAAAATTGGACTTCATAATGCGAGGAGTTTGGGAAGTAACATAGATAACTATCGTTCTTTCTTAGAGAATTCTAAATTAGATGTTCTGTCTATTACTGAAACCTGGCTTAAACCATCAATTACTAATAAGTCTATTGAACTCGATGGATACAAAATCATCAGATCTGATCGTCAAAATAAAAATAAATCAAGAGGAGGAGGAGTTGCCTTCTACCTTAAGAAAACTGTTAAATGCACCGTTATCGCAAAACCTGAAACTGAAAGTGAAATTGATTATTTGTTTATTAAACTTAAGCATGCCAATTTAGTCTGCGGTGTCGTCTATAAACCCCCGGACGTTAATGTTTCAAAACTAGACACAATTTTCAGTGTAGTTTCAGAAATTTCATCTTCAAATCCCAATGTTCTGTTGATGGGTGATTTCAACATTGATCTGATGAAACGCGATTCAAACAAGACTGTGAAACTAATTGATTATTTAACATCATTTGATTTCAAACTTGTCTCTACTCATCCAACTTGCCATAGGCCCGGTTCTTCATCGACCATTGATCTGTTTACAGGTAATTGCACGGACAGTTTGAACAATGTGTACCAGTCGTCAGTGGGGGAATCAGCGATCACGATTTTATTTGTGTTGATTATAAGTTTAGGCTATCTAAAACTTCTATTGTTTCATATTGGACTCGCGAATATCATAAAGTTGATAAAATCTCGTTTATTGCTGATCTTCGTTGTGTCAATTTCGATAATGTCTACAACTGTGTGGGAATCAACGAAAAGCTTCGGTGTTTCAATGATTTACTTTATTCCGTTCTTAACATACATGCCCCACTCAAGAATAAGACGACCAAAGATCCAAGAAATCCTTGGATCAACAAGTATGCTAATCGATTGATTAAAAATCGCTCCGAAGCCTATGAGTGCTGGAAACGGGACCAAGGTAACCAGAATAAATGAAAAAATTTCACCTGCCTTCATAACTTGGCCAACCGCGAAATCAAACGCACAAAACGAGAATATTTTAACTCTCAACTTAGTGCTGATCTTCCTGCAAAGCAGTTGTGGAAAAACATTAAACGATTGGGCTTGAAACAAACGAACACTCATGTAGGTGGAGGTGACGTAACTGCTGACTCCCTGAATATGTTTTTTGCAGCACACTTCCCGCCCCTTAGTTTACATCAAAGTGAAGATGTTGAAACACAACCAAAGTTTTCATTCAGATGTGTAACTAGTGATGAAGTTTTAGCTGAGTTCGCCACTGCCTCATGCGATGCTGTAGGAAACGACTTTATTTCATTGAATGTTTTAAAAATTTCTTTAGGTGTCACTCTTACGTACATTACTGATATTTTCAATTGCTGCATTACATCATCCGAATTTCCTGTCGATTGGAAAATTGCTAAAGTTATTCCAATTAGTAAGATTGATAATCCATGTATCGAAAAGATTATCGTCCAATAAGCATCCTTTGCGCTCTTTCTAAAGTTTTTGAGTCAGTACTTTCTAAACAACTGAATGAATATCTAATCCGAAATAACCTGCTATGCGCTTTCCAATCGGGGTATCAGAAGGCATTTAGTACAGTGACTGCACCAATTAATATTGAAAATGACATAAGGGAAGCACCATATAAAAAATGATCACTGTCGTTACTCTTTTAGATTTTAGTAAGGCATTTGATTCTATTAACCGCCGAGATTATGTGAGAAGTTAAAACACAATTTCCACTTAGACCATTTCTCCTCAAGTTTAATTCTATCCTATCTTTCCAATCGGTTTGCAGTATGTCGACTACAATAAGCATCAAACCGAAATCCGAGCAGTCCAAACGTGGGTATCACAAGGCTCAATACTCGGTCCATTACTCTTCTCGATGTTTATAAACGACTTACCATTGAGTTTATATTTCTGTAAATTTCACCTATATGCGGATGATTGTCAGCTGTACATCTCCGGAGAACCTAGCACCGCACCTGAAATCGTTTGTCGGATGAACTCAAATCTCGCCTAACTTTTCAAAAGGACCTAAGTAACATTTTTTTCATGATTTAATTTGAAAACTGCAATCAATAGCTTTCATGTTGTTATGTTGATTGCGCTATTCAAATTAATTCATGAAAAAAATGTTACTTAGGTCCTTTTGAAAAGTTAAGCGAGAAATGTTCAAAATATTTTAGAGTGGTGTGAACAGAATGGACTGATTCTTAACGTGAAAAAAACACAGACTATAATTTTCACACTAAACGTGCAACCTTACCTTTTGTTCCTCTAATTAAAGTTGGAAACGATTTCATCACGTATTCTAATGTGGTTAAAAATCTTGGCATTCTTATGGACTTAAATTTAAATTGGAGAAACCAGACAAACGCTGTTTCCAGTAAAGTCTACAACGCCTTGCACTCCCTACTTTTGCTGCGGCATTGTACTCCTCAACACATCAGGATTCAACTTGCCAAGTCACTTTTAGTACCTCTATTCGATTATGGAGACATATTGTTTGGTCTTGTATCAACGGCAAATCTCAAAAAACTAAACCAGGCTTTCAATGCAGTTGTAAGATACGCATACAATCTAAAAAATATATCATAGATCTGCCTATAAGAAGTCTTTACTTGGTTGTGATTTTATTTATTTAATCATCTTAAGCTAAGAACATGCATCCAAACATATAAAATTATAAATGATCCCCAATTTTAACTCCGAAACTTCTTCAAGGTTGTCCGCTCTTCTCGACCATTACTACTTATTGTTCCAAGAGCCCTTTCTAATAATTTGAGAGATTATTCTCGTGCCCCTGGTGTCAAAATTTGGAACGAATTACGTCGTAATCATCGAAGCGAAATGACATTTGTCTCTTTCAAACGAAATATGAGCATTCACTTCAATTCCCAATAGTACTTTGGTATGAAATTACTTATTTTATTATGTTAGAAAATAGTACATAGTTGCGTAAGCTTTGAAAACTGTTATGTGGTTATTTATGCGATTATAAAGATTATGTAGATAAATAAAATTAAAAAAAAATTTATTGCTTCTACCCTGATTTCTTAATAGGCATTTTCTTATTTTTTTTGTTGGAAAATTTATATTTAAGCTTTTAATTTAGTCTTTCAAAATTCTTCCGTCCAATATTCGTATAAACTGCCGCACAGGTTGGATGGTTTTGAAAAAAGTGGGACATTGAAACAATTGGTTGGAGACTTTCAATGTCTTCTGGAGAGTGTCTTTATTTTTAGAGCACTTTGAAGGAGTGAGACTTATGACTTATAAAGGGTGGACCCCGATTTTTTTTAAATTTTATTGCTAAACTATCAATATAGTATAGAATTGTAGAATTGTCCACGCTTCATGTCCATCGAACATTATTTTCATATGCCACTAGCATTCCAAGGCACACAAATTATTCTTCAACTTCAAAGATGTCCTCATAAAGCACTACCTCAGCACCAAGCCTATACGTGCCATCTCGCTGCTCCAGTGGGACAAAAACCTCCAGTGGGACATAAAGAGCAGATCAATTTAAAAGAGGTCGAAGTTGTTCGTAAGACAAAGGAGCATATGCGACCATATGCTGATAGTACCACGCCAGTTCTCCTAATCGCTCTCTCGAGTGCAATGTTGAATTAAATTTATTAAAGTAAATTCGAAAGCGCATCATCCTTCTTCAGTCAATCGTAGGCCACAAATCAAGCTCTATCTGGTATAAAAGCGAAAGTCGCAAGCGAAAATTCTCTTCACCGATTTCCCCTCTTTTGAATAAAACTGACAAGCAGCGGATTTCTTTGCGATTTATCACCTCAGAACGATAGAAAACACTCAGAACTTGCATTGCTTGCACATTTCAAAGAAATTCTCTTAGAAAATCTGCATAATTTTTCTTGGAAATTCTTGGGAATTTCTCAAGGATACCTCGAAGAAATTTTCATGGAAATTCTGAAAAACTTTCCTGAGAAATCTGGAGAACTTCCCACGGGAATAAAATAGGATTTCTGTCAGCTTAGCTATAATTTTCCCACAAAATCAAAATTTATGAACATCGCGTAAAAATGGATTCCTGAGCATTGGCAAATTGAACGTTGGATGGTTCACAGTAATATAATCGGTAATTCGCGTATTGTTATCTGTCTTATTCCTTTCCCATACAACGATAACGTTCGAATGCTGTTGTTAATTAAACATGCAACCAGAAACATGCTTCCTCGAAGGAGTAATCCTATTAAAACCGTAAAGTTTGCTCACGCTCGCATTATGGAACGTAAAATGGTCTCAACACCATCGCAAACAGAGTTCCATTCCGGTATTACTCGCCCAACTAAACCAAACGTTTTAATCGTGTTTCTCCGAACACCCTGTGCAAACAATGGCGCGTCTCCTGTAGAATGTAGAAAGGAGCTGCATAGAAATAGTTTCGCTCCTAATGGCCCCGTCCGACTGTGTTGAAACTTTCGCTCTCGCCGTGTTCAGGCGAAGCAACGTTTGTTCCTGCCCATATAGATTACATCCGCTACGATAAAAGCGACTTAACTGGAATCTCTACTCCGGAGGCGATCTTCTTCATTGGCATTACATCCCCCACTGGGATATTGCCGCCTCGCAGCTTAGTGTTCACTAAGCACTTCCACAGTTATTAACTGCGAGGTTTCTAAGCCAAGTTACCATTTTTGCATTCGTATATCATGAGGCTAACACGATGATACTTTTATGCCCAGGGAAGTCGAGACAATTTCCAATCCGAAAATTACCTAGACCGGCACCGGGAATCGAACCCAGCCACCCTCAGCATGGTCTTGCTTTGTAGCCGCGCGTCTTACCGCACGGCTAAGGAGGGCCAAGGCGATATGTGCGACTAAATTTATTTCAACCGCATTCAAAATTATGTAGATGTAAGTATGCGCGTAAGCTAGGCGAAAGATAACACCCGCCCGAGGATACAACTTGGTTATGCACAATCCAACAGGATTTTCCCGGCATCCTATCACCAAGCGAAGACAAAAACATCAGCCAGATAAATAACTTTAGCAACGACCCTCGTCTCAAGTACAACATCAACCGCGAGTTTCCCGCGTCAGCTAGCAAGGATATATGCTGCCAAACGCCGGAAGGAGACCAATTTGCCGCCGAAAGAGTTAGGCGCAGACACTTGAAATTGAATTTCACCACACGTTCAAACTCCTCGAGGGACGAAAGCGCTATCGCAGCTCAAGTTGATCCACGTGCGACTGGTTTTTGGACGGGGCCTGGATCAACGGAAAATCGGTCCCGAAAGTTTTCCTTTTTGACACCTGGCTGCCTGCTGTCACCTGTTTCGGGATGAAGCTAACGCCGCCCCCACCTGCGTAAGTTCTCGGAATGTCAATTGGAGCCGTCAACATTCGGGTGAAGAACGTTTGGGTAAAGTGGTTTCAACTTCGCTGCGTTTCTGATGTTGAAGGTGGTGACTGTCCGTTGTCGTCGTCGTCGTCGCATCTTTTGGGGGTCATGTCAAAACCTATAACGTGATATGATTAGTTATCGCTGCTGGACGGACAACAGACGCACCTGAAATTGCTATTGCTGAGAAATTTGTCGTCTGAAGCCGAAGTTTCGTTCTCGAAAAGGATGGCGCTTGACATAAGCGCGGAGAGTGGATACTGTCTCACATTTTGATGAAGTGGTCACTGACAGAAGTGTGGATAATAGATTTCAATCAATATTGAGTGGTATAGAATAGAAGGTCATCTGCGGTTCGTATGTCATAAAAGTCAAAAATTCACTGTTACTAAATTTCTTAGTACATGCTACATGCTATGGCACTACAAACCTAGAATGTAATTTGATTACCTACAATGCATTGCAATGCTACTGATTCAGTATAATTATTTATATTCATTCTATTGATCTGAACACTTTGTTTGTTAAAGTGAGGGCTGAGGAGACAATACTTAAAATTCGTTCTTTCTTCTTTTTTATTCTATGTAAAAATCCAGAAATATCCACAGCTCTCACAGCAAATAGTTTTGAAAATTCAACGGCGAATAAAGTCGCAGCTGATCCCAACAAGCGAAAAAAATAACATTAGATATTCAATTAAATTCGATTGAATTCTACAAGCAAGTACAGTTTAAATTAATTTCCATGTAAAAGAACACTAATATCGATTGAACTTTGCTCCAAGTATGTGCATGAAAATACTTTTAAAATCACAACATATTTTTATCTGCGTGGATTGTTTTTAAAATTCTGTATCAAAGAGGCTTGCAGCCCTAGTCTGGCTCACCTTTGAGAAACTTTGGATGGTCCCTTACATACTCACTTGACACTTGATGGGCTACAGTTCTTCCTCGATGGGCCTATGCCGAATGGAGTACCCTTCTCCACTGGACTCGACCCTGGGCCAATCGCTTCCAGTCAGTCGCCCTGAACGTTCAGCACCCTCAGGTCCACTTCAACTGCAAAAAGCCATCGTGTACGCAAACTATCACGAAGCCTTCGGCCTCTTCCGAGCTCTCTGCTGAATATTATCTTCGCCCAATGCTCTTTTGGCATACGAATAACGTGTCCGGTCTACCGTAGCCTGCCGTGTTGGGTTGTATGACTCCAGCAAGTCATTTGCTCGAAGACTTCTTGCCAGAATGCACCATTCCACAGAAAGTCATTCGCCAGAATGTATCATTCCTAAGAATTGGTCACTCCCTATTTTTATTTTCGGATTTGGAATAAAGTCGTTTGCCACTTTGTCGTTTGATATATGTGACAAAGTTATTGCATAAGCGAAAATGTTTTTTTTTTTACATTTCCATGCGTGCTCGGTTTTCCACGTACTAAAGGAGACAAAAGCCTTTACTTGATAGGGTTTCTTACCCCATTCCCGGCCTAACTTGCATACGACTACATTATTTAATCGATATTTATGACAGGAAGCAACTTTTCCTGAATTTTGTGGGCTGTATAATACTGCATTGAGGTTCACTTCTGATTAAAAAATAGCTATCCGTGCTAAATATCGTTTAAAAAAGCTTTTATTTGATTTTAATTAACGAGATCCAGCACTAATTTCAGTCATAGCGATTTCATTTCCGGCCCACTTCCAAACCGGTTCCCGGCCTAAGCAAAATTTTGCTCAATCTCTCAACATCTAACTCTCATTCTCTCTCGGGACGCACGCTTAAAATCAATAACACAGAGATGTGTTTGCATCACACAAAACGGACCTAATGTGGAACATCCCGTAGATGAGCAACAGTTACACAGGCACAAAAATGCCTCGTACGGTCGTGATAACGGTCCTTTTCAACATGTAAACGTTTGTACAGATTCCTTGCTTCATGAGGAACCAAATACTGTTGAAAATATTGAAATCCAAGCTTCAATAAAACCACACGAGCTATTTTTGTGGCTGTGTAACTATCGCTCATCTAGGGGATGTTCCACATTAGGTCCGTTTTGTGTGATGCAAACACATCTCTGTGTTATTGATTTTAAGCGTGTAGAAAATGCGACGTAAACAAAAATATGCACGTTCCACGACAACAAGATGCCAGATGGTATTTTTTTTTATTCGTATCTTTATTTGGTAGGCACTCTGTGTTCTTAACCGCTACTGTGCCGTGATCTACTGTGGTATTCTGCTCTACAGAATCCACACAGAATCTATTTTTAGATATCCATAATTCGTTATTGTTGTCGTTCGCCAGTTCATCTCATCGTGAGTCCATTGTGTCCATTTGTCCGTATGGTGTTATCCAATGATCGTTGCTTTGTTCGGTTGCCATTTATCAAGGTACGTTGGAGGAATGCCTCCTAGAAGAACAGTTTTGTCAGTCGTCGTCAGGCAGCCGTGTTGGTGAGGCGCGTCTCCCAAAACGCCACCGTACGAACTGCGCCTCCGGCGACTGACAAGGGTTTTGGTGGAGGGGCTGGGAATCGAACCCATGACCATTCGCTTATAAGGCGAACGTGTAGCCAACTACGCTACGGGACCCCCATGCCAGATGGTATTATTCATAATCATTTTTATTTGGTTGAAAATATATATTTACTCATCCAAATATCTTCCAAACACTTAAAACAATATTTTTTTCACCTTTTAAAATCGAGAGAATTATAAATAAAACGATAGCGTCAACGTGTTAGACAGTTTTCCTATTAACAATGAAGGATCATTTTCATACTCCTGGCGTTTTGGCAGCACGGTGCGGTAAGAAGTTCTTGGGCCGAGGTGATTTTTTTACAGTTTGAGGATACATTTTAAAATGTATTCTAATGTGTTTAAATAAGTTCTAATGAAACGAAAAATTAGGAAGAATTGAAGCGCGTGTTTCGAGAATTATGGTGTGGTGATTAACAGCTTCAAGCAATTGTTGTATCGAGCACTGTGACGATTTTCAGGTAGGTGTTTATTTGATGATACCGTTTTGTAAAAGTGAAAAGAATCACTCCGGCTCAGTGGTGTGGCAACGAAGAGCGAAATTTTGAAATCTACATTTTTTTTCCTATAATTTGATCGATTAGAAGTTAAACAAATGGTTGTGAGATAATAAGGATTGTGTGAGATAAATGGAAGACCTTTAAAAAATTATCAAACATAAACCTACGGCTTCCAAACAGTATAAACCATTAGTTTTCTGTGCAGTGAGCCGGGAACCGGGTCCATAGGCCCAAGTAGTGATTTACCCTATGTAGGACAAATGGATATCATTATTTTTGAAAGTTGTTACGGTTCATTTTATACGTAACAAAGTACGCAATCTAACGTGCGAGAAAGGCTCCAACACCACTAGGTGGATTAATCAGGGTTTTTTGCTCATAATTTTGTTTCTATAACACATGAGAAAAGATGCAATAATTACGTAGCGCCAAAATCGGCCATTTCCAACTCTCCCCCTCCCATAATAACACTTTATGAATGGCACATCTGCAAATTGAGTCGTCACACTTCAAACAACCTCCCCTCCTCAAACGTTGCGTAATTTATGGATGTTTCCTTATGGAGATACAGACCCCATTCGATTTTGGCAACACGTTCGGAACATTTATGTTGCCAAAATCGAATGGTTTTTGTTTTTTCATGATGCTTCAACATTTCTTCATTTTCTGTGACGCTAGACACACTGTGACCATTCTTTACGCGAATTTTGAAATCTAAACATTTACAATATATATTTTTCAAGCGGTTTTATTTTTTATTTCATTTTTTCGTCGGTTTCGGGATCTGACCAATTTCTTTTACGAAAATTTCGATATTTGGGCGCTTATCTTAAAAAAAAATTACACTGTTTTTTCACATTTTTTATGTCGATTTAGGGGTCTAACCATTTTTTTACGAGAATTACGATATTTACGTGGTTTATAAGCAATATCAAAACATAAAAGAAATAAAACCAATTTCGTTGCCAAAATCGAATGTTGCCAAAACCAAATGTGGCCAAAATAGAATGGGGTCTGTATTTTCATTCTAATGCCGAATTAGAAGCACGAAGTAAGAAGTGAGAAGTCACAAGTGAGACATGAGAAAGGATGACATGGACATTGTCGGCCGAACATTTGCAAAGGTGGCAGAACTGTACACCCGCCTGAAACGTGAAGCAACAAAAGTTGGACTGGTGGTGAATGCGTCAAAGACAAAGTACATGCTTGTGGGCGGAACCGAGCGCGACAGGGCCCGCCTGGGAAGCAGTGTTACGATAGACGGGGATACCTTCGAGGTGGTCGAGGAATTCGTCTACCTCGGATCCTTGCTAACGGCTGACAACAACGTTAGTCGTGAAATACGAAGGCGCATCATCTGTGGAAGTCGGGCCTACTACGGGCTCCAGAAGAAACTGCGGTCGAAAAAGATTCGCCACTGCACCAAATGTGTCATGTACAAGACGCTACGGACATGAAACAAGGACAATGCTCGAGGAGGACTTGAAAGCACTCGGAGTATTCGAGAGACGGGTGCTAAGGACCATCTTGGGCGGTGTGGAAGAAGACGGTGTGTGGCGGCGAAGAATGAACCATGAGCTCGCCCAACTCTACGGCGAACCCAGTATCCAGAAGGTAGCTAAAGCCGGAAGGGTACGATGGGCAGGACATGTTGCAAGAATGCCGGACAGCAACCCTGCAAAGGTGGTGTTTGCTTCCGATCCGGCAGGTACTAGAGCGTGGAGCGCAGCGAGCGAGATGGGAAGACCAGGTGCAGAACGACTTGGCGAGCGTGGGGCGTATCCGAGGATGGAGAGATGTGGCCTCGACTTGTTTATTGTGGTGTCAAATCGTTGATTCAGTGTTATCTGTTTAGATGTTAACTAAATAAATGAATGAATGAACATGAGAAAGGAGTATGTAGTGAGAAGTGAAAAATTAGTAGTAAAAAGAAGTGATAAGTACGAAGTTAGAAATGAGAATTGAGAAGTTAGAAGTAAGAAGTGAGAAGTGAGTGGTGAGAAGTAAGAAGTGAGAAGTGAGAAGTGAGAAGTAAGAAGTGAAATGTGAGAAGTGAGAAGTGAGAAGTGAGAAGTAAGTGAGAAGAAAGAAAGACAAAAATTGAAGAAAGAAAGAAGAAAAAAGGAATAAAAGAGGAAGAAAAAGGAAGAAAGAAAGCAAGAAGAAATAAGAAAGAAGGTAGTACGAAGGAAGAAAGAAGGAGGAAAGAAAGAAATAAGGAGGGAAGAAGAAAGAAAGAAAGAAAGGAGAAAGAAAGAAGAAAAAACAAGAAATAGGGGAGAAAGAAGCATGAAAGAAGGAAGAAAAGGAAAAAGGAAGGAAGGATTAAAAAAGAAACAAGGAAGAAATTACGAAGGAAAAGGGAAGAAAGAAAGGCAAGAAAAATAAAAAAGAAGGAAGAAAGAAGGAAAAAACAAGCATGAGCATGAGCAGCATAGGCATCATGATCGCACAATTCGTAGTTGCTACTCCGTGATTGACTGGACTTCCGAAATTGTACAGAGAACACAATGGATGGGGCTTGGGATTAGCTACCCATTCTCAATGTACACGTTTCGGGAGCTCCTTACGGTCATATAGGAATGGAAGGATTGTTAGTACGACTCTCGTGACTACTAGAGACCGAGTGTACCTCTGCATCTCCACGATTGTCTTGGGATAGGATATCGTTTTAGTTACAAAGGATAATTTATCTGGAGGATTCACTAAAAAGTAAGAAAGAAGGAAGAGAGAAATAAGGGAGAAAGGAAGAACGAAGGAAGAAAGAAAGAAAGAAGGAAGAAAGAAAGAAGGAAGAACGAAACAAGAAGGAAGAACGAAGGGAGGAAGAAGGAAGAAAGAAGGATGAAAGAAGGAAAAAAGAAGGAAGAAAGAAAGAAGGAAGAAAGAAGGAAGAAAGAAGGAAGAAAGAAGGAAGAAAGAAGAAGAAAGAGGGAAGAAAGAAGGAAGAAGGAAGGATGAAAGAAGAAAGAAGGAAAGAAGAAATAAGGAAGAAAGGAACATGACAGAAGGAAGAAAGAAGAAAGAAATATGTTAAAAAGAAGGAGGGAAGAAGGAAGAAAGAAAGTAGAAAGAATGATGAAAGAAGGAAGAAAGAAAGAAGAAAGAAGGAAGAAGGAAGAAAGAAGGAAGAAAGAAGGGAGAAAGAAGGAAAACTAAGGAAGAAAGAAGAAAAAAAGAAGGTAGAAAGAGAGAAGAGAGAAAGGAGAGATAAAGAAGAAATAAGGAAAAAAGCAATAAGAAAGAAGGTAGAATGGATGAAGAAAGTAAAATAAACGAAGGACGAAGAAAGAAGAATGGATGAAAAAAGAAGAACTGATTTTTCACTTCTCATTCGGCCTAATGACCTTCGGCGTAACGGTCTTCAGTGTAATGGCCTGACACCAGGGTTTGCAGAAATCGCTCTCAATAGATAACGAACAACGATAAAAAAAAGGCAAAAACTGTTCCGAATCATAACAAGCCATGATAACAAATTTATCAAACTTGTATACAAGTGCGACAAAACAGAATCGGATAGACAGCCCCCCCAGAAAAATGGTGATTCTCGCTTTGTTTTCGCTCATTTCGTGTTGGCTACTTCACAGCTGTGTAGAACAAGATGAAATACATCATCAGAGCCAGTGCTTCCCGCATTTGGAGCCTTCTAAAAGAAATTTATCATGGGGTATAGCCTTCCGAATCAGTTCTCTATCATGACAGCTTGCGAAAAAAGTCTCTCGCGGTATGCCACATATCGTATATGTCTACAGAGATGATAAGTGAGAGACTTGTTCATTCTCTTTAGGATCCAATCCCTGCCTGACAACCTGACATGTGTCCCTACATGTGTCTAATGTTGGTTGATACCAGTCATAACATTTTTGTTGATACCAAACAATAACATTTTTTTTAATCTGGACCAACGTTTAAAAAGCACAGAACAGTCAAAATTTATTCATTCCAATTCCTCGTCTACATTTCTGGCTATATACATGTTGAAATTATTCCGTGAACATCCCTAAGTAAAACCGAAGCTCTCACTGTTATTCGCGGGCGCAATGGTCTCTTCACACAAGAGCCAGTTGGTAACAGCAAGAGCTTCTGATCGGTTGTACTTTGCGATTTGCTATTGAAATAAAAGTTATTATTATTATTGAAGTTGTTTAGCACTGTTTCAGATTTCGCGATATCCAAAGTTGGATTAGAATATTGCAGTGATTTGGTTAATTACTACATACATAGGCAAACAACTGGAATGAATTTTTTTTGGCTGTTACGCCCTTTTCCTTTTATTTTTTCTGGTTCCCTGTCTACATATATAGCTTTGTATGTAGACAAGAAATCGGAAAGAATTGATTTTGGCTGTTACGCCTATTTTAAATGTTGGTCTAGAAATATCAATTTTTTCAAACCAGAAACAAGGTTAAACCAACAACAAGGTACCTATGTGAAATCTGTACGACTGTTTTGATCTTTACAATATTTAAAAAAAAGTTAAAAAGTTTAACGTGAAAATCAAAATGGTAAACCCAATCTCTTTATCATGCCTATCTGTTTGGTAGTAAACACACACACCGGACCGACAATCGAACTTGCCATCTCCGGACTGGCAATTCTACGCCTCTGCTCGCAAGGCTACTGGAGACCCCAGAAAAGGTACTCTACAGCTGCTAATAAATTACATATGAAAAAATTTTGAATGCGTGTGATTTCCAATCCGGATATAGTGAGTTTAATTCTCTGTTTGGCCTTACGTTTTCGGGTAGGAATTCAAGGTAGGCCTTCAATTATTAACTGTGGAAATGCTAAAGTAGCGGCCTAACAGTGATCGTTCGACAATTCAATACCAAATTTTAATGACACTCCTCACGAAATCCAAGTTTCAAACCGCTCGCGTTTTCGGGGGCATACCACTCGTTACAGATGAGGCGCACAACTGTCATTTTTGTTGATTTAGCTTTGCCGCGTCGCAGCATGCGTGAAGTAATAAAAATGACAGTTGTGCGTTGCTTCCGTATAGAGTGTTGGGCCCTCGAAAACGCGAGCACTTTGAAACGTGGATTCCGTGAGGAGTGACCTTAAGGACATAATTGGCAAAGTACCACGATGGCAGTCAATATGGCACCGGACCTTCCACGGGTCAACCCCACACCTCCCGCAGTCCTCTCCCACCAACATTCGAATGCAGCGAACAGCATCGAACAAAAGTTTAATATTCAAATTACTAACCTGTTCACAACATATTTATTCACTTTCCGTGACAATTAACATGTTTCTCTAAAGAGTCCTACAGTCACTCTCAAAATTGAGCGTACAGCATGGATTAGATGAATATATTCGAAAATTCCAAAGGAAATTTGATTGTTGGCTCGGTTGTTTTTAATGCATTTCAATATTCATCCCTTTCTTCAATGTATGCGTACATAAAATGGTTGAAATTTTTTCTCTAAAGTTCATTTATTCGAAAATAATCTCAAAATACGCCTGTTAGATGTGACAAAATTGAGCGTACACCGAATTTTTTTCTATCAAATTTCTTATTATAAACACGATTAATGTATTTTAATATTGTTTTTTTTTTCATGATTATATATACAATAATAAACATCCGCTACTTAAAGATTCAATATTTTTGAAATTAAACCATGTTTTGGTCAAAATGGCGAACAAGTAAGATGTATAAACAATGCTATGTAACAATTCAATGCTGTTGGGCAAAATAGATGCTTTAAGATATGGATTTCACCGGCATCGTGTCTTATATATGATAGATAATCGAAATCGAGCGAGACATACGATAAATTTGGGAAAATTCAGTCGGTAAATGATGAAAACAGATGTAAACATACAGAGAAAACGACAAATGTTGGGAATGGCATATTTCAAATTAAGTATAACTTTATTTAAAAGTCGATGTATATAAGCTCAGGACACTCATTAATAATAATCAGTCACCGTAGGAACAAATTTGGTTGAATCATTCAAATTCACCAAGATATGATTAAATAAGCTGCCGAACTTTTATAAAAGTTTATTTTTACTCGCCAAATGGAAATCATCCAATTGTATTCCTTATGGTAACAGATCGTGAAGTTTAATCAAAATTTAATTATGAAATTACGATTTTAGGCTATCTTCCCGAGCAAAGCTTGAGAGCAAATCGATAACTAATTTTGTTGTTGTTAAATCGACTAATTTTGATAACTCAGGTTGATATCCTTTTGGTCGTTTTAACGGTTAAAAGATCAAAATCTACAGCAGAAAAATTTTACTGTGACATCAAATCGAAAACTATTCCTGCTATCGATGAGAGCAAATCGAAAACTAATTTTGATATTGGTTCCGATAACAAAATAAATTCACAGTTTGATGTCAGATCATACAATTTAGAAATCAACAGCAAAATGAGATCAAAATATGTAATCAGTCATGATGATTCATATTTGAAAACAAATTATGATTTCAATTTGATATCAATATCAAATATGTTTTCTATATGCTCTCATTATGTTTTCAGACTTTGCTCGGGTTTTCAATATTCAATTAGAAGTGCTCTACGGGGTTGCAAAGCTGTTTTTATGTTCGGTACCTTAACATGCACCTTGTACTTTTAGAATTTGACTGTAAATGATCGGATTCAATAATATTACTCTTAATGATAGACCTGAGACAATAATCGAGTTTTAAAACAAATTTTAGTTAAAGACATACTAAATTTGAAATATGCCATTCCTAACATTTGTCGTTTTCTCTGTATGTTTACATCTGTTTTCATCATTTACCGACTGAATTTTCCCAAATTAGTCGTATGTCTCACTCGATTTCGATTATCTATCATATATAAGATACGATGCCGGTGAAACATACAAATTAAAGCATCTATTTTTCCCAGCAGCATTGTATTGTTAAATAGTAATGTTCTTACCTCTCACTTGTTCGCCATTTTCACCAAAACATGGGGTAATTTCAAAACATTGAATGTTTAAGTAGCGGATGCTTATTATTATAAATATAATCATGAAAAAACAATATTAAAATACATTAATCGTGTTTATAATAAGAAATTTGATAGAAAAAAAATTCGCTGTACGCTCAATTTTGTCACATCTAACAGGCGTATTTTGAGATTATTTTCAAATAAATGAACTTTAGAGAAAAAATTTCAACCATTTTATGTACGCATACATTGAAGGAAGGGATGAATATTGAAATGCATTCAAAACAACCGAGCCAACCATTTAATTTCCTTTGAAATTTTCGAATGTAGTCAACTAATCCATACTGTACGCTCAATTTTGAGAGTGACTGTATGTATTTCGGCTCGAATTCGAATTCAGCTCGAATTTCGGCTCGAATTCGCAGTTTCGTGCCAATTCAATAGCCGTTCACGATTTGATGGGTTATTTACTGCACTTCACTTCTTCTCAAAGGGCATTGAAAAAATCAAGTTTTTACACACTTCTCCGCACATGAGCAGCCCGAAATGTTGTTCGAATGCAAATTAAACATCACTTTTTGAAATCAGTCACTTGTTTGAACCGAAAACTTAATATAAACTGCTATTTTTGCGCGACAAAACGATTAAAAACTGATCGCGGATCAAATGTAAACACCGGCACCGATAGCAACAAATTAATAATTAGGGTGGTTCAAAAATGATTTTGCTCCGCCAGGCTCAGTCGATGTTTCATATTGTGGATGTCGTTCGATGGTTTGAGCTGGTTTAAATAGGGGCTTATCGTGCACAGGTTGTTTAAGGTTTGATTTTTTTTTAGCGAAGGTAATGGAAATCTGCAACCATACACCTGGGGAGGCGAACCCAGGTAGTGTGGGGATAGGATCACCACTCCCAACCCACTAAAACTAACTCCTTCCTCTCCAGTCATTCTCCCGGCCCGCAATTAAGCAATACTTCGGGTGCTAACTAGGGTGGGTGTACCAATTGTCGCCATACATAAGAACAACTATTTTAAAAAAATAAGGGAAAGGCATGTGGGTGGACTTTATATATCCAGCGAAAGGTTTTACTTCCTGCTCCTTAGAACAGTAGTGAAAACCACAATAAAATTTGTTATAATCCTCAAAATTGATTAATCCATAATAGGAACGCATGCACCAGTTGTGGCACTATTCTTAATTTTGGTTCCTTATTTGGCAAATCCCATTGTTTTCTTATGGGACTGGTCAAATAGGGACCACTAGTGCGACAACTGGTGCAAAGGACGTCAAAAATTAAGCAAAATCAATTTTTACAATTATGCTTTGCTTGTTTTGGAGGAAATCAAAGGTGTTATCGTATCATATGAATATGCTTTATCGATATGAACTTGGTTTGCGGTCATTTGATTGGCCATTTGGCATATAAAACACTAGTGCGACAACTGGTGCTATAGCCACAACTGGTACATCTAGCCTAGTATAACTTTGTTTTTATAACAATAATTACTTCGTCGTACATCATTATGTCGATCATATCATATTTCTTGGAATAATTTTCCATCAGTATCATTTTTATAGCCATAAAATGTGGCAATACCGAGAACCGATTACTATCACCTAAGAGGAAAGCCGTACCGATCTTATTATGTTTATAAACTAAACATCAACAATGGTTAGCCCTGGGCGTCGGCGATTCCCGCAGCATTTCCATCCCAAGTGCTAACTTCCAATGTTCTTCCATTTGGATAAGGTTAGGTCGATCGGCCGTGTTTTTTTTTAATTAAAGATACGTCATCATTACCGGATTCACCGGTTTCTGCCGGTTTTGTTCAATTTGGTGTACAGATTTGACCAAATAACTCCACATTCAAATACCGACACGCGTGTGTAAGACGGCATGACCTCTCCAGCAAATAAATAATCGAGCACCGAAATTTCGACAGTGCACAACCGAAAGGAAGTCAATGGAATTTATATTTCGCTGGAATCGTATTCACGACCGCAAGCACATACGAGACTTACTTTGGTTCGCGAGAAAAATCGTTTATAGACCGGAAAATGAGAGATAGGAGCTTGGTATACGTTCTGTTGTGTAATAAATACACTTCGCTAAATTGCTAGGCCCGCGCAGAAACATCCATGTCGGAGGTCGGCCAGCATGAGTTTGCATCTGTCGATTTTTTTTTGTGCTCTTTTACTTTTTTTCGAATGTTTACATCACGCAAAAGCAAATATTATAACCATAAAATGAGATAATATTTACATCGTAAAAATGCAGAGCGCTTGCTTTCTTCAGCCAGAAAGGCAGTACATATAAGTATTTGCCATTTTCCGAGTGGAGTATTGAAAATGGATAACCTCTAGCCTTCGTTCAAAGTTCACGTTAGTAGCAGAGATTGCTGCTTTGTGCCAAATATGAAAGTTGAAGGATTATTCAAATGGAGGAGAGACACTCAAGAATGTGATTCAATTTTATTTGAAATTTGAATAAAAAAGATTGAAAGGTATTTGTTGTGATATTGAATGTGAATAGAGGTGTAAATAATGTTTACCTTTACATGAGATATGCAGTCAATGGATGAAACGAGCAAGCGATGTTATCTACAGAAGATCTATTTTTCGATTATTTTATTTCAATGCTTATATCAAATCTAATTCTGCTATGACGCGGGGTAACATGAACAAAATTAAAGAGTTCCGACACTACTATCATCAGAAATCAAAATATTAATTGAAATAAAACCATATGTGCACTTATATGAGTTAGAAACCACTAAAATAAAGACATATTTTTATACACAATTTTATTTGTTGCTAGTGCTTTTTTTTAACTAATTTTATTTGCTAAGCATTCATCTCTTAGACTAGGTGTTCCGTGTTTCTTAACACTATAATCCTTATTTGCTATGTTACGTTTTTAGTTATTATTAATACATTTCAATTGCCTCTGGCAGTTAGGCTATTTCCTCTGGTTAAATTGAACCATGTAGGAATTACAATGTTTTCTACTTAAACTAAACTTAACCTAATTTATACTTAGGGTACAAGAAGCTAATCGTTGCAATTAATTGTAATCAAGTGTCGGTCTTTCACCGTCATTAGTCGTCTGAGTACACGCGACCGCTTACGTAAGGCAATCAAACTCATCAAATGCTTTAGCCAAGCAAGCCTTTGGCACAGCAGAGTGCGATTGATTCGCATTCTATACCAGCCCGCCCAGCCTGTTGTTGGGAGGCATGGAGTGCGATCCTCTCGTTTAATAAACACGTGCACTCGCTTGACTGTGCATATACAATAGTAAAGCCCATGTGGAGATTTGACAAATCAAGCATCCGAAAGATATTCAATTTGCAAAAAAGAGAGCTAACCGCGGTGGAGTTTGGTACTGGATTCTGATGGCTTTTTCGCAAACGAGACCTTTAAGTGGTCTTGTTGTGTAGGGATTATCACGTCTATCTAGAGAGTAGGAGGTTGGGGGTTCGAGTCTCTCCAAGACACGTGGATTTTTTTCGCAAATTTCATATCAATCTATAATATTTGCTGTAGCCTCATGTAGAGGGAAAATGGATGATATACACTTAATTTTTTTTACCGGGATCGCAGCAAAATGTTGAACTTTTACCGAGATTCGCACAGCCGTGCCCCAGTAAACATGATTTATGCCGAGATTTCTGTCACAGTTGCTGAAAATCAGCAAATATTTTGCCGAAAATCAGCTAATAAACGCCATTTTTGCTGAAATATCAGTTTTTTATTTTGCTGGCGCACGGCTGTGCGGATTTTTGCCGAGCTGCAGAAATAAAAACTGTGTTTAGATACCACAACTTTTTTTTTTTACCAGTTCATTTATTTTGTAGGCTCATTCGTGTGTGACACTTTGCGGAGCCGCAGTTCTTAAGCATGATATTTTTACATGGTATATCATCTTATCTTAACAATTAGTTGGGAGGGGACATAGACCATAATTGATACCATAACTTGGAGCATATAAAGTTGTTCAAGAGCCAGACACGTTATTTGATGTTAATTCCTCTTGATCGATTAATCCACAAAAGTGCATTCATGCTTCTCCACAGTTTCTCCCAATTCGAACGTATGCTACCTTATAGAGTATTAGTGTACATTACTCCTAAAACATTGATCTGTTCCTGGGCCTGCAATTCGTCAGGAGTATTAAAATTGTTCCTGATTCGCAAAGCAACTGTTTTCCTGAGGTTTAGTTTTGCACCGGACTCCATTCCATATTCCCTAAAAGCATTGATGATACGTTGAGCTTTCGATAGATCTTTTAGAATGATCGTGACCTCATCAGTATATGCTGTGACTGATTACCCTTGTTTTTTTTCTTTTAATCTTTATTTAGGTGTTTTTTTTTAATTCTAGATTAAGTTCAACACCAGATTACCCTTGTCCGTTGCACAAAGCCGATAGGTAATCGATTAGCGGTTGAAGATAAAGCGAAAAAAGAATCATACTCAAAGGATCCCCCTGCCGTACAGATCGATTTATGCTGATTGAATCTGTAAGTCTACCGTTTATGAGAATTTGCGACTGAGAAAGGTTCATAGTTATCGAGAGTAGAGCTGTGCGCCGCGGCCGCCAACGATTTTTAAGCGCCGCCGCCGCCACCATTTTTGACCGGCGCGCCGCTGCAATTTTTGGATCGCGCCGCCGGTGAATTTTAATCGCGCCGGTAAAATAATTTGATCTTGGGGGTTCATACCTAGGCTGACCATACGCACCGTATTTAACGGGACAGTCCCGTTTTTTAGACCTTATTGTGCTGTCCCGTCATAATCTAGAAAAACCTCAATTTGTCCCGTTTTTTCATTGATTCCTCCAAAAAGCTCCAAAATATTATTCAAACAAATTCAATATTTTAGGCAGGAATCAAAAACAAAATTCAAAGAAAGTGGACGAAACTTATCAAAAAATGTGAGATTTAATGTTATTTGCGTTGCTTTCAAAAGAATGCAATATACGCCGTTATGTATTTTGCATACATCGACTTTTCAAAAGGTTTTGAACAGTTGATGACAACAGACAACGGGAGATGTTTTCATACAGTTTAATTATTCCGAAGGCATTAAAATTTGGCCAATTTCATCAGCAGATTGAACGGAATTGATAACCGGTAGGCAAGTATATCCTGAAAATCAGGCCACGCACAGCGCCAAAAAAATGAAGCGCAGGTACAGACATTCTAATCTCCAGATTAAGTTCATTTTCGATTTTTTTTCTTGCGAATTAAGTAATTCTATTTTTTTCAAATCTGTTTAACCATATATTTTTCAATCGTTTGATTTTTTTCGGAACATAATCATTCAAAGTCTTTCTGAATATTTCGAAACCATCATCTGTAAAAAAAAACGACGACGAAAATAATTTATTAATCAGCAGAACAAAATCGTCGGATTTCGGTCCTCACATTCTTTAAGGCTAGTTTACGGATCAGGAGCTTGTCTGCAAATTTCGCTTCCATTATGTGTGGACGGGATTCCGTTGTAGAAAACTAGTGTCGCTTCGAGTGCATGTTTGAGTGAAATACGTTGGTTTTGGTATCTTTGATTCAGTGTCGAATAATTCATTATTTCGCTAACGCAACTTCCTACTTCCTGAAGTTCCAGACAATTTCTGAAGGATTCTCACGTATGCCCTGCTGGAATTCTCTCATCTAATCTTTTTGGTTGGCATTACATACATCTAGACTCACCATTTATGCATTCCTCTGGGTAGCAAAATAATTTTTTTATGGAGAATTAGAAATTTTCCCTTCAACCGTCTAAGACGAGTGAAGTACTCTCCATTTAATTCCACCAATTATATTATTTAATTATATTATATAATTGGTGGAATTGAATGGAGAGTACTTAACTCGTCTTAGACGGTTGAATACATTCCACTAAAAGAGCTTAATATATTTTTCTGAATTTTCTCTTAACAAATTAGAAAATTTCCAATAAAGAAATTATGGCATAAAAAGTTTTCACAAATAATGCAACAATTATTTATTGATCATACCCTTATTACTTTATTTAGGGGGAGTTTTTATCACGGTTATACTCATAGGCATAGGGAAGTACCAATGAAAATTACACCGTATCCGCCAGGCTAAAAGTAGCCTCACACATCGGGAATCCGGTTCGCGAAATTTTTCCCCATGCCTTTTTACATATACGATGTTTTCGGGATTTGGGCACGGAAAATCAGAATCCCGGTCCCATTTAAAATGCACGGGGACCAAAATCTGGTGGAAAATTTTCCCGAGGTGTAAGGTAGCCTTAAGGAAGCCATCGTTCAAAATTTTTGCTAACGTTCTAACTAGCAATTACACACTCTCCACACACGAACTATTGAAGAATTCATGAAGGAAAATCAAGAAGAATTTCTGGAGAAATCACTGGAGGAGATCGTAAAGGAATTCCTGAAGAAAGTTTGAAAGAATTTTTAAGGAACCTTAGGTGATTCTTCTCATGGTATTCCTGAAGGAGTACTTTGCAGCGTATGTACAATATAAATTATACTTATTGCGATTAGAGCACGGAAAAAGCAAATATTTAACGAAGGTATTTTTCACACACCGACGAAATGTTTAAACGATAATTTTGAACCGCGCCGATACGAGCCGCCACCGCCAAAAGCGACCACGGCGTGGCGCCGGCTAAGCCGCCGCCGCCGCCGGCTCAAAACAGAGCGGCGCACAGGTCTAATCGAGAGAAAGCTGATGAATGCTTCGTTGATTCCCATTCTTCTTAAAGAAGTTAGAAGAAGCCTATGATTAACACGATCAAAGGCATTATTCAGGTCGCAGGCAATTATAAGATCGTTTTGACCGGTTCGACGAGTTTCTCCTATTTCATCACGTATTTGACAAGTGGCTTCGAAGATATTTCGATTCCCATTGCAGCATATCTTATTCTCTGATAATAGTAACGACGTGACTGTAGACAAACGATCTTTGAGAATGCGACTAAGGATTTTGTAATCTACATTCAACAGATAAATCGGCTCATACGAGTTTACACTGTTTCTTTATCAAAAACAATGATTCATTGTAGTTATTCTTCCCGAATAGCGCCATTTTTCATTTCGTTTAGAATCTCAGCGAATTCAACTTTGATCACGTTCCATGCACGCAGAAAAAACTCCTTTGTCAAGCCGTCTTTCCTGGAGACTTGTTTGAGGCCGCCGATTTAAGGTTCCCCCAAACATACGCGATGCGACAATCGCGACGCGATTCTATCGCTTGGCGGCTGCGATTTTGTCGCCGTTGGTATGGAAGCGTAAATGGAACATTACCTACAGCGACCCGACGATAGAATCACGACGACTAGTTGTCGTCACCGCGGCGATGGAAACGCTTGGGTCTGGAGTAATCGCTTCGAAAGCTTCTTCCTCCGTGATTTCGTCCATCATAGTGCTATTATTGACCGTGACCGTGTGGAATCGATCTTTCCGGTTGAAATATTTCTTAACCTCCTAGCAGTTTGCAGAAATGGCTCTCAATAGATAACAGGAGGGTGAAACGCCTGTCATCCGCGGTACAATGGCACTATACCCAACATCGTTTTTGGTACTTCTGTTTTTGGTACCCATTTTCTGGGTAATGTACCCGAATTCAGGGCTCATTTTGGGTGATTGGTTCGTGCTAATTATCGGCAATCAATTTCTCCTGGCGAGAACTTTCAATTGGTTCAAGTACATCGAGCCTTTTGTGTTTGTATGGCTTCCAATGGCTTCTTTATGTCGAAAAATAGCACGTCGATACTTCCGAAGTTTTGTTATCATGAATCAAACGAAATTAGAAGAAAAACATTGTACACCATAGTGAATGAATGGTGGGTAGGCGTATTAGCCTTCTCTTCAGTCCCCTGATAGATAACGAACAACGATAAAAGAGAGGCAATAGCTTTCCCGAATCATAACAAGCCATGAAAACAAATGTATCAAACTTGTATTCAAGTGCGAAAAAACAGAATCGGATAGGCAGCCCCCACAGAAAAATGGTGATTCTCGCTTTGTTTTCGCTCCTTTTGTGTTGGTTACTGCACAGTGCACAGCTATGTAAAACAAGTTGAAATGCATCACGAGAGCCTGTGCTCCCCGCATTTGGAGATTTCTAAAAGAAACTTATCATGGGGTATAGCCTCCCGAATCAGTTCTCTATTATGACAGCTTGCGAAAAAGATCTCTCGCGGTATGCTACATATATTATATGTATACAGAGATGATAAGTGAGAGACTTATTCTTTCTCTTTAGGATTAAATCCCTGCCTCGTAGGTTTTCTGCCAAAAACATTGACCGATAGTGATCAAAGATGTGATCTTCGACTTCCTGCCTATCCACGATGTTGACTTCGCCAACGGTAATGTTGGATATCCTTGATGTTGTTCGCCGTTTACGTTGTTCGTCCAGTTGGCATATGGATGTCTGTTCGTTGCTTAAGTGCTGGTATGATGAAAGTCTAAAACTTCCTCGAAACAGTGTTGCTGTCCTCAGAATAACTGCTTTAACTCGGTTTATTTCTGCTGTGCAGTCGTTATCCCTATGGTTGGCGTAAGCCCTCC